>NC_142177.1:0-1240000 GCF_026936395.1 Plectropomus leopardus | reverse complement strand
CATAGTAAATATTACAAAGACTTTGGAGAGAACATTTGTTTGAGTAAAATTGATGTGAAAAACAATGGAGGTAAACAAAAAAAAAATGTGTTCCTGCATATGTGACAAAGACGACATCTGTGCGTCATTACACAAATAAGGGAGACAGTAAGTGAGAATATAGCGCATTGGGAGTGTTTCAGTGCAAGAGATACACATTTTAGGGACATTTTTGTCCATTCTTTTGTAAGAATGTGTTAAATAAGGGATCAGCAGCCATAAATCTTACCTTAACCTGCTGATCCTTAACCCATTCAGAGCCCAATTATGTTCCAAACAAAAAACAAACAACAAAAAAATATATATATATTGGTGGATTTCTATTCTAGGTCCACTCATAAATAGAGTAATGCAGAGCAAAGAACACTAATACAGACATTTTCTGATGAAAATAACAATAAAAAAAAGAGTTAATTTATTTTTCATGAATAGTTTACTTATATCATTTCAGAAAGTTGTACTTTAAGGCCTTGTCCACACGTCTATGGGTATTTTTCAAAATGTATCTTTTTGGCCTTTTGTCCGCACGCAAACAGTTTTTGGTCACTGAAAAGAGACATTTTTGGAAACACCTGCCAGTGTTTCTTTGTGGACAGGAAAAACGTCTTTTTTGCCTCCTTAGTTTTTGACGTTATCTCCACCTGCATCACACTGGCTGCATGAGCAATGCGTGATGGCAACCTCAACGAACTGCAGCATGTGTCATGCATCGTGGTGTACTGACAGCACAGTTGCTGTGACGCTTCTGCAGGGCTCTCCGCTGCAATGATTACTGTATTTCCACATTTATGAATATATATTTCACTCATTTATGAAGTTGTGCATTGTCAACAACACGGTCTTGCAAATATTTCACAATTAAATGCCTTGTGTTGACATCTGATGGGATTTTGTCAAAAGAGACAATGTCAGAGGACTTTTATCTTAAAACAGAAGCAGGAAAGTTTGAGTGCAACAGATGTATTCGTATTTCCTCATCATTGTGGCAGATAAAGACACTAAAACTGTAATAAAAAGTGGTAAAGAGTAAATATAATTATCAAAACACCATTTTCACTGTCCATTTCTGCCGGCAATTGCACTTAGCACGTGGAACAAAAACTGCGAGCTGCGGTTTCTCCAGATGTGCCACAGCTGACAAGCAGCTGAGACGTGCATGTCCAGCACTGCTCACACAGGCAGAATGTGTATAACTCCACTTCTGTCTCCCCTGCGATGTGCTATTGTTGTTGTTGTGTGTATTCCAGAAATGACTTCAGGCCTCTGATTGGCCAGAATGGCCTTACGGTAGAGGTTATATCACCCTGTTGCTTCGGCGTTCTCTTGATATCACTTGACAGCCTGCATTTTTCTAAATACCACTGGTGTGGATTGGAATTTTTTTGGGACCTGAAAAGGAAAATGTGTTTCTAAAAATACCTGTTTACACGTAGACTAGGTCTAAAACACACTGCAGATATATTTTGGAACATAAAAATTAAAAAAAAAAAAATTAACTTAAAAACAGTGTGTAGAAAACCTTCTGTTATGAATTTTCTGTGAGCACAATCAACAGGATCCATTAAAAATGGATTGAATTTCCCATTAAAAATCTGTTTCCCTTTTCTTCTGCAAACATCAGATTGTGTCCATTCCAATGGACAGATATTTTTGAAAAAAATCCTGAGAAACAGATGCTTTCAAAGGTTATTTTGACATATATAAGGAAGATCTCATATTTAAACACAAATTCTGGACTTTAACTATATGATTTACCGAAAAAATGCCTTGCCTTGTTAACGTTCTGCCATGCTTGTTAAAAAAGGGGACGTGGTTGTAGGGACCTGGGAATTCCACATTATGATTTGTTCATTTGGACACTTGACACTGGAAATGTATCACATGTCCTGTGAGGTCCCTCTTCAAAATGTCTACTGTTGCCTTATTTGTTCCTCAAACAAAGAACAGCCATTTGAAATCAACGTCCCAGAGTACCTCATGCTCTGACACCTACGTGTTAGATTCTCCCACAGATCCATCTTCACACATGATTGGTCCACCACTGTGACACTCTAAGATGTCACACAGCCAAGAAGAGACGCATCTGCTAATCTTCTTGCTCTCGCTCCCAACCCTCATCTGAAGAAGGCTGCAGGTCTGGAGGACCTGTGCTACCCCTCCCCTTTCCACATCTAAGCTCACAGCAGGAGCTGCAGCCTTTTCTCACCTAACTTCTCAAGCCTAAAGGAGAACAGAACTGAGATAGCACTGAACTGCTATATCTGTAAGGACACCAGGACCGGCCAGCCTCCTCCTTGATCCTTGGAACTGCACAGAAGTGACTGAACTGGCATGTCCTTTCTTCAGCCAACAACCCACAGAACTCTTCTACCACTCCTGGACTGGCAAGTAACATCTGGGCATAGCATTAGGACATAAGCACAGGGTGAGCAAGACTGTTTACTTTGTTTTTTGACATATTATGTGCAACATGTATTGATGTTAATGCTTTTGAATGAGTCGTCGTTCTGATCTCTTTGTTATTGGGTTATTGGTTTATCTGGAATGTAGTTTGTTAATGCATCACACAGACAGGATCTTGCATGCAACTAAACATTGTTTTTACTAACCAACGCGCCTTATATACATATTTGATCACATACATGCACTCAGAAATTGGCTCTCAACAGAACCACACGAGAAGAAGAACCTTTTCTTTGTTCCTTTGACCAACCGAATGGTCAGCTAAGGCCTTCTCCACTCTGCGGCCATCTTTGATCCAGCATCTTTGAATCTGGCATCTTCTTTGTGCTTCTGTTGTTAGTCTGCCTCTTGATGTGTTCACGCTCACACCTTCTCTTTGTCTGTCTCTCTCTCTTTCTCTCTCTCACACACACACACACACACACATTTACACATCCACAATTGTATATATACTTGCATATATTAGCAGTTAGAGGTGTTTTGTTTAGCATTGATTTTCTTTTTGAATAAATGTTTTGGAATCATACTTGCTGTCTGCTTAATGTTGTACAAAAGTGAGTAAAGAGCTCAGAAATCCTTCAGTCTTCACTATCAATATGGTAATTTTGTTCCTACATTGCTCTACTGCAGCCCACATTATGATGTGGAACACTGTGATTGGCTTGTAGAATAAGAAGTCTGTGCATTTGGGTGGAGTCAGATAACAGTAATCATAGATCAAGACATTCAAGAAAAGTTATGTCCATTATGGACAGGGAATCTAAAATGTTACATAAAATAAACAAAATTGTCCAATGAAACTAGTACAGCATATTCAGTAAATAAACTCTGTTTTAGTTTTTCTCATTCAGTTCAACAGTATATGCTCACACTCACTCACCCTGTTTTCTCCCTGCAGTAAAAGTCTCTCTCTGTCACAGAGATGAGAAACACAAAGACGGCTGTTTTACTCCAACTTCCCTGCTTCCCTTTCAAAATAAAAGCCCTCTGACAGCATCTCTGTAGACAGAATCCCACCAGTTGCTTATAGAATGCATTTTATTTTGAAACATTTACAGGATGGGGTTGTCAGCTGTGCAGAAGCTTGTATAATGTCATAAATGAGTGGCAATTGTGCTTCTAAATATGAAAATACAGTACTAAGAGCAGCGACGCAGCAGTGACACAGCAGCAGGTAGTGATGCAGCAGCAACATTGCACCAACACTGCATGTGCGAACACCACAAGCATGAAACATGCTGCTGTTGGCAAGGCTGACGTCTCTGGACGCACGCTGTGTGAATGGGTCCTTATGTCTCTGTAACCCTGAACTGCCATACATTGGTGGAGTGACTGCTGGGCAGTGGATATTTCCTGGAGAACTGCAGCTAGAGTATGGGGCCAGAATGACGACTTTAATATTTGGCATTGAAAATAAAATTTGGCATTGAAAAAAAACATCTGAAACTGAAAAAAGAAGCACTGAAACACTTGTATGGTAAAAAGTTGTAATGGCATCAAAACAGGTATTGGCACTGAAAAAGCTTAATTGACGAATAAAACACAGACATTAAAAGTTATATTATTCTATTTTTCTGTAATTTGCATTTTCATGTTTTTCATGAAAATCTTTTAATTTCAATGACAATCATTTTTTATTTCGATTTCAGTAGTTTTCAGTTTCAACTGTCTGGGTTTGAGGGGAGGGGGCTAGGGAGAGCACAATTTACATTAAGTTGCATAAGGAGAAGAGAATGGCGCTCTACTGCCCTCCACTGTATGCGAGAGGGGTCTGCCTGCAGGCCTCCACTGTGAGGACACTTCCGGCGCAGGCTCCTGTCGATCTCCCGCTCCATCCTTCCCTCACTCGTGAACAAGACCCCGAGGTACTTAAACTCCTCCACTTGAGGCAGGACTTCGTCCCCGATCTGGAGGGGGCACGCCACCCTTTTCCGGCTGAGAACCATGGCCTTGGATTTGGAGGTGCTGATTCTCATTCAAGGTCACAGCCTGATGAAGCCAACAGGACCACATCATCTGCAAAGAGCAGAGACCCAATCCTGAGGTCACCAAACCGGATCCCCTCAACACCCTGGCTGCGCCTAGAAATTCTGTCCATAAAAGTTATGAGCAGAATCGGTCCAACCCTCACCGGAAACGAGTTTGACTTACAGCCGGCAATGCGGGCCAAGCTCTGGCACCGGTCATACAGGGCACGGACAGCCCGTATCAGGGAGTCCGAAACCCCACACCCTCCGGTCCCCCTTCTTAAAAAGAGCAACCACCACCCCAGTCTGCCAGTCGCAGAGTCGTGTCAGCCACGACAGCCCCACAACATCCAGGGCCTTGAGGAACTCCGGGCGGACCTCGTCCACCCCCGGGGCCCTGCCACCGAGGAGCTTTTTGACCACCTCGGCAACCTCAGCCCCAGAGATAGAGGAGCCCACCCCTGAGTCCCCAGGCCCTGCTTCCTCAACGGAAGGTGTGTCGGTGGGATTGAGGAGGTCTTCGAAGTATTCCTTCCACCGATCCACAACGTCCCGAGTCGAGGTCAGCAGCGCCCCATCCCCACCATACACAGTGTTGACGGAGCACCGCTTCCCCCTCCTGACACGCCAGATGGTGGTCCAGAACCTTTCCGAAGCCGTCCGGAAGTCGTTTTCCATGGCCTCGCCGAACTCCTCCCACGCCCGGGTTTTCGCCTCGGCGACCGCCACCGCTGCACCTCGCTTGGCCTGTCGGTACCTGTCTGCTGCCTCCAGAGTCCCACAGGCCAAGAAGGCCTGATAGGACTCCTTCTTCAGCTTGACGGCACCCCTTACCGCCGGTGTCCACCAGCGGGTTTGGGTGTTGCCGCCCTGACAGGCACCGACCACCTTATGTCCACAGCACCGGTCGGCCGCCTCAGCAATGGAGGCACAGATCACGGCCCCCTCGGACTCAATAGCTGTGTCCCAATTCAGGGTCTTTGGAGGACGCAGCCTACACGGTCTACGGAGGCGACTCCTTCGGAGGCACCTCCGAAGGCCGCATTAAAGGTTGTTAATTGGGACAGTCTAGCCTTCGGAGGATTTCCTGGTTGCGTCACCAGATGTTCCTGCCCTTACCCCCACGACAGTGGATTCCTGCCGTCAAGGCTCGCCAGAGAGAGAGAGGGGGAGAGGGAGAGAAAAAGAGAGAGAGGCCGAGAGAGGGGGACGGGGGGGAGGGAGGAAGAGAGCGAGAGAGAGAGAGAGAGAGAGAGAGAGGGGACACTAAAGCAAAGAAATTATTTTATTTTTAAAATGTACTTTTTATTTAAATTTTGCTGGAGGAGGAGGACAAGTGCCTCTGTCTGCGTCGGAAACTGATTTTTTGCGCAGTAGAGCCTCCGTCAGCGGGCGTAATCGGCCTTCGAATGCATGAAATTAGGAGATTTTAATGTCCCTCTAAGTTTAACATATCTGGCGTTTGATTTTCAAATGAGTAAAAACCCACATTAAGTTAAATCAACGCTCCGATCTCCGCTCTGTGCCGCCATTATTTTTGAAGATCGCGGGCGCGCAAGGAATCTTGGGAAATGGAAGGCTGCGAAGGATAGTAGCGATGTGTCCTCCAAACAGAGGGGTAAGAAGGCTGCATTTGTGGGCTGCAAAAGGAGGAGCTTTCGAATTGTGACCAAATGGGACAGCCTTCGCACAGCGCTGTGACGTAATCGGCCTTCGAATGCAGCCTCCGAAGGATGCAGACCCTGAATTGGGACACAGCTAATGTCCCCGGCCTCCTCCGGGACATGGTCGAAGCTCACCCAGAGGTGGGAGTTGAAGCTCTTTCTGACGGGAGACTCTGCCAGACGTTCCCAGCAGACCCTCACAATGCGTTTGGGTCTGCCAGGTCTGACCCGCGTCCTCCCCCACCATCGGAGCCAACTCACCACCAGGTGGTGGTCGATTGACAGTTCCGCCCCTCTCTTCATCCGAGTGTCCAAGACATACGGCTGCAAGTCCAATGATACGACTACAAAGTCGATCATTGAACTGCGGCCTAGGGTGTCCTGATGCCAAGTGCGCATATGGACACCCTTATGCTTGAACATGGTGTTCGTTATGGACAATCTGTGGCGAGCACCCACAGATTAAAATCAACTCTTCGACGCACCGCTCTGTGCTGCCATGATGACAATTATTTTTGAAGATCGCAGGCGCGCAAGGAATCTTGGGAAATGGAAGGCTGCGAAGGATAGTAGCGATGTATTCTCCAAAAAGAGGTAAAAGAATGCCGCATTTGTGGGCTGCATTTGAAGGAGCATTCGAATTGTGACAGCCTTCGTGCAGCGTTGTGATGTAATCAAAGGATGCAGACCCTCAAGTGGGACACAGCTTCTGAGCCACATTCACTGTCTGACACCACATCAGTTCAGTTTCAATTTTATCAAAAGGGGCAGCCTCTAGCACATGAAATAGTGTGTCTGCCCCATGTAGGCTGAGTCCTAACCAGCAGCCCAGGTTCAATTCCAGCTTGCAGCCCTTTGCTGCATGTCATCCTCGTTCTCTCTCCCCCTTTGCTAGCACTCTCTGTACTATAATAAAGGCAAAAAAAAAAACCCCAAAAATAATCTTTAAAAAAATAAATAATAATTAATCAAAAAATTCCCCCTTACAGTACTGAGTAGCTCTGCCGCTGTCTCCTCCCAGCCCAACCTGTCCACCTCCGTCTGCAGCTGGCAGTGCAGGGAGCTTCTCCTGTCAGGCCTGTGGAGCCACTGCCATCGCCCTCACTATGTACACACTATCACCACATCCTATTATTGTCATGTCACAGCCAGACAACAATGTAATGATTAAAATTATACTAATCGAAACAGCAAATGGTGGCCATTATCATTACAGTTAATTATGTCCCATTCCACTGCTAACTAAGTGTGATAGGGAGCTGTCAAGGCCAGGTGAACAAAGAGTGGAGCAATAACCTGGGTCAGAGAATGCAGGCTGCGACTCTGCAGGAGGCACATCTGAATATTTCCCTGTGATTCTCACAAGGGGGGGTAACAGTGATACACGTTCATGAATTGACTCTACATTGTCATTTCAGGGCTCCTTTTAGTCTTCAGGAATGTTGTTAAGAGAACATGCTAACAGCTCCGATGACATTTAGTTATTTCAGATTTTATTCGATGAAAACAGCAGTATCAGATATTCAGGCTGATGGAGAACAACAGGAGCTGCTGTTGCAGGGAGGAGGTACCCATTACTGCTGTGACAAGAGGAGACAGGGACTGTGTTTGCAGCCATGTTCACAAGCATCAGTCAACAGATTGTTCGGGCTCCAAATTGAATCACAATTGAAGAAATCCCAAGGTCAACTGCAAGAACAACTTCATCTTGAGAGGATCTAATCCAATTTGTTCTCGACTCCCACCCTCTGGCACTCATGTAGTCTTGGTGAGGGATGGGAAGCATCATTGCTCGCCCAGTAACCCAGTCAAACTATCAATCTGGCCTTGGACCTGGGTCAGGCCCATGGCCAGTCTTTCTGTGAACGCAGCCCTGTCTCCTAGAACAGAGCTCAGCAACCTTCACTATCAAAAGAGCCATTACAGTTAAAAAAAAAAGAAAAGAATGAAAGAAATCTGTTTGCTGCAAAACATATTTGAGTTTTACAATGAAGGTAACAAAGCCTTTTGCTAAGAATTAATAGATCTAAAAGAGCATTTTTTATATGTTTTCTGCTGTGGGCTAGCACAACACATGCTCATCTCTACATGCACCTACCATCACATATTGATGCTTTACAGTGGACTTCCAACTCTAGATATTACACTCAAGGTATCCCTCTGTCTACTGTTGACACCCTGCTACCATGATGTCAACACAAGCTCATGGTGGGATGATGCTACACGAAGCTGTGTTTGGCAATGAAAGCAATTGCAACCCACACCAGGACATCAACAAGGATGGTTAGAATTACAGGAAAGAGGCACATGGAAAGGTGAAGGAAGAAAAACATCACATTCAGAGGGGAAGTGAACACCAGACTCTCGTGTGAAAGTCTGGGATCTGGTGGCCCCTCCCACCCACGCACACGCTCCTTATGTTACATTATTATAAGCAGTGTTTCAACCAAACAAGGTTTCATCTGGCCACATTCTTAAGTGGCGCCATCTGTCTGCGTATCATGCGGGTGTGGTAGGCATCATCCAGCTGTCCGCTAACGTATATTAACACTGTGTTATTTACGACATCTATTGCACATCTGTCCGTCCTGGAAGAGGGATCCCTCATCAACCTCTACCACTCTTCCTGAGGTTTCTTCCTTTTTGATCCCCATTACAGGGGTTCTTTTTCGGGAGTTTTTCCTTGGGTGATGTGAGGGTCTAAGGGCAGAGGGACGTCATACGCTGTAAAGCCCTCTGAGGCAAACCATGTTTTGTGATAATGGGCTCTATAAATAAATTGACTTGACTTGACTTGACTGCGACTGGTTCTGGCGTGTGCTCAGCTGACAGTGCCCAGTGGTGTTTCATGCGAACGTGAAAGGTGACTTTTGGTGTCACACCAAGCCCTGTTAAAGCGGCAGTATTTTACAACTATGGAATGAGAATGGGCTGTAATATCCTCCTTACAAATGTAAACTGCTCAGACTAAGACAACATATAATATTGTTAAACAGACATAAACATCTCAAAAGTTGCATTGTATTTAGAATAAAATATATGCTTCTTAAGTCTCTCTATAACAGCTGTGTTCATTTGAAGTGGAAGTTCACTGCAGAGTGCCAACATGTGATGACTAGGGACAAGAACGTGTTACATAGCCGTATGGAACTTAATTGTAACAATAACACAAACACAATACTGAATTCCACATGGTCAGTAAGCTGTCATTGATACAGGTTCACTCATGAAGGGTCTAATAACCAACAGTCACTCCCTTCTATGTGGTTTGGGACGGCACTAAATGTGGCAGACACTCTCACTCTGGGGTAAACTTACATGTACTGTACACACGATGAATTCTTTAATACATAGACATACTGTAGTCATTTGTGATCCACTCACAATAAGAATGGCAACAGTATTTCTCTGTCCTTGGAACCACCATGTATTATCAAATTTAAAAAGGTTAAGAGAAAAAGGCAAGGATATTTCTTAAATTCTGTCTTCCAAAGAAAAACTCAATTGAAGCCCCTGAGCTTCTCTCAACTTGGGCTGAATCTTTACTCAAACAAAGAGGTCACACTGTGCGCACAACATTTCAGCTGCTGTGGATCAAAACAAGTGATTTGGAAGTAGGCTAACAATGCAGAACATTCCAAACTGTTTCGTCTTTCCCTCTCACAGTATTACTATAGATGTCAGAGCGGTGCTCAGAGTGAACCCAACACAAAATCATTTTGGTTTCTTCCTCTGTGCTCACACAGAGACACAGCTACTGATTTATCTGCTCTGGCTCATTATTAATTTTATGCACTGCTAAACAAGACAATAAACAGTGTTATAAATCTTTGGCTAACTTCTGCATTCTTCTCTGGAACACTTCTGCAGCTCCAAATAATCATGGAAAGTAGCTCATAGTGAAGAGATAATGGATTCACTGATGACAGAAGACAGGCTTAATATCACACTTTGGAAAATAAAACAGAAATAGAAATAGCACCACATGGTTGTATGCCTTCACACACCACCTAAGTTTCTCTTACAGTTTACATCCATGTCTGTGAATGCATGGATGCTTCACACACATCTTCCCCTGGCAACACAGGAGATCTCTACAATCAGGGAGTTTACAGATCAGTGTCACCAATCAGTATCTGACCAAATGTCCCACCTTCTGCTCCTGACTTATGATGTTAAGTAATGGACAAACTAAACTATATATACTATAGTTCATTTGAAAGCCTTTTTCTTAGTCTTTCTCAACCATCCTGGAAAACTCTACAGCCAATTCTATTTGTTATAGTGTACCGCACCCCCAGCCCATACTCTGAATTTCTATCTGAATTCTCTGAGCTTATATCAAGTTTAGTGCTTAAATCAGACAAAGTAATTATCGTAGGGGATTTTAATATTCACATGGATATTAATAATGATAGCCTTTAGTTGTGCTTTCACCACGTTTTTGGATTCAATTGGCTTCAGTCAGTGTGTACATAAACCCACTCATCGCTACAACCACACCCTCGATCTAGTCCTTGCATACAGCATCGATATTGAAGATTTATTAGTCTTCCCTGGGAATCCCGCTCTGTCAGACCATTATTTAATAACTTTTAATTTTTTACTACTCGACTACAAGCCTCTCAGTAAGAGTTACTATTCTACTACTCTGTCTGTCTGATTCAGCAGTAGCAAAGTTTAAGAAACTGATTCCCTCTGCATTGACCTCATTACCATGTCTTACAGTGACTGAGAATACTCTTACTAACTTAAGTCATTCTCAAATCGACTGTCTCATTGATAGTGCTACTGGCTCACTGTGATCAGCTCTTGACTCTGTTGAACCTTTCAAGAAGAAAGAACAAACAAGAAAGAAAATTAGCCCCATGGTTTAATCCCCAGATCCGCAAACTGAAACAAACATCGCAAAAATCTGAAAGATATTAGCATTCAACCAACCTCAGAGAGTCCCGTTTAATCTGGCTGGATAGTCTTAAAATGTATAAGAAGGCCCTCTGCCATGCCAGAGCAAACTATTACTCATCATTAATTGAGGAAAATAAAAACAAACCCAGGTTTCTTCTCAAAACTGTAGCCAGGCTGACTCAGACTCACAGCTCCATAGAGCCTTGTATTCCTTTGGCCCTAAGCAGTGACGACTTTATGACTTTCTTTAATGATAAAATTCGAACTATTAGAGATAAAATCTATCACCTCTTGCCCTTAACTGACCTGACCCCGGACTCAGGTAAATTTGATATGGCGGCAAGGCCTGGAATTTATTTGGACCATTTTTCCCCCATTGACCTTCGCTGACTCTCTACTTTGATTTCTGCATCTAAGCCATCAACAAGCCTGCTTAAACCCCATCTCAACTAGACTACTTAAGGAAGCTTTACCCTTATTAGACAATTCTTTGTTAGATATAATCAATGCATCTTTATTAATGGGCTATGTACCACAGTCCTTTAAAGTAGCTGTCATTAAACCTCTCGATCCTGAGATTTTAGCTAACTATAGACTGATATCTAATGTCCCCTTTATTTCTAAAATCCTTGAGAGAGTGGTTGCTCATCAACTCTGTGACTTTCTCCAAGATAATAGTTTATTCGAAGACTTTCAGTCAGGCTTTAGACTTCATCATAGTACAGAGATGGCACTAGTGAAAATAAATAATGACTTATCAATTGCTTCTGATTCAGGTCTGTTTTAATCCTTTTAGATCTCAGTGCCCCTTTTGACACCATTGACCATCAAATCTTGCTGCACAGAATGGAACAGTCAAGTGGCCTTAAAGGAACGGCACTAAGTTGGCTTAAATCTCACTTATCAGATTGTTCCCAATTTGTTCACATCAATGACCAATCCTCCACGCATACTAAGGTCTGCTTTGGAGTGCCACAGGGTTCTGTGCTTGGACCAATCCTTTTTACTTTATAAATGCTTCCTCTAGGCAACATAATTAGAAAACACTCTATAAATTTTCATTGTTATGCTGACGATACACAAAATCTATCTATGAAACCAGATGAAACTGATCAGCTATCTAGACTTCAAACATGTCTTAAGGACGTAAAAGCCTGGATGAGCCGTAATTTCTTGATGTTGAATTCAGACAAAACTGAAGTTATTGTTCTTGGCCCCAAACACCTCAGAGGCTCCTTTTCTAACGATGTCATTTCTCTAGATGGCATTAACTTGGCCTCTAGCACAACTGTAAGGAACCTCAGAGTTTTATTTGATCAAGATTTATCTTTTGCCTCCCATATAAAACAAACTTCAAGGACTGCTTTCTTTCACTTGCGTAACATCGCAAAAATTAGACATATCCTGTCCCAAACAGATGCTGAAAAATTAGTACATGCATTTGTCACCTCTAGGCTGGATTACTGTAATTCCCTTTATTCGGTTGCCCCAACAAATCACTTAGGTCGCTCCAACTGGTGCAGAACACTGCTGCACGTGTTCTAACAGGAACCAAGAAAAGGGACCATATTTCTCCTGTTTTAGCTTTGTTGCACAGGCTCCCTGTAAAATCCAGGATTGAATTTAAAATCCTTCTCCTTACTTACAAAGCTCTAAATGGTCAGGCTCCATCCCATCTGTCGCAGCTCATAGTTCCTTGCCAACCCTCAAGATCACTGTGCTCTAAAAATGCAGGATTACTTGTGGATCCCACAGTTTCCAAATGTAGGATAGGAACCAGAGCCTTCAGCTACCATGCTCCTCTCTGATGGAACCAATCCTCCAGTTTCGGTTAGGGAGGCAGACACTGTTTCCACTTTTAAGGGTAGACTTAAGAGTTAGGCTGACATAGGTTTAACCTGCCGGGGGACTTTCTATAGGGGTCAGAGAACTAACACTGCTCTCTGACCTTTATATTTAAGCCATAATACCAGTCTAGTGACCCTAGTTTCGTTAGTGTGTATATTCTTGTGCTCAGTTTTAATCCCTGTCCGTGTGGTCTGGGTGGTTTTGAATCCTTTCAGACCTGCCACTCTGGCTCTGCTTCCTCTCTCTTTCTTTCTAGTTGCTTCCTCTCTCTTTCTTTCTTTTCTATTACTGCTCTCTGGCATTCATATGTAAGTCATAATTGCTGATCAATGTCTCTAGGATCCTCATTGAGTGCTTATCCTTTTTACTGCTCACCACCTTGGGTCTGTTGGAATGTACTACGCTAATCCCGTTGCCTCTCCATGGCATTCCTGCTCCATGTTTCCTAGCTTTCCCGGATCCTGGCCGCAACCTTGGCTGTGCCTGATCGTGGTGATAGCTGTGCTGGCGCTGTGACCCTGCCTTTGGTTGTGCTTGTGCTGTGGCTGCACTGATATTGTACCCCCTGCTCGCCCTGATTGTGCTCTCGGTCCTGGTTGCGCCGATGCTGTGATCATGCCTTTGGACAGCTCCGTATCAATATATGCATGGGACTCTTATCAATATCATCATAGAGTGCATTTGATAATTTCGCACCTTCGTTATTGTATTATGACATGCATTTGTTTACATTATTGCTGTGCCTCTCTCCCCCTCTCTCCCCTCCCCCCTATCTCTTTTATTTTTGCCACAATTGTATTTCATTTGTTATTTATGACATCTATTGCACATCTGTCCGTCCTGGAAGAGGGATCCCTCATCATCCTCTGCTGCTCTTCCTGAGGTTTCTTCCTTTTTTTCCCCTATTACAGGAGTTCTTTTTCGGGAGTTTTTCCTTGGGTGATGTGAGGGTCTAAGGGCAGAGGGATGTCGTACACTGTAAAGTCCTCTGAAGCAAACCATGTTTTGTGATAATGGGCTCTACAAATACAATTGACTTGACCTGACTTGACAGAAAGTGTTTGTTTGCAGAACATTATAATGTCACAGTTGACCTTTGACCTCCTGATAAAAAATGTCAGAACTTCATCATTATATCCTTGTAGACATTTGTATGATATTTGAGTGGATTAATTCTTGAGTTATGGCCAGAAACGTTTTTTTTTTTACCTTGACCTTTGAACTTTGGTCACCAGATTTTGATTAACTCATTGTTGAATCCAAGTGGAGGTTAGAGCTGAATTTGAAGAAATTCACTTAAAGTGTTATAGAGATATCACTTTCACAAGAATGAAACGCATGCAAGACCAGCGTGACCTTTGACCACTAAAGTCAGTTCATCCTTGCGTCCACTCAGACATTTGGGGGAAAAAATCCCTCAATGTGTTCTTGAGTTATTGGGTTAACAACAACGAGACAGAGAAGGTCACAATGACCTCAACCTTTGACCTATGACCACCAAAATCTAATCAGCTCATCCCTAAATCCAAGTGGACATTTGTGCTAAATTTGAAGAAATTCCTTCAGGGTGTTCTTGAAATATCATATCCACAAGAGTGGACCAGACAGATGGACAACCCAAAAGGGTAATGCCTCCAGCCTCAGCTGTTACCAGCACAGAGGCATTAAAACGGTTTATGGACGAACTGCATTTAATGGACAAACGAACTCACTGGAGCTGCTTGTTCGCCAAACCATGGCTTTATTGCAGATTAGCCCAGCTAAGTTGATGTGTTTATCACTAAAGCAGTGGTTCTAGCGAGGTCAGCCATAAGAAATTATTGACAGGAGGACAAAATTTTCCAAATAGGGCCCCTCATCACGCCCACTCCAATAACACCAGTGGAGCATTGCATGAGCCCCCATGGGCCTTGAGAGGGGGTCATCTGTACCTTTTGACTTTTGATTATTTTATTATCTGCCCATAATGCAAATCTTATGTAATGATAAAATTGTTTCTAGTAACAGTTGCTTAATGTGTTCACTGAGTTTAGAGCAGTAACACATTACATTACAGTGTTACAGACAAATGTAATGAGATTACAGTAACACATTACTTTGGATTAACATTTGTACGTGTGTGTGTGTGTGTGTGTGTGTGTGTGTGTGTGTGTGTGTGTGTGTGTGTGTGCATGCACAAATGTCAGGATGTTACACACAGACATTTGTCCACATGCAGGCTTGTATGAGTCACAAGCACAAATCCACATAACGTCTGCAAGATTGAGCTGTACTAATTTTGATGTACATACATACATATGTATGTGTGTCTTGTCCTCTATGATTCCTTCCACCATCTACACACACACACACACACACACACACACACACACACACACACAGATCTCCTTAGCATCTGGAAGCTTCACACTTGAAGTTGCTGATGCAGGTAACCAGGTCTGCTGCCGCCCAGTTCACAGCATGTCAAGACATGGTTAAAGGAACCTAAAGTGTGTTGTTGTTCTTTAGAAGATGATCCATGCCCTACATGTTTAAAGCCTGCCTTTCTTTTAATATAGCGATGCCTGACAACATATTAAGGCTGACATTTTTCCCTCTTTCATTTGGAAATCCAAGACAGGATTAAACATGAATAAGAATGACATGGCAATTTTTGCTTGTACTGATGAATAGGTCTGCTTTATGTCCTTGCAGTGCAAATGACTCAGTGCACTATACAGATCTATCACTACATCCCCTGCATTCAGTATTTAAAAGTAGAGCAAATGAGAGCCTCAGTGTTTGGAAAAGCAGAGGAAGGAGTCAGATAAAGAGAGCATGCAGCAGTTTGAGTAGCAGCAGCAGAGCAGAACTGATCACGCTCCTGCACAGTTTAAATTTGTAGTAGTGGAACATGGAAACCAGCTGTCACACTGCCAGCAAGACTTTTTTTGCCTGAACTTGACACAAACAAGTGAGACTCTTTACACATCAGGTTGTAATCAAATGAACAACCAGACATTAGAGTCTGACATCCAAGCTCACCTGAGAGATGCAGCTCCACCTGTCTGTGCTGTTTACAGGTTTGTCCTGAGAAAATGATCAGTGAGCCATTCAGAACAGAGCGTCGCTATGATAATGACCCAGACAATAATTAGAATAATTATTTATTTATTTATTTTTCTAAACACTCTGTCGAGCTGGGAACTACAGAGCCAGCTGATAACGTTGCCTAACTGTACTTATCCACATCCAAATGTATATTGCTCTATAACTGCTGGATGGGGATACGTAAGCAACTGTTTGCTAAGATGCCCATCATATCAACTTAAAATGTACTAAAATATCAACGTTGTGTTAACAACTTGTGTCAACTGCCCTCAAGTGCCATCACTGCCTGTGTTGCAGATAGCAATGCCTAAGATAGCTTTGGGACCAGCACACATGCCACATTTTTTTGGGCCTAAAATCCTTTGTTTTCAATATGGATGCATTAAAGGCATGCACAAAAGCAAGAGGCACTCTGTATTTTTCAGGCTGCGACAGATGTGCCCTGAGATAAAGAGTTCAACTTTTGGAATGCGGCAGCGTACATCACCTGTCATGTAAAGTTAAACAACCAATCACAGTTGGCAGATATCTTTCCCTCAGCTCTGCACTCAGGATTTCTAAAAAGTAGGCTGACTTAGAGGTGGTTATGGCTGCTCAGCAACCTCAGACACAACCTGCCGCCACGCTCTTGTAAAGCTGGCACAGAGTGGACACTACAATAGCGCCTGATCTCACAATTTCAAGGTGGTAAAAGATACAGTATGTGTCCTTGCCCTTACAATTGCAAGTTCACCAGGTGATGTAGCCCTGTCCCTTACATGTCACCTGCCAGTAAAACAGCCCCCTTCATTTCATACAATTGTACACAGACATTACTGGTTAACTTTTGGTGTACTTAAATGAACAGGACTGTTTTGAGTTTGTTAAAAAAACACTGTCAAAGAATGAGATTGAGTAGCCCCCTTCATTATACCAAACCTACGCTGAATGAGGGTGCATGCAGGTCCAGGATTCTGGCAGAGATCTCAGTGAAGGAGAATTCAAGCATGTAAGTAGAAAAAGAAACAAGCCAAAAAGAATGAAAGCTGCAGGCATGACACAAGACTTAATGTGACTATTATCTGGCTCTAGACGAATAACGATGAACATCCGTTTTTTTCAGTGTGGATGGTGAAAATTAAAGAACAGCCGCTGCTGCTCGGGCTGTGCCAGCTGGCCATATCTGAGCCCACCTCTGGCTGCATGTGCCAGCGATCCACAGCCAGAAAACTCTACTCTTTACTTTATAAAAGACTAAAGTACTGTCTCAGTTGCACTTTTCACTTACACTCCACAATAACCATGTTTTTATTCTGTTCAGTTTCCTGCTGTTTTATTGGATGACTTTGATCATTATCTCTGTTTTTACTCAACTTTATTTTCTGTCTCCATCCTTGAGCTCTCAAACTGCCTTAAACACTTCTCTTCTGTAACCATGGTTACTACTGATCAAATATCCCAAAGGACCGGCAATGGGTGCAGTAGTACTTCAGGCATTCATGCAGTCTTTGCATGAATTTAGAAGACAGTGTACGTAGATGTTCTCACTTGCTGTGTACAAGTATGTTTGCTTTACACAGCTGGATGTGGTGTGTGTTTACATGTACATGTAGCTTATGTGTCATACATATACTGCCCACAGAGTAACAAAGGATGACATTTCAACAGACAAACAGCATAACGCCCAGTCAGAGAATGATGATGATGTTGCTTTTATTGTGTGCTTCAAGAGGTGGCTTCAATATGACAATCACTCGTACTCAGGGTTCGGGTTAGGGATGGGCAGTGTCACTTGAGACAGAACCTGTTGTAAAGCTGCAGGAAACCATGTAATATAAGAAGCACAAGGGCACCTACAGAGACCTGTTCTTTCTATTGCCAGGACAAAATATCTACTTAATTCGGTACCGTGAACACAAGTGATTAAAGCAACCAATAACTCTTTCACCATATGACTATTGTATGAAATAGACTTTAAAAAATCCAAGTCTGTCCTCAAGCCAAACCTTAACCACAGAGATATAACCATGGCCATTATTGATGAGGTAGGTGCAGGTGTTTCAAGATGCCTGTCTATCAAATTTAGGCTCTTATGTCTATTCTGCAAGTCTTGGTGGTGCTTTCTGTGAACATAAGGATGAGGAAATCAACTCATCAGTGTGTAAACTCTGATCCTGCTGACTCTGCCAGCAAGCTGCCAGATAACCAGGTAAATGTTTCAAATGCAAACGTTATTAACCCTTTGAAACCTGAGCAAATTGGCTCGATTTCTTTCCAAAACATAGTATGAAGGCAATGAATAACTTAACAAGAAATAGCCCAAAAATTAACAAGATATTAGTAAAAAAACCAACAAAAACAAAGTGAAAAAAGTTACAAGAAAATGACCTGAAAATAAGCAAAAAAAGAAAAGTTAAAAGATACAACAACAAGCAAACAGAAAGGGACAATAAAATGACTCAAGAAGAAAAAACACATTATTTTTCTGTAATATGATTTTAAATATAAAACTATTAATCATATAATTTTCTGGACATTTTATCCTTTTTTTGGATGATATCTAATACTCTCCCCACAGCTAATAAGGTTATGTCCTGTCGCCTGTACTTTTTTCCACCTCAATTTTCTGAACATTTCTTGCAGTGCCAGTTTCACAGTGCCTTTCTTAAATTTAAAAAAAAGTCAAACCAATTTTCTATTGTTCCACAGGTTTAAATGCTTGTGAAAAGGGTCTGAATGCAGCACAACAAATCTGATGTCAATCCAGATTTGAAAAAACATCAAGAAAAAGATGGAGAAGATGAGCACCATCCTGCTAGAAACTTAACAGTTGTAACATCCTTTGATTCACTGCAACTAAATCCCACACAACGCCATTTGACCAGGGGGGCTCCTTTTCTATATCAAGATCCATCAAAGCAGAGGACTCGATTTCAGGAATAGTGACTCTGTGGATTGTCATGTTAAGGTTGAGATGTGCGGACAGTTAAAGAATTCTACAACCAGAAACGATGGAGTAACAGAAACGTCCAGAGTAATGGTCAGTTATAAAGCACCAGCCAAGGTTGTGAGAAAACGCAAAAAGGACTAAATCACAGAGCACAAGTTAAAAGATCTGATGGGATCCCATTTCACTGGAGTTGTACCATGTAATATTTCCATGTGACAAACAAATGATGATGATGATGATGATGATGATGATGATGATATAATGATGATGAAAGAGGTGATAGATTAATGACAATAATATGGAACAGCTCTGGACGGCACTGACAAACAATGCTGTTTTGACAATAGTGGAAACAAAAGCCATCTTTGCAGAAATGGCAGAAAATGGAAATCAGCCATGTAAAAGCAGTCTCACAGCTTGGTGGAGCGAACATCTTGCTGTGAGGAACAATGCATTCCTCCAGTTAGTTGTCATAGAACATGCATCATCCCAGCTGAGGAGTGAAAAGAGGCGAGCTTATACTCTGAATAAATTACAGTCAGACTTCTGTGGATTTTGCTTACAGCAGAAAAAAAAACTGAACTCGGTCTCAAACCAGCATATGCATAGTTTGAGTTCTGAGGCATTCCTAAATGGAGGCCATTGTCAAATAATATTCATTTGAAAACCTTACATCTACAAAATCTAATTCTGTCATATCAGTTAGATATGAATTGGCACCATTTTTCATTTCAGTCAAAGGAACCATGTTTATGATATCAGCAAACAGAGAGAATATCAGTTAAATAGAGGCTAGAGGATAAATTAATATATTTAGACAGGCAAAGGAAACGCGAGAGATCGAGACATAATGCAAACCAGCGACGACCAGATCGCACAGGCAACATTCATTCCCCTCACTATTCACTGTGGCCTTGTTGTGGCGCTCAGCCTCATCCCCATGCTGGCCTTCTCACATAAGCAAACCCTGTAAATAGACAAAGAGGAGGAGGAGAAGAATTCTCTATTGCATATTGTATACTGCAGGTATATTTTCTCTGCCCAGCAGAACTGCTGAAATTTGCCTCTGGCTGGAAGAAAAGAGAAAATGTTTGTACACCTACTTGCAAAGACAGAGATGTTTGATTGAAGATAATATATATGATCTCGACCAAAGACCTGCTTTTCAGCAACATTTTCCAAGGATGGATGAGTATTGCTTCTATCTGATGGTAGCCATGGATCCTCAGATTAACTGCTTAAAAAACAGACAGAAGAATGCATTTTGAAAATTGTCAGTTATTTGGTGCCTAACATTGTAGGTGTGAAGCTTTTAATCAAACTATGTTGCAAAAGTGTTCATTCCTTTCAGTTCAGTGTTAAAAATTGTACTTTGGTAATATTTCCTTTTATCTACTTCTAAAGATTAGTTACTAGCTTCATATATGGATTAACTGCACATATTTTGCTGTGAAGATAACCAGGACCATGTAAAAATAAAGAAATGTTTGATTAAATGCTTGTATTCAAAGAAATCCTGCTACAAAAACGACTTATTCAAATACAACCAACACATTCTCATCCCAACTTGATGAGTTGATGAGATGGTGTCCTGTGTCTGCTCATGATGTTTTGGGTATCCTCCTGCATCTGCCGTTAACGCTCTGGGATGCCGATACTGTGATGTCAACAAATGGAATGAGGCAGCACAGTCCTTATGTTTGCACAACAGCATATTTCAATTAATGTGGACCGTGACAATGGTTTAATTTCATGTCAAGTTCGACTGACTAGCATCTTTCCTCCTGGGTAGCATGTTTGGGATTAGCTTGCCAGCTACAATAGTTCACTAACTATCCCTGTGAATGCACATTACATCACCAACACCAAGCTCCTATTGGCCTTTTCCAACAGTAATCTGCAGTGATTAGGATGGGGAGCGGTAACAGCTATTAGTTGATAACATGAGTTATTCTTTAGAACTGTATACAATAATCTCAACTGTTTCATGGAATTTTTTATAGGGGTTTGAGGACATTTGGGACTTAGACGTGAACTCAGTAGGGGGATCCTCCCCCGGGAGCTCTAGTTTGGTGCTTTTTTTATGCACTCTGGCACCCTTTACATTCAGGGTTCACATCTTAGGGGCTGTATACATGGCAACGGTTCTTGCATGAAATGTTAAACTTTGGCTGTTTGGCCTTTCCGTGACACAGCATTTTGAGGGCCTGACAATGCAAACTTTTTAAGCCAGGCTCCGGAGTATAATCTTTTGAAAACAAAACCCCTTCTGTCACTGTGTAAACTGGCAATTTGCTGATGTTGTGAGAAAGGCGACATCACAGCGTGTGTGTAGTGTTCTTCTATATTGTTATTGAAAAGTTACACCACCAACTACTGGCCTGGCATGCATACTACAGCATTTCCAGATGTTTTTGCAGATCCATGTGCATGAGGATAATTTTCACAGTTTTATCATATGAATGCAGATTCTTTTAAAAATGCAGAGTAAAGACTTAACTGTTTTAAGTAGGGCTGTTCTCGTCTCGTCTCGGCCTTAATCATTGAAAGGTTAAAATGTGTAGCTCAAACCAGGGTACTTCAAAACTACTATAATTAAACATGTATAAACTACAGCTGTGTGTATTTTAACAGTGGTGAAATGTAACTAAGTATATTTACTCTTGTACTGTACTTTAGTACAATTTTAGGGTTTTTCATTTTATGGGCTACTGCTACTGCTATTGTACTTTTTACTGCACTACATTTATCTGACAGTTATACTTAATTTACAGCATCAGAATATTAATACAAAATATAGATCAGCTAATTATGCATGATATCTTATTATAGATTAGTCTGTCCAGCAGTAGGCGAATTGTGATGTCTTTGAAAAACTTCTTTAGGCTACTCCACGTCACATACTGCATTTACAACCAAATGCTGTAGCATGAAGTTATATAGTTATTTATGAATTAGTGTGCATTTCCTCATAAGATTTTGTTCATTCACTGAAGAGTCCATCAAACCAGCTGTAAGCAATGCTGCTGAATTAACTATGACACGCAAATTCCTGAAAGGAAAGCATGACTAGTGTGAAGCTGTGGACACTGAGTGTAGCAAACATGTGATGCTGCATGCTGGCAGTAAGTCATTAGCTGATTACAACTGCAGCGGATAATCTGATGCCATGCTAGGACACTAACCCCTTTGGCATGAACTAACCTCCACAGTTGTGGCAGAGGCATGTATTGATTAGATCTTGCACACACAATCACACTGATTAAAAGATAACACTAAATATATATATATATATATATTGTGTGTAACACTGTCAGTCTGCTTCAAGATCCATAACTGAAGTCAGTCTAGATTCACCATCTCAACATCTTACTGTGTGTGTATGGCTGTGAATGCTTACTGTGTGTGTGTGTGTGTGTGTGTGTGTGTGTGTGTAGGAGGGGTGTGTGTTTGTTGTTTTACCTTCGGCAGAAGAGGGGTGAACCATCAATCTATCAATTACAGCCTGGCACAGCCTCTTCTCTCCTCCCGGAGGGTGCGGCGAGGCACACTTTAGTGAGATCAACACCCTCTCTCAGAGATCTGACGTGTAGATGACATGCAGGGTTCCTGCCTGAAAACGCCTCCTGTGACTGGGAGGTGGGTGGAGTGCCTACTGCTGCAGCTAGAGCACATCAATATGTAAAGCCCAAGCAGCTGCTTAATACCAATTACAAAGATATTAGCCCTGTGGCCACAGCATAAAGCACACTTGTTCATCCTCTCGTCCCTCTGAAATACCAACATGTTTTTTGTTGGGGAACACATAGTTGTTTTAATAAGATGATACAATGCAGGCTTCAGTGGCTTCATAACCTTGCAATGCAGATAAAGCATTCATATTTGCAGTTTTTCCTAAAACAGTATGTAGAGGCCAACAGAAGCAAACATCTGGATGCTAATTCTTAGGTAAGGCTCTTCATGCTCTTCCTCTGTGTAGCAACATGACTCCAGGGTGCCAGGTGGTGGCGTCCTCTTTCCTGAGGGTCAGTGAGGCACAGAGCTCCACTGACACTGAGCTGAGCAGTGTGCTGGCTGCCTCCCAGCCACTTGCCAGCTGTCTCTCATCGCACATCATCCTTTAACACACATGGCTAAGGGAAGCCACACTACCCCCCCCCCAGGAAGGCCAGTGGGTGAAGGAGCAGACTACTGTCCCTTTTAAGAGTTTGCTTTGTGAGGGAGTGTGGCTACAACCTGGCCATGAAGTCGAGCAGCTGCAACCGCACATGGTAAGCAAGAGAGAGAGGGGAAGTAGAACTTTTCCATGTCCACAAGATTACATAATATGCACAGAAAAAGATTTGCTATTGTGCAACATCACGGGTAAATACCCTCTTACGGTAACTGGTTTCATTAAGCAGAAAGTACTCAGGGTTCATATTTGAAAGGATATTACTTTCATCATCTGGTATGAAGTTGTACATCGTACAACAGCCACAAGAGTTGACATCAATAAGTTAGTCTGATAGACCCCATTTGTCAGTAAAAAAAATAAATTAAGCCAACGGTGTTGCACAGATTAAACACCATTTAATGATTTCACTTTTATCAACACAAATAACAAACAGATTGCCAGTTACTTATGGACCCTCTCTCTATTGTTGTATTTTGTCTTCTGCACTTATTAATTGCAAATATTAAATAAACATGCTGAGTGCAAGTTGCACAAATAAATGCCCGCTGTGCTTTTAATGTGTGGTGATCTGCCGACCCATTTTAGGTAAACTGTGACACCAAGAGGGCATGATATAGAGAGGATTGGTAATGATGGAAACAAAGCGAACTTCAGTATTACTGAATAAAAAATAAGCAAAAATGTGCTAAAATGAGTTGATATAATTGATTTAATTTAGTAAATCCAACTTATTGTTATCCAGATAATTAGTAAGTGTAAACTAATTTTGTATAGATCTTTAGTAAATATGATTAATTTTTTTCTCAGATATTTCACAAATGCAATATTATTTTTATTCATATATATATATATATATATATATATATATATATATATATATATACATATATAAAAATCAAAATTGATATTTCGACATATTTCTTCAGTCAAAATTAATTTTGCTCAGATATAAAGTAGATCAACATTCATATTGCTCAGACATTTGATAAATCTAAATTCATTTTGCTCAAATATTAAGTAGATCACCATTCATGTTGCTCATATAGTTAATGAATCTAAATAGATTTTGCTAAGATATTTAGTACATCTAAATTCATTTTTCTCAAATACTTGCTGAAATTATTTGAATTTATTGTTAAGCACTACAGCCAAAGTTGTAGTGCTTGTATGGCACTGGAGATCACGGCAGTGAGTGGACACACACTGCAGCAACGAACTGTCTGATCAAACTTACTCATCTGAATCACACAAAGTGTCTGTTAACAGACTCTGATTTCAATGAAAACACAGCGATAAATGTTCATGATACTATGCTGCTGCTCTGTGCAGAACAAGAAGACTGAGCTAACAAAGATATCTTATTATCTTGGCAGCAGTTGGGTCTAATGTCAGATTTCAAATTCCGAATCTTGTTCCGGGGGAGAAAAGAACTGGTCGCTTTATTTTAACTCACAGTGTTCTGCCATGGGTTAAATTGCTTCTATGTCATAAAATAACAGCCCTTCACATTGTAACACACACCCTTGTCATTTGTTGAAGTTCACACTGAACGCAAACATTTTTGCATCAGCAGAAGGGAGGTGTGCGTGTGTTTGTGTACGTGTGTGTGTGAGTATCTGTGTGGTTGTGTGTAAAGCCCTGTGCAGACTGTGAGATTTTTGCAGTCTTATAAGTGTAGTGCAGCTACACTCTGCGACATGGATTTAATAAACTTGAAAATATAAATATAATAAAATGAAAGTTTGATGTATGGAGACTGTACGATGACATCACCTACTGAATCATAGGCTACAACATATGTACATTGGTGTCGGTACGTGAGAACAAAACATCAACGCGCGTCATCCAACTACACCACTGTAGTGGTCAGGGCAAATTGTAAACAAAAAATCCAGCCCTTGCGATGGTGGCATTTACTGTTTGTGTCTCGGAAAAAGCCTGGAGAGGAGGAGAATGTGGACGCAGTCGTGGCTGGGGAGAAGAAGCCAACTTGGCATGCCAATTTTGCAACAAGAGCTCAAAGCAAGTAGTAGCATCTAGTTAGATTTGGCATTTAGCAGTATGGATGATCAGTGCGTCATTTCATGCAGCATTCTATTGGTTGGTTGGTAGACACAAGACGTGACAGCAGTCACACAGTGAGTTGGTCATCCTAAATTTCTGATACTGTCAGAATTTTATCCCAGGCTGTCTTTGATCACAAGACTGTAACAATGGCTGTCCTTGAACTTCTCACAGTGTGTAACGTATGACCGGATGATATCAGTCATCTTTCGTCTGAGACAGCCCAATATCATATAGTGTAAACTGCACTCTAGGAGTTGAGTTTGGAGGAAAAGCTGTTTCAAACTTTTCCCCCCTTCTGGAAAACAATCAAACATTCTCATTAGATTCAACACAAAGCAGATGACATCAACAAGACAGATATGACAAAGCTTTATGATGTCAAAATACAACTGCAGCTGCAGGAGGTTTGAGTTCATACAGCTTCAGCACAGTGCATGCATGCTGCTGCAGCCACCCAGCCTGAACAATGACACACTGACCTTTTCCTACAAAGGGCAAATAGCATTAATGCCATTAACCCTGGTTTCACTATGGACATGTATCCACACTGATTTGCCTTCAAGCTAGGTTCTTTCAGTTACTCTGACGGCAACAATCAAGCTTTCATTTGCACATATACAACTGCTCAACAACACCTGCAGCCACCTCAGGCATCACAGGCAGTCTGCTGTGTCTGGGGAGTGAGAATGGAGCAGAATGTGCAGGCTTCTTTTTCTTGTCAGCATCGAGCAGTCTATATACTTCCCATCCGTGGTCACATCATTATGTAACTTAAGTCATATGGTATAAAATCTATATTTTATATATACACAATATGTGTTTTTGATTCTATTCCCCACTATAGGTCCCCATGGCAACTATATTGTTGATGTAAACCAGATTTTGGAGAGCAATGACATTAAAAGACCTCAACTTCTGGTTTAAAATGATTGCTGCTGGAGCAATTAGTCAATAAATCAATTACCAACATTTTCAATAGTCAATCCACAAAGAAAATCATGGAAAAATCCTTAACATCTGCTGGTGCCAACTCCTCAAAGGTAATGATTGCTTTTTTTGCCAGTTGTATATCATTATAATTTGAATATTGAATATATCCTGAATTTCTGAAGACGTCACGTTGGGTTCTTGGAAGATATAGACATTTTTTTTATATATTCTGACATTTTGTACACAAATCATTAATCAAAGTAAAAAAAAACCAAAAAAAAACTAAAACAATAAAAAAAAAAAAATCAGCAGCCACAATCAAAATATACAGCAAAACCCTGAAACTGGGAAATCTGCTCTGACAATTAATTCACAATGCGTGATGATTCTAGGGACTGCATGAGAATCTCTTTAACCCGGTCTGTAACCCAGAATTATCTCCATCCTCTCTGATATTTTCTGCCATGTTTGAGATATTTCACTCAGCTCCAGGAGTGCAGAGATGCAGAAAATTTACTTTTCTCCATTGTTCTCCACACTGTATTGTTTCTGTCCTCACTTAAGTCATTTTTACAAAACCTGTAGGAAAATCAGGACAGTGCGCCCTGATATAGCTCATGCAGCTGCTCTCTCTATTAGAAATAATGCTTTGTGCAATATTTTAAACTTGAGCCTGTTATGGTGGGGTTAGTTTTTCTTTCTTTCTCTCTCTCTCTCTCTCTCACACACACACACACACACACACACACACAAACAAACACACACACACACAAATGTCGTATACCCTGATAAAATGTCACAAAGGTATAAAAACAAAAATACCACCTAAGCCTATGGAGCAGTGTGTGCTTCACTGAGCTCAGGGATGTTTCACCAGCCAGTGCTCTCAGTGAGTGCATGTTCATACTTTGTATGATAACCTGTGTACACAATTATAAGAATTCAGAACAAACGTCAGGTCATGCCATAGTTGAAAGGTCTGATAACTCATTCTGCATGATAATTAGCCATGTGCCTCTGTTTGGGAAAGTGCTGTTTAGAAACCAACTTGTGGATCAATTGAACAATTTTCAGACTATTAAGGCTTCCTAATTACAAGACACCTGAACAATAGCAATAGTGATAATTAATAGTTAGCTTACAGCTAATGTCTGTGCAGTATCTACATTGTTGATGGTGAGGTTACAGCTGAGGATGTCTGCACAGATGGTTTTTTGGAGCAAACACACCCAGACAGTAAAACCACTTCAGCAGTCAAGTTTGTATGAAGAATTCAAGGTGACATTTTGCATTCAGTCAAATATCAAACCAGCACAACTGTGTCATATTTGCATGTGGGATATTTTCATCATATTTAATACTAAATCACTGTAGGATGTGAAAAGAAACTGCTGCTCCTGCTGCTCAGGAAAAAAGCTGCAGTTTATCTTACAGTGTAATAAACACAGCTCCACTGTGCCTCAGGCTGAAAGCAGTGATGAATGTATGTGTAACGGGTGGTTTTAGGACCCAGATGCAGTACACCAAAACGCTCGTTCAGTTGGTAATAACTTTTATTAAGACCAACACAAATAACGCTCAGCTTACAGGCAGTGAGTTCGTTCTTCGGGCAGGCAGCCCTAGCAATGTCTCTGGGTCTCCCACGAAGCGAAGAAACGGAGCTTGTACCCACTGTGGCTGGCGAGGAGGAAACCCCGTAGCTCCACGAGCCGTCGACACGTGCTGGAACGCCGACAGGGATCGAGCAGAGGAATGGTCGGGAGCAGGCAGGAGTTCGGTAACCAGGAAGTCCAGGAAGTCCGTCCGCGGAGGTAACAGCACCGACAGGGATCAGGCAGAAGATGTGTCGAAGCCGAGTGAAGGAGTCTTTACCAGGAGAGCCGTCAGATTTCCGGAACGCCGAAACTGAACACGTGGTCGAGGACAAAAGGCAGGTAGGTTCACGGGGAGTCAGGCGAGGAGAGCAGGTCAGGAACAGGCAGAGTCGGCAACGGGAGATCTGGTAGGAAAACGCTGGAAAGACATGCATAGTGCAGAGGAACAATCTGGCAGCGAGTGAGTGAGCTGGAGTGTCTTATATACTGCACTGATTGATGATGAGCTGCAGCTGAGGGGAGAGCAGGCTGTAGCAGTGGGCGTGGCTAGCAGGTAGAGCAGAGCAGAGGGAGGGTGAGTGGAAAACTACTGGCAGCAGGTAAGGAGGAGAAACAGCAGGTCCATGACAGAACCTCCCCCTCAAGGGACGGCCCATAACGTCCCAACACAGGTCCACAGAAGCCGGGCGGGCAGAGGGGGCCAGGAGGAGGGTCAGAATTCCTCCGACACGCCGGAACCCGCGTTGTCATCACCGGAGGGAGGACCATCCACCAGCTGTGACGCAGAAGCCCCCGAGCAGGAACCCAGCCCGGACGTCCCAGGAACCGGAGAAGGGGGAGCAGGAACAGAGGCGGAGGAACACCGTCTCCGGACAACACGGGAGGGCTGATCGGGATTCAGGCGGTGGAACTCCTTCATCAACTGGCCATCCAAAATCTGCCGCGCAGGCAGATCGCCACCGGGTTGACGACCTGTTCAACAGGAAATGGACCAACATATTTGGGGGCCAGCTTTCGGGACTCCACCCTCAGGGGAAGATCCTTGGTGGACAGCCAAACTCTTTGTCCAACCCGGTACGGAGGAGCCTGGGAGCGGCGACGGTTGGCCGTGGAGGCGTAGCGAGCGACGGTCCGCAGGAGTGCAGACCGAGCTCGGGACCAGGTGCGCTTACAACGGCGGATGAAAGTCTCTACTGACGGGTAAGCAGTCTCTTTTTCCTGGTCAGGAAACAAGGGAGGCTAGAAGCCGTACGCACACTGAAATGGTGAGAGCCCGGTGGCAGAACTGACCAGGGTGTTGTGTGCGTACTCCACCCACAAAAGCTGTGACGACCAGGAGGTGGGCTGGTTGGAGGCCATAGACCGCAGCGCTGTCTCCATCTCTTGGTTCAGCCGCTCCGACTGACCGTTAGACTGTGGGTGGTACCCTGAAGATAGACTGGTGGATGCCCCCAGGAGCCGACAGAATTCTTTCCAAAATGCCGAGGTGAACTGAGGACCCCGATCGGAAACCACATCCGTCGGGAAGCCGTGCAGTCGGAAGACATGCAGGAGCATTAGTTCAGCGGTTTCCTTGGCAGAGGGTAGCTTGGGTAACGGCACAAAGTGTGCCATCTTGCTGAACCGGTCTACCACTGTCAGGGTGGCAGAGTTTCCTTCTGACAGTGGCAGACCGGTAGCAAAGTCCAGAGATATGTGAGACCAGGGACGATGAGGTACAGGGAGTGGGTGCAGGAAGCCAGCAGGGGCTTGGCGGGAGGTCTTACTCTGATTACAAACTGGGCAGGCATTGACAAAGTTCTTCGTGTCCTCGTCTAGGGTGGCCCACCAAAACCGCCTTTGCAGGACCTCCTTGGTGCGGGAAACTCCTGGATGACAGGTCAGGCGGGAAGCATGGGCCCACTGCAGGACCTCGGACCTGAAGTCTTGGGGAACGAACAGACGACCCTGAGGGCATGAACTGGGGCCCGGGTGGTCCTCCAACGCAGACTTTATCCGCTCCTCTATCGCCCAGGTGAGAGCTGCCAGGAGATGAGAGGAGGGAAGAATGTTGTCAGGATGAGACGAGTCCCCCTCCTCCTCCAGGAACTGTCGGGACAGTGCGTCGGGCTTGACGTTACGGGAGCCGGGGCGATAGGAGAGGGTAAACGAGAAACGAGTGAAGAACAAGGCCCAACGAGCCTGGCGGGAATTCAGTCTTTTGGCAGCCAATGGCGCCACTCTTCCAACGCCAGTTTGACCGCTAATAACTCGCGGTTGCCAATGTCATAGTTCCTCTCTGCAGGGGAAAGGCGCCGGGAGAAAAAGGCGCAGGGGTGCAGCTTTTCGTCCTCTGCCGAGCGTTGAGAGAGGACGGCCCCTACCCCCACATCCGAGGCGTCGACCTCCACCACAAACTGTCTCTCGGCGGGAATGAGGAGAATGGGTGCCGAACTGAAGCGTCTCTTTAGGTCTTGGAAGGCCTCGTTAGCAGCTGGGGACCATCGGAATGGCACTTTGGACGAGGTGAGGGCAGAGAGAGGAGCCGCCACCGTGCTGTAACCACGAATGCGGTAGAAATTGGCGAACCCCAGGAATCGCTGCAGCTGCTTGCGGGAGTCGGGAACGGGCCAGGAGGAAACAGCGGAGACCTTGGCAGGATCCATTTCCATACAGTTGTGTCCGATGATGTAGCCAAGGAAGGAAACAGAACTGGCGTGGAATTCGCACTTCTCTGTCTTTACAAACAGGGAATTCTTTAATAGGAGCTGCAGGACCGTCTGGACATGGTGGATGTGCTCCTCTTTGGAACAAGAGAAGATCAGGATGTCGTCTAGGTAGACGAAGACGTATTTATTCAACAAGTCCCTGAGAACGTCGTTGATTAGGGCTTGGAAGACAGCTGGGGCATTAGTGAGTCCGAACGGCATCACCAAATACTCGTAGTGACCCGTGGGAGTATTGAATGCCGTTTTCCATTCGTCTCCCTCTCGGATTCGAACCAGATGGTAGGCGTTGCGTAGATCCAGCTTGGTGAAGATCGTGGCATCTTGCAGCAGTTCAAAAGCTGAGGCGATGAGAGGAAGAGGATAACGATTTTTAATGGTGATCTCGTTCAGGCCCCGGTAGTCGATGCAGGGTCGAAGAGAACCATCTTTCTTTCCCACGAAGAAGAATCCGGCCCCTGCAGGAGACGAGGAGGGCCGGATGATTCCGGCGGCCAACGAGTCTTTATTATAAGTCTCCATGGCCTCTCTTTCTGGTGCAGACAGGGAGTAGAGACGGCCTTTGGGAGGGACTGAGCCAGGCAAGAGGTCGATGGCGCAGTCATAAGCTCGGTGCGGAGGCAGAGAGGTGGCCCTGGCTTTATTGAACACCTCGCTGTAGTCGACATATTCGGCAGGCACCATGGACAGGTCTGGAACGGAGCCGGGATTGGTGGATGGCGTGGGAGATAATAATAATAATAATAACAAAATAAACAAAAAAAAACAAACAGAAATGCTTGTCTGCTATAGAGCTCTGCACACAGCTCCAGTATCTGGCAATGGGAAAGCAGTCTATATTTTAGTGGGTCCAATTTTGCTGGGAAAGAGTAAAAATATAGTTGCTGTGCTTTTGCCTTTTTGATATCTTCTAAAAATCTTTAAACTTAGCTTCCAGCTGTGACTTGATTTTACACTGTCCTCTTTCATACAACAGCTGGTTGGTTGGAGGAAGCTGCATGTGGTTATGCTGAGACAACAACAGCACATGGCAACCAACGCTGGGGTATCAACAAAAGCACATGCTTAGAATTGGGCAACAAGATCATGGATGGTTAGGATTAGGCACAAAAGGCATATAGTGTAGAAAGAAAACATCATATTCAGATGTGAAGCAAACACAGGCGACACTCCTGCATGAGGAAGTCCGAGGTTTGTTGGACCCACCCATTGCCCCTTTTGCCCGCCCTATGGCGTTCTTGCTCCTTATATTGCGGCGTTACTAGCGGCATTTCAAACTGATGCCATCTAGTAGCATATCATAACACTTTAAACAATTCTGTCTGACATGGATTTTGACAAAGATTTAGGATTGTGTTTTTGTTGTTCTAAATACATTAATCCTCAAATTGTATATATATTTATATTTATATTTGTAATTACAGGATGTTTATTTGGAAATTGACCGGATGCTGTCATTCCACTTGATTTGCTCGATGTGACTGTGTTGCACAATTGCTGAGAGTTACAGATCACTTGATTCCCAGCCAATTCCTCTCAAGGGAAGAACTGGCAGGGGCGCAGCTAAGGACCACTCTAAAGGAACACAAGCTTTCTAATCAGTGCAAAAACATTGTTCTGAGATTGAATGTAGATAGAGTGAAGAGAGGGGACATTAGAGGCTTTTTTTCTATATATCAAGCTGACCACCTGTTGGACTTCATACATGTTACACACCATGTTTAGAGAAGGACAGAGGCTCTGTTGTTGATGCTAACCACATTCAACAGCAGCAAATGTCACTGTGCATTTGGACAATCTCTGGCTGTCCCCCAGCATCACAGTGAATAGCCTAGCACGCCATGCCTGTAGAAAAATCCAATATGAGCTGTGCTGAAACTGAATAAGTGAATACTCCGGGATTACATTTCACCATCGCCCTTCCCAGATGGCACCTAATCTCAAATTACAAACTGCTTCCAGACAGCCGGGGAAATGAAAAGTCCTGGAACTTTGGGTGATGCTGACTTGCTGAGGGGAGTTTTCTATGCCTAACTTCAAACAAAAAAAATTTGCCAAGAGCGACTCATTAATGCATAAATAAAAGGAGATCAATTACAACATGGACACAAGCCAGTCTGGGTGCAGCTCCATCCCTATTGTCAGCATTATCATGAACAGTAAAATTGAATTTTAAAAGGTATCTTTTCCAGTCATTTAAACAAACATCCATAAAAGACTGCACTCATAATAGCAGTACTCTACAAGTCTACTTACAAGTAAGAATGAAATGACGTTTCAGACAACAAAGGGAAAATAGCTTTTTCCTACTGCAGCAATGTAAAAAACTGAGAGCAGAAAACAGAACAAAAGTTGTGAACCCCTCCACATCATAATCTCTGTTAATTATTTCCTTAATTGTCAGCATTGAGGAAAAATCCAACCATTTGAGGTGGTTTATTAATTTTAATGGGATGAAAAGTGATTTATCTGGTAACACCAGGTGCATATTTGTTAAAGTCTTGTAAGCAACACATTGCGGTGTTTGATTTCATTGTGCTCTTTTGATGTGGAGCAGTTTCTGTGTCATCTGTTCAGGCTACTGAAGAGAATGCAGAGGGATCAGTGTCACTGCTGCTGCTTCAACCACTTCTGCAGCTGGCCAGCGGCGCAGCTCGCTCTGCAAACACCCGCACATTTCTGAGCAGCGCCAAGCCCTGGCCCAAAGAGCCTATTTCAACACTGAGACCTCCCAAGGAGTGCAGAAAAAGTATCTGGCAGAGCCATAGTCACCATCGATTGACTTCTGCACATCACAGACAGAGAGAGAGAGAGAGAAAGAGAGGTGGAGGCAGAGACACATTTCCTGCTACATATGATGATATTAGAACAAATCACACAAATTAAATGTAAATGCCAAGATTTTGATGCTTTCACTGACCAGACAAAAATACAGTATCTCCTGGGGGAAAACAATGTCTGTGTCATAGAAGCAGGTATGTTGTCGCATGTCAAAGCCTACGGGACAACCTGAACAACAACAACCTGACATGACTCATTTCTCCTGCACCTCTCACTTATTGGTATTTATTTATATCATCATTTAATTGTATCTGAGGCTTTGGCAATATTGTTTTGACAAACATTCATGCCAATAAAGCAAACTGAATTGAAATTGACATTTAGAGAAAGAGAGAGAGAGAGAGAGAGAGAGAGAGAGAGAGAGAGGGGAGGAGGAGGCCAGACAGAGTTGGGAGCTGCATAACTGAAAAAAGGTAATCACAATTATGATGTGATAGAGACTAATTCCATCAAGCACATATCTGCACAGACAGGAGGGTCATTTGGGGGAGAAACACACTCAAACCTAATCTCTCCTCTCACTGTCATCTCCTGTGAGTGTGCCTATGAAGTTAGTGATGCTATCAACAAATGAGTTATTCATTGGAACGTGTCAATTTTTGAAATATAGAACAATGCTACAATTGGGATCTCCAGTGATACTGCACTGTACAGGAAATTGGACTCTTTTTGAGTGAGTGTAAAAAATGACAAAAGAGCAGGACTTAGCATAAGTAACTTAAGACTCTGTTTACATGAGCGGCTATTTAACAGACAAAATCACATGTTGAGAGTCAACAAAAAGGTTTAAACAAGGTCATCGACTTCACAACCTTCATCAGCCCTCAGCAGCCTCTGTTCACTGGAAGTTCTATACTGCTCTGCTGGGAGATGCAGATGCAGGGAGGGTTATTATAGCAGCATCTGCCACCACAGCACCTGCACAGCAAGCAGTAGGGAGTCAAACAGGCCGCACAAGGTTTGTTTTCAGACCTGCCCACAACAATACATCAGAAATAGTTTCAACCGAGCTTTGGCCACCAGTTCGATTGATCTTTGGTCGTGGCTCTAAATCAGTGGTACTACATCGCACAGCTAAAGAGGTTAAAGGACAGCCGTTGTCACGGTCGTGCAGCTCATGTCTGGGTTAGCCTTTATGTCACTAGCATCTCTAATTTCAATGTAATCCTTCAGTCAGCATTTCATTCAGCAGTCTGTCTGAGTGGATGTATGACTTTCTTGCCTAACAGACAGAACTGTCAAATCGTTACACTCCGTTTCCATCTTCAGTCTGACATTGTGTCCACTCCAACTGATTTTCATGGGGAAGGGATTACTTTTTCCCTCACCAATCACTAGAGACCCATGTAAGTACCTGAATAAAGTGTCATTTTAAGTCCACATGTGTACTCATCCCGACAAACCTGTTGAGCCGAGGTTTTACGAGTAGAATGGAGTGAAGGAAAAACAAACTGCGGGGCTATACTCAGAAGACTTCGACCATTATTCTTTTGACTCCTCATTTACGGTGCTTGACAACAGCTTGACACTGGCTCATCCCTGCACTCCTTGGTCATTTTTTATGTCATGGTTGAAGACAAATTGGCTTCAATAAAGCGGTTGCTATTAGAATTAAACTCCAAGGATTTTAACAGAGTTCAACAATAATTACTTTTTGGACAAATAAAAAGCTAAGGGATGATTTGTACTGGATGACTTGAAGTGGTAAATTCAGAAAAATGCACATTGTCAAAGCACTTCTTCATCAGAACAACAAAGGAGCAATATCATCAAATTCCCCACTCTTCTGGGTTTGTCTTTTTGAGTAATTACTGTTTTCATTCACTCACTTCTCCTAAGCCATTTTATCGGCAGTGTGATGCTACCTTTAATTCAACTCAGCATGTCCTGAAGACATTTGACACTAAAAACCCACCAGGAAAGGATTATGACCTTTAATGTGCTTGAAGTCATGCAATGTGAAGCATTTTTGAGGGACAGTTAGCTTTCTAGGACAGAAACAGTGCAAAGCTGTCAGACTGGAATTACTGACTGAGTAAAAACCAGTATATCTGTTGGAAAGATCAGCTCAGAGCAGCAGAGTGAACAAAACATCTAAATATCTTTAGCCTGTGTTAACAACAGACCTTATTTAAGGCATTTTACCAAAAACCCATTCCAAAAAAAACATAGACTTTTGGACGAGGGAACTGGAAGTGCTAAAAGGCTAACGGACTTCCGTGGTTTAGGATTCATTACTTCACCACTCTATTGAGAAAAATTCAATAAACAGATTGCAGGAAAAAGAAAAAAAAATGTGATGGCCGACTGAAATAAAATATATTGCTGAAAAAAAAGATGCCAAAACATAAATAAAAAACAGCTACCACCGACGGCTACCACCATACATAAAATGTCATTTTGTGGGAAACACTGTACAGTCTTTCATGTTTACAGGGCTGGCCCCGCAGTCTATGGTCAAGCCAAAGAGACATCTGACAAAAATATAACAAAGTTCACTAAAAACAAGAAATAAATGGGTAGATTAGGATACAGTTTTGTCTATAATGTGATCCTTTTTCATCAAAGGGCCTAGTTTTCTCTCCAGATGAGTGAAAACACTGGGCCCTGGCCTCTATTTGAGAGTTTGTGGGTTAAATGATTCTTTTCTGATGAAAAAGACAAGACTAAAGCACAGATGTCATAGAACAACCAAATAATCAACAATGAAGAACTCAGGTTCACATGGCCTCAAGCCAGTCTTCTACACAAGGACAAACACTACATAGCCAAGCTGATGGTGTGCACAGATGAATATACTGAGGTGCAATGAAAAGCAGTCTTAATGGTGCCTGTGGAGTGTGGTTTAGAAACAAAGAGAAACATAGCTTTCATTCACTGCAGAAAAACATTTTTATAGGCCTAACAGTTGGCACAGAAGGAGCCATTATGTAAATAATCTGGGCATTTATGTATGTGGATCCAGCTCTGAACTGACGGAGCAGCAATTTGTCCTCCAGAAACTCACAGTGTGGTTCCTGCCGGTGACTTCAGCCCCCCAGCAGGGCTGAGGATTGGACCTCACATATCCACGCTCCACAGGCTGCATCATGGGGCTGTCGGCCGAGCTTGCACATGCTCATGCCTTCTCTCACGGCCTATGGAAAGTTAATTAACTGCCTTTTCAAGGCAGCAGGCCCATGATAGTGATGAATTAGCACTCCTTCCCTGCTGCCTTCCTCCCATCACTGGTGGCGTTAGCCCAGGGGAAGTAGCTCTATAGTCTGCTCAGTCCCTGCACGTCGTACGTAAGCTTGCTCCCATACATACAGGAGACAATAATTGAGATAACACAAACAAACCCATTAGGATGCTCATTAGTTTCTCTTACTTTAAGAGCCTAACAAAGCAGCTTTTTTTTGTTCTAGTGAGGATGTGGGGAGATAATGATGATGCAGCTGCAACACAGCAATCATCTGTTATACAAACACATCCTTTATTTTAACCTGATGGAAAAACAGGGACTCTAAAGTGAAATAAAATGAATGCAGGAGGACATGAGGTGATATTGTCGTGCCAGTACAGTGACCCTCTGTGATGTGAAGGGTGGAAGCTAGAAGACACTGCTTCAGTTGAGTGGGTGGTCCTGATCAGGACTCAGCAGAGCGTGCATGGAGGCCTTGACAGCTGGCTCACCTCACTGTAAAGTCTTTGGCAGGAACAGATCTGCATGCTCAGACCCATCATCATCTCGTTATCTCCCCTGGCCGAGAGAGAGGAATACTTTGGTTAGTAGCCACAGGAAGTTTTTTAAATTGAAAGGCATGAAACTTGTTTGTGGTTACACAAAATCTAATTTTCATGCTTTTAGAAGAAGCAGGTTTAGGGAATGAGGGTCTCCTTGTGTGTGGTAAAGCTGTGCTGCTGGGGTATTAGAGTCTTACTAAGCTGCAGTGACCATGTGCAACATAATTACTAAACAATACAGAACATTAGGGGGCACTCTTATAATTTAATATTGCACTGCCATCAAGTTGGGGAACTTGCAAGAGACAGATTTTGAAAGGAACGCTCAAAACTGAAAAAGCAGTTGCTGAGTCCCTAAAATAGCTCCAGCTCTTTGCTTTTTGTTGGGCTCATAATGCCATAATGCCACTTAATAGCGTCATTCGTCAGAAGTGTAAATACCATGTTTTTGGAAAATGTTATCATTACACATTATTCAATTGATGGCAGAAGTAATTAGTTACTTTACTCTCAGCACAGCTCAAACAATTTTATGGAATCTTCCACATCACTGCTTCTCTTTGTTCTTTGTTGTAAATGGACCTGCACTTGTATACCGCTTTCTTATTATTTTAAACACCCAAGCGCTTTCGCAGTACCAGTCACATTCATACAAACACACTCACAAACTGGTAGTCGAGGCTTCTTTGCAAGGTGCCACCTGCTACTCAGTTTTCACACACTGAGGGCAGCCATAACCAATTTAGTTAACTTTAGTTAACTTTAGTTAACTTTGACATGTTAACTAGAGAAGCCGGGGATCAAACTGCCATCCCTCTGATTAGTGGACAACCAGCTCTACCTCTGAGTCACAGCTGCTCTGATTAAGTGTCAACTCGTCTTTTTTCATAGAGGGTAGGCTATGAGATTTTGAACATGAAGCCTTTGAAACCTAGAATTGACATCACTTTTCTTGTGCTGCACTCTGATGCCTTTCAGTAGTATTTCAAACTTTGAGCCCTGAGCACACTGGTTTGATTGATGAAAGCAGAACTCCTTATGACTTTAGAGTAGAACTCCTTATAAACTGGTGTTGACATGTCCAATTTGTGGTCTGCCTCTTTAAAGTAGTTTGTCATTTCCCCACTGCTTAGACTAGAATGCAGTAGTATCACTCCAAACCCATAAGTCCTGTCAGGAATAGCAAGAAAATAAGAATGGTAAAGAAAACACACGTGATGTAATTTACCCAAGCTCAAGATGTGCTCAGCAAAGGCCAGCCTCTCTGCTGAAGGAGAATATGCTTGTGCTGACGCCTGCCTGTGTTGAAATGAATGCAACTGGGGCAGAGTATTCACGGAAACTATAAATATTCCCCCAGCTCCAATGACAGGCATTGTGGTTATTTATAAATCTCCAGCTGAATGTGCTGAATGCTGCGTCACAATCCCAAACAATCACACAGATGCAAGGAACCATCCACAACTTTTTTCAGCTCTGGCACCATGGAGAAAATTGAACATGATTTTAATTGCAAACAAAACAATAGCAGCTTCCATGACTGGAGAGAGGCAGTGGCTGCATAATCAGGCACTGTGGGTGCACAGACAACTAAATCGCAATCACACTTTGTTATTGTGAGTGATTTAAAAATCTCAGAGCAGGCTGCTAATGATGATTTTTTTAAATGCATAGATGACACGTGTTGGTGCAACAGACGTAGAGAAAGTACAGAAAGGAAACATAAGCCACTGACAAGTTTAATGATGTAGGGCTACTTTTTGGGAGGGGATGGATACATCAGTGAGCCAGTCGACATCAAAGAGTGTCGAGATGAAATGAAGGCACAGTCGACTGAGTGGTGTGAGGCTAACTTTGCCCTTACACTGCCTGCATGCTGATCACACACACGCACGCACGCACATACATATGCAGGCACACGCACACACACACACACACACACGAGCGCGTGCGCAGATGCACGTACACACGCATGCACACAATGCCACTCCCATTCCACTTCACAGGCAAAGCAGCGCAGCCATTTGTCAAGGGTATGTTGGGTTGAGTAAACCAGCCACTCACTATGCATCTCAGCACAAAATAATACCAACGTGAGCCAGAGGCAAATTAATATTTTGTTGCATCAGGCAGTTCGTGGACAGAATTAAGCAACTTTGGAGGAACAGCAGGGTTTTTGTCTCCAGACACAAAGAAAAGCCCTGAAAGACAAGGAGAAAAACTGCTGATCATTTCTTAGTTTATCTTGATGAGGTCAGAAACTGACAGCACACTTGTTTCGTTTTTTTTACCTTGAATTTTAAAGACTTAAGCTTCCTACTCCCAACTGAACATATACTGAAACATGAACAGGCATACAAAACAAAATCTAAGGAATAATCATCAAAAAGGCTACCTGTTCAACACAGTCTTACAGAAACTGTCCGAAACCTGGTTCTCAATGCAGATATAATGTAAACAGAACTATGTGCATTGTCAATATGCACATAGTTCTGTTTAGGCATTAATGCAGACTGGAAAACAATAAGCCACTAATGCCTTGTTTCTACACTCTTTCACTACTGAGAGCCAGAGACGCACATCCTGAACAAGAACACATGGCTGAAAAACCTGTTGGACAAAGAACTTTTCAAGCTGAGGAAGAAAACTCTGGTTTAGGGATTTAGCATTACAGGGGTATTTGAGTCGTTATCTTCACAAACTACTTAATTCCTAAATATAACAATAATAATAATTTTAAAAAATAAATCAGATTTAAAAAAAAAAAAACATGTCCAAATGTTGTAGGATTATTTTTTATGACAGCATTTCAATACTTATATAAGTTATTATGGTTTATTGACTAACACAACCTTTTAGCTAAGGTTTTGAGGATTTTAGTGATATTACACATTTGAAGATATTCCAACAACTCACGTCACAATTAGCAAAAACACCAATATGGGTACTGGCATACCACCATTCCCATTGCAGTTCAGAGGGTAAATATCTGATGTTGTTGTTAACATCTGAGTATGTTGCTGAGAAACAGACGTGTCGACCAACATAATTTGCACAATTGCAGTCTTCTGAAAAAAATGCCATCTTAGTGTCAGAATGTTTGATGATGATGATGTCCAATAATAACTATTTTGACTGTGGGACAGAAAAATCTGTCATAATCTGTGCTCAGGTTCACTTCTTACATGGGACTGAACAGACTCAGACAGGCCTGCTGCTAGTCTCCTAAAGATGTGAAACCCATGTGACACAAATACTATGGCACTATTCATTGGAAGTTGTCCTGGTGTTGATTCATATAGAAATGTAGGGCTACTTTTTCATTCATTCATTGTCTGTAACCACTTCTCCTCGAAAGGGTCATGGGGTGCTGGAGACTATCACAGCTGTCATTGGGCAAGAGGCAGGGTACACCCTAAACAGGTCACCAGACTATTGCAGGGCTGACACATATAGACAGATAACCATTCATGCTCACATTCACACCTTTGGGCCATTTAGAGTCACCAATTAACCTGACCTCCATGTCTTTGGACTGTGGAAGGAAGCCGGAGAACCCAGAGAGATCCAATGCTGACACGAGGAGAATATGTAAACTCTGAACAGAAGGGCCCCCTCAACATGGCCTGAGCCTCGCCCCAACCTGGTTTCTAACCGGGGACCCTCTTGCTGTGAGGCGTCAGTGCCAACCACCACACCACTGTGCAGCCCAGTTTTCAAGTAAATAGACTGCACTTGTAGTAGTGCTTTTCTTGTGTTTCTGACCACTCAAAGCACTTTCACACTACATGTCACATTCACCCATTCATACACACATTTACATACTGGTGGCCAAGGCTACCGTACATAGTCCCACCTGCTACTCAGTAACACGTACTCACACTTTGATGAAGCAGAATCGGGAGTAATATTTAGTGTCAAATTCCACCAGAATCAGAGGCAGGAGGCTGAACTGAGGGCGTAACAGCAGAAGCTGCTTTGCTAAAGCAGTTAAACATGCTGCAATGTTTCACACCGTGTTTCATGAGGTTGTTAATGTTATCCCCTGAACACACAATTACCTTTTTACATATATTTCATTTAGCAGCATTTTCATTAAATGAAGTAAAGTGAGCCCACACTTGCCCTTTTAGCCATGAGTGAAGAGCACAGAATGTTAACATGCAGTTACATAATGTAAAACTGCAGGAGCTTGATCATCAATAGTGGATGGTTAAGAATTTGAAAATGCTGGCTTCATTAGAATACATTCATGTTGCATAAGTATCAGTAGAAGTGCCTTTTGTCCAGGAGTGTATAAGTACTTGGGAACAACTTTTTAGGAACTTTTCCCAATTTAGTAGCTGTTTGTGATACCCTTGCCTTCTTTTCAGTGATGCAGAAGGCGTCACCATGAGTCAGAGTGCATGTTGGATTGTCAGAAAGCCCTTGCATCCACACTTTCTTACATCAGAACTGGCATCTGAAAGTGGAAAGTGAAACATACCAAAAGCAAATATTCATTAAAGATAAGCTCCTTACACCTTGTATAGCCAAGTGTCTTATTGAGCTATTATTTTCATTCTTCACACAACTATTTGAGCCACTCTTGTCTGCACTAGAGCCACCCCATGATGCCTCTGAGGAGAGAATTTACAAAAGTGCACATTATGATTCCCATTCACTATTCTCTTTGATGGCAGGCTTTTTGGCCTTTGAGCTCCTTGTGAAACTTTGCATTATCTAGTTCTTTTCAAGCACACTCTCAGGTTAATAACAACAAAACCCTTGAGAACGAACCACCCGAAACAAGCAGTAACAGCATGCCAACAGACAAAAAGGCTATTGACAGCCATCCAATATACCATCAGCTCTATGTTAAGGCATCAAGTCAGTGTCAACACAGGCTACGACAAACACACAATTTAGCTACAAATTCTACAACATCAGCATGTATGTGAGCACTATCATTGCCACTCTGTGTTTCAGTACCGTGCATCAAAAACAAAACTTTGTCTGTGAGTTTAAATGTATGAAAATGGAAGATGATGACAGCACAGACTATCTGCCAGTGATATCAGCAGTGCAGACAGAACAGAATGAAACTTAAACCAGACCAGGTGTGCTCTTTGTTGAATGTGTGCTCCAAGGCTAGATATTTCAAGTACAAGGTGATTTGTGACAGTGACACCAGCTCATTTTGTTGTCCACTGATGTAGAGAGGGTGTACATGGATGAAACCCTGGAGAAGGAGATAGTAACATCAATTTCAACAACAAACTGTCTTTCTGAACTGTGCACAAAGAAAATGAATGAAATGGAGTTGATATTGAGGTTTACAGACCGTCTGACAGATGAGTCTCAACTCTGATCACTGCCAGCTCTCTAATTCACACCATCCACACCATCCAATAGAGCACACGCTGAACACCACGCTACTGGGGGGGAGACCACATTGCCAAATATAAAGGCTGAAGACAGCTACAAAAACACCAGATGTTGGAATGGTTTGAAAGCCTGCAGTTACCTTCATTGAGCTTTTAATAAAGTGCAAAAAGATTAAAAAAAAAAAAAAAAAGAACACCAGATAAGATGGAGAAGCAGAGCACAATGAAAAATGAACTTATTGTCTTCCCAGACTGGAATTTCTGTGGAAGGTTTTTCCAATATCAAAATGACTATGTGTTTCTAAAGCCTGGAAATATGCTGAAACAGAGCTGTTTTTTGTGTGATGGACCACAAAGACAAAAATTACTAAGGAGGTGCACAACTGTGCATTAGTGAGTCTGAACAGCACATCCACCAACCAATGCAGAACAGAACTAATCTTCCAGCCACCAATTTATTGTAAATGGCAAATGGACTGTACTTGTATAGCACTTTTCTTGTCGTTTTGACCACTCAAAGTGCTTTCACACTAAATGTCACAATCCACCTATTCACACATACATTTACACAGTGGTGGCCGAGGCAACTGTACAAGGTGCCACCTGCTACTCAGTAATCATTCATACGCACTCATACTGCGATGATGCAGCATCGGGAGCAATTTGGGGTTCAGTATCTTGCCCAAGGATACTTCGACATGCTGACTGGAGGAACGAACTGCTAACCTTCTGATTAGAGGAAGACCAGCTCTACCTCTGAGCTCCAAGCACCCCCTGATAATATATGTACAGCTTTCAAGAGTAAGACTGATAATATTTCCCAAGTCATTGTTGAACACAGCATAAGGTTCTTAATATGACCATAATAAATTTATAGTTGAGGTTCTTGGTTCATTTGTGATCTTGGAAGCAGCAGTCAAGAAAAGAGTCTCACTACAAGGTCCACTAAGTAGTAGTAACAGAGCTTTCAGTGATGTTACTAATGGAAAATAAACCAGTTCCCAGCCCACTGCCCAGCTCTTTGTTGCTGGCAGCCACTTTCTAAAGGTCTGCAGCTGATAAGGCCCGCTTCCTGCTCCGTACTGTAAAACCAGCCCGCAGAGATTTTGTGATTCTTTTAAAACAGATAGACGGGCTGATGATGATCTTCATCAGCTGATAGAGTTAAACAGTTGTCATAATTGTTGATGTAATATTGTAAATGTTTGATTTTTATTTTTTTTTATGGCTGAAAGGCCTTCTTGTCCATGTAGGCTCAAAAGCTGATGGTAAGTTCATTCAGACAGTGCAAACAGTGGTTGAAAAAAAACTATCTTGACCACCAGGTCAACCAGAGATCCTGCATCTCAACTGCAAAATCAAAGAAGCAAGCAGGAGTGAGCATGTTTTGGGCTTCACAAAGATTAACAAGGTCTATTAGTTGGTTGAAAAAAAATCTGTCCACCTATTTTTTAGGTACACATTTGTGGTATATGTTGACTACCTGTTGACGGCTAAAATTGATTTGGTAGGCATATTCCCTAGCATGTAATGAAAATATTTTTTTCGACAAATCTTGCATATTTATGTTAGAGTTTCATTCTTTAAAAAGGTATATTCATTATTTGTTTTTCATATTATGCAAATTAGCATTAAATCTAGCATGCAGACTTCTATGGTCTAAGGGGCTTTTTTGTAGCGCACATTTAGTTGGAACTTCTCGGCAAGCATTTGCACATCACTTCCACTTATTGGGCCAAGTTTCATGCCTCTGCTTATTCCAACTCACCATAGGTCAAGACCACAGCATCTGACAACAAATGACCAGGGGACAGGTGCAATTGAGTTCTTTTAACCTAAATATAGCTATAAATGATTCATACTCTTTCTCAGCCAACAAAAGGAATTGACTCCATTGATAAATCAAAGCCTGAAGCAGCTGCCAGGGGGTATCAGGCTTCAAAAAGCAGAGTAAAGTTACATCAGATGGCTTCATTTTGTCTAAATCAAGAGTGAGACAAGTCACTCACTTGTTTCATTGTTGCAAATGTATGTAGCATGTCAATAGTTCCACACTAAAAGTTGTTTTCAGTCTTTATCAGATGTTGATGAAACCTGGCAGGTATGTTAAAAACTTAGTGCAGGATGTCTTCACTGATTTCACTGATTTTTTTGTACTGCTCCAAAACAACTTGAGTTTTAGCCTATTTCCTTCTAAGTCCTGCCCTTAGCAAAGTCTTGTTGATTGATGGTTATTTGATCTTACTCATTTATAGTAGGCTTGTAGTCTGAAATTATTTATGACAGAGTCAAAATTCAAAGAAGATCTAGCAACAGTCCATCATGGTGGTCATCCTCAAGTGGCTCCTTTGTAGAATACATTGCGTTGTGGATGACTGTCAAACTTAAAGTCATTTAGACTAGATAGTGTAAGGGGCGTGGATTGTCAAAATTTTCATTTTTTGGGTTGTTAACTATAGTGCCACCATCAGGCTGACTGGAACTGAATTTGATGTCAAGCATTAGCACATAACTTTCACTTATCAGCCAAGATTAATATCTCTAGCTTATTCCAGCTGGAAATGTGTGTCAAATTTAAGTCATTTGGATTTATAGTGTGAGGGACGGAGCCTTTCCAAAAAGGCACCTTGGGGCATTACAGCACCACTATATGGCAAATTCAAGTATTATTTCTATTTGCACATCATTCCAAGTTATAGGGCCAAGTTTCAGGTTTCTAGCTTATTCCAGCTAAGCTGTAGAGTAAGATGACAAATAGTAATAGTAAACCAGCACAAACTCAAAAGGGTTCTGCCCCTTCTAGGCCGTGAACCAGCATGCTGCATTAGCCTGTTTTCAAGAACCAAAATTTTGAGGAAAATTTTCAAACTGGTTTGATAATAAGCCATATATCTGACTGGACCAATTTACCATAATTTTACCAGGTGTCCCATATGATTCAATAGTCAGTCCTGAGTAGCACAAAATGACACAGTGTCCTAACAGAAAACGAGCGTCTAACTATCACATAGCATGCTATACCATCTGAGCTCTCTGTCCACACTGAATCCATTAAATGTGAAATTCTGTTTCCTCATGTAAACAAACCACAGAGCTAGCAGCTGTGCATCAGAGATTAGACCAGAGACCCAAACACTTAAAAGATGGGTGAGTAGCCTACTTTCTATCAACCTAAATTTTTAATGTTTTTTTTTTAATCAGAAAACACATGTGTTACATTGTGATATTTACAGGAAATTGCATAAAACATAGCAAACAGCAAGTAACGTAAGCCTAGCTTGTTTGTAGCGATGGTCATTTACCTCAGCAGAAACCTCAGCAGAAACTTTCAGCTTCCTGGTGATCTCTCTTTAGGAGCTTTAATTTGAGTAATCATTTTAATGTCATGAATCAGTCGGTCCTCTTCCACTGCTGCACATTCACAGTGAGCATTAGATATAAATAGAAACACAGCATCTGATGAAAGTTCAGCACACACACCTGCAGCCAGTAAAGACAGCTCTTTAATCAGCTTCATATCCATAATGTTGTCTTATTGGTACAGTTTTAGTATTAGTATTTAATGGACTAACCCATGTCTCCTCTAATCAGTTTAAAAAGTAAATCAAATCTGTTTAAGGTCAAACATAGGATTAGATTGGCAAATTGGAAATCTGCCCAACTGTTTTTGCACCACACTGGCAATACCGCACCTGCACTTATGACCAATTCATTTGACTGATACACACACACACACACACACACATTTCAGTCATACTACAAATGACTGGAAGCACCATCTAAACAGCTGTCAGTATTAACACTTCATTTTTTTGCAGGAAATGCATTTTCTAGTCTGTTGCGGTTACCTTTTTCCTGCTGCTGACACATTTAATGCTATGTCTGCCAAATATAAAAGTACAATAATCTGTTTCTAAAGCTGCTACACTGTACAGCAGCATCTTGCTTCACAGTGTGATTTTACCTGCAGCAGTGTGTCACTTCTTCCATGCCTCTCAGGGGTTGAACATAATTGAATTCATTATCCAATCTACACACCTACCTCCTATTGTAAGTTCCAGCTTGACCCAAACATCGTTCAGAACACAACTCCCTGGGCAACCGTAACTGATGTGCACTTGTTCTTCATGTTCTTTGGCAAATACTTGTTAATAGAGTGGGACAGCTCAAGACCTCACTGTAATCACAAGTGTTTAGCACTCATTCTTTGTACTCTCTTCATCTCCACAGCTAATTAGAATCAATAAACATGGTGAACAAACATGACTCATTAGGGCTTTCACTATCTGCTTCCTCCCCTGGCATAAGTCTATAGAGTGAGATTTTTGTACCTCCCCCCACAAACCTGCTTTTAGAATTGATCTCAAGCTCAGTGCTGGATGCTCCATAGATATAGTGAGCACGGCGTCAGGAATATAAACCCTTTGAAAGCTTTTGAAGCCTGTGTCCCACTGCTCAACACTCTCAGGGTTTTCATCTCTCCTCATTTGCTGCGGAGCTCTCAGGGCCTCGCTAAGGAGCTGTAATGAACTCCAAGGAAAAGCAGAAAGGACATGGACATCTGCGCAGGGCATTACAGAACTGCATGTGCCGCAAGATGCTTCATGCAAACACCATGCTTACAATAATCTACACAGTTGTAGCTATGCAGCAAGGCTTGTCGCTCATTTTCTAAGTCATCCTTCAACTCTCACTGCTCATGAAGTAATCCTGAAAGATAGAGGGATAGAGGGAAATTGAAAGGAGAGATATGTCATCACAGGGGTCTGTTCTGCCAGATCTATCCCAGAAAGCCCGTTCCCCCACTGCGCTTCTGCTTCATGTCTGTGGTCGTGATGAGTGTTATTCATTTTCTATTTGAGTGCATTTGGAGGCTGAGGAGGCCACCCACCAGCCTGTACACAGTAGGTGGTGGAAGTCTTCAAGAGGAAAAGGAAAAAGGCTGACAAACAAAGCAACACTCAACAGCAGCATGGAAAATGGCAGGGTCAGAAATTAGATGTTTTATCAGGCTGAAAAACAGAGTGATACGGTAAACTAGCATCAGGAGAGAAACTGTTGTAATGAGACAGATTGTCAGGAAATGGGCGTAGAAAGTCGTAGTCTCATGAAAAAAAGGTGACTTCAAGAAAAACCTTTCAATTTACCCAAAAGATGCAGATTTCCATTTGCGACAGGGGTAACTTCTTCTACATGGAGGGGCAATAAGGTTTAGAGGGATCTCTGAGACTTCTACAGGCAATGAGGCGTGTCGCCTGCAACATAAAAAAAGAAAGGCACATTGAAGCAGTTTAAAATGAACATTTCATCAAGTTCAAGAAATTATAGTTGTGTGTTTCATTTCAAATCAGACAGCTAGTGATGCATAGATGACGGTGTGCTTCTGTTGCAGTGAATGGTGGCGGGCTGAAGAGCAGAGAGGGGGTCCATCAGCTCGCTAACTCCCACTGAGCTGAATGTTGCATTTTGCAGAAAGAGAGATTACTTTTGTCCACTGCCCGCAGCATTTTAATGCCTTCAAATCAGGGCCAGGAACTCTCATATATGCATTATCACAACGGGGCTGAATCAGAACATAGAGCTCAGTGCCAGGTAGGGAGCAGGGAGGGGAGGGGGAGATGAAACATGATCAGAATGTGTCAGGCTGAGTGCATTATAAGCTGACAACAGAGGCTGTGGAGAACAGATATGAACAGGAAGGAAGCACAAGGCAAGAGGAGGCAGATGAGAATTACTCTAACTTGTTAGCGTGATGACCTTCCCAGTTTAAATCTCTATTACACAACAGGAACTGGCATATATATATATATATATATATATATATATATATATATATATATATGCCCTTAACGACATAATATGGGGAGTGCAAGGACGCCTTTAGTGTGGGCAGAAGGGGTGGTGGATGAGTGTGATGAGTTTTTTTTCCTACACATTACTATGTGCCTCCTTCCCCTAAAAGTAACCATCCTTGGCAGCATGTGCATTTGTTTATGTCCCAATGTTGGTTGCCATGTGCTTTTGTTGCCTAAACATAACCATGTTCACTGTAATCCTACCATGTGCATTTGTTGACCTCACGGTAGTGGCATCCCAGAATGTAAAGAACAGATACATAAGTACAACTAGAGCCTAATATTTAGACGCGTAAGTCTGCAAAGCTGCAACATGTAATGATTTCTGATGAGAAGGTGTTGATTATTCCACGATCAGGGAGCAGAGGGGACTTTGGGACCGTCAAGGTAATATGGGGCCTGCCATAAATAAACCACCTATATATCTCCTGGTGCCTAATTGCTGCAGCAGGCTGAGTAATGGAAGAAGCAGCTCCTTGTCATTTACGCATCACCTCAGTGAGGACTGATACCAACTGGTGCATTCAATAACTTGCTGCCTCTGGACCACTTTGGTTTGGTTTCTTTTGCAAGATTCCTTTTTCCACAGTGCAGTGCTCTGTGTTCTTTCCTGGGAAAAGACACTCTTCGCAAAGTCATTCTTTTCGAATTGATTTTTCTTTTTCAAATGTGTTCTCTTTCACTAGCAGCAAACACAGCGCCTGTGTCTGATAGGCACAAAGGCATCAGAACAATCACACACAGACAAAGAGCATTTTCTGTTATTATCAGAAGCTTTCTGCAGACAGCAGTGCTAATGCAAAACTGAAAGCCAGATGCTCACATCTGTCTGGGACTTTACTGCTTGTCATCTGGGAATTAAGGAACATTTACACTGGTCTTGATGAACTCATAAACTTTCAAGGTGGACAGCTGAGGGAGCATTAACTTGAAGAGGGTTGGTAAATGCTGATATAAAAAGCTGCACTAAAGAGATGGCTGATTAGCCCGAGATAAGGCCCGACAGGACTGTCTGTGAGGAATAACAAGCATGGTTCAGCCTTGAAAGGAAGATGATTTTGGAGAGGAATACTTGTTTAAGTGTGATCAGACACTCTCGCCAACAGAAACTGGCACTTTGGCCAACCCCTCCAAGAGGCCCCTGTAAGTTAAACCTTTTGGCATTTATGAGGATAGAACAGACCAAAAAACAGGATCATGTTTTTTTTAAGCACCAAATCACATTTTGGGATAAAAACAGTATATATTGTGATTTGTATCCTTTCATGAGATAGAGTTTCATATTTCACTTTTTTAAAGCAGTCCAGGTGCTTGAAAAAATGTCGGCATTATTAATTTCTGCAAAGCACGGATATGTGACATTTGTATGTTATTATGAAGCGCATACATTGAAACTTTACATTTCTAACAATGCTGTGTTAAATGGGTGGTTAGGTTTAGGCAGTGGTTTTAAGGGAAATATCTTGTTTGGGCTTAAAATACCCTATTTTGTAGCTCAAAATGGACAACAGGTATTGTTATTGTTGGTTCTGTACAGTAGTCAGCAGCATGGCAAGCATCTCTTCTAGGTGTCACACCATCCCCTCCACCTCCCAAGGAATAAGCCAGCTCATATTATGTCACTTTAGTAATGTTGATATAACGTGCAAATGCAACATATTTGTGGTTTGCAAAAACGTACAATGCCAACATTTTCCTCTAGCAATTGGGCTCGCTCAACATCCAAATGTTTGCAGGTTAATAATGAGTATGTTTGAAATGATTTGATGCACCGACTAATTGATAAAACAAATCTGACACCAAGTAGCTGCCCTCCAAAATGTAATCATTAACCCTTGGGCTCATTGCAGTGTAATGCAGTGTGTGATGGGAAGACCCTGGATCAAATGTAAGTCTAACAGCAGTATGCCATATGTATAGTCGTGCCCCAAGGGCAAATGGGTTGTGCTCTTTTGCGACCCAGAGCTGCCAGTAATAATCTCTCATCCATGGAGGTTAAGTCCTGGATGGAGATTTCCTACTGCCAGCCATATAAGCTTCCTGTTATCACACGAGTGCAGGTTCTCTGCTTACATAACGCCAATCTCTAAACACTCTAGCGCCCAAAACTTCTAAACTGTCAGAGGGTTGGCAAAGTGTTTTCAAGGACTAATTGAGTTTAATAATGGTGCTTATGCTGGAAAACACACACACACACACACACACACACACACACAATCATAGTCTGCTGCGGTTTCAGGAAATGTCTACTGCTAAGATTAATACAAGTTCTCAAAGTAACAGTGAGCTTATGTTTAATGTTGTTAAATCAAGCAGATTTACTGTTACATTTAATGAATTGACTTAGTATAAAGTGTTCATTAATTGTTGTAAATTCCACAACAAAACTTTCAGTTGGAAACCAAATTGGATAATAAGTAGCTATGTATGACCATATCTGAATGTGTGACACTTTGTATTAGGCCTGGGTGATAATACCCCAGATCAATATCGCGATTAAATTACGATTGATGAACAATTATTTAGTTTTTTTTGCTGTTTTTTGGTTTGTTTTATTGCCTTCATAGTTCGCTGACACAGTTTCATTTGACCACAGTATGTTGCACTGTATTGCATTATTATTTACCAAACTATCCAGCATTATATGGGAATTAAAAGCTTCATCTCAAACTTCAGGTAAATTTAAGTACATTGTGCTGATAATAGGCCAACCTCTCCTGACTGCAGGACTCCGATTTTATCTTCTGCTGTGTGCTATTAATCTTTTTACTTGGGAAAAAAAAGTTTTGAGGGTAGGCCTACCTCTTCTATAGCTGCCAACAGTCTGCCAGTATTCTCAGTTAGAGAAACGGTGAAAAGAAGGCAATGTGCTTGTGGCTCCAAGCCCCCAAAACATTACATCTGCACATGGTAATAATAATGAGAGCTCAGCGCTAGTGGCTGGAAGAGACACGGAATGATGCGTCCTGGTGTTTCTAAATAATTCAGTCTGACTGAACCTGAAACTAAAGATAAGTAGTCTGTAGAAGTCTAAAGTAGGCACTTTTAACTGCTGAATATTTGGTTGTTTGTTCATTCTAACACTTTGGTGCTGTGAGAAGAAGCTCTGCTCTGTGTGTCTATCTGTCTCACTGCACTGCTGTGGGACCATCAGCTGTTTGATCCGCAATAATGAAATGCTGTGGAAGCAAATATGAGTCAGTAGTCAAACACTCAGCTGTATACTAGAGTCAAAGTCATTCAATGCATTACACGAAAGTTCAACATGTCTGCTGTCACAGTGTTTTGAGATTTTCCTCGGTGTTGTGAGACCGTGAGACAGAGCCCAAAAGCGTGAGACAAGTGCCAGATGTGTGAGAGCAGCACTTAACCCCTGCTGTTTTCTGACAAGGAGTCAATGCACAAATCCTCCATTTTTAAATATCCCATTGAGAGAGACGCTCACTGCAGCCAGCTCTTTTTTGTTCTGAAAATTGTCCTCATGCAGTTCCGTGGACGTGGACAATAAACAGGGTGCAGACTTCACTCTGTATCACCCCTGAACAGGGAAATACAGCGAGAGCTGATGGATGGAGAAATGAGTGACAACAACCCCGCCCACATGTAAGAGGACTGACAGCAGTGGAAACACTATGTACATCTAGGGTCTAGATGTGTGTTAGGAGGTGTTACTTTTGTATATAAAGGTAGTATAGAGCTACTTAACATGTGATTGTAATATCCTTTTTGAAGAACGACAAAAAGTGAAATATTTTAATTTTGAATGGTAATGTCATCTACTGTCCCTGTTGCCAGTATTGCTATCTGTTCTCTAAAATGCTGCAGAAGTGGGGCTTTATACTCCCATCAGTCGAGGAAAGAGAGCAGCACATTGAACATTTGCTTAAGAATGTCATGGATCAATACTTCCTCTAGAATATGACTGCTGGAAACATTGACCCAATAAGCTGCTGTGTCTGCGCATGTGAATGTGGTAGGTAATGCTTAGCCTCACACATTGCTGCTACAGTGGACACGTGTTGAAATGAAAACTGTGTGTCTCACACTCAGCATGTTTACATGAACAGCTCAGCAGAGCTACGGTCAAAGCTCGATTAGGACATTTAATTCACTTTCATCAACTTCATTGATTGCTTTTAAGCCACCTAAAAAAATCAATATCAGTTTAAATGTAGCCTATGCAATATTTACAATTTTTTCATTACTTTACTTGCTATAAGACAGCCCGTACTGACGGGGGTTTGAAGCTGTTATATCAAAAACACCAGACTCCACTGACAAAAACAGTCATGTTATCACACTGAACAGCGGAGCTGCGTGTTACCGCTGCCTCCATCAGCTGCTGTCGAAGGTAAAGAGGAGAAAATATTCAAATACAGTAAACACTAGGGCTAAAATAAGTTTTGCTGCCCCATCCACAGTAGGACATTGCTTAGCTTCTGTGCTGGGGTTGTGGAACTGTACTTTATTTTTCAGAGGAGGAGGGTTGCCGGAGTGTGACTTTTTTACTTAAAATAAATATAAAATGCTACCTTTTTAAGTTGTATGTCCCTCACTAAGTCGAAATAAAAAAAAAAACAGAAGTCCCTCCTCGGTGCTACATTTTTATAAAATGGCATACTTGTTTTGCAGCAACCTCCCCCTCATAAATAATGAACCCTTCCTTTCCCTAACCATCGATGGAGGCCGGCGCGGCGATGAGGATCATGTACAGAATGACAAGTCCAGCTAACTGAGGTGTTTATATGATGGAATAGCTTGACTTCAACTGAATTATCTGGGTTTTAGTCAATTTTGAGAAATACGATTAAGGCAGATTTTCAGTCAGACTAACATGTTTGCATGTATCTTAGAAGTCCAGTTTTAATCAGATTAACACAATAATTCCACTTTTTCTAATATCATGACTGCAGGCTCTGAAGCAGTGAACAAACATTGTGTCAGTGACTTATTCTCTTGCAGCGTCATGTATCAGTACAGACTCTGCACAGTAATAATCAAAAGTCATGTTTCAGGGGTGATGGTGAGGAGACATCCCCCTCTTAATCAGCAGAGCACAACAAGGTCAGTTCATGTGGACACACAGACCTGCAGTCACTCTAGCACCATCCATCAGGTCTCAGTGCGGAGCAGAAGCAGCTTCCAGATGAGGCAGAGATCAACACAAACACAGGGAGTGTCTGAGCCTCGCCCTGATGCAACACACAGCACTAAGCTGGAGAGCGTGAGAACATTTTTTCTGTTGACACAAATCCCAGGGACAAAACACCCCCACCTCTTTACTTCTTCCTGATAGATGAGTTGTGTGTACTTCCGTCAGTTATGTAACACAGAGACCGCCATGTGCTGTGCTGGTTTAAGCGATTTTGCTTTATATAATGTGAAAATCCAAATCTTCCTCATTTCACTAGATACACTGCATGGTGTTCCTGACTCTATAAGCATGCCTGCTCATGGTATTACTTAACAAAGAGAGGGACATGCAGTGTTTGTCTCATGTTGGATATCCTAACATGCCCTTGTTTCTGCACAAACAGCGTAAGAGGGCATTACCCAGTCCTGATAGGTTCATAAAGTTGTCATGCACTGATTATGTCAAGATCCAACCATTATTTTTTCCCAAAAAGAAAATTAAAAGATGACGCACAAGTGGTGATCTGAGAGAATTAAACATTGCCCAAAAATATCATGTTGACAGAATCCAATTAACCTTTGCAGCTCCAGTGTGAGGTCTTTGGTAATCAGCTTGGCTACAGCACTCTTTCCTCTATCATTCTCTCTATCTCCTTTCTCTAATCAGCATCATATCAGTGGAGTCTAGCGGGGGAGATATGTCTTAGCTCAAGTACTAAAAACAAAGATTTTATTGCTAAGGGTGCCCACTGCTCAGCTCATCACATATAATGAGGCTTGTGTACATAAACAGAGCTACCTCACAATTAATTATTGCAGTTTATCACACCTTTGAGTGCTGAGATCTGTGTTACAGGGAAGGCTTTGTGATAAACTGGGTTACTTTGTTGTGCCGTGCATTCCTGCCACCACTACCACAGGCGTTGTACCACTTTTGATCTGCTTCCTAGTACGTTCATGGCCTATATCTCCTTATCCCCTAAGAGCAGATAAAGGAATGGAGAAACAAACACAAGCCTTGTAACACAAAGCATAATAAGGAATGTGGTCCCATCTGGCTCTAACACTCTAGGCTAACATACTGGAAGGGAACGCTGAACAAAATTTGTACTAGGTATCCTTCAGTGTTGCGATTGATGTTCCGGGATGCACATGGTGGGATGATGCTGCATGTGGTTATGTGCAGGCAACAAAAACACGTGGTAACCAATGCCTGGACATAAACAAACGTACATGCTGCCATGGATGGTTAGGATTAGCAGAGGGACACTCAGGGTAAGATGTAAAACAAAAAAAAACATCACATTCAGATGAGACACATTCAGATGAGAATGAGATGAGAATGAGATTGTCACTGGCAGCATTTCAACTTGACACCGTTAGGTGGCATATCGTGTGGATTGCACCAGGTTTAGTATGGTGCTCTCAAATGACGCTGCCCATCCAAGTATCATGCTGCCATAACCGGTTCTGTCTGGTCGCCTTTTCAGCTGACGATGTCCACCAGCTTATCATGTGACGGGGAAGACGACTTTAGGCATCAGGATCTCACAAAAGCACTGCAAAAGTTGTAGCATTTGAGTTCTTTGGAATGAAAGCAGGCTGGAACTACAAAGCACAATAAAGTGCTTCTGTCTGCCTAAACCTAACCCCCTGTGCCTTTGAAGCCAAATTCTACCCATATGCTTTTGTTGACGCCCTGGTGTTGGTTGTAATGTTCTTTTGTTTCCTAAGCATAACCATGTGCTTTTGTTGCATCATTTTATTATGCAATATGCCGGAATGTCAACTGCAGACACAGAGTGTAATATGTAGATGTAGATGAGAACTCCACTGACAAAGCAGCTATATGTGACGACTTGGGATGAGAACATGTTGGTTATCCAAGGTCTCAGCCACCTCAGAGTTGAGAACTGCCTTGAGACCCTTTAAAGTCAGTGAAAGATTGTGGCTTTAGCAAAATACCGAAGTTAACACATCCTTTCTCAGTAATTAACCAAGGACACAATCTCCTAAAAATTATTTCCCTGACCTCCCTGAATAATGTGTTTTGTGTTGCCTAAATAACTGTAACACAACATAACCAGTAAAATGTTAATCATGCTTTAGATGCCAGAAGCAGACAATGAAGGAAAACTAATGAAATTTGCTGACAGTGAATATTTTCTTAGTTTAGTATGAACATTTTGCCTTGGCAGTGAATAGTTTGCAGGTGTGTTGGAAATTCTCCTTGTTGGGCCAATTATGATCATTTATTATGTTAATTTTTTTATGAAACAGAGCTGCCAGATGTTCTTCAATTATCACCATGACTGACATAGACAGCAATTCTGGCAATGTTCTGTTTTAGGCTTATCAACGAAATAGCAAATATTTCAGACACTATTTGTCTTCACATATCACATGAACGCTTAACTGAACTTTATCTTTAAGCTTGAAGAAGTCATTGCAGCATAAATCCTGGACTGTCATACAGGAGCAAGGTGTTCCCTTCCTGTGTGAATGTGATGTTTTTTTTCTATGCCTTACCATGTGCCTCCTTCCCCTAATCCTAATCATCTGTGGAAACGTGTTTGTTGACGTCCATGTGAATTGGTTTCCATGTGCTGGTGATGCCTAAACATTATCAAGTGTAGAATAATCCCACCGTGTGCTTGTGTTAACATCATGGTAGCAGCATCTCAGAATTAAGTAGTAGACACAGAAGAATACTGAAAACTTAATTTGTTGACACAGAGATCTACTGCAAAGCTGCAACAAGTGACGACTTGGGATGCGAACATGCAGGTAAAAAAGTCTGTGTTCTGGTCTTTATCAACTCCTCACCAGCTAGTCTCTGACCTTGTCCACCATTTGGTGTTGGGTAGCATTAAATGTTTTTATCAGACCGAAAAAAAGATGAAAAAAGATTCCTGCTGTGGCTGGAAACCAATTGATAAGAGCAGAATTAGTGGACTGTTTAACTCAAACAGAGCTAAAAAAAAAAAAAAGAAGGGTAAAACGCTCTGAGTGACACAACCATAGATAGCTCCATCCTAGTCTCTGGGTAACTTGAATATCAAGGATGTCAACGTCTTTTACAAACAAAGGGCAAATGTTTCTGTGACTGTGTGGTAAAACAATTAAAGATCAGCATATTGAGGCTGAAAAGCTGGTGCTCAGTTTATTATGTTGTTGAAGAAAACAACATGCAGAGGTTCCAAACCACAGCATGTAAAAACATTGAAGGTTTTGGAATACTAAACCATTTGACTGCAGGTCATATTCACATGCATTATTAGTGAGTGTTGCCATTCAACCTTCCCAACAAAGGCAACAAACAAAATTAGGATTTGTTACTTGGGGCTCTCATTAAATTGCCATGAAGAGGTAGCAGGGGTTTTGGACAGCCTTATGAGAAAGCACTGAGAGAGGGAACAAAAGCAAAATGTCAACATCAAAATGAATGAATAACGAATTTCCATACAGTGCATTACAGCTATTATGTGAGACTATCTGTCTTGTTGAGTAATGTCACAACGAAATTATTAATTAACGAGAATTATACTGGTGTAGTAGCATTAAGGAGTGCGGCTGCATTGCTATGGTGATGACAAGCTTGGATAAGACTGAAGGCATTACTCACGAAATCATTTCTTTACATGTAGTAAACTAGAAATACCCACCATGCGGTCGTATGCCTTAAGTCAAGTTGCACTTACAGATTACATCCATGTCTGTAAAAACACAAATGCTTCGCATTTATCTTCCTATGGCAGCACAGAAGATTTCTACAATCAGCACAGCTTACAGATTAGTGTCACCATTTCAGTATCTGTCCAAATGTGTCCCCTTCTGGTCCTGACTTATGATGCTGAGTAATGGATAGAAAAGTGTTTTTGCAGAACATTATGATGTTACAGTTGACCTTTGACCTCTTGGACATAAAATTTCAGCACTTCATTATATCCTGTTAGTCATATTTTACATTGTTGGTCATGAATTCTTGTGTTATGATCAAAAACATGTTTTATGAGGTCACCTTGACCTTGACCTTTGACAACCAGATTCTTATAAATTCATACATGAGTCAATTGAACGTTTGTGCCAAATTTGAAGATGTTCCCTGAGTTTTTATTTTTATTTTGAGATATTGCTTCACAAGAATGGCCAGACGGACAGATGGGCAGACAAATGGACAGATGTATGAAAGTCCGTACGTACAGGCGGCGACCTAAAAACATACATGTCTCTGGCTTTGGCTGTCACTGGTGTGGAGGCATAACAAGGTAGCTTTGGTTTAAGCTTAACTGCTTCTTTATGTCTGAAAACAGTGGGACAGATACCTCACTACCTCCTGCTTAGGATAAAACCACAAGATATCAGCTGATATGAACACAGTGAAAACCTAAATGAATGAAGTGCAACAAAATGGCAATTGAGTGTGATTATCAAGCCAGATACCAGCTGCTTCATTCAGTCACTCACAATCACTTGTTCATTCTTTAGCTGTTCAAATCTTACAGCACTTCAACCATAACCTGACCTGACACGTATACTTATATTGTAGCTTGCTTTCTTCTTTTGCCTTGAAACTTTGGTTGACGTCTTTTGTTAACTTCACTGAGATTTATCTTGATCTGTGTTTATTAAAGGGGGATTATTTCTTCCAACAGAATCCCCAAAACTGCTCATATTCTGTCATATCTCCCAAAAAGTCCAGAGCTTTTTCACTAAATCTAGCTGCATAAATATTTGCTTTGTCCATGCCTTTAAAAAAATTGTTCACACTGAGATGTCACAATGTAAATGTTGCAGTGTTAAATTAAGCCCAGGTGTGATGGTAAACGATTAACCTCTCAGCTGCTAGCTCAGAAAAAACAGTTTTCTCTGAGTATGTTGCTTTTTCTTTTGTATAGCTTATTTGCTAACATAATAGTAATAGTAATAATAATAATAATAATAATAAAAGAAAGCACTGGTGGCAAATTACCACCACTCACCAGTAGCCAAATATCTAAATGCAGCTTGTGCATTAGTGCACCCTTTGGCAGGAAACCTGTGGCCAGATGCATTAGCAATCTGTACGCACAAAAACCACGTGTATGCTTTTTCCCACATATAAAGTGGTATTTATAAAGGAGGAGTGTGTGATGAGAATGTGAGCACCTAACACACTCCTCAGAGCAGGAGACACACAGTTGTAGCTGAGGGAGCTGCAGGTGAGATGATAAGAAGAAGATTGAATATAAGTTAAGAGACAGAAAACATTATTTTAAGGTTGTTTTTTCATTCCATTTTAATTGATTGTTTTATTTATTTATTTATTTTTTGCAGCTTACACAGCGTTCTGTAAAAAAAGGTGAATTTATAAAGTTAAATTTTAAGTATTCAGCAATATTTTTATTTACATTCATCCCCCTGTTTATAAGTATTTAATTTCATTATGTGGAGCATTCTGTAGTTAGTTTCCACAAGCACAGTTTGCAGAAATGTGATGAATTAGTGATAGAGTCGCTACAAATATCCATAGCTGTGTGTAATGAAGGCTGCTCTGTTGGAGACCCTCGCTGATCCAACACAGCCGTGAAATGTCTCTTTCTTTACTGTATTACTCACTGACTGGTGTAATGATGGTGGAGTTCAGGGTGTTTTTATGTCCATTTGTATTGAACTGTGGGTGTGGAAATGAGGCTTGTGCCCGTGTGCTCAGTGCCACAAAGATTGAGATTCATGAAACAGAATCAGGCGTACACACAGCTTAATAAGTCTGACCAAAAGAATGCATCTGCATGTTTCTGCCTCTGTGTGCACACAGTTTTTGACCGTGAATCTACAGTTTTATGCATCTGGCCCCTGCAGTTCCACCATTGTGATAGTGTGCTGTATATTAAAAACCTAGTTGGCCGCTAAAACTTTTTGAATGGCAAGTAGATTTTTTGACTTGCTAACTTCTGTAGCAGATCGCCAAAAAAAAATTGCTCTCAGCAGGGTGACTCCTGTGAATCTGAAGCTCCACTCTGTAGTCATCAGTATGCTGTCCTACTCTTTCATCAAAACACTACTACAATAAAAAATGCCATTGTCCAGGAGCTCTCAGGAAGACACTACTGACACAATTGAGTGTGGGTGTCTCACACAGGGGTCAGTGGAGGAGAAGTGAAGTGGAACAGTGCAGCTAACAGTTATCTCTGTGGAGCTGAGGGTGATTACTCCCAGCTACCACACACAGAGCGCGCACACTGTCTGCTGCTACAGCAGGGCTACTGTTTAGAGCTGAGGTAATTCTGTCTCTCTAGCACCATAAAGTTCTGTCTGTTATTTCTCTGAAGGCTGTTACAACAGCTTCAACATCCCCGCAAAGTATAAGCTCATGAGAGTTTATCCTTGACCCGATAAAAAGAGAGAGGCTTTACTCTTTCAACAATTCAATCCTGTAATTCTTTTCCATTTCATAGCGTGATGAAATCTTCTTCAACTATAGTTTTACAGTGCCAGCATCTTCACAGAATGATGCTCTCTGCACAAGGCCTTAAGTATGGCTGAATAAATGTAATATCACAGACACTTCTAAATGACTGCAGATATACCTTATCAAGCCAATATTATACATAGATCAATACGGTGTCTTTAAAAAAATCCATTAAAGGGGCAGTATTTTGTGTCATGGGTTCCTTAAAAATCCTTTTCGACATGAAAATGTACATAAATTCCATAAAGAGAAGCCCTGTGCAAAGCCTGCTATCTGACTGATATGTTGTTAAACTGGTGTTCCTCCAGCTTTCCATTCATCACTGATAAGTCCACTTTTATCTACAATCAGAACTGCAGTCACGTGCTGCTGCAGCCCTGTCCAGCTCCAGCATAAATCACTGTGATGGAAGTGTTGTGCTGTCCTGTGATTGACTTGAAAAGAACGAGGTGTCCACAGTGTCTAACTCCAGCGTCTCCCAGGGATGGGCCTTCAGTTTATCTCTACTCTGACATCTCACTCAGTCTCAGGACACAGAGCAGTGAGGTGGTCAGAAACACTCAGAGTCAGTCTGCCTGCTAAGGCAGGGCTGGGCTTGATAGTTTTGCTGACTGAAATGGATTTGCAGATTCAGATCCCAGTGTTCCTTTTCATTATGAGGACTTCCTTTCCAGCTGGCATTAACACCTGGGTGACTGGACTGCAATCATAGAAAAAAAACATCAAACACAGGTGGAAATGAACCCAAGATGCATTAAAGAGTCGATTATGCAAACTACCGGGAGAGATGGTCAGAGATGCATTGGCCTACAATCACAACAAACTCTGATGCAGTGCATTTTGCCTCCAGTTATTAAAAGCAAAAACAACCTGAAATACAACTCTGCATGCAGATCAACCATAGGGGCACAAGAACTGTCCTGGACAGAAACATTTTCTAAAACTGCAAGATCCTGTACAGTCTGTTCAAGCAAGGCTGAATGTGGTTACCACAGACACATTAATAACAGACACATGAACTGCAGACACAGTCAGCCCACTCTCATTCCAAAGTCATCAAGTACCGCTGATTTGTCAGTGCTTTCATACTAAGATCCTGACGTCAGCTGTGGCCGGATGGAACAGGTCACAGTATTGTCATACACTAGCCAACAGCCAGACAGCACCTGCTGTGGTGGCATGATACACAGATGAGCAGCATCACTTGAAAAACGCAGCCCAATGAAACCTCTCACATCTGCATGAAATGCATCAGGATGGAGTCAGGTTGAAATGCTGCAGTAACAACATAATATAAGGAGAGTGAGGGCGCCTATAAAGTGGGCATGAAAGGAAGTGGATGGATCAAACAAACACAAGACTTCATGCAGGAGTTAGGTGTTCACTTCCTGTCTGAATTTGATGTTTTTTTTCTACACCTAACCATGTGCCTTAGTTGACGTCCCATTGTTGCTTGCCATGTGCTTTATTTGCTGAAACCACGTGTTGTGTTTAACCCCGACATATGCATTTGTTGATATCATGGTAGTGCTATCCCAGAACATAAAGAGTAAATGCGCAGGGATACCTAGAGTGTAATACATAGATGTGGAAGTCCACTGCAATGCGACAACATGTGACAACTTGGCATGAGAATGTGTTGACAAGACTCTGTTCTCTCTGCTCTGAGGACAGAGCAATTTTGCTGTTCTGTCCATTTATTCCAAAGGATGCATGAAGGAAAAAAGGAAAAAGAAAAAACTTCCTGCTTGTGTCAGGACATCTGTGTGATCCGTCTCCATCTGTAAATCCAGACTTTAGATCTGTCTTTTGAACACACCCTACTGCCTATAATAACGGTCAGCTGTGTAATTATTATTCTCTTATCACTTGCATCTCCTGTGTCATTGTAATTACTCCTGGTGTCTTTCTCTGTGATACACATTTTGATCCATTGTAGCTTTTATGCTGCATTTTTCTTAAGTTTTGATATCACTGTGTTCAGACAGGGTTGCACAGTGTCTGCTGAACTGGCTTATGATAATGACCACAGATACACATCGCCGACTAGAAAACCACCTGCCTTATAAAGAGTGGCACAATGGTCAGCACAAGGACTAAGACAAGGACAGCGACACAAGGACAGAGCACCACAACGTGTGTGCGAGTGTCTTTGAGAGATAGAATGACAGAAAATGTGACATTTCTACACCAGTGAATTTAAACCAACAAAACCTGCAGTCAGTTGAGGAGATGTGAGCAGCTACTGATCAATAATGCTGCAAACTTAAGTCACTCAAAAAGATACAGCTTTGGCCATCTGGCAGCCTAAAGTTCATCAGTTAGATGAAACAGAATTGTTACTTTTTAAGCCCACAATGAATTCCATTAGCACCCAACCCAAGTCCTGTTGTTGGGAAGGAGGGACAGATAAATGGACAGACAGGAAAACAGGGGGTTTGGCTCAGTGGTCCATAACTGAATGCCATCTGTGATGGACAAACTCTATTTTAAGCAATGTTCTTTGTGACATACAATGTTCCAATATGGCAGCCAATACTGGATACTTGAACTGCAGCAGTCAAATAATGTCAAATAACCCATCTGTTTTAAGCCATGAATATTTCGATCACTTCTCCAAAGAAGAAAAACAAGGTCATGTGAACAAAATCCAAGTTTTGGGCACCTGCGATCCATATACAACAGCAGCCAGTCTTTCAATCACTGAAATGGTGATGTCTTTGCCAGAACTCCACCATGGAGATGATAACATGAATAAATCTGTGGAGAAACACTCCCCTCACACTGCTGCCAGGATAGAAATGTACAGTCCAGTCCAGAGAGTACAGGCAGTTTGCACAGATATTTTGGGTGGATCAGTAATGATTCTGGTTGGGAGGTAAAGGATATTGAGAAAGGACATTTTTCATCAAAGCAAAGGTGAGTGACAATTAGCTAATGTTAGCTAGCTGCACCAAAAGTTGATCTACGGGTTGTTAGTTTCAGGGTCACTATAGTCAGTGTTCTAATGCAGTAGTTAAAATGTTTTAAAATTTTGGTTAGGTTAACACAATAATCTATGACATGAATCTCATAAAACTCTTTTCCAGTGTCCGGTAAAGGAGTGAAGAGGTCTTAACAGGGTTAAGCATAATAGAGGAACAGCTACATTTTTATATCAGTCAGTCTTTTTACGAAAAAATTGTCGTGTGTGTGTGTGTGTGTGTGTGTGTGTGTGTGTGTGTGTTTGGATGGTCATTCAATGCATACTCTGGATGTTTGTCTGTGAACACAGTGCAAGTGAATCTAATCATAATCAGCAGTTTGAGTTGCATTGTGAATAGATGATGAGTTGATCCGGTCAGAGCTGATGAGATTGATGGATGAGAAGAGAAGCAGAGTGAGTGAATGCAAACTTTTAGACCCAGCACAATGAAAGGTTACGTTTCACTTCACTGCTGCCCCGTCTGAGCCAACAGTTCACTCTGCACTTTGAGAGTGTGGTGTAATGAATAACTGAGCAGCCAACCACAAATAAATGAATGCATAGGAAACCCTGGGAAACCCTTCAAGTGAACTCCTCACAGTTTGGATTTGTCACATACCACAAACTTCTTGCACCCTTCAGTTTAGTCGTGTGATAAAAAAGGAGAAAGGAATACAGTCAAAATGCGGCATGTGGTTTGAGCAGAAGGCAGGAAAGGTGACTGCATCAGATACACGAGCAGCCTGAAGAACCAGACATCTCCATGAAGATATCCAGTGGACTACATCAACCCACACAACACCCCACCCTCTCACAAATATCACATCTATTTTACACTGGATGAAAGTGGCACACAGAAAAGTGGAACTCAGGATTCACAAATAGGCCAAAAGCTAGCACAAAGAGGATAGGGTGCTGAAACCACAGCAATGTGCAGAAAAAATTTTATACAATCTTTGCTGCCTGACAAAGAGCACAACCTCCAAATACATTGCTATTCAAGTCGTCTGTGTGTTGATTTAAGGAATTGTGTTCAAGCCTGCATTGTTTGAAAGATGGGTATTTTTAAGTCTGAATTAAAAACTTTTCTGCATGTTGCACCATGGTTTCCCTCTCCATTTCATTTATGAGTTACATCCCCTTGCCTGGTATAAACAATGGATCAAGATAAATTACACATCTGCTCACAGGCGCAGCGCTCCTGTGACATGAGCAGTGTACACTGCTGTGGTTTTTATTTATCACTTTCATTTGATACTTGAGTCTTACAACCTCTGTTTGTTTTCACATGGGGCACTGAACACGAGGAAAGGTAGTTAACCCTTTGAAACTTAGGCAGATTGGCTTAATTTCTTTCCAAAACATGGGAAGAGGGCACCGAGCAACTTGAAAAGGCCCAAATATTTGCAAGTGTAAGAAAATTATTTTAAAAAAGTATACACAACAAAAAAGTAAAAAGTAAAAAACAAAAAATAAAAAATAAAAACATGACCTGGAAGAAAATTCTTAAAAAGTAATAATACTTCTGTGGCATATACGGTTCTGTGCAAAAGTTTTAGGCAGGTGTGAAAAAATAGTATAAATTAAGAATTCTTTCAAAAATGTTAGTGTTAATAGTTTATTTTCATCAAATAACAAAATGTAGTGAATGAACAGAAGAGAAATCTAAATCAAATCAATATTTGGTGTGAGCACCCTTTGCCTTCAAAACAGCATCAATTCTTCTAGGTACACTTGCACACAGTTTTTGAAGGAACTAACCACAGATCTTCTGTGGATGTAGGCTTCCTCTAATCCTTCTGTCATGTAATCACAGACAGACTCAGTTATGTTGAGATCGGGGCTCTGTGGTAGCCATCCCATCACTTCTAGGACTTCTTGTTCTTCTTTACGCTGAAGATAGTTAGAATGATATTGACTGTATGATTGGGGTCGTTGTCCTGCTGCAGAATAAATTTGGTGCCAATCATAAGCCTCCCTGATGGTATTGCATGATGGATAAGTATCTGCCTGTCTTTCTCAGCATTGAGGACACCATTAATCCTGACCAAATCTCCAACTCCATTTGCAGAAATGCAGCCCCAAACTTGCAAGGAATCTCCACCATGCTTCACTGTTGCCTGCAGACACTCATTACTGTACTGCTCTCCAGCGGAACAAACTGCCTTCTGCAACAGCCAAATATTTCAAATTTTGACTCATCAGTTCAGAGCACCTGCTGCCAGTTTTCTGCACCCCAGTTCCTATGTTTTCGTGCATAGTTGAGTCACTTGGCCTTGTTTCCATGTTGGAGGTATGGTTTTTTGGCTACAACTCTTCCATGAAGACCACTTCTGGCCAGACTTCTCTGGCCAGTAGATGGGTGTACCTGGGTCCCACTGGTTTCTGCCAGTTCTGAGCTGGCACTGCTGGACATCTTCTGATTTCAAAGATAAATAAGCTTGATGTGTTTTTCATCTGCTGCACTTACGTTGCCCGTTTCTTTGTGCTTCTTCAAAAGAGCTTCAACAGCACATCTTTAAACTCCAGTATGCTTTGAAATCTTTGTCTGGGAGAGCCATTGTGTATGACCTGTGACATGAAACTGTCTTCCACAACCTCATCTTGGTAGCAGAGTTTGGCTGTTCCTCACCAAGTGTTAAGCGTCCTACACAGCTGTTTATGTTTCAGTTGATGACTGTGTTTCAACCTATATGTGAAATTGATGATCATTAGCGCCTGTTTGGTATAATTGGTTGATCATATACCTGACTATAATCCTACAAACTCCCTGACTGCAAGTTTACCTATAAGAATTGATGCTGGTTTGAAGGCAAAGGGTAGTAAGACCAATGTTGATTTGAATTTGATTTTGATTTTTCTTTTGTTCGCTCACTTTGCATTTTGTAAATTGATAAAAATAAACAATTATTATTTATATTTTTGAAAGAATTCTTAATTTACAGCATTTTTTTTACTGTATATATATGTGTATGTGTGTGTGTGTGTGTGTGTGTGTGCACGCGCGTGTGCATGCGTGCATCTTTTTACTGAACAGACAGTCTCCTTAACCCTTTGGCCCTTTAAAACTGTAGCAATTTGGCTTGACCTCTTTCAAAATAAAAACAAAACATAGTAACAAAGCAAGAGGTAACCCAAAAAGTCATAATAAACTACTTGAAACTAAACTACTTGAAACTTGACAAAAAACACACAAAAAACATGGAAATTATCTGAAAAAACATGCTTAAAAAATAATGATAATTATGTAAAATAATTGTATACATGTAATTAATAACTATATGGAATAATAATCATAATAATGATTTGATAATCACAAATATAGTTTTCAGGACATTTTTTCCAAACTCCTTTTTAAACATTTCTAAATCAACTTATTTCTTTCAATTTTTGGGAATAATTCTTGCCAAGTTGCTCATTGACTTTTCCTCCATGTTTTCAAAAGAAACAAACCAAATTTTCTCAGGATTCAAACAACACAACACCAACCTTCCTGTCCGGCAGAGAGGGCTGGTCATCAAGCCTGAACACCCGTGGTTCGGGGCCGCCTCAGACAGCAAATGAACATGTGACTGCCACGAGATGGGTGTGTTGTTGGTGAAGGCGCCCAGCAGTCTCAGAGTGGCACTTTAATGGAGAAAAGCAAACAGGATGGCAAGTTTTGTCTTCAATAGAAGGAAGGTAAACCTTTAATGAAGAAAGACCATCTGACACCAGCAAGCTGCTGCCATGGTGCTGTCTGTGAACCAGGGACAGGAAGCACAGAGGATATCCACACTGAGAGTATTCTGGCTGACTCTAACTTTTTTTGGAAACCATGTGTGAAAATGTTCACACAATTATCCAGAAATGTGTGATTCCAGAGCTTGAAGCCAAAGTGTTTACAGCCTCTTTTTTAATCATTTAAAGGCACGGCCCTAACTGTGGGGTGGCTGTCCTTCATTATAAAGACAGACAATACATTAATAGATGTTTTTAAAGCTTGATACCTATCACTTAATGCAGCAACTGTATGCGGGAAATAAACTGAAGAGAGTGAACAGAAAACAACTCAACTTCTAAATGAGCACATGCATGACATATTTAAGCATAACACCAAAATTACTTCCATGTGACCATCAGTAAAACACCACCATATACATTGTTGTGTCTCTTAAAAGTGTAATTCCAAGGTAACCAAGTTCCGTAAAGTTCGGGATGCTGAACATGTCTGTAGCACCTAATACAATTACCTGAAGATGGGCCAAGGCCCAAAATTCGCATACTTGTTCATGTTTTTTAAATGTTTAGATCCACTCTTTACTAAAAGTATATATCCTCCAAGAGAGACAATAAAAACAGTTGAAATAGTCAAAGTTGTCATACTGAAAGTTAATGTGTGTTGGATAGATATATGTTGTCATCTCATGCACTGAGAAACATTCCAAGTCAACGTTCCCGCTAAAAGTTGCTGGCAGTCGGCCCAGTGAATTAAATGATATTTTCTCAGTCTCCAGCTGCTGCTAGAGCCTGAAAAACATCCTATCATTTTATGATTAGAGTTTTCTAATGTATGAAAAACTTGTCACAGTATGAACAGTAGTCAAAGCAGCCACAGCTCAGCCCTGAACACACAGTGCTGACCAATCAACAGACTGCAGTGTTTAAAGCTCCACCTTATAGTACCGAATCAGTGTGCTATGTACCCCAAGCAGAGGGTTGACAAAAAATGGGAACAGTTCCCAAGGTACTGAATACCATCCACATATTTTCACAATGGAAATGCAAAAAATGCATTCTGAACTGAACTGAACTGAACAGACCTGACCTGAACTGAACTGAACTGACGTGCTTGGTGGAAACGCAGCTATACACACACACTACATGCTGGCTCTGCTATTCTAATTATGACTTATGCTGTTGAACTACACTACAGTGTACCTACAAACACACCTCAGAAAGCTGAGTCATCTCTGATTCACAAGTTGCAGATATCCACAACCACTCCCATAATCGCTGACGAAAAAGCAATTATCCTGAACTTCTAAATGCAATATATTATTGAATAACAGCTGATAACAATCAGAAGGGGGGGCTTATGGCTGACTTCACTAATGCTCTTGTTGCTGAATATGAACAAATACCTTTAGCCTGCAGTATATTCCCACGACGTATTAATATCCATTAATATCCATAATATACAACTATTTTGGAGTAAGATGTCGAATCACATATGGACACTGGGACACTGGTTTGGGTATCTACATTTGGCCATATAGGCCAGTTTATCTATCCATCTATCCATCCATTCCCAACACTTTATGCAGTCAACAGTGCATATAATCTGTTAGAGAGTAACTAAACCCTCCACTTGGCTTGAGTGGCTCCTCCGTGGAATGTGAATGTGTAAAACACGCCCAGTCATTCGATCGTACTTTGTACTCAAATGTCAAGAGTTGGACTTTAATCAATTAACAACACTTCTAAAAATCCATAAATATTGCTTTTCAAAAAAAAAAAAAAAGCAGTCTGGTGGTTTAGTTATTCTGTAACTTGTTCTCTGTTTTGGCTCAAATTTGGAGCCAATAATTTCAAGATAAGAAATGTATTGCTGATACTGGCGTAAAACAGACAGTTTGAAGCTTTTAATGACTCTCCGCACAGCCCTGCCTCATCTCATCATGCCTGCTTCTCCTAATTTAATTCAGATCGAGTAAAAGGAGGAGATAAGTACCCATGACTGTGTCAGTGTATTGTGACCTCAAAACAAGATACGAGTCCCTGGTTGACAGCCCTGGAGACAGAATGAATGAGGAAAAGTTCAGGATCAGAGAGAAGACAGCCCTTGGATGATCTTGCTGCTTCCTGGAGAAAAACAGTAATCTTATCTGGACAGGGGGTGGTTGGTGGTTGGGTGGGTGGGGGTGGGGCTGACGGGGTGGTGACAGGTGAGGGTGCAAAGCATCGAAACTCCAGCAGGGTTCAGAGAAAGCTGATTTTGCTAGATGCCATGTGACTGAGAGTCATGTGGAGGGAAAAACAAGTCTACAGCATGTTTACAGGCAGAGGAATAAGATTACATGTGGAGAAATTTAGGTAGCACATACCTGACACTTCTGGAATTTTCACTTTGACAAAATGACGAAAACATTCATGAGGAGAGGTAGGGAACTTAAAGTGGAATACTGACCTACTTTAAAAAGGTTTCCATCTGTTTAATAGTCTGAATATTTTGCCCTGGTGATAGGAACCTCAGTCTTCAGTCTTAAAGTGAAAATCATCAAGCTGCACTTCTGTGCAGGTCAAAATGAGACATGAAACTGCATCGACAGCACAAAATTACATTTGGCTAAATAATCACCTCATACATAAGTGAAGGCAGTTCAGTGTAAAGCTAAGCTGCCAATTAAAGTAGTGAAAGTGCCTTCTTTGCTTTTCCAGACCAGCAGGTCAAGGACAGGACAGGAATTCAAAAAAGTTTCTATAACTACACATTTATTTTATAAGACTGCTGAACGTGCATTTATAAGCCCTTAAATAATGCACAAGGTTTACTTCAGCGGTATCTAGGCACTGTCAAAATATGCCTGATACCTTGGAGCTGTTTTAACCTACATCAAACTAAAACATCATGGAAAACCTGTTTCCCATAGCGCCACATTTCCTGCTAATCCTAATCTATCTCAGTGGATTTTTTGGAAATGAAATCAACAAGAGTTGCCAGATTCCTTTTCTCTATTTTTGTCACAGACCATCCGATTTTGTGGGAATCTGGCGTATAAACCTCAGCTTAAACTCAGGAAATTACAAGCTGAATAAAGCACAATTACCTATTTGGTGCTTTAACTTTGAGCGGATGTGTGTCCAGGCGTATGTGCTGACAGATGCCAGCATGACTGTGGGTCACCACAGCCTCTTTAAAATGCCATGTCTGAGCCCAGCAGTCACATAACCTCACAGATCCTTCAATTCACCAGAAAAACGAAGGTGGAAAATTCTATCCTCGAAAGGGCGGGAAGCACTGAGGGCAGCTGTCTGTGACGTCCATCAACTCCACTCAGGGAGACGGCAGGGACTCTACACCTTGAGAGCTGCTCCAACAGCAGCTAAATTGAATAAGCGGCAGTCAGCCTTTACAGGTTTGACAGACTCCTTCATTATGCCCAGGTCTTCCATAACTCAGAACATACAGTTAATAGGGCTCTTGTCTTTCCTCACTCTCCCTTCAGCACAAAGTGTCAGCTTTTTGGCTCCCGTTGCTCAATACTCAACTAATGAGAGTGATCTATCAGCTATATCGAGTTCTATGCCAGGGCGGTGGGTGAATGAGACACTGGCACAGGGAGCACTCTGACACCTTCGTCCATGCTGTGTTTTTCCAGACGAAGCTACCAAAGCGAAACAAATCCTTTACTAATGGCATAATGGTCCCCCGCCTTTACAAAGCTGCTTTGATGAGACACTTGGAACTTCAGATGTTCCACTTTGTCACTACTGTTTTCAAATGACACAGAGCAAGCACAGAGAGGGGAACGCCGATGAGAAATAAGGAGGTTGGGGGGACATCACAAGGATTAAAGTAAGCAAGAACTGATGACAACAAGACGACGTGTCCAAAGGAAATCATAAGCTGTCAGTGTGAGACCAACAAAAAGATGAACCTGTCCTTTGTCAAAAGCAAAATCAATGGCTGATCGTAAACAATGGGAGCACAGGCGGAGAAGCTCGGACTAGAAGTTTCTTGTTTTGTCAGCAGCCACGGGAGGGAAGGAGAGCATTAGACTTCCCTGTAAACTCACTGACAAGCGGCACAGATGAGATAGTCACAGGCACAGTTGCAAAGATTAAGATGGCTGGCCTGATAGAAGCCAGTTAATGATATGATCTGAGGATGGGAGATAGCTGAGCTTTCTCTAGAATTTGGCTTCAGTTGTAAAGGACTGAAGTGCTGAGCCAGGGTTGTCAGAGCTGGGCAATGATGGCAGCAGCTCCACATGCATTATCCTGTGAGTGGGAGGAGACCACAGCACATAATGTGGTTACCATACATACTGAATGCTGCTGTCTCTGGAGGGTTGCTGTGTTTTAGGAGTTTATCAATATCACACTGCACTGTTTTACATTTTTTTCTCCAGTGGTATTACATTTAGTGTACCTCTATACTAGTACATTATATGCATAATGATAATAACATATAGGACCAAGGTTCACATTATGAAAAACAAAACCTGATGGGATCATGCATCTTGCAAAAGCATCACACACGTTTTACTTGTTAGAACCTACTGACATGATCATTTATCTGACTTTTTAAGTCATTTTCAAAGATTGCAAGTAAAATACTTACAGGTTAAATCAATCAAAAGACAAAACGAGGGCTGACTAAGAATTGTGTCAGTCAAATCAGATTTGTCCATTGAAAATAAATATTTGATAATTCAGAGGGGTTTTTTTTCTAAATAAAGTTTGAAGTTTGAAGGGGCCCAGAAGGATATTCATTGTGACAGTGGCATACATTTGATATAGTCATAGTAGTAAACATGGCATGAACAACTTTTTTTTTTGCCTCCACTGGATATCAAACAAAAGCTGTAAGCTGTAAACTCACCATTTCCAAGCAGAAGAGAGAAGATTCATCATCATCTGCTGAGACATTTGGTCAAATTTCAGAACATGTTCTAATCAGCTCATTCTTAAGTCTAAGTGGAAGCTTGTGCCACATTTTAGTAAGTTCCATAAAGGTCTTCTTGAGATACTGCATTCAAAATAACTAGATGTGAGGTTGCAAGAACCTTGACCTCTGACAACCAAATTTGAATCAGTTCAATGTTTAGTCCAACTGGAAGTTTGTGTGAAATTTGAAGAAATTCTCGATAGGGTATTCCTTTGATATCATAATCACAAGAATGGGATGGACAGACAGACAGCCCTAAAACACAAAATGCCTCCAGGCTCAGCTATGACAAGCATAAAAAGTACATTCTTAACTTTTCAGAAACAGTGTACCAATAAGATCAGAAAGTTGCAGGAAACTGTATTTTGCAAACTAGTTCTCAGTGATAGTAATTCCAAGGAACCTATGGCTGTCCACCTGCTCCACCTCAGTTCCACTGATGTAGACAGGGGTGTGTGTCTTTGCTCCTTCTTTCTAAAATCAACAATCAGCTCCTTGGTTTTACTGACGTGGAACAGTAGGTTGTTCTCTGTGCACCACTCTGCAAGACTGTTGATATCCTCCTGGTATGAACTCTCACCACCGATGATGGTGGTGTCATCCGCATACTTCACAATAGAGTTCTCCTGATGTTTGGGAATGCAGTCATGGGTAAACATACAGTGTGAGCAGGAGGGGGCTGAGTACACAGCCCTGGAGGGCTCCGGTGTTGAACACTAATGTAGAGGAGGTGAGACTGCCAATACAAACTCTCTGGGGTCTGCATGTGAGGAAGTCCAATATCCAGTTGCAGAGCGTTGTACTAAGGTCCAGAGTGTTCAGTTTTCCAATTAACTTCATGGGAGAGACTGTGTTGAATGCTGAGCTGAAGTCAACAAACAGCATCCCGATGTAGTTGTTCTTATTTTCCAGGTGAGTGTCCAGACTGGCAGGGATGTTGTCTTTGATGTGCTGGACAACCAGTTTCTCAAAGCACTTCATCAGGATGGGGGTAAGAGCCACAGGGCGGTAGTCATTAAGACTAGAAACAGCAGACTTTTTAGGTACAGGGACGGTGATGTCTGTCTTGAGGAAGTTGGGAATAGTCTCTTGTGAGAGTGAGATGTTGTGTGGAATGTTGTTGGGGCTGGCTGATGTATTTATATTCACTCTCAGCAGGGTTTTTCTCACATCTGCTGTGGTCACTGAGAGTGGCCGGTCATCTGGAGGCAGAGTAGACTTCACAGCTGAGTTGTTATTGAGGAGGTCACAGCGAGCATAAAATGTGTTTAGCTTGTCCGGTAGCGAGGCGTCCCATATGATGGGGACACTCCTGCTTTTGTAGCCTGTGACATTTTAAATCGCCTGCCACATACAGGATATTTGAATTGAAAGGGATTGCTCTTTGAAGCACTACAGCCCTCCGGTCCGTTCAAAACAACAAGAACAACTCATTTGGTCTTTGCAAATGGAAATGATTCACATTTTTTTGCATACAGAGTGAGGAAGTGAGATCCAATTACAATTATAGTCACTCGAAAAGTGGAGATGTATTCTAATCCCAGGCGTGAACACACTGACTTGAAGCTGTCTCCTCATGATCACATCACCAGAGACACATGATAGCACCGGGCAAAAACAGGGTCATTATCTAACTACTTGTGTTTCTTGCACTTTTTCAGTGATTTCAATGTGATGCTACATCTCAGTAGGCTAATTAGTTTGGGGAGAAAATTTGCATTATTACCAATGGGAATGCTGGTCGAAACTACCGTAATAAAATCCGCTGGATTAGCCAGAATTTTCTATGTAATCTTTCGTGATTGTTCAATATGTCTCTCTGCACAAAAACTAAGAACTTGAATGTATAATACATTTCAAAATACAATATATAATAGTATATTGAAGTGACAGATTTCAATATGCTATATTGAAATATCGTATATTGAAATATACAGATTTCAATATAAAACAGATGATCAACTTGATTATCAGGGCCGATACATTTTATTTTAATGATCGCTAAAATTAATTAATAGACTAAAATTAATTGATTAAAAAGTGCACAGAGTGCACAAGTGTGAGCATGGGAGGAACTTTTACTTTGTAAAACCTCAGGGAGCTATTTTTATTTATTCATTTTTTTAATTTAAATTTTCACTTGACTTAATAAAAAATAGCTGCTTGCTGTATTTGATGTTCAACATTTCAGTTTTGATTAGCTAAAAGCATTTAAACAACTGTGTTGTTAACATTTGTGTTGGATTTTGTTATATTCCAAATTATAAATACTGACAGAAAGATTTAATTTTTTATTGTAAATGCATATTAATTCCAAAATTTGGTTACTGGTCTCATTAATAATTGGTATCCGTATGGGCCCTGAGAAAGCTTTATTGCTTGACCCTTATATAACCATATGAGCAGTACAGTGGAGCAGATACAGGGAAAATCACTGAAGAGATTTTCCCACAATGAATTTATTTCTGCCCTCTAGTTTTGACTCACATATCAATACATCTGGTCCTGATGAACTAAAACAAAAAAAAGCCCAGATGAAGAGCAAAATGTCTGCTTGTTAAAAAAAAGCTGCAGAACCAGTATATTATGGCAAATGTGCCTCCATGCCAACTGGGCTCCAGCAGCTGTCAGTCCAATCATAGCAAGGATTAGTATAATTAACATTTTCTAGACCCCCAGAGTTTTTCAATCAACTGCAAAGTTTTAATAATCACAGATGAATGGGGCTGCAGGGAATTATGTGTCGCACTTGTTCAAACACTTCTCAGTGCCTTAACCTTCCATCTGGAAACACACTTCATCTGGGTGAAAATTACCTACAGTCCATTCTCTGTTGATTTCAGGGGACAATAAAATGGAATGCAGACCGAAAAGCAATTGAGGCAAGTCTAAAATGAATGGATTCTGGGCCTAGCAGGCAGAGTCACACACTTGGAGTAAATGTGGAGATTTCCCAGTAGCTGCAGAGGGAATGGCAGGTGTCTTGGACAGCAATGTGGGCAAACGAAAGACAGGCATGCTGTAATGAAATGGCAGGGGGCTGAAGCCAAGCCACCAATTAAATGATATGAGCCTGACAATAAGCGGTTTTCATTACATGACCTCAAGAAACCCACTGCAACTAAATTTAATCATCTCACAATGCACTGCGTATAAGAAACCTTCATGCTTTAACACTTTAAAAACAGATTACAATTCCCATTACAAGTTTCAGCTAGCAATTTCATAGATTTTTATATGGGCTGAGGTGTAAAAACTGGAGTGCTTTTCTGAGTTGAAATGATCATCTCAGTTTCATGTGCATCTGAACCAGGACAAGAAGAATGTATTTTAGCTTCAGAAAGTGTGAAAGCCAATAAATGCCATTTCAGTCATATTCTACAGCTGTTAAAATGCTGTTGCCCTCCTCTGTATGAGTCCTTTTGAGAGCAGAGAGGAAGCTTCCCCTGGCAGCTGTAAAGCAGGTTGTCTTGAGCCAAGTTTTCATTTTATTCTCTGTTCCTGTGTCAATTACATCTGTAGGTGTTTAACCAAATGAGGTAATGAAATTAACCTTTCACACACTGGGCAATACATCACATCCAAAGGAGACTAACACGACAGGGAGGGTAGCAGGGTATGGCTCTCTGCAGCAGCTATGGACACCCATACAGTGCCATACAGACAGAGGACTCAGCACAAAAACAGAGTTAAAAAAAGAAAAGGTCTTTACTTCACAAGCAGGGTTCAGTACACAGGAAGTCAGTCTGAGAACAAGCTGAGGTATCCAATCATCAATCCATGAAATCATGGATGCTTCACACACATCTTCCCCCGGCAGCACAGAAGATCAGTGTCACCAATTCAGTATCTGACCATGTCTCCCCTTTCGCATCTGAGATATGACATTGACTAAAGGCTGTTAAAGTGTTTTTGCAGAACATTATGATGCCAGTTGACCTTTGACCTCCTTTTGACAGTGAGCTTACATGCCTTAAACTTCACCTCATAAAAACCTGTCTTTGTGTGCAACACAGAGATGCTGCAACAGCAGAGGAGGAGCAGAGAGAGTAGGGCTGGGCAGTAAACACGATACATCCTGTGACCATGATATGAGACCACATACTGTCTGAGATTTTGGATATCGTCATGTCATGATATGAAACGTGTTGTCTTTTCCTGATCTTAAAGGTTGCAGTACTGTAAAGTGATGCAATTTTCGAAACTTATCAGACTGTTCTACTGGTACTAATTCTTGCACTCACCCACTTAAGTCATTAAATCCACATTACTGATAATCAAAAATCTCATTGTGTTAATTTTTTTGTTACAGTACAAACAGTCATCCCTAAAATATTCGGGATGAGTATTTGTTGGTGGGGTTGGTGGCAATGTATTAGGATTGAAACCTTTATGGCATTTTATATTGTGAATGCAGAACACTGTTTTGTTTTTCACATTTTTCGTGCAGCTAAAAAAAACAACATGTTATACATACATACCAAATACACGTATACTGGATAGACATACCCACAGCCTCACCACAGACAACAGGATTGGATCTCAGTGTTTTTTTTTCTTAAGATACATAAATATAACGCCCTCTATAGTAATGTAAATCCCTCATTTTCTAACATTCAACGTCAACATCTTGTCTAGAGAGAGGAGACGCAGCACATTCATAACCACTAAAATGTATTAATCGTTTTTGTATTTCCAAAAGGGTTAATGAAGTTCATCTAAGATTAAATTACTTTTGAAAGACAATGATGGCTGGTGGAGGAAGATTGATGCGGAGCAGAAGTAAATAGACCATTTAATGGCAGGTAATGTATAAAATTAGCCCCACACTGGCGTTAATTTGCTACCTGTATGATGAAATGAAAATGAACCATCAGTCTTATTAGACAATACTATCATTCCCCCTGTGAGCAGAGACCCAAACAGCAATACAGGCAGTCTGGTAGTCAGGTAGTGTACTGTGGTTGTGTGTGTTCTTGTAGGTGGCCATGATGTGCACAAAGTTCTGTGCAGAGGCTGCACTCAGGCTGAACTCTGTGGGTCAGCCTGGGCCAGACAAATATGTTCACAGAGTGGATGCTGCAAGTCATGAGTTGCTACTGAGGAAAAAAAGAACTCATGGAAAGCCAACTCCCATAACTCCTAATAAATAATAGCACAGATTTGAACAACTATCAACCAAGTTTGATTAATCTCCATTATCTTGCAGTGGTGGCAGAAACTCAAACCCTGGACAAATGAAACCAAAAAAAAAAAAGATCTGTTTATCTTTGACCAAAAAGAAGAAAAAACAGCATACTTAAGGTCAACATACTGGCTTTTCCCAGAGCTTTCAACAACAGTTCATAGTTTTACAAGGAGAACTGTGGGCACAAAGGAAACTGACTGTGGTGTGCAACTTTTAGCTGCATGTGACAGTCTTGCTGAAGCAAACCGAGCAGTGAGATGAGCTATAAAGTCTGGGAAAAGCAAATACTGTAAATCTTCACTCAACAGCCCGGGCTACTACTTGCTTAAACTGAACTAAACAGGCCTATATTTGGGACAGGTGTCTGAATGGGACAGGCTATTAATTCCATTCACACATAACTGTTACTCAGCGAAGATGGGAAATACAATCAAATTGTTTCAATAAATTTCCTGGTTTTGCATCTCTCTTGTTTATTCTGCTGTCTTCTTTGGTGCTCATTGTTTCAGTAAAATGAACTGAATGATTGAACTCAACAGTTCATTAAGCTAACCATGTGTGTAGCATGTCCATATTGACAAAAGTTTTCATTTTTCATTTGTTTGCATGATCTAAGCAGTTACATAACATTAGCTCCGGCAGGTAGCCAACAACCTGGTTTTATACATAAAAATGAACTGCGTGGCAACCAGACCAGGCTTCCATTTAAGACAGGATTTCATTTGTTAATATGTGTCATCACACACAAGGGACTGGGTGTTTAATTGGGACTAGGCTTATATTTTAAGTTTTGCTATAAGTGGATGTTTAGTTGTTTAGTTGTTGTTGTTGTTTGTTTTTGTCAATCTACTGTCTCCAATTTTATGCTCAAGACTTAGCTGTATATCACAGTGGAAAAGTTTTGCTTTTGAATTTGAGTGAAACAACCCTTTAAACGTCACATTTAACTCTCATTAAGAATAACTGAACACCTTTCAGTTTTCATCATTTTATGTTGGTCTTTTAAATGTACAGAGAGAGAAAGCCATGATTTACAGCAAGTCTAAGGAGCCTGATCTCATGTGTTGTACACTGGAAATATATTGCCATTGCTGTCACACTAACACTTGGATAATAACTGCATTATCACTACACACTGTGAATACTGTTTTCTGTGGAGGAATATTATTTTATCATCTGGGCTTTGCATTGTGGGATGTCAGGACAAGCAGCAGGCTCCAGCTGCACAGCACTTCATTGGGGTAAAACAATACAGTGGCTGTCATCAGTTATTCTCCCTAATGACTAAGAGCTGCTGTCCCTGCTCCTAGAGAGTGTGTGGTCTAGGTGGTAAGGCAGGGCCACTGCCTGCCAAAATACACAGAATGTTATTCATCTGGCATCATATAGGATCAAACTCCAATCAAAAAAAAGCTTTTGAGGGAAAAGCAGCTCAAAGGACTGGTTACACCAGCATTTAAACAGAAAAAACGAAGCACAAGCACAAGTGAACCAGTCTACTTCCAGTTGTCATCCATGTCTGTCCAGACTCATAATGTATGTAACCATGACAGAACACAATTCTTTAAATATGGCTGTTGCTGCAGAAATACTAAAAAATGTATGCTTCACAGTTTTAAAATTAGTGTCACCAATTCAGTATCTGACCAAATATCTCCCATTCTGTTCCCCAGTTAGGATGCTGAATGATGTCACAGTGAAGTTTACCTTTAACTTTCGGGATATAAAACGTCATCACTTCATTCCCCTTATGTTATCCTAATATACATTTCTGTGTTGAGTCAAAGTGCACATTTGTGACAAAGGAAAAATTCCCTGATAGCGTTTCTGAGAAATTATGTTCACAAGAATGTGATGGATAGAAAGATGGATGGACAACCCAAAAACATAATGCTACTGGCCAAGGCTCTTCCTGCTGCAGGGGCACAAAAAGTCTGCAGCAAATTCAAAGTATTCCAATTGATTCTCCATGTTTTGTGGATTTGTTTGCAAGGGTTACATTTATCTGCATGTTTTTAAAATCCATGCAAATTTCAGTTTTGTTGAACTTTGACTTGTAAATTCAGGCTGTTGACAAACAGCAAGACTAATTCAGCTTTCTGTCGCCTCAAAGGTCACGGGAATCAAAAATGGAGAAAGCTATCATAGCTTATTAGTCAAGTCATCAAGTCAATTTTATTTCTAAAGCCCATTATCACAAATAACGATTTCCCTCAGAGGGCATTTCAGCTTATGACATCTGGGGGTCCATGGTGCAAATATGTCTTTTGAATAAACTTTGTGGACTTAATGTCTGGTTAGCCAATAAGCTTTGACGAGCTTCAAGCTTTGACAAGCTTTAACAAACGCAATAGCTCAGAGAGCTTTACTTTCCCCCTTTTCCCTCCCTCAACAACTTTTTCGTGAATTAAATTAAATTAAACACAAAACAGGAGGGGCTCCGCGAGCTATTGTAACTGACCAGCACCAGTGCAGCAGACTAGAAAGTTAGTGGTTAGCTTGACAGCACTGGCTATTTACCAGCTGGGCCAGCCAGTGTACTCACTGTGTCACTAAGCTTCTAAAGCCGAATATGACATGCAAATTAATTTTGATGTGTTACTTTCTGGTGTGATCAGACCTTAATTAGAGCTGCACTTAACAATTATTTTTTTAATTATTAATCTATCGATTATTTTTTCAATTAATCAATTAATCTATTGATTATTTTTTATATTGATCTAACTATTATTTTTTTATTACTCGATTAATATAACAACGAATTTACCAAAAATAACATTTTAAAACTTGTCATACACTGCAGGGCATTATTCCCCAACAAAAAATAGCCCAGTCTTAACTGGTAATCTGTGTTTTATAGTCTGATATAAAGTCTCTCTAAAATAAAATTAATGCAATTAATTAATGCAAGAGCTTGTTCCACTCAAGTTAAAGGAATGTAGTGCAATCTACATTTACCAATCAAACAGCAAAATAAATAAAACAATGTAAAATACAAGTCACTTTCAGGAGGAGTAACAAAACAGTTACTCTTTGTTACAGTAATAAACCTCAAATCTAGCAGTCAAACAAAATATCTTACAGTAAAATTAGTGCAATTCCACTAACACTATAACTTTTCTCTAACATATATAATTATAACTAGTACATTCTTTATACATCAACATATTATAACTAGTACATTCTTTATACATCAAAATATTCCAGCCTATTGAGTCGAGGCATCGCCCCAGCCCTAACCTTAATACAGTAAAATTAAGACTGTGTTCAGAAACACAGCAGAGGTGATGTGGCTCAGAGGTAGAGCAGGTTGTCCTCTTTATCGTAAGGTCAGTGCTTCAAAACCCGACCCCTCCAGGCAATATGTTGAAGTATCCTTGGGCAAGATACTGAACCCCAAATTGCTCCCGATGCTGTGTCATTAGAGTGTGAATGTGTGAATAGGTGAATGTTATATGTAGTGTGAAAGTGCTTTGACTAGTCAAAAGACTAAACAAGTGCTTAACAAGTGCTGTCCATATACCATTTATCATTATATCAAAGAAAAAAAAACAGAAAACCATGTAGGCACACATTAATTTTTAAAAGAGAATCAAGAGAAAGAGAATCAATGAAACACAGCCAAAAATGCCAAGAACTTTGTGTCAGCATCTTTAAATCAATGCTGTAACAGTGAAATTCACATTCACAGTGCACGAAACAGGGTTATTAATCAGGATCACGGACACATGAATATTATAATTAGTATAATTTCCTTTCACTCAGAGAAGTAAAACAAACATATGACGTCAGCTAGCCACTGTCTGTATTACTACACACACAGGTCAGTAGCCTGACCATACTTATACTGTATACATACTAGGGCTGGGTAAAAAAAACAATTCCTCAGTGCATTGCAATCTGACTTTTGCCAATTCAGTATCGATTCATAAAATCCTGAAATCGATTATTTCCATTGTAATGACGCCCCGCTCCCGTGGGGGCAGTGTGAGTGCCGCCAGAATGTGATTGACGTTGTTCAGAGGCCCCGCTTGACCCCCAGGTAACGTCTGTTGTTTATTCATTAAAATGGGGACAGTGGTGCCAGGTAGCAGTGTGTTAAAGTCAGCGCAGGTAACATTAAAAGCCAACGTTTGGATACACAAAGTCTAATGTATGAATAGAATAATGTAATGGTAAAATAAGTTTTGGTGTACTGATAGATAGATAATGCACGCTTTATTGAACACATATCAGAAGGTATTCTAATGAATTATCTAGGTATTTCTGACAACGACACACATAACTTAATCGATATCTAAGTAACTGAATCAATCGAACCGAAATCGAATCGAATCGTTACCCAAAGAATCAAAATTGAATTGAATTGTGAGGTTTTGACAATACCCAGCCCTAATATATACTATAGGTATTGTTGGTATGTTCTTCAGTGTGATTGAGGACAAGCTCCAGTGTTTCAATATGAGCACAATGAGAGGTTGTTAATCACCTATTAGCATGATATCACTGACTATAGCATTTTCATTTTTGTGGTATAACAGACGCCTGCGGCGGCCTTTCTACAGCATATTGTGACTGTGATTTGAGGTGTGAACACTAATGCCTTCAAGCCCTTAGGAGAATATTTAATATGTGCCAGCGTACTGCAGAGATTACTGCTCATTACATCTGTGACCACGGGGAAGTCGAAACTACATGAAAGAAAAAAGATGTGTGGCGCTAATGGCTGCTACATTAAAGAACAGGGATTATAAAAGAGGATGGCTGATCTCAATCTATCATCGCTGTAGCCCACAGATGACAGCATCAAACATATCAACATCAGTCTGCCAGTGGGACGGCAGCAGATTTGCATAGAGGAATGTGCACGAGACATCAATTATCTTCTGGGTCTATTTTAAGGTTCTTTGGAAAAGGAGGCCAGTGACGTTGCCACAGAGCAGTGATGTTTGCAGACACTGTTCTGTTGTTGTTTTGTTTTTTTTTACCATGCGTCACAGTTCATATGGCTCCCCTCTCTCTACCACTGCATGTGTAGGCAGCATCTAAGAGGAGATGCATCTAAAGGAGAACACTTGGTGGTCATTACACACTTGCCAAACCGCATTCCTGGGTCACTTAACTAAAGACGAATTAAAATCTCTAACACAGGGCACTTCAAATGAGATGACAGTTTATCATATCTATGCAATCAGCATTCTTTGGAGATGGAGAGTGAATTAAATGAACAATTATTAGTATTCCCATATGTCAAGGAAATACTCCATTAACTAATTGGTCCACCTAGCAGTAGGGTATTACATTTGTCTAATGCATGGATATTGCAAACCTTTGAAATGTTCAATGACAGTGTGTAATCAATTCAATCTATTCAATCAATTTTTAAAAAAAAACACAATAGTCAGACAAACTATGTAAAGGGGGGATATGTAGCGCTTTTTTACATCAATAAATCATTTGGAGAAATTAGTATAATTAGCAGAAACTAATGACAGCACCACTGAGAGGGGCTCTGGCAGCCTCTTAGCTGTACTCTGCATTTTTACTTTTGTGTTCCAGCACGCTGAATTTGGCTGGAAATCTGTTGGATTGCTTTACAGCACAGAATCAGGATGTGGCTCTGCTGCTGTGCCAGTGCAGATGTAGCTGAGGCTGCCAATGGCAGATGGTGGAAGGAGTGAAAGGCAAATGGGAAAATGACTTCCATCATGTTTATCCTCTTCAGCAAAGCCAGTGAGAAAAACCTTTGACTGAAGAGGTAACATCCCCTTTGTGACCAGGAGCAACAGGGTTAAAAAGAAACCCTAAAGGAGTGTGATACATGTACACTAACAAGACAGCTAGAAGTTTGGATTCTACATGTAGCAGCTACTGTAGGCTGCTTACAGAGTAATGCGTGACAAAGACAATTCAACTATATTTTGCATACTTGGACTTTTCTAAAGTCTATGTCTGAGCCAAGAGAAAAATGTTTCAGATTTTAAAAGGCATGTGCTGCTGTACTTTATGTTTAAGGCCCTGCTGTCACTGTCCAGGGTCACTACACCTACTCTGGGATTTACAACATTTACATTAGCCCATTGGCACTCCAAAGTCGTCAAGTAGAGCTGTTTGTCAATGCTTTCGGTGTACGAGCCTGACACTAAAAGCCACCTTCTGCCTCCAACTGGAACACGGCTGGAAGGCATCAGATGAGAATGTGCTCGGACAGAACCGGTGGCCTTGTTATTTACACTGGGCTGCAGCCGGATGGCACCGGGTGCACCTGTTCACCTCCCGTGTGAATGTGTGTGTGTGTGTGTGTTTTTAGACCTTACCATATGCCTCTTTTGCCTAAACCTAACCATCTAGGGGCAGCCTCTAGCTCACCTGCTAGAGTGTGCACCCCATATGCCAAGGCCTTTGCAGCAGCCTGAGTTCAATTCCAGCCTGTGGCCCTTTGCTGCGTGTCATTCCCCCTCTCTCTCCCACATTTTCTGTCATCCCACCATGTGCATTTATTGACATCACAGTAACAGCATCCCAGAGCATAAAAAAGTGAAGTAAAGATGTGTGGAGTTAACACAGCTTAATTACTTCCTTTGTCAACCAGGGGTCTACAAACACAGCACTTGGCAACAGCAGAGCACTGAAAACCCTTGTGAGAAGTTTTTGGCAGTCACCACCATCATGGTCTCACTTCCATTTCCTTTGCCACTGCCCATCAAAAGCAATGCTCCACTGATCCAGGGCTCTGAGCTCATTTCTTTGGCCATCTGGGAGCTAATATAACAACAAAGAAACTTTGATATCTGACAGCCGTGGATGAAACAGAGATGATCAGCAGTGTCCTGTTTACTGGTGTTCAGAGGAGTGTAATTATGGACATGAGGGAGGAGGAAAGTAGGACTGTGAAGACGAAACCCATGCAAAGAGGAGTGATGCCTCCGCCCCTTCAAGTTCCCTCATCAGCTTAGGCTTTATCTGTATTTCAATCTAGCTCTGTAGTTCTCTGTCCAAATCAAAGAGTCCAGAGATTGGTGCACTGAATATGATGTCAGAAATTTCGTAACAGGAAGAAGTGAGCCATGACTCAGTGCATGTTGGTATTTCCATGTACTTTGGAAGTTATGTTTTCAAGCTAAGCTCATACAACGCATTCAGAGTTTTCCACAGAATCACAATCTTTGTGTGGCAGTAGCTGATGATGGGGGGAGAGGGGTCAGCAAACTTCCTTTTATTTTTAACTTGGACCAACACGCCGGAGCAACATAACTTTTCTTGCTCTGTTTTCAGACACTTTTCATAAGTATTTAAAATTTGGACCCTAAGCATATTGTTGCATATTCTTTCACAAACATGCAGGAAAAGAAAATTCTATAGAAAATTATTTCTAAAAATCTAGGGGAAAGGGTCTAGGTAAAAAAAAAAAAAAAGCTAAGGAAAACCATTATTGTTATTACATTTACATATTCAAAATTATGCAACAGAACTTTTTTTTCAAATTCTTTAAGCACCTTTTTCAGGTAATGATGTTTTTTTATTTTTGCTTTTTTTTTTTTAAATTAATTTTCAGGTAATGTTCAGTCCTTTTTTAATTTCATGCTAATTTGGGGTAACAGTGGGTAATTTCTACACCTGTTGCTCATTGCCATGTTCCTCTTTTTTTAAAAAAAAAAAATCTAGCCAATTTTTTCAGGCATCTAAGGGTTAATTTTGTGTGCGTGCCCCCATGGAACATGGAGCATCAAATAAAAACCGAAAACAGTCCATGCCCAAACGGAGGCGAGACTTATCATGTCCCACCCCTTTTTCTTCTATCCCGCATAAATATTATGCTTCCCAATATTGATATTAATAATATCGATCACAATAATAATGTTAAAATTAACAACAGCAACAACAATAACAATAACAATAATAATAATAATCATCAATGTAATAATAATAATAATTAGAATAATCATCATCATCATAAATGAATATTGACAATAACAACAACGGCCATAACAATAGCAACATCGACAACGACAGCGATACTAATAATAATAATAAGAAGAAGAAGAATTATAAGATGTATTATTTCATGACCTAATAAGTATCTTGGATATAATATCCTCTATATAACAATTTTTTGTTATATTATTAATCTTAGTAATTATATATATATATATATATACAAATATATACATTACACACATCCATGTATATCATCATCTTCATCATCATAAATGAATATTGACAATAACAACAACAGTAACAATAGCAACATTGACAACGACTCCACAACAACAACAACGATACTACTACTACTAATAATAATAATAATAAGATGTATTGTTTCATGACCTTATAAGTATCTTGGATATAATATCCTCTTTATAACAATTTTTATTATATTATTAATCTCAGTAATTATATATATACATATACAAATATATACATTTACACACAGCCATTTACATATACATACTGACACACACGTAGATATACATATACATATATATGCATATACATATACACATATATACACACACATATATATACATATGCACACACACATACACACATATATACATACATACATACACATACACATGTATATACACATGCAACTGACAAAATTACACATATGTGTAAGAGTAGTCCGTTATCATACAGAAGTTAGCAGTGGCCCTCCACCTCCATGTACCTCTCGAAGATAGCCTCTTTATATTTCATTTTAAATTGTATTACATTTTGGCTCTGTTTTAGATCATCGTCCATTCTATAATTTCACACCATAAATAGAAATACAGAAGCTCCTCATTGTTGTGCATATGCTTAAAGTCTTCAGGTGTAATGGCCCCCAAAAATTATAGTCCCCCTGTCTTTCAAAAAATATTTCCTGTATATTTTTATTTTTTATTCCTTACTTTAAACATTATTTGTGCTGTTTTTGAATGCCACCAGATAAAAAGAATTTTAAAGCTTGTGATTGTAAGAATAATTGGTTACTATGGTCCTGATAATTGACATTGTGGATGATTCTCATGGCTCTTTTCTGAAGTCTATCTGTTGTAGTGAGCGTTTCTATGTATTTCCCTAGATTTTTGAGCAGTAACTTGAATGTAGTACAATCAGTGCGTTACAAAGAAGATGTAGTGATTTGTGGTTAAGAATATGTTTTGCTGTAGTCAATACAGAAATGCTTCTTGAAAGTTTACTCTGGATATGTTTAATTTGAGTCTCTCTGCAAATCTTGTCATCTATTATGACCCCCAAGAAATTATTGTTATGTACCCTCTCTGTGTCCACACCCTCTATTTGTACCCGGTCATGACTGTCATATTTATAGTTTACAAATATCATGTATTTTGTTTTGCGCAAGTTTAGTGACAGCTTGTTTATTCATTGCTATAGTGATTTGATGTTCAAGCTCATCATATTCAGCAATCCTATCTGCTAAGTGGCTCTGGTCAGAAGGTGTGATTGTTATGTTTGTTGACATTAAGAGGTCGGCATACTGTACCTGTCTGATGTTTATATGTCTCCTGCTGGTTTTGGAGTGCTGCTGCAGGGATGTGGTGTGCTGCTTCTGGGATGGATATATGAACTAAAGCTGTGAGTTTGTTTCCCACTCACAGTGAATGAATTCTCACGGTTATCTGTTTGACTTTCTGCTAATGCTACCATCCAACTGGTGATGCTTCAAGCTTTAAGTCCTCTGCAAAAACATCAAAACTTCCTGCCTAAGACAAGCCAGGACCTTCCAAATAAGAGCACCATTGATTCCGCTTTTTTTTTTTTTTTATTTATAACAATACTTTAATATTTCATTATAAAAGTACATTATTTAACTTCCTTATAACCATATTGTAACTTTATTGTGACTAGTTCATTGACATTTAAAATATTGCTATATATTGTGTATCGTGATATATCCCTAAATTATTGTGATAACATTTTAAAGCCATATCGCCAAGTCCTATATCAGTGGATGAAGAAGTCAAGGGGGAGTACTGAAAAGTTGCATAACAAATGCACACATTTCCAAATATCCAAAACATTTTTCCAAAGCAGACTTGTGTTTGGCAGCTCCATCTCCTCAATCCACTGTGAGACTGTGAGTGTTAGTAATATGTCCAGTAGCTTAGTGCTGTGAGAGACCTCCAGTAAATATAGTCCTGTTATTAGAAACCAGAGGAGTATTAATGTATGAAGGCACTAATTCCTTTGGAGAATGTCATCCCGACACCCTCACTGCTCTCCCCCTTCCTCCCCATGCAGGTGACACAAGTCAGGGTTGAGGCAGGATTTTCAAAACAGTCATTTCCTTTTTCCTTATCTTCATCTCATCTCTCTTCCTTTCATTCAGACCCCTTCCAGAGCCATGCTGCAGCTCTGACCTCACTTCCTTGGCCATTTCCTGCCTTCTGCTTGAACCTTGCTGACTCTACACCAGCACAGGTGATGGCCATGCACTACATCATTTTGCAAAAACTCCATTTAGCTCAGTCAATGCTTTTGTTCCGTTTTTGGAGTCATGTCTCTCAGTGGCTGACTTACAGTGTCAGCAGGAAGGCCCCACTAAAAACTGCTCTACTTTTAGCCACAGACAAATATGTTCACTGGCTCTGTCAATCTGTGTAACACATTATGAGTGTGATGTTATATTGAGGATCTCACATGTTTTTGCGTAACTGACTCACAGACAGACACCAAAATGGTTGAGAGACCTCCATTTAATAGGGTTTTGTCTCAGTCAGCTCTGCAGGGGGACTCACACTGACACATTCTGTGGGAGTAAGCCAGCAAATATTGTGATGAATTGATGTTAATGACTGACTACACCCACACTGAAAGACTGTGTAAATATAAACAAGAAGACATTTATTTTGAGAAACTGCTCATTTGTCAGACTAAATGCTTCTGATCTCAGTCAATCTCTTTCCAATCCTCCTTAATGCTGTTGTTTATAATTCCATGATATCATTTGTATAAATCACCAAATAACATTAGTTAGGTCTGCATTTTCTTTAGAAGTGTTTACTTTAAAACTTTAGAAGTTTTTATTTTCCATTTCCTACTATCAGTCTACGTGGGTTTCTTTTAGTCATAACAGTGATGATGCTGATGTAGGAGGTCTCCTAACTTTAAAGAAGTATTTCACTGATATAAAGAAGGCCTTCACATAAAGTTAGGCCCTCTCTGCAGCAGAAAGACACAAACAATTTGGAATTTGTGCTACATGAACAGAGAAAACAAAGGAAAAGGAAGTATTGGATCAAGAGGTAGTAAACCTACAACTACCAGAATGCTACGCACCTAATCACACCAAGAAACGCTGGTGGGTGACATAATGTGGACTGGTCCATATGAAACAATAGCAGCCTGACAGATCTCCTGTTAAGTTACACAGTATGCTAAAATCGTGTTTCTGAAAACGAGAAATATGCAATTGTCATTTGACAGTGTTTACCATAGTTTACACACATTTTGATACAAAGCTGCATGAAAATTTGTAAAAAGGTAAAAAAAAAAAAAAAAAAGGGCAGAATTTGGAGTTCTCGCTCTGTCCTATGCCCCTCCCACCAACTGAAAACTGGTATATGCATGTGCTTCATTTAGTGACGCAGAGGAAGTGTTTCCCATGCACTGATTCATTTACCCTTATTACAGCTCATTCATTCAGCTTCTTTCTGCCTCAATCTCTCTCTGTTTAGAAGACCACAAATAAGTCAAGAATTAGCTGCTAGTTGCTCCACAGACCCCCATGTCCCCACCACTATGGACTGCTTCACCAAAAAAAGTATGAGCAGCAACTCAGAAGAATGACCTTTCAGTCTATGGCTGCAGCTGCTCATATTCAGCCAGCCCAAAACCCCAGCGGCAGGAGTCACAGCTGGCTGGTGGTCAGTGCCAACGCTGACTCTATCCTATGTTAAGGCAGCAACAGAAAGTTTGCCAAATCAGCAGAGAGACAGGGGTGTAAATGTGATAGTTTACACTGCGGTTTCTGATATCATTATTGGCTAAAGACACATGGGTGTTAAAAGGCATCTACCATCCCCCTATAGAGACATCAGTTAAAAACACTGTTCATGTGTCAGGATACAGATGGATGACTGAACAACAAAATGAGTGCAGTGCAGCAGGTTGTGAAAAAGCTCTGGCATATGAATGTGACGTCAAAAGCCATCTTCTGTATCCAGCTGGAATGAGGCTGGACGTCGTTAGATGAGAACACGCTTTAGGACAGTACCAGTGGCATTATAATACAACGGTGGACAGCCAGATGGCAGTAGGTGCGTCCACATGCAACATGCATGAGCGGCATCACTTGAGATCATGGCATCAGATAATAACACTGCTGGTAACCACATAATATATGTAAGGAGTGCGAGTGCACAATAGGGTGAGCGGTGAAGTGAATAGGTCACAAACAACTGACTTTCGTGCAGAAGTCTGGAGCTGCTTCCCATGTGGATTTGTTTGGGGTTTTTTCTACACCTCTGTGACTTTATTGCCTAATTCCAACCATTGTGACGGTCCGTGCTGTTGTGTAAACATAAGGACTGTGCTGCTTCATCCAGTCATGTGCATTTGTTGACATTGTGGAAATGTAATCCCGGAGTGTAAACAGCTGACACAAAAGGAAACCTAAAACATTATAAATAGACGCTGTGGGTCCTGACGGAACGACATTATGTGACAAGATGGGATAAATCACGTTGCTATTTGTGGGACTGTTCCATTGTGGGACCTAATGACAGCACCATGTGACTGACTTTGACACTGAGAACTGGGACAGTCAAAAGAAAAAAGAAGTGCAGTGCAAAAAGCAGTGATCACAGGGAGTGATTTTACACACCACCAGTCTTTTGATTAATTGTTAATATATATGGCGGAGCATTACATTTTTCCCAGGTAGTAGCAATAGGAATGATGGAAATGGTTTGACTTTAGGTTACTTTCATTCAGGTCAGGGCCTGACAATTTTAATAGTCTTCTTAAACCCCACAAAGGATATGTATCAAAAAACACCATATTAAATCACTTCTTAAAACTCACTTTTATAGACTTGCTTTTATGTGATCTTGTCGCTATTTATTTAATAATTTTTAATCACTCTTTAGCTGTTTATTTATTTTATCCCTCATACTCTATTTATCCATTCCTCATCCTTCTGATGTTCCTGTTCTTTACTTTTTTCCCTCATCTCCCTTTTCTGTGGCTGTGTTGCAGGGGCTGGGCGTGGCTCCCGGGTGCTGGAGCTCACGGTGCACTTCCTTACCTGCATCTCATCTGTAATCAACCCCAGCATATATTGTCCAGCTCCACTCCACTTCAGTGCCAGATTGTTCAGCCTAACTTGTGGTGCTGACTGCCTTTTCCCCCAGAGAGGGGTCTTTTATTTCTGGTCCTCTCCCCACCGCCACCCGCGGGATGGGACATTTCTCAAGGCTGCTGAGCCTCCACACATGGCTCTCCTCTGTCTGTCAGCAGCACAGTGCTGTTTTTATTGACAATTTTAACCTGTTCTGGGAATGCATAGACACCTGCACTTAAACTTTTGAGGGCCACAGCTCCTCTCTGAAAACATTAATTACACCATTGTTCACCACACGGACACTCAATAGGCTGCAGTTTACCCTTCATCATCATCCACCTCATCATACAGGATCCAGGTAGACACTCCACCACCAGTCACACCTGCACGCACTCAATGAACGCTTTAGACTTTCCTTCTGTTGTAACCACAAACAGGCATCATAGCAATCACACCGGTAGAGTGTCAGCAATTTAAGACAATGGAACCACAGACAACCATCCTGCAGAGGAAGTAGACTGCCGTGACCCTTAACATGGCACTACTGAACGTACGTTCACAGTCAAACAAAACTTTTCTTATTAATGAACTGATTTTAGATCATGAGATTGACTGTTTAATTTTAACTGTGACATGGCCAGGCATTCGCTGCCCTCATTGAAGCTTCCCCTACCAAATTTTAACTTCACTTTTCCTCGAGGAGCAGCTAAAAAGGTGGTGGCACTGCCTCCATAGATGGAGGACAGGTTTGTTTTTAAGGAAGTGTCATTCGAGAGTATCGTCACCTTCGAATACCATGCCTTGGTATTTAGCAGCCCCACTATTTTATGTTTGACAATCTAAAGACCACCCAAACACTGTGCTAATTTTATTAACACATTCTCAGATTTACTTTCAATTATTCATATCTCTCACAATATAATCATTATCTCTGGTGATTTTAACTTACACATTGATAATCGGTCAGACCCCATTGCCTCAGAGTTTTTAAACCTGCTTAACTGCATGGATTTTATTCAACACATCACTGAACCCACTCACAACAGAGGACACACTCTGGATCTTGTCATAACCCCCAGCCTGTCCATCACTGTGTCCTCTGTTGTTGACTTGGCATTGTATGACCATTTCTGTGTCTTTTTTAACATCACTGGTTTTATTCAGCGGGAAGCTTTGGAGCAAACTGTGAGGAAACACTATCTTACTTCTTAAGTGGCTGCAAATTTTATTAAGGTTTTACATGACATTCCTGTTGACATTTTACCTTCCTCGTGTTTTTTTTGTTGAGAATTTTAACAGCAAATTAAAGTCGACTCTGGAATCCGTCGCCCCACGGAAAAAAAAGGAAGGTGAAAAGAAATCCTATACCCCCATGGAGAAATGAAAAAATAAAACAATTAAAAAGAAACTGCAAGACAGCAGAAAGGAAATGGAGAAAAAACAAACTGACAATAAATTACCAAATCCTCTGTGAGCAACTAAAAATTTACAATAATGCAGTCAAAAATTCCAGAAAGGCTCACTTCTCTAAACTCATCACAGACCATAAACACAATCCAAAAATCCTCCTCTCTACCATCAATTACCTTATTAACCCTGATTTTAATAAGTCCAGCAGGATGTCAACAGACTCCCTTTGTGAGAACTTTGCAGACCACTTGGTACTGATTTTAACTGGTTTTCTCCTATCTCACAGATGGAGAATTTTTTGTAAGTATGGATACCTGCTCCTCGAAGAACTATCAAATAAACTGTGGTGTGCCCTAAGGTTCAATTTTGGGCCCCACACTTTTTAATCTCTACATGCTCCCACTTAGGAACGTCATCAGGAGGCATGGCATCAACTTTCACAGTTATGCTGATGATACAGCTATATATCTCTTTGTCTCCTGATGACACAGGACCACGAGATGCCCTTTTTCACTGCATTTTAGACATCAGGTCATGGATGGCAGAGAACTTCTTGCAGCTCAACCAGGACAAAACTGGTTTAGTCTTAAGCTGAAGCTTTAGTTTTAATTAATGGTCCTGAAACTCAGAGAGAGAAACTTAAAACAAAACTACAGACATTGTTTTTAAACTCATCACAACAAGTAAAAAACCTGGGCGTCATCTTTGACTCTGAGCTTGGTTTTATTCCACACATTTAAAACATAACAAAAACGGCATTTTACCATCTCAAAAAATATTGCCAGAGTCTGCCCATTTCTCTCCCAAGCAAATACAGAGACGGTAGATCAAAGCATGAAGTGGAGTAGCCGGGATCGGAGAGCTGAGTTATTCAAAACTACAGCAACAAAGCTACATCAATTCAATATCGGCATAAAATGCCCCCCAAAAAATGGAGAGGGTTAAGTGGCCAGTTTCGCCAGCGGACGCTGAAAGAAACTCTCATGGACCCCCCCCACCCCCCATGCTCTTGACTGAGTGTCCCGCGAGGTCCGAAGTGTTTACTTTGAAAAAATTAGAGTGTTCAAAGCAGGCCTGGTCGCCCGAATACTGCAGGTAGGATTAATGGAATAGTACTCCAGCTCTATTTTGTGGGTTTTCTCTCTCTGAACTGGGGCCATGATTTGTTGCATTGTGCTGTACTTTTCATATTTACACGCATTTGTTATACAATTTTCAGATGTCTTTTATGTCATTGAAGGCAAAATTATAACATTCAAATCATTGTTTTGCTTGACAGACTCCCTTTCACAAAAATGCATTTTCTCAGCTTTCTAGAAAAAAAGTGGTATTTTTGATGAAACTAGCCTCTTTTCAACTTCAGATAAATCAAGAATGGAACAAGGTGCAAACATGATGAAAAAGAGAGTTTATTCTTTCATTTGAGCTATTCTGTGTTTTGAGCTATTCAGAGTCTTTGTATAAAATATTCTCTGGGTCTTGAAAAATGGCCAGAAAAGCTGGCACAAGCCACTTTCCTTTATATAATAGGGTTAGCACTCAATGAGTTAAGATTCTTAGGTTGTTAAACTGTATGTTCAGATTTCAGATTTGGAAATGGCCCTCTATGATGGCGTTTCCTCATTTTAGTCCTCTGTGCTCAGCCATGTTTCTTATCCAAAGCCATTCTGTTCTGTGCTTTTTTAATGTCTTCTTTCTGTATGTGTTCTGTGGGTCGGGGTGGGTGGGCCTGGGAAGGGGGGGTTGGTTTATATGTTTAGATGCTGTTTTATGTTTTGAACTTGTGAAGCACTTTGTGCTACATTAAATGCATGAAAATTGCTCTATAAAAAAAGTTTGATTTGATTTGATCTGCAAGTGGGGAATTTGACCTCATATATGCTCAATGTTAAATATGGATATGGAGCCTTCTGCTCGTTCTCCGTGTTCATTCATCTGTATTTGTGCACATTTTCTGGAAGCCTACACATAGGGAAGAAGCAGAGCAGTAACACCGGAGAATGTAGCATAATTTGAGTGAGATATGACTGTGGGAGATGAAGAAGAAATTCAAGTAATGGCGGAATGGAACGAATCACTGATATAAAGAGATATACGTGGAAAGAATTCTCTGTCCACGTTAGGATGTATATAGTGGCTGCACAGACCTCCACGGCCTACAATAACGGCTCCATTTAAAGGTGCATAATTATAATTTCCTCCACTGTCACCCCATTTGTTCTTGTGTTAAACTTTTGACTCCAACCTCTGGTGTCATCTTTTGGCTGCATCTATGGCAACATAAAGGACACATGGAAGGACTGATGTTTCAGTGTCTGAAAGTGATGGATCTATTTTTCGTATGTTAATAGCGCTCTCATGATCGCAGCTCCTGGCAAGCTTGCCTACTCCCTACTGTCTGGCGTCCTTTTGGTAAGGTTAGTTTCTAAAAGTTGTACAGGGGTGCCTTATGACAATCAACGTGTACTTTATGAATGAATTATGGATGAGTAATCATGTATATGTTGCATGACAGGCTGGACTAGAATAAATCAGAAAAAATGACAGTGGTTTTAAAAGGACCCCAGTGAATGAAGCTGCTTTTGTGTTTTAGGTTTTGTGTTCAAGTAAATGTGTGTGCCAATGTGCCGCCTCCAAAGCCAAGGTTGCTGGGACTGTGCTGTGTGGCTGCCCAGCACTGGAGGAAGGGGGGGGGTTGTGCTCCATCATTAGCAGGTATTCCAAGCAGACAGACAGTCCCAGCATGAAGCTTTCCCTGGAAGCCTCAGATGAAATGGCACAAATAATGAGGCACATTATCAATCATAGGCAGGGGGCAGCTGGTTCAGTGTATATGTGTTCTCTGGCATGCCCACACACACAAACACACGCACACACACACGCATGCACACATGTGCAAACACACAGCTTGCAGCAAAGAAAGGGAAGCAGAAGAAAGGCACAGTAGCCTCTGAGTAGAGCCCAGAGATCATTAACTGAGCAGCACTTTTATCACTTTTATTCAGCTCATGGCTGCCCTGCAGATTGGAGTCTTACAGCCACACTGTGTTCACCCAGGATCCAATGAGAGAAGTAAAAAGTCAATGTCAGTGGAACAAATACAGGCATCCCACCATTTTAATTAAGAGACAAAGCAGGGTCAAAATGTGATGATAATAACCAAAAGTACCAAAATAGGAGGTTTTCCCATCCCGTTCTCATTCTGAGGCCTTTAAATACTGCCGCTTTGATAGTGCTTTTGGCATCCCAACCGCAAAAGTCACCTTTTGCATCCACATGATATACTATCATATACCATGATATAATGGAAGGCATCAACTGAGCACTACAGAACAATGTCAGGTTGAAATACTGCTGCTGACGACACAATATACGGAGCACTAGGGTGCCTATGGGGGGGGGTTCTGGATGAGGATCTTTTATGTTAAAGTTCGGTTTTGCTTGATAAAACTTCGACTTGATTGTAATGGGGTTTTTTTTAACTACACCAGTTTCTTTTAGTGCACCTTACCATGAACTTTTTTTGCTTTATCCTAACCACCTGTTCCAGCATGTGTGTTTGTTGACGTCCCGGCATTAGATGCCATGTGCTTTTGGTGCCTAAACATAAACACATGCAGTACAATCCCACCATGTGCTTCTAGTGACATCACAGTAGCGGCATCTCGGAATGGCAACAGCGGACACAGGATGATACCTAGAGCGTAATATGTGGACACAGAAATCCACTCCAAAGTGATGACTTGGGATGAGAATGTGTTGGGTTTTCCAGGTGCATTATAGTTTATGGATACACATTTATTCATCAAAATATGTATCATATATGTATCAAAATATACCTATTTTTAATATACATATTAAAACATACATAAATAATACATAAATATACATATAAATATACATATTTCAAAGTGATGTGAACATCCAGCAGTCCACACAGTGAGTGTGTGTATGTGGTTCCTCGATAGCTACAGACAGTGAAGCAGACATATGAGGAGCAGGAGGGATGTTGCTCTTTATGATGGACTGAGAATTTAAAGATTTCATCTCCCTGCTTCATACAGCAGCTTTCAGCAGGTACACAGGTCCAAAGCAGGCTCAAGACAGGAGTCATGCTCTTGCTCTTATCTTTGTGTCTACACAAGACAGCCTGACTGTCTGTGTTGTTTCAATATTTGAACAGTTGGCTGAAGATTTTCCTCTCCCAAAGTTATCTATATTTCTCTGCCACACACATGCCAATCACACAATTCTAGAGATGTGCCATAGTGAGTTATAGCCGCTGCTCTGTGTAACACAGGACTGTCGTTTGAAATCTGTAAGTTTTGTTGAGGCACATTTTTCCATCAGTGTGCTTTTTCAAATGTCTTAAAGGAGTATTTGCTGGGGTTTTTTTCCACCTTTAAGTTACTGTGGTGCAATTCAATCTCAAACATTTGTCTCAGGGCCAATTGAGGCTTTTTTTTTTTGACTAATCGGGATCAGGAATATTTAGCTTAAAGGGCAGTCAGATCCATTGTTTATCAGCTGTCACACGGGTGTTTTACTTTAATACACAGCAACACAGAGCATAATCTTTGTCATCTTTCCTCCACTCAGCTGTCTCTATTGCTCCCCTCTGTTAGGCTTCATATGTGTGTGCAAGAGCTATGGCTAAGTCCTGCCTTCATAACACTGTTTATCAAAGTTATTTCCCAAAGTTATGAACACTTGTTTTATTTCAGCATAGTGTGTAAAAGTCTCACATTTAGCCTTCAACTACAGAGCCTGGTGTTTCTCCGCACTGCTCCGAGAGGAGACAGACAGCAGTGCAGAGTTTACTGCAACCTCACTCACCACACCACTGCAAGTATGCAAGCTCCGCAAGCAAAAAGCCAACATGATTTATGTATTATTGAAGCATAACCCACCCAAAAGATGTGAGGAGGACAAAAATAAACACTCAAGGGAGCACAGTTCATTCAGGTAAGTCAGACACAGGCTGCACAGAAGCAACAAAAACTAAGTATACACTCTGAAAGGGACAGGAACCCCCCCCCCACAAGACAGGCCAAAAAGATTAAAGGGAGGGCTTGTCAATTTATTCCTTATTTTGTAAAATAAATAAATAAAAAATAATAACAATAGGCTAATTCACTGTAGAGCTTTCATTTACTTACTGTTGTCAACTAAAGGCTGCATATTGGATTGATTTTAATAACTTTGAAGAATATCATTATGATAATTAGAAATATAGGGCCATATCCACAAAAGGATTGTGTTGTTTTTGTGTCTGCAAAGCCTGTGCAATAGAAAGAAAAAGACAGCGTACAATTTACAGAGCACGCGCAAAGGGTGAAATGCAAGCAAACTGCACTGCCAAACAGACAGCATCCTGGCTGCGCCTGTCTCATTTGCATGTATGTAATTTAGGAAATATTCAAATCAGTGAAGCACAATAATGGTTATTTCAACTGATACCGATAAACTGATTATTTCCAGCTTCTCGTGGCCGATAAATTACAGATAACCAATCGTTTTTTTCTGTTTGTTTTTCATTACTGAGGGTATGAAAGGCTGAAATGTAGTGAGTACAGATGAATTTAATTTGTGCATTTTAATAAAAAAAAGCATTTCAGACAAAAAGCTGGGAAAATAAAGTCAAAGTCATTTTCAAGAGCAAATCAATTTAATTTTTATATTTTTTGTGCATTTTTTCCCTCTTATTTTCAAATGTCAAAAATAATATTCCGTTTGAGTTATAGTGGAACTATAGAGTGGAACATTCCCCAAAATGTCAGGAAGCACCACAGCTACAGAGCAGTCCCCAAAGTAGGCCTGCATATTTACATGTTGTTCTGCCTGTCAGGAGTTGGAAGGAATCAAACATCAGATATCAGTTTATTCTTTCAACATAACCGAGCTCACTACAACTGAACTCACACTGCGTGTATCGTGTACTTTCATCATGTCCCCGTCACACACACACGGAGCAGAAGAAGGGAAGGGGGAGACGCTGGCCTGACGCCCACTTACACTGGTGTTCAGCGGATACTCTAAGCAGCAAGCATGGTAATAAATGACAGTATATTTCCTCCTTGTTCCCTGATAATCTAAAGAAGTCGCTAAATGTTTCTCCTGTAGCCTTTTTTTTAAAAAACAACGCCGCTGAGCGGGTCCAAAAAGCTGCTAAATAGCAATTAAGTCGACATGTTAGTAGTCCTCTCTTCACGTCACCCTGGGACCTTAGATGGTCTTGTTAGTTTGTTTTTGGATGTGGAAATGCTGTTTTATTGCACAACATTCGTAACAGTGTCCCCTACGCTACAGTGAAAACACAGACTGACGGAAAGTCTTGTCAATGGCAGGAAAAAAGTTAAAAAAAAGAAAAAGAAACAATGGGGGAAACCCTGCTGCTGACTGCGATGACATGTTTTGGACTGATCTAGCAGGCGCAGCAGTTTGACACGCAGCATAATGCAGTGTGTGTAGTACTGGTGAAAGGAAACCATGGGCAAAACGGGCAAAATCATAGCAATTTATGCATTATCATTGGTTCTATTTATCGACCAAAAATTGTATTATCGTAATTATCGGTATGACGTCAAGTCCCCTTATTGGGCATCCCTAATTAAAATATATAGTGCAAAATTCCCCCGTTCCTATACAAAATAGGTCCCGTTGCAAATACCATTTAATTCACAGACTAGCGCTAATTGCCGCAGGTATTTTTAGTGGTGCTATTTAACACCATTGAGACCCATGTATTAAATAGATGCATTTCTCTCTCTTAGGATATTGAGGGATATTATGGGCCAAATCTATGGTCAGAGGGGGAAATCAAGTGGGTTGTGTGCTTAAATCGGATTTTGAAATGAAATAGTTCTGATGGAGCTCAGAATCCATCCTGCTGCATTATTACAAACATTGTCAGCATAGAAACCTGGGATCCGTGTGTAACAGCCGACTTGTATGGATGTGAAGCAGAATACGGTACATTCATTACCATCAAATCCTGGTCGATCATTTTCATGAAGCAACCTCGGCACCATGTGTAAAAGCGCACGATCAATGTCTGATTTTGGAGTCACATGTAGAGTCAGCTGCTGTGAGTTGCTGCAGCCAGCTACAACACACAGCCAACTGTGGGCAACAAACTAAACTGACACTTTCAGCAAAACTTTGTGCTCTCTGCAATTTTTTATTATGAACCAATCTTTGGCCAATCTCACGCTGGGGACGTGTTAGCACCGGCATATAATTAGTGCAAATTGTTTTTTGGATAGGGAGCTAAAACGGGGCAGACTGCCAGTGCTAACTGCACAAATCATGGTGCTATTAGTGGGCACGTCCATTCTTTGTGGTTCTTGCCCATAGTTCTCTGGACATGTTTCCCTAGCTTAAAAAAAAAAAAAATCAAAATCTACTTACTTCTTGTCAAGCTGCTCGTTGCCTTTTTTCCCATGTTTTAAAATGAAACCAAACCATTGTGCTAAGGGTTCAAAGGTTTAAATACTTATGAAAGGCATCTGAATGCAACACAAGAAACCTGATGTTGATCCAGGTTTCAAAGGGTTAATGACTTGGATCAGGATTGGGGGCAAAAAAAAAAAATTATCAGGACATCCCTACAACTTACACATCAAGCAGAGGCCAATGAGCATTTTATCTCATCATTTGGAGTCATGTTTCTGTCCACCCAAAGACTGACTTCAATGATGCCTCTCCCAGCTCTCAGTAGCTCTGATTTGGTCTTTGGTTTGACCAGCTCTTAGAATAAAATATATATATATGACTCTTTAGCTGCTAAATGTTTCACTAGGCTTAGTGGCTAGCTGCCAACCCCTGCCAGGGTTGATAAACTGAGGGGGATGAGAGCAGCTGTCAGACCAAAACGACCAGCAAAAAGACAAAGTCAAGCTGAGGGAACTTTCTATGGGTTAATCACTGCATGTTTTACCTTTGTATTCCATACAGTCATTTAATCCATGGATGGATTAGTGCAGCTTTGACTCTTTTTTCAGTATGAGTGTTGACTCATTTACTGCAGATCTATGTGTGGTCTTTTCAGAATGGATCTGAATATATACTGATGCACCATTTCAATAAACAATGTTGATTCCATTGAAGAAAAGGCATACTGTAAGCAAGCTAAAAAAATGTGCAGGAATGAAAAGCAAATTGTAATTCCTGAGCTTGCCTTAGTATAATAACAGCATCCATACAGTATTATGCAACTGTAGCCGTAGGTGCTGCCATAATCTCTCTCTCTGACAGCCAGTGCCTAAATCTAGAGCAGTGGCCGGGACTTAGAAGTTCACTGCAGGTCAGACTGGAGTCAGCCTGTGGTGCAGTGTGAGCGCGGAGCAACAGAAAGGCTGAGGATTGACTAATACTCATCTATATCCTGACGTCACAACATGACAAGAGATTATAGGAAATGCCTTTGTGTTCTTTCATTTCCTCCACATTGTCCGCGGATATCCTTTGGCAGTCTGGCTGTGGCTCTGATATAAAAGATATGCATGCTCTGCACGTTGACATTAGCAGTGATTTAGCACAGTTATAAAGTACAAAGTAAATACTCGTGTCTTTACAGTCTTGTTTTGTTACACAAACATCCCTGACACAATTTCACAAGATAATTTACAATACTGCTGGGATTATAGATTAGATAGGATGACAGAATGAACGACAGAGCACACAAGTATAGGTTTATTATGGACTGCAGAGGGTTAATGCTGCACAATCAATTATCAAATGTTGTTTTTTAAGTTTTATGGCTTGTAACTTGCATGTTTGCTGCCCCATTTTATGCTATCTGTCCCAGAACTGAAGCAGCAGACAAAGTTAGCTTCAGCTGGTGAACAGAGTTGCACTGAGCTGCTGGAAAGGCAGATGCCAGCATAAATATTGTGCCAGACACACAACTCCAACGAAATGTTTATGTTGCTTCATGTCTGCTGCATGTGGAAACCTACAAATCTACAGGCTCGAAAGAGAGGATAAGATGGCAACAAGAGAGACGTTATGTGAGAAATCACCAGATACAAAGGGCGTGCAGTGGTCACATTGGTTCATGTATCACATGTTTTGCCCTCCAGGCCTCACACAGAGATGTGTTTTAAGGGATCACACAGATGTGTTTGATTAGACAGATGAATGGCTGTTGAGTCATTTCAAATCGCCAAAAGAACTATATTCTTTTAATTTCAGTTATTGTGCATCCCTCTGCTGACCAGTGGTGGTACGTAACGAAGTACATTTAATCAGGTACTGCACCTGAGTGGACATTTGAGGAACTTTTTCTATAATTGAGTGTTTTGATCTGATGTATCTTTCTACTTACATTCCAATGCAAATCAGAGGGGATTGTTATACTTTTTACTGCACTACTATTATTTGCTTGACAAATTAACACTACAAACAACAACACAAACAAACCATATGACTTTTAACAATCGCAGCTGAAAAAAATGCTGACTGATCAGAAAATTGGCAGCTATCTTCATATGATGCTTTTGGAACTGCTGTGGAGAGGGTTGATCTCTGGTGCGGTTTAGGACATGGTGGTGTATGTTGGGGCATGGTGGCATGGTGAAACTGACAAAGAAAATACAACTTTTTGGAGCACTCTGAAAAAAGATGCTGGAAACAATACTTTTTCTCTAGGCAGCTGCATGCAGCCACATATGCTCACTTTTCACTTGGAAAAATTGAAAAAGACGCCGGCACTGTGGACATAGGCCTTTAGGTTACAGTAATAACCATACACTGGTTATTGCAGGCAAGTGATTAACAAGAGAGCAGAGAACTGAATTGACTCACCCTAAACTAACTGATTAAATTTAAATTAGGTCTTAATGTCATCACCACAGGACTGGACACATTTCTGTTTTGCCTTAAATGCATAGAGGACAAGCAATATAGGCTCTATAATCCTGCTATCTCAGGCTGTCAGATCGCCCTGATAGCACAGTGAGCATAACCCCATGACAACGACACCAGTCTGACCTCTTAAAACTAAATGATACTCATTAATAAAAGGCTAATTACACAATGGCACAACTAGTAGTGTGGGAAATGTACAGGATGTTGGGAGGCTAGCTTTTACCTGGATTCCACCAGTCCTTGACTCAGGCCCGTCATTGGACAGCCTCCAGGGACGAGCTTTGATTGCATTGCTCCTTGACCTTCAGCTTAAACAGGCCGTCACTCATGCAGCTCATCCTTGTAGCTGAAACTACCCAGCTGAGGAGGGATCCTGAGAGAAGTTCAAACCAATGGGAATTCAGTCCTGGTACACAGAGGTGAGTTTTCACTTTGTGTACGCTTTGGTATTTATGCCAATTTGGAAAAAATGTTTTTTAACCAGGGCCCTCTTGCTATGAGGCGACAGTGCTAACAACCTCACCACCATGCAGCAATATGCTTAAATCAGTGTTGTACTATTCCCTAATTTAGGATCTTTCTATCTCCCTGTGTGTTTCTCATTCAGGTTAAGATGAACACAGAGAAATCTACTGGAGAAATTACAAAGAAAATGTATTCAACGTAGAATGGTCATTTCATGGCCCATACCCAAGCTGCTTAACAAGGTCAGTTAGGTATAATCATTTTGATCAACTTAATGATTCCACATAACTCACATTGAAAAAATTAGTCAAGGCTGTTTTTGAGTATTCAAATTCTTTCTTGACTTGATCTTAAACAAACTGATCCAGGTTAAAAGGTCCACTTAAAAGCATTTTAAGACATACTTACATGTCATCAGTGAGGAGAAGGTTAAACAGAGGGAGGTGAAGACCAGCGCTTACAAGGAATGGGTAATAAGAACCCAATCTCCTTAAGACCAGGACGGACACTGCTTACTAATTAGGGACCACCAGAATCTTTCCAGTGTGTCTACCTCGGGACTCTGTCCTGTCAGAGCATCTCACAAGAGTCTTCAAGTCACAAGGAGTCAGAACATGACAAAAGCCATTTCACAATGGAAGACTCAAGCTAAAGACAAAAAAACACAGGAGTCCCCAGACAGAAAAAACTGGGGTGGTGAAATAACAAGGATCCTGGGCAAAAGACTGAATTAATACCAACAGTGAACATCAGCTTTCTGTGAACAGATCAAAACCACTCATAACCCAATCAAAGGTCATCCACCAAGAGTCCACAGCTGGGCAGAAAATGCTCAAGGAGAACATTCACACCCAACTACAGAGACCGTCTTTGGATCCAGACACGGGTTACAATAGCTCACTTTTATACAGCCACCTGGAATCCACACCTACTGCAGGTCACATAATGATTCAAGAAACTGAATATAAATATCAAAAGAAAGATATTGCAACCACAATATCATGCCTTGGAAACAGCTTTGGGTATTATTACAGTATTACGGGTATACCAGGGTATTTACAAATCTCCAAGGTATTTCTAGTACTCCTCTTTTATTAGACTCCTTATAGCGCACAGCATGCATCACCAGAGCTCAGTCTCTGAGCTGGAAGACACAGCTACACCTAGTGGTGGAGGGAGAAGTTACAGGACTGTAGACAGCTGTCAAACAGCAACATAGAGAGACATTCATTCCGTGAATTAAGGATTTATTTCAGCCAAATCAAAGCTGGTGATTGTTGGAACAGTGCACTTACTAACTAGACTACTAGCAAGAGTAACCAAGGCAGTTTGGGAGAGTTTTATTTTGTTTCTGTCCATTTTAATTCAAGTGTGTTTTATGATGAGTTAACGAGGCCTCGTAAGTCTTCTATAACAGAGAGAAAGTTGAATACAGTTGTATTCTCTGTTTAATCAGAAAAATGGGAGTGAGAATATTACTTTTCTTATCATTTTGTGGGATTCAATTGTGTATTTATTGGTCTAAAAAGCTGAAAGTAAGTCACATACTTGCAGTCCAGAGGTGGTTAGTGCCACACACATACACCATCATATACTGTATACCACGGTATAATTTCAAGAAGGTATGAAGGTAAGAAATATTATATGACACCTAAGCCTTCTTGGAAACACATCTTACTGTCAATACAGAAAGGTAACTTTAATAATCGGATACATCATTTACAGTGGGCATTTCATATATAATGATAAACACCTACATGACATAGCCCAGTCAGTTTCTATCTTTACCATGCGTATATACAGTGCCTATCATAAGTATTCACCTCCTTTGATGTTTTACCCTTTTATTGCTTTCATAAATCAATCATGGTCAATAAAATTTGGCTCTCTTAACACAACATTGGAAAAAACTCTTTAATGTCAAAGTGAAAACAGATTTCTATAAAGTAATGTTAATGAAAGAAAATTATATAAATAAAAATAATTGTTTGCATAATTATTGACCCCCTTTTTAATTTAATGGTCTAATTCAATAGAGGTCCATCAAATTGTTGCCAATAGTCTCACAATTAGTGAAATGAAGATCACCTGAGTGGTGTGGGTGTGTTTCAAGTGATTGAGTTGTAAAACACCTGTGTCTGAAGGGTCCAGAGAGTGGTTGATCAGTATTCCTGGCTACCATTACACCATGAAGACAGAAGAACTCTCTAAGCAACTCAGGGAAAGGGTTATTGAGAAGTACAATTCCAAGGCACTGAACATCCCCCGGAGTTCAGTGAAATCAATTATCAAGAAATGGAAGGAATATGGCACTTGTGTGAATCTGCCTAGATCAGGCCGCCCTCGTAAACTGAGTGACCGTGCAAGTAGGAGACTAGTGAGAGAAGCCACCAAGACCCCTACAACTACTCTGAAGGAGTTACAAGCTTCAGCTGCTGAGATGGGAGAGACTGTGCATGTAGCAACTGCTGCCCGGGTTCTTCACCGGTCAAAGCTTTATGGGAGAGTGGCAATGAGAAAGCCACTGTTGAAGAAAAGTCATATTAGATCTCGACTAGAGTTTGCCAAAAAGCACGTGGAAGACTCCATGGTCAAGTGGAGGAAGATTCTTTGGTCTGATGAGACCAAAATTGAGCTTTTTGGCCATCAGACAAGACGTCATGTTTGGCGGAAACCAAACACTGCACATCACCAAAAACACACCATCCCCACTGTGAAGCATGGTGGTGGCAGCATCATGCTGTGGGGATGTTTCTCAGCAACTGGACCTGGAAGGCTTGTAAAGATAGAGGGCAGAATGAATGCTGCAAAATACACTGAAATCCTGGGGGACAATCTTTTTCAGTCTTCAAGAGAACTACAACTTGGGAGAAGATTTATTTTCCAGCAAGACAATGATCCAAAACATACTGCAAAAGCTACACATGAATGGTTAAAAAAGAACCAGGTAAATGTTCTGGAGTGGCCGAGTCAAAGCCCAGACCTCAATCCTATAGAGAATTTGTGGCTGGACTTGAAAAGGGCTGTTCATGCCCGATGCCAGCGCAACCTGACAGAGCTTGAGCAGTTTTGCAAAGAAGAATGGAGCAAAATTGCAGTGGGCAAATGTGCAAGACTGATTGAGACCTATCCACACAGACTCACTGCTGTGATTGCAGCCAAAGGTGTATCTACTAAATACTGACTTGAAGGGGGTGAATAATTATGCAAACAATTATTTTCATTTATATAATTATAATATTTTCTTTCATTAACATTACTTTATAGAAATCTGTTTTCACTTTGACATTAAAGAGTTTTTTCCAATAAATTTTTGTGTTAAAAAAGCTAAATTTTATTGACCATGATTGATTTATGAAAGCAATAAAAGGGTAAAACATCAAAGGGGGTGAATACTTATGATAGGCACTGTACATCATTTCCATGTATAGATTTATTGTAAATTAAAGTGTGACTATTTTGGTCACAGGTATTAACCACAGCTTTTCATCACTTAGATTTAATTGGAAGTAAGACAGCCGAACAGCAAAGAGGAGATGAGTCACAGCGATCTGGAAAGCCAATGAAAAAACCAATAGCGTTCATCCACCACAGAAAACCGCAAGGAGCTTGCTGCCCATACATGGCTTTCATTATCCGAAGAACGTATTCAAGACCTCTTCACCTACAAAGAAGTGTGAAAAGAAATCTGGGCTCTTGATACTTGGGGGGGTAAGGGTACAGCTGGCAAAGACAGGATCCTGGAAGCAAGCAAATAGGTGAAGTTTAAGCTGCAAATGTTTGCTGTGATAAAGCCTTCATCACTGACTGATGTGGAAGGTGCCAATTATAAGTCTTTAAAAGATGAAAACAAGCATTCTGTCGACAGTTGCTATTTAGCATTCGACTGAAGGATTTCTGGAAAAGGCTATAAATGCCTCCCCACATAGCTCGACTTTGTTAAAAAAAAAAGATGCTGCTTGATCTATTTCAGATAATTCTATCAGTCTTGGAAGAGAAAAAGACAAACCAGGGATATTTAATCAATAAGAGAGTCCTTGGACCTGCGGAGAGTGCTTGAAATGTTTAGCTGGCTGCCTGCATATTTCACTGCTATAGATGGCTATCACATTCATACAGGGCGAGAGCAGGTCAGTATTCTGCCTAATTAGTTTGCAGAGAAGCTTTCCCTATTAGCCTAACTACCACACGCTGCGTCTTGAGGCCAAACAATGACTCATAATGGATGTGGTCCCAAACATTATACAAATATAATGTGGAGTGCATGGTCATACAAAGACATGTAAACTGAGTTCAGGACAACAGCATGGCAGCAGTGAAACAGGAAAATGCATTAGGTATCCATGCATGTGGATTTGAGGCCTGTGTGTCACCCTCACTTGAATAAGCATCTGTTTATCTTTACCTGATACCATTTCTTTTACCTCTATGATAACCTGATCAAAAAGTTAAAACCATTCAGACATTTGTCCACAGATTTAGACCGTCTACCAAGTTCCTCATATCTCCACCCAAACATTTGTATGTTGGGTCTATATGGGTGGTAAATGGTTTTAAAACTAGGCCCTATATGGAATTGTCCACAGGTTCCATAATGGCTAGGAATGTAGCGATTCACTCAACTCACGATTCAATACGATTCATGATACTGGGTTTATGACACAATTTCTCATGATTTTTTTTTAAGATATATTTTTGGGGCTTTTTCAATGCCTTTCTTTGATAAGACAGATATAGCATGAAAGGGGGAGAGAGAGAGGGGATGACATGAAGCAAAGGGCCGAAGCCGGACTCAAACCCGTGGCCGCTTCAGTGAGGACACAGCCTCTGTACATGGGGCACCTGCTCTACCAAGTGAGTCACCAGGTGCCCCTCTAACGATTTTTTTTAAAATACAAAATGAGATTACAGAAAATTATGACTGAAAATATTCTATTAATTATTTAAAACGAAAATTATTTTAAAAATACTGCATTTTCTCATCTTTTCTATGTGAAATGTTATAAAAACCTTATTATTTCTGAGGTAGGGTATAAATGCACCTGTAGGAGAACCCACGGAAGACCCAGGACACGCTGGAGAGACTATGTCTCTCAGCTGGCCTGGAAACACCTCGGGATCCCCCTGGAAGAGCTGGACGAAGTGGCCGGGGAGCGGGAAGTCTGGGTTTCCCTGCTTAGGCTGCTGCCCCCATGACCCGACCCGATAAGTGGAAGAAAATGGATGGATGGATGGGTATAAATGCAAAACAAACTATGAAATGAATGCATTTCACAATGTCCCCTGCTGTTAAAAAAAACCTTTCAATTGGGACAGAGATGGCTGCTGTGGAAAGGTTTGTTTTAGCTAGAGGGGAAAGCAGAGAGGGCGAGTTTGAAGAACTAAGTTGGCCATTTCCCACTTGTGAGTGATAAGTTGGGCTCTCTCTTTGGCTCTTGTACCTGTTTGGGCGAGCGGGATTGCTGCTTGTTAGTGTGGTTTGGCCATGTAGTTGTCAATAAGGAGGAAAGTGCTTAGGTTTGGCTGACTGGAGTTCCTAATTGTGATGCCGGCTCTCATGCTGCATCCTGTTAGTTGTACTATTTGTGTAGTTCAACACCCTCTGTTAATACTAGCAGACTGTTTTTGTGTTTTCTACTATCTTCTCGCCTTTCTGACTTGTAGAAGCTCAAATGCCGCCACACTTAAATTTGAAACTGGAGGGTGCATCTTCTCTTTCAACATCGCCTGTCGCGATACAATATATATGTCATAGCAAATGTTAGTATGCTAACATTCAAATATGACAAGCAACCCCTGTTAAACACCAAAATTTTAACATTGTCATCAGGGACTTGCATTCTCTTTTTACATGCAGAGAAATAAGCAACAGGGAAAAGTAAAATGAAAAGGTGAATATCTGGAAAATTCTTGTGTAAGAACATATTCATAAATACTCAATCAATAACATATTCACCTCAAAATTATCACATGTTGCTCTGCCTTAAATATTAAATTATTAATTTCACATCGGCATTGGCTGGTCAGATCTCTATTTATCATGACAACAGCTTTTTACTAGAATATCATGATATAAACATGAAAAACAGAAGCAATTATAAATACTGGCCTGTAGCTCACATGAACTTAACAAGCATTACACTCTAAAGTATTTGCAGTTTTGTACCCAGAGGATCAATATTGAGTCTTCTATCTAAAATGATATATTTGTGTTTAATGCCAACAGAAATAAGGGAGCTGGTATCACTTGAGCCACCCTGTACCAAAATCCACAGGTGCTCACTATAAGCTGAGTAGAAAATCTTTACCTCCAGAGCTGCTCTACTTTTCAGTCTAATGGATGATGTGAAATGAAATGGTTAAACTTATCTCTCTTTCTTATCACTATATATCAGCTCCATGGCCTCAAGAATGCTTTTAGCCTGAAGCACAAACCGTGTAGACATCACAAATATTTGGAACATTTGAGCTATGAACATTTGCAAAGCTTTTACTTTTTCATAAGTCAAGTCAAGTCAATTTTACTTATAAAGCCCATTATCAGATAGCATGTGATTTTACATACAAATATTGTAGGTGTTGATGAGAGTCTCATGCGTATATTGATAGTGGAGGCATGACTCATAATAATGGCATAAGCAGGTAATAATTGAAATTATGATCACAACAGCAAACAAACAAAGTATAAAATTAAAAAAAAACACATCTGCATATGTGCGGTTGGGATACACATTTGTGATAATCAGAATAAAGTGAAATAAAAGGAGTAGGATAAACAAAGAAAAGCATTTCAAATGTTAGTGACGGACAGTTTTTTTTTGGTCAAGTCAAGTCAAGTCAAGTCAAGTCAAGTCAAGTCAAGTCAATTTTATTTATAGAGCCCATTATTACAAAACATGGTTTGCCTCAGAGGGCTTTACAGTGTACGACCATTACTCATCCATGAAAAGATTTGACGGACCAGACTGATGATTAATATCATCTAAAATGCACTGGCAGGGCTTAGAGACCTGTAGATATGGTAACTTGCTTCCACAGACTGTATGAATAATGGCCGTAGCTAGCATGATGTCACATATTGGTTTGTGGACTCCCGATTTAAAGCCACAAGCTCTGCGTTTGGTCATTGGTATTTTGTCTTCTTGGAGTCAGAAGTGACTCATTTGTCACTCAAAATGGCCCACCCTTGGTGATGTGTAACTTTAAACCTTAATCAAATGTAAACAGGTGAGTTATTTAAAAATTCACCACATATACAGCTGTCATAAATGTTGAAATTAGTTATAGAGACCAAAACTGTTTTTGCACCAGGCTGTAAACAGTATATTTCTGCTGTAAAGCTGGGCATTTTAAGATGGGGGTCTATGGGGATTGACTCTGTTTTGGAGCCAGATTCCAAGAAGCCATCAGAGGAAATGCAGTTTTTGACACTTCCATGTTGTCTTCACTTTTCACCCCTGAAAGTTACTGCTTGCTTTCCTAAAGCAGGTAAATCAGAATTTAACCAAAGACAAATTATTTTCAAATCGCCATTAGACCAAGGCTCCAAAACACACTGATTGAAAATGTCAAGATGAAAGCCCCCTGACATCTCAGAGAAAGATTTAACAGTAGCTCTGTGAGTGGACCTGCAGGTATTCTTCAGTCTTCACAGAACTCATTTGCACTTGACCTTTAGATATTCTGCACTATGGGATGGATAAAAAGTATCTGATCACCACTTCAAAAATATAAATTATGTGTGACACATTTGCTTTTATGAGGCACATTTGAAGACAGACACTTCCGTCTAAAACCATTCCATCTGACAGAAAAGCAAGCTGTCAGCAGCTGGCTGACATGGGTTTTCCTGCTGCTGCCTGTTGTCCAACTGTGTTACCTTACATGTCGCCTTACAGTGGCAACTGCAACTTAACTGGTATATATAGGAACAGAAAGATCTCGCGCCTACCTACCAAACCCACTAAAACTATACTGACCTATCATCATCATGGTTTTGAGGTTGAGATAGGCATATCAGTTCATATGAGGACCCAAATGTAAAACAGTAGGCACGCAGGTGGTTTTCGCAAAGATTGAGCTTTAAAGCAGCTGGCAAAACCCCTCCAAAACAGACAGGCATAACTCAAAGTACAAAAGAAAAAAGAACCAAAAACTAAACTGAGAACAAACCGGGATGGCATGAAGAACACAGGGATGGAGCCAGGGAAGTATTCAACGGAGGACACAAGAGATCAACACAGGCGGGCATAGGACCAGGAAAAGACACCATGAATACAGATCAACTAAAGGCCAAAATATATATACACTGAGAACTAATCACAAGAACTAGACACAGCTAGAGTAGGCAGGCATGGGCAAAAAGAAGGAAAACACAGGGAATGGCTAAAAACACAGGTCTGGTGGAGAACACAAGGGTGGAGCAAACATGACTAGTAAAGAACAGGTGAGCAGGGAAGGATTCTGGGATCAGGGAAGCACTAACAAGACTGATAGAAGGCAGGTGTGTCAGAAAACAGGAAGGGAAACAGACAAAAGCAGGAAGTAACACAAGACAAACAGAAAATTAATTACAACAAAACCAAAGACCATGAAACCATCTAAATAAAGTTGAACAGGTAAGGCCACACACAAACTGCAACATCACAATGCTTGTGATATCATACACAATCCTGTCTACAGTTCCTCAGTCTGGTTGCTGTTCCTTGACCTCTAAGTGGGTCTGAAGCCTTGTTTTCTGGCTCTTTCCATAACCTGGGCATATTCCTGTTATTGTTTAGTGGTGGAATTGCTATAATCCACAGTAAAGCCAAGTTCCTTGCCTGCAACCATGTTAGGTATTAGGCTTAAGCAGTATCACTGTTTCATACCAGGGTATATAGAAATCCTAAAGGTATGTTTTAATGCCGTCATAAATACAGGCACTCCTCTTTCTCTGAAACTCACTGTATGTAGTGCACAGCATGCACCACCAGAGCTCAGCCTCTGGTCCTTGCTGGTGGAACAGACGGCTGAGCTGAAAGCCACCATAACACCTAGTGGTAGAGGGAGAAGTTACAGGACTGTTAACAGCCAGTGGCCAGCAGTCAGAGAGAGACTGTGGGGATTTTACAGTGTTAGCTCCTCACACATATATCGTCATATACCATACAACCCAGTGAGATTTCAGGAAAGTATGACAGTATGAAATATTACATATTGTCCAAGCCTTATGGGTAGGCCTATGATCATGGGGAGTCATCTTCTTGATTTGCCTTCTGAACCAATCTGGTGTGCTCTCAACCTTGAATTTCTTCTTGGAAATACCAGGGTACCACCGTGGTAGGGATGATAATATTGATGCAAGGGCTTCTCTTCTTTGAAATCTTCTGCAGATATACGATCCATATATTGTAACTGTCCGACCAGTCCTCATGCCTTGTGGTAGTTTTCCTGCCGTCGCACTTTTCCAGAACAGTTTCCCCGGCTTGAGCCACATGCGTTATGAGGTCCTTGTGGCCTGTTTTAACTTTGAGATAGCTTTAGTGTTAGCTGAGACTTTATTGTGAATCTTTTTCAATCGGTTTTCAAACCTTGGGAAAGCACGTTGTTGGAGTAGTGCAGAGTCACTCATGCTGTGATTGTGTGCTGTTGTAGTGGGCAACAACTTTAGCAGAGTCTTGGGGTGTGTATTTTCTTAGGCAGCCATGTTTAAGCATGTATTTCCGTTAGTGTCAAAAAACTACAAATAACTATAACTATTATCTATTAAAACACATGAATGACACTGTGATCCACTGGTGATCATTACCATATTCATACATCCCTTCATTACTATCAATACAAATATACTGTAGTTCATTTTCACTCAATCCCACATGGACCATTCTGTTGCTGTAGAGCAACAAATGTGAATTAATCTGCCACTCAAAAAAGCCCCCAACAAATGCTCCTCATTTGTTACAAACTAAAGTGGCCAGCTGTTAAAGGGAATAGTATTACTTAAAAAATGAAACTAGTTCCTTTATTCAGATGTACATCAGCAGTAGGACTGTTGTGGATATGAGGCTGAGTGCCACAGAAAGAAAGTAGAGATGCAGGCTTGTCATTTGCTGATGCAACTTTGGTGAGAAATTAGGAGTGTTTGATTTGATGTTACGCTCCTGTCTGTGCAAGAGTGTCAGAATTACTGTCAAAGTGTGTGTGTAATGCGATTAATCTTGAAGCCCTACAATGATTGCAGGCATCTGGCAGAGTGACAGCTGAGGTGTGGTGGTGATGTGAGACAGAGAGTCAACAGACAGGACAGAAATGTGCCAAGTGATGATCATAAAACAGCTTGTTCAAAGGAAAAGTTGGTTCTGCTGAAAGATGACAGCTGCTCTGATTCCATTTAGTCAGAGTTCAAAAACACTGGCAAACAAAGATAGCTTATTTTTTCTCACAGGAGATGTGCAGAAGGGGAAGACAGGGGGGAAGAAATCAGCATATATCTGTGAAAAGCCTCAATAGCTTTTCCTCATTTATTGTGTTTATCATGTGCGTATGTCCTCCTTCTACTTTTAATGTGTCTTACATACTCAGTTAAGTGTTTCCCAGCTGCCTGTAAGACCTGTTTTGAGACCTCAAGTAATGCAAAAAAAACCATTTTTATTTATATGAAATAAAAATGTAAGATCTGCCTGTAAGAGATATATATATATATATATATACTTTATTTATATAGGAATTTTTAAAAACAGTTATTTTCAAAGTGTTTTGTAGGAACTCAGGGAACAATAAAATAAACATAAACAAACATGCCAAAAAGAGAAAGGAATAAAACGGTGTAACTAAGAGGCAAGAACAAAATGTGTATACAAAAGGTCACAAGCTTATAGCACTAATGGAATAAAAGTGATAGAGCTGGCAGACCTCAAACAGCAGTTAAAAAACTGAATTAATCAATTTAAGAAAATTAAAGAATAAAAGCAAATGAACACAATAAAACACACACACATATATATAAATATGTACGTGTATATATATATATATATATATATATATATATATATATATATATATATATATATATATATATATATATATATTTTCACACACACGTATGCTCTAATATATGGAGAGAGAGCTTATTCTGACTATGTCAACACACAGTAAATCGAGCAGTACTGTATTGATTGTGCTTACAGCTGCTGGAACTGTACTAGCAGCAGATGACAATGGCTTATCGCTGTGCCTCACACCTACACATCACAGACATCTACACATCAAACCGCATTCAGACAGAATGTCACCAAAAACATATGACTCAGACACAGCAAAAAGACATTTCAAGGCCAAATATCATGTCTTTGATCGTTCAGTGATAACATATCCCCTGTAGCAGAGCCGTGGAATAAAGTAACATGACTTGGATATACGGCTCTGAAAAAGCATTAAGAGACCACTTCAAATTTCTCTTAAATCAGCACTCAAATCAGCATTCCATTCCAACATGAGTATATCTCATTTATTTGACGTAATGAGGCTCTAATTAGGTGATCATCTGAACCAAACTTATTTAACAAGAAAAAGTATAAAAACTGCTGTGGTCATCACTACTCTGTTGCAACTGGTCCAGTTGCAACAGAGTAAAAGAAAAATGGACCGCACCAAAAGAGATAAAAAGAGAGGTCATGCAAAGATAGAAAAAAAGTCCTTCATCTGGGAAAAGCAAAGAAGAGTCAGACTGAAGTTTGGAAAAGGATTGGACTGTAGAGGACGTCCTTTCTGATGAGTCTAATTTTCAGCTCTGACCAATACATGGCCATCTAATGGTTAGATAGAGACCTGGAGAGGCCTGGGAGTCACTGTGTCTCACACTCACCATGACATTTGGATGATCAGTGATGATGTGCAGCTGCTTTAATAAGGGTGGAAGCAGGCAAATGTGTTTCTATAAGGGACACATGAATCAATCCACCTGAAAAGGCATCAAGGTCAAGTAAACATGCTTCCTTCTGCTCAGACAATGTTCCCTAACTTTCCTTTCAGCAGGAAAATGCTTGATGCCACACAAGGTGTCAAAGATAAAGGCCCACCAGATAAAGACAGTGTCATGGACAGTCCAATCTCCAGACCTGAGCCCCACTGAAAATCTCTGGAATGTGATCAAGAGGAAGGTGGATGTACACAAGCACAAATCTTTTTATCTTCTTATCTGCTGCTGACACCTGCAAACACCTAAACTTCAAGTCTTGACAGTCAAAAATAGTAATCCAATGTTGAAATCAGCATGATAAGAGCTAGTTAAATAAACAAGGTTCCATAAGGTTTAATTATGATGTGTTGGGCAGCTCAGTGAAATGATTATTAGACAAAGGTAAATAAAATGTCATCATGAAGTGTTCCATCAACACACACAATGTGCCATCAAGAAAATTTTGTTTTTGGTGAGAAACTTCAATAATATAGTTGTTTGGGTGAGAAATTAGTTTTCCCAGCAATATAAAATGGATAGTAAAGATGGAGTTACAAACTGTTAAACGTCCTGGGCTGTAATCACCTCATATTATTAAAACTACTTATGCTAAGATTTTTCAGAGTGAATAATTAAATCAGAATATGAAAATAATCTCAATAATGGTATCAATATCAATAAAAATTAACCCCTCACCCAATAAGTCACCCAGCACTAATGTAAAAGACTGGTGGGGGACATGCATGAAGCTGTGATCACAAATCAGATCCCACCTAATATTGATTTCTGAACTCTTTTTTTATTTAAAACATTAATATAAATAAAAAATTATATTAACTTCTTTTTTTCATTACTTGAGGTCTCAATGCTGTAATCACTCTTATTGACAAGATAGGAAAATTGTTGACAGAAGTTTATAAAATAAAACAGAAATGTATGATTGAAAGACTTACTTGTTAATAATGAAAGCAGATAAACTGATAATTTTGCAGTGGTCTCCTAGACTAAACTTCATAAAGTTAAAATTACTTGGATTTGATTCATAAATTCACTTAGACTAGGGCCTTTTGATTTTCAAATACTTGACACCTTTTTCCCAAACCAAAGTGAATACCTGCTGGTGACACTCCTGTCACTGGCACACCTGTGAATTTTTGCATAACTTGCATGTACACTGGCCCACGACTGCCTCACTGATAACTGACAAGGTGTTACATGAAGCTGCAACTTCAGTTTGTTCCACAGACATTAGGTCCACTATAGTATAATTGATGAATGGCAGTCAAGTTCGTACAAAAGATGCTCCAGATACTGCAGCTGGCAGCAAAATAGCTTCAGCTGAATGACAGATGGCCTCCATTTATAAACCGGGTAAGATCATGAAGAGAAATGTTTTCATCTGCTCTCAAATGGACAGTGCTATGGGGGAGCAGAGTTTGATCTCTTCAATCCAGGTGATTACCAATCCTGTTCTACACAATGTACACTAACGGCTAGCAATAAATAAGTGAGCAAGTGAACAGCTGTGCTAAATAAACTATAAAGGCAAAAAAGCTTTAAAGTGCAACATTTCAGACATTAAAATGGAACTAATATGCTAAAACAGGACACAAGCACATCATCACGCTGTGAGGCCATTTATACATGTTCTTGCTAAAACCTCTGGTTGCCCTGGAGACAGCATTTCAGAGTTGCCTAAAGACATGTTGTGGGTTTTTAGCATGGTTACAGATAGCACCCTGTAGTATGCCAAAAACACCAGGATGTTGCATCTGGTCGCATTTTGCAGAATGCAAGCCAACATGCTGTTCTGACTCCTTTGACCTACAATCCTCTGTGCAGTAGAAGATATGTCACATTGACTAATGACTGCAGATAGTTGACAGCTTGTTGACAGCTGATTGACAGCTCTCAGAAGCCACAATGGCAACGACAGTGCACTAAAGCGACTGATGACCAGTCAAATGGTAATAATAGGAAAATCATTTGTTTAACTGAACAAAAAAATCATAAAGAATACCATCAACAAAAAATGAAAAGAGTTAATGACAGAGAAATGCATATGTAGTATCACTGTTGTGAATATTAAATGTTAGAATCTGCAATGTATGCAGAATAACTTTAAAGTTAAACTTGCAAATATACAACATCTCCATGGTAACAGACAGATGAGCTAGAAGATCAAAGTTTATGGTCCACTGTTTTAAAGATCTAGTGTGTGCTAAGTGGGCAGACTGCATGCAACAATTCAGCTTTATCAGGAGAGCTGTAGTTTCCGCCCTTTCTCATTCTGTTGTTGTCAAAGGCTGCCACTGTTCCGTGGCTTTTGTTGTAAAAGCCAAATACCAAAGGCCGCCTTTTGCATCCACATGATATGCCGCTGGAGGGTGTGATGTTAAAATGCTGCTGGTAACAATGTAATATAAGGAGCACGAAAATCCCTGTAGGGCAGGTAGAAGGGGTGATGGATGTGTCCAAGAAACCACAGACTATCATGTGGGAGTTCGGTGTTTCCTTCCCGTCTAAATGTGATGGCTTTTTTTTTTTTAATGTCCAGGGTTGGTTTTGGTTGCCATGTGCTTGTGTTATGTAAACATAACCACGTGCAGCATCATCCCATCATGTGCTTGTGCTGACATCATGGTAGCGCCATCGCCGAATGTCAACAGCACATGCTGAAGGACCCTTATAGTGTAATATGTAGACGCGAAAGTCCACTGCAAAGCAGTAATATGTGACAATTTGGGATGAGAATGTGTTAACAGTTACAACTAAAAGTATACAATAATATATGCAATTCAGAATGCACTCTTGCCAAAGTATGTCAAATGCAGTATGCCAGAAATAGACGATGCTGTTATGTATTTGGTCCCATTTTGCACTATGTAAGCATGCTTTTCTTGCACTTCTGGCCCACAATCCCACAGAGGATGCATCACTTCCACATCCACTGAACCGCAGATGGATGAAAGCTGACTGACAGATGTCAGAGGCCATGATGAAGGACAGAAAAATGGATGCAGTTATTACCTTAAAAGGTAAAACTACACACACTGCAAAGTAACAGCATCAGCTTCATCACGTTAAGATTTAATTTGATCCAAATCACATACTTTCCTTTTTTTTACTTCAAAATTTGGAGCATGGTCTGCCACAGATATATGAATAAGAGGGTTGAACTTCAAACCACTTGATGTGATGTTCCTTATGGTAGGCATACATACATTGAGACTAAATCGAGAGAGATGGGGGGGTGCCTCCCCAGCTGTAGGAGATGTGCTTAACATGCAGTGGAGTGACTGTTCATGCACATGACCCTTAGCTTGTGATGACTGTTTTAATGTTGAAAAAATAATAATATGTGATATATTTCTTTTACAGTACAAATTTAGGTTTTTAATCAAGCTCAGGACCAAAACTGTGCAGCTTCATGTAGGGTCGGGCCTGAGCCTTTGGAGCCGAACTTTTGGGAGCTCTACTTTGCTCAAGACAGTGTAGTCTGCCTGCCCTCTATTTACAGCATTTGCAATGTGATGCATGCCAATGGAGACACAGTTTCACAATTGAATACAGTAATTTTAAATACATTTAAAATGTCATTGACGTCATTGTGTTTTGTAAGTATGGTTAATATATGCTGTTACTAATAGCTATTTACATTGGTTGCATGCTTACAGTTCCTCACATGGTTATAAACCCCAGTGCGCCTGGATAATGAATGAAAGGTAAAGCATTGACTGATTGGGTTATTAAATAAAAAGAAAAAAATATTCCCTAATAATATTTCCTCAGTGTGGTGGCAAATTTTCAACCATTACATATTCAAATGCCACATTGAGCTGTGAAGATACTGTACAGTTTTAGCAATCTTGCATGTTGCATTACCTCATACGTCATGTTTTAATCTCCCTGCACATCCAGAAGTCCTGCTCCAACACAAGAGCTCACACTGAATGCTATGCAAAGTCCTCAAAAATGTTCATCAATCATCATCATTAATCAGCCATAACTATAATCAATTCACTCTACATTTCCGAAGCAAAAACACCAAGTATTCTCCGGTTTCGGCTTCTCTTGACTCTGTCATGTAGTGACAGAAAGTAAATGGAACATCTTTGGGTTTTGGATGGGTGATTGTGAAATGAAATTATCAGCACTGACATCATCAGCATGTTTCACTGTTTTCTGACAGGTTATCAGTAGTGCGAATAATTAAGAAAATATTGGTAAAATCTATGAACAATGACAGACACACTGTGCAATTCAACTTTAAACAGAGAGCATGAAGAGGAGTCTGAGTTTCATCTCTATCTCAGCACAGAGTCAGTCAGGACTAAAGTCAGCCACATCATGTAAAATACTATTTAAATGACATTATAACAAGCTCACAACACTATAACAGATCGTTGATGACAGCCATGAGGGAAATATGCCGACTGGAGTGAAAAGTGTTTTTTGGTGCTAAAGTGCTGTCAAAGGCAGCAATACAACAATAAAAAGGATTACTGGAATGAGAGGTCTCTAGAGCTGGCTGAGGTGAGGCAGTGCAATACAACTGGAAAAAGCAGAGAAAAAAAATGGCAAAAAAAAGCTGCAGCTTTATCCTGCAGTCAGCAGGTTATTAACAGTTAACTCGGGTAATTAGGTAATTCTTTCAATCAAAAATCAGAGTCAGAGAACAAACAAACCATCCCGGGGGAGAAAAAGGTTCTTTTTTAAAAAAAAAAAGAACATCAAACTTCCATTTTTCCCATTCTAATCAGTTTATTTGTGAAACCAAGAAGAAATGTGTGCCAAATTTGAGGAAACTCCCTTAAGGCCATCTTCAGATATTGCTTTGACAGGAATAAGACAGATACAAGGTCACAGTGACCTTTAACCTTTTGATGCTTAAATATAATCAGGTCATACTTGAATCCAAGTGAATGTTTGTGTTTAATTTGAAAAGTCACGGAGGTGTTCTTGAGATTTTGTGTTTGCAAGAATGACACAGACAAGGTCACAGAGACCTTTACCTTTAACCTATGACCACCAAAATCCAATTAGTTCATCTAGGAGTCCAAGTGGACGTTTCGCACATGACATTCTTGAGAAATTGCATTCATGAGAATGGGACAGATGGATGGACAGACGGAACACAACCCAATAACATAATGTCTCCGGCCAAAGCTATAACCAGCACAGAGGCATAAAAATTAACTCTTTATGTTATTTTTGTTTAGGAAAAATGGAAAAGGTGGTCCATTTCATGTTTTGCAGCGTAATAATATAATGATATGAATACAGGACTTAAGAATGCCTGTGGTTGGATGATGTGTTGTAGGAAGGACTTTTTTTGGAAGGCTTGATGTTGTCTTTATGTAAACTCAAACAAACTCTGACCACTGCAGCTGGGCACAATAAATAAACTGCTAACTGCTAACAACTATTCATCATCACACATGACAAACCCTGTTGTTCTGTGTATGTCACATGGTCTACCATACAATAAAATACTGACATTTCAAAATACAGTATATACAGGAAAGAGAAATGGAAGTAAATGCTGACTCATAGCATGTGGAGGTTCAACACTTGCTACAAGAACTTGTGACATAACGCAGCTTAGTTATTATCATTAAAGAATAAAATACATTTTTAATTGGAAATTATATCAGATTGACATTTAAACCCACAATGAAGGCATTTTAAGTGGCAAAACTATTTTCTGTTTGAAGATTAATCAACTTTTAAACCTCATATCATGATCTCACAGCTAGGGGCAAATCCAAAGCAGTATCACAAAAAACGTTTGATACATTTGAGAGTGTGATAAACTCAAAGGAGATGCATAAACAAGAACAGGAATTTGATTCATCTTCAAATGCATGATGATTCAAAGCAGCTACAGAGTTTGTGTTGTTTATGTCATCACTTTGGATTTGGCAATACACCACTTCTTATTTGAATCTGCTTTCCAGTGCCTAACCACCAGCTTCACCCTCTGATGTGCAGTTTTAAGTGACTTTCTAACAACCACATAAGATATTTAAAATACAAGAGCTGCAAGCAACATACAGTAGAACATACAACAGAATGTTGCATCGTGGGAATAATCACTGACAGAATCATATATCATAGCAGTAGCCTCTTTGAATATTTTATTTTAATCTGTATTTTAAAAGTTGACTAATTCTTTTCACATTCTGTGTTCACATGGCAGCCTGTGAAGGTCCCCTCAGGCTTCCGATCCTACTGCGCTCTCTGTGTGAAATGGACTTCTGCTTTGGCTCTAAATGCATCACAAACAGAACATATTCCAAAGCTTGCCCACAGCAACTGTGCCATATGTGCTGACTCATGAAGTCCAAACTTTGTCATACGACCGACCATTTTTCATATACCCTCTAGCACCATTCACTTTTTGACTCTTGATTCAGTGAGCAGCTCTTTCCTGCACAAACACAAACGAAAATTTAGATTGAATTCTTTCAAAAACACAGGTAAAACATAATGAGCAACCTGGCACGAAATGTTCTGCAAAATTACACACTGCAAAACTGCAAAATTACACACATACACACACACTAATTACACACACACATATATATGTATGTATATTAGGGATCGACCAATTATCGGCTTGGCCGATAATATCGTCCGATATTCGGCATTTTTGCGATCATCGGCATCGGCCGTTTTTTTCACCGATAACCGATAAAATTAATTAATGTATTTTAAAATGCGCTCCTTCGGCTCTGATGCAGCCGTCTCTGTCTGAAGTCACCACTCTCTTGGTTGTGTAACAATGTCCCGCCCACATCCCTCACTGATTGGCTACTTGGAACAAGTGAGCCGGTGACAGCCAATCAATCAACACTGAAGCCTCTACATGCAGTGCCACAGACACAGAGGAGAAACAGAGGACTGCTCCGGTGGCTGATCCAGCAGAAAAGGTAAGGCAGTGTCAGTCGAAGTTTCAAAGCCCTTTAGGATGATTTTAAAAATACCACAACCTTGATCAATATTAGTGATAACATGCAGGCCCAGAGTCGACATTTCACCAACCTACTTGTCTAGTCACATCAAGCATACGACTTTGCAAGATAGGACTAGCATCACTCACGACAAAAAAAAAAAAAAGATGTGAGTGAAGATGACCTGAAGTCCCTTGCTTAATTAAATAAAAATATGACACAGGTAGGCTGTAGGAAGTATAAGGGAGGAAAACCTGCAGTTTGGCTGTTGAGATTAAACTTTTCACAACTTCAACATGGGGTAGGCTATTTAATGATGGCTCACCGCTACATTATAATTGACACGACCAGCCGCTTTAGAGCTGGGGCCAGACGCACAATAATAATAGGAGACACTTACGGTTATCATTACTTTGTGGGAATAATTAATCTCCTAATGTGTCTCAGCCCGTGGGGCGGCTCCTGGTTTGTCAATAAACAACACCCGAGGCGATTATAGCCTATAAGTTTAACACCACACGGTAACGTGTCCTTGTTTGTTTATAGTCGCCTCTCCCTCAGCGCTCATGCTGTCACTACACAATGATCACACAGAATAGATGTTAAATATTCGTCTTTTTGCCGGTCACTCGTAAAGTCCAGGGAAATGATGGGCCATTTCAATGAGTCAAGCAGAGAGCACACGTCGAGTTTGTACATTTAATGTTCTGAGATTCTGAATATGAATTCATTTCTCTAAATAAATAAATATAATAATAAATAAGGAACTATAAGTGAAAAACTCTGGTGAGCACTGAAAGTTGTGTCTTTATTTACTCATGCTGTTTTATGTAAAATTTTAATCTGAAAAGTAACTATTATATCTATAAAATGAATGTAGTGATCCAAGGTTCTGGCCGCCCTCTTTATTTTTTGGTCTTAATCAGGCTGGATCAGATGTATCCTACCTGAGAGGGGGAGCACATAAGACATCATTAATTAAATGTTATTAATGTAGGCTATCATTAAGAATATTATGTAGTGTAGTGGAAGTTTAACAAACAGTTTTGCTCTAATAAATGAATATATATTTTCTCTTTTTTAATTCTCACTCTTTTTTTTGTCTCTCTTTCTCTAAATCCTCATTATAGATGGATGGATCAAAGAAGCAGGTGAAAAGTACAGTATGGCAGTATTTCACACAGCCAACCCCAGCTACTAGAAGGCCCCTGCACTTTTTGTTTTAATAGGCATTTCAATTAAGATTATGTGTTCATGTTATTATGTTAATTATGTGTTCATGTTATTTTACAAAAAGTTAAGGCCATTTTTTTCAGTGTAAACAAACAGTATAATGTATTCATTCTAATCCCAGGTGTGTTTCTGTAAATTTTGACACCAAAATTTTCATTTTTACTGCAAATAAATATCGGTTATACATATCGGCTATCGGTTTCGCTTGGTTATTAATAATCGGTATCGGTATCGGCCCTGAAAAATCCGGTCGATCCCTAATGTATAATGTATATAAACTTGACAAGAAAATGCTCTGGAAAGTAGCTGGGGAGGATCATCAGATATGATCAAAAAGTTGCCAGATCTTAATTATGTATTTAATTTTTTGGTGCTTTTTTGGGGTTATTTTCTTGTTTCGGTTTTGTTGTTTGTTTGTTTGTTTTTTACTTTTGAAGTAATTTTCTTATAACTTTTTACTGATTTCTTACAATTTTTTGGTCATTTGTGGTTAAGATGTTTTTTGTCCTCAGCCCAGGTTTTTCAAAGAAATCAAGCCACTTTACTCAGGTTTCAAAGGGTCAACTGATGAAAGTTTGAGTCCAGTAATAAATAAATACTATATATGCTCAGTAAAGCTCACTGCTCGTTTGATGTTCTGCAGGGTATCACAGGAAAAAGGTGGTCTGAAACACTCACAGGGTCAAATTAGGGTTGACAAAAAAAGTAAAAAGGCTAAAAAAACATACATTGCTAAAAGGTAAAGCTGCCTTGTCCTATCAGCCACAGAGCACATCCATTGGAGCAGTTTTTGGTGCGTATCAATGATTTCCTAAACCAGAGGGTCATGCAGAATCAAAGCAGGAAGCAGTCCAGTAGGGCTGAAACGATTCCTCGAATAATTCGAGTAACTCGATTACAAAAAATGATCGAGGAATTTTCTCTGCCTCGAGGAATCGTTTAATTTTGCCAGCTCAAAGCATGGTATTTCGCCCCGACTACTTTTAATGCGGCACAACGCGCTGACGTCACGCACGTAAAGGAATAAAAAAGAGGCGGCGGATATGTTTGGTTTTAACCACTGATGTACAGGTAACGACGAAGAAGGCGACGAAAGCGAAAGGCACAAAGAAAAGGCAGAAAATGTTAAAAGTGTGGGAGCATTTCAAGCTGGACACCAAGGCGAACACTGCTGCGTGTATTCACTGTAAGACAGCGCTTGCGTACCACAACAGTACGTCTTCAATGCTGCAGCATCTCCACCGAAGGCCCCCTGTTTACTCCGAGAGCGGAGGACCGTCACCGGAGACAAGGCAAAATGAAGTTAACGTAGCGCTAATTAATGAGATTAACGTTACTGTACCTTGCTAACATAACGTTAGCCCTGCGGAGGGCCAGGTTTCTATTAATTATGACTACTGTCGATGCGTGGCTAACGTGCCTTTCATACAGGCTTTATTTAATCTGTAAAAACACAGCGCTGCAGAGTGATGAGGGTGGAAAATAAAAACATAATAAAGCTAACTGGGTAGTTAAAAAAGGAAACCAATGGTTCATTGTTAGGTGAAATGTCTTATTGTCCCATGTATATTTATAATTGCTCTTTAACTAAACAAAAATATGTTTTATCCGATTACTCGATTAATCGATGGAATTTTCAGTAGAATACTCGATTACTAAAATATTCGATAGCTGCAGCCCTACAGTCTAGTGAAATGTGATCCCATCAGCTTTTTTAATGTGTCATCTGTGATTTAGTCCTTTTTGCAGCTTCTAACATTGTTGGCTACTGCTTTATAAATGTCCATGTTTCTGGATGGTTCTGATAATCCATGGTGTGTGGCTACAGAATGATTAAATCACAAATCCCAACCCCAATAGGACTTATGTTGTTTTGCTTAATGTCATTCACTCATATTTGTGTGACCAAAACACACTGTAGGAATTGTTTAGGGTATTTGTCCATCTTCCAGTGAGAGTCTCTCTTGATGAGTTATTTAATAATAGCAGGTTTGTACTTTGAGTCCCTTGTGCTATGGAGGTTTAGTGTTTCCAGTGTTCACCAGTATGATTCTCTGACACATTTATTTTCTTCAAGTGAGGAAATACAATCCGGTCAAAATTAATATACGTATATATTTTTAAATGCTTGAAGATATATTCATTACTAAAAGTGTATTTCATTGAACTGACACATTAAAAATGCTCGGCCCAGTGAATTATATGATTTTTTTAAATCAACAGCTGCTGTTAGAGGCTGAAAACATCCTCTCAATTTATGGTTATAGTTCACTAATATATAAAAACTTGTCATGTTATGAATAGTGGTTAAAGCAGCCACAGCTCAGCCCTCAGCACAAAGTGTTGATTCTCCACTGACCAATCAACAGGCTGCAGTGTTTCTAGCTCCACCGTGTGCTCGGTAGCACAAGCAGAGGGGTGACCTAAAATGGGAGTGGTAGGGAACAGTTCCATTGATACCATCAATAACTTCTTGTAATGCAAATGAAAAAATCTGTAACAATATGAAGTAAACTGAACCGCACCGCACTGCTTGTTGGAAACAGGAATATATAGTCTGCTGTTTACAGTGTGGAGATAAAAAGGTACATACAGGTACCCACAGGAGGAGGTGGGGGGAGTCAAACAGGGGTCCCAAATCCAAACCTTTGCCCTAGGCCCAATAAGCCAGCCAAGCCAACAAACATACAATGGTGCAATTTGATTTCCTTCACCCCAGTCTTCTTATAACACATTGGCTGATTTGCATTATAACATTCAACTCAGCAATCCTGAACAGCAACAAAGCAAATGTTTCCAAACCAAGCTGCCAACAGAATATTTCATCTTCCACGGTTACATGCCATATGCCATATATCTACACACACACATACACAGTCTGACCTTGATAAGAGCTATGTCAGTTTGTGTGAGTTGTGAACTTTAACAGCCAAATAAAGCACAGAGTAAACACAGAATAGCAGCCTACCACAGTGGATTAGCTCATAAAGCACAGTGCTCTGTGAGCAACATGCTCTCACTCCGCCGCCTTCTCTCACTCACTTCACTGATTACCTGGAGTAACAGGGTGACCTGTCTTGCTGGGTGGTGACAGACTAACATTTTAATGTGTGTGTATGTCTGTGTGTGTCAGAGGGCCTGATATGAACGGAGCTCCCCCACCGGCCCTGCAGTCAAGGCCAGGACTGTGTGCTGACAGCGGTGAACACAAAAAGAACAGCTGACGTGGCCCAACTGTTGACAGAACACAGGGGACAGGACTCCCTCTCAGCTGTGTGTGTGTGTGTGTGTGTGTGTGTGTGTGTGTGTGTGTGTGTGTGTGTGTGTGTGTGTGTGTGTGTGTGTGTGTGTGTGTGTGTGTGTGTGGAGAAAGTGCCTTCAGCTAAAATGATTTGCTTGATCTTTAACCACAGAGATGAACCATGTCAGGGAAATTCAAACACAGATCTGTGTACTTTGCCTCTCAGGCGTTTAAGGGTCGCAGTAGGACAGAAAATCCAGAGAGACGAGCTCCCAGCCTCTGCTCCGCACTGATAACTATTTATAGCCCTGGACAAATGATGAGTGAGCAAATATGATAATGATGTCATAGGGTAAAAAGGACTTACAGTATTGCACCTGGCACAAATAAATAGAGGCAGGTAAGCGCTGTGGATGCAGCTTTGCTGAGCAAAAATACATTTTGTGAAGGCAGTGTCTTCAGCAGCAACTCCAGCGTCACTGGTGTCGTCACTACTTGTGTTTGGATCATCAAAGTAACTGTAGAGCTAATCGTTTACTGAAATGATGTAATTTCATACTCAGAGAGGCAGACAGACAGGAAGAAGATGGAGGGAGTGAAGGGAGCTATGGCTCAGGCAGTGCATGGAAAAGTCAAGTCAAGTCATGAAACATATTATGGGAAGAATATTGAAAATATGAACTTATTGGACAGTAGAAAAACAATGTCAGGCAGTTGAAAAGTTAAACAAACTAAATGTATAGTAATAAAAATGGTCTTTTCCACTAAAATCAATACAGAGCAAAATGAAAGACAGCGCAGGACTCCTTGCTCGCTCACCAACTGGTGGCCTGCTCAGCAGCTGAGTGCTTAGTATTGCTGCTGGTGGCCACCATCATTGATTTTTCATTGTTTGTATTGACTTCGATAGAAAGACCTATTTCTGTCTGAATAAATCATGTTTTGTGTTACTTTTCAGCCACCTGAAGTCATTTTGTCACAGTTCATAGATTTCCATACAGTCCAGTAAGTTTGTAGACTTGGCAGTCTTCTCATCACAAAGTTGTGACCGAATGTGGGTGATAACTTTACAGGACCCAGATATGCAGTATTTAGTCCTGGATCAGGACACACAGAGATGTGTGATTAAAGCTGCATGTGTTTAGTCAATAAAATATCAGAAAATACTGAAAAATGCTCATCAAAAATCTCCATAGCCCCAAATAATGTTTGAAGTTAATAATAACATCTAACCACATCATTAAAACCCCAAGACCTTCAAGGGACATCAACATAAAACTGAGAAAAGACACAGATCATCTGATTAACCCTTTGAAACCTGGGCAAATTGGCTTGATTTTTTCTAAACAAAAAAAAAAGGCAATGAGCAACCAAATAAGAAATGACCCAAAAATAAGCAAAAAAGGTACAAGAAAAAAGAGTACAGGAAAATACAAACAATAAGAAAAAGAAAGTAAAAAAAAAACAAAAAAGTTAAAGTGCTTTATATTCTATTTTTTTCTACAACATTCTATATAGGTATGTAATATAATTTTAAATATGTGATTATGATAATTATATAGTTTTTCCCCACCTTATTTCTTTTTTCCTTTGACATTTTTCCCTGGCTTATTTGCTTAACATAATGTGCTAAATCTACTAATTTCTTGCAATGTGTGGAACAATTTTTGTCAGGTTGCTCATTGCCTTTTCTCCGTGTTTTTGAAAGAAATTGCACCAATTTTCTCAAGGGTTCAAAGTTTGTGTATAAGGCACCTGAAAGCAGCACAAGGAAGGTGATGTCACTCAAAGAAGCTATAACCAGAGAATGTCTGTCAGTTCCTTCTGGACCTGTATCAGGGCTGATCAATACACTGTGATACACACACTGCAGTTTTACCCAGATACTTCTACATGGTGTGATGGCAGCTTCACTTTAACACAAAACAAATTCACAGTGTCTCAAACCAGCAATACCCATCCATAAACCCATAACTGCTGATCCAGTCTGGGGCGGCAGGTAGGCTGGAGCCTATGCCCACTGACACTGGGTGAAGGTGGGGTGAGCCCAGGACAGGTCATCACAGCAAAGACGAGCAATATGTTTATCAGAACCCAACAAAGGACTGAACGAGAGGATCCTGCTGTGTTGGTCTGTTGTCGGCTCAACACACACAGACTGTGGAAGCGCTTTGTCCCGCAGGCCTTACAGCTGTTCAACTCCTCCTGCAATGGGGGGAGAAACTGACTGAATGCTCACCTCTTTCTGTTATCAGCCTGCTGGACTGTCACTCACTCACTGGCTAATTAGCATTTTGCACAACTAGCATTTCCGTTTGTTTGTTCATAAATGTACCTTGTATTTGTATACATTCCACAATAATTATTAAACCTGCAAAGTTTCCATTTTTAATTAGGCCATGTAAGACTATATTTCATTATATATTATATTTCATTTTATATTTACCCATAATAAGCATTATTGTTGTACTGTTTTGGCTTTGTAATTACTTTTTTTTTTAACCACATTACATTCTCACCTCTTCCATTAGCACATACTCTTCTTCAGTGACAGAATATCATTTCATTGCTGTGTTTTCTAATGTGTTGGAGTCACAGGGTAACTAACGATACAATACTATGACAACACTTGGCCTACAATAACAATGCGATCAAGATATTGCAGTCCTAAGATACTCATTCTATTAGACAATAGACAATTCGTCTATGATACATCACAAGAGAAGAAAAAATACCCCTCAAAAGACAAAAAGCAGTAATTCTGTATTTATTTACTGTATTGAAGTATTGGTTTTACAGAACTGGAGAACTAAGATGAAACAACAAGGTGCACAGTGTGAGCATAGTGACTCTTACAGGCACTGACTGCCGCTTGTCCATGACGTGTGGCATCATTCCTATGTCAGAATCATAAACTGGCAAAAGGCCAAACTCCCAAGAAGCACGGCAGTTGTGGAGTTGCCATGATGCTGCTGCAGAACTGCCTGCCGCTCTAACTGCTGTATTTCCACAATTAAAAACAAATACTGCACTTAAGTATGGAGCCCTACAAGGTACTATATTGTCAACAACACGGTCTGCAAACATTTCACAATAAAAATCCTTGTGTTATTAACTAATGGGATTCTGTTGACAGAGACATTGTCAAAGGGCTTTTATTTTTAAACAAAACAGGAGAGAACAGAAACTATAGTGAAAGCAATTAAGTAAGTATGACCATTAAAACTCTATGTTCACTTTCTGTTTATGCTGAAAACCGCTGTGTGGTTAAATTGGGGAGTCTCCTTTCCCCAGATGTGCTGCAGCTGAGCAGCTCTGTTCATGCAGTGTGGCTGCTCTAATCGGGAAACAGGGGCGCCTAAATAAAAAACAACAGTTTCTGCGACGCATACTCACTGCCCTTGTGGGCAGTGTGGCCCAGGCAGACTTGGGCTGTGTCCAGAAGGGCGTACTGCATACTACAGTTGCAGTCAGTACGCAGTATCCACTACATACTACATACTGCATTCTACAGCAGTATGCAGTATGGATGTTCAGTTCGATCAATTCTGCAGTAGGCTGCGCCAGGCATGGCTGGCTTCCGGTTTTTGAAAGCAGAAGCAAACAATAGCAAAACCGCTACCATAAAGAATCCATTTACGGTTTGAAATAGAGTAAACAAGTGATATGTATAGATGATGGTGATGAAGACTTACCTGTGAAATGAATAACTTTGTAATGACTGGAAGTGACCTGATGTGCCGCTGTTACGTTTGCATTATTGCCGCATTCCTGTCCCTTTTAAACTTTCTGACTGTATGCTGTTCATGTGAAAGCCTAGGCTCGTTTGCCGGTGACAATTCTTTTCTTGAAGTGGCCTCTAGCTTAGCTCTCTTAGTGAGAGCGCACGCCCTCCATGTGAATAGCTATTTTAGCAGTGGCCCGGGTTTCAATTACGGCTTGCAGTCATTAGCAGTGTGTCATTCCTGTTTTCGTTCCCCCTTTTCTGTCACTCTCTAACTGCACTATAATGAAGGCATGACAAGTCAAAGAAATAATATTTAGAAAATAAAGAAAAAATCGCTCATGTCTCCTGTATAATTGTACTCCTATTAGCATACATTGGTATGTAGTTTACCTGATAACAGTCATGTAAATGACCATAAAAGATAAAAATATGTTTTTGACAAGGCCTAATTAATAAAGTGTAACACTAGAGCAAGCCAAGGACCCCATCCAGTTGGGCGTTAGGTCTGCCCAGCTGTGTGATGGCTGGGCTCGAGCCACTGGTGCAAGTTCTCAGGAAGTGCACCACCCTCTGAAGCAAAATTTACATAGTGGCCAAAAGTGGAACTACAGTGTCACGTGATGCACACTGGCCCAGAAAGACTTAACATTGGGAAAGAGACCTCCTTAAATCACTGGATAATTTTTTTGAGACATGTTGACTTTTCAGAGCGCATTTTTTTATAGCAATTATTTAAAAAATTAAGTCCTAAAAACGTAAAATGCGCTATTTTCCGAATCAAGATTTGGAATTCGGTCTTTCTCCAGACATAAAATGAATGCGCATCGGACCCGCGGGACTCTACCGTGAGAGCGCGCATGTAACTCTAAGAGTTTCTGACACAACACAGGCTTCGTACCGGCCCTAGTAATGGATATTTTTGCTTTTACCAGTTTACAACACATCCATACGCTGTTGGCTGTAAAGCCTGTACTATGGTCGTCTTACCGTGTCTGTATCAGAGACTGTATATATAGTCTACGGTCTGTATTCAAACTACCGGTTATTAGTGAGCAGTGAGAGCACTCGTGACAGTTACTGAAAGGCACTGAACATAGTATTTTTAAAAGTTGAGCTGTGTAATAAAACATGGGGCAATATTACAAGCACCACCTTTTATTACCTTTTTATGAGCACGACACGTTCCGATTCTGTTAATTTGATTTTTCCGGTCGTGATTACGATATGATTCCCTGATGAGTTGTATGTATATTTATGTGTGTAGAGAGAGAGAGAGAGATAAATATACCATCATTTGATAATCACGTAAACATTAAAACCGACAGTGCTGTCGTTATACCGCCGATTAGCTGATGTTGCTAATAAGCTAAGCTACTACAAGAGGAATGCTCGTGCACTAGCGCTGTTCGCTTCGAGCACATCTGTGTGAGCGAGCCAGTGAGTCGAAGTAAATGCTCGGGTACACTCGGCCGCGTTCGGCTGCCATTAATCACTTCCACGCATGCTCTATGGGCCAGTAGATACGGGTATTTTATACTTGTCTAAACCCGGAAAAAGAGTTTTCTCTGCTTCATGCGCCAATGAGCAGCTCTCATAGAAATGAATGAGGACCTGCCAACAGGGCTGTATCCAGACTTCCTTATAATACATCCATGCACTGGTGACACAACAGAAACAGTTGTGCTGTCTGCGCAATGCATTGTGGGAAACAGTAGGCGAGGCAGAATCGTCTGATGCATACTGAGGATTTTACCCTCATCCATTTGATAAGCGCCACCAAGCAGAAATACGAAGAGATGACTGATTATTGAAAATATTGAAAGGCTATATGTGGGGGTTGTTTAGAGTGCCTGTGTGTATGTTTTAATGAAAATAGTGATATTTGGCACCAGTTTATTGATAACGTGTAACAAGAGGAAGTCTCACAATACATCGCAACATTGATTTTTGTCTCACTCTGCCTTCCATTACTTTCTGTGTGTCTGTTTGTAGTATATGCAACATCTACCTGTCTATCTATCTGTGCCAGTGGTGACCTGAGAATGTGTAAAGCTGCTTTAAAGCATTCTGCCTCCTCACAAGGAAAACATTACAGTCCCACAGTGAGGAATCCAAATGATTGAATAGCTTCAGAATGATCCATATACATGCAGTAAACCATAACTACATTTTCTTACTAAAATGACAAGAGCCTGCACGAATACTTCCATTTATGAGATAATGAACCCAAAATGGAACATTTGTGAATCAGTTGTGATAGCACCGGGCATCTCGCCAAAGCAACTGACGTTTCAAATTCAGGGGTCGTGCACGAGGAAATTAAGTCAGTAAACTCTGCTTTACACATTAATTTTACATCACAGCATTATGTCTCCCAGAAATATCTTTTTGCTGTCGCCTCAGCAACCAGCAAGACCAAAGATGCCTTAATTTGTTATTTTTCTGTCGCCACAGCGGTGATATCCTCTTGAAAATACAGTCACACCCACTGCTCTGGACTTGTGCTGATGCTATATAATACACTTCATAAAAGAGCAGATTGGTGGTTTTACATAGACTCCAGAGTGCTACTAACGGGATCCATATTACGCAACACGCGCGCCAAACGTGCAAAGCCTGTGTGTGCCTGAAATAATACTCAATATGCAGACATGACACGAATAATTAAAGAAAATGTCTCCATGACAAAGTGGGGGAGAAGTGTGCTTTTGATTTGGTCGCGTGGTTCCAGCTGAGAGAGATCACACACACATGCATACACACAAACCTATCCAGCCCTGGACTAAACATTAAGGTGACACAAAGTGGGACCATCAACTTTGACAGGGCCCTGCTCACTCTCTCTCACTCACAAACTCTCACACACATACACACACGCACACCATGTGGCACAAATAAACACTTACTTTTCTTGCATGACATTCTCCTTGATGGCTACCAGGGCGGAATGTGTGCCCTGCTGGAGTCTGCAGGTGGCCAGGTGCCGCTGGTGCTGGTCTTTCAGACACACGTTTTCCTTGCACAGATCCGTCACCTGGAGCTCCAGCTCTTCGATCCGGACCCTCTGCTTCTCCAGCAGCCCCTGCTGGGTCTCGATGATTTTATTCAGCTCTTGAAGATACTCCGCCGCCTTGCTGGGGTTCTCTGTCGGGTTCTCCATTTCATAAAAGCCCCGTTGCCCGTCCATCGAGGCGATATCCACACAACCAGAAAAGCAACCCAGTCCGTCGCGCACACACGCTCAGCAGTAGTGAAACTGCGCGCGGTCACATCCACAGACCCTCCTCCGCTCCGACATGACTGATCTGCGTGCAGCAGTGGCAGCTTTACTGGGTAGTTGGCGGGTTTTAATGCGCTGCTGTCCTCCCGCCTCCACGAGTTCTGCGCCGCTACAACCGAACTAACCTCCAGTCCTCTGCTCCGTAAATGGAAAGCGTTTAACTCTTTCAGGGCTGGAGGGTCTCTCTCTGACACACACTATCACACGCACGCGCGCACGTGTATACGTGTGTGTGTGTCTGTCTGTGTGTATGAGTGCGTGTGTTGTGGAAAATACACACACCGACTCAACAGGTAGATGGAATGCGCCAATCACAGGTGCACACTCACCTCCATTGCCATGCCGCTTTCAGCTGTGTGTGTTCCTAACCTCCTGGCCTGCCCGACCAACCTGCACACAGATACCATGCAGAGATGGGTCATACCAAAAAGAGTTCTACTTTTAAAACTTCAAACTATATCGGGTGAAGTCATTCTGAAAACCTAAACGATTCTTTATAGTTTGATGAAGCTGTGAACAGCCCATCAAGCATGGCTGGGTTTAACCCTTTTTAAGACATTCCTGTGCTGCACTCAGATGCCTTTCACCAGTATTTCAACCTCTGAACCTTGAGCACATTGGTTTGATTTCTTTCAAAATCGTGGGGAGAAAGACAATAATATCCAGAGAACCTTCTTCATAGTTATCCTAATTGTACCCTTAAAATTATTTTACAGACTTATAATATTATGCAGTTTTTCATGCCATTTTCTTGTTGTTGTTTTTCCTACTTTCCTTTTTTTTTGTCGTTGTGTTTTTGTAGTTGTTTTTTCTTGTTTTTTTATTTTGCTAATTTTCAGGTAATTTTCTTTAAAAAAAAAAAAGTCTTGCAAATTGATTGGTCATTTCATGATATTTTGGTTGTGCCTTCTTCCAGTGTTTGCATATAATGCCATTTTGTCCAGGTTTCAAAGGGTTACCATATTTTTAACTGCTTTTTAACACAAGTCAATAAATGTTTTATGTGAGCAGTTGTGAAGTATTCTGTTTCTACTCAATTCTCATACTAATTACTAACAACTACTAGCACTTTTAACATCACAATTTATGGCTAATCTAGAGAGTAAACAAGGGTTTTGAGGCACACATTTGATTGTTAAAATGATTAAGACATGTACTTTGGTGTAAATAAGGTGCCAGAGTGCATAAAAAAGCATTAAAATAGAGCTGGTTTGCAAAAAAGAAAAAATAATTCATTGGGGAGGATCCCCCCCAGTGATCCAGGGGGATTTTCCCCCGCAACACACTTGTTCTACCCTTTAGCTTGACATAAAAACATAAAGAAGCAGGCCTGCTGTTGCGCACACTCAGCTGCCTGTTGCTGTTGGAAACAAGGTTGATCAGAGCAGAGAGACTGGGTCTGCACCATGAGCACGCCGGCGTAAGCCTGCGGTGCACAGAGTGGGCGGAGTCAGCCACTATTTGATAGTTATCTCAGCCGGCAGACAGGCTGAATCCACTGCTAAATTTCAGTGACCAGAGCCCGCTTACGTCGACCACATGGCCCATACAAACACTATCAAGTCAAGGGACAATTGATGATGTCATTCAGGCTGACATTAAATCACATAGTGAACATCACTGTTGTTGCAGGCAATTGTCATCCAGGAAAGCTGCCATGGCTTTTGCCCTGCAGGCCGACACCACTGTTTGTTTTGTCAGCTGACAGTTCCATGGTTGTTGCTGCTGGCTGGCAGATTACACTCCATTTTCAGCCCTCACCTTTTCCTGTTAAGTGGTGCGCTGTGCACTGAAATGGAGCAGAACCACTGACAGTTAAGGTGAAAGCTGTAAAACCAAAACAATGATCAGATCTATGGAGCTGAGTGACCCCGTCCACATTACATACTCATTTGACCCATTAACATAAGAATATTGATTAGTGCAGCTGTAATAGTGACTGATGTAATGAAGGTTAAGGGCTTTGACTAAATTAAGACACAGGGAGCCTGTTTCCAACACAAGAACTCAAAATCACATCGTAAAGCAGAATCCAGCCTCCAAACTGTATCCTGGCATTAGATATTGTCTTAAGGAGTGCACATTCCCATATTTACCAACAAAAGTCCCCGGGCAATGTTACTTACTGTACTTTCATACATCCTATCATGGCTCGAATGTAGTTTGTTTGTTTTATTAAGCATAGCTTTTGCATTGCAGCAGCCATTTTTCTTGGGGTCCACATAGTTACATGGTGACAAAACAAAAATACACATTCTTAAAACACAACACAATACACTAACATAACATATCAAAATATTCATCAAAATACACAGAAATAGGACAATAACAGTTGACATAGTTAACATAACACAAAGAAAATAGACCATCTCAGACTGAATCCATCATGCTCTCACAGATAAATATAATTTCACATACAATAGAATGTACAGGAAACAGTAACATACCAAAAGGTACTAAATTAGTAAAGTTTCTTTTTAAGAAATGCTCTTTTAGCAATTTTTTAAAAATATATTATTTTGATTTCATTCTTGCATTGTGTGGTACATTATTGTCTGTTGGACGTATATGGTTTTAGATTTTGGTAAAGTAAAACAACCTCCAGCAGTGTGCTTCCTTTAAACAATTTTGCGTTTCTGCATTAAAGGACAGTTTTTGTAAAATACATAAATAAATGGAGTCTTTGCTGTTGTGACCTTTCAAATAAAAACCATCAGCTTCATCTGTTCGCAGAATAAACCCAGAATAAACACATTCAGAGAAGATCACATTTTTTTCTCTCAGTCCACAGACAGAGCAGGGCATGTGCTGGATTTCACTCACTGACACATTGCTCACACTGTGATCTACATATATTTTATATTAAGTGTAGCTGACATTATGGTGTATCACAAGCTATCTGTGGGGCAGTCTGTTAGGATAATAACATGACGCATCCATTCAGCAGATGAAACCTCAGACTACTTGGGCACATATTGATTAAGCCCACTGCCACTACAGCACTCCAGCTTCACTGGGCAGCACTGAGACACTGAAATGTTTCAGTGTTACTGAGGGGTGGCTGTATCGACTGTATGATTGAGAAAATTGCCTATGACACAGATGATACTTCAGTTTCAGTGAGACAGAGGGAAGAATTCTGTCCTTCTCACTGTGTTTGAGTTGCTGTTAACTTCAAACTGTAGGTTCCTGTGCTCTCTCTGTGTCCATTGGGATGTGTTCACATATAGAGAAAAATCAGTGGAGAGGCTGACCACATATGAAGACTGTCATCATCCCTCACACTCCCATCATGGAGCCGCTACATGCCTCTCTCACACAGTGATTGCCCTCTAGTGGTTTGCTGTGTTCACAACACATACAGTCAGCAGTGATGGGGCTGCTGATGTTTGACAACTTAGAATCAATTTTCTAGCTGAAAATCTGACTTGTGAAACAATGATATGAGGTGATGTGCCCTGCATTAAGACACAGAATTATTCTAATCCCATCTGGTGAATGTAGGACTCTAAAAGCTAAAGGCAGCAGGAGGTTTGCTCCTGTTTTTCACCACAGACACTGTACAGCAGGCTCAGTCCTACTGCCAACCACCTGAATGCATTGCACCCCATTGCAGAGGAGAAAATTAAAAAAAAAAATAATGTGCATAATTCACTGAAAAGATTCTGTTATCCTTTGCTTCCAAGCATGGAAGAGAGTGGAGGCAAAGTGAGTTATAGAAAAGGGAGATTTTTCCCCTTTTTGAATATATTATATTTAGACTCTATGGCAGGCATCAGCGGGCCAACTCAAGCTTTTTGATCAGGCCAGATCAGCCCACAGATTAGTCCTGTTTACTGTTTATCATTTAAAGCCAAAAAAATCACATATGAAGAGTGAACATTTTGCCACAACACATCCTTCAAACTGCAGCACTCTGTGCTGTACAGTAACCCACAGTTACAACATACCTTTTTACTGACAAAAGCCCACTCTGACCTTGGTATGCCACTGTTGTTGCAGGCTGGTAACCAGCTAGCTAGCATGGGCCAGACAACCAGTCAGTTCAACAGCAACTGGTCTGAGAAATATGGACAGATTACTGAGGGCATGCCAATATGTGTGCTCTACAATGAGTGTGCCTGGTTGTATAGGAATATTACCTATGGTGGCACTTCAAAACAAAGCATCCCAGCTTTCATGAGTTCAGATATTTGCCAGCAAAAAATTCAAACTCTTATTGCAAACTGTGAGTGTAGTAATATGATTTAATGTACTTTTTAAGAGTACACTGAAGTGCAACTTAAAATGAACTTACATTTAAGTGCACTTTCAGTAAGTACACTGAAATACACTTTTTTTAAAGTCAAATTAAATTAAACCTTATTAATAATACATTAAAATGTATTGAAAATAAGAAAAACTTTTCTTAAGTACACTGTGGTAGCTTTGGCTCAGATATGTGGTGCTGCATAGGTCATAATTCACATTTGCCTCTAACACACACCAAAAAACCTCTCGCACACAAATAAAACCCTCTCACACACAAAAAGACCCTCTCACACACACAAAAAACCCTCACACACACACACACACACACACACACACACACACACACACACACACACACACACACACACACACACGCATAAACACAAGCTCTCATACACACCAAAACGGCCTTTCACACATGTAGTGGATGGTGAGGACAACTCTTGATAAGAAGATATTCAAATACCTAAACAAAAAACTCCCCTTGGAGATTCCTTGGATGACCCTCAGGGTCAGCTAATGGACCTAATTTTTTTTTTTTTTTAAAGATTATTTTTTGGGGACTTTTCCCTTTAATGATAGGACAGTTGTAGCATGACAGAAAATGTGGGAGAGAGAGGGGTATGACATGCAGAAAGGGCCACAGGCTGGAATCGAACCCGCACCGCTGCATAGCCACAGCATGTGGGGCGCACACTCCAGCAAGTGAGCTAGAGGCCACACCTGATGTAACCAACTGACCTGTTTAACTTGTGACTCTGGTAAGCAGAACTAAATTACAACAGCTACCCGACTGACACTTTGAGTTAACTTACGACTCATTTTGGGCAAGGAGCTGTCAACTGAGCTCCTGCAAAGACTCAAGGAGACATCAGGAGATCTATACATCATAGAAACTGACAATTTATGCTTTTGTTGTGCAACCAACACGTGACATACCAGCACTCCATCTCCAGACTGTAAGAGAGGACCACATCAACTGATTTTTGTGTTCAAAGTAAAACATACTTAGAAATGTTGTGTGGTGATCTCATAACTTCAGAACTGGAACTTTGCTTACCTGCCGACTTTGAGGCCAAACTCACAAACACAAGCTGTGCCTGTGTGTGTGTGGAGGGGTGTGACCTTTTGTAACCTCCTGCCAGCAGTGTGCTACACACTGAATGGAAAGACTCTTAGTACAGACTTACATTTTGATATGCATCTCCTTTATCTGTAGCTTAATTATCCTTCCTTTACACTGTTATGTACAGATGCTATATTGTTTTGTAATCATGTGAATTGTGATTTTCTAATTATAGATTTTGTTGATAGACCTTTGGTCATATTAATTACTTGTATACTTTGTTATATCTTGATGCTAGTACTTGTATACCTTTACTCAAATAGGATCTGTAAGAACCTTCAATCATATCAATCATGTTTTCATGTTTTGACACCGTAGTATTACACTTACTTACTTTAACACATATTCTTTATGTTTGTTAAACGTGGTTAATACTGTTTTACTTAGTTAATAATCTGCCAAAGAATTATTTGGTTTTCTCATAAGTGTTTGGTATCGATCAACAGAGGAGAGCGTCATGATTTCAAATATTGAAGATTTGAAGGCCCGTAGTGAACTTTATCAACACTTTAGGAAGAAATTAGATAGTTAAAACAGTTGGAGTGATAAAAGGGAGGAGTGTATTGTTCCTGCTTTGACAGTCAAGCACCACACCCCTTTGTCACAGGAGTTATAACCCCAGTGAAGTCAAAAAACTTTGGCTTTTTTTGGCTTTTTGGGTTTTGCACTTTTACCTTTGTGAGCTTTTGCTCAGGGGTGCCTGCTTGTTCTGCAGCCCTGAGATGCTGTGAGCTGCTGTTTATCTACCTTGAAAGAGAGAACTTTTGAAACAGCCTGTGCGACACGTGTTCTAAATGACGATTTCGAACCAGAGGACTTGGCACGTGACAGACTGTGAGACCAAGAGACTTTGAATGTAACAAAGCCTGATAAGCTGTCATCATGATCTCATCTCAGCCACATGAGGTGTCAGAAGATGATCTAGCTGTTCATGGAGAGAGAGAGAGAGATGGAGGAATCAAACTCAAGCCGAATTCACAACGTTCAAACTGACCGAGGCCAGCCACCGGAACTGCACAAGCATAACTGAGCTGCCCGTCCAGTGTCCTCACAAAGGCCAATCAGCAGCTTTCCAGAGTGAAGCTTTTTCCCTGACATTGAGACTTCTGAGGAAGGTGAAATGATCTTTCTGTGCTTTTATGGGGCCGATGCTCTTAAATGATAGGGAAACATAGTGTTATGTAACCGGTGGTGCAACGGGTCTTCACAGCACCAGTGTAATCGGTGGTTACTGCACCAAGTGTGACCGGCGTGTCTGACTCTGCGTTGTGTTGAAGAAAAGACTCATACGTCGATCTTTTTGGAGGCAGTCTCCATTTATTCTTTAATGGCTCCTGACGAAACAGCGTAAAACACACAAATCCTCCGGTCAATTACCACAAAACATGCCCCTCTCCCACGGAGATCGGTGACAAAAGGGCCACACAAATTATAGATTAAATAATTAAAAAAAAGAACATAACATACCTGACGAAACAGCGTAAAACACACAAATCCTCTGGTCAATTACCACAAAACATGCCCCTACACGAATCAAACAACACAAACATATGTTTCAGTGCAAAGTAAGTGTCTCGCAATGTGTTCAAGCTAGCCAGTGAACTTGAAAATGTAATTAGCACATGTTAAGGAAGACATTTCCTCGGACTGCGAATTCGCTTACCTCTCCCACGGAGATCGGTGACAAAAGGGAAGCGAATTGGCGCGAGAACGCTACTTATAAAGGCGGCGTTACACCATAATGTGCCCGTAGGGGTACAACCTGGAACAAAGGTTCCACTTACCGACCCGGAAGATTAAACGGTCAGGTATTAACTAAAACCAAACATAAATAAAACAAACTTACACATACACAGTTTTTGTGTAATTATGACAATAATACATTTAAAATACACACATTGCTAGTGTATAACTGACCCTGTTACAGTTAGACCGAGGTTAGGATCTCCCATTAATACAATTATGGCTTATTCTCTGATCAGGCCTCCTCTTTATCTTTTCCTTCTATGTTTTATGGGATAGGTTGCCTCTCTGCTGTTGATCGATGCTTGACATTGACTTTTCTTTAATCTTAACTTTTCATCTGCTTGATCATCTTGCACTATTTCAGTGCACCTGATCGAGCCAAGATGTCACATCTTATGAAGTTCCTTACTGGTTTTCATCCCCTCATTTTTATTGTTGTTTCATTCATTAGTTTGTTGTTCATTTAGTCATTTTATTCCCTTTGTGTTTTTGCTGTATTCACTGTTTCATCCTTTATTCCTAGTTATTCTTAAACTCATTCATTTGTAGTCTTTTAGGAGTAGTTTTGCTGTGTAGTGAGTAGTTTAATAAACCTTTCATTTATAAAGACACTTGATCTTGTGGTGTGTGTGTATAATGTTGAGTCACTGTACACTTGGAAAAAGAACTCTGTAGCAACCTTCAAATTATGAGACTAGACTATTTTAATGGGTGGTGCTCTGAGATTTTTAATCTCTAATTTTTAATGTAAATGTATTGTTCCTGATTTTCGAAGATGAGTCCACATTACTCTGCTACATCTTTATACCAATTCATATGTTTCTGATTCATAATTTTGTATTATGAGTTACAGTTATGTATTTTGGTATTGATTTATTAATTAATAATTTAAATTAATTGCTAATTAATTAATTAATTAATTCCCTTTTTAAACCGCTACACACACACACACTAAAAAACCTCTCACACATACAAGAAACCCTCTCACACACAAAAAACCCTCTTACACTTACACACACAAAAAAAACCCTCACAAGCCAGTTTTGTCTGTGTGAGACCTCTTTTTGTCCCGGCAAAGGCAAAAGAGGCAAAAATTGTATGTGAAAGGAAACTGAAAAATGAAAACAGGTGCCAGCTTAAATCTTGAATCCTGATTGGCTCAGCTATGCAACAGGCCCCTCCCTGCAGTATCAGTAGACTTTTTTTTATTGAAGAAAAGCCAGGCCATTCTCATACCAAACTCATCAGCTATGTCCACTCTGTCAGTGCTTTCACCATACGATTGTGACGCCCAAAAGCCATTTTTTTACATCCTGGACGGTGTCACCTGAGAGTGTAACCAGATAGAACCGGTGGTGTTGTTAATATATGCTGGTGGACGGCACAAAGCGCATCCACATTACATGCGCAGGGGCAGTGTCACTTGAAAATGTGGCCGATGGAACAGGTGGGATGCATATGAAACGCTGAAGGACTGAAGGAAGGCGTCAGATGATAACACTGCCGATGTAGTATAAGAAGCATGAGGCCCCAACAACATTACTGGACATTTACTAAAAACTTGTGCTGATCAGCTTGTTATAACTGACATTTTTAACATCTCACTCTCATAAGAGACTGTTCCCTCCTGCCTCAAGACAGCCTTCATCATACCTAAAAAGTCTGCTATATCTAGTCTTAATGACTACTGCCCTGTGGCTCCTACCCCCATCCTGATGAAGTGCTTTGAGAGGATACTGTTTGTTGACTTCAGCTCAGCATTCAACACAGTCTCTCCCATGAAGCTGATAGGAAAACATAACACTCTGGGCTTCAGTGCAACACTCTGCAACTGGACACTGAACTTCCTTACATGCAGACCCCAGAGAGTTTGGATTGGCCATCACACCTCCTCTACATTACTGCTCAACACCAGAGCCCCCCCCCAGGGCTGTGTGCTCAGCCCCCTTCTGTTCATGCTGTACACCCATGACTGCACTCCCAGACATCAGGAGAACAGGAGACCACCATCATTGAAAATCAGGAAATCAACAATCTTGCAGAGTGGTGCACAGAGAACAACCTACTGCTCAACGTCAGTAAAACAAAGGAGCTGATTGTTGATTTTTGAAAGAAGGTGGCAAAGACACACACCCCTGTCTACATCAGTGTAGCTGAGGTGGAGCAGGTGAACAGCTATAGGATCCTTGGAGTTACTACAACTGAGAACCTGTCTTGGACTTCACGCATCATCACCCAGGTTAAAAAAGCACAGAAAAGGCTCTGCTTCCTACCATCACAAAATGGCATAGTTTGTGTACGGCCCAGGACAGGAAGGCTCTACAACAGGTGATTTAAACTGATCAGTGACCTTGGTGAAGTGAGGTGTCTGCACAGAGCCCATAGGATACTGAAAGACAGCAGCCACCCCAGCCACAGTCTGTTCACCCTGCTGCCATCTGGAAAAAGATACAGAAGTGTCCGCTGCTGAACCACCAGACTACAGAGCAGCTTCTTTACCCAGGCTGTGAGACTCCTCAACTCCTTCTTTGACGCCAAAAAGATTTAGGATCAACTTCAATTCCAAACACGGCCCGCCCAGGACAGGAGGGCTCTACAGCAGGTGATTAAAACTGCCCAGAACATCACTGGTTCCCATCTACAGAGCATCGGTGACCTTGGTGAAGTGAGGTGTCTGCACAGAGCCCAAAGGATACTGAAAGGCAGCAGCCACCCCAGTCACAGTCTGTTCACCCTGCTGCCATCTGGAAAAAGATACAGAAGTGTCCGCTGCTGAACCACCAGACTACAGAGCAGCTTCTTTACCCAGGCTGTGAGACTCCTCAACTCCTTCTTTGACACCAAAAAGATTTAGGATCAACTTCAATTCCAAACAATGTTTACGAAAAAACAACAATAAATCTACCTTGTACCTTGATATGTTTGAAATATCATACTTCACTCACCCTGACATGGACCATCTAGATGACTGCTGTCATGAGGCTGCTTATCAGTTCCAGGTTTTTCCCTTCAGCCATGAGTGTGGTCATGTGTGTCATGGTTCCTGCATTCTCCTCCTCCCCTTCACTGCCAGTATTTTTCCACTCACCTCACTCTGACCTGCTCTACCTGCCAGCCACGCCCACTGCTGCAGCCTGCTCTCCCACAGCTGCAGCTCATCATCAATCAGCCCAGTACTTAAGACACACCAACACGTTCACTCACTGCCAGATTGTTCCTCTGCGATTATGCATGACTCTCCAACGTTTCTCTGCCTGATTTCCTGTTGCCGACCCTGCCTGTTCTCAACCAGCTCTCTCCGTCTGCTTCCCTGTGTACCTACCTGCCTTCTGTCCCCGACCACGTGTTCCGACTCGGCGTTCCGGAAATCTGACGGCTCCTCTGGCAAAGACCTCACCGCTTGACCACGACGATCCTCCTGCCTGCCCCTCAACGGTACCGTGATTATTTCGGACTGTATTCCCGGCTACGGATCCTCTGCCTGTCCCCGACCACGATTCAGCGTAATCCCCGACAACATTCCCACACGTGTTGTCGGCTCGTCGAGCTACGGGGTTTCCTGCTCTCCAGCCACAGTAGGTTCCTGCTTCGTGTCTTCACTTCGTGGGATTCCCAGAGACATTGTTTGGGCTGAACACCAGAAGAACGAACTGAATATCTGTGAGCTGATTTTCATTTGTGTTGGTATAAATAAAAGTTATTACCAACTCAACTTGAGTTTTGGCGTACTGCATCTGGGTTCATACACACCTCGTTACAATGTGAAAGAGGCGGGGCTGTTATTAAAAAAGACATCAATAACTTTATATGAAATGAAGTGAAACAGTGATAGTAATTACCAGAGGGAATGTTCTCTTAATAGGACAACAGAAAGTCAAATACTCATCGAAGTGAAATTTAAACAGCAGCCTATAATCTCACAGCAGAAACAACAAAGTGTGGCAACTCCAAAAGATTTCCAAACATTAAAAGTAGGTTGTCTCCATCTCTCTCCTCTGCTTTTTGGATGTGAAGTGCAGGTCTGTGTGTCTATTTTAATGAGGGCAAGGTTTAGCCACATGCATGCACTCACGCACACATGCACACAAGCACGCACACACAAGAGAAGCCATGTCGACAGCATGGAGGATGTTCTTTGTCTGAATTTACACATAATTCAGCAGTGCGGCAGCTTCCTGCAGTGCTGTGCAGAGGTAAAGGTGTTTTATTTGTGATTCAAAACATAATTGTTGTGAACCAAAGAAGACAATAACACTGGATTTCTCTGAATGCATGCTTTGTCAATGACAAACATATACACCTTTTACCATGTACCTTGTTTTTGTTGGTGCCTCCTTCTGTAGCTGGCTTTACCACAGTCACCCTGTTAGTGTTGAGCTGAGGGGGAGGGGCCATGTTTGGATGGTGTGTTTCCAAACAGTAAGCATGCAGGGTTTCCATTAACCCTCAAACTGTGCAAACTGAAATTACAAATATAAAATATGCCTAATGGAAACACGTCAATTAAAAAAAAAAAAACTCCAACTTCCTGCAATAAAGTTTTCATGCTCCCATGAGGTGGTATTTCAGGAGATTCGAAAAAGCCCTATTTCACAAAACAGCAATGGAAAAACTTTTTTTGTCTTTTCTAGGTCACATGATGCTATGGCTATGTGCTTGTCATTACAAGAGGTGGTATTGCATCACGTAACTCTTCCAAAGTTGAGCGAATCGCCTGGAAGTTTTGAAACTACAATTCCTCTGTGAAATCATGGACTATCACCTCTCAGAAATCCCTCATATGTGGCTGCTCCCACGAGTTAAGGGGCATGTCTTTCCATTATTGCTCCATAACATGCCTGCTTGGCCTTGGATTGGAAATAATGACGGCTAGTGTGGTGGCTGCAATAGAAATAAAGCTGCTAATGTTTTGAACATCCATCACCATGCTTCTTGGAATGTTATCACAAGAGGAGAAGTTGCAGAACATCACTCAGTGGAAACGCAATCACCTCGCAACTGCGTTTTATCTACATTTTGAAAAAATAACTCAAGTTTTGCGCAAATCTGATGGGAACCTGCTTTCTGACAAATCTTGCACAGTATGCCTTTAAGATATGTCAGAGATGATCAAATTATGATGTGTCATGGGATAAATTGATTTAAAATATGTGTTTCCTTTTGGGGCGATATTTCATCTTGTGTTGCAAAAAAAAACATCTGAAGTTACAGATTGTCTTCTTGTATTTTTGGCTACTTTTGTAGCCAAAATGATGATGAAAATATGGTGGCATGTTGTAGCTTGCTCAGAGAAATGTCTGGACCTATACCTTTCTTAAAGTCAGTGTAAAGTGAATTCAGAAATTTTTTTCAAAACACATAATAAATGTTGGAAACTGATTGTTGAAAATATGTTACAAAGACCCTTTACTATATAGTACTGAATTGTGGCATTAGACGGTTGACTGTTTTTTCACCATTTTCCTGTTTTAAGATCTTTGGCAGGGCCTAAAACTGTAGCTTGATGATGCACTGGAGCTATTCTTAGCATCACCCCGCCCCTGACAATGTAGCAGTATAAAAATGAGAAGCATCATTAGCATAGTCCCCATGGACTATGGTCTGGATACAGCCGTGGGGGTGGGGCCTCATTTATGAGAGCTGCTCAGTGGCGCATGAAGCAGAGAAAACTCTTTTTCCAGGTTTAGGAAAGTGTAAAATACCCGGATCTACTGGCGCATAGAGCATGCGTGGAAGTGATTAACGGCAGCCGAACGCGGCCCAGTGTACCCAAGCATTGACTTCGACTCACTGGCTCGCTCACACAGATGACCCGAGTGCTCGAAGCGTAGTAGTAGCTTAGCTTATTAGCAACAGCAGCTAATCGGCGGTATAACGACAGCGCTGTCGGTTTTAATATTTACGTGATCAGATAATGGTATATTTATCTCTCTCTCTCTCTCTACACACACACACACACACATATACATACAACTCATCAGGGAATCATATCGTAATCATGACCGGAGAAATCAAATTAACAGACTCGGAATGTGTTATGCCCAAAAAGAGGTAATAAAAGGTGATGCTTGTAATATTGCCCCGTGTTTTATTATACAGCTCAACTTTTAAAAATACTATGTTCAGTACCTTTCAGTAACTGTCACTAGTGCTCCGCGCTGCTCACTGATAACCGGTAGTTTGAATACAGACTGTAGACTGTATATACGGTCTCTGATACAGACACGGTAAGACGTCCATATTACAGCTTTACAGCCAACAGTGTATGGATGTGTTGTAAAATGGTAAAAATGATGAATTGTGATTAAAAAATGATGAATTACAGCAAAAATATCCATTACTACAGCCGGTACGAAACCTGTGCTGTGTCAGAAACTCTTAGAGTTACATGTGCGTTCACGCGGTAGAGTCCCGCGGGTCCGATGCGTGTTCATTTTATGTCTGGAGAAATGTCCGAATTCCAAATCTTGATTTGGAAAATAGCACATTTTATGTCTTTAGGACTTAATGTTTTTAATAATGGCTATAAAAAATGCATTCTGAAAAGTCAACATGTCTCAAAAAAAATTATCCAGTGATTTAAGGAGGTCTCTTTTCCAATGTTAACAAATGGAGAAAAGTCTTTCTGGGCCAGTGTGCATTAAGTGACGCTGTAGTTCCACTTTCGGCCACTATGTAAATTTTGCTTTAGAGGGTGGCGCACTTCCTGAGGGCTTGATAGTCCCGCATTTGGGTGTGGCCTTCGCTCCCCCAGCAGACACGCCTCCAGCGTTTCAGGTCAGAGAATACTGTGCATTTTTTCATGATTTTGAGACCTTCTTTTACATACTTGGCAATTTTTTTTGTCATTTAATTTTTTTTAATAACACATCTTTCTGTGATGTGACAAACTCAGAATACATTTTAATTATCACTTTACACAGACTTTAAGGTGTGGCCCCTGAACAATACAGTTGACCAGCCCTTCTCAAAGGCAGTTTTTTTGTCTGTCATGATGCAGTAGCTCTGCCTTACAGTGTTGCTGTACGGATAAAGCACACACTGAGTTATTAGCGGTGTGCAGTTTCTAGCTGATACAGAGTGTTTTCTAGAGCTTTGACTCACATTGATTCTTCAGCTTTATGTGAGACTTTGAGTCTCATCTTTCAAAAAGCCAGCAAATCAAAGGTTGCTACAGTAACAGTGACAGCAGCAGCTGTAATGCTCCGTCCCACATGTTCCATGAGCTGAGAGAGAGAGACAAGCTGAAGTGGCTGTGGTGTTCACCTCATATTCCACCACAGATGTCAATAAAGTAAAACCCGGGCCGAGTTGTGAATTGGAAAACACACATGGGAGGGTCTGTTATTGTTGGCAGCTCACAGCTTGTGATTCAATTTGACTGCTGTAAGATACTATCTTTCCTCATGCTTTAAGAGGCAGGGATGGCCTTTTTACAAAACCTTAGTGGGTTGCTTTCTTCCCCCACTGAAGCAACAAAGATGCTGCCGAAGAAGAGGCTCTTTTATTTCTCTTATGGTGCTTTCAGAAGTTTTTACAGCTCTTAGATGATTTTTTCTGACCTGAAATGGCTAGTTTGGATTTAATATCCTCCCCATCAGCTGATGTTTTATCCCCTGCTCCTGAAAAACAACGCAGAGGTATAAACCTGAAAGGTCCAAACCTCCCAGCAGAACACTGCATTGTAACATGATCAGTTTCATTGTTTTAATGTTTTGGCTGATTGGTGTAAGTTTATTGTCTATTAATGATCCCCTCTGACCTCCCACTGTAGTGTTACAGACCCCTCGGCCGTGGCGCACAGAGCTTCAGACAGCTAAGGATGGGCAAGCAGGTTGTTGGGCAGGTGTCATGTTTGCAGAGCACTGCAATAAAGAGAGGACAGAAGAGGAAATCATGCTTTATTGATCTCCGATGGGAAATTCAATTTTTTCACTCTATTGTCTTTTAAATGTTACTAGTCCATATTCCATACTTGGTCCATCGGGGACTTGAACTGGCAACTGTCCAGTTCCCAAGCTAAGACCCTATAGACTGAGCTTCTGTCACCCCCACGATACATCATGGTCAGGATGCCAATAACATCGAAAACACAAGGTTCCCTCTCAGATATATCTGTGACAAGAAAAATACTTCCAGAAAGTCACACAACGCTACAGTTCCTCAGATGTCAACACAGGTTCTTTTTTCATGATTTACCATGATCAGAGAGAACAGGGTGCGCCCTGTGAATGCGTCAGCAATAAGTTTACATGTCCTCTCAGATTTGAATGTGTCAGGGACATAGGATGAGTGCCTAGCAGAGATGGGGGAGTCAAGTCACATGGGCTGACTTAAATCTGACTCGAGCTGGTCGGTTAGCTGCTTGTTTGCAGAAACAGACAGCTCAGCATCACACTGCTGTATAGAGTGGACAAAAAAATGTATTTCAACCACTTTAAGAAAGGCCTACCTAAAATAATCAGTATCAGCTTAAGTGGACCCTGTATTCAGAGTATTTTTAGTGCTTTACCTCGCCATCGCACAGCCCTTTGGCACTACATATTCTCAACCATATAATGGTATAACCCAGCTGAGCTGTGAAGTGTATCAAACTGCCAGTCAGCTGTTTGGGTCAAAAAGTTCCATTATGTGATCCAACCAGGGCCCCAGGAAGTGCGCCACGCTCTGAAGCAAAATTTACATAGTGGCTGAAAGTGGAATTACAGCATCATGTGATGCACACTGGCCCAGAAAGACTTTTCCCCATTTGCTTAACATTGGGAAAGAGACCTCCTTATATCACTGGATAATTTTTTTTGAGAAATGTTAACTTTTCAGAATGCATTTTTTTATAGCTATTATTAAAAACATTAAGTCCTAAAAACGCAAAATGGGCTATTTTCCGTATAAAGATTCATAATATAGTATTTCTCCAGACATAAAATGAACGCGCATAGGACCCGCGGGACTCTACCACGTAAACACGCATGTAACTCTTGGAGTCCCTGACACAGCACAGGCTTCGTGCCGGCCGTAGTAATGGATATTTTCGAATCATAATTCATACACACACTCACACTCCGATGAAGCAGAATCAGCAGCAATTTGGGGTCCAGTATCTTGCCCAAGGATACTTTGACATGTTGCCTGGAAGATCCGGGGATCAAAGCCAACCTTCCGAATAGAGTTAAAGTTGAGCTGTGTAATAATGCACAGGGCAACATTACAAGATACCACCTTTTATTATATTTTTGTGGGCACAACACATTTTGATTCTGTTAATTTGATTTCTCCGGTTGTGATTATGATATGATTCCCTGATAAAGTGTATTTATATCTGTGTATGCATGTGTATGTGTATGTATAGAGAGATAGATATACCATTATCTGGTTATCATATAAATATTAACCGCTGATTACCTGCTGTTGCTAATAAGCTAAGCCACTACGAGAGGAATGCTTGTGAACGTGTGCTGTTCGCTTCAGGCACTCGGGTCATTTGTGTGAGCGAGCCAGTGAGTTAGAGTCAGTGCTCGGGTACACTTGGCTGCGTTCGGCTGTCGTTAATATCTTCTACACATGCTCTGTGGGCCAGAAGTTCAGGGTATTTTACACTTTTCTAAACCCGGGAAAAGAGCTTTCTCTGCTTCATGCGCCACTGAGCAGCTCTCATAGGAATGAATGAGGCTCTGGCCCCATGGCTGTATCCAGATTTATAATAGATCCATGGATCCAACCTGATTCATGACTTGGGACTTGACCCAGACTTCGGGGCAGATGATTTGAAAGAACTTAAGTCATCAGTCAGCAATCACTAGGTGGAGCCGGTACATGTGTTGTAGTGCTGTATGTGCCCAGGCTCTCTTCTAACTCATCTGTACAAGGTTTTGGGACTGCCATAATGTCTTAGAGAACCGTCCCTGCCTGCTCTGCCAACAGCACTTCACTGTGTGTGTGCGTGTGTGTGCATTTATATGATATCTTCCTTTCATACCACCATGGCTTACTGAGTTATTTTGCCCTCCTGTTCTTGCTCTGCTCGTGCTTTTTGACTTTTCTTCTACTTCATCGTATCATTTGGTATAATTATGAGGTGAGAACGTATAATGAAGGTGGATATTTATTAGGCAGGGGTTCCTGGGGTCCTCTGCATCAATTTACTTTGGAAATTATTTATTTAAAGGAGTCATATTATGCTTTTCCTGCTTTTGCAACCTATTAATCCTGTGTTGGATGGCCATGTTAACGAATGCCAAAGTTTCAGATACTGAGATAAGCATATGTGGGAGAAATCCCTGTGGGCAGTTATGGCTGCCTGTGAACGCTAGTCTTTTGTTCCGCTTTTTCTAAATGTTCCTCAGTCTCTTGTAACACTGAGAAGGACGTCTGTAATATGGGCACACTGCTCCATGTTCAGGCCACTCCCTCCCCTCCCCTGTTGATTCATTCTTCATACAACCTAGTGTGGAAAAAAGAAAAGCAATTTTTGAAATGAACAGATTTAGTCAAGAATGAACATAATAATATTTAACTATTTTGTGTAATAGGAGTGGCAATTATACCGTTGGGAATAAACAAATTCATGTTCTCTGATCTTCCAGATATTAATTTCCTCTTAAAATAAATATAATTTGTACGAGGTTTACAGTGTTCAGAAAGAATTTCAGAATACTTTCTATTATAGATAATTCTATAGAAATTCCAATAAGACAGTGTGAAAAAGATAATACTGTCTTTATAACAAACATTCTCAAGTAATAAGTAATCTGCTGTAGTTTATATAACAGAATTGTGATACTCAAGTGACAATATTGCAAACCAGGAGTCTGTAAAATTACACTTTTCTCTGTAAATGTAGCTTACATATTCTTACAAATCAGTCTACTTTAGCAGGCGTTCATTGCACTCCTGCATGATAATCAGCGGCGGTGCAGAAAAACAGTAATAGTTGTTTGTCAACAGCAGAGAAAACATTTAATCAGCAACTTTACCTTTAATATTCCTTTTCCACTTCACTGGGCATCTTAGCGCATTTTCCACACTTGCACCTAGTAACAAGGGAATATAGCAGAAACTAAATAAAAGTGGAGCGCAAGTAAAATAAAAAATCCACCACATGGTTCAACAGTAACTCTGATAACTAGTGATGTGTCCTTCCGTGTAGGCTTCGAAGCCATGGATCTATTATAAATCTGGATACAGCCGTGGGGGCGGGACCTCATTCATTCTTTTGAGAGCTGCTCAGTGGGGCATTTGTGTATTTAATTATTTATTTATACATTTATTTATTTATTCATTCGTTTGAGAGCTGCTCAGTGGCACATGAAGCACAGGAAACTCTTTTTCCAGGTTTAGAAAAGTGTAAAATACCCGGATCTACTGGCCCATAGAGCATGCGTAGTAGTTATTAACGACAGCCGAACGCAGCCAAGTGTGGCCGAGTGTTGACTCCGACTTCTATGGAGAACAAAAAATGACATAAGTATAAATAAATAAATAAATGTATAAATAAATAATTAAATACACAAATAAATGAAAAACCAAGGGCATTTTGGTAATAAAAAAGGCTATTTCTGTATTTTTACATATATTTATTTATTCTTTTATTTCTACATTTATTTATTTATTTATTTCTACATTTATTTATTTATTTATTTATGTATTTCCACATTTATTTATTTCCATATTTATTTATTTATTTATTTCCATATTTATTTATTTATTTCTACATTTATTTATTTCTGTGTCAGTGTCACACAGAAATGTAAATATGCTAATTAGGTGGGCAGGCCAACGTCAGTCGATGTGATAGGATCGGATCTACTAGTCAACTTCTACGTCCCCATCAGCTGAGAGTTGAGCTAAATCTTCGAGTAATCTCAAAACGAAACTGAAGATAGTCGGTAGGTTCACTGTTATCGAAACTGTCTGCTAATGCTCTTAAATCAGCAGCAATAGCCCGCACAAAACTATCCATTGCTAATAGCAAACTAAAGGCTAATGTGAGAGCCAGCCAAATCAAGGCAGCACTAGTAGATCCGATCCAATCACATCGACTGACGTAGGCCTGCCCACCTAATTAGCATATTTACATTTCTGTGTGACACTGACACAGAAATAAATAAATGGTGAAAGAAATAAATAAAAATGGAAATAAATAAATAAATAAATGTGGAAATAAATAAATAAATAAATGTGGAAATACATAAATAAATAAATAAATGTAGAAATAAATAAATGTAGAAATAAAAGAATAAATAAATATATGTATAAATAAATAAATGTAAAAATACAGAAATAGACTTTTTTATTACCAAAATGCCCTTGGTTTTTCATTTATTCGTGTATTTAATTATTTATTTATACATTTATTTATTTATTTATATTCATTCATTCAGTCATTTTTTGTTCTCCATACCGACTCACTGGCTCGCTCACACAAGTTACGCGAGTTGAGTGCTCGAAGCGAACAGCACTTGTTCATGAGCATTCCTCTCATAGTAGCGTAGCTTATTAGCAACAGCCACTAATTGGCGTTATAATGACAGCGGTGCTGTCGGTTTTAATATTTACGTGATATTCATTTAATGGTATATTTATCTCTCTCTCTCTCTACAAACACACACACACACAAATATACATACAACTTATCAGGGAATCATATCGTAATCACGACCGGAGAAATCAAATCAACAGAATCAAAATGTGTTGTGCCCACAAAAATATAATAAAAGGTGGTGCCTTGTAATATTACCCCATGTATTAATACACAGCTCAACTTTAAGTTAATACTATGTTCAGTACGTTTTAGTAACTGTCACTAGTGCTCCGCGCTGCTCACTGATAACCGGTAGTTTAAATACAGACCGTAGACTGTATATACGGTCTGGAGAAATACCGAATTCCAAATCTTGATTAGAAAAATGGCGCATTTTATGTCTTTAGGACTTAATGTTTTTAATAATGGCTATTAAAAAATGCGTAAAAAAGTCAACGTCTGATGTGATTTAAGAACGTCTCTTTCCCAATGTTAAGCAAATGGGGAAAAGTATTTCTGGGCCAGTGTGCATCACGTGACGCTGTAGTTCCACTTTCGGCCACTATGTAAATTTTGCTTCAAAGAATGGCACACTTCCTGGGGGCCTGTTTGAAGCGTGTGAGTAATTCATGAAGATTTTCGTGAAGCGCGTATTGAGGCTTGTATGAATGACGTATGTGGGGATGTTTGAATCCTCGGGAGCCAGCCGTACCACGTGACTGATTCAGGAAATGGTTCGTGGGTTTGGCATATGATTCAAAATATAAGGGACATACAGTATTATATTATCTCTATTAAAATATTTATTAAATTGTAGGTCAAATTTTTAATGTTATGTCTGCCAAAACACACATCTTGAATGGTGCGGTTCCACTCTCACTTTGTATTTAGGCAACACCATTAAAAGTTTCTGGGAAAATGTGCTTTATTTGTATTATATAATAAAAATGTATGACAGCTGTGATGTAGCTGGACTCATCCTGGAGACAACTGCTGTGTTCCCAATGTTTTTAGTCGCAAAACAGGCTGATATATAGAAACCTCTGACTGTTCCTGACCGTTAGATCCTCATTGATCCTGTTGTTCTTGTAAATAGGTCTAATGAATGAGCTGTTGAACGTGTGATGACTGCAAGTATTTAACAAACTTGAAAAGAAGAATAAAATAAATACACACAGTTGCAGTGAACCAACACACAATGCTCAGTGACGGTAAAACTTAACAATTATAGGAAATGCATTATAAATATATAAATAAATTACATTAAAATTGTGTTCTGGAGCAAAATAAAAGAGACAAAAAGTCAGCGTACTTAGATGTTGGCAACTCTGACATAAAATATAAATAGGAAATATTCTATGTACAGTTAATAATACAGTAAGCCCCGTTGAGGTTGCAGTGAGCCCAAATGGCTCAAATATTTGCAAATCAAGGCACACAATTAGGCCTTGTTGACAGGAAACCTCTATCAGGCACTTTGGGGGAAGATGCAGTCAGGTGTGCAGGCAACATTTCTACATTACAACTGATCTCAGGTGTTTCACATGTTAATTAAATAAAACTTTATTTCACAGGGCGCACGTGTGCAAAGTGCGCAGATACATGGAGGATGCCATGGTTGTTATACATTTGGTACATCTTTTTTTCATCACAAAACAGAAACGTCAGATTACTCCAGAAAAAGTTTTTCACAACCTTTTCCACAACCTGTCAGCATGCAATTTCTGCTGAGAAATTGCATGCTGACAGGACAATTTACCGTTATTTTACAGTATCCATACTGTTAACATTTCTGTGCTAACCAGATGTTAAAATATTCAAGGAGGCTAATGCTCTATTTTAGTGTTGCCTCCCTCTGCTGATGCCAGCCTCTTTGTGCTAAATTACAGTTAACCAGAATGTCCTTCCTCAGATGCAGACCATTATTTCAATGTTACCAAAATAAATCAACAACATGCTTGTAAATAGGCTAATCATTGGAGCAACTCAAATCTCTCCCTCACTGGTGAATGTCATATTAAAACCAGCTAAACAGCTTGTTGAGCATCATTGTGATATCAAACACTCTTAGCAATATGAACAAGACACTGGCAAAAAAACAAACAAACCCAAAACAAAGAAACAAAAAAACTCTAATTACTGTCTAATTTGTAGATGCAAGACCCATCAATCTTGATGAACCAGGTGTTGTTTATGTATAGCACATGTGAGGCGCATGCGCGGGACTGAACGCATGGGGTGCGAGTAGCTCCAGGAAAGGAGTGTCTAAAACTGCTACTTAAAAAAAATCCAGAAAGTTTTTCTGTGGATAAAAGGCAGTGTTAAATTGATATGTCTCTGGATTAAAAAATCTCAAAGTTTGGAGAGATCCCAAGCTACGGGAAACGGACAATTAGAAACCATGCGGCCAAAGACCCGAGACAAAGAACAGCAGGGAGACGCCAAAGACGGTGACGATCAGCTGAATGACATTCAACGTAATATAGAGAAAATCCTGGCAACGCTGGTTTCGGTGGAACATAAAGTAAAATCAGTGGAAGCTAAAGTGGAGTCACTTGACAAGAAAATTGAATCTATTGTCACCGATGTGCACAATCAAGGTGTGCGTATTGATTCACATGAAACAAGAATACGCTCTCTGGAAAAACAAATTGAGCAATTGGAGGATCAGTTAGATGCACAAGAACACAGAATGAGAAGAAACAATATCCGGATTCTTAATTTGCCAGAAGGCGAGGAGGGAGATAATTTAACGGACTATCTGGTCGATCTGCTATCCAGTGAGTTGGATGTGAAAATAACTTCAGAAGATTTGGAGCTCTGTCATCGGATCGGCATCAAGCAAAGCAAGGCCAAATATCCACGTATGATCATCTTTAAAGTATGGAACCACCAGACCAAAATTAACATACTAAAAGCACAAGGTGAAAAAGAAGTCAGGATCCAAGACCAGACCATCTGCTTTATGCAGGATCTCTCCACAAATCTGAGGAGGAAGCGCAGGGAATATCTCCCCATTCGTCAGGAGTTGGAGAAGTGAAGCTTTATAGCAGAGTTTCAGGAGCAGGACCACACCTCTACCGCACCTCAACCGCGCCTCTTCCGGCTTAAATATCCTCCTAACCTGATCTCCCCCTTTCGTTCTCGTTATTCTGCACGAGCGCGTACTGACACACCACGTAGTGTTTCGCTCTCAGTCGGCTGCGGTTCGCTCACTCGCCCCTATTATGGATTCTGTCTCTCTGTCCCCATCGGATGACGACCTTCGGTCGAAGCCGTGACAATGGCCCTCGCCGTCTCCATCTGGCCGCGCAGGCGTCCTCAGGGTCCGACGCCGAGACGATGGCCCTCGCCGTCTCCATCTGGCCGTGCAGGCGTCCTCAGGGTCCGACGCCGACAACTTCTCTGTAGCATCCGTGCCGGAGACGCCGACTTCGGCAGTGCAACCGGCCGCCGGCCCCTCGGTTGCCTCCATGGTCCATGTTCCACCCGGCTCCTCTCTGCTCACCATCCAGATGTACGGCTCGGCCGATGGTTCCTCTGCATCTCCTGGTCCGCCACCCTCAGCGGAAAGAGGAGGACGCGGTCGCCCCCGTGCAGCCCTGCGCCGCTGCGGTTCTCCTACTCCATCGCAGCGGAGGATGGTGGCGGCCTCCCGCCGTTGTCTCGACTCTGCCGGCTCAGCAGCCCGATATCGAGCGACGAGCGCTGGAGCGCCGTGTGGAGCGCGGCGTCACCACACTCCAGCGAGGTCTCCCGATTGCCAGCCGCCTTTGCAGACCGGGGAATACCATTTCGCAGAACTGACAACAAGCTTTTTGATATCCTGACATCTGAGTGCTGCTCTGTCAACATCGGCGCTCTTCCGGGTGACGTCATGGCGGCGGCTCCCGTCGTGCACCATGACGTCAGCACCTCGGTTAAAGGGCCGGTTCGTCTTCAACCACTTCCGGCGGCCTGTGCCGAATAGGAAGCGGGGACATGCTGCCTCGGGCGAGTCGAGTCAAGTCTAGTCAAGTCAGTTTTATTCGTTGAGCCCATTATCACAAAACATGGTTCACCTCAGTGGGCTGTACAGTTTACGACATCCCTCTGCCCTTAGACCCTCACATCACCCAAGTAATAACCCGAAAACAAACAAAAAAAAAAAAAAAGAAAAAGTCGCTTTACCTCGGTCCCACCGGCCGCGGAGGTCAGGTTTGCCTGAGGCGTCTGATGTGTCGTGGCGCCCTCCCACTCCCGCCAGCTCACCTGACCTGGGATTCTCGACGCTGTGTTGCCTTGACTGTTCTCCCTCCTCAATTTGAGCAGCCCGCTCATGTTGAACCGTACTATACTGCGGTCGCCTGGCACCGGGTTGTCAGTGCCCCTCACCGTGCCTCTGCACGACCCGCAGCAGCCGGCCTTGGTTGAGACTCCCGCCTACGCCCCCCAACCCGTCTGGGCCGGGGTTGTTGGCACCGGGCTGCCACCAAATTTTCCCTCTCATCCTGTGCACCATGTCGTTTCGTCCACGGTTCTGGTCTCCTTTCCAATCGTTTTCCGTCGCGGCAGCCGTTGCCTACTTTCACCCTGGCCACAGCCGATCCTCCCTTCCGCCCTCCTGGCGCTTTCATCTCTTGTCCATCTCCGGTTCCCTCCGATCTTCGTACCCAGATTCTTGACTGCACCACGTCTCCGGCGGCCATTTCTCCTAGGTCCCGTCAGCCACGGTCATCAGGTTTGCCCGAGGTTGCCAGCGATGTTGGCGGCGCCCTCCCACTCCCACCAGCTTGCATCACCCTGCAACCTCGGCACCAGGATGCCCGCGCCCTCGACTGCTCTCCCACCTCCATTTGAGTGGCCCACTCATGTTGGCTCATCTGGCACCGAGATGCTGACCCTGTAGTAGAAGGCACTGGCATCGGGCCGCCAGTGCCCTCTACTGCTTAACATCGATGCCTGCAGCGGATTGCTTTGCTGGGGAGTCCGGCATTGGGATGCCATTGCCCCTGGCTGTACACGCTTGGCAGCCGCACCACTTTGCTCTCGCTGGGGCATCTGGCACCGGGATGCCGCTGCCCCCAGTTGTACGTTCACAGTGACTTCGACAGTTCGCTCTCGTTGGAGCTTCTGGCACCAGATGCAGTGCCCCCGGCCGTACGACCTCACCTGCTGCGCCGTTTCTCTCTTCTTGAGGCATCTGGTACCGGGCTGCCAGTGCCCTCTACTGCTTAACATCGACGCCTGCAGCAGTTCGCTTTTGCTGGGAAGTCTGGCTTTGGGATGCCATTGCCCCCGGTTGTGCACGCTCGGCAACCACACCACTTCGCTCTCGCTGGGGCATCTGGCACCGGGGTGCCGCTGCCCCCAGTCGTACATCCACAATGACTTCGACAGTTCGCTCTTGTTGGAGCTCCTGGCACCGAGAAGCCGTGCCCCCGGCCGTCCGACCTCGCCTACTGCACCTTTTCTCTCTTCTTGAGGCATCTGGCACTGGGCTGCCGGTGCAGCGGTTCGCTTTTGCTGGGGAGTCTGCCATTGGGATGCCATTGCCCCCGGCCGTGCACGCCTGGCAACCGTACCACTTAGCTCTTGCTGGGGCATCTGGCACCGGGGTGCTGCTGCCCCCAGTTCTACGTCCAGTGACTTCGACAGTTTGCTCTCCTTGGGGCATCTGGCACCGAGATGTCGGGGGCCCCCAGACGTACGACATCGGCTACTGCAACGGTTCACTCTCCTTGGGGCTTTTGGCACCGGGCTGCCAGTGCCCTCTACTGCTTACCCTCGAAGCCTGCATCCGCATTGTTCCCCGGGGGGGGGGCTTCCTTTCTCATCCTCTCTCATTGCCTGTCGCTTCTTCCGTCCCGTCGCTCATGGCCTCCGTCTCTCTCGTTGCGCCCAGCCACGCCGAGCTCTGGTTCTGGCTCCGTCTGGCTCCTTCTTTATGACGATCACCTGTCTCATCCTCAGGACGTCAACTTTTTCGATGACGCGGCTCCGTCTGCCGGTTTTGGGGGTTTTTTACGATGAAAGTTGGTTCGTAGGCAAATGGCCCCAAGAGTTGGAAGGAGACTGCCAGGTCACTTTATCTGCTCTCTTTGAGATCTACCCCATCATCGTCGCCACCACGTTATGGGGCCGTGAATGGAGTCGCCTATCTGTCCTCATCTACTTAGACAATCTCGCAGTAGTTTGACATCATAAATAAAGAAGTTCAGAAGCTTGGCTCCTCATGTAGACGCACACCCGACTCCGGTTCCTCCATATTCGACCTTGTCTTTCAACATCTAAACCCAGCTTTCATGCCCCTGATCTGGAATCTCAGAACACCATCATCAATAGCCCGTCCCCTACAACTCTCTCTCCATATCGGTCAGCTTGCAATTGTTTCCACAACTTTCACTATCACTATCACTATCACTTTTCCTTCATTTGATCTCATCACCTTAACCTGCTTCATCACCCACGCCCATTCTGTCTTGGGAAATTAAAACCCAGACAATCAAATACCTCAGCGGCATTTCGTTCATCTCTAAACTCCTAACCGGTAGTCATGGCCAGCTCATGGTCATCCCCAGATCACCTCACTGCTCAGAGGCCTCTTACGCTAAGAACCAGCCCAAAATCCTTGTAGACTCCCATTAACCACGGATCTGCTGTCACGCTGTATCCACACCATCCGCTCCAGATATAGCATACCTCACATCAACCAAACTCAAGAGGCAATGTTCATTCTCGCCTTCTTCCGTTTCCTCAGATGCTCAGAATTCACTGCTTCGACCCTTCGATACGATCCACGTCGGCACGCCTGCCTCTCTGACCTTTTTTCTCTAACGACACCATAGTTATTTTTAAAAAGAACCAAAACCAACTAATCTAGCCAACCCACTCCCGTCTTCTACTTTAACATTCAATCAGTTCTAAACCCCTTCCTTATGCTCTCCAATTACTTACATTTCCGGACATCACAAAACAAATCCCAAGATGACCCTCTGCTTGCATTTGAATCCGGCCAGGTGGTTACCCGCTTCTGGTTCCACCAACACTTCCGTCAGGTCCCGTCATTGTCAGGCATCTCTCCCATGAATTACTCCGGACATTCTTTCAGAATCGGAGCTGCCACCTCGGCTTCCCGCAGCGGTATACCGGAACACTTTATTCAGATCATGGGCAGATGGTCCTCCCACCGTTACGTCCGTTCCGACCTAAGAGATCTCAAATCGGCTTTTTCCTCTCTCATATAATGCACGCTTTTGGGGATCTGTCGTGCCCGGGAGCCACGGCGGATTCCCACCGAAGCTTCCCCACACCGCACTCAACCATCCATTCCAATAATCCAACATCAATGTTTATACCAAATCTACATTCACGTCAATAAATTGTTAAAATTAATTCCGATTGAGGTGTGGTCCTTGCTAGTGAAGTGAAGCTTTATAGCAGAGTTTCAGGAGCAGGACCACACCTCTACCGCACCTCAACCGCGCCTCTTCCGGCTTAAATATCCTCCTAACCCGATCTCCCCCTTTCGTTCTCATTATTCTGCACCCCTCCCTCCCTCCCTCAATCTCTTTCCTTTTCCTCCTTCTGTCCGTAGGGTCCTAGGGGATCTGTCGTGCCCGGGAGCCACGGCGGATTCCCACCGAAGCTTCCCCACACCGCACTCAACCATCCATTCCAATAATCCAACATCAGTGTTTATACCAAATCTACATTCACGTCAATAAATTGTTAAAATTAATTCTGATTGAGGTGTGGTCCTTGCTAGTGAAATGTGGGATTAAATCCCAACTACGGTTCCCGGCAACTCTATGGGTATGGAAAGGAAGGCAAAAGCTTCAGTTTACAAGCGCAGCAGAAGCTCAGGCCAAGCTCAAAATCATCATAAACAGCGAGAGCTCAGGCTCTCGTGCGTAATAGCGCACGTGCCATGGTTAGCGTGCAGTGAGCCGCAGTCAAGCAAGAGGGATAAAATGTTCCGGTAAGCAGTAACTGAAATCTGACTTTGAGTAACTTTTGCATTATGAGTTCACTATGTTTCATATTGGAGAATACCCCTCCCCCCTCCCCCAAGATGAACTATAACTAAAGGCACGTTGTGAAAACTGCCGGGGAAAGTTTGGACTGGTTATCTTAAGAAGCAGAGAGGAGTTTTTCGTCTAAATTTTGTTTATAATCTTCTTTCAGTTCTTATGGGATGGAGTCATGTGGACTTTTGAGTTTCCATTCCCAGCAATGTGTAAGAATGTTTATGTGTCTATGTTAGGGGATATTGAGATATTAATATATTAATACCATGTGATGTTAAGATATTAAGAATCCAGATGAGGGCGGGTTGGGGATTGCAGATGAAAATTCCATGAACATTTCCTCCACATTTTGATAGGAGACGCAGGTTTGGGCACAATGAAGGAAGAAGAGGAGCTTCTAAACCCTTTAAAGGCAATGCGCCTTAAAGTAGTTTTTTTCGTTTTGTTTTATGTTTGTTTATCGTATGATGTTAGCTCAACTATATACATAGGTAGGGTAAAATGTATTTCTGTTTATGAACCTCACCATGATGTTACTGAGTTGGAGAGGCTATCGCCTGAATCAATGAATAAAATCCAGTGCATTACTTGGAATGTGCATGGTTTACATAATGGGGTAAAAAAACACAAGGTTTTGGCTCATTTAAAGGGTCTTTCCACAGATGTAGTTTTTCTTCAAGAACTTCATTTTAAAAAGGGGTAAATTGAGTATCTAAAGAGTGACTGGGTAGGGGAGGCTTATGATGCCACCTACTGCAGTAACAGCAGAGGGGTGGGCATTCTGATTCACAAAAGGATACCTTTTTCCCTAACAGCAGTCCATAAAGACCAAGAGGGTCGATTTCTGGTGTTGGTTTGTAATTTATATGGGGAGAGGTTCATATTCATTTCATTATATATACCCCCGGGAGCAAATTTAGTTTTTCTGGACAAAATTCAAAATATCCTCGACACTTATGAGACAGGGACTATAATTGTGGGAGGCAATTTCAACAATACTTTTGATAAGCTTGACAGAGTCATAAAAAAGGGGGCTTCAGAGACCCTCCAAAAAAACTGAAAGATTTTTTATTGACAAATAGATTGGAAGATACATGGAGAATATTATTTCCAACAACAAAGGATTACACATACTATTCCAAGTGTAAAAACAGTTATTCAAGGATTGATTATATTTTTATTTCAAAAACGGCTTTAGAAAATGTATTGAGTTCAAAGATTCATGAAATTGTTATCTCAGACCATTCCCCTGTATCCTGTCTAATTGTGCCGATGGAAAATAAAAAGAGTAATCACATATGGAAAATGAACTGAGCACATTTACTCGATGCAGAGTTTGTGAAATATGTTAATGAAAACATTGATAGCTTTATCAACACAAATGTAAATAATGGACAACAGGATACACCATCCCCTGATATAATCTGGGACACATTTAAAGCCTACATGAGAGGAATGATAATTTCATTTTCGTCAAAGAAGAAAAATGATTTAGATTCCCAAATTAAAGACAAAGAAAGAGAAATTAAGACATTGGAATCATGTCATAAAAAGTCTTTAGGACTGGGGGACAAATTGACCAAAGCAAAACAAGAGTATGAACTTTTACTTTCAAAAAGAGCCAATAACTATAGATTTTAATTCAAATAAAGCATTTTATTTAATGGCAAATAAATCGGGTAAACATTTAGCATCACTTGTAAAGAGAATACAGTCTAGACCAACAATAATTCTCAGAGACAACGAGTCAGATGCACTTATTAGAAACAATAAACTTATCAATAGTACTTTTAAATCGTTCTATGAAATGCTGTACAAATCTGAACAAGGCAATTTAAGCGATCCAAATTCCTTCTTAGATAGAATCCATTTAAAACAACTCTCAGAGGATAAAAGGGAAATTTTAAGTTCAGAGATTACCAAAGCTGAAATATTACAAACAATTAAAACATTTTTACTAAAAAAAGCACCAGGCATGGATGGTTTTCCAATTGAATTTTATTCGACATTCTGTAGTAAACTGGCTCCAATATTTATTCAAATGACCAGACATATGTTAGAAAATCAGGCACTGCCTTAATCTATGTATCAAGCAATTATCTCTGTTATACTGAAACCAGGAAAATCTGGGGAATCACCTGCTGACTACAGACCCATTAGTTTAATCAACTGTGATAATAAGATATTAACTAAACTCATGAGCAATAGACTTTCAAAGATTCTACCAGACTTGATACATAAAAACCAAACAGGTTTCATTAAAAACAGGCGTCTGCAGACAAATACAAGAACTTGTTTTGGTATCATTCAGCATGCTAAAAAACACAATTTAAATTTGACTGTTATGGCAGTGGACGCTGAAAAAGCATTTGACCGCCTCGAGTGGCCTTTTCTTTTTAGAGTTTTGGAAAAATTTAATTTCCCAGGGGAATTCCTTAATTTTGTGAGACTTGCGTATAAATTCCCTAAAGCTAGAATTTTTACCAACAGTTTTTTTCAGAGGAATTTACTTTGGAGAGAGGTGCAAGACAAGATTGTCCTCTGTCCCTACTTCTCTTTGCTTTAGCAATGGAACCTCTGGCAGAGAGAATTAGACAAGATCAGCAAATCACCGGTATCACTATAGGAGAAGAACAATACAAACTGAATTTATTTGCTGATGATCTTTTGATGTACTTAAATAATTTAGATGAATCTATTCAACCTTTGCTTACAATATTTAATGAATATTCAATGGTTTCAGGGTATAAAATTAATTTAGGAAAAACAGAAGTAATGGTAATAGGAAAATCCAAAAATACAGTAAATACGCAGGCATTTAAATGGACATCTAAAATTAAGTACTAATTAAGTACTTAAACTATTAAGTAAAATTAATACTAGTAAGAAACAGATTTACAACGATAATTATATTCCACTACTTAACAGCATGCAATCTGAAATGAATAAATGGTCAAATCTACCGTTAAATATCACTGGAAGAATTAATTTATTTAAAATGATGTGGCTTCCAAAATTTCTTTTTCGTTTTTCTACAGTCCCTGTAACCCCACCAAAATTTTCTTTAAAAAAGCATATTCTTTTATTTCAGAATTCATCTGGGAAAAGAAAACTCCAAGAATACAGAGAAAAGTTTTACATATATCAAAAAGTATGGGAGGATTTAACCTCCCAGATTTAGAATTGTATTACCTTGCAAATCAGGCACTATACCTACACCATATTGTTAAACATACGGATGAAGAACAATGGATTCAGGTTGAAAATGCTCAGGTCAGTCCTCAAAACCTGTTTTCATATTTGTTTTCCAAAATTGAAAAAAATACCTCTGCCAATTTTATGGTTAGAAATCTAGCAGCATCATGGAGAAAAATGAAGAGTCTTTTAAGGGAATCTATAACACTGCCGAAGCAAACTTTATTGTGGAATAACCCTTGGATAACTCTCCAGAATAAAGTGTTAAATTGGTCTACATGGCAAGAAAGAGGTATTGAAACAGTTGAAAATTTAATGAATGGTAACAAATTCATTTCCTGGACTGACTTTAAAAGCAGATATGATCATTCTAATGGGGAATTTTTCAGGTACATGCAGTTGAGGAGCCTTTTCCAAAGTTTTGACTTAGAATTTTCAGGACAACATAGTGAACTAGAAAAACTTATATTCAATTCTGAAACATGTCACAGCTTAACAGGCAAAGTCTATAAAATTTTGCAGAAGTCATATTTGGTTGATAATTTGTTGAAATCTAGAACTTGTTTATGGAACCAGGATTTAGGAAGGGAGGATATAAATTCCAAGTGGGAACAATGTTGGAATATAACAAGAGATATTACAGTCAATAAAAATTTACGCCTGATTCAGTATAAAATAATGTATAGAATATATTGTACCAGGGATAAAATGCATAAGTATGATGGAAAAGTCTCAAATAACTGCTTAAAATGTGGAACCCCAGACTCTCTGGTTCATGCGTTCTGGGAATGTTATAAATTCAGAAGATTTGGTTGGAAATAGAGAATTGGCTATCTGAGGCTCTTAGTACGAAGCTTCATTTCAACCCATCACTGTGTATTTTGCAAGATGTTTCTAATAATAATATGCATTTTCCACAAAAATTGATCATTCTTTTCTCATCTTTGATATTAAAGAAACTTATTCTACAACATTGGAAATTTATATATCCTCCCTCTCTTAGTCACTGGAAAAAAGAACTGTCTTTTTATTTGAACATGGAAAAGCTTATAGCCACTGAAAAAAACAAAGTGATTCAATTTGAAAACATATGGGGAAATGTATTACAAGTGTTGAGTTCATAGAGTTATATGTTTAACAAAGATGTTGATCTAACATAGTAATTTTGCTCCTCCCACGGTTTGGATATGAATTATTTGTGCTGTTGTTATATTTAATTTATCCAGTAGGATAAATAAATAGCATGGCTTAAAATAAGGGACATTTATTAAACTGTTCAATAGGAGTTAATTTAATTCGCTGAAAGATAGAGATTAATGTAATGATAAAGGACATGAAATTAGGAGGTTGAGCTTGTTAGTTTTCACGGTGAGTCTGTTATAATTTTGTTTTGTGTATTTATTTATTGTTTTTGTGTAATTGTTTTTGTTTGGTTTTGTTTGTGTCTGGGTTTTTGTCTGTTCTTTCGTTTGTTTGTCTTCTTGTTTTGGATATTTTTATTATAATTATGTATCGTGTATCAATCGTTTTTTGTTGTTTGAAAATCAAAATAAAATAATTATAAAAAAAAAAAAAAATGTGTAGCACATGTCCTCCGAGTTGTGTGTCCTCCTCAGGAAAAACTGACATGACATGACATGACAAAAATGTTGAGTTGATGGCATATTATTTCTGTCTATTTTTCAAAAAGAAAATTAACTGAGACAAAAATAAAGCACAAGCCTAATGTTGGAATTACAAGACGAAATTTAAATCAAACTGTAAACCAAATTCTCTCAACGCCATTTACAAAAAATACTGTAGTGTCCTGTCATTTAAAGCAGCAGCATACTGTTAAGGGCCTCCGTCCTGTTGCTTCAAGTGGAGCAACCCACGATGCATTGCTAACTACAACAACAAACTGTTTTACAAGAATACAGTATTTTACTGTTGGAGATTGGCTGTAAATTAAAAGCAATTGCTTGCAGGGACTTATATGGGGCATTTTAGACAGAGGGTAAATACAGATATATTCAGGCAGTATGCCAAAAATAATTTATTTTTTGAACAATAAAGCATGTAAAGTTGTTATTGTAGAAACCCTGAATACAAATACGAGCATGAATATTAGCATATTATGGGACCTTTAAATTCTGTTTGTAGGCAGTTGTGAAAATAACAAAAACTGATTCTCTATAATCCTTTTAACAAACAGGAACATTGTCCTCTTGCAGCTTATCTGATGTATTTGTCTTTAAACACCAATTTCATGCTGGCTGCATGTGCAGTGCGTGATGGCAACCACGCCAAATAGCAGTGTGTTTCATGCTTGTGGTGTTCACACTTGCAGCATTGTTGCTGTGATACTGCTGCCTGCTGCTATGAGTTCTGCATTTCCACATTTGTCAGCCAAATTCCACTTGTTTATGAAGTCATGCAAGCTCCTGCATTGTCACCAGCACAATCTTGCAAATATTTCAAAATAAAATGCCTTGTGTCAACAACTGACAGGATTCTGTCAACAGATAAGTTGTCAAAGGGCTTTTTATTTTGAAACAGGACCAGGAAAGTTTGTCCATTGTGAATCTGGCCTGATATGCCAGGTTCACAATGGACTTGGAAGCAGCGCTTGTCAGATGCGTCTCTGCTTATCAGAGGCATCACATCTTGAGAAACAGTGACTCACCATTTTTTCCCCATGTTGTCAGCAGAAATAGACAGTGAAAATTGTGTTTTGATAATTATATTGACTCTGTACAACCCTTTATTACAGCTTTAGTGTCTTTATATGTCACAGAAAGGAGGAAATACAAATGTATTTGTTTTACTGAAACTTCCCTGCTTCTATTTCAAAATAAAAGCCCTCTGACAATGTCTCTGTTGACAGAATCCAATCAGTTGTTGACACAAGGCATTTTATTTTGAAATATTTGCTAAACTGTGCTGTTGACAATGCAGGAGCTTGTATGACTTCATAAATGAGAGGAATTTGTGCTTATGAATGTGGAAATACCTGACCGGACACTGACCTTGGATAAGCGGACGACAATGGATGGATGGATTATAGTGTCAAGTTAGGTATTGTAGTTTTAAGTTAAGTGTTATAGTTTTAAGTAGTAGCTGTGTGCTGCAAGACCTCTCCTCCTTTGTCACTCTGCTGCAGAATCAATCTTAGCCTTTACTGCGTCCACCTTCAGCCAGCAGACACACAACTGCTGAGCATGCACCTGCAGCTTCTTTTCTCCTGCTCCAACCTCCACAAAAGCCTCTTAACAGCCACCCTCAGGTTTAAACTCTGCCACCCACAGCCTCTGCCAGCAACCTGCAGCCACCGCCTCCACCCGCAGATTCTTGAAGACTGCTGTGACCAAACCTCTACCCATAGCCTCTGCCAGCAACATGCAGCTGCTGCCTCCGCCTGCAGATTCTGTCAGACTGCTGCAACCAAACCTCCACCTGCAGCCTCTGCCAGCAACCTGCAGCTGCTGCCTCAACCTGCAATTTCTGGCAGACTGCTTCTGCCAACAACAGATACAGTAGAACACTTCATCCACCAGCAGCTGATCAAGGACCCCCCCCCCCACACACACACACACACACTCTCTCTCTGTCCCGTTCTCTCTTTCTCCCTCCATCCCTCCTCTCTCCACATATAATATAACATAACATAATATAATATTCCGTCTGTGAATGGCCGCCTTAACATGGTGGAGGGGTTTGTGTGTCCCTGTGATCCTGGGAGCTGTATTATCCTGGGCTAATTATACCCTGGTAGGGTGTCCTAAGGGAAAGTGGTCCCAGGGGAGGGGACAGACTAAGAGTGGTCCTAGCTGAGTGAAATGAAGTAACTGAGCAGCTGCCATGATAAGAGCTGTTTGAATTCTCCTATAATTAAGGAAAGGTGTTTCAGTGCTTCCTTTATAATCTCCTTTAGTAGAGGATACACTGGACCATCCTTTACAAAAAGAAAGGGGTCCCACAATTCTTTGCAACGGCAACATTTAAAGTGATGTGCCACATCAGCCGTTCTTTGGGGAATCAACTATTTTATTACATCACATATTAGCACAGCCTGTATGAGCCAAAACAAATTCAAAACACATCAGCATGAAGCTGTTTAATGAGCTGTGTGCTGGGTCTTATGCTGTTATGTTCTTCTGCTGATAGTAATTTCTGGGAAGTGTTTGGGGCAGCAGAGACTCCAGACTGATACAGAGAGTCAAACAGAATGTTGAGCTCACGTCATCAGAATAGTCTCAGAAACCTTGTCATTGTGTGCTTGTAAACTTTTATGGTAAAAACAGAAGACAAATGTCAGCAGTTGACAGTTGTTGCCATACATGTTAAAAGAATTTCATGCTTACTGAAGAAGAAGAATGTCTGTGATGATACATTGAGGAGGGACTGACAGCATCACCAGTGCAATGAGCTGTAGTGTTAGCCACGAGTAACATTGCTCGATAAAAAGGCAATGGTGGAGGAAGTATTTAGATCCTTTACAGCATTAAAAATACCACTAATACCAAATTTTGAAAATACGGGTACAGGTAAAAATCCTGCATTCAAAGTTGTACCAAACTAAAAGTAACTTTGTAAGTATTATCAGCAAAATGCAGCCTACTTAAAGTACTGAATGTAAAAGTAGTCATTGTGCAGCAAAATGTTCCTTGTCAGTGTTTATTATTCTATCTGATGTTTCTGGGTGAATATCCCTGTAGAATTAATATGTGTGTTGCATCAGTTCAATTCATTTTCAATTTTACTTTTTATTTATAAAGCACATAATCACAAACCACAATTTGCCTTAGAGGGCTTTACAGCATAGTGTCATGTCCAGGAATGACACTATGCTGATGTTGTATGTTGATTTGTTTTTCGTCTTGTGTCTATGTTGTCTCGTGACCTCCTGTTTTGTTTTGAAATTCTAACTCTCCTCTTGTTTCAGGTGACTTGCTTTCTCCCTTTGTGTGTTTTCCCACCAGTGTGATTGTTGGCCCCGCCCTGATTGTCTCCACCTGGTCCCCCTTACCTTGTATATATATAGTTGGCGTCTCCCTTTGTCCTGTGCCAGTTTGTCTTGCCTTTCAAGTCAGTCAACCAGCGCAATTTCCATGCCCAGATCTCTTGTCCAGTCAAGTTTTGTTTATTGTATGCTTCGGCTTCAGAGTCAGGTCAAGTACCATGTTTTGTTTGTTACTTTGATAGATCTTTGTTCTCTAGTTGTCATGAACTGTGGCGCAGGAAGGTAGGACCCAAATGCAAAACTCAAACCAGGTAAGAGCAGTGAAACAAGGTTTATTCCCAGCAGAGGAGTCCAGAGCAAGAGGCAAAAAAGCAAGGTCAAAAAACAAGCAAGGTTCAAACACAAAAAGCTACTGACGAGGCTGCGGACCAAAGCTGTAACGTGGATGAGGAGGATCAACGAACTGGCGACGAGACAAAACACAAAAGGGGAATATATGCAGGACTAATGGGGCGTGATGAGAAACAGGTGCGGGAAACACAATCAGGGATCAGGTGCACACCGACAAGGAGGGGGCAGGGCAGACAGGAACCTGGAACAAAGACAGAGGTAAGTGATACCAAAATAAAACAGGAAGACAAGACATGAGGGAGAAAATAAAACACTACACTGCAAAAATGGCCTGTCAAATTTAAGGCCAAACACCCTAGATTTAAGCATACTTGCACTTAAAAGAAGCAAATTTGGCTGCCAGTGCAGTAAGCAAATTTAAGATATAAGATATAAGATCAAAAACACTAATTTCAAGCAATTTATTTAAACTTAGTTGGACATACTAGTACTTAAAATAAGGTTTCTATAGACCTGAAGTGGATGTTTCCAGACTTGTCTCCTGTATCTAGTTAAAAATAACTCAGAAAAAGACAAAGATGCTTAACAAGACCAGGCAAGTGACATTTACTTGAATTAAGTCAAATGATCTTTCCTAGTCAGCACTAGCTAATCCATTTATACTTAAAACAAGACTAACTAGATTTTTTTAATCTAAATATAAGATTATTACACTTGGTTAGATCGGCAGTTTTTGCAGTGTAGACAGACCGCAGACCATGACACTAGTGAAAGTAATTATTTCCTCATTCAAGTGATTTTCTGTTTTTGATAAGTTTTGCTTCCTCTGTCGAGTGATTTTTAGTTTTTGCCTCTGTGTGAGAGTATTTTTGTTGCACTTTTCTTAATTAATCATTTTGCTACTACTACGACTAGTAGTAGTACTTTTGTCTCGTGAGTCGTGCATTTGGGTTCTACTCATAGTTTGGTCCTGTCACATAGGACATCCCTCTGTCCTTAGACCCCTACATCGATTAAGGAAAAACTCTCCCCAAAAAAATGGTAGAAACCTCAGGAAGAGCAACTGAGGAGAGATCCCTCTTCCAGGACAGACAGACATGCAATAGATGTTGTGAAAAAGAAATTCTATTACAGTAATGACATACAGGAAAGAGAAGAGAGAGGGAGAGAGGGGGAGAGATGCAAAGCAATAATGGTAACAATAACATAACAGTGCTCAACACCGGAGCCCCCCAGGGCTATGTGCTCTGCCTCCTCCTTTTCACACGGTACACTCATGACTGCACTCCCAGACATCAGGAGAACTCTATTGTGAAGTATGCGGATGACACCACCATCACTGGTCGAATTACAAACAACGATGAGAGTTCATACCGGGAGGAAATCAACAATCTTGCAGAGTGGCGCGAGAACAACCTATTGCTCAACGTCAGTAAAACCAAGGAGCTGATTATTGATTTTAGAAAGAAGGCAAAGACACACACCCCTGTCTACATCAGTGGAGCTAAGGTGGAGTAGGTGAACAGCTATAGGTTCCTTGGAATTACTATCACTGAGAACCTATCTTAGTCATCCCACATCACCACCCAGGTTAAAAAAGCACAGAAAAGGCTCTACTTCCTACGGAAACTTAGGAAGGCTACATTCCAGAACAACCATCACAAAATGGCATAGTTTGTGTACGGCCCAGGACAGGAAGGCTCTACAACAGGTGATTTAAACTGATCAGTGACCTTGGTGAAGTGAAGTGTCTGCACAGAGCCCATAGGATACTGAAAGATAGCACCCACCCCAGCCACAGTCTGTTCACCCTGCTGCCATCTGGAAAAAGATACAGAAGTGTCCGCTGCTGAACCACCAGACTACAGAGCAGCTTCTTTACCCAGGCTGTGAGACTCCTCAACTCCTTCTTTGACGCCAAAAAGATTTAGGATCAACTTCAATTCCAAACACGGCCCGCCCAGGACAGGAGGGCTCTACAGCAGGTGATTAAAACTGCCCAGAACATCACTGGTTCCCATCTACAGAGCATCGGTGACCTTGGTGAAGTGAGGTGTCTGCACAGAGCCCAAAGGATACTGAAAGGCAGCAGCCACCCCAGTCACAGTCTGTTCACCCTGCTACCATCTGGAAAAAGATACAGAAGTATCAACTGCCAAACCACCACCACACTAGTATTATCCGCGCTGCAGAGAGGGTGATTGGCTGCCACCTGCCATCTCTCCATGACCTATACACCTCCAGGACCCTGAGGCGTGGCGGTAGAATTTTGGCTGACCCCTCTCACCCCAGACATGGACTTTTTGAGACCATCACCATTGGCAAGAGATTGCGGTCCATCAGGACCAAAACCTTAAGACTCAAGAACAGTTTCTTCCCCTCTGCTGTCACCATCATAAAAAATATTCCGACCCTCCCCCACCGCCCACATGACACAGGCTCTTATCCAACCCCAGATTAATGTTAGGCTAAATAAGTTTTTATGCGTTACATTAACGCACACTGGACTGGATTTCTGCACACTGCACACTTTGGGTCAACTTAATTATTTAAACTTAAGATATTTGCACTAAAAAACTCTACAATCCTGCCATTGCACCTTTTATACATACATTTTGTGTCCTTTATATTCTATTTTGTAGTTTTATATATTTAAATTGCTTCCATATTTTTTATCTTGTTCTATGTTCTATGTTCTATTCTATTTAAATTCATTATTTTTATTCTCTCGTTTCTGTTAATTGTTTTGCACCAAAACACCAAGTCACATACCTTGAATATGTAAATGTACTTGGCAATAAAACCATATTCAGATTCTGACTACAGAGCAGCTTCTTTCCCCAGGCTGTGAGACTCCTCAATTCCTCCTTCGATGCCAAAAAGATGTAGCAGGAATTAGGGTGAACTTTAATTTAATTTCTTCTTAAACCACATTTAGGAAAAATGACAATAAATCTACCTTGTACCTTATATATATAACAATAGTGATAGACATAAAATTCATAAATGCAATTTATGATAGCATGTGATGGTACATGCAAATATCGTAAGTGTTGACAACAGCCCTGTGTATATTATTGGTCATGGAGGCATGACTAATAATAATGACAGTAGAAGTTGGCATCAACCAAGGCCCACAACACAGGCACAGCCACAGACAGGACCACAGCAACAGCACAACCAAGACCACGATCCAGGCTGAGCCGGAGGTACAGCATGAGCACAGCCATCACCACAATCCATGCACAGCCAAAATCCAGGAATACTACGAAATGAGGGAGTGCAAATGCTCTGGAGAAGAAGCTGAGTAAGTGTAATGCAGTAAAAAGACATGAGCGTTTGCAGAGTGAGGGAGGGAGAGAAGGAGAAAGGAGCTCAGTGTATTATAGAAAGTCCCCCGGCATACTAAACCTATGTCAGCCTAACTTGGGGCTGGTCCAAGGCATGCCTGAGCCAGCCCTAATCATAAGCGTTATCAGAGAGGAAAGTCTTAATTCTACCCTTAATAGTGAAGATGGTGTCTGCCTCCCTAACCAAAACTGGGAGATGATGCATTCGGTTCTATCACATTTTTGGCTGTCCTGGTAGAACCACATATCTGTTAAAATAAAAAAAAAAAAGCTGGTGAAAACCTGTTTTCACCTCTGTGATGATGAATTTTCCATATGATCCAAGATGGTTATGAAAGAGTTTATTCAGCTAAAAGGAGCAGAATTTTCTCAACACATAAAGGTACACTTCATCCGTCCATTTATCACAAAAATTTAACATTAACACATCTTACACATCTCCACCGACCCTCCCGGCCACCCTAAAGGTACCCTCACGCTCCTTATATCACACTGTTACCGGCAGCGTTTTAACCTGACACTGTCCTGCTGCATATCATGTGGATGCTGTCCTGCTGCAGACGCAGCAGGTTCTGTCCAGCCATCCGCTTGTATATAATAAAACTGCCTCCGGTTCTGTCCAGCTGCCTTCTCACCTGAGATTGTCCAGCAGCCTATCATACAAGGTGTTGGGATCTTACAACAAAGCATTGTGAAAGCAATGGTATCTGACATTGCAATGAGAACGGGCTGCGACACCACAGAGGGCCTGATCTGCACGCTACATACTGACTCAATAGTGAGAAAAGGCAAAGTAGAGACTCTTTCACCATAAATGCTAAGAGGAAACCCTGGGTATCACATTAAATAGTAAAAACTGGCTCTGCTACACTATGAATCACTGAGACCTCTCAGGTCTTCTGGGACAGGCCTGCTTTGTGTCCCCAGAATCAAGACAAACATGGAGAAGCAGCACTTACTCTTCATGCACCACATATATGGAACAGACTCACAGAAAACTGCTCCTCTGCTGCAACTCTTTTCATCGATGTTTATGATGTTTTATGAAGAGCACTTTAAGTTGCCTTGTTGTCAAAATGTGCCATATATATAAGCTCTCCTTGCCTTGCCCTTCTTATGGTTCCATCTTCTTCCTCTTTCTCCTTCTTCTTCCTGAAAATGTCCAGCCCTCAATCAACGCTGTGCTGCACCAACAAGATATTTTGGAGATTCTGTCCTCCAACAGAGGAAGCTTGTTTACCAGCAGTTGTGCTTGCACCATAGTTTAAAAACCAGTGTTCTAAGAGACACATCCGGGAACATGATTACGGTAATCCAATAAAGCTTGTCAAACATTGAAAGTCAACATTGAGCTTCCAGGGGAGAGCAGAAATGAGAGTTGTTGTAATTTGGCAGTACATTCCCAGCTGATAGTAACACACAAACACACACAGGTTCACTAAATTCATTACTAGAGCCTAAACATGGAACAGAGTCTCACTCTGGGTTTGCAGATAGTGTTGTGTTGTTTAATGGTGTGGAACTGAACCATGAACAGCTAATAGCCAAAGCAGCATGTAGTCCTCTAAAGTTTGATGTCATAGGAGATTGAATCTCTCCCTATGTTCAATTCTGATTGCAGTATGATCATTTCCTGGCAGACCTTTATTGGTAATGTGTTAAATATGGTTATGTTGCTTAGAAACTAGCAGACATGGTTGCTATCCTACTTTCCTCTGTTCATTCATAGAGAAGACATGTTGAAGCATAAAGTGTGATTAGCATTACAGTCATACATACAACCCTTCCAGTCATGATAGTTGCAGGGTGGTGTGATGATGCAGTCACCTCGCAGCTTGTGGTCCACTGTGCTGTTGCTGGTCTCCTGCAGAGGCTACTCACTCCAGCCTGACCTCCTGCTGCCTGCCTCTCCCTGCACAGGACATTAGACCTCTGATGAGCTGTGAGCCACCACCAAACAAAGCAATACAATCAATTAAGAGTGGGGATGCATGGCAGCCTACAGCTGCCATCAGTTCATCATGTCTGAGCTCTCATTTCACTCTCTTGCCCATTGATATTACTGAGCACAGGAGACATTCCTCCTCTGTTTGTCGCAAGGCACAAGGAACAAATGGTGGTCTAAGAATAACTAAACCCTGTACACTATTTTTGGTAGTAATGTCCAAATCAGTATGTATGGGAGCAATATGGGAGCAATATAGTTGTCGTCAATAACAAGGAAAATGAATGTACACATTTAGATAAAAAATGTCAGTTAGCATCACGAAATGTGTTTGTTAATTTTGAAAAAGTATTTTCTAGTCAAACGTGAAACAATAAAGATATGATGGGTTATAGTGTGATTTGCCACACCTGTGCTATTAAAGGGATACTTTGCCAATTTTCAACCAGCTATGTATCAAAATGACGTGGGTATGTATAGATGATCTGTGGCTACATCCCAAGTCTCTTAAATGCGTCCATGTTTCCCTCATTTGCATCTTTTTCCTGAGTCTAATTACCACCCACCAGGGATACATGGAGAGAAGAAAGGAAACCACAAGAGGAGAGAGGAAACGAGACATGAGGCATTATTTTCTTTGAAGCATCATGAGAAGGGACATCCATTTCCAATGACGGATGCACAGCTGGATCTGCAGAAAGCAGCCAGCGGCTGTCATGAACTTCACCGTTATACTCAAACACAAACAATGCCCCCCACAGCCTGCCGACTCTGTGTAGACACACTCACGTGTATTCACATTGTAAATGAATCATTTATCATAGTTCGTGATATTGTTGATATATTGTGCTGTAATTACCTGTGGTAGTATATTTAAATAGACTTATCTGCCTCTTAATTATGTGTTTATGCATGTATATAATGAATGTGAAAGTCAGACTTAGGCCATAAAATTTAACAGATACATACAACTCACAGCAAAGTCGTATATTTTTTACAGACCAAAAAAAACATAATGTAAATTCCTTTCAAGTCAATTAGTCACTCAGCAAGTCAGCAGCTGATAGCAGATTTGGCTAATGAGGTGAGTTCACATCAACTGTAACTCATAGTCTGTTAAGTAAGGTACCAGGCCTGTAAAAGTGTCAGATAATAGTGGACAATAGTTTCAATCCCCACAAGGAAAAGCGTCATGCCTGCCAATCAGTTAGTCTGTGCAAAAGCAGTTTGGGACCTGCTCCAACAGGCAGAGGAGCACTCCCGGCCAAGCACTGCTATCCATTGTTTATTGGAGGTAAGCATCACACAAATGGAATGCCTCTTGACTGGTTGCACCAACAAATAAATTGAATGTAAGATTTCTTATAATCAAAGATTATTAAAACTAGGTTAATTGTGTTATTCAACATTCAAATTAAGAAGAATGTTCATTAAATCCAAGTTTATTGAACTAAAATCAAAGAGTAATCAATATGGAGATGCTTGCATACCCACACTAAAATGAATGACACATGTTATTCCATGAAGAGAAGAGGAGTGGGAATTAACAGTCCTTTTTGTTGTAGATGGAGCCAGAAATGGGGGGAATACATGCACAGCTTAATCCCCACAGTCCAATCCCTGCTGTGTTCTTTGATGATCAGAAGGACCTCATGCCTGACTACAGGCTGGGCCGTCAGACCATTGAGGCCTTACTGAAGAGTCTGCCATCAAAGAGCACACAAAGCTGATCACACAAGGTGCATGTACTCCTCACCATTTACTGGCTGGCACGATGGTTGTCCTACAGTGTATGTACCAGGCCTCTAATGCCCCTAAGTATACTGTCTGCACACTGCTGCACACTGGAGTGGAGACAATTACAGCCCTTCGCCATGAGGTCATCAGGCTGCCCACCACTGGAGCCCTGGATGAGGTCTGCCAAGCATTTGACCACTGGTCAACAGTCCAGTATTTTCCAAGTGTGTCGGTGCAACTGATGGCTGCCATGTCCGCATAAAGACCCCCTCTAAGACCGGAGGGCCAGGATTACCACAACAGAAAGCAATTCTCATCCATACAGCTGCAGCTGTGTCTGATGGGAAGGGCTTCTTCATCAACACCTTTCTGGGGTCCCCAGTCTCTGTCCATGACACCAGAATGCAGAACAGCAGGATCTACAAAGAGGCTCTGTCCCCTCCCCCAGCTAAGACTACAGTAACTTCTAAGTACATCAACATCTATCACATTAACATAAATATATTGATCACTGGTTTTCCACTCTCTGCAGGGTCCTGCATTGAGGGTGTTTTTCGCTCCACCTGCACTGAAGACCTACGGCCATCATCACCCCATACAGAGAACCACTGTAAGGGATTGAGCAGCATCATGTGAGGGCGCCTTCTATTACAGAGCAGGTCTCTGGCATGTTGAAGGCTCAGTGGAGATCGCTGTTCTTCAAGGCTCTGGAGGTTGACCACATCTTTGTCCCCTCTGTCACACTGCCTGTGCAGTGCTACACAACATCGGCCTCACAGCGGGGGACATCCTTGAGCCCATCCAGGATGCGGGGGACACAGGTGTGATACCAACATGTCCTGAGAGGGGGAATCACTGTGGACATGGCCATCGAGACCGACTGGCTGGGCTTCTCTCCACCCTGTGGAGTTGCAAGGTCACAATTACCTGTAGACTTTGGGGACTGAGGCCTCGGCCATGGGTCACCACACGGTGCAGTAAACAGGTTGTCATTGTCCACTTTAATCCCAACATCACACTACTTCTGAATAAAAAATGCTACGCAAAAAGATGTGTCACACTCCTGCCCACATTACCCTGGAAAAAGAATTTTTTGTTAATCTTGTTAACTATATGGCTGAAGTTGTTTATATCCAGGATTTTTATGACACTGATTCAAGATTTTTTTACAGTAGTAATAATAATAATAATAATAATAATAATAATACAACAATAAATAGAAAAATGTAGTTTACCCTGCTGCCATCTGGGCAGAGATACAGAAGTATTTGCTTCCGTGCCACCAGACTACAGAACAGCTTCTTTTCCCAGGGTGCCAGAATCCTCAACGCCCCCTTCAACTCCAAAAGATGTAGCAGGATTTAGGAACACATTTTAATTTCAATTTTTAAAACTATATTTAAAAAAGTGACTAATAAATCTACCTTTTACCTTGTACCCTTGAAAAGGACAGCATACAAACCATAACACACATTATTTCACTCACAACACATGCAAGGGCCTGATCATTGATGGTGGGTAAATGGTTGAGCCCAGATCAGTGACAGTTTGGTTGTTGAAATGAGCCTGAAAAAGTGTGTCAACCTTGATGCAAGTTACTTTGTTACCATCATAACATGGCATGCTCCTAAAATGTCTGTATGCCCACAGCATCTATTGGAGTGCATAGGTTATGACACTACATTTAACAGCACATGTTAGAAAGCGCAACACAACCCATAAGAAGGACACTTAGGCTTTTAGTCTTATATTAAATAACGGATGCTGTTATCATATCACTGAATGGGCTGTGGATGACATATACCTAAACATGTGGTGCATTAAGATAGCGTTACATTTTGAAGCATAATCTAACTCTAAATAACAATTACTTATACTTGAACTGTTTATAACCCCTTAGTCTGTAGATAATGAGCCCATGTATGTAAAATCCTCAATCTAAATTTGGACCAGCGCATCAGAATTTCTAGGTTTGCTCAGGAGAAAATGGACACCAAGAGGCACAAGTGAAGGGACACAGACTCAGGATCATTTGAAAGGTAATAACCTGTAACATTTATTTTCTATTCTTTTTCAGTTGTGTTTTGTTAGCTTTCACAGATAATATTCTTTTCCCTTTCAGAAACACAGACAATATCAAAACAATCAAAACAGTCCTTCACAAGATATTATTTTAAACCACTTTTATCTTGTTTGTGTTTAGAGAAATCACGGTTCCATTTATTTTTATATGCTAATATTATTAGAATGGCTATTTCACAAATTTTGTTTGGTTTATTTTGTTTTAATCATCGAAACAATTTATTTATTTGATGTGTATCTAAGTATTTTTATTGTTTGATATATTTAGTATGAGTTTAAGTATTCCTATTTTATTCTATGTTTGATATCCTTTAGAGATTTTATGTAATAGGTTAATCTATATTTTTTATAACCAGGACTCGGTTTAAAGCTAAACACTTTTTAAACAGTACAAAAACAAACAAAGGAAACTTAATGTATCAAAAATAAAAATAAATCAAAACATCTCTGTCTTCAAACAAATTTGACAGTTATCAGCAACAATACAAAAGCATTCAAATGAATGGCTCGCCAGACTGCAATTAGCTACAGCATTCCAAGGAGGACCAGTGGACTGCAGACCACAGGAATCCAGGGATTATAAATCTTCAACTCACACAGAAAACCTGGCCTTGACAATAAAGTCAAAAGCCTAATTAGTGCTTTAAATAACTAAATTCAACGCTAAATATACAGTATATGTCACAAAAAAAGTGAACATGAACATTAATTAACATGTGTAACTCATAAATCTGTACATATTATTTCAAATAAACCATATAAAACATCAAATCTTTTGTCATCTCATTTTTACACACTTAACTTTAACAAGAGACTTTTTTAAGTCAAGTCAAGTCAAGTCAAGTCAATTTTATTTATAGAGCCCATTATCACAAAACATGGTTTGCCTCAGAGGACTTTACAGTGTACGACATCCCTCTGCCCTTAGACCCTCACATCACCCAAGAAAAAACTCCTGAAGAAGAACCCCTGTAACGGGAAAAAAAAGGAAGAAACCTAGCGGTAGAGGATGATGAGAGATCCCTCTTCCAGGACGGACAGACATGCAATAGATGTCGTAAATAACAAATGAAATACAATCATGGCAAAAAAGAAAGAGAAAGAGAGAGGGGGAGAGAGGCACAGCAATAATAGAAACAGATGCATGTCATATTACAATAACGATAGTTGTGAAATTATGATAATGATTCATTCAGGCTAACGTACTCATCAGGACAAAGCCAGGTCTCAGTGAGGCATAATAAATCAGTCTGGTTATCCAATATTAAATCAGTGACTAAATGAGCTTTGGTTGATAAGGATCTAACGTTCAAGAGTCCGCATTTAATTCTCCTGTTATGATGCTGTTTGACAGGAGATGAATTAATTTTTATGAGATTTTCTTGTGCACGAGTGACATTTATTAGACGGGGCCAAGCGGAGTGCAGCTATGGCGGTTGCTGAGGTGTAATAATACATGGGGCAATATTACAAGGCACCACCTTTTATTATATTTTTGTAGGCAGAACACATTTTGATTCTGTTAACTTAATTTCTCCGGTCGTGATTATGATATGATTCCCTGATAATTTGTATGTATATTTGTGTGTGTGTGTGTTTGTGTAGAGAGAGAGAGAGAGATGAATATACCATTATCTGATTATCATGTAAATATTAAAACCAACAGCACCAATGTCGTTATACCGCCGATTAGCTGCTGTTGCTAATAAGCTAAGCTACTACCAGAGGAATGCTCGTGAACGAGCGTTGTTTGCTTTGAGCACTCAATTCGGGTAACTTGTGTGAGCAAACCTGTGAGTCAGAGTCAATGCTCGGGTAAACTCGGCCCCACACGGCCGCATTCAGCTGCCGTTAATCACTTCTATGCATGCTCTATGGGCCAGTAGATCCGGGTATTTTACACTTTTCTAAACCCGGAAAAAGAGTTTTCTCTGCTTCATGCGCCACTGAGCAGCTCTCATAGAAATGAATGAGGCCCCGCCCCCACGGCTGTATCCAGACTTCCTTATAATACATCCATGATTATAAGCGGCCGAGCGTACCCGAGCACTGACTCCGACTCACTGGCTCGCTCACACAGATGACTCAAGTGCTCGAAGCGAACAGCGCCGGTGCACAATGCACATGCACATGCATACCTCTCGTAGTAGCTTAGCTGATTAGCAACAGCAGCTAATCGGCGGTATAACGACAGCGCTGTCGGTTTTAATATTTACGTGATTATCAGATAGTGGTATATTTATCTCTCTCTCTCTCTCTACACACACACACACACACACACACACACACACATATACATACAACTCATCAGGGAATCATATCGTAATCTTGACCAGAGAAATCAAATTAACAGAATTGGAATGTGTTGTGCCCATAAAAAGGCAATAAAAGGTGGTGCTTTGCAATATTGCCCCATTTTATTAAATAGCTCAACTTTAAGTAAATACCACCTTCAGTACCTTTCAGTAACTGTCACTAGTGCTCCGCGCTGCTCACTGATAACCGGTAGTTTGAATACAGACCATAGACTGTATATACGGTCTCTGATACAGACACGGTAAGACGACCATAGTACAGGCTTTGCAGCCAACAGTGTATGGATGTGTTTTAAAATGGTAAAAATGATGAATTGTGATTAAAAAACGATGAATTACAGCAAAAATATCCATTACTACAGCCGGTACGAAGCCTGTGCTGTGTCAGAAACTCTTAGAGTTACATACGTGCTCTCATGGTAGAGTCCCGCCGGTCCGATGCGCATTCATTTTTTGTCTGGAGAAAGACCAAATTCCAAATCTTGATTCGCAAAATAGCGCATTTTACGTCTTTAGGACTTAATGTTTTTAATAATGGCTATAAAAAAATGCGCTCTGAAAAGTCAACATGTCTCAAAAAAATTTATCCAGTGATTTAAGGAGGTCTCTTTCCCAATATTAACAAATGGAGAAAAGTCTTTCTGGGCCAGTGTGCATCACGTGACGCTGTAGTTCCACTTTTGGCCACTATGTAAATTTTGCTTCAGAGGGTGGCGCACTTCCTGGGGGCTTGCTTATAATACATCCATGAGCAGAGAAAACTCTTTTTCCAGGTTTAGGAAAGTGTAAAATACCCAGATCTACTGGCCCATAGAGCATGCGTAGGAGTGATTAACGGCAGCCGAACGTGGCCGTGTGGGGCTGAGTTTACCCGAGCATTGACTCCGACTCACAGGCTTGTTCACACAAGTTACCCAAATTGAATGCTCATCTCTCTCTCTCTACACACACACACACACACACACAAATATACATACAGCTTATCAGGGAATCATATCGTAATTACGACCGGAGAAATTAAATCAACAGAATCAAAATGCGTAGTGCCCACAAAAATATAATAAAAGGGGGTGCTTTGTAATATTACTAAGTCTGGATACAGACAGGGTCTGCATTCTTCTTCATTCGAAGGCCAATTACGTCACAGCGCTGCGCGAAGGTTGTCCCATTTGGTCACAATTCGAAGGCTCCTCCTTTCGCAGCCCACAAATGCGGCCTTCTTTTCCCTCTGTTTGGAGGACACATCGCTACTATCCTTCGCGGCCTTCCATTTCCCAAGATTCCTTGCGCGCCCGGGATCTTCAAAAATAATGGCGGCACAGAGCGGAGATCGGAGCGTTGATTTAACTTAATGTGGGTTTTTACTCATTTGAAAATCAAACGCCAGATATGTTAAACTTAGAGAGACACGAAATTATAATACGTCACGTATTATAATTTCATTCATAATATGTGACGTTAGTAATGCTAACACGTAGCCACCTAGCAGCCCCGTTGTGCAGCCCGCAGCAGAGGAGAGCTAGGCCCGCAGCAGCGGAGTGCTCCGCCCGCTGACGGAGGCTCTACTGCGCGAAAAATCAGCTTCCGACGCAGACAGAGGCACTTGTCCTCCTTCTCCAGCAAAATTTAAATAAAAAGTAAATTTTAAAAATAAAATAATTTCTTTGCTTTAGTGTTCTCTCTCTCTCTCTCTCTCTCTCTCTCTCTCTCTCGCTCTCTTCCTCCCTCTCCCCCTCTCTCGGCCTCTCTCTCTTTTTCTCTCCCTCTCCCTCTCTCTCTCTCTGGCGAGTCTTGACGGCAGGAATCCACTGTCGTGGGGGTAAGGGCGGGAACATCTGGTGACGCAACCAGGAAATCCTCCGAAGGCTAGACTGTCCCAATTAACAACCGTTAATGCGGCCTTCGGAGGCGACTCCTTCGGAGGCACCTCCGAAGGAGTCGCCTCCGAATGAGCATAATATGCCCCATTTAAGGTAAAAGGAGCACCATTCTCCATATAAGAGAAAAATACATTTTAAACTATAAATCTTGCAATCTGTACCATTTATTTTGTATACATGGATTTTGTTTCTCTCTTGAAATAATATCCACAGTCAACGACCTGGCGTTAAATAAAACCTTTTTATTTAATAAAATTGTGAGTAAATATAGGAAGGAATATGGCATATAGATAAGGTTCAATGAATGAAAGGGAACCAAGGTAATGTATATTCAGGGGATGTAAATTATTAATTAAATAATTAATTATTAGTAAATGATTAATTATTGTTATTAATATTAATGACCAGGGAGACGTTTAACTTAAAATCACTGATAGACTTGAAATAATTAACTGAACAGTGTTCAGCACAGATCAAATAGGTCAGTTACAGATTAAAAATGAAGTTGAAGAAATCAGATTAAATACATAATAAAAAAAAGTGAATGAGGAATACACACTTGACTTAATTGACAATTCACAATATTTGAGAATATACAAAGGGTATAATGTAGAATAATACTGAAAGTCAAAAGTGTTATAACTTTAAGGCTCAGATTAAGAAAGAGGAAAGTGAATTAGCATAGGATTAGTACACTAATATAAGTGAGTGGCAAGGTTAAAATCTGAAATTTACTTTATACGGTTTATAATTATTTATAATTCATCAACATTCTGTTATGCATGCACAGTTTGAATAATCACTCCTCAAGTTTCATTTAACCAAATCGGCCACCAGATGTCGCAATTGCAGTTCTGTTTACTCTTTACAGAACTAACCTGCCCTGTGGCATCCAGGGGAGGATTACGTCAACTGTGACAACTCCCAGAATGCCCTCACCTGCTCAGGCGAGAAGCATTCAGTTTCGCTCAGGACACTGAGCAAAGAACTTGTCAACACAGCCAGCTATGAGAGAAACAGCAAGTTCAAATACTGGGCAACTAAACCACATGGGTTTTAACAAAGTCTGAGCCACGTCAGCAACTGGAAACTTGAACAAGGTCTGCTTTAGGACAATCAACCAGCTCACAAACTGGATTTTCTAACCACAAGGGTAAAAGAGTCTGAGCTACGTTAGTAACTACAAACCATACGAAGGTCCGCTCTGGGACATTCAGAACAAGCAGACTAAGCCTCTACTACCAGCGATTTGGCAGTTGCTAACGGTTAGGCAGCTAAGCCAACGTGCTAGTGCCAAGGGGCTGAGGCAGGGAAAATTAGCCAGAACGCGCAGCGTAATATCCCCAAGCTCAGAGCAAGATATTCGGCTTCTGGAACACGCAGTCACCGTCACCCACCAAAAGGCCTTAAATCTGAGCGCACAAACACGTGGTTGCATGCAAATCACAATTAGCACAAAGCTAGCCAGAAGCCTCAGCACAGCGTTTTTCCACTGTTTTAAATTTGGCGTACCCAGTTATAGGTAGCCTACATGAATGCCACTTCTGGGCAGGAGAGTTACTGTAGGTATAGTTATACAGAGCTCTCTTATAACACTGTGCGTCCACGTTGTTATAATTCACTCTTTAAACAGACAGCCTAAGTCATACACACACAAGAGTTGTGGCTGTCAAGGCTTAAACACTCATACACAAACCTCAAAGAAAGTCAAGCAATGCGCTTTTAAAGTTATGACAGCAGACACAGAGTACATTCATTTAAAATTAAAAGAGATTATGATGAGGTGTCATGACTTTACTTTGAGAAAAATCACAAAATTTTACATTATCTGCCAAGGTTTGTCTATTTACATTAATTCACCAGAGAAATGTTGATGCATCACACAGGGCACCAATTATGTAGCGGTTATTAATAACTACGTTAGAATTTGGATTTTGCACTTGTTAAAGTAAAAGGAGCACCATTCTCCATTAAGGAGAAAAATACATTTTAAATTATAAAAATTTCAAAGCATCACTTTAATCAATCTCACAATCTGTACCGTTTATCCTGTATACATGGATCTTGTTTCTCTCATGAAATAATATCCACAGACAACGACCTGGCGATAAATGAAATCTTTTCATTTTAATAAAATTGTAACTAAATAGAGGAAGGAATATGGCATTTACGTGAAGTTAAATAAATGAAGGGGATCTAAGGCAATGTATATTCAGGTGATGGAAATGATTAATTATGGATAATAGTGGGTGAAATATGTGACCGTATACAGCGTGGATGCATGCAGAACGGTAAATTAAAATTTAGAAATTTGGCATTAAAACTTCGCTATACAATGTCAACTCTGATCACTAGAAGATGTTAATTTGACGACTTTTGCTGACTTGAATAGACTTCTCCGGGGAGATCCAGGTCGTTGCTTTGCCCCAGTGGAGGGCTGCTACACGTCTTCCAGGTGAGGTGACCCACTGAAACGCGGCGGCGGCCGGGCAGGTAGAGTCAGTGTGCGGCGGCCAGGCAGGTAGAGTCGGTGTGCGGCAGCCGGGCAGATGGAGTCGGTGTTCGCCTCGGTGAACCGGTAAAAGTCTTTAAACGAAGTCTTTAAGGGTAGGCGACAGATGCTGATAGTTTGAGCAAGTGTTGCTTCTAGATCCGTGGCAGAGTTGACGGCGGATCGCAATGTCCTTTTCAATTCAAACTCTCAAAAATAATTTGAAGTAGTAGTTGTAGACCCGCTGGCCTAACAAAGTAATTTTAAATTATTATCTTGAAGTTACTCAGAATGAAATACAAGAATGTCTTTACTAACCAAAAACTGGTATTAAGAAAAGTGTCAAAGAGATTTAAAAGGAAAAGTCTCAGAAAAAGTTAAAGCACAGCTCTGATGAGCAGTTGCGGCCCTTCTTGTAAAATTGAAGAACAAAGAAAAAAGGTGCCAACAAGGATACACGAGAATTGCGGCAGTAAAAGGAAAAGTAGAAAGAAGCACTGAGCTGAGAGCTCACTAAGTTTTAATCTATGAATTTTGGGGTGCGAATGGGGGGTGAGGTAGTGAACCTCCGCGCCCAGCAACCACACATCTGGCATTTAGTTTTAGAGAAACTAATGTAATTTAGGAGACATTTATTTCTCATACTTTATGACGAATTATGCGATTTGACTCGTTATGTATAAATTCACGTATCTCATCACCACTATCTCATCACATTACAGTAATTTCAAAAACATGCAAAGAGATGTAAAGGCAATTAATAATGTAACACATTACTTTGAAGATCCTTGGTTTAATCTTGTTAAGTAATCACACGTAATATAAAGTTATCCAATGAATTATAAAGAACTTGGTAATTACTTAGATATAGGATTACCATTTATTATAAAATGAATGCAAAATAAGATATAATTATAAAGTTGGTTACGAAATTATTGATGACTAAGGCCACTGGATGGCAGTATGGGTCCATCACAGAAAGGGAATTAAACTCACTCAAATTAAATGATAAAGAAATGGGAGACATGAGAGTGAAGGAGATCTCTTTGTTTATCAATGTGTGTGTGTGTGTGTGTGTGTGTGTGTGGATTGGGACAGCAAGGGAGACAGACAAAGAGAGACAGACAGAAAGAAAGAAAGAAGAGTGGGAGCAAGAGAGAGAGAGAGAGAGAGAGAGAGAGAGAGAGAGAGGGACAGGTAAACAGTGGATTAAATTTCAGAATGAGGATCATCATTTAATCTTGTTTTCCCTGCTCAAATTCTTGGTGGAATGTATCTCTAGTCCTCTACACCAAACTTTAGTCCTCGTGTCAAAGAAAGGTGATGAACAACTGTTCTTGCATGTCTGAGTGACCCCAGGAGGTCATTTGGATGTCTTAATATCCTGTTGTGAACTAGATGAGACCTAAAAAAAAACACCCATCTCTCATGGCATCTTGAGCTGGAAAGTATCAAGTGTTGACACTCTTTTGTGGCTTAAGAACAGAACCTGTTTGCAGATGTGTCCGCAGTGAGTCTCAATAAAGTTAATTTAAAACCCTCTGTTAAACTCTTTGGGTTCATAAAACAGTCTCTCTTGACGTGTCAGCCCACTTGTATAGAGAGAGTTGAGCTCTGGAGTTTTCCCAGGAGGAAAATGAAAAGACCACACCAAGGCAGTCCACTACATCTATCTGACAGTCTGATGGACTAGTCTGGGTTTGGCGGATGCCAAGAAAACGTTACCTGCCTGACTGCATTGTGCCAACTGCAATGTTTGGTGGAGGAGAGATAATGCAATGGGAGTGTTTTTCTGGGGTTAGTCTAGGCCCCTTAGTTCAACTGAAGGGAAATCTTAATGCTTCAGCTTACCAAGACATTTTGGCATGGTTGGATGAGCTGATTTATCTCCGGACAGTACAGCCTTGCCCAGTGGGCAGAGCAGGGCTACAGCGCTGAGCTGGCTCTACATTCCCATAGCTAGTATGCTAGGTGTGTTAGCATTACTAACGTCACGTATTATGAAGGAAATTATGAGATTTTAATCTCCCTCTAAATTTAACATATCTGGCGTTAGATTTTCAAATGAGTAAAAACCCACATTATGTTAAATCAATGCTCCGATCTCTGCTCTGTGCCGCCATTTAAACAATTATTTTTGAAGATCGCAGGCGCACAAGGAATCTTGGGAAATGGAAGGCTGCGAAGGATAGTAGCGATGTGTCCTCCAAAAAGAGGGAAAAGAAGGCCACATTTGTGGGCTGCATAAGAAGGAGCCTTCGAACTGGGACCAAATGGGACAGCCTTCGCCCAGCGGTTTCACGTAATCGGCCTTCGAATGCAGCCTCCAAAGTCTCCTGTCGCTGCCTCTTGCACAGGTCGTCATTGTACATAAGAACATAACAGCCTTATTCGGTTAAATTAAGGTAAAATAAAAAAATAACAATAAACGCAAAAGTAGCACATTCATTTCATAAGAGAAAACAAAAATTAGCAATATATGATCATTGTGTGATGTGTAGTGAGGTATAGCACCTGACAGTTGAGTGGCGCTTGTGAACGCACTTCCAGACTCCACTCTTCAGTAGCCACTCCCTTAATCACAGCCAGCCTATATAAGGGATGAGTGAGCACATGCTCCTTCTTTTTGGCTGCTGGTTCCTGTGTGTGGTGGCTGCTGTTTGCTGTACTGGTAGGTATGGGAGCCCTTGTCAGTTTAGTTGTCACGTTTTATTTCTTCCCTGCACTTTTATTTTAAAGCAGTGGTGTCTGAGCCTTCCTGCTGCGGTGGGCTGGTAATCCAGGTGGTTCATGTGATTTACTGCTGTTTTGCCCTCGTTTTGCTTTTGTTTTGTTGTTTGGTTTCCTGTTTTGCTCTTTGTATTTTGCTCTTAATTTTGCTTTCTTACTCTTATTTGCTCTTTGTATTTTGCTCTTAATTTTGCTTTCTTACTCTTATTTGCTTTTGCATCCTATTGAGTTATTTCTTTGAATACATTAAAACAACTGGCTTGCTGTATTTGTTAATTTTGTTGTTAGTATTTTTCTTTTAGTGAAGTGGAGCACCATATTGTTGGGGAGGCTAGGCACCCCGGGTGAGGTTCCTACACATTGCATGTAAGTAAAGGCACCGGGACACGATTGTTGTTCTTGAGATTGTTGTGAGGATTGCTGTGTTTCACTGAGGTGAGTAGTGGTGGCACCTTTAGGCACTCCTCCATAGTAGTCTGCCTCCTCACTGACGGCCTCTGCTCACTCTTTTATTTAGGTTATGTTGGGCTGAGTTTTTTTGCGATATTTTACCACATCTGTTTTTTTGATTGTATTTGTTAAGGCCTTTTTTTTTTTTTTAGATGACTTTGTAATGAAAATATTTTTAATCCCTTTAATGTTTTATTGATTCAGTTTATTTTGACTAGTTAATTTTTCCCTCTTCCTTTGCAGTTCCAGCCCTGCCTGTTTATTTTGATTATCAATAAATATTTGATTTATTTGGAAAATACGTCTCTGTCATGTTTCAGGAAAGAATATGTGTGCCTTACTGATCTTCCAAACATTAATATTTTGAGGTATTTCCTGGGGCGTAATTCCTCATGTGGCGTTGTCGGTTCTCCCCCTCACATTACCTAGTGAACACACACCTCACCATGCCACAGATGGAATAAAGTAAATGCTTTAATCTGGTCTAATCAATTGCGGCAGGAGGTAGGCAAAGAAAACACAGAACAGCATTGCCAGGTCTCGTGCAATAAATCGTTTAGGAAGCCCCCCGTTCTCCTAATTAAAACAAATGTTTAATGAAATTAAGAATGATTTGTTGGCTAATTCTCTAAGCGAGTGTCCTCTCCTGTGGCTCAGTGTGTATCCTATGCAACCTGTGTACTCATGCCTGCATCAATGAAAGTCTGTGTAGAAGGCCTGTGTGGTGAAAAGAGTGTTTCTAGAAGCTTTTGTGACATCTTGCATCCTCATATTCAATCACAAATTGTTCAGTTTCATTCCTCTGCCTCAGTCACCTTCCTCTGCTGTTTGAGTGTAGATTACTAACAAGGTACAAGCTCTGCAGCATTTCACTGTTTGAAGTTCAACGCCAGTGAAATGCAACATGGCATCTCAACATATTAACTTTGCATATTTGTGGCTCCAAATGGCAGCAAGTCATAACCATTTGCACTTGTGCATTTGCAGCAAGGGAATAAGAGGGGGATAATGTAAACCACATCTACTAAGACTGCTTTTTGCACTCAGTTGATGGCAAAGTGTTGAGGTGTCTGCTCAGATTCTGGTGGCTGTGTCCTCTTCAGAGTATAAAGAGTATGTCTAAATTGTTGCTTTTCTACTTTTACTTGTGTGTAGGATCTGAGTACTTACTAATTAAGGTATGACCTATTACTCTCTATGGGTGAAGCAGTAACCACTGACCAAAGTTTTCAGGTGGGCAAATCAGCTGAATCTAACCAGTCCCTCCATGATTTTGTGAGCTGTTGTGATTCTTGCATCCTGAAATACTTGATTATATGGTTGCTTTTAAAAATTGTGACACAAGTTAAAAATCATTTTCTGCAATAAATTTGCAGGGACAAGTGGAAATTACAACAATAGTTTGAGACTTTTAATTTAATTTAATTTTTTTTTTTTAAGTGCATTCTTAAGATGTTTCAATTGAGTTTTTATGCAAACTGCTTGGTATTGAGCCTGTCAAAGGAGAATTTCTGCCACCATTTTGGACAGACAATAAAGCTGAATTATTGAAAAATTTAATTAAAATCTATTTGTGGTGGATGCAGCTGATCGCCGCAGCTAAAACACAAGCTAAAACAGTACAACATGATCTCATCATATTTTGCTTCTTAGGCGGAAGCTTCGCAGCAATGGTTAACATCCAACGTGGTATATTCACACTGACAGCAAAACGGATCAGTTATCCTTAAACCTGACTTACAACAAAATGCTCAAAGAAAGGGGGATTGACTGCAGCTCACGGCAAGTGATAAATAAACTTAAGGTGCTTAAAAAGAGATATTTATCCATCACCAATCAGAGGAAACTATCTATTCCTGGGTGAAACCAGTGCAAGACCAGTCTGGTAAAGTTTTGTGTCTAGTATGCATACCTTCCTGCTAAAACCCAAACAAGATTCAAATGCAGATAAGGTAACAGCAGCTGTGAAACAGTCCCTATCATACAGGTCAGAAGACTGTGGTAATCTAATATCGACCATGTTTCCAGACTCTGAGATTGCAAAGAAAATGTCATGTGTTCATACAAAGGCAGCATCCATAGTTACAGATGTGCTTGCACCTGCCTCTGTGGAGAGTTGTTTGAGAGAATTAAACACGCCAGTGATTCAAGTACTCCCAAGTGAAAAAGTCCACACACCATTTTTTTCAGTGGCTTCAGATGCATCTTATGGCACTACAAAACTCTTCCCACTGTCTTTGAGATATTGGACACCAGAGCTAGGTTTGAAAAGCAAGATCCTTGATTTTTATGAGGATAACCATGAGTCAGCTGCTACCATACACCGCCAGATTACAAGCAAGTTAGAGGAAAATGGCCTGCAACTGGACATGATTTAAGCTTACACTGCTGATAATGCAAGTATAAACTTTGGGAAAAATAATTTTGTATTCCAAAAGCTAAAGGCAGACAACAGTGGCCTCATCAAGGTAAACTGTATGGCCCACATAGTACACAACTGTGCAAAGCATGCTGGAGACATGCTGAACATTGACATTGACTCTGTAGTGAACAAAATATTCAGTCACTTTTCAGTGTCTGCACAGCGCACAGAGGAATTGAAAGCAGTGTTTGCCTTTGTTGAGGAAGATTATCGTGTTGTACGGAGACATGTACCCACAAGATGGTTGAGTCTGTGGCCTGCTGTCCAGAGGCTACATGACAGCTGGGCAGCTATCAAGAGCTACTTCTTGTCACTGTTCAAAAGGGATCAGGATGGTGAGGAGATACCCCTTGAGCTACAGGCCTACCTGGCTTTCCTCAATAACATACTGAATATCTTCCATGATGTTGTGCTACTGTTGGAGGGACAGGATGGGACCGTTTGTGAGCTATATGGCATAATGCTCACTCCCAAGACAAAGCTCCAACAGCGACAAATTGATTCCTTTTTTGGAATGGAGACCAGTGCTATTCTCCAACATTTTCCTGACCAAAAGGCAGCAACAATCAAACATGATTTTTCCAACTTCTCCAAGACTGCACTCAACTACCTGTAAAAATGGTATGGCTTCACAGACAAAATCTACCAGAAGAATGTTGCATGCTTGGCGCTGAAGAGCAGCTTTATATTCTTTCAGCTCAGTGATGCCGTGGAGGTCCTACAGATAGGGGGGAAACTGGACATGGATGAACTGTATGAGGAGTACTGTGTGACTCTGCCACACCAGCAGGAAATTGTGGAGAGAAGAGCTCCTGTTGTGAAGAAGTGGTTGATCTTGCTTAAAAGCACAAAGACACCAAATCTGACTGCTTTTGCATCCTTTCTCTTCAGCATCCCCATAACCAATGCTTCTGTCAAGAGATTGTTTCCCTCATGACTGCAGCCTGGACTGACCAGAGGAACCGCTGCTCTGTGGAGCTTATCAAGAGTGAAATTCAAGTCAAGACAACTTTGAATGCAGTTGTAAGGAATTCTACAGCTATGCACTTAAGCAGAAGGCCTTATTAGAAGCTGCATGCTCAAGCAAAAAGTATAAAGCCAAGCGGAACATCTAAGGTAAGATAAACATTGTCTAAAACATAGATTAGAATATTGTGAGCACTGAGCCAGTGTGGTGCTAGATTTTAAGACTGTGCTCTAATATTGTGTTTCAACGCCAGGTGCTTTCTGTGGTGCTGAAAGTGCATTGTCTGTGTGGGCCCAGCCTGCCTGAAGTTGTTACTGTGATGGAGAAAACTAAAAGACTTTTGATGGACAAAACTTTTAAAAAAAAATTCAGCCAGGTGCTCTCCTTGGTGCTGGAAGAGCATTGATTTTGTTATTATAATCTGCCAAAAGATTAAATAAAGGTCATTACCAGTTACACTCCTGTTCGGTTGTGTTGCAACTGGGTCCTACCACACCCCGTACAAAGTACAAGTACAAATGCAGCCAGCATGAACAAAACTCATTTTTTCCTAGCACCAGCTTATGAAAGTACACTTTTTTGTGGACTTTTTGTACATCTTTCTATAAACAACTCTCACTCTTATGTTGTTTTTGATGTGTTACTTTGAAGGTTGCATTGCATATTTTAGATTCATTTGGTAACTGGACATATTTTTTTTCCTGGCCAATTTAATGTACACTTTTATTTTGAAAAGTTCTGTTATAAATTACATACTACAGGTAGTTCCAGATGTATTAAGTCTCTGGCAACTGAAATTCATAATCACCCTCGACCTAAGGTCAACTAACAGTATAAGAATTTGTAATAAGGGAAAACTTTTGGTTTTGAAGATTTACATCTCAAACTCACAACCCTACAAAACCCCCAAATTTTTATTGCTACTGTCTAGCAAACCAGCTACAATACATAATTCAAATGGACTCACCCTCACCAATCTGACCAGACAGGTTGTAGCAACATTTCCATCTCAAATTTACCATTCAGCAGTCAAACACCATCCCTGTTTTGAAACACTAACAATATCTTTTGGAAATTTCACCAAATAACTAACTCTGTGCTTGCATCCTCTTGATTCACCCCCATCTGGAACAATCCTGACTACCTCAGTAGCAAGAAACCACTTCATGTCTGCACATGGTCAGAAAAAGGGATTACTGTAATAGTAATTTCAACTTCTTTGTTTTCAGCTGCTTGAGATGCCCTACCTCCTGCATTTTCATCAAGATACCAGATCCTTTTGTTTTATATAAAGATGTCTAGACCTCTTAAACCCCCCCCCCACCCAAATGCACAAACCTGCAGGATCCCCCAGGTGTGAAAAACACACTAGGGGGTCAGTGCCAGTCCTTGCAGCAAAAAAACACACCTTTTTTTTTTAGGGGGGCGTTCCTCAAGTATAAATGTTTAGATCTTCTAAGCTTGCGGTCTTCATTCTGACCGCTCATGTGTTGATTGACCTTTTTTTTTTTGCAAAGAAAATAAAAACCTTGTCGTTTGGCAGAAGTCTCTGTTTCATTCTTCACCAGCAACAGAGAATTTCTACGACATTACACACTTACGACACATTTTTTAGAACAACAAACTGGTTCCATTCCGCCACCTGGCCTAGGAGTATGGCATCAGGAGCAATCAATTTCTAGAATATCTACAACTTAAATCATCAATTTGAGCTACTCTTAACATCACAGCCACCAACCTCGATTCCCCACCACCAAGCTCAGAACTAATTAACATATGTTCAGCCAAAAAACTGCTCTCCAAAATATATAGAATAATCTCACAATCTGATAAACTGTTATCCATTGATATGAGTTTTCTGTCATGACTTCCAAAGGCTGGAGACACCTGTTGAAGCTTCAATCAGCACACGTTTAATATGATCAAAAGTATGAGTATACAATTACAACAAACATGAGTACCATAAATGAAGATGAGTACAAAGATGAACTAGAATGAAGACTACAAATGACAAGTACGATAAAGACAAGCACTCGGGTCATCCCAGACAGAGACGAGACTAAACGCAGACTAACTGACACAGAACATAGAAAGCTGGCTGACACCGATCACATGGAAAGGCAGTATTTATACAATGCTGTGACGTAGATGGTAGGTATCAGTTACTAACATGTCAGGTACAAGACTTCTTTTGAGAAATCAGGCATATATTTGTGTTGCTAAATTTAGTGGCACTGGTCCAGCTCAGGTATCCATGGTCAAGCATAACTTACAGGGTTTAAAGACTTTACTATATATAGGTAGCTCTTTACTTGAGATAGACATAGAGTCTCGAACTAACTATGGAGGATGCGTAATCATAAAAATACTAACATCCATGCCTACAACAAATGGGAAAAGGACCTATCCATTGCTCCCAATGCCAACTTCTGGTACGAAATCTGCCAAAGCATCTATCTCATGACAAAAAAGACAAACCTCCAATTAATACAAGATACTCCACAGAACTCACTACAATGGGCAAAACATGTTTAAAATGCTATTCACACCAGACACTTGTACTAACTGCATGCAAAACAAATCGGACAACTACATCCACACCACCTGGCACTGCACACCCATCAAATACAAACCTGACCAGATTGAACAATAAACTGCTCCTCACAGCCCTAACTATCAGCAAGAAAACAATCCTCATGAACTGGAAATAAAAAAACACAAACATTACACAATGAAAAAACTTACTTATGGACCATATCTCTATGTAAAATTTATTATACTCCACCCAACAAACCGCAATAGAACCCCTCTTCACCTGGTTACCTCTCATTAACTTTTTACAATCCTAATTTATTTGTCACCTACAATTTTCTTTTTACCTTTTTTCATTTTTTATTTTCTTCCCCTTTGTTTGTTGCCTGAGAACCAATTATAGTCCACACACCTACTCATGAAAACATACATACACATGTACATGGTATTTCTCTTTTATTGGCACATTGTCTATAGTTACATACAGTATGTCTTTTAAAACACAATGATAGTGGTGATGGTGATAAAATAATAATGACAGGTCTTAATTTAAGGGAAGGAAAGAAAAACAAAGCCAAAAATGTCTTTTTGTTGTTATTAACATTATTGTTATTATTATAGTTATTATTATTGATTACTGTACTGTACTGTAATTACTTTTATTTCTTTGAACCTGATACTATTATTATTGTCAACATCATCATTGTTTGTATTTATTATAACTCGTATTAATATTAATATACTATTTTAGTCATTCATTATTATTAATTATATTATTATTATTATTATTATTATTATTATTATTATTACCGTTTAGAATGGCGTCTACAGAGGCAAGGAAAGTTTGTCTTCTCCGCCGGTAATTTCTGCGACTCCTTGCCATTTCAGCCATGAATTCCGTCAGTCTCCCTGCAAGCAGCGCTCGAACATCATTCTACATTAGTCAGTGCCAAAGTTAAAAGCGAGTGTGTATAAGTAACATGTATTAAAGAGGAGTAACCACTGATACATCCACACTGGGCTCCATGGTGCCTATTGTTTACTGCTACTTTCTCCAAATACCCCTGTTTTCAGGTGCGTTTGTGACATCAAACGTAACGCAACTGAGGCAAAGAGGGGGAAAAGAGCAGGGCAACTTGCACAGCTCTTGTGTACTGACAATGGGAAAGGACACATGTAGCGGGTCTATCTGTGTTTAAAAAAGCTGTGTGCGCCCGCTAATTGCGGTGGGAATGAGGTATATGACTCCATACAGCAAGCTGAGGTCCCACAACAGGAGTCTCATGATAAACAGAGAGAGAGAGGGACTGAGCAAATCAATAGCTGCACACTTTTTATAGAGTCAAGTTTAAATTGGACAAATTGCAAAGTTGCACAGACTTCAAGGGGATTGGCTGAATATGCGTGAGTAGTTGTGATCGCAACAACCCAAAAACCTAGAGGGGCTGTCTAATGTGTTTCAGTTAAAGAGGAGGAAGTGCAATGTTTTTCTTTTTGTGTGTGCAGTTGGACAGACAGTTTGAATTCTTCTAAAACTCTAGTTTATTGCAGCTCTGTCTGCACAGCTCATTCTGTGTGCAGCAGAGTATGGCAGCATGCATAGAGGGAACACAAAAAGTAAACACACATTTCACTTCATCAGTCACACAGCAGGCTTAAAACATAAACACAATCAATCACAGCAAGATCCAGCACAAACTGGTCAGTGAGTAATGAATGGAGGTGGGGTTTGCTAGCAGAGACCTTAGATATTTTCTGTATTATTTCAAACAACATGAATACCTCACTACAGTGGAAAGTGAGGGACTTTTATTGGGAGCCGCCTCAGTCTTAGCTCACACTGTGGCTCTGTAAATCCTCAGTGGAGCCAATCCCAGCTGTCATTGGGCGGAAGGCAGGGTACACCCTGGACAGTTTGCCAGACCATCGCACATACAGACAAACAACCATACACCTAAGGGCAATTTAGAGACACCAATTAACCTGGGACTGTGGGAGGAAGCCGGACACGGGGAGAACATGCAAACTCTGCACAGAAGGGCCCCCACCCGGACCGAACCCTGTTCCAACTGGGATTTGAACCAGGGACCCTCTCGCTGTGAGGCAACAGTGCTAACCACAAAGCCACCGTGCCACCCCAAATAAAATACACAATATACACACATGGCAGAATGACTCATGGATTGCAGGCCTACCTTTTGGCTTTAACAGTTTTCATCATTAATGTGCTTTGACTGGATTTGAGAGGATTCAGAAATGTTAAGGTTAAGGTAAAAAGGCTGTGAGCTTGAATGAGCTGGAAACATAACATGGCCCAGTAACTGGATATGATGTATAAATGCTTCATAAGAAATACGACCCAGTCAGCATATGGTAGCCCTATAATTACAGACCAAAGAGATTTCAAAAAAGCCACGCCCCAGTCAGCGGTGTCTTGAGATCCTGTTAAGGCAGATGACAAACAGAATCTGTAACATGGAACAATCCTGCCAACCCAGCCAAGAAAGCCCAGAAATATCCAGAGCCTTCAGCATCTCAGAGTGAATCTCATCCAGACCTGGCCCCTTACCACTGAGGAGCTTTCTGACTACCTCAGTGACCTCTACAAGGAATATGGATGAGGATTCCGACGAGTCTAGAGACTCTGCCTCCTCCATGAGGATGGCTGGTTTCAAGAGTTCCTCAAAGTGTTCCCTCTACTGCTTGACATTAGTCCCTGCTGAACACAGCTTGAGACAAGCCCTGCTTTCCCCTCCTGAGACATTTAATGGTTTGCCAGAACTTCTTTGCGACCAACCGAAAGTCCTTCTCCATAGCCTCCCTGAACTCCTCCTACACCACAGCTTATAGCAGCCGCCTCCACAATGGAGGCTTTGAACATGGCTCACTGGGGTCCCATGTCCCAAACCTCCTCCGGGATGCACTAAAATCCTGCTGGAGGTGGGAGTTAAATTTTTAAATAATGAATACTAACATAAAGGTATGAATATACATGCATCTCACACATGCAGATGCAGATACCCATGCATGCTACTCTACCATCAGCCAAAAAATTCAAACCACTGGCTGTCTTTTTGGGGCTCTTTTTATTGTAGTCCAATTCCACACACTCCTGTCAAAATTGTGAGCACTCTGTTGACATGGGAGCAGCTGTCAGATGTGTAGCTGGATAAGAGGAGTTGGGTGCACACTGTGACAGCTCATTGATGTCTATGCTGTAGGCCCACCACTCCCTGTGATGGCTCCAAAGCATTGTGCTTTGAGTGGCAGTGATCAAGGCTCCCACACGTTGAGTGCTACATCAAGGCACTGTAGCATGCTGGGCACAGAATTTGAACCCCAAGACTTTGACCATATTACATGCTGAACAGCATGCTGTCAGCTGAAAAACACACACACACACACACACACACACACACACACATATATGATTTTTATTTATTTTTTAATGTTTTAAATGAATTTACAAATATTGATAAGCCAGCACTGTCATAAAATCTCATTTTATCTCAACCTCATACAAGTTTTTGTATCTTATTTTTCATTTTGAGTTTGTTTTAGTCATGATAAAACCTTATGGAATTGTAATCTTTAAATAATCATTACTGTGCCCCAAAAAAGATATTCCCTTAAAAGGGGAACATTGGCTAAACTAAGAATTCCAACATCTTATGTCCATGGCCAAGGAAAGTTCCATCCATATCTGTGAACAGGAGCAGCTCTCTGTTGAAAAGCAGAGTGAAGTGCATGTACATCCAAAGGACTTCTACAGGTGCAGGATCAAAAAAATCAAACCAAGGCAAGAGTCAAACAAAAGATACGCACTCTAAAAGCTCCCAATACATTTTAATTTTTCAACATTTCGATCAGAGATCTTTGTCTGGCATTTTTTCAAAATGATCTTTTGTTTGACTCATGCTCTCTGGCAGCCAGAAAACAGAGAAGACAATCGCTCTAGTTTTTGGATTTGGTAGAGTTGTTCATGTTTACCTTTTTTTTGGATTGTCTTAGAGCATAAGAAAAACATTTATAAATGTAAAAATTAGGTTCATTTCCCCTTTACGTATACATCAGTTTGAGATGCCCACTAGCTCACCTAGTAGAATGAGCACCCCATGTACAGAGGCTATGTCTTTGCCGCAGTGGCCACAGGTTCTTATTCCAACCTATGGCCCTTTGCTGCATGTCATCCTCTCTCTCTCTCAGTCTACAGCTGCTGCTAGAGGCTGCCAAACATCTTTTCATTTTATAGTTATAGTTAGTTTACTCATGTATAAAAGACCTTTCACTGTATGAACAATGGTTAAAGCAGCCTGAGCACAGACTGTTGATCATTTACTGCCCAATCAACAAACTGCAGGGCTTCTTGTGCCACCTTTTAGTACCAGGTCAGTGTGCAAGATACCCCAAGCAGAGAGATGACCAACAAATTGGAACTATTTCAAAGGTACTAAAGGTACCATCCACAACTTTTCACAATGAAAATGCAAAAAACTAAAAAACTTAACTTGGTTTACTGCTAATTAACTAAAACTTAAAAAAAAGAAATAGAAAATGCAAAAAACTGCTTACCAAACTGAAAAGAACTGAAGTGACACGCTGGTGGAAACACTCCATTATACTCCATTAATAAATTTACTCAATAAAATGTGTGCTTTTACTTCACTACATTTCCAAACTAAAATGTATATTTTTTGTCCACTACATATTTTATTAAGTAAAATTATTAGACTCCAGTTTTACTCCAGTAATTAGGTATTTCTATATCCTAAGCATTTGTGTTACTTTGGTACGACAAAATAAAATTTCAGGGTTTGGTGAATAAGTAGTTGCAGTTTGTAAGTTTGATCATAGGTGAAGCCCCTGAGTGCAAGGCATCATACCATTTAGTCACTACACCTTGGAGACTGTTTCATTATATCAAGCAAAAAAGACTTGCTGTGCAGTTTATTATATTAACAGAATATCCTCAGGATTTAGGCTGTAAGATGGCTACTTAGCCATGAATTAGCAAGGTTGCTATGAATTAGCTAATGAATGAACCTTGGGCGAACTGCGCGAATGACGCTAATGGGAATGTATGCTAGCCATAGTTACGAAACTGGCTTGTACCAAGGGTGATAATACAGTACTTTTGAACAAAGATGCCTCTGTGAGATTGCTGATGTTACATTGAATTAGCCATCCTAATGCTAATGTAACATAATACAACAGTTAGTTCTGAACAAGCAATTTCATTGGTCGAGAGGCATTCCATGAGCGCTGATAGGAGTACAACATCACTCGGACTGTTAACTTTAAACTCTGCATGTATCACTCCGCTTTACAGCCGTTCAAAATCCGTTAATTATTGTGAGATTGAAAGTAGGATATGTTTTAAAAGTGGGATATGTTTATAGTACAGTGTAAGCATAGGTTCAAACAGCTAGTTGGCATCCTTGCTGTACTTGGCTCTCATGAGCCCGGTTGTAACGTGAACCACGGAACGGGATATGTTAGATGCTTTTTTTTAGATCTAATAAGTTTCTTTGTCATCAGGTATATTTATTTATTTATTTTGTTTATAAAGCGTTGTGTTGTTTCATTTGCCAATTATTGTTGCCAGTCTGCTGTTCGCTGTCCCCATGCTTTAATGGGAGCTTTTATGACTACAAAGAATGCTGTGAGATCTAATACAATTCTGTTTTATTAGCTGTCCACAGTTAACTGCCTGTGAATAAACAGCTAACGAAGCCAAAGAGAGAACGACTGTGCCTGGTTAATCGCACAGTGCAAAAGAGAGTACACAAACTGCTACACAGGGAAAAACAGTGTATTTTCACATCAAACTCAGGTTCATTTCAGAGTTTATGATGGTTGGAAAGGTGGAATAACTAGACAATTAACAGGACTAAGTAAGAGAGTTTTGGTGTGTTTTATTTTGTATCTGTCAAGTTTGAATCAAGAATCTTGAATTCAGAGAGTTTACAGTGTATTTTTCAGTTTAATTCAAAAAAGGTTTCAGGATATTTTATCTTTTGACATTTTGTGATTTTATAATGTTTATTTTTTTAGACTGCCCATCATATTCCGTATACCCCAGTGAAATATCAGTAAGTTAAAGGTATAAATAGGTTTTGTCCAAGCCTCATCACAACTGCCTGAGACGAGTGAACTCGGCTCTGCCTCATATATAGCCAAGTCTAGCATTAATTACGCAATATCACACGAGAGGGAGTGATGTTGTGCTCGTATATCATCATGGCTGTGGTTATCTTAGGCGACTGAATCACAGCCGTGATGATATACAGCACAACACATGACCTTGAGTGTGATATTGCTTTTATACAACAGTTCTACAAGCGTCTTTATTTGTTAATAGTAACACGCGACAACAGAATATTATTTGTTTGTTTAATTAATGATTTTTTTGGCTCCCCCGGCACAAATAGTTCCGCAATTGCTGAATGCTACAGCTGTTGCCTAGCAACACATAAACATTTTCCTGCACGCTGCTTGATAATTTGTGTTAGCTCGGCCTTCATGTTATGCACAGAGCAGATGCTTAGTATCATGAACATTTATCTCTGTGTTTTCAGTGAAATCAGATTCTGTTAACACTGTTGACACTTTATGTGGTGTCAACACTTTATGTGGTTCAAATGAGTTAGTTTGATCAGACAGATCATCCCTTCAGTGTGTGTCCACTCACTGCCGTGATCTCTGTCACCTCGAGTCCCGTATCAGATAGCGTGAGTGTGTGTCGGTGTCTCTCAGGCTGCTGTTAGTGTCAGACAAGTGTGTCCTTGTCTCACTGTACATCCCTGTAACTTCTGTAACATCTGTAACAGCTGGTTTACTGCTAATTAACGGCGGTTTATTGAAACCTGTCCATCACAGCTGCCCCCTCCTGGGCTTCCTCATAACTTTTAGTAACTCCAATGCTACATGAACAGCGCCAACTAGCTGTTTGAACCTATGCTTACACCGTACTATAAACATATCCCACTTTTGAAGCATATTCTTGTATATAATTAATAATAACATATAATTAAGTCGCCAAGGGGGTCTGAGCTAGACAAATTCGATGAGTTGGCAACACTGCTTGGGTGGGCTATAGTGGTGAGGGGAACTGCAAAGTCAGGTGATAGTTCTCTGTGGTAGCATTGCATGGACGTTTGGCCAACTATTGATGTAAAAATATGTATATGGGCTGCTTTAAGGGTGATATGATACAATTTGAGGGAACCTTTACAGCTCTTTGTGTAGCTATTTTTTGTATTTCACACTTTACTCTTCCCCAGTGGGGCTATGAAAAAAGTCTTGTGATACAAATACAAACTTAAGGCATCTGAAATAAATGCTATGATCACATTAAAAAATCCAGTGTCTTTTATTAAATCAGAAAGTAAACATAATACCTTTGTATATGCTTTTTCCTGTAATTTGTGGCTGCTGAAGGCCTGTGATCTTTTCAACAATGAGTCTGAATTTAACTGAGGTCTACTTGTTTAAACGTGTTTTTCATGAGATTCAGTTTGCCGCCTACAGCCTGATAAATGATACTAATCAGTACACACACTCCTATCCTGGTCATCAGTATACTGAGTGAGGTCGGTTTGAACCCAAAGGAACTAAAACAAGGCTGGCAGAGCGGCAAGGCAAACCATGAAGGCAGCGTTTCATGAGATCAATGCCTGGCTCTGAAATTGAGATGTTTACTGAGCAGCCGGAGCAGATGGAAAACTGAGAGGCATTGTTTGAGTGGAAATAAATTGCAGTCTGTTCCTCCTGGGTCTTCCAGCCAGCAGTCTGAAAATCTGAGGCCCCTATAGGATTTAGACACAGCCCAATTGTCAGTCATAATGATCCAAGCACAGCAAGCACCATATCATAACAAGATCATAGCAGACCCACAGCATCCTCTTTGGACTGAGTATGAACTCTTGACATCAGGACACATATACAGGATGCCAAAGATGAGGGCAAAAAGAGGTATCACCTTATTTGTACATTGGAGCATTCAGCTGCTGAACAAGCTTTCATAATTTAGTATGTACTGGAGCGCTGCACTTTATTGAACTTTAAAGTAGTCACTTGACATTTCTTACATGTAGCATGCAATGCCTTAATGGTTGTTTTTCATGACTGTTTTAAGTTATATATTTGTATATTTTTAGTAATGTATTTTACTCATTTGTTTTATGTTTTTATGTGCTGTCCATTGTGGATGTTGGTGTCTCGTGTCTCATTTGTGTTTTTTATGCTCTTGATGAAAGACAAATTCCCTTAGGGGCAATAAAGGTTTAATTTATTTATTCATTCATTCATTCATTCATTCATTTATTCAATTAATGAATTCGTTCATTCATATAATCAATTCATTTATCTGCTTTACTATTTGAAATATCAGTGAGATTTTCTGCATTACCCCCAGCTATATGAACTTTATAAGGGTGAATCATTGTTCTGTTTCTTCAAGTTGTTGGTTTGTCTTTGTCCATCTTCCTGCTGTGCCAAGAGGTTCTCGGATCCAATTTATATTCTCATTAAACTAATATATTGATATAAGATCAACTATTGCTCGTCATGTTCATTCTATTATTCATCTAAATGAAGCGTGACCTGTAGAAAAAGTTTGTTCTACATCACCAAATCAATAATCTCATCTATCTGTTTTCTAAACCTGCTTAACCTGCATGCTGGCTATACTCTTCCCCAAACGGGGTGGATTTTGCAGAGTCTTGAGTTTTTGCAGATGTTACGGCTGTATATTCTGGACTAGCCCCCATTTGTTATGCCCCATCCTAAAATGGCCCTATGGAGTGAACACACCCAAAATAACCACATAAGACAGACACCTTTAAAACCATTAAATCAATGTTATTAAGTAACAAACAACATGTAAACAAGACAATTAACATCCTGGGCTGAGAGGCAGCAAGACCAGCAGTCCCCACACCAGAGGCCTCTCTCCTGTGCTGCTGTCACAGAAGCTTTTAAGAAAGTCTTTCCCCAGCCAGGTGCATCTTATCATTAGGCAATGCAATACACCCAGGCAGATTTTCAGAGGGAAAGGGAAAACCGCACAGAACACATACCCAGCTGCAGAATCCACACACTTAAAACAATGAATAAATACACAAGTACTGAAACTGTTAAAACTCAGCACAGCACAACTATAACACAAATTTCACGGAGACAAATACTATTTATTCACTGAAACTTAGCATTAAGGAAATGAATGCTACTGACCAAAGGTGTATGTTAGGTAAAACCCAACTAAGCACACAGATCCAAAGCACACAGTCCAAAGAAAAACACCAACTTATTCTCAGCATGTAGACTAATCCCAATGAATTAAAACCTGGAACAATAGCACTCAGAGCACCCAACACTACACACAATAATAATCCCTCGAAAATAAAAAATGTCCCACAAATATAATAACAGTCGCTAACTGCAAATGTAATACAAAATTTCTTACAAATGTCCGGGAAAGACATCTATATGATGTATGTCATATTGATGTCTTTCCTGGACATCATATAAAGATCTTTTCTGAACGTCATATAGAATGAATGAATGAATGAATGAATGAATGAATGAATGAATGAATTATTTTATTTTTGTGTCATTCCACGACTGTGACCCATCCCATATGGGATTATATGACACCAACCAACAAGCAAATCAATACTGGGGTAGTGCTTGGTGAAACCCTGAGCAGCACTAATGGAGAGACAGAGGACAGCCTATCTCCCTGATCGGCCACCCAGCAGCACCCTGACCCCCGCACACGTCCCCATAAACACACAAAGTACATTCAGATCCTGGCTTCCAGTCCATTTCAGAATCTTAACAAAAAGAAATTCTAAATTTTAGCATTTACACACAAATCAATTGAATTAATCGATAACAGAACTAAAATGATCTGTTTGGCCAAATTAACTTGAATTGAAATATTTTATCTGTTTATATTCTATCATTTTTACCTCTATTATTATTCTGGTGTCAACAACTAAAACAGCGCAGCAACCAAGGTAGCACTTCACTTTTCCGGTTGTTGACACCCATATCAACAGATCAGTTATTATATGTGTATATGTGTGCATACTTACATGCATCTGCAATGTGCACATATATATATGCACACACGTACACACACACATATACATATACACATATATATGCACATACACACATATGTACATTTATAATCAATATGAATATACCAGCCAGATTAGTCGGGATCATAGCCCATGCTATAATTGAGCAGCCCCATTGAACAGCCACAAATAGACCATATCTCCTCAGTTATATATTGCCTTCCTCCTCATCAACCAGGCCCTTTCCAAGAAAGTAGCAAATGCATACAGTACTGTGCAAAAGTTTTGGGCCACTTTGAACTTTATTTTAGCAAGGTTATAATGACCATACATATTTATTACTCAGTAGTCTCTTTACTAAAATACAACCAGTATACAGTATTAAAAATGCAAATATTAATAAGAATAAAACAACCTCATCAGACTGAAGTTGCAAATATTTACTGTGACCTCCATTTCCACTTAGCATGTCTTGAACTCTCTTAGCCAGGCAATATGAGATTTACAGTACTAATCTTCTGGTGTATTCACAACAAATAGCTTTCAAGACATGTCTAAAACTCAGTATTGATTGTTTGAGCTGCCTTTTGTTATGGTTGTATGATTCCATGCTTCACACTAAATATTGACTTCAGTCAGAAGAAGCCATTTTGTTTTGACTGTTTTGCTATTTTAAAACATTGTACATGTTCTCTGTATTCTTTGTATCTTCATAAAGAGACAAAGCAATAAATGTATATATTATGTCCCCATTACAACTTTTCTAAAACAAAAAATCTATGGTGGCCTAAGATTTTTGCACAGTACTGTACGTTTCATATGTAAAGAGTCGTTTTAACTTTTCAGAGTCTTCTAGCCATACAAATTCAAAGTTTTTGTCTATTTTCTTAAAAAGGTTTTGCCTGATAGGGTCATAGAAAGGGCAATAGAATACAAAGTGCATTTCATTTTCCACTTTGTGGAGATCACATAGACTACACAACCTATCCTCCTCAGCTGTGCCCACATATCTACCTGTCTCAATATGGAGGCCAAGAATACCCGCTCTAAGTTGAGCACACAGAGAACGCTTTTTCATTGACAAATTATACATAAATTAATTCTCTAAACCGTAAAGATGTTCTGTCTCAAAATACGTGCAGAGTTTTGGCTTATAACATATATCCAGTGCCCATTTTTCCAGTATTTGCTGAGAGATTATGTCTTCCGCTACACCTGTCTCTACTTTCTCTTTATTAAGAAAGGAGTCTTCAAACCCAGCTCTCAGAAGGATATCATGGATATCCCTTGCCCATGCTCCATTTGACATAAAATCCCTATCAAAGACCTGCCCAGCAATTCTGTTGGTATTCATCCCCAATATTCTGTTCCATAGATGTATCACACACATGTTCCAACGTACCACATTGGGCTCCCATCCCATGTCTCCCATAACTGCCAGAGTTGGTGCAAATTTATGAACACCAAAAAAGTATCTCATGGCTCTCTTGTGAACAACCTCACTTTTGGTGAGTTGTTTAAATCCCCACACCCCTGCTGCGTAATCTATGACCAGGCATACACAGGCTTGATATAATTTGGTGTAGGCAGCAAAGACAATATCCCTCAATGTTAGTGTTACCTGTAACACCCCCCAACACTCTGTTAGCCAAAAGCCAAAAGAGCCAAAAGTCCCAAGCCCTTCAACTTCACTGGGCTTATAACTCCTGTGACAAAAAGGGGTATGGCGCTTGACCATCAAAGCGGGAAAAATATGCTCCTCCCTTCTATCACTAATTTCTTCCTAAAGTGTTGAAGTTCACTTTTCACCTTCAAATCTTCAATATTTGAAACCATGACGCTCTCCTCTGCTGATCGATACCAAAAACTTATGAGAAAACCAAATAATTCTTTGGCAGATCATTAACTAAGAAAAACAGTATTAACCATGTTAAACAAACATAACGAATATGTGTTAAAATAAGTAAGTGTAATACTACGGTGTCAAAACACTGATATGATTAAAGGTTGTTAAAGATTCTATTTGAATAAAGGTATACAAGTACTAGCATCAAAATATAACAAAGTATGAAAGTACTTAATATGACCAAAGGTCTATCAACAAAGCCTATAATTAGAAAATCCCAAAATGCATGATTACAAAACAATATATCATCTGTACACAACAGTGTAAAGGAAGGATATAAGATACAGATAAAGAAGATGCATATCAAAATGCAAGTCTGTACTAACAGGTCACCCCCCCCCCCACACACACACAGGCACAGCTTGTGTTTGTAAGTTTGGCCTCAAAGTCGGCAGGTAACCAAAGTTCCAGTTGTGTAGGTATGACACCTCCACGCAACATTTCAAAGTACGTTTTACTTTGAAGACGAAAATCAGTTAATGTGGTCCTTTCTTACAGCCTGGTGATGTGCGGGTATGTCACGTGTTGGTTGTGCAACAAAGACGTAAATTGTCGGTTTCTATGATGCAGAGATCTCCTGATGTCTCCTTGAGTCTTTGCAGGAGCTCAGTTGACAGCTCCTTGCCCCAAATGAGTAGTAAGTTAACTCAAACTGTCGGGCGGGCAATAAAATCTGTTGTAATGTAGTTTTGCTTACAACAGTCGTAAATTCAACAAGGCAGTTAGGTCCATTGGCTGACCCCGAGGTTCATCTAAGGAATCTCTAAAGAAAGTTTCAGTTTTGGGTCGGCATTTGAATATCTTCTTATCAAGAATTGTCCTCATTATCCACTACATGATCATTCAGTCTATTTCTTATGATTGTACAGTCAATATAAATATGGTCAATACAGGCTACAGGACATTGAATGGATGTCTTTTCTGGATGTTGTATTTCTGGACGTAGTATAGACACACTGACCTGATGAACTGGGAGTCCACACCCACCACTCTAAGGTCCAATGATCTGTGGGGTCCCAAATTAAAAAAAAAAGGTCACAACTGATGTTGTATTTTTATTATGATGCATCCTGTCTGAAAGTTGACCATGGATACCTGAACTGGACCAGTGCCAGTAAATTTAGCAACATAAATACACGCCTCATTCCTTAAAAGAAGTCTAGTGTCTGACATACCAGTAATTGATACCTACCATCTACGTCACAGCATTGTATAAATACTGCCTTTCTATGTGATCGGTGTCAGCCAGCTTTCTGTTCTGTGCCAGTTAGTCTGCGTTTAGTCTTGTCTCTGTCTGGGATGACCCGAGTGCTTGTCTTTGTCATACTTGACATTTGTAGTCTTCATTTTAGTTCATCTTTGTACTCATCTTCATTTATGTTGTACTTGTTTATTGTACTCGTGTTCGTTGTAATTGTAATTCAAATGGTATACTTATACTTTTACTCATATTAAACGTGAGCTGATTGAAGCTTCAACAGGTGTCTCCAGCCTTCAGAAGTCAACACAGAAAACTCATACTATCAACTGATTTGTTACAGTAAATAATCAACAGCAGTAACACACTCATGACCCCACTAAAAAAAAGTGGACTGCAACAACCACAACACAAAATGGTCATAATGTACTCAACTACTACACAAAGGTTGATAACATACTCCTAAGCAGCAACCAGCAAGTGACTCAATAAACGTGGAGTGGAAGGACAACCACAACTCAAAAGGTCATAAACCACAAGTATTTAAAAAGTTGTAAAGTTGAGGTCATCATATTCGCTGCTCATCATGCAGTATTTGTATCTTGTGGTGTGGAGCAGGTGGACCTAGATGCAGAAGAATTCAGGCAACAGGAACTCATTCTTTACTCCAGGTTGCAACAACAAAACAGCAAGCAGAGAATCACACAACAAAAATCAAGAATCCAACAAAGACTCAAGTGAAAACCAGGACTAAAATAAATACTAAACTGATGAGGAGATGAAGTGCTGATGGAGAAAAAGGCCAAACATGCTCAGTTGAGGGGAGGAAGGTGATGAGGCAGAGGAACATGCAGCAAGCTGATTTGCTGGGAGAAAGTGAGGAGAAGGGAAGGACTAATGAGGCTGATGCAGGACAATAAGTCAAAGGGAGCACATAAACACGGGAAGGGGAGAGCACACTAAACAGAAACTAATAAAAAACAAAATCTTCTTAGCAATAAACCAACCAAGTGAAAAAAAAGACCAGTTTACATACGTACCAGGCTAACAGCTAACAGCCTGGCTGGATTGATCCCGGAGCCTCAAATGTTCAGTCACTCTCAATACAAACCAGTTTGTGTGTGTGTGTGTGTGTGTGTCTCATTAACATACATTAAAATACCACAGGTGCATTTTGTTAGTTACTGTTATTATTTTCAACATTGTGACTATTATTGTTTTTTATCATCATTCATTTAAAAGTCTTTTTTTTCTTATATTGTGTTTATGAAGACTGCTGCTTATAATATTATTAGAGGTTTGATGAATATTTATATATTTATCTTTTTTTTCCAGTCCTGTTTCCAGGGCCTTCACCACCTGCGGGTCTCCCCAGGCCCTGTGACATCACTGTCGCCTGCACCTTTCTTCATAACAATGCCTGTCTCAGGAAGGAAAGGGCTCCCACAGTGGCCCTGGAGATGGACTGGGGACAATGCTGCAATATTTCCTGATAACATCAATGACAAACTGCTCAGAGACAAATACGTTAATTATTGTAGTGGATTTATTGCTTTTTGATGCATTCTTTAACAATAAAGGAGCTGACCAGTCTGGACACCTCTCTGTCAGCTTGGCTAAATTTATGCAAATGTATGCTCTTAAATCAAATATTAGTTGTACTTTTTGTCAATACCATATAACATTGTAAAATGGTTGCAGTTGCACCAAAACTTTGCAGCAAGTTTTACTAAGAATCCCAACTCAAAGTGAAACTTACGCAAGACCAGAATGGAGGTTAAGCGTGTCATCCAATCACTCTGGCTCCATCTGCCATAAATGTTTCTATTGTCTGTCATATGTGATTAAAATAGACTAAATAAATGATCACTAAAATAGCATTTTCATTCGATGTTAGCACTAAAAACACTCAGTTACACAGTCTCCTCAAGTATGCAGTCAATGTGATTACTTTGAAACATGAGTCTTTGATGATATTCTTTTGTACTATAGGCTGTAACTTGATAATTCTGTATGGCTATTCCCTGTGTCTTTTTGTTCTCTGTTTTTTAATTATGGCAGGATGTGCTCATGAAAACAAATGCTTCTTAAAATATTAATACCACAGAAATAAACTACTTGCAGTATTTTTCAGACAAAGTATAGGGACTGAACATGAGCTAAAAATATACCACTAAAAATATGTTATTTCAGGAATATCACAGAGTTTTTCTGGAGTTCTCTGAGGCTGCCAGCCCAGCAGAGAGATCACTGCTTTCCTCACTTCAGCGATACACCATCTCTGTTACCCCTAACAGGCATTTACATATCTTGCTATTTATAGACTCCTTTAGCTGCCAATAGGCCAGTTTACAGAGCCATCCAACCCACAGGAGGTAAAGGTGACATTTTGACTGCACTAAAGTGCTAAAACCTATGGTGTGTGTATTCATATTGCTTTATTACAAAAGAGACATTCACAACATTCAGGGGAGTTTTATCAGCAGCTATTGCACAGACTGAAATCAGATCAGATGAAACTATATTGATCCCTGTGGGAACATTCAGTGTGTTGCTGAAGTGAAAGTAAAAAGGATTGTGTTTGTCAAATCCTCAGTGCACATTCTGACATAGTGTGAAAAAAATGCTGTAACTGTGCAAAGTTGAGTCACGTCAGTTGTATTTATCTCGTCCCAAATTATAGCAAAAGCTATCTCGGGACTTTCATTCAGTTTTCATTTACAGAGATCCAAGGCTTTGAAAGAGAAAAGTCTTAAGCTAAATGTTAAATGTAGGCTACAGAGGGTGTCTGCCCCTTATACAGACTCTGGAAGATGGTTCCACAGAAGAGGAGCTCTCCTAGTCTAAGGGCATGCAGGTCAGGTTAATGGGTGACTTTTTACTGGATGTTTCAGCACTGTGACAGTCTGGTAACCTGTCTAGGGCGTAGCCAAACTGTCACCCAGTGTTAGCTGGATATGGCTCCAGCCCCCATGCAACCTGAAAGAGGAAGAGTGGTCACAGAAAATGCATGAATGAAATGCAATCACCAAAAATTTTTATTTATTTTTTACTTATTTATCTAGATCCGCAGTAGCCACTAAGAGGGTAAACACTACATCATAAAATAAAACAAATGTATAATTTAAAATCCAACTTAAAACAGCACATACAGTAACTGAGAAAATAAAAAGGAGATTTCCTCATTAATAATCATAAAAGTCAGATAACATGCATGAAATCCTATCCTTGTATCCTATTTGAGGGGCTGGTGTTCTGAGTCAGGTATTTCTTTTCAAAAACATCTATACTTATGAAATGCAGCAAACTATCCCATAACTTCATTCCTCTAACCGTAACAGTACAGTGCCTTGCATTAGCTTTTTAAGTGAGAAGTGAAAAACAACCTCTTGGTGCATGCCCAAAATAGTCGCATGACTGGCTTTGAGTTACATTAGAGAAGCTAACATCATTAGAATGCACACAAACATTTTTTTTCCCTCTGCTTTATTTTATGAGAAATATTTTACTGTCTTAATTCCTGAATACCCTTTACCATCAATTTTCACGTTTTGCTAATGGCCATAACATTAATACAAGGTATGCTATGCTATATTCCTCCACTAATGTTAAAAACGTGTTGAACATTTTTTTTTACTGCTATCTGTAGGATTTAATTATAGGTACCTATCTGATTTAATTTAAGCAGTCTGAATAAAAAAAGAGATCAATATGTTGGTCATTTCACACATGTACATATTGTTGAATTGCTTGCCTTGTTGTTTGTATAATTGGGGTTCTTTCATTGATTGATTTTGCTCTTAACTTACAGTGTAAATGTATGCCTATTGGCTCATTTATTAATGCTACCTGCATCTTCGAGTATGTACTATTTTTTTAATACTTTTTTTGTCATTTATATTGTTTTGAGGATTTGGTTTAACGTTGAAGTACCCATTGTCTGGAAGCATTTTTGGGGACACATTTATGATTGTTATTATACGCAGTGTTTGAGTTTTCAACTCTGTCTTGTATATTTCAGTGTGTAAAATTTTAAAATGGTTGTTTTTTGCACATGGGGAATGTGATTGGTTGCTGACTTACAGCCACTCCCCTTTTTAAGACCGCTTCTCATTTGACACAAATTGTTTGCCTGATGAAGGTCTAGTACAGTGTGCGGGAGTCCTTTTGCAGTTTTTTGGTCAATCTCCCCCTCTCTAAACCACCTGTCTTATCTGATGTGCAAAGTGTTCCTTTGTTCCTAATCCATGTCTGCTGCCGTTTCCCACTGTCTTCTAAACTTCTTGCCTTTAGGTGTCACCACCAGATATCCACCCCCACCCCACCCCTTTTTTTCCCTGACTAGACCGGTTGGCACCATTGGCACAGCCGTAAACACAAGAAAATTGACATTTTTATAGCACTTCTCCATGCAGACATCACCTCCTGCTCCCCATCTGCAATTTTCCAAAGTAGAGTGATGTTGTATGCAAACAACTTAAAGATCATTCCCTCCTTCCTAGAAATACAGTCAAGTCATATTATCACAAATCACAATTTGTCTAAGAGGACTTTACAGCATAAGACATCCATCTGTCCTAAGACTCTCACATCCACTAAGGAAAAACTTCCCCCCCCAAAAAAATGTGTAAAGCTCAAAATATGAATGACTGTTATTTGTCATTATAAATGGTAAATTAAAAAGCTTTGCTTACCTGTGTGTGTTCCCACAGCATCGCTCATACTTCATGTCAGCCCTGCATAAATCAGTGCCCCACTTGGACCACCCCTGTAAATACAGTCTGGACACGCCACTGCTCCATAGTCTGGATTATCTGCAACATGATGACTAAACAACAGGACAAACGTGTGTAAAAAAAAAAAAGACCGTTTTAGCTCTCTGGAGTTCATGTCTCTTCTGCTTTAAATGTACGTCCATACTAACAACGTCACTGACGGCGCAGTTGGCGCAGGGCGCGAGCCTTGCTTTCCTAGGATGGTTTGGGAATGACCCGCCCTACGCTCCTTCTTATTGGCAAGCACTCGTTTGCTTTCGTTGGTTGTATTGGTTAGGTCCTAATAGGAGGAGTGCGATTGGTTGTGGTTAGGGTAACGATGTCAGTGTAAGCCAATGAAAGGCAGAGTGAGGCGGGTCATACCTTCTCCATCCTAGTAAACACGAATTCGCAAGCTAGACGGATAAAGAATCCTGTCAAGAAACGGCACCGGAAAAACAGGGTTTCTCTCTGTGAGCAGGAATTTCAATAAACCAGAATAAACCCTGAGGGACAAACTCTCAGAGCTTCCTGCAGCTGCTGGCTTAGCAGCGTTATTCTTCATACACTGACAGGTGAGTCCCATCGGCTGCTGCTGGACTGTGTTGACTGCTGAAACCCTCCCAGACCTCCCTGTCCGTCCATCAACCATACTGTGTCACACACACTGTGGCTTTTGTCTTTGACATAAACTTGAGCAGAGCCACGTGCACACACGTTTGGAAGCTGTGTGTGTATGTCTATGTGTGTGTGTGCGCGCGCGCGTGTGTGTTTGTGTGTGTGTGTGTGTCTGTCTATGTATGCTTTTGTCGGTTCACACGCTTCCTTGTCCGGTTGCGTCTTTGAAACATATATACGTCATTGCGCATGCGCGAGAAATTGGCCTCTTGAATTAAGCAATAGGTTCGTTCGTTCACTATAATACATCCATGGTTCAAGCTGAACTGCGCCTCGCCTGGACAGCGGACGTGAGGGTGGTGGGGGGCGGTGACAAAAAGCTGCAAACAAGTCGGACAATTGTCTGACTTTTCCAGCATCCTCCAGTCTGTACAAGAAGTCACCGAAGCTCCCACATCCTCATAGATTGGATTCCTTTTCATTCAGATTTTATCAGATCTGTTTATCAGTCTGTTTACAGTCTCCAGTTATTGTAATGAAAGACAGTGTTAATATTTCAAATATTATACAGTAGAATTGTGATTTCTGTTCATGATTCAGCCTTCATTTACATGAATTCCTTATTTATATCAGCATTATGTCATTTTGTGCTGTTTATAAATCTGCTGAGTGGTTCTGTCACCCTCAAACTGCATCAATATATTAAAACCATCATTACAGCTCTCAGATCAGTCAGACAGCCCATGGTCAGGGCCTCACATCTGTAAACATGTTATTTTCAGAATCCTCACATCACACTTAGACTACTGATGCTTAGACTAGACTACTGACTTAGACTACTAATCCTTCCTTTCCTTCCTTCTTCAAAATAATTAAAACACTATACAATAGACTTTGTATAGTTTATGATGAATTTATTTAGTCTTTGTGACTGCAAAACACTATCATAAGTCACAACATGCACTCTGTTAACAAGATAAACCTTCAAATAAGACAAATCAGTTCCAAATCTCTGAAATTCAACAAAAATAAAAAGTTTATCTGACATGTCATAATAATGAGTCATTTGAACCAATCAGCTGAGAGCCAGGTGACACAGTTGCTTTCCGCCGACTGCTGAAGACTGGCTCTACAATCTGTGGCCACCTCAAAATCGTGAAATTATTGCCGTCCTCTTTTGCATGAAGTCAGGGAAAGTTGGGCTGGTTGGGCTAGGGCAGGCCCCCAGGAAGTGTGCCATGCTCTGAAGCAAAATTTACATAGTGGCTGAAAGAGGAATTGCACCGTCACATGATGCACACCGGCCCAGAAAGACTTTCCCCCATTTGCTTAACATTGGGAAAGAGACCTCCTTAAATCACTGGATATTTTTTTTTTAAATTTAATGTTGACTTTTCAGAATGCATTTTTAATAGCATTATTAAAAATATTAAGTCCTAAAGACGTAAAATGCGCCATTTTCTGAATATATAGATATTTCTCCAGACATAAAATGAACGCGCATGTGACACGCGGGACTCCACCACTTGCACGCGCATGTAACTCTTGGAGTCCCCGACACAACACAGACTTCATGCCAGCTGTAGTAATGGATATTTTTAAATCATAATTCATCATTTTGACCATTTTACAACACATCCATATGCTGTTGGCTGTAAAGCTGTAATATGGACGTCATACCGTGTCTGTATCATAAACTGTATATACAGTCTACGGTCTGTATTCAAACAACTGGTTATCAGGAAGCAGCGCAGAGCACTAGTGACAGTTATTACACGGAACTGAAGGTAGTATTAACGTAAAGTTGAGCTAAGTAATAATACACGGGGCAATGTTACAAGGTATCACCTTTATTACATTTTTGTGGGCACAACACTTTTTGATTCTGTTAATTTAATTTCTCCGGTCATGATTACGATATGTTTTCCTGATAAGTTGTATGTATATTTGAGTGTGTGTGTGTGTGTGTGTGTGTGTGTGTGTGTAGAGACAGATATACCATTATCTGATTATCACGTAAATATTAAAACCGCTGTCAGCAGCTGTTGCTAATAAGCTAAGCTACTACGAGAGGAATGCTCATGAACGAGCGCTGTTCACTTCGGAGTCAGTGCTTGGGTATAATCGGCCGCACACGGGCGCGTTCGGCTGTCATTAATCACTACTACGCATGCTCTATGGGCCAGTAGATCCAGGTATTTTACACTTTTCCAAACCCAGAAAAAGAGTTTGTTCTCTGCTTCATACGTCACTGAGCCATGGATCTATTATAAATCTGGATACAGCCGTGGGGGCGGGGCCTAGTTCATTGCTATGAGAGCTGCTCAGTGGCGCATGAAGCCATGGATTTATTATAAATCTGGATACAGCCGTGTGGGCAGGGACTCCATGGGCTAGGGTCGGTCACAAATCTAATTGGCATGCATTGCTTTTCGATCGCCGGTGAACTGGGTAGGATCGAACGAGTCTAATATTATCACTTCCTTATAGTACATCCATGAATATTACACGAGAGGGTGTGCCGACTTCACTATAATACACCCATGTGGTGTGCTCAAACATTATTTGAGCATAACAGTGATGCGGTCAGGGCCGAGGTGCTTGTGCATGTTGCGCCGAGGTCCGCAAGCATCACTGAAGTGCTCAAATGACGTTTGAGCACATCCTTGAGTGTAATATTTGTGATTATACAACTATTACCAGCTCTCAAAATAAAAAGCTTTTAGAGACTGTTATCTCCATTTCCATGGAAACACACTAAGTCTGACTAATTCCTGGAAAACAATGAGTCATGTCAGTAGAATCCTAAATGAAATGAAATGTGGTTCACTACTCCAGCGAGTAGGTCTGACCTTAGCAGCAAACTAGCAACAGACACATTTTCTAGTCCCTCCTCAGTCTGCTGGCCAACTCGTGCATATAGTCTACTTTCAAGAGATCGTGGAGTTTCCCAAACTAAATAACACAGAAATGCTCAGCTTGCTCAGTTTTGGTACAACTAAGATATCGGCGGACCAAATTTAGCAATTACACCCACAAACTTTACCTGTATTTTAAGCTAGTAGCTCCGTGTCACGGCACAGATGAAGGGATGCCAGAGGATGACAAACATTTCCAATAACTCGAGAGCAAGGAGCCCAAACGCCACAGTTAATGAAAAAAGATGGAGGTATCATCATTTCCAAAATTCCTAAAATCTTGTTATCTACTGAAATATTCTGCTTCTTGATGGCGTTTAGCCTTTCACATTTCACTGCCGTCCCAATGACTTAGCCCTATATTTACCATCTTGCCTAGATCACAACTAAGTGGTTTTTAGTTTGCAGATAAGTGTGCTGTTTTCATGTCATACACACAAATGCCACTTTTTTGTTGTGTGTTTGTACATATCTGTGCAGAATATGGTGGTTTATGCTGATTAATGCCGTCTTTATGTTAGTTTATAGTTTACACCATTCGTGAGGTGGCTGTTAATTTGTATTTGTTCAGCCTTATTTACATTAATGAGAGTTAGTTATGAAAATAGTGGCAATGATATACGTGCTGCTGCCTCCTACTTGTATAATTGCAGTAATAATTGCATGTCTTCTGGAGCTATTATTCGGAAACAGGGGAGTAATTGTCCTAGTACTGAGGCAGGTGTGCTGTAATGCATGTTTGAACACATTCTAAAAAGTCTTGTGGACCAATCAGATTTCTTGGTCAGAACTACTTTTTGTACAACAGAATTTATTATTATCCCCCATTCTTATGCAGTAACGTGGGCACAATGTATTTGCTACACATTGGAAAATTACAGCATTTCAAAAATATTATTAATAATAAATGTTATTCATGTTACTGTTAACATTTACAGTAGTTTGACCTGCAGGTCAGTGAATTCATGTGTCTGTCAGTAATTTTTTTTTTTTGCCCACAGATGAAAGAAGCAATGCCTGAAAAACATGTCTCACAAAGAAGATAATGAAGGGAAAGAGAGGTGAGCAACACAAACAACATGCCACTTCTGAGAATCATGACACTCCAGAGCAAATTGGCTTGATTTCTCACAAAATCATGGAAAAGGGCTATGAGTAACTGAATATGTAATGGCCCAAAAATCCTCAAAAAAAAAGTTCCACCAGAAAATTACCTGAAATTTGTACAAAAAAGAAAAAGAAAAGTAAAACACAAATGGGGGAAATGACCTGAAAGAAGTGATGGAATAATAATTAACAAAAAAATAAAAATAAACATGTATTTTTTTTTCTGTAACCTGATTTTAAATATATAATTATAGTAGTTTTAAATATACTTTTTTTTCCCAACTGTTTTTATTCGTGACAGCAGGATAGGTACAACATTTTCAGATGTTTACAAATCACAGAAGTTTTTCTTCACAATAACTAGCATAACTAGCAGCTTTGCTCTGCTTTCTTCCTTCCACAGCCTCCTGGGTTGCAAGGAGAGATAAATATGGTTTTCTTGATATTTTCCCTAGATATGGTTAATTTTCTAATGATTATTTTAATCTTTTACAGCTAACTTTCAGATCATTTTCACTGTTTTTAGCAATTTCTGAGATATTTTATGCCAGGTTGCTGAGGTTTTTTTAAAAATGTTTTTGACAGAAATCAAAGGAGCATTGGGCGCCCAATAGCTCAGTTGGTAAAGCCTCATGTACTAAGGCTGTGTCCTCGCAGCAGAAGCTTTGGGTCGATTCCAACCTCGTGCCTTTGGTGCTTGTCATCCCTTCTCTCTCCACCCCAAAAAATGGGCTCAATATTAAAATATTAAATAAGGTTTTATTCAAAGCTGAAAAAGTGTGAATACATTTTTTATAAAATGCAACGTTTAGCTTTAGCTGCCAGTAAAGCTATAATGTGTCTTTTTGTATTCCTACATGTAACTGTGACGGGCGGCACGGTGGCGTCGTGGTTAGCACTGTTGCTTCACAGCGAGAGGGTCCCTGGTCAAAACCCGGTTGGAACGGGGCTCGGTCCATGGGCAGGGGCCCTTCTGTGCAGAGTTTGCATGTTCTCCCCGTGTCTGCGTGGGTTCTCTCGGGGGTCTCCGGCTCCCTCCCACAGTCCAAAGACATGCAGCTCAGGTTGATTGGTGACTCTAAATTGCCCTTAGGTGTGACTGTGAGCGTGTGTGGTTGTCTGTCTATATGTGTCGGCCCTGCGATAGTCTGGTGATAGTCTGTACCCCGCCTTACGCCCGATGACAGCTGGGATTGGCTCCAGCCCCCCCGTGACCCTTACAAGGACAAGCGGTTACAGAAAATGACTGACTGACCCCCCAAAAAATTAAACCGATGTGCTCACATTTCAAAGGTTTAAATGCTTGTGAAAGGCGTCTGAATGCAGCGCAAGAAAACTGATGTTGATCCAGGTTTCAAAGGGTTAAGCCACTGGAGAAGTCACTCCATGTAAGTATAATGCAGCTGTGATGAACTGAACAGCATTTTTTTAAAACTTTTTTTTTAGCTCTCACCACACTGAATTGTACAGCAGCATCCCTCGAACATGTCTGCCCATTGTTTACCACCCAGACTACAACATCACCTTCATGGGCCTGGAAAAGCTTCACCCGTTTGATGCAGGGAAGTGGGGGAAAGTCATTCACTTCTTAAAAGGTAAGAGGAACAGAGTAGCAGATGGGGATGACGTCTTCCAGAGCTGACATACGTGAAATCACTCAGAGTGGATCAGAGAGGTGGGGAACAAAGAGGAAAGAGTGGGAGGTGAGATGTAGCTGCATGAGAGGGGAAAGGCAGAGCAATGGAGCACAGATAATTAGAGGAGACTATCTGTGTGAGTGTGCCGGTACGGTCGAGGCCGCACAGAGTTCAAGGCCAAGAGAAAACTGTCAGTGGCTAACTGGCACCACTTCACACAAAGTTGTTGTCACAGCACCACAGATTGTCTTTGTTATAGAAAGTGCCAAATGCAGCTTAATGACTCCACAAAATCAAAGTTTCAGAAGAGTGCAAAATAAAGAAGTGAGCATCTGCTGACTAAGGAGAACCTTGGATTTTTAAAGTGTGTCTTTGCAATACTTGAAGAAGGGGTAGATGATTCTTCAAATTTTAACTAGTGTGGTTTTTATGGCCAATATCATGCTCAAGTTTTGCACCATAATCTCAACATCAAGATATTGCAGTAGTTACTGAATTACTTTGAATATCATCATAAAAATATAAATTATTGGTACACAAAATAAATGCAGTTATAGACATGAATAATCTGTTTATGAGGCTTATCCTGGCTATGATCATGTCCAGGATATGGTGTTTATACGAACACAGAGAACTTAGGTTATTTATATTTATAAAATCTCCAACTTTTTTTTCATGTAACAACAACATGATATTTTCAGTCTCAAGTATGTTGGACATATTTGACTCTAATCAAACGATGTCTTTGTGTCAGAGGAGCAGTTCATCACTGATGGAAACATCGTGGAAGCCCAAGAGGCTACTGAAGAGGATCTGCTGGTGGTTCACTCTAAACGCTATCTCAACAGATTAAAGGTAGCTGTGTTTTTCCTCAACACTGCTGTCTGTAGTGCATCTCTCATTACAGCAGCATGTTCACCACAGCTCTTCTTTACTTCACTTCTTCTACATCTCCTCTGTGTATAACATGCATGACTCTGCAGCAGTGTGGAGCTGAGGGCTCCATCAGAAATGAAAGTAATTTGTTAGTAAAATCAAATGTTACTGTTTACATGAATAACAGCATCAGTGGAGAGTTTATTGTCCGGGATTTTTTCTGCTAAATGTTTCCTCTATTTGAAAATGTCCTCCTAATGCTGCAGTGCAGGAGGTGACATAACAGAACAGAGTTCTCATCAACATGCTGTGGATTATTCCACAGGGGACATATACTGCTTTCAACTCAGTCATGTCAAGAATATTCAGCACCTCTTTGAGTCCTTTGAGTCAGTAGGCGGGTTTCCATCAACCCTCATATTGTGCAAACTGAAACTGTGAATGTAAAAATAAGCCTAATGGAAACATGTTAATTTTGAAAAAAAGTTTTTAAGCTCACATGAGGGGGTATTTCAGAGGATTTGAAAAAGCAACATTTTTCAGAACTGAATGGAAATACTTTTTTTCACTTTAAAGGTCAGATGATATACAACAGAGTCACATGACATTCTAAATAACATGATGCAGTATGTGTGGACAGAGGAATAGACCAAGATTTAAGACTTAAACGAGGCAAAGAAATTAGGGCAGCAACTAGTACTTATCAGTATTTATCACAAACTCCAAGCAAACATGAGGGAGACAAATACAGTGACCATCTTGCAATTGTGTTTTATTGACATTTTGAAAAAACACTTAAGTTTTGCACAAATCTGTAATGGAAACCTGCTTAGTAATAATTTTAACAGCTCTATTTCATCTCAAAGCTGCAGTTCAGTTGTGTGTGTCAATTTGCCATCCAGTCAGTGATGCAAACATTCTGAGATGTGGTTGTAAATCTCTCAAAAAGGAGTCTGCTGCAGGAAAACTACAGCTGATAACAGTAGCATATGTTCAAGGACTTTGTGTTTATTCTCTCTCGCCTCTGCTACACACACAGCAAATGTTGGAGGGCTCATGAGCGCTACCTCAGTACTCTGCTGTTAATGTACTCTCTTCTGTGCTGTTCTGTTCTCATATGAGAGTCAAGGCTTAAGCCTGAGCTCACTGGCAACATTAATGTCTTTCTTTAGTCAGCTTTAGTACAATTTTATATCCAAACCATGATGGGAACACACTGACACATAATATGTGTTTTTTAAGTTCCTGTTTGGCTTATTATGCTTTTCAGTCAGCAGAGGTCAATCTGTGGTTTTGTTATGCCTCCAAGGAGGCCCGAGGCATTATGTTATTTTAGGTTTCTGTCCCTCCACCTGTCTATCCCATTCTTATGAATGCAATATTTTAAAAAGCACCCTAAGGTAATTTCTTCAAATTTAGCACAATCGTCTACTTGGACTCAAGAATGAACTGATTAGATTTTGGTGGTCAAGGCCAAGGTCACTGTGATAGTTGTAGTAACAGTAGTTTCATTCTTGTGAACACAGTATCTCAAGAATGTATTGACGGAATCATTTGGCGCAAACATTCACTAGATGATGAACTTATTCGATTTTGGTGGTCAAAGGTCAAGGATACGCTGACCTTGCATCCGTCTCATTCTCTTGATATCTCGATATCTCAAGAAGAGAGTTTCCTCAAATTTGGCACAAATGTCCACTGGACTCAAGAATGAACTGATCAAAATTTGATCAAAGTTTAAAGGTCCAGGTCCCTGTCACCTCAAACATGTTTTAGGCCATACCTGCTAATTAAAACAAAATTACATACAAATGTCTAATAGGATATAATGAGGAACTTCTGACATTTTATAACCAAGAGGTCAATGGTCAGCTTCACTGTGACATCATAATCTTATGCAAAAATACTTTTCAGGCCATTACTCAACATCATATCTCAGAAACAGAGGGGGAGACAGGTCAGGTACTGAAGAGAGTCAGGTACTGAACTGGTGACACTGATCCGTAAACTGGTGACTGTAGAGATCTCCTGTGCTGCCAGGGGGAAGATGTGTGTGAAGCATCCATGTTTTCACAGACATGGATGTAAACTGCATGTGTTGCTTGACTGATGGCATACAACCTTATGGTAGTAATTTTAGTTTGAGGGAGGGGGAGTCATAGCACAGGAAAGCTCTCTGTATACTGTGACTAACAGTGCTCTTTTTCACATCAGTGGTCTCTGGTGGTGGCAACCATCACAGAAATCCCTCCTCTCCTGTTTCTGCCTAATTTCCTGGTGCAGCGGAAAGTGTTGAGGCCTTTGCGGACACAGACTGGAGGAACAATAATGGTATGTATTCATGTCTCTTAATGTTTGTAGCTGGTTATATTAATGGTACATCCTGCAGAATCTCCCTGAAAACATTTATCAGTGTGGATGTGAGCGGAGGCTTCGATAAGTTCTCAGCTCATGTACACTCATTTGAGTCAGTCAGACTTGCAGTGCAGCGGAGACAATCTGGCTGAGTTGGAGAATTGTTATTAGACCATATTCTAACTGACATCTAATCATTTGCAGCCATTAATGACTTATAAATGTATAATCGGCACATAGACGTGCTTTGTCTGTCACAACACAGACTGCAGACTAACCTCAGGTTGAACACCACTGCTGCCCAGCTCTAAATATTTTTTTTATAACACTGATAAGCAAAAGCATGTTCATATTTAATGTATCAGTGAATTATTATTTAAAATGAACCTTGCAACAATGTAGTAGTCTCGGTGATTCATTTTTTAATTTTTTTTTTGCAGCTGGAAAGCGCAGCCACATGCTCCTCAGTCTATGTCAATGTAGAGCTTTAATATGAATATTCCAATAATATCAATATTACATAATATATAACAGAATATTATTATTATATATGTAGGCTGTAGATTGGTACATGTAATGGATGTATAATTTAAATATTGTCCATTATAACCCTTTTGACTGCAGCACTGATTTCTTTCCACACGGCATTTTTTTTAGACTTCAACAAATGAAACTTTTCGGGCTGCAAACAGAATCAGTTTGATAAACTGAACCTGGGATTTCAGTGTTTCCGTTTCCAGCTCAAAGAAGTTCCTCCTCTTAGCTGTATTTCTCCTCTGCATGTTGTAATGTCTTGCAGCGAGGCCTCTGAACCCACAATATATTGTGGGAGGGAAATGTTAATGACAGTTGTTTTCTGCACCTGCATCTATCAACAGCTTCTCATTTGTACGCTGTGATCAGCGAGATAAGAATGTTTCATGAATCACATGAATCTTATCGTGAGATGATTTCTGCACTTGGATCTGTGCTGTTTTTCTCGTCGGATTGTTAAATGAGGGCCAGTGTGTTTACCTGCAGAGACTCTACCTTCCTTATTTTCTTCTTATTTTGCTGTCTTCTGGACGGTCCTGGGCACAGCACGCAGGTGATGTCAGCACTTTATAGAAAGGCAGTAACCAGGTGTCAGACCATAAGCAGCAGGCATCCAAGAGAAGGCAAGGAAGCAACAAAAATTGTGGGCACAGCACTGAAAAGAATGCAAATAAAGTAAGGTGAAAGGTCAAGTTCAAATTAACTTTCACTTTTGCAGCTCATATTGTTACAAACAGTACCCACCCTTTCCTGCATAACATGAGCAAATTGGTGTGATTACTTTTGAAAATACGGAAGAGAGGAAATGTAAATCTAGAGAAAAATACTAGAAATCTGTTAAAAATACAGTTTTTAAAAATCAGGGAAAAGTAAAAAGAACTGTATATCTGTTTGTTATGCTTATACATTTAAATTTATGTTACACAAATATATATATATATATATATATATATATATATATATATATATATATATATGTATATATATATATCATTTAAAAGGTAATTTTCTTGTGTGTTTTTAGTGTGTTTTTTTCACTTGTCTTTTTTGCTGATTTTTTGCACGTTTCCTGTAATGTTTACTAATTTCTAATTTTTTTAGATCATTTCTTGCAGAGTTGCTTATTTCCTTCTTATGTTCTTGAAATAGAACCCGCCAATTTTCTTTGTTCCTAAAGGGTTAGGGATTCTTCTTGTTGCCAAGGTCAAATAATGGCCCATGGGTTTTATTTGGCGGTTGTCTTGAATTGATGTCAATGCTTATGGTGAAACATGCTAATTTTCATAACTCCTGAGCCAGACAACATACAAAGACAAATGGACCAACTTTCTCATACAAGTTTGATACAAGGAATTTAATGAAATTTCCATTTCCATGGTACAACCACTCTATTGGTACAAAACAGGCAAGTGATACATTGTAAGCCCATAACAGTGTAACTTGTGCTATTTTGATTGACAGTAGTCTCCTGTAATAGCCAAATGAAACTAGATTATTCTCTTATAGCAATTGTTATCGAATGGATGAGGTGTATGTACGTGTGGTGCCAGGATGAGTCATTTTCTTGTTGGTGGGGAAGAGCTCAAAGCAGAGCAGGTACCTGATGAAGCAGGAATAATGTTGTTGTAGGTGTGACTTATATCATAGACGCTTCACATTCAGTTGCTACAATCTGGTTTTAGTTCAGCACCTCACCATCTGGGTCTCTAAAATGTTTGCTCCCCTGGGTCAGAGTTTCTCTGTCAGTGTGCACATTCTCCTGTCAAGTTTGTCTTTAAAGTTCACAACTTTTGTGTGGGAGGTGGCTAATGTCTTTTTCAGGAGCCATTTGTGCATAGGCAACAGTTTAATAATGAGACCCCACATCTGTGCCCTGTGTTGAAAAGCAGCATTTGAACAAATCACCTTTTTATTCAATTTTCATAAAGAGATTTGGCTTCATTTACCAGTATCTTTTTTTATATTTTTTCTTAAATTTGTTCTTAAGGAAGGTCCAAAGAAAAGTAAATGTCAAATTCATGATGTGTTTTTAAATCCCAGAATTTCCCACCTGTGTTCTTATAAAGGTGAATCCCGTTGTCCTCTTAAGTTGGAAGCGTATGTCAGTTCATTGTTATTAGCATAAGTCAACACCCTGAAAATCACCAAAAACAGGCATGAGACTGCAGGGCCGTGTGCATGCACAGAAAAGTTGAGAGAATTAATGCCTAAACAAATGTCTGCAGAGGGTAGAGCACCGGACTCCAAACATAAAAAAACGTGTTCTGAAGTGGTGCTGCTTCTGCAGAAAGTGAATGCCAAATAAGCCATCAGATTGAGTAGAAATAAAAAACGCAAAAAGATGCATGGGTAGATAAAAATAAGCATTAACCACCTTACTTGCAAACTGCTAAATTGAGAGATGAAGTTAGAGACAGAGAGGGGAAACAGACTGAGAGAGGGGAAGAGAGAGTAAGGTTGAACAACTTTACACAATATTTTTGTAAATTATTAATAACTAAGTCGTAACACTGTTTTATCTTTATCACTTGTTGTCCTGCACGTCCAAACTGCCTGTAATATTTTCTAGTGTAATCAATCACTAAATTATTATATGGCATGATTCTCATTAACATTACTGATGCTAATTGTGTTCGTGTTGTCTTTAGCTTGTAATGTATTTTTTGAAAATAATGAAAATTATTCCATTATTATACTATAAATCCTATGGAATTGAAGAAAATGCAATACCTTATTACTTTGCACAATCATGTTCACACAGAATGTGTGTAAGAGTGCTCTTTTGTGTGCACAGGTTCTGTTCTTACTTAAGACTTATGGTGAATGCAAAAGCCACTTAATAAGTTTGATTGTTTATTTGAAAAAGGTCTTTTTCTTCAAAAAAACCCTGTGATTTTCTGTTTCACTTGTAAAGGATCTATTTTGATTCCTCTTTCTATGCTGATATCGAAAATTGAACTGAAATATTTTTGTCTTCCACAGGCAGGAAAACTGGCTGTGGAGCGAGGATGGGCTATAAATGTTGGTGAGTGAGTTTGTCATGTCAGTGACCAACCTACACAATATGCTTGTATTCTCCAACGTTTTGCTGAATTTATTTTTTTGAAAATATAATTGCTGCCTGAAATATGTTCCATGGGAAGGTCTTTCAGTCATTTTATTTTACAGCCGTCGTTGGCTAACACTTTCTGTGAAGACCACATCTATAATGCATTATGACGGCATTCATAGTGAATTATAATGCATTTATAATGCTTACTGATGCACTATGTCATTAATCATAAACTGTTATAGATTTGACTTAGAATGATTTCTAAGTAGCAAGGATGCTCTTGACTTGTTATAAACACACACACATCAACAGTTAACTGTAGCAAGGATTACTTAGCCACGACCATGACCACCATGGGGGACACTATGCATTAACAGAGGGGAGGCACTATTTACACACACTTCAATATAACACTGTCCAACTCAACTTCTTCCTCCTCTCATGTGGCACATTAGGATGTATTAATACAGGCCAGGATGTATTAATACAGGAGGGACAGCCCGTCTTTGGCTGCTTAGCGGTGGATATCTCTGCAGTACAATACACAGGCATTTTGGACATAATGTCAAAAGTGTTACTTCTTCACACTTTGTTGATGGGGTTAGTTCATCTATTGAATGTTTTAAAATAAAATTATGGTCAGATCTTACAAAATGCACCTATGATCAGGACTGATCAAAAACAACTTGAACGGGTATATTTCTTTCTAAACCCGCTCTTTGCACAAACTTTTTTATTGGTGGCAGCCATGTTTTTTGATCGATCTCACTCATTTATTAAAAGATTGTGACAGTCAGTCCTCCAAGGTTGTCTTCCAAATTTGGGGTTCATTGGGTCAAAATCCAAAAAAGTCTACTCATATTACTAATTCTCATAAATGCATGCAAATTAGCAAAGCACCCATTATGGTGGCCTTAATTGTCCAAAAGGCTTTTTTGTAAAGCACGTTAAGAAATGTGACGTTAAAACGTTAAAATTTTTCATTGTTAACCAGTACACCACCGCTTTTGGGTAGATAGACGATTTCAGAGCCAGATCTTAGCAGTTAAACCTTTCCACAGAAGGTTGTTCACTATTTGGAAAGTCATTCTTGATTAATATGACTTAATTCCTCTGGCCATGGTTTGCACCAAGCAGGGAACAAAAAAGCTGGATCAGACTTTGACTCTGTAGCTCCTGCTTACTCAGCTGCTTCACACCATCTGCTGATGAATTGGAAAAAGATTGATCTGCATCAATAAACAGGATTTTAATAAAGATATAAAGGCTATTCGGGTGTGCCTGACATCTTCATACTGTTTGTCTCAACACAATGAGGATGTAGAGGTTTTATAAGGCCAGGCAATAAATGGTAATAAGATTTTAGCCATGGCCTCACTGGCCTTCATTACAATGTTCACTTCACTGTAGTTTAATAAACATGAGCAAAGCAGGGCAGAGGGGACTCTAACTTTTAACCTGTATTCATGGTCATCATCTCAATTTGTTGAGAAAAATCTCTTCACAATCTTTATATATATATATATATATATATATATATATATATATATATGTGTATATGTATATATATGTGTGTGTGTGTGTGTGTATGTGTATATACATATATGTATACATATATGTGTGTGTGTGTGTGTGTGTATATATATATATATATATATATATATATATATATATTTTTTATCCCTGTGCATGGTGGCTCGTCAAGTATTTTAGTAGCAATTGAACCGTCCCATTCTAATGTCAATACAGCCATTGTTGTCACTAAGCTGTAATAAAGTCAATAACAGACCATTTGAAATGAGTTTGGTGGTTTAGAATAATGGACCTGTCAGATGTGCAGTGACATTGAGCCAGTGGATTTTTTGTTTCCTAGGAGGAGGCTTCCATCACTGCTCCAGCGACAGGGGAGGGGGCTTCTGTGCCTATGCCGACATCACTCTGACCATCAAGGTAAGACTGATGTTTTACGTAATGTTTGCTTATTGCACTCATGAGAGCCAGTGTTCCCATCTCATGTAAGGAGAAGCGTGACTTAATATTCAGTTACATGTTTTATTTAATTGAAGCTGCAGTCAGAAACTTATGTAAATAACTTTGTGTCATATTTACTGACACTGTCACTATATTCTGTGAGCTGGCTGCCATGTCGGAAACAGTCAACTGAAGCACTGCCTACCTAACAATAACTAAACTCAGATGTTTCTGAAAACATCTGAGTAGAGAAATAGGCAATACAGTAAATTAATCTGATAACAATTTGAAGACCACTTCTAAAATGCATTATCAAGGTATTCATAGTGGATTATAATGCATTCATAAAGCATTATAATTGCACTCATAAACACACTACTGATGCACTATATCAATTGTCATAAAACAATACAGATGTGACTTACAATGATTTATGAGTGGCAAGTGTCTTATGGATGCTCTTGATTAATTATAAACTAGAGATTGACTGAGGGGGTTAGAATGCATTATAAATACCTTTACTCACCTATACAAATCAACAACCCATGTAGTATCATAAGTTATCATCGTATGTGTTGAGTAAAGTGAGGTACATATTGATGCATTTATAACAATTTCTGCTTCATCATGAGGTTTCATTGTTGGTTTTAAGTAAAGTGTAATCATTTCCATGCATTTATAATAATCGATGCTGCATCTTAAGTGATTAATACCTACATACACTAGAATACTTTGAAACTACCTTTTAAATACTGAAGTGTTACACTCTCTTACATATAAAAACAATGTGTCAGAAGTCAACAGAGTTTTTAGCCACAGAATCAGATTTTGCAGTGACAAGGAATCTTCCAGGGTCACAATTTGCAAGATTGTTAGTTTTGAAATTTTTGAAGAAGTTTTTGCAAAATGACCATTTGTTTATCGAGTACTCACCTTGTGTTGCCTTGAATACATCCACAGTGAATGGACAATCCAAAAAGCAAACATTCTTCATGAACTGAAGTAATAAGGTTCTGCACTTAACAACAGCAAACCTATATCAAAACATGTGTTAACCAACTGGTGCAGTATAATCCAAGCCGTATTTATGCAGTTGTATGCTCGGTACTTCCCAAGCACATGCACTTTAGCGAAAACGTTAAAACTTCAAACACTAATCTGGCTACAGTTAGTGCACCCTGAGTCTGCCTGAGCGGAGTTCAAATGCACACGCTACTTGTCCAGTGCATGAGATTGTCTGTACTGATGTTTTTTAAATTGTGACGACTTTAATTGAATCCAGTGGCCTGCGGGCAAAGAGCCACAGATGAGCTGAGTCAGAAAGCACTGAAACTGTTGTGGGAGCTGGTCTCACTCATCGTGCTCTGGCCACAGTTGCTGCTGATGTTAACTGGTTTTGCTTTACAGCTTTTTGTGTAAATGTTCAGTATCCTGCGGCTGATAAAGGTACACCATTATGCTTTACAAATGAGAATTGATGTAGACACACAGTATAAAAACAGAGGGAGTAAAGTGTTTAGATGCAGCTATTAAAAAGGTTATGTTCAAGAGAAATAAAAGAAAGAAAGACTTTCAACTGCTTCTTACCAAAAGAGCTTAACCAGGTTAACCGGTTTTTCAGCTTAAATGTAATTTCATATCAAAACTATTTGATATTGTAAACGTTTTACTTTGAAATCCCCTGGAAATAAGTTGTACTGTGCCATCTTCAGAGAGAAAGCAAACATTTTTCCATTAATTTCACAGTTTCTGTTTGAAAGATTGGAAGGCATCTCCAGGGCGACCATCATCGATCTGGATGCTCATCAGGTGAGCCGATAACATTACCTCTCTCTGTGTCAATGCTCATCGCTGCTTAGGGGCTGACATCGATGACAAGATAACCCCCCTTTTACCACACCACCAATCAATTGGCGCTTACTGCCATATTCAGTAGAATGTATCCCAAAAGAAATGCAGTTGCAAACAGCAACAGAGTGTGGAACAGCTTTGGATAACACTGGACTTTCACCCAGATATCTGCAGTAATGCCAACTCTCCCACAATTTAGATCAGATCTAATGATAAGAGGAGCAGCTTTTTGTAGATGAAGCAAACTTTTAGACTTCACAGAATTAACATTGAAGTTTCACTGATGTTCTGCTGTGCCGTCTCTGCCCTAAGTGTGCTCTAAATAACCATGATAAAGGTTAGGAAAAACATCATTGCCATGTTCTGAATCCAACATTGACTGCTGATAAGAGGATGTAACTGCTCCGTATGTCCAATCCATCACCACCATCTCCTCCCACAGATAGGGATGAGTTTTAGCATGCGACTGATACAAAAAATTGGATAAGTTTGTCAACAGTAAAACAGGATCCTGTTGTTGTAGACACACCTGGTGCATGTGCATTTTCTGACCATTATCCAATTGAATATAGCCAGAGACAAGATGTTTCATGTTCAAATGATTAACATAACTGTTTTTTGTAAAGTATGCACTTATTCTGAATTTGATGTCTGTAACATGTTTCAGAACTTGGGACAGGGCAACAAAAGAGACTGAGAAAGTTGTGGAATAGTAAAAAACAAACAAACAAAAAACTCCTGTTTGGAACCTCCCACAAGTGAACAGGTTTACTTGTAAAAGACAAGAGTATTATTATTGGGCATGACAGGGGCAATCTCAGGAGGGTCACTTGTTCACAGGCAAAGTTGGTCACTTCGTGAAAAACTGTGTGGGCAAACAGTCAAAGAGTTTGAGCAAAACCTTTCCCAACACACTGTTGCAAAGAATATAGGATTTTACCATCTACACTCCATATCATTAAAAGATTCAGAGAATCCAGAAAAATAACTGCACACAAGGGACAAGGCTGAAAACCAATTGATTGTCTTTGACCTTTGACCCCTCAGGCTGCACTGCATTGGAAACCAACATTATTGTATAAAGGAAAACATTCTGGAAAACCATTGTCAGTAAACACAGCTCATCACTGCATTTACAAATGTAAGTTCAGACTACACCAGGCAAAGTGAAAGCCAGGTAACAACAGGGATGTGGGTAGTTGGGGGAGCGGATGGATCATATAATGGCGTCATATTAAATGCATTTACACTACAACAGACAGCAAATATGAACACCAAAATGCAGACAGTTCACACATGAAATGCAGCAGGTGTTTTTCCTAATCAGAAGACAATTTATTGTAGATTGACACGCAGCTGGGTAACAGCACTTGAACTAGCATGCACTGTGCATAGCATCATATAACAGATGCAGAGTTACAGATTAAACAAATTAAAACTGAATACAAGAATAATCATATGCTTGTAACAGTTAGCGCTAGTGACAGTTTAAAATTTTTGTTACAGAATGAAGTGAATACACGGCAACCAACCATCCAAAAATATTAGTGAGTAGAACTTCTCTCTCTCTCTGTCTTTCTCTCATTCAAATCTATCTCTCACACACTAACAAAATGGGAGGGACAGATGCACAGTTTAGGCCTACTTATAGTCAAATACAAAAACTGAATATACAATAGCTATTCATACTAACAAGCCATTTACCAGACGGCAAGCGTCCGAAAACACTAACTTAATTAATTAAATCAACACAAAAGTCCAAGACGCAACTCTCGACATTATAGAAATGATACGTCCTCTTCTTGCTGTCATCGGAGGCAAAGCATCGCACAACCAAATCTGTGACAGAACAAAGGTAACATAACTTACTAAATGACAGGCTATAATCAATCATAAAATTAGATTAGCTGATTTAACCATGCAGTTGCCTCAGGAAGGCTGCATCATGGCTTTTGTTTCAACAACCCTACACACAACAAAATTCTCTGCCAGTGGTGTTCAGTACTAAGACAGTGAAATCGGGCCTGACAGCAGCACATATTATTGTGACTGACTGACCAAGACCAAACAAGTGAGCATGTGCTGCGCAGGAGAAATAATAAAAACATTTGCCTACCTTAAGAAGACGGTATGACACCAAACGTGGTCGTGTGCTCAGGGGGGTGCTGGAGTCAAATCAACAACTTCCAGAAACAAGGCCGACTTCTCTGGACCCGAGCTCATCTGAGACTGACTGGCACAAAGTGGAAAAGTGTGCGGTGACCAGTCCATATTTCAGATGTTTTTTAGAAATCACAGACGTTGTGTCCTCAAGGCTAATGAAGAAAAGGACCATCCAGATTGTTACCAGCTCAAATTTCAAAACCAGCAGCTGTGATTGTATGGGGTGGTGTTAGTGCCCATGGCATCATGGGTAACTTGCATACCTGTAAAGGCACCATGATACTGAGGTACACATATGTTTTGAAGCAACATATGCTACCATCCAAACAACATCTTTTCTTACCTGTTTTTTCCAGCAAGACAATAAGACACATTCTACACATGTTCCAACAGCATGCCTTCATAGAAAATAAGTGCAGCTACCAAACTGACCTGCTGCAGTCCAGACCTAACTCCCACTAAGCATGTGTGGCGTGTTAAGAAGAGCAAAATGTAGCAACAGAGAGCCTGGACTGTTAAGCAACTAAAGTCATATATCAAGCAAGAATGGGAAAAAAATTACTTTGAAAACTTCAACAATGGATGTCTTCAGTTCCTAAATGAGTGTTGTTAAAAGAAAAGGTGCTGACCCACCTTTTTGGAATTTGTTGCAAGCTTCAAATACAGAATAAGTGTATATTTAAAACAAAACAATGAAGTTTGTCCATTTTGACATTGAGTATCTTGTCTTTGGACTGTTTTCTATTGAATATAGGTCAAAAAGGATTTACAAACCATTGCATTCTGTTTTTATCTAAGTTTTACACAGTGTCCAAACCTTAGTTGAATTGGAGTTGTAGCATTTCCTCTCATAAAGACTTCCTCTTGCAGGATGAATGCACTCTAGCAGATCTAAAAGTGTCTTCTCAAGTACTCCAATTTTAGCAGCAGAAAGCACTTTCCTCAGCACTTCAACAAATGTCCTGACAGTCCAGCATCATCTGAAAATCAGCAGAAGTTCAGTTGGGCATATATACTGCAGATGTATACAGATATACATCTGCAGTGTTAGTAAATAGACCGCTTTTTTATCTGGTCACTGTTAGAGTATTGAGCTCACTTTAGAAAACAATGACTCAACATTTTTGCTCTGATTATAATATTTTAGTCTTACTTAGTGTTTTCAATTTAATGATGATGTCTCAAGGCTTCAGAGGTCCATGGCTATTTTCCAGGAACATACCTTTATTCATTTTGAGCCACGGCTCATTGGTAATGCTGCATCTTTACCTTCTGACACAGACAGGGGATCAGTACATATGCTGAGTAAATAATTCACGAGGAACAAAGAACAAATCTGCATGGAGATGGGCCTGAAGTACCCCTCTCAGCAAGATAATTGGGCAGAGAGAAATACTGGGGATATGCAGTAAAATTCTAATTACAACCCTGAAACATGGCACTTAAAATGCTTGTGTCCTTACATAAATTGAGATTATGGGCTAGACAGCTGTGTTGCTTATTTACCCAGTCAACAACAAAACAGTAATGATCAATTTTAGGTTTAGTTTATAACAAGCAGGCTGGAGCTCTGCTGCTAAGGCGTATTGCTAGCTGTCTGTTGTCAACAGTATATACAGTGAGTGTGTGATTAGGCACCCACGTGGTAATTTTATGTGTCAAATACATTTAATGGACATCCACTCTTAAATATAACCCTTAGAGTAGTTATTAATGTTTTAAAAGTTCAATTTTTTTAAAGGACCGAAAGAAAGGCCTGTTTGAAGCCCAGCTCATCACATGGTGCCTCTATGTCAGTGACCGTCTGTGTCTGCTCATGACATTTTAGATATTCTTCTGCGTCAGCTGTTTGTGCTCCAGGATGCCGTTACCTTGATGAAGTGCACATGGTGGGATGACGCAGCGTGATCCTTAAGTTTACACAGCAGCACAGACTGTCACTATGGTTAAGTTTAGGCCAGGGGTAGGCAACCTGAGGCTCTAGAGCCACATGCGGCTCTTGAGCCCCTATCAAGTGGCTCCTGTGTCTCTGACTAAAAATTATATGGAAATGAATTGCGATTATTTTTTAAAAGTTTTCATTCAATTTTTCAATTGCAAAAACATGTAGCCTGTACACAGAATATGAAAATGTATTTCATTAACTAAAATATGCATCATATTTCTGTGGCCTTGGTGCCTTTTCTGCTAAATTTTGCCAAATTTCAAAAATGGTGGGCGGTCCTGGATCAAAAAAGCCTGACTAGCTATGGATTCCAAATCCAAGATAGGAGAAGTCTCAGAGGAAAGTGGAGAAGTTATTAGTGCATAGAGATAATAATAACAGTGCATGGATAGAGCTTTTAATTTTTACCACCAACACTGCAAAGTTAATGTAACAAAAATAATAAATAGTGGTAAAACATAGTGATGAATGCTCATGTAGACCCATTAATAGTATTGATAGGCTATATTGACTATATGCGTTGTGTTACGTGCAGCTCCAGACAGATTTTTTTGTTGTTGTTTTGGGCCAGAAATGGCTCTTTTGATAGTAAAGTTTGCCGACCCCTGGTTTAGGCAAAAGAGGCACATGGTAAGGAGTTGAAAAAAGTAAAATAAATGCACAACCACACAGGAAACAGACTCCCATATTAAAGTCAGTTGTTTGTGGGACCCATCCACCTCCGCACCCATCTGCCCCATAAGTGCACTTAGCTCCTTGTATTTTGTGGTTCCCGGCAGGGTTATAACCTGACGCTGTCCTTCAGCAATTTATAGGCACGCGACCGGTTCCATCCAGCCGCACTCTCAAGTGACGCTGCCTGTGTGCGTTGCATTTGGACCCGCCTGATGCCATCCAACAATCCAACAGTCAGTGTAGTAGCCTATTTTTCGAGTCATCCGCACTTCAGCCAGGCCGAATTTAACACAAAGCAGACGAGAAATCAGACAGCGATACAACATTAAAACATCCGGTTACTTTTCAGAATAAAACACTCCATGTTTGCGTCTGATCGTATTTCACTTAACTACATCAACAGATCGTCACAATGAGTGGATCCAGGCCTGTATTAACAGGTCAGAGGTTTTCGGAGGTCACTACCAGCAACACTTACAAGGAGAAGCTAATTTGGGAGGTGTTTATAATTATATATGACACAACACATGCTTTTATAAGGACCTGCATAGAAAGGAAATGGCGTGGAACAATTTATTGGGAGTAATGGGAGTGAATCCACATCACTATAATTAATCCACGGAGTGAATAGAGTTATTACTTCTTCTTCTGTAAGTAATAATGCGCGTGATTCTGTAATTACCGTGGGAACTTCTCGGTCTCGCCACTCCATCTGATCCGGCAGTGCTACAAGGTGCCAGACTCAAAACGCAACCGGTGGGAATTGACGGATAAGGGATTACGGAGCAAAACTGCAGCAGAGTGGTAACGCAGCGCACATGCAAGCGATGGAAATCCTGGGTTATAAATCATTTTAAGTCACATCTATAATGTTTTCTAACTGTTGATATAGTGCATCAGTAAGCATTACGTGTGTTTATAAGTGTATTCATAAAGCATTATGAAAGCATTATAATTCTCTATGAATACTTTCATAATGCATAATAGATGTGGTCTTCATAGAAGGTGTTAGCGAAAATTTCCCAAAATGTTGAAATGCTCTTTCAATATCTTCAGAGTTGTAGTTTTTATTCAAATGATGAACAGGCCTTATACAGTCACTTGGGCATTATGCTCCTGCTTGTCCCATACATCCATCCTTTCATCCAGGAGCAGTAGACTTGGCACAGTGACAGTCTCCTCCTGACAGCAGCCAGACAAAATGGCACCGATGACAAATGGAGACAGGAAAATTAAAAGTGATGGAGTATTTTTAACATTTAATACCTACAGCCGACAACACTATGTATCCTTGATGTGGTTCTGTGAGTCTGCACAGCGTGTCTCCATTACTCCGTTACTCTGTACTCTGCCAGCTATTGCCTACTTTGTATTACACATAAACGAGTCATCATCATGGGTGAAAAAACAATTTCTTGATTCACTTTTTGCCAGTGTTGGACAATGTTTAAAGAAGCAGACACAGCATCTAAGTTCTTTATTATTTTTACATTTTTTATCAGAGTTGTGGTTTGGCTCTGTTATAGGGAAATGGATATGAGCGTGATTTCTTGGACGACAGGCGAGTGTTCATCATGGATGTGTATAATCGTTACATCTATCCTGGGGATGGATATGCCAAAAGTGAGTAAAAGCACCATTAATTTTCTTCTCAAACTTGCTTTTTCGTAGAATTTTGATAAGCTTAATCCATTCAGAAATTATTTTCCAAACACAAAAAATATTGTCATAATGGACTTTTACTCTAAATGCACTCATAAGCAAATGTCCTTTTAATGAGTATACTTTATTGTATTGGGTTTTTGGTTCTGTCCACTCCAATGGATGGAGAATCCTTATGCAGAAATGGCCTGATAGTTAAAATGACAATAAATGGTTTTAACAGACTTTTGTTTTTTTCACCAAATAATGTGAGATTATTATACTTTCATGAATAATTAACTAATATCAATACATAAAGTGATATTTTAAAACCCATTACATAGATATTGTTTCTCATTTTTGTCATTGTGACTTAAAATATCCTCAATTTCTCAAGTAGAAACAGTGTGTGAAAATCCTCCAGAAATGTATATTTTGTGAACACAGTCAAAAAGATGCATTATAACATAAATGTATCATTATAAAATGTAATCATTACAGTATTTCCCTGTTAAAACAGTATTTGATTTTCCAGCGACACTCAGATCCACCATCCATTCCAATGGATGGATATTAAAAAAAGTTTAAAAAACAGGGAAAAAGCTACAAATCTTTCACATGATTTTTGACATGTATAAGTAATATGACATTTTATGTTTACCTTAAACACTGTTTTAACACAATTTATGTACATGGACAATATGATTAATGAGTTCAGGCCCTTGGTGTCACACAATGCCATTTGAATGATGCTGTGATTTCCTTCTGCACTCCCAAGCACTCTGCTAGCTCTCAGCGGGGAATCTGTCATGCAGGAGTCCATGCAACACTATCATCACAGATTTACACAAATTAATCTGTTAATATATTAAAGCTGATCTGACAGCAACCACATGGTACCATTTGTCCCAAATTCTAGCAATGCTCTGTGGACAAAACATCACTCTTCAAATTCTCTCCATCCATCAGCCATCTTCTGCACTGCAACACATTCAGTTCAAGATATTTTAAAATTGTCTCTACCCCTGAAAGTAATGCACATACTGGCTTGTTTAAGCTAAAAAAAACACATTTATTTCCTCATACTTACTCAGGTACCAAAGCTTACAACTGTGACACTTTTTCTTTCAAGTCTTCTTAGAAAACCAGCAGGACTAGAACTGAAAAAAACTCCCACAAAATCTGTTTCACATGCTATTGCATTGTTCTTTCCTGCTTGCAGCTTAATTCTGTTTAAATTTTGAAACTCCTAATTAATTGTCTCCAATTAACCTTTTTCATCATCTGGATTAATTATTGGAAATAATCATTCAAATTAATGAAAGCACAGCCACATATTTACATATCTGAGTATTCTATAGATAGAGAAACCAAATTACCTAGCTGAACATTTCATAAGAATTCATCAATTCAACAGAAATTGGTTTTGTAAGCATTTAAACTGCCGGTGCGGGAAGAAATCCTTTTGCATTGAATACTGCAGCAGGATTTGTCAGAGCTTCAACGTGTAGATTTGGACCTAAGCACAGGACAGACTGATAAGGAGGCAGGCAGGAAATGTGCACAATTTATTGATCAACTGGCTTTGAACCTCAGGGGGTCCAGAGGCAGGCAGGTGACGGGTAGAAGAAAGTTACCAGGAATACTAAAGTCCAGGAAAACCAAACCAGCAATGAGAACCCTGCTCAAAAAATCACAGGGAGAGACGCTAATAATAAACCGAAGTGTACTGCTGTTTGTAGGAGTGACTGATTGTAAAGGGAGATTCTGAGCGGGAGGTGAAGGGACAGCAGGACAAGGCAGAGACAAATCAAACCTATCAGGGGGAGGCACTCAGTATGAGCTTGTGGGAAGACGCAATAGGACAGAAATTGAGAGATGAGGAGAAAAATCAAACAGGAAATACGCAGCATGAATGAACATCTGAATCAAAAAGAGGACAAAGATGATGTCAGGAGCAGAGGCAGAACGGATCATACGTCGAGATGAGGCCTGTGGATAACTGCTGCTGGTTTCATATGGACTGTTAGTGATGGCAGTTGCGCTCTGTAGCTCCCTGATGACTGTGAGAGTGGACACCCAGAGCATCTCCATGTCTCTGTGTCTTCAGGAGCCATAAAGAGGAAGGTGGAGCTGGACTGGGGCACTGAGGACTCCGAGTACCTGCAGAAAGTAGAGCTCCACTCTGAAGGAGCACTGAATGAGGTGCGACCCGACATCATCATCTACAATGCGGGGACAGACATCTTGGATGGGGACCCCCTCGGGGGACTCTCCATATCACCGCAGGTACTGCACGTGCTCAGTTGGACATTCATTGTAAAGACATTTCACATATGAGCATTGATCAGCCTGCAGTGACGGAACAGCTGGTCACACTTCATACAATAAAATGTCAGTGGAGAGCTGGAAGAAGTGTCACAGTGGTCACAATATTAGGTACACCTGTACCAATGCAATTAGTCAATGCAGTCAGATGCAACTGCAATGAAGTGTACTTTTTTGATGACTATAGTAGGGTTGGGTAATATATCAAATATACTCAATGTATCATACCTTGTTTCACAAGCGATATAAAATGTCTATCACAAAATGTCGTTTGCATGAAACTCGCTTCGGCATTTTGGTTCCCTTGCTCTCCCATGTGATTCTTTCCCTCTCAGACAAACACACAAAAGGTGGGGCTCTCTTAGAACTCCAGAAAGTGACTATTAAGTCACATTTTGTGACCATGGAGCACCACTGCAACTTGAAAATACTATTAATATCTTAACTGGAGAGCTTTTAGTTTGTTTCCAGCTTACAGAGAATAAATCATCATGTTTAACGCCACTGCAGTAACAGTCTAACTTAATGAATGGAACTAACGTTAGTGTAAGCAGGTGAGGCGTGTGTGTTTTCATCTTCAGAGCTCCATTCACAACTATTTAGTCACATTTTGTGGCACAAGAGTGACCAGCAAATCTTTGAACTGGAGAGCTGTTAGACTGTTTTCAGCTCTAACTGAATGAATCTTCATGGTTAAAGGTGCTGCAGTAACAGTTTAACTTTTTGCTAATGCTAACATCAAACTGTTGACTGGAAGCCTTAGGTTAACAGCAACACCTCCTGCCCGGGAAGGGTTCCGCTTTAACTAATTTAATTTAGGATTGTCAAACAAATAATTTTTTAATCACGATTAATATCAGAATTTTTAAATCACATTCTTTAATCACTTGTTTTTGAAGTTCACATTGACAAGTTGAAGTAATTCTTACCAAATTGTCTTGATTAGGAATCAAATGACAGCAAAAAAATGGCATTGGGAAAAAAGTGGGCATGTCTTTTAAACTGAGACTCATGGGTACCCATAGAACCCATTTTCATTCAGATATCTTGAGGTCAGAGGTCAAAGCCCCCCTGAGCAATGTTTATCCTCACTTTAGAGGGTTATATGGGTCTCTCCCAGAGAAGTCAGTATGACATGGTTGATAAGACTGGATTCCTCACATCCAGTTTTATGTGATACCAGTATGATCACTACAGCTGTAAAACTCAGCCTTGCACAGCCTCTTAAAGACTGGAATGTCAGTAAGAGATTAACAAGATCAAAAACATTTTAAAAAGTAGCGCGTTTTGTATTGACCTTAAAAGCATCCCAATTAGCATTTTGATGCTGACAGCCCTAATTTAACCATAAAAACACTTAATTTAACCTTACTATAGCTGTACTTTAACTTCAATATAGCAGTATTTTATTAAACTTTATTATAACTTTAGTTTCTTTAATTGTAGTATTTGGCAGTTGCTACTTCATTTTACATTGTATTTTAACTGCAGTTAATGTAATACTTTTTTATTTTAGTAGTTTACAGTAGTTTAGAAGAGATTTAAAAATATCGAGATGTGCATCACGCATGGGGATACAGCCAAAAAATACAGCAATGTTACTTAAAAGCCATATCACCCCAAGATTAGACACAAGCTGTTTCCACTCTCAGTGGCTGGACAAACAGGATGTGTCCCTTTCCTCTCATGTGTCATCCTGAGAAGTTTGCCACTCCACACTGGAGTAGTCAGATATGGGAAGAGTCAGGCTGCCTCCAGGCCTCTCTCCCTCCTCAGGTGAGGCAGAAAGTGTAGACTCTGTAGAAGCTTCAGCCAGCAGCCAACAACATTCAAACACGTCTCTTATTAATCTGAATGGACTGACAGCAGCTGTCCTCTCGTCTGTCTCTGCCAGGGCATTGTGAAGAGAGATGAGATCGTGTTCAGGGCTGCAAGGCGACGGGGCATCCCCATACTCATGGTGACTTCAGGGGGGTACCAGAAGAAAACGGCCCGCATCATCGCTGACTCAATCCTGAACCTGCAGCGGCAGGGCCTGATCGGGGCAGAGGCTGTGGAGAGGAAGGGCTCCTCTTCACTGGGGACCAGCATGATGCGCAGCAGCTCTGGATGTGTTGGATCAACATTCACTGCTGTCTGACGTATTCATCCTCACAGCTGAGACATGAGGTAATTTATAGTGCAGTGACTGTGTGGCAGCAGTGGCATCACTGTAAGCTCACTTTTGTCACACGCAGAAGTGTTGATTTGAAAGTCATGACAGGGGACACCCAGTGTTTGATTGCACTTATACAACAACCAGATAACAACTTTGGTAAAATCTTACATCTTAAGTATTTAAGTTGACTCAAAGGGAATGTCCTGGATAATTGTACAGAAACAATGGCACTCTCCTGAACACAGCCCATTTCAGGGGTTCTTAAATGCCACAAAAGAGTTTTTAACTTTCATCAGTTGGAGAATGATGTTTTTTGTTTGATATATGTCCATATGTGCTTTAAAGAGAGGTATTCCTTTTTTCTCAGGAAATGTAATAATGAAAGATAATATATTACGAGTCAATGATACATGGCGGATATAACTGTCCTTTGTCCCAGTCACTGACTGTCGAGGTGAAACACCAGATCGCTGTGCATGAGAACTCTAACTGTCAAACGTGATCTGATGGGGATGTTAACAGGAGATAATGTCTTCTTTATTACTAATCAGCATTTTTTTTTAGCGCTTCCAGTATAAATCTCTGTTTTATGTTATTTAATAATGTAATTGTTAGAGTTAGCAACGTTCCTATGTGAAGTTTGGCCATTGATGAGTTTTTATACGTACTGCTTTAAATTCACTGAATCTCTGCAGTTAATGTTTACAGGGAGTCCAATGTGATTTTCCTGAAGGTACAATAGTGTTTTAAACTTGAAGATATTTAAAAACCTATAACACATGACTCTGAGCACTTTAACTGATGTATGGTGAAAGTAACATTCCCAAACTCCTAAAAGTCAGTTTTGTTGTTGGATTGTGTTCCCGTCATCTCCATAGCAAAGGTCACAAACTGAGACGTCCTGCATGTGTTGAATGAGCAGGCCTGCACGGGGACATTTACATTGATCTCCTGTATTGAGATATACAGAGCTCTCCTAATGATGTTTACACACACAGAGCTGTGTGAAAGGAGACAACATTCATTCATTCATTCATTCATCGTCCGTAACCGCTTGTCCTCGTAAGGGTCGTGGGTGGGCTGGAGTGTATCCCAGCTGTCATTGGGCGAGAGGCGGGGTACATCCTGGACAGGTCGCCAGACCATAGCAGGGGTGACACATATAGACAGACAACCAGTCACACTCACATGCACACCTATGGCAATTTAGAGTCACCAAATAGGCAAACTACGCACAGGAGGCCCCCCCGCCCAAGGCCGAACTTTACCCCAACCTGGATTCAAACCGGGGATTCGAACCCTCTTGCTGTGAGGCATCAGTGCTAACCACCACACCACTGAGTTGCCCAGGAGACGACATATATCCTTAAAAATATGATCAATGCAACAACCGGAACAAAATCACAGTCTCCAAAAGACACTAAAGATTACATCAAACACTAACAGAATACTGACGGGTGAATACTGTACAGGAATGTGTGTGTGTGTGTGTGTGTGTGTGTGTGTGTGCGTGCGTGTGTGTGTGTGTGTGTGTGTGTGTGTGTGTGTGTGTGTGTGTGTGTGTGTGTGTGTGTGCGTGTGCGTGTGTGTGCGCGTGGTATGTTAACTATTAGATTATTTCTAAAACACTGAAGTATTAGTGCATCCTTTTGCTTACTTCTACCTGAAATATTTGAATCCCCCCTTCTGCTGATGGAGAGCATCAGACGGTAACTTTCTTTACAGCTCCACTGAAATTGACAGATTAATTGAGCAAAGCAACATTCTGGTCCTGGCTTTTATTTCTGTAGTTTTGGCCATCATTGTTTGGCTATGATATCAGCAGGATTTCCACCGCAGTGAATTTTAAAAGTTTTGACATTAGAAAAACTGTTTTCACATCTTCCACACAGCAGGCTAACAGCCAAGGTGTGTCTTAAAAAAACAGGCAGAGGATTATTAAAACAAACATGAGCAAGAGTGGTGCAGTTGCTCAGACTGTTGTAATTTACAGAAATCACTTTGAAATCTGCATATGACTATGATCATTGTGGAACACTGCTCCTGGCAGCTGCTGCAGTGTAGGCATTCTGATTTAACTTTAATTGTCTTATCCAACAGAAGACGATCCACAAACGAGCAAATATCTCACCATCCACAAACAATGTTTGTTTTATTTGTTTGTTGTAAAATCCAATCCACAGAAATACAGAGTGATTTGCAAATATGCCTGAATTACTAGTGAACATGTCTTTTAATTTTTGATAAAAGGTTGGTTTTACAGAATTGCAATAACAAAATAAGTTATATTTATGCTTTTGTGGATTTATTTGTAAATGTGAAACAGGTATTTCACTTTTGTGGATTGCTTCCTGTTAGTTTGTGTGATGTTCCACCTATTTGGAGGGTTTTGTCCATTTCCTCTCACAGCAGATCTGTAGGAAAATATCCACAGATGATGTGAGGTGCAGTTAGTAACTACGCCAGCAGGTGGTGGTACATTAACACACACACACACACACACACACACACACACACACACACAGAGAGAGGACAGAACTGAATGTGTCTTTTCTGTCTCCTTGATTGTACCACCCATCTTTAGATGAAACCACCACCATATGATGAAAGTCCTGACAGCTGTGTTCCCTTGGAAACCGCACCTCACATCTGTTAATGCAGATCTGCCGCATGAGGAAAATCCACAAACAAATAGAAGAGAAGTCACAAATGTGGGGTGGCCAACAAATTGACAGGAAGCATTCCAAATATGTTTCACATTTACAAATGGAACCACACATGTATACGTATGACTTAACATGTATTTGTTGTGGTGAAACTATTTACATTTGAAAAATCTTGTGTTGCTCTGTCGTTTTGTGGTTATGACTTAACATGACACAAATAATAAAAATACAGGGGCAGTGAGATATTTGTGGATCATGGTACACATTTGTGAATTGTCTTTAATCCATTTCTTTTTTCACATAAAATCAGATAAGACACTAGTCCAATGGAATGTGACCCTGTCATTTCCTTCAGTTTGTGCATTAAATAAAACTGTAATTACTGTAAACTGTAATTAATACATGTGTATGATTGGGCAGTCTGAGGCAGGGTCTTTATTTAGGATCCTTGTGTCCTGAAGGTAGAAGCTCCTCCTGAGCCTCTTAGTGCTGCCTGCTGTAACAGGTCACTTCTTTCTGACTTTGACAGTGAGAAAAGGCAGTTAACCAGGTGGTTAGGATTTTTAACGATTCTCTTGGCCTTATTTCTGCAGCATCTGTAGAGCAGCACCTGGTGTGTTCAGCTGAATGAAGGCCCTTGTGGTGCTCTTCAGTGCTGTTTCACCATCAGGTTGTATTCCCCTTCAGGATGCTCTTGATGGTGCAGGAGTATAAATTCCTCATTGTTTGAGGGGACAACTGGAATTTCCTCAAGTGTCTAAGGTGACATAGTCTCTGCCTTGCCTTTCTCTCCTGTGGGTTCCAGCTAACAAAGTCAAATAGAAACTTTATACCACAGCTTCTGTGGTAACTGAAACTGTTGGCAGGACATCACTCGAGAGGAATGAAGTGAAACAAGATGGCAGTTGAGTGTGATTATCAGGCTGAAACATTCCTCTGGTCAGCCCAGCTTAGCTGAAAGAGAGAAAGGTAAACAGTAAAATTCCTAAGTTATCATGACTGATTGAAATGATGGCCCAAACCACAGAATAACTTAAAATAATGCTAATGTTCAGAGGCCTGATGCTCCACTTCATCCAGCTTTTCATGGGCAGTGTGCTCTTCTGCTGCTGTTTACATTTGGCTTCAGTAAGTTCTGACACCACAATTTAATTTTACAAGGAAACATTTTAAAGGCAAGCAGCAGTTGCAGTGGGAGGGAAGCACATGTTGACACCTTGCAGAGTCAACAGTGACATGCTGTCGGCTTGTGAGCAGCTCAGTTGGGGAACGCGGAGAGCAATGTCGACCTCACAGATCAGATTTATCCGTTGTGCTGGAGAAGAGTTTGGAAAGCCCTTGAAACCTGGATCGACATCAGTTTTCTTTTGCTGTGTTAAGATACCTTTCAAAAGCTTTTTAACCCATGAAACCTGAGTAAATTAATTTGTTTTCAAAAACATGAGGAAAAAGGCAATAAGCAAGTTGTCAAGAAGTGTCCAAATTGCAAGAAAAGCATAAAAAGTGACAAGAAACTGACCTGAGAATAAGTTTATTCAAAAAAAAATTTAAAAATGTTTAGGGAAAGTTGTCCAGGAAACTACATGCTAATTTAACAATATTTTAAAAATATGTTTCAGCAAAGTGTATACATATATTTTTTTCTTTTTCAAGATATTTTTTGATGGGGTCTTTTTCTTTTTTGTTTTTACCTTTCTTTCTTTTTTTGCATTTTTTCTGGTTACTTTATTTTTTTAAATTTTTTTTGGTTTGTGTCTTGTTTAGGTGCTCATTGCTTTCTACCCATGTTTTAACCCATCTGCTTGGGTTTTAAAGGGGTAGCTTTTGCCTTTGATCTGGAGTTCTGCATGAATTCATTTTATTTATAAAGCCCATTATCACAAAACACAGTTTGGCTCAGAGGGCTTTACAGCATATGACATCCCTCTGCCCTAAGACCCTGTCCTGGTCCAGGCAACCTGAGCCAGCCCTAATTAAAAGCTTTATCGAAGAGGAAAGTCTTAATTCTACCCCTAAAAGTGGAGAAGGTGTCTGCCTCCCTGACCAAAACTGGAAGATGGTTCCATAAAAGAGGAGCTTGGTAACTGAAGGCTCTGGCTCCCATCCTACATTTGGAGACGTTGGAACTTTGGATTTGGAAACACAAGTACCCCTGCATCTTCAGAGCACAGTCCTCATAATATAATATATAATATAAGATGAGATAAGATAAGATAAGATGATCCTTTATTAGTCCCACAATGGGGAAATTTGCATTGTTACAGCAGCTATGAGTTACAGGATAAAGAACAGTACAATAGTAAAAAAATAATTTCAAATATAATAAATATTTAATAGTTGTATGTATAGTATAATAAAAACACAAGGTAACAAAACTAGTAACATAAAGTTACAAGGTGCCAAAAACTCAACAGCCTAGACATATATAAAAATATGTACAAACAAATATATACACCAATTGCACATGGAGGATAACTGCACTTGTGAGAAATTGCACTTTTTGTATAAGTCCAGTTGGTGTGTGTGTGCGTGTGAGTGACTGTGTGTGGTCTACTGGGAGCAGTGCTGGTTGTACAGGAAGGAAGGACCTGTGGTACCGCTCCGTCACACACTTTGGATGGAGCAGTCTGTCACTGAAGGAGCTTTCCAGGGCAGTCAGATTGACATGCATGGGGTGGGAGTCATTCTCCAGCATGGATGACAGCTTGGTGATCATCCTCCTTTCTCCCACTACCTGCACTGGGTCAAGCGGGCATCCCAGGACAGAGCTGGTCTTCCGTATCAGTCTGTCAAGCCTTTTCCTGTCGTCAGTGGTGATGCTGCTGCCCCAGCAGACCACTTCATAGAAAATGGCTGATGCCACAACATTGTCAAAGAAAGTCCTTGGGAGCGGCCCCTGTACTGTGAAACACCTGAGTCTCCTGAGCAGGTACAGTCTGCACTGGCCCTTCTTGTAAAGTGCAGTGGTGTTATCAGTCCAGTCCAGTTTATTGTTCAGGTGAACTTCCAGTTCCTTGTAAGAGTCCACTATCTCAATGTCCATTCCCTGGATGTTCACCGCTGCAACGGAAGCGTGTCTGCGCCTGCAAAAATCCACCACCAGCTCCTTGGTTTTCCCTGCATTAATCTGGAGGTGGTTTCGCTTGCAGTAGTCCACCAAGTTATTGGTGAGTTCTCTGTACTCTGTGTCATCCTTATCTGGGATGAGGCCAACGAATGCAGAGTCGTTCGAGAACTTTTGCAGGTGACAGTTCGTCGAGCTGTACATGAAGTCTGCAGTGTAGAGGGTGAAGAGAAAAGGAGCTAAGATGGTTCCCTAGGGGGCCTCTGTGCTGCAGACCAACATGTCCGCCACACAGTCCAGAGCCCTCAAGTACTGTGGTCGGTTGGTGAGGTAGCCAAGTATCCAGAATACGAGGTGGGGATCCACCCCTGTGTGCTCCAGCTTGTCCCTCAGAAGCACAAGCTGTATGGTGTTGAAAGCACTGGAGAAATCAAAGAACATGGTTCTTACAGTGCTCCCAGGCTTTTCGAGGTGAGAGAGAGCTCTATTACGGAGGGAGATGACTGTGTCATCCACTGCGATGCCAGGTTGGTAGACAAACTGGAGTGGGTCCATCAATGAGCCGACCCAGGGGTGGAGATGGACAAGGACCAGCCTTTGCATGGTGTGATGGTGTGATGACCTTATCTTCTGAACCGGCACCAAACAGGAACTTCCGCAGCAGCGGCACTCTCCCTATCTTCAGGCTTCGGTTGAAGATGTGCTTAACTATCCTGCACAGCTGGTCTGCGCAGGACTTCAGGAGCCTGGAGCTGATGCCATCTGGACCTGCAGCCTTCCTCGCCTTGATCTTTCTGTGCTCACTACTGACCTGGATCGCTGATAGGGACAGACGGGGGGCTGGGTGCTGAAAGGTGTGGCTGGGGGATTGAGGCTTTTTGCAGGAGGAGCAACAGGGGGTGACTTTGAACTGAAAGTTGCAGGGAGGGGAGTAGAGGTGGAAGTGAGGGTGGGGATCGATGTTGGGGTAGGCAGATGGTGGGGGTAGCTGCTGGTATGACTGGGCAGGGGGAGGGGCGGATGGCTGAACAAACCTATTGAAAAATAGGTTCCGATTGTTCACCCACTTCCTGTCCCCCAAAGCCTGGGAGTCAGGTTCCTTGTGGCCAGAGATGGTTTTGAGGCCCTTCCAGACTCTACTGATGTTGTTCTGCTGCTGATCCTCCATCTTCTTCCTCTCTTGAGGGTTGAAAGGGAACTATGAGCTGTGAAAGACAAGTGGGAGCCTGACCATTCAGTTCTTTGTAGGTAAGGAGGAGGATTTTAAATTAAATTCTGGATTTTCACAGGAAGCCAGTGCAAAGACGTTAAGACAGGAGAAATATGATCCCTTTTCTTGGTTCCCATTAGTATACCTGCAGCAGCATTCTGCACCAGCTGGAGAGACTTCAGGGACTTTTTGGGGCAACCTGATAATGGAGAGTTACAGTAATCCAGCATAGAAGTAACAAATGTGTGCTCTCAACTGAGACAGGATATGTCTAATTTTTGTAATGTTAGGCAAGAGAAAGAAAGTCAAGTCAAGTCAATTTTATTTATAGAGCCCATTAACATAAAACATGGTTTGCCTCAGAGAGCTTTACAGTGTACGACTTCCCTCTGCCCTTAGACCCTCACATCACCCAAGGAAAAACTCCCGAAAAAGAACCCCTGTAATGGGGAGAAGAAAAAAAAAGGAAGAAACCTCAGGAAGAGCGGTAGAGGATGATGAGGGACCCCTCTTCCAGGACGGACAGACGTGTAATAGAGCCACCAAAAAGACACATCTGTAACCCTGGATGGATATCTTACTCTCAAAAGTCAAACCAGTGTTGGTGTGTATGATTTAGAGGCCAGCTAAGACAATGTCCAGAAACTGGATGCATCAGGCAAACTAAATGACTTCAAGGGCTTTAATTAGATGCTTTCTTACTGAGTCACTAAAGAAAAAGTGTTGGATCCTCATGACATCATGTGGGGCAGGGCTTTAGGAACACCCATATGGGACAAGCTGTACTCAATGGAAAATTCAGAGAAAGACTGAAGTACCCAGCATCAGCATTATCAGTTTGGGTTTTTCAAACATATTATACTTTTAGCATGAGCAGCACAAGTCAAGTCAAGTCAATTTTATTTATAGAGCCCATTATCACAAAACATGGTTTGCCTCAGAGGGCTTTACAGTGTACGACATCCCTCTGCCCTTAGACCCTCACATCACCCAAGGAAAAACTCCTGAAGAAGAACCCCTGTAACGGGAAAAAAAGGAAGAAACCTCAGGAAGAGCGGCAGAGGATGATGAGGGATCCCTCTTCCAGGACGGACAGACGTGCAATAGATGTAGTAAATAACAAGTGAGATACAATGTGGCAAAAAGGAAAGAGAAAGAGAGAGGGCAGGAGAGGGGGAGAGAGAGGGAGAGAGGCACAGCAATAGTGGAGACAGACACATGTCATATTACAATAACGATAGGTGTGAAATTATCAAATGCACTCTATGATGATATTGTGGGAGTTAATAAGTCTCATGTATATATTGATAGGGAGCTGTCCAAAGGCATGATCACGGCATCGGTGCAACCAGGACCAAGACCATGATCAGGGCAAGTGGGGGGTACAGTATCAGTGCAGCCACAGCACGAGTACAACCAAAGGCATGGTTGTACCTGGGGCCCATGATTATGGTGCCTGGGTCTGTTGAACTGCACTACGCTAATCCCGTTGCCTCTCCGGAGCATTCCTGCTCCCTTGTTTCCTAGCTTTCCCGGACCCTGGCCACAACCCTGGCTGTGCCTGATCGTGGTGATATCTGTGCTGGCGCTGTGACCCTGCCTTTGGTTGTGCTCGTGCTGTGGCTGCACTGATACTGTACCCCCCGCTCGCCCTGATCGTGGTCTGGTCCTGGTTGCGCCGATGCCATGATCTTGCCTTTGGACACCTCCCTATCAATATACACATGAGACTGTTATCATCACCCACAACATCATCATAGAGTGCAATTGATGATTTCACACCTGTGGCGTGGTGAGGCGTGTGTTCACTAGGTAATGTGAGGGGGAGAACCGACAACGCCACCTGAGGAATTGCGCCCCAGGAAATACCTCAAAATATTAAAGTTTGGAAGATCAGTAAGGCACACAGTTTCGTTTCTGAAACAGGACAGAGACGTATTTTCCAAATAAATCAAATATTTATTGATAATCAAAATAAACAGGCATGGCTGGAACTGCAAAGGAAGAGGGAAAAATTAACTAGTCAAAATAAACTGAATCAATAAAACAACATTAAAGGGATTAAAAATATTTTTATTACAAGGTCGTCTAAAAAAAAAAAAAAAGGCCTTAACAAATACAATCTAAAAACCAGAGATGTGGTAAAATATCAAAAAACTCAGCCCAACATAACCTAAATAAAAGAGTGAGCAGAGGCCATCAGTGGGGAGGCAGACTACTATGGAGGAGTGCCTAAAGGTGCCACCACTACTCACCTCAGTGAAACACAGCAAACCTCACAGCAATCCTCACAGCAATCTCAAGAACAGCAATCGTGTCCCGGTGCCTTTACTTACGTGCAATGTGTAGGAACCTCACCCGGGGTGCCTAGCCTCCCCAACAAAATGGTGCTCCACTTCACTAAAAGAAAAATGCTAATAGCAAAATTAACAAATACAGCAACCCAGTTTTAATATATTCAAAGAAATCACTCAATAGGATGTAAAGGCAAATAAGAATAAAAAAGCAAAACTAAGAGCAAAATACAAAGAGCAAAACAAGAAACCAAACAACCAAACAGAAGCAAAATGAGGGCAAAACAGCAGTAAATCACGTGAACCACCTGGATTACCAGACCACTACAGCAGGAAGGCTCAGACACCACTGCTACCTCCAGCCTACCAGAGAGAAAAAAGGGGGGGTTTTAGATAAAAGTGCAGGGAAGAAATAAAACATGACAACTAAACTGAAAAGGGCTCCCGTACCTACCAGTACAGCAAACAGCAGCCACCACACACAGGAACCAGCAGCCAAAAAGAAGGAGCATGTGCTCACTCGTCCCTTATATAGGCTGGCTGTGATTAAGGGAGTGGCTACTGAGGAGTGGAGTCTGGAGGTGCGTTCACAAGCGCTACTCAACTGTCAGGTGCTATACCTCACTACACACCTATCATTATTGTAATATGACATGCATCTGTTTCTATTATTGCTGTGCCTCTCTCCCCCTCTCCTCCCCTCTCGCTTTCTCTTTCCTTTTTGCCATGATTGAATTTCATTTGTTATTTACGACATCTATTGCACGTCTGTCCGTCCTGGAAGAGGGATCCTTCATCATCCTCGGGAGTTTTTCCTTGGGTGATGTGAGGGTCTACGGGCAGAGGGATGTCGTACACTATAAAGCCCTCTGAGGCAAACCAATGTTTTGTGATAATGGGCTCTATAAAAAAAAATTGACTTGACTTGACTTGACTGTGTACTTTAGTCTTTCTCTGAATTTTCCATTGAGTACCGCTTGTCCCATATGGGTGTTCCTAAAGCCCTGCCCCACATGATGTCATGAGGATCCAATGCTTTTTCTCTGGTGACTCAGTAAGAAAGCATCCAATTAAAGCACTCTAAGTCATTTAGTTTGCCTTATGCATCCAGTTTCTGGACATTGTCTTAGCTGGCCTCTAAATCATGCACACCAACACTGGTTTGACTTTTAAAAGTAAGATATCCATCCAGGGTTACAGATGTGTCTTTTTGGTCACACAGGGTACATCCATGAAGACAACACTTCTCTAAATTGTCAGACACAATTAAAGGTGAGCATTTTCCCTATCTAGTTGGTCTCAGTGACAGACTATAGTTAAGTCAAAACCTGGTGAGGACGACAAGCATGCAGATGAGCTTTGTTTCTGAGCATTTGTGCAGAAATGTCTCAGTTGTGAAAACCAACTGTTGTTTGGTCTGCTGCTCTTAGATGATCTGGCAGGTTGGATGTGGAGTTCAGCTATGAGGTCAGAATGTTGAGCTGGTGTGGTTTGGTTAAGGTACACGTTCACTTCATCATAGTTAGGAAAAAAAATCATGTTTTGCCTGAAAACACGCATGGTGACTTTGACGGCACAAAAGATGCTGACAAAAGCTGGGGCTGGTCAGGAAAAAATATCCATGTTTATAAGCTCAAAGTGCAAAAGCGTTGTTTGTTGGTGTTGAACAGTGGTCTGCAGCTCGGCAGGTGTCTTTCCTAGGTGTCATGCCATCCAACATCCCCTCCACTTCCAGATGAAGTTGGCTTGTTTATTATGTCGACTTAGAAACAATATTATACATGTAAAACTAATTCTCACTGTACACACTTGCTTTATACATTGTATTGTAGCATAAGGCACATAGTTTTACATGATTTCCAAACTGTATCATAATGAGCTCGGAGATTCCCTCACTTTTCCTCTGGCACCATTGTATTTGTTATTTGTTGTTTTAAAATATCTGGACAAATATTTAATGAATGGTCAGGGATTTTGGTTCAGACTTCCATGCCCAGGGTTGTTATCCCTTTGGTGACTTGCCCTCTTTCACCATCTCACCAGGTTAGATTTTTGATTTTTTTCAATAGTTTGGTTTAGCTTTGTAAAGCTGCATTGTGGCAGCTGTGGTTCAGCTGGTAGAGTAGGTTGTAAACTAATTGGAAGGTTGGTGGTTTGATCCACGGCTCCTCCACACACCAGTGAAGTATCCTTGGGCAAGATACTGAACCCCAAATTGCTCCTGATGATTGTTCCATCAATGTGTGTGAATGTTTAAAAACAAACAGAAAAACAATAACCACTAAGTAGCAACTGCTTAGCCTCGGCTGCAAGTGTAGGAAAGAGTGTGTAAATGTGTAAATGACTAGAAAGTTGCTATACAAGTGCAGATCCATTTACCACGAGTCGGCTATATAGGCTTTAATCACTGTGACTAGAAATGAATACAAAACAAAATGTAAATGTATTGTACATCATCTTTGACTATATGATGAATAATGAGCAAGTGTGGACACAGCTAACAGGAGAGTCAGTAGGATGCCAATCAGTCTGTACAAGCCCACACACATTTAGAGTAATCAAGCAGAGTAAGGAACAGCTGTGTGGGAGGACAATGTCTGTGAAGGCTTGGACTTTTGTGCATGTTTATGTTGTTTACATTTCCCAACCGAGAAGCAAACTAGTCGACTTTCTGAACAAAGCCGTGCAGCATCAGTTCAGCTTCTAAAAAAAAAAATCAGTCATAAAAAAATATTATATATATATATATATATATATAGTCACATTTACTTGCAAGCTAATGATCAGCTCTCATTTTCTGTCAGTGCTTTATTATGCATGAGTAATGTCATTTTGCTCAAACACTTACTTTTACTACTTACGTTTCCAATTTACGAAACACAAAAATGAATGTTCTTGAACATGTGTCATAAGCTTAAAATGAAAGTTTTAAACAAGAGTGTTAGCCACGTAATGCTTTCCCTTAATCACCATATTTGACACAAAACCAATTCTTCAAATGAGCTCATTCGTAATTCAATGTATTAATTACTGCATATATAAGTAACATCAAACTTGTCTTTGCATAACACATGGGCAGTATTAATATGAACTGAAGTTATTAAGTAGGAGCTCCAGGGCTGGATGTGGGAAGTTATCTTGGATTGTTACAGAGATATTGTATTCTCAGAATTAGTCTACCCACAGACAGAACAGACACACGGAACCCATCATGACAACATCATTTCATGCAGACCATGTACTGTGGTGGTGAGACAAAGTAACCTTGCAGTAAGCTTCATTAAACCTGATTCCCTCGCTGTCTGCTGGGCTCCTGGACGCTGTCTGACCTCAGATGATCTGCTCTGGGAGTGAGCTGGATGGAGACTGTCGAGTGCTCGCTCTCTGGCTGCTCTGATTGGGATATTTTCATGTCTCCAGACAAACTAACCCAAGTGGGGTAGAAACAGTCCGCAATAAGCAAGTCACTTGTAAAAACAACATTACAGCACATTAATGAGAGCTCAGTCCCATATGTTTGACTTTCACAGGAGATCGTGATGATGTGAGTTTTAAGGTTTGTGACTGGATTAATAAAGGGAACTCTGCTATTACACACAAAGTTCTGTTTACTATCACAGGAGACAGCCAGTGCAGCCCCTTTTCATTCCCAACTCGTCAAACTCAGTTCACCTGTTCCACATTACTCTCAACCAACACATAGTATACCTCAGCCTCACAGTCCCTCATTGTTAGATTGTTCTTCACCACTCATGCAAGACTCTCTAGGAGGTGGACTGATATCCTGTTGCCAAACCTGCCTGCTTATGACCTGCCTGCATCGTCCAGTTACCATCAAACACACCAGCCCTTTATCCCTGACCATGAGACCTGCCTCCACATCCTTGGTTCCTGTTCGCTTGTGGCTGCTTGGTCTTTCCATCCGACAATGCTACAGATTGACAATGTTTACAGAGCATCATATGGTGCAGCAGGAGCCCACTGCACCACATGATGCTCTGCTGTGCTCCTTTTAACAATATTTCTGGGATTTTTGAGCTTGCAGATTGCATTGGACTCTGAAGCCTGTTGTCTATGAATTTTCCTGAGGAAGGATGTGTTTATATAAAGGGAATATTTGCCATCATAACCTATAGCCAGAGGAGCTCTGAAATTGTATTATGTGATAAATAAAACCAACTAAAAGCACAGAGATTGCAGTGAGATTTCTCAAATGCTGCTATCACAAATGCTTTTGCACTGACACCACAAGTAGCTTATGAGGATCAGTCTGGAGTTAGAGGATGGACCTAGAGACAGCCCTGGGAGGAGGAACATAACAGCAAACATTTCTCCATCCACCCAAATTATAAAGAGGCACTTAAGCAGGGGAGTGTTTGGGGGAACCAGAGCCAGATGGAAATAGCCATGCTTTGAACTCTATAGTCTCATGCTGCTGGAATGTGTTTAGAACATCAGAACAAAGAACCCCAGGAATGAGTCCTAAATCCAGAAATTTGTTAGCATTTAAGCACCTCTGGTTTCCTCTCTTGCCTCAAACTCTGTGTGTTTTTGGTTAGATGTCTGAAATAAGGTCTGTGTCACAAGTTGTAGAACCTGTTACATTTTGTTTTATGACATAAAATTAAATATGCCAGTCCACATTACTTTTTATTATCTCAATGACAATAGGTGGGTTTCCGTTACAGATTAACACAAAACTGCAGCAATGTTTTGGAAATGTGGATAAAACATAAGTGTGCAATGACCGCATTTCCATTGAGTGATGTCCTGACTTTACTGGCAGTAACATTGAAAGAAGCATAGTGATGGCTGTTAAAAAGATTAGATATTTATTTCTATTGCAGCCACTGCACTAGCTGTCAATATTTCCAATCCAAGGCCATGTAGGTGTGTTATGGAAAGGCGAGCAACTTATACATGGGAGCGGCCACATAAGAGGGATTGCTGGGAGGTGATAGTCCATGATTTCACAGAGGAATTGTGGATTCAAAACTTCTGGGTGATCCGCTCACCCTTTGAAGAGTTATGCACGGCACTAACACCTCTTGTAGCTCCTGCTGCATCATGCCCGAGGGAGCCAGTTCCTACTGACGAGCACATAGCCATAGCATCATGTCACCAAGAAAAGACAAAAAAGTGCTTCCATTGCAAAAATACCACCTTGTGCGAGTGTAAAAATCTTTTTGTGATAAATGAGAGTTTTTTTTTATAAATTGTCAATTTTCAATTAGGCATATTTTATATTCGCAATTTCAGTTTGTGCAGTTTGAGGGTTAATGGAAACCCGCCTAATAGTTTCCACTAGAACTTTTTTTTTTTTACCAAAAATTGGTCCTTATGAAAACCACTAGAGGGCAGTGATAATACAAAATATTGTTGTGTTTTTGTAATGTGGGAAAAATTACCCTTTACCATACTTTAGGTCTTGTCAAATTCCTTGAAAAGGAATATAAAATTTAGCAAGACACGACTCCATAGTATACAACAGTATACAAACCTGATATATGTAGAAGATAGAAGGTACATTTAGTCACATTTTGTTTCTGAAAATGTCAAATATACAGTAGTTTATGTAGTCAGAGTACTGCCCACATAGTAGGCTGTTGCTCAGATCCAGATTTTCGCCATTTGACGTCACCTGGCTTATAGAGTTGGTTTAATGACCTGTTTGTAGTAAACCATGGCCTCCCTGTGATCTGTGAAGGTAGTGGTATTGTTGGCAAATGTAACATTCAGCTTGCATAGGAATAACAACCCATACCTCACATTTGCCTCCCGCAGACACACCTGCACCTCATTGAATAAAGCTCTTTTTTTGGCCAGATGGGCTGTGAGGTCAGGGTTTATGTATTATCTTGCCTTGAAACATCAGGTTGCCAGCGTTTCCTGCCAAGCGGATGATGAGCCTCTTCGTCTCTAAGCTAAACAGCTGCGTAATCATACACTGCAGCTCACCACTCTCAGGATGGGGACCGGTGCAGTGAGCAATGTTAATGAGGAGTTGAGATCCCACCTTATTGACACCAAACATCTTGCATTTCAGGGAGTTCATGAAAGCAGTAGGATTTCCTTTCTCATAGTCCTCAGGTAGCCCCTGCACACAGGTATTAAACCTATGGCTGTGAGCTTCAATCTGTTCCATTTTCTGTTTCAGTGACCCATTCTCTGATTGTATGTGAGCAAGCTTATGTTCTCCATTCGTGAGTCTATGTCTATCTTGTTAACAGCTGCCTCTAAATCCCTTACCTTAGCTGTGTTGGAAGGCATATCACTTCAAAGTGAATCGAGAGACTCTTGAATTGGCCTAAATGAAGATAATCTTTTTTTTCCACAACGGCCCCCAGCTCTCGCAGCTCTCACAGCACTAGCAGCACTCTGATGTGTGTGAGCACTGAGCCCAGTCACAGAGGTATTTATTATCAGACGGAGCTCCTGGGGTGACCGATGGGGAGTTTTTCATCATTGTTTTCCCCAAATTTAGGGAATACCTCACAGTGGAACTGTTTACTGTTTACTGATTACTGTTTACTGATTATGCAATTTCTCCCCTGCAATACAGTGGAAATATTAAGTTGTTTCACCCACCTTGTTAGATTCATGTTGCAAGAGGGGTTCTATGGTTCTGTTTGTCACTCCCAGTGGGTTTGAATAAAGTCAGAAGAAAAAACACATTATAAAGCATACTGATTGTGACTTGCCAAAGCGATTGCAAAAATATGGGTACAGATACACATGAATGAAATAAACATTGGCAAATATTCCCCTTCCATCCACCTTGACTCAGTGTGAGCAAAGGATTTAAAAGAAAAATAATAGATTTGCTTCTGGTGGCAAAGCTAATTCACATCTTTTCTTGGAGAGAATTTTGACCAACATAGTCACAGCCCCAACCAAAAGCAAAGGACTTTGTATGGAGGAGACGGTGACTGTTGCTGTGTCTAACCAGCTGATATTGTTTGAAACTTGCCATGAAAAATACTAAGTGCTCCACATCAGAGATGCTGGCTGCAGTAAGTCAGACAGAAACAGGCATGCAACATAAGAAAATGGATAAAGCATCCCAAAACAAATTTCACTGTTCATCTTTTGTTTATGGTTTTTGGCTAAACTTTAATTGAGGTTTCTACCTGTTTCTGAGTTAAATTAATGAGTGATTTAAAAAAAAAAAAAGCTAGCTAAAATTAGCTATCAAGTTATCATGCATCGTAACTAGCACTGTCCACATTCAGCATGAATATTGCCTTGGCAGCATGGTCATTCGCCTGCACTTTTGCATGTATGACCGTGTCCCACAACACACAGCTGTGACCACATGGCATCTGCTGTCACTGTGATTGACAGCAGATGCCACAGCTGTGATTCCGTCGTATACATACATAATCACAGTCATGCTGATATTCAGTACATGGATACTCCCTCTCATGTCATATTGCTTAAACCTACACTGTCTAATGTTGCTGAACACATAATCTAGCAGGCATCCAGGAGGTGGCAAGTAGAACACTGAAAGAGAGTGAAAAGAGAGTGCTGCTTTTGGAGTCTGTTTCACAGCTGGAGAATGAGTTTTTCTCTAGGCTCAGATGATCATTCTGTAAAAATCAGCCATTATGTCCAAACATTCCTAGATCCCTTACTGTGATTACTGGTGCTGGTGCACAGGATATGGCCTACTTTCCAAGGTTACAATATTAAGGACAGACAGCTACAGCGAAAAGATTTCTCAACTGTCTGCAGTTCAACCCATTTACAAAATCCTCTTGTGCACAGTTACTCTTATGCATTACTAACTTTATTTTCTCAAAATAAAGGATGAACTTGGACAAGATGTATGTAGGTGTGTTGAAGTCGAGGAGCCGCAGCGTAGGCCCCTTGAGGTCCAGGACCACACATGGCTCCAGACTGAGCTTTCATTCTTCAATCCTCCAACAGCCGCAGAGACGTGGCCCTCTGCCTCAATGCATTCCAAACAATTATCAGACAAGCTGTTGACTCATTGTACCGAGACAAACTTCAGAAGGTGAAGGTGATCATTTTGTATCTAACAGTGTTAACTGTGAATCTGTTCCGTCTGAGAGATTCCCAGGATTTTTTGCCATCTGTCTGCCTCGAAACGGATGTTGAGAAGTGTTCTGACCTTCAGTGCCCAGAAATTGTGTTGAGTGAGGCATGTGTTGATTTTGTAACAAAGCATAAAAAGCCATGAGAAACTGTAAAGCCTAGTTTTCTTTGGCAGCGACACTAACTGGTTGTGAAAGAGTTTATAATTTACTCTTAAGAATACTCCAACATTGTGGGGGATTTGCTGGGAATAACATGAGAAGCTCAATGCCAAATTCTTGTGGTTAAACCCTTTAGAATCTGAGAAAACTGGCTTAATTTCTATAAAAAAAAAAACATGGAAAGAAGGCAATGAGCAACTAAACAAAAACTGACCCAAAAAATAGTAAGAAATTCTAAAAAGTTACAAGAAAGTTAGAGATGTCAAAGAGTAAGTAAAAGAAAAAAAACCCAAACAAAACAGTACATGACCATGAAAAAGTTCCTTGATTTGTTTTGGCTATTGTCTTAAAGCCAACACAACGACATGAATCAGGGAAAAACCACTAGTTTTTTAAATCACTTTCCAAACGGTTTTATGCATGTTTTTCGCTAGAAAATAAGAATATGTCCCAAAATCAGCAGGGTTTTGTAGACTCTGAGGTTGATTACCTGACCCATTAAAAGTGTTCTCTGGGGAAGCGGCTGCTCTTTCTGTGCAGATGGTAAAGAGGTCCTGTTCTGGCTGTCATTTAATCTGCCTGCTGATGCGTCTCGGATGGGAGCCAGGCTTTTTGATTCATTTACTACAGACAAAGTTGTCAGTGAAGTCTCTAAAAGCAACATGAAAAATTGCGACCACAGTCAGTCAGGACCAAAGACACAGCAGAGTTGTTTAAGTCCTGTGAATTTCCTGTTGCCTCCAAATACTCTGTTTTTGTTGGACTGAATAAATTTGTTGAGAAGTTGGGAATATGTTGGAAATGTGGAAATGTCATTCACAAATCAGAAAAACTGATGTAACAAGCTAGTTAGTTAGAAGACATCAGCATACTACTAGCATTCTTTTTGCTATTCTTGTTACATAATAGGACTATATTGCATTGCCACAATATTAACCTAAAACTTTTCTACACTGAGATCACGCTTTGGGGTTGCTATGAAGTCTATTCTTTAAGTCTCATTTGCATTTTTGTACACCAAACCAAAAAACCATCATATCGCTCCAGTGTGTGATTTTTGACAGCATCTAGTGTGAAATATGAAATACACATGAGCAGTTTTTCTAAACAATGACATAACATGTCAATCACAATCATTTACCCTCTCTGTTTTTGTTCTTGTCCTCTGCTCAGAGGGTCAGGAATTCCCACATCTTATTGTTTTCCCAAATTACGGATATTTACGGCTGCTGTTCTTCCTTGAGTTAGCTGCTAACTGCTAACAGTTACTTTTAATTTCCCATAGTGGGTTGGACATTTAACACATCATCAAAATGTCAAACCAGTGCCTCTCATGATTGGTCTCCTGTTTATACAGACATCATTATGGCGCTGTTACTTCCTCCCAAGGTGGTTTCGAGGCAAGACTACTCTGTCCCCATTCTATGATCAGAACTTTTGTACAGAACAGTGAGGCTGTCCAACAGTCAACCTCTGAGGCTGAAAATGAAGGCAAGGCGGAAGTGCAAAAACTGCAGTTTTTCTAAAGTCCACTATAGGCTGGAGTCAATCCCCACAGACCACTCTATGTTAAAATGGCCAACTTTACAGCAGAAATAAACATGTTTACAGCCTGGTACAAAAAAACATTTTGATCTCGAAAGCTCATTTCAGCATTCATGACAGCTGTAGAAGGAGGATTTTCTTTCTGTAAATTACCCATCCATCCAAAGTACTCCAGATGTCCCTCTCCCCAGCATAATGGGAGGCACCCAGGAGGCATCCTAATCAGAATCACCTCAGCTGGCCCCTTTTAACACAACTGAGCAGCAGCTCTACTCAGAGCTCCTTCCCGATGTCTCAGCTCCTCACCCTATCTCTAAGGTTGCGGCCAGACACCCTACAGAAGAAGGTCACTTCGGCCCACAATCTCACAATCTCTTTTACTACCCAAAGCTCATGACCATACTTGTTTACATTTTATTACTTCTTACGTTATGCATATTTAAGGGTGGGGCCTCTTTTGTGACAGGTTCTCTCTGCCACAGTTCCAACCTCTTATCCACACGTGATCAGTAGTTAGTAAAGGAATTAATCAGAACGGTCACGTGATGTGGAAGTAAAAGTAACAGTGTTAAAATAAAGCCCAGGGAACTAAACCAGAGATAGATAGATAGATGGATAGATGGATAGATAGATAGATAGATAGATGGACGGATGGATGGATGGATGGATAGATAGATAGATAGATAGATAGATAGATAGATAGATATGCTTGGGCGTTCTGAATTAATTAAAAAAAAATTATAACCATGTAATATGTGGAAACTCGAGCTGGAAAGTACTTTGAGAGCTGATTTTTTTAACTGTATATATTTATTGTGAACTCATATAAAGGAGAGGAACACACGCGGACAGTTTGATGCTCATGCGTTTGCGCGTAATTTACACTCATACGTACAGTAAAATGTGTGTGTCTTGCAAATCTCTGCACAGGAAAGTTGCGCAGCTCTAAATTTTTGTCTGTGGGTTCCTTACGTGAATATCTATATCCTCTGGCATTTTGGTTGAGATCGTTATGATTTTGAATTATCATTATGATGATGAATTATTACAATTTTATGCCCCCCCCATAAGTTATTTTATGTGAGAAGGGACAAATTCAAACGCACGTTTGTGATGCTTTTAAATTTCTTGTATTGAACTGTAGTTACTGGTTTGTGCCACCAGAGTGAGTATCCCCTTAAGTGAGCGCTACTTGTGGTGACGGCAGCATTTTGGTTATTATTTCCCGTTATTCATTGTAAAGGTTTCTGTCAAAGCACATTGTAAAACTCTGTTTTTACATGTTCTCTATAACAATAATAATAATAATAATAATAATAATAATAATAATTGTTATTATTATTATTTTATATTTATATATATATATATATATATATATATATATATATATATATATATATATATATATATATATATAAATTGAGATTTAAATGGCCCATATTTCAGGGTACCACATAGCTGTCTTTGATTTCATGGCTCTGGGAGCTCTGAAGTGGAGTGTCCAACTTCCTGACCCCTCCAGCAATTCATGAGTTAAAATGTCACATTTTAGAGCTCTCCCACATGTTACCTGTTTGAATACATGGTTAGTTATTATGGGTGGTTAGATTACCAGCTCTTCTATTGGCCATACCATGAGTGTTTTGACTATATACTGACTATACCCTGTCATTTCTGTAGAGTAGTAACATATTGATAGTCAGAGGGTAACTGCTTTCTATTTAAAGACCTTCAGATGAACATTATTTTTTCAGGTCACCAGAACACAAACTCACCAAACCCATTTTTGTTGATGTTTTTTGTGAGTAAAAAATACATTTAGTGCAGCCACAATAAGGTTTAGTTGTTTTTTTTTGTTACAGTGTTACATAACAAAATAATATAATGTAGCATAACATAATTGTCTCATAAATAGAATTTCACTGGACAAGAAATTAGATTTTCAGTTGAATTACAGTATTTACCAAGGTTTTGTTATTTGGAACTTATTTATCTACACAGTAAAAGCAGTTGCTAAATAACACTGGTTAAATGGGCCACAGAAACAGAAGACTGTGTCACAGAGTAACATTTTATTTCCTTTGCCTGAGAGCAGCATATGAATCGGGTGGAGAGGATCCTGTCAAACTTGCAATGTGAATGGGACAGTAAACATTAAAGTCTGTTTTCAGTGTTTTTGTTTTGAAAAATTACTTAAGACTCTGTGTGGCTGCAGTGAGAACTCTGTAACATCTCTGATTCATGTGGTCTTCTCTCCCTCCCACTAGGCTTGGTGTCTTTGGTTACAGTGGGGCACTGCAATAAAATAAAAGTGAGAGTAACTGTAAAACTTGTATAGCTATTTCAATCATTGCAGGTGCACAATAGCTGTGGTCAGTCTAGCACCAGGTGTTGTATGTGCAGATAAGCAGCACATAATGTCAAGAAATCAAAAAACGTTGAACCTCTACCCTGTAAGACCCTATGTTGCTTTTGCCCAATTGTTGCACAAAGAGGCTTTGAACAAGTAGAATGGATTTTTTTTTTTTTTTGTAATGAAAGTATGCCAGTGACATCTTCAGTGCCATCTTAAACACAGCTGTAACTGTGTGAATTTAGGTCCTCTGGCAATTTGAATAGGCTTTCATGATATTTACTTTTAATCATTTATTCTATTATCGATATATCCCTTTGTATGTTGAGAGCATGTAAGGTACATGATGCACCAAAGCAGTGCGGCCTGATATGCTCCTGTACATGTATAAAGTGCATACAATATGTCCACTGAGATAAGGCAGATTAGTGTCAATTCCATGGAACTAGCATAGAACCAGTCCAGGGCATAAAACTTGATCAGAGAGAGGCATCAGGTCACGGCCTGATGAAGCCAATAGGACCACATCATCTGCAAAAAGCAGGGACCCAATCCTGAGGTCACCAAACCGGACCCCCTCAACACCTTGGCTGCACCTAGAAATTCTGTCCATAAAAGTTATGAACAGAATCGGTGACAAAGGGCAGCCCTGGCAGAGTCCAACCCTCACCGGAAATGACTTACTGCCCGCAACGCGGACCAAGCTCTGGCACTGGTCAAACAGGGAACGGACGGCCTGTATCAGGGGGTCCGAAACCCCATATTCCTGGAGAACTCCCCACAGGACTCCCTGAGGGACACGGTCGAATGCCTTCTCCAAGTCCACAAAGCACATGTGGACTGGTTGGGCAAACTCCCATGCACCCTCAAGGACCCTGCCAAGGGTCCAGAGCTGGTCCACAGTTCCACAACCAGGGCAAAAACCGCATTGCTCCTCCTGAATCTGAGGTTCGACTGTCCGGCAGACCTTCCTCTCTAGTACCCCCGAATAGAACTTACCAGGGAGGCTGAGGAGTGTGATCCCCCTGTAGTTGAAACACACCCTCTGGTTCCCCTTCTTAAAAAGAGGGACCACCACCCTGGTTTGCCAGTCCAGAGGCACTGCCCCCGATATCCACGCAATGTTGCAGAATCAACCACGACAGTCCCAGAGCATCCAGGGCCCTAAGGAACTCCGGGCGGACCTCATCCACCCCCGGGGCCCTGCCACCGAGGAATTTTTTGACCACCTCAGCAACCTAAACCCCAGAGATGGAAGAGCCCACCCCCAAGTCCCCAGGCCCTACTTCCTCACCAGAATACGTGTTGGTAGGATTGTGGAGGTCTTCAAAGTATTCCTTCCACCGATCCATAACATCCCGAGTCGAGGTCAGCAGCGCCCTGTCCCCACCATACACAGTGTTGACAGAGCACTGTTTCCCCCTCCTGATACGCCAGATGGTGGTCCAGAACCTCTTCGAAGCCATCTGGAACTCATTCTCCATGGCCTCACCGAACTCCTCCCACGCCCTGGTTTTCGCCTCTGCGACCGCCGTAGCAGCACTCCGCTTGGCCAAGCGGGAAAGCATGTGTGTTCTGAAAATGAATGCGTCAAGCACTTTTGTTATTCTGTAGCACATCCTGTGTGTCTGAGCTTTCCTTTGTGCCACAACTCTTCCCTGATGCATCATGACTTCTCCTATTGCAGAGACAGAGAAGTGGTTAAAGATCTACAAAGTTTTCAATGAAGTGTTGCAGATGGTCTGTGTCTCTGTGGTCGTCATACTGACAGAGATGTCATCCAAAATAAGGCATTTCTGTAGGGATGATGCACTATAAAAAAGGAAATGCCTTGGCAGACTTCTTGTATGTTTCTGTTTTCAACTAAAAACTGAAGAAAGTAAGCACTCTGCTGCTCAAAGTGCAAGAAGTTGCAGGACACTGGTTAGCTGCTGAGACAGATAGAGTTAACTATTTCCTTCGAAATCTTGCAGACTGCCTGCAACCTCCACTCCCAGGGGCCACAATCAGATACCATGCACCCTGAAAACATGCTACCAGGTTCCCTCATTTCCACAGCGAGTTCTGGGCACCACCTTTAGGGCCCATACAATGTGAGAATGACTTTAATATCTCTTTTGCTCCATACTTTGGATGTTAAGAGAATGTACTTTCTGATCAGAGGCCTCACTTATCCAAATGTTTATCCACAGCTTCCTGATTTTTTGGTTCTGGATCAACTCAAATCTAGCACATACTGTACCATCTCACTGGATTCCTTCTACACATGTCTTGATACCATTAACCAGTCAAAGGTGTGCAATGAACATCTTGGAGTATTATCTGTGGTGGACTCTGTGTGGTAGCATGTGTTCCTCCCTGTACAGAGAGAGAGATTTGCTGGCAGCTGAGCCAATGCAGATGAGGGAAGCCCCAGGCTTACATGGCATCCAGGCATGAATGCTTCAGTTCTGTGCCATCAGCTCTGTGCCATCTTAGGACTGTCTGAAGAAAAAACAAAAAAAAAGCATTGTGAAATCACTTGCATTACCTGTCAGTGCTCTCCGTGTGCAAGTGTGATGCCAAAAACAACCTTCCACATCCACCTGGAACGTGGCAGGACAGCATCAGATGAGCGCACGTTTAGACAGAACCGGTAGTGTTATTATACACCGGTGGACGGCTGGGCGGCACTTGGTGCATTCCCATACAACACACGGGAGGCGTCACCTGATGGAAACTGGCGTACACATGAAATGCTGAAGGACAGCGTCAGTTAGTGACACTACCAGTAACATCATAGTATAAGGAGCATGAGTGCACTTATAGATTGGGTGGGTGAGGAGGTGGATGGATCCCACAAACAACCGCTTTTGACTATGCAGGGGTCCAGAGTTTGCTTCCCATGTGGATGTTTTTTTCACACCTTCTCATGGGCCTCTTTTGCTTAAACCTCAACATCTGTAACTTGTTGCCTAATCCCAACCATCGTGATGGTCCGTGTTGGTTGTCATGTGTTATCATTAGGTCTGTTCTGTGTCATCCCACCCTGTGCATTTGTTGACTTCACCATTTGTCGACTGCAGAATGATACCTAAAATGTCAAACGTAGATGCAGAAGGTCTTGGACAGCCAGCACCATGTGACGAGTTGGGATGATAACATGTTGGTATTTCACTTTTAAACTGGTCTGGTCTTCCAAAAGGAGCTGAGGGAGGCGTATCAGGAGAACTATATCGAGGCTCTCTCTGTTTCACCTGCTGCCCCTTTGACTGAGACCTGGCTGAAAATGTCAGAACACTTCAAAGTGCTTATCTAAACCCCCTTTTTCCCAAACTTTTGGAATTGTACATTTTTTTCGACACACACTCTAAAACACATATTCACTTGGCCGGAGTGCCAAGGTGAGACAGGAGAATTTTTACTGCAGGTGTTTTTTATCCTTACTACCATCGCTATACGTCTGCACATCTCAGTACAACACCATGGATTCTTTGAAGACTGTCAGTCAACCAACTATGTTCTCTCAGGAGGGTCATTTTGGCTTTTGGCCCCACTTGTGATATGGCCTTTGGGGACATGTAGCCTCCAGACATGGCTGTGGTACTTTGTTTTCAACATGCCCCTAGTGTGGGCAAAGAAGTAGATGGATGGACTACTGTATTGTGCAGAAACAAATTTCCTTAACAATCTTCACATCACAATTGATTTGTCACAGTGTTCAGAAAGACTCTGATCAAATGTGTGTGGTTAAAAGTATTTTTTTGATCTCAAGAAAGGTTCAAGGTTTTTACCTTTTGTTATGTAGATATTTCATCTGCCTTTTTACCTTTTTTAATGCATTGATTTGATTAATGCATTGTATTTTTGTTGAGACACGCACACAAACACACACACACACAGAATGAGTCATATTATTCTATTATTATAATTTCAATAATAAAGTACTCATATAATTTGTATGTTTGGACTTGCATCTGTTTATATGGAAATAATTGTTGTGTGTGCCTGTTGTGTGAACATCTTGATGTGAGCAAAGGCCCTCAGTTACTTTTAATGACATGTTTTGACAAACACTGATCAATTCAAATTAAGTTACACAGTATCCTGCCTCTGGTGATTGCACCAAGTCCGGTGCAAATGATTTGAGAATCTGCAGGAAGTTTAAAATTATTTGTGGCTTCAGTCAAGCAGCAGTGCTAGAAGCTATATTAAAGCATATCTTTGTCAAATCAATCAAGTCTGTAGATGGTCAGGCCTAATGGCCACTGCCACTCACAGTCCTTATATGTGTACATGATGTTTTTGTTGCACACATCATTAGGCCATTCACAGACCTCAAATGGCCGATGGGAGCCATCAAGCAGAACCGATCTAGCTCATTCGGTTTCTTTGCAAGTCTCCAAAATTTATACCATCCCTTCCCAAATAGTCTGAGAAAAGAGATACGCAGAATGATGAGTACATTCTTCTTTGGGGACTTGATGATGTGCTGCTTAGAGCAAAGAGATGCAACAAGAGTCACATTATCACTGGTCTGATAATGTGACTCTTGACAGTAACAACAAGCAGCTTTAGGAAGAGATATTCAGTCTGAGCTTGTAGTTCCTGTAGGATTCTTTGTGGCAGTCTCTAGCACTGCAGGTTGGTTCTTATGGATCTGCTGTCCATACAGGAAGAGTTCCAGTGTCCTTTACACAATCACAGCTTTTCCAACTGGCCTCCAGGCTGCATGAAACAATGGCGCACTGTCGACATAAGACTGCTGATTGGGTTGACATTTGCAGAGCTCATTTGAATATCTGTTATAATGACATGATGGAAGAAAAACAGACAAGCAAAATCACACTGTTCTTCCTACTTTTGCTTTATGATAAAAGTAATAATAATAATAATAATAATAATAACAATAATAAACTTTATTTGTATAGCATCTTTCATACAAGAAATGCAGCCCGACCTGCTTAGGTTAGTGAGTGACGTGAAGGCAAGGAGGAAGCAAGAGAGTTCATGATGTAACTTGGTCCTTGCCCATTCTCTTCTTTCACCTTGGTTTTGGTTACTAGCCGAGCTGCAGAGTTTTGGATCAACTGAATCTCTCAGTGGAATTTTTCAGTAATCCAGTAAAAAGAGCTTTACAGTAGTCGAGTTGGCTTTGTTTTTGAGTTTGGCATGAATCTGTTTTTTGTGCATGTCTTTGATTTATAAATGGCTGTACTTTAGCTATGTTTCTAAGGAGAAAGAAAGATATTTTCATCACCTTGTTAATGTGGGACTGAAAGCTCAAATATGATTAAAGGATAATGCCGTGATTTGTGACCTCAGATTTAATCCAGGTAGTCAACATCCTCAGATTATTCAAAAGCAATTCTGTTTTTGTTTTAGGGCTGACTCGTAGGATCTCAGTTTTGTCCTCGTTGAACTTTAAGAAGTTATTGCTCATCCACTTATTTATTGCCAGCAAGCAGGTATTGATAGAGTTTATAGCTGCAAGCATCATTTGGTTAAGCAGAGATGTACAACTGTGTGTCATCTACATAACTATGAAAACAAACATTGTGCTCTCTAATGATGTCACCAAGTGGCAGCATGTATAGTGAGAACAGTAGTGGACCGAGGCAGCTCCCTTTTGCAACTCCAAAATGGATGTCATTTTTCACAGAAACATGATCTCAAAGGCTGATGTAAAACTGTCTCCATTAAATGTATGTTTTAGTTTTAATGTATGTTTTTAATTTTAATTTTACAAATGAGCCAAAATGGCACAGCTTTTTTCTTTCAGTTAAAGGTAATATAAGGGGTGGATAAAGTACTTAAACCATATTACTCCATATCAGAGTTAAATACCACAAAGTGACTTCGGTAGAGGATAAAGTCACATATTAAAATAGAACTTAAGTAAAAGTAGTAAAGTATTTGATAATTATTGAACTTAAGTATCAAAAGTAATTTCATCATATTAAAACTACTTGAGTGTTGAAGGTAAAAGTACAAGTAAATACTGTTAATGAAAAGCAAGTGGTGAGAATTCTTAGTGTTTTGAAGTTTTTTTTCTTCGGAACACAAACCCCCTTCAAAATGCTGCTTAATATCAATGTTTGGAGAAAAAACAATGTCTATAATGTAACTTAGATTAAAAGAATAAAATCCAGATTTTCGTTCCCTCTTATTCTTTCATTCAACCATCCACCCCCTCCTCTGCTCCTAATTTCTTATCTATTTTGTAGTTAGTAACTGAAATGCTTAAAGTGGTGTAGCAGTTTAAATAGGGGGTTTATTAATTAATTTGCAATTATTTAAAATGATTAATTAATTAATAAATCAATACCAAAATACATAACTATAACTCATAATGCAAAATTATGACTCAGAAACATTATTTGGTATTAAGATGAAGTAGAGTAATCGGACTCAACTTCGGCTATCAGGAACAATAAGTTTACATTAAAAATTAGAGTTTAAAAACCCATTTTACCTTAGAAATTAATCTAATGTCATAATTTGAAATTTGCTACAGAGTTGTTTTTCCAGGTGTACAGGAACTCGCCATTATACATGCACACATCACAAGATCAAGCGTCTTTATAAATTACAGTTTTATTAAACTACTCATTACACAGCAGAACTACTCCTAAAAGACTACAAATGAATGAGTTCAAGAATAATTAGGTAAAGATAAAGAAGAGGCCTGATCAGAGAAGAGGTCAGACCTGGTGGCTGTCCTCAGTCGGTTTGAATGTTGCAAACTCGGCTTGAGTTTGATTCCTCCATCTCTCTCTCTCCATGAACAGCTGGATCATCTTCTGACACCTCATGTGGCTGAGATGAGATCACGATGACAGCTTATCATGTTTCGTCTCATTCTCATTCTCAGTCTCATTCTCTCGTGCAAGTCCTCTGGTTCGAAATTGTCATTTAGAACATGTAGCATGGGCTGTTTAAAAAAAAAAATACACTCCTCCCTTCTATCACTTCTACTGTTTAACTTTCTAGATCTAATTTCTTCCTAAAGTGTTGATAAAGTTCACTACGGGCCTTCAAATCTCCATTATTTGAAACCATGACGCTCTCCTCAGCTGATCGATACCAAACACTAATGAGAAAACCAAATAATTCTTTGGCAGATCATTAACTAAGTAAAACAGCATTAACCACGTTTAACAAACATAATGAATATGTGTTAAAATAAGTAAGTGTAATACTAGGGTGTCAAAACACTCGAATATAATTAAAAGTTGTTAAATTCATATTTGAGTAAAGGTATACAAGTACTAGCATCAAAAAATAACAAAGAATTAAAGTACTTAATATGACCAAAGGTCTATCAACAAAACCTATAATTAGAAAATCACAATTCACATGATTACAAAACAATATAGCATCTGTACATAACAGTGTAAAGGAAGGATAATTAAGCTACAGATAAAGGAGATGCATATCAAAATGTAAGTCTGTACTAAGAGCCTTTTCACTCAGTGTGTAGCACGCTGCTGGCAGGGGGTTACAAAAGGTCACACACACACACACACACACACACACACACACACACACACACACACACACACACACAGGCACAGCTTGTGTTTGTGAGTTTGGCCTCAAAGTCGGCAGGTAAGCAAAGTTCCAGTTCTGTAGGTATGACACCTCCACACAACATTTCAAAGTACGTTTTACTTTGAATAAGAAAATCAGTTAATGTGGTCCTTTCTTATAGTCTGGTGATGTGCGGGTATGTCACGTGTTGATTGTGCAACAAAGACATACATTGGAGGTTTCTATGATGTATAGATCTCCTGATGTCTCCTTGAGTCTTTGCAGGAACTCAGGTGACAGCTCCTTGCCCCAAATGAGTCGAAAGTTAACTCAAACTGTTGGTCGGACAATAAAATCTGTCGTGATTTAGTTCTGCTTACAAGAGTCGTAAGTTCAACAAGGCAGTTAGGTCCACTGGCTGACCCCGAGGTTCATCTAAGGAATCTCCAAAAGAAGTTTCAGTTTTGGGTAGGCATTTGAATATGTTCTTATCAAGAATTGTCCTCACCATCCACTACAATGGATTTTAAGCAAAAGTTAACAGAAATATAAAAACTCAAGTGAAGTTCAGACTTGACAAAAAAAAAACAAGAATTGTAGCAAAGTATAATTACTTTATGACTTTCCACCACTGATCATGTGTATCATCTGTAAAGTACAGATTTCATTGAATTTTTCAAAGCAAACAGGATCTGACATTCTGAGCTCATCCAACAGCAATAAACTTTTACTAATCTTTCTTATTTTGTGGTAAAAATCTGAGTACTTGTGGCACAATGACCTGTTGCACACATTGCAAAAGTGTTGTTCTTCTGAGGGAAAACTTTGACTGCTGACTGTATTCCAGGTGTTGCCTGACTGTGTCCATTGGCTCAGTGTTGACTTCCATTAACACAAAGGGAGATTACAACAGAGGCTGAGGTTGTTCACTCTGCGTATGTCCATTCATCAACTGATGACATGAATCCATCTTCTTGTTAACAGAGAGGTTCAAATCACTGATGTCAGAGCAGCATTTACAAACACAGAGGTGATGCCAAGTTTTTGCTTAAGACAGCTGAAGACACAGGGAGGCTATTTGAAGGAACACACAATCTGGATGCTTCCTCCGTATCAAGCAATATCCCCTGGAAACCAGAGCTCCCTGCCGAGCTCCTGTTGGCAGCCTATGCATATTTCATGAAATCAGAAGCTGATTAGCTGAATAGGTGTGAATAGTTGCATTCAACAAATCAATCACTGACATAAAGAAACATCCTTTTTTTTAAAGTAAAAATTCAGGTGAAAGTTTTACATTACACTACATTAGACATGATCACACAGCTCTGCAGCTCAGACATAAAATGCCTCAAAGTTGTTTTTGTAAAATAATACAGAGATGAACGCTGATTCAGACATGTCAGCTTCATTCAGTTCAAATAAGAGCCTCTCTATGAATTGCCAAATAGCAATTTTGATGATGAATGTTGAAAACTTCATGTGTCTTTTACACTCAGATATCAGTTTACTGGGTGGACCTGTGGCACAATGTGGCACAATGTTTAAGCTCAACAGAAGTTGAGCTTAAACATTGTTACAACTCTGGCTCAGGGGAAAAAACATAAAGGAGTCAGAGGCGTCAAATCAGTCACAAAAATCTATTTAATTTTACAAATTAACGATAAACTATGTCTTAAACAAAGGGAATGGTGGCTGAAGCCATTGTCTCTGATCCTGGCTGCTAGTTGAGAGAGAGAGAAGGAGGGGCTTGGCTCAAACTCTTGTAGACAACCCTCAGGTACAGCTGATCAGAGGCTGATGACTATATAGAGGTCAGGCAGTGCCACACAAACACACTTGGAGATATAGAGGTCAGGGAATGCCTCAAAGAACACAAAACAGTGTTAGTTCTGTACCTAACAACATGTTTGACAGTGGACTGTCCAAATTTGTCAACAGGTATGTGGCAGATGATTCTATTTTCTACAAAAATCTGGTTTTAACAACAAAATACAATAAAACATAAACAAAAACCCTCACTATGTTTTAAATCTAATAAAAAAATACCCTTCAGTCTATTCTCATATGGAGCTATTTTTTTAGACTGAGCAAATACACTGTCCTAATTTGGTCACATTTCAATTAATGTATGAAGTCATAAGTTCATTATTTGTTAATGGGTAGCCAAAGGAATTCATGATACATCCTGCATAATTCATGCATTAATTCATCATCAGTCATGCATTAGTTGAGCATTACATAAGCACATGATTTGTACCCTTATTATAAAGTGTTTCTTATTGTTGTTATTGACTCTGTTTCTGTAATAACACTGATTGCTGTGTTTATTCTGCTAACATTAAAGTTAGTGTTTGTAGCTGCGCGAGTCGTCATCACTGTTTTGAGGGCAGCGACCTGAATGGTACCTCATTAACTACAACGGAGCTCCTTATGGGCTGCTTGTTTTTTCAACTACGGTGCAGATAAGTGATTGACCTTAACTGCGAGGTTAAACACAAGACCTGATGACTACTTTAACTTCAAACAAAAATTATCTTTTATTTTGTTGTGATCATCAATTTTCCAAAAATATGCTTAGATTTTTTTCTTCTTGTACTGCGCTGGACTGCAACTAAAAATGTTAGAGTTCCTGCAGATTTTCAGATGACTTGTGCCTGGCTGCTGATAAATTCTCAAATTGAAAATATGTATGACTAAATAATATTAAAATGTATCAACATTTAGATGGACTGAATTATGTCCAACAACAAAAATTTACTCAGATGATCAACACAAACTGTTGTGTGCCTGATGCTCATTTTTGTCGCCTTGCCGGGTCATCTCCTCACTTTCTGATGAGCTCGCAAAACCATGACCTAAAAAGCTGTTTATTAATCTTATCTTCGCCTGAACCCTCAGATTAAACCTACAAGGATCTCACTCCTACTGTCACTTCAGAGATATTTTTTCTGATCACTGATTTACAAGATACACTTCGACAACTGTGACATGACTTCTCTGAAGATTTTCAAATGACTTTTACCTGCTGATACATTTCAAACTGACTAAAGTATGACCAACAACACAAAGTATTAGTATTTATGACATTTGCAGGGCTCATTTGAATATCTGTTATAATAACACGATGGAAGAAAAACAGACAAGCAAAAGCACACTGTTCTTTCTACTTTTGTTTTATAATAAAAGTAATAATAATAATTATAATAGTAAAAATAAACTTAATTTGTATAGCATCTTTCATACAAGAAATGCAACCCAACGTACTTTACAAGAAAGAAATTACATGCACCATGTGCTTCACATCAAAACACATAGAAGACAAAAAGACCCTTAATAATAAGATAATAAGATCAGAATAGAATACATAGAATTCGCTGCATCCCCAATTTTCTTTTGGCTGTTTTTGGGGAACCTTCAATAAACCAGCTGATGTTGATCACAGTGTTCGTGAAGGAAAATAAGGAACAAGAGAGTTCATGAAGTAACTTAAGAGATTTGCATATATACATATATACTATATACATAATTCATATAACTAAAATGAAAACAGTAGTGTATTTACAATCCACACCCAAAAGGCAGGGAGCATTTGCAGTATCGCTGTATGCATTACAAAGGTTTTTTTTTTTTACATAGGAACTTACGATTTATCAGTGATGCAGAAAATCTGAGCAAGAATAATGTTTTCTTTTATTCACACTGTTTTTGCTTTCACATGAACAGTTCACCAGCCTGGAGCGCCCAGTAGCTCAGTTGGTAGAGCGGACGCCCCATGTACAGAGTCTATGTCCTCACCACAACAGCCGCGGGTCTCATTCCTCGGCCCTTTGCTGCATGTCATCTCTTCTCTCCCCATTTTTTTTTGCTACGGCGATGGCAGCACATGTAGATGCAGCAGCTGGTAGCTCTGCAAATCCTCACTACTTTTTCGCTATATTTTTCTATTTTCTTGATACCATGGCCCCCTCTGCTGAGGCATGACTTTTCTATGATAGAGTAGCACTTGTCAGCATCAGGAGAGGTTGTTTGGGCTTTGGACTGAGTGCAGCAGACCACGAGAGGATTTCCACCGGTGGCCTGTGTCAAACAGCGAGTCAGACCAGATGGGAAGAACAAAACCAAAAGCACCAGATGAAGAGGGGGGAGTAGAGCCGGTATCACAGTGAGACTAGCCCAACCTGGACCAAGAGCTGTTCGTCTACCAAGCCTTCTTCTGTCTAATGTCCGCTGGAAGGAGAGAAAAGTGGATAAGATGCGACTATGGCTCACTTAACAACAGTTTTTCAACACCATGTCCCCTTCTGCTGAAGCATGACTTCTCTATGATTTATCAGCATCGGGAAAAGTTGTGTGGGGCTTCGACCGAATGCAGCAGACCACGAGAGTGTCCCCACCAATGGCATACACCAACAAGCCAGTCAGACCGGAAGGGAGAAATGAAACTGAAAGTGCCGGACGACAAGAGGGAGAAGAGTCGGTATCACGGTGAGACTGGCCTGACTTGGACCGGGAGCTGTTCCTCTACCAAGTCTTCTTCTGTCTAATGTCTGTTGTAGGAGATTGAAGTGGATGAAATGTGATTTTGGCTCACTCAGTAGCGTGGGATCTGGGACTGCTACGCACACATTTTCATAGAAAATTGGCTACATCAAGTTTAAAGTTTCAGAGCTGTAGAATGAGCAGCTGTCACATCAGAAATAATGTAATGATTAAAAAAGCCTAAATAGATCACATATAGTAACTTGTGCATACACTATATGTCATTTTTTACCAGCTCTTGCCTTGAATGAAACAAGAAGGCAGCGTGAGATTGATCATTTTTAAGGCACTGAATGCGTCATTTGACTCATTTTCTGTGAACGCGCTCAGAGCCTGAAGCAGAAAGCAGAAGTTAACAGAAACAGCTGATAACCACCTTCATGGTACGTGTTAGCTCAGACTGAGGCGGCAAGGTTTGTTGAGCCAGCTCAGTCACAGAGAGCCTGGCTCTGTTGAACTTGCTTCGTGTTGCAGCCCCCAGGTCAGCCAGGAACTAAGACCAACAAACACAGACAAGGCATTATGAATATTGTTTGCCCATTTTGGCAAGTTTTATTCAGCTAGATATTTTCAGATTTGGTTTATGAGTCTCTGTTTTGAATAAATCTAATTGGAAAGTTTACGGTCATTCTGTACAAAACAATAGCCTAAAAGCAATAAAAGGTTATCAAGGCATTAGGCTTTGGTTGACCTGCCCAGATAACGGTTTGGCATTCATGCTGGGGCATGTGCAGACCTTCTCACAAAGAGATGAAATATGTGTGCAGAGGCACACATACATGCAACCCAGCATGGATCAGGTTTAGGTAGGGTTCACCATAGTCTTTAAAAGCCTCGATTTCACCGCATATTCTTATAAAACAGTCTGCTGACAATGTGCTTTGCATTTGCTTTTTAAAGGCCTTAGTTAGCTGAGCCAGTATGAAGAGACGCTATGAGAGTGCTATGGGGCATGGCCACTCAGTCCCCTACAGTGCTGGGCTAATGGAGATTCCAGAGAGCGAAACCACCCTCTTCCCTTCTCACTTCAGAGGTTACTCTCTTCCTGCAAATCACTGTGCTGTATCCCTCAGATCCCCCGTCAGACTGAGGCCCGTGTGAAGGTCACTCCTCTTCCAGACTTTGGAACAGGCAACAGGAAACAATCTTTTCTTTGTGCAGAAGTAAGTTTCTGCGCTGTGGGCAAAAAAAATCAGTAAGGCTGTATTGATGCTTTGACCAGGTATCCTGTGTATCATTAACTCCAGATCAGTGCTCCACAGTCCTGTATTCTGCAGGAAATAAGATTTTGCTGTTGAGCTGGTGCCAAAAGTTAATTGCAACATGCTGCACATATCATAGATGTTCTCAGAGAGACAGATATTTCCAAACCCTTTAGTCTCCCAGTCATCCGGGGATGAGAAAAATGTTCCCAAAATATTCTATTTATACTTTCATTACCGATTACCATCTGAGTATAGTCTGGAAGCAATTTCATGCATTCACTGAAAAGTTTTAGCCAGCAACACACTGACTGAATCAAGAACATTCCAGAAATTGAATATCAACATAAATACCATGGTGATTCACTGTACTTTATTTCCTCCCACAGTTAAATAGTGTTATTCAAGGACAAACCAAATTTGAGACATCAGTGGATTTGTACATTGCATTATGATACAACTAACTAACCCAGAGAATTACAACAGGGTCCTATATTTAAAAAGCACCTTAGTGAAGTTGTTAGTCAGGATGCACAACTTTTTCGCATGATAATTATTTCAGTTTTAGCCAAACAGGACATTGGTGACCTGTGTGTGAACTGCTCAGTAGATGGAAGTAGTGTATTGTCTGTATGTGCGTTTTATAATGGTAAATGGATTATACTTGTATAGTGCTTTTCTAGTCTTATTGACCACTCAAAGCGCTTTTACACTACATGTCACATTCACCCATTCACACACACATTCACACACTGGTGGCCGAGGCTACCATACAAGGTGCCAAGGTCACACACACTCACACTCTGATGACGCAGCATCAGGAGCAGTATCTTGCCCAAGGATCGAACCGCTGACCTTCCGATTAGAGGACGACCCACTCTACCTCTGAGCCACAGCCGCCCCGATAATGAGGGACCTGCATCTTTAGGTGCCCTGTCCTGTCTTCTGTGTGTTCTTTTGTGGCAAAAGTTCAGCATTTACAGTAAAAAAAATAAAACAAAATATGGAAGCTGGGCTACGCTTGTTCTTCTTCATTTTTTTTTTAATGATATTATCTAAAGATCCTCCACAAATCACCAACTGAACGTGGTTGAGTGGTTTGCATGTTCCAGCTGTGTTGACCAGAGTAAATAGCCTCTGGTAGGGTTTCCCAAAACAAAGTGGTCCCAGAAGAGGGGCCAGACAACAACCCTGATGACACAGAAAATTTGGAGCAAAAGTATCTCACTCGGTATTGGGAAACCAGGGCCCCCCTCTGGACCCAGACCTGGGGGAGAGGGGAGCTGGCCCAAACATGGATCACATACAGCAGACACCTAAAGTATCTAGAGGCTCACAGAAGAGGTGTGTCAGATTCAGAAAATATGCTGGGACAGTCACCTATAACCTCTACTATCAAAAGAGTCATACTTCTTCGCAGAGATGGACTTTCATTTTCTGAATCTCAGTCTGGGAAGAGATGCTCTAATATTCTGAAGAATGATTCTTTCATGTATTCCCCGTCCTTGAACGGCTTTCTGCGCCTTATGATCTCCTGAGCTGCCACAAAACTTGCAACAGTTGAGTTTGGAAAAATCAGTTTTTTAAAAGTACATTTCCTCTACTCTGCTTTCTGCTACAGTTCTGAAATCACTGTTTCTCTCATCCCCCATCAGATACTTCTCAGCAAATGCAGTGTGCTGGTTCTGGAAATGCCTTTCAAGAACTCCTCTTGTTAATTACTTGTTGCAGATCAAACATACCGGAAAGGCAGCAGCAGCATTTTTGGCGAGAGCACATAAATCTGCCCACAAACACAGCTGAATTCTCAGTTCTCCTTAGACACTTTCAGTCTGGAGGACCAACCAGTGCTGCTGAGGTTCGAAAACACACCTGCATCAGACACCAGGCTTGCAACTAATCAAAGTCATTGACATTTGACACTTTTTTATTTGGCTATATATTTTTAAAATAGCAGACTTCAAGAGTCATTTTAGTTTTACAATGATGATAAATTCTAAAACAATAACAAAAAACAATAACAGTTATTCATTTTCATATTTTTTTTTCCAAAGCCACATGGAGCTAAGCCTCCGGACTCTGGTTGCCGACCCCTGAGCTGGGAGGATAGGCACCTTAATTTCAGTCGCATTACAGAGACCAAGCTACCCACCATCACTGCCAACTGATGAATTGGCCCTGTGATCTACATGCCAGACTCTCACCTGCCAAAAAGAATTCTCTACTCCCAGCTTCACAGAACTGGCTGTGTCCCAGGTGGTAAAAAGAAACTAAAGACAACATTGAGGAAAACATCAAAAAATATCCTATTGACCTCAGCACCACAGAGAACATGTCCTCTAACCATCAGACCTGGAGAGTACTTGTCTGTGAAGGTGCTGCACTGTACAGCAATACCGTCCACTGTTATGATAGAAAAAGCATCAACAAAAAAGGCCCAAACTACAGGGTCTAGGATCACCCACCCAAAGACCCACAAAGATCCAGCTAAAGGACAGTCACACTCGTCCATGAGTGACCGCTGATGGTTATGATGACAGCTTGTGTACTGCCAGAACATTTGACTTGGGAGATAACAGTCAGTCCAGCTGCTCAAATAATATAAGGCAATTATCTACAATTATCTAAGTACATCTGTACAACATGATTTCACTTTTCTGAACCTGTTTTGGATAAGACAGTGATATAATCTAAATTACAAGTCAAACTGGGGAAAAAATTAATTTAACCCTTTAGTCCTGCTTTGGCAGAGCACATTTTGAGTCACTATATCTCAATGAAAAATGTGTTGAATTTAACTCAACCTTAATGAGCTTATCAGCTATCTATACCATTCAGTTTAGGTCTGTTATGTTAAACTAATCCACTAGATGTCACTGTGTCTTTAAACAGTCTGCCTTTTCAGATGACCTCGTACAGGAAGCCATACTGCAGACATGAGGGCTCAGCGCGGGGGATTTTCATCAAAGTTATAGTTTCAGAGGTCTTATTCAACAGATTTATGTAACTAAATCTACCAAGGGTCAAGTGATTAAAAAAAAAAAAAAAGCTCTACCAAATGGTCCCTGGTGAAGGTAGTGAAGCTAATCTATTGTCTTAAAAAAGACATTAAGAAATCTTCTGATGAGTAATTGTTGCTAAATGACACATTTAATGTTATACATCATATACATGCTGAAAAAATGAAATAATTTAATAAGTATGATAAAGCCACGCTCAACCAAACAGTTAGATTGGCCTTTTTATGGTAAAAGTAGCGATGCCATCCATCCATTGTCATCCACTTATCCAGGGCCAGGTCACGGGGCAGCAGGCTAAGCAGATGTCTCTCTCCCCAGCAACACTTTCCAGCTCCTCCTTTGGGACCCCAAGGCTATATAACCCCTCCTGCGTGATCTTGGTCAATCCCTCGGCCATCTACCAGTTGGACGGGTGGCACCCTGGAGGCATCCTGATCAGATGCCTGAACCACCTCAGCTGGCCCCTTTTGACAAGGAGGAGCAGCGGCACTACACCGAGCTCCCTCTGATGTCTGAGCTTCTCACCCTATCTCTAAGGCTGAGCCCAGACACCCTGTGGAGGGAACTCATTTCAACTGCTTGTATCTGCGATCTCAATCTTTCAGTCCCTACCCAGAGCACATGACCATAGGTGAGGATCGAAATATAGACGAAAAAAAATCGAAAGCTTTGCCTTCTTCACCACAACAGTCCAGCGCATCTTCCACATCACTGCAGACACCTTGGGTGATGTGAGGGTCTAAGGGCAGAGGGATGTCATACACTGTAAAGCCCTCTGAGGCAAACCATGTTAATTAATTAATTAAATTACTAAAAAACTAAAATAAACAACTAAAACCAGACCCTGAGATACCAGAACTCCTTCGCTTGGTGCAGCAGCTCTCTCTCCACCCAGAGGAAGCAATCCATCATTTTCCAGCAGAGAACTCTCATCCCGACTGCTTCACATTCGGCTGCAAACCGCTCTAGTGCATGCTGGGGGTCACAGTGGGATGAAGCCAACAGAACCACCCAATCTGCAAAAAGCAGGAATGCAACTCTAAGGTTCCCAACTAGACCCCTTCCGTCCCCCAGCTGCGGCTTGAGATCCTGTCCATAAATGCCACAAACAGGATTGGTGACAAGGGACAACCCTGGCGGAGGCCAACACCAGCTGAGAACATGTTTTACTTTACACTGAGTATGCAGATACAGCTCTCGGTTTTGTCATCCAAGGACCATATGGCTTGTAGCTATAACCACAGTACCCCATATTCCCTCAGGACCCTCCACAGGACTCCCTGGGGGGCACAGTTACAAGTCTTTTCCAAGTCCACAAAGCACATGAAGGATGGGTGAACTCCCATGACCCATCATAGTGATGCTAAGATAATGAATTTAATATTTGTATGAACTTTATGAAGGATGAATATTCACTGTTGTCATTACTTAAAATGACTAATGTTAGTCCATTATATGTTTGATTAAAGAAGTTAGTATCAGTTTGATATTCATTAGTCAATTTTATTTATAAAGCTCATTATCACAAATCACAATTTGCCTCAGAGGGCATTACAGCATACAACATCCCTCTGTACTTTGACCCTTACATAAACTAAGGAAAAGCTCCCCCCCAAAAAACCCTGTCACGATGAAAGAAGAAGAGCGACTGAGGAGGGATCCCTCAGTCAGACAGGCAGACATGCAACAGAAAGAAAAAAAAATTACAGTAAATGACAAAGGTATTACTGGCAATGTTTCAAATTGCATAATCATAAATATATAAATTACAGCATTACAACAGTACAGGATTTGTATCAGTTTTACCATGACCATGAATGGCAATCTCAACCATTTGGTAGAGGCAGATATTTAAAAAAAAAAAAACAAAAAAACAACTACAACAACAACAAGACAACTATGGGGTCTGTTAAATAATTGTAATTAGCGGGTACACACAGGTTTTTTGAACACGGGTAAACCTGCTAAATGTCTGTATTCCCACTGCCACATGCATCACAATTGCAAATTGCAAATATACTACAACTCATATACAGGACTCAAGCTAAGGAAAATAGGGATGAATAGGATCAACAAACACACTTACTGAGAAAGCAGCATCGTCTCACACAAAGAGACTCAAACAGGCCACTCCCACTCCTAAATACTCTTACACTTCCTGGATTTTCTCCTGAGAGAACTGATTGCTGGATCTCTCCACCTGATCTCAAGGAGTTGTCTGTTCAGTGGATCCCCCTGCTGGTCCACAACTACTACTGTTCCTCCTAATCCAAATCCACTGACTGGGTTTAACTGCCTCATCTGACATTTCCCTCATTGTCTTCCTCAAACTCTGTCCCCTTACTCCCAGTCCCCCCAGGAGAGAGATAGCTGATCCAGCTACAAATCCCCTACATCCCACTTCAACTGGGCGAATCGTAGTAGCTCAGTTTATTAGCAACAGCAGCTAATCGGCAGTATAACGACAGCGGTGCTGTCGGTTTTAATATTTATGTGATAATCAGATGATGGTATATTTATCTCTCTCTACACACACACATGCACACATACACAAATATAAATACAACTCATCAGGGAATCATATTGTAATCACAATTGGAGAAGTTAAATTAACAGAACGTAGGCCTATAAGCAAGTTTGAGCATCAACTGTCCCAGCCCTGAACACTCTGAATGTGAGTCTCCATTATTTTACCTCATCTTCCATCTCTAGTTGAAAGCCTACTCCCCTGGCAGTGGTCTTATCAGTCATCAGAGCCTGTTCTGATCTGTTTATCACTGCACAGACCACCACCTCACCCCAGGCCATCACCACTCCTTGGGACCTTAATACGAGCTGTTGGGAGGGGTCCAGACTGCTGATGCGATCACTGTGCCCCAGCATGATGAGTGAGTCCATTAAAACATCAAGCATCCTACATTTGATTTCAAACCACACCTATGCTATCCTATCCATTGGAGGTACCATGTTAGGACAAATTCATGAAGCCCCTCTAAACAACCACTAAACATGGCTAAAAATGATGAATTCAAACATATGTACACAAATCGGCACGTAAAAAAAACCCAACACTTTTCTTACACTCCACTCAGGGCTGGCTCTTGGCATAGGCGATATAGGTGGTCGCCACGGGCGCCATCTGCTGGAGGGGCGCCACCATGCTGCCAGTCCCCCTTAGCCTCGAGGGAATATAATAATAAAATAATAATTTTCTATGCCCACTGGCACCCTCACTTAGTGTTTTCTGTCTAGAAAAAAATATATATATTAACATTACAAATAAATAAACAGTGACATGTTCCTAAATTATGTGTGAGCATGTGATGTGTCATTATTGGGTGCAGAGGTGCGGGTTAGGGTTAGGGCACCTAGTGCACCAAATTGGGTAGAGCTGGCCCTGACTCCACTCTCTGTGGACCTGCGCTTGTGTAGAACTTTTCTTGTCATTCCACCGCTTAAAGGGATTTTACACTGCTAGTCATATTCACCCATTCATATGCTGGTGGCTGAGGCTACGTGCAAGGTGCCACCTGCTGCTCAGTTTTTAAACTTTCAAACACAATCACACACCGATGGCACAGGTGCTACTTAGACATGTGTATTAGAGGACGACCTGCTGTACCTCCTGTGCCACAGCCACTTATGCTCATCTATTTCTTCAAAGGAATGGTTCTGCCTTTTGAAAAATACAGGTATTCACTTTCTTGCCAAGACATAGATCTGAGAGAAGATAGATACTCATGTATGTATATACAGAGTTAGAGCTAGGACATAGATAGTTCAGCTTTGTCAAAAGATGAAAAATAACCAACTAGCATCTCTAAAGTTTGCTGTTAACACAAATCGTATTTGTTTAATGTCTTCACAAAAATAAATGTATTTTCATGCTATAACTATTGATAAACAGTAAGAAAGATGTCGCCAGAGACTGTGTCTGAGACTTCAGCCCAGAATGTTTCATAAATTGCTCTGGCCTTAAATATAGGCCATATTTTTCAAAAATAAGAGAAAGCCTAAAAAGCCCCGGATCTGATATTCCGTCATGCAGATTGTACTTGTGCTTGGGAGAAAAAAAAAACAAAAACAAAACTTGGTTACACTTGTATAAATACATAAATTTAACTATCTTTCCAATTCTAGTCTATACATTTTTGCTGAACACTAATTACCATCATCTACTTATATTTCTCTCATCACAATTCAAATATACTCAAGAAAGTAAAGAAAAAATGTAAATAGTGCATAAGAAGAAACACAATATAGTTTGTTTATAAAAGGATCCCATGGACTCCCCTTCTAAGGTCAGGGCTAAGTCCCCAATTTCCTCAAGTCCTAGAAACGCCCCTGTATGCTCCTGATTCTTCTGCATGTCTGCTCCTCATTATGGATCATGATGGAATCTCCTCCAGAGGGGAAACTTTTCGGACCTCCCCCTCCGCCTGCCTGTAACGTCCTAGCAGCGCGGAGGCTCACAGAGCCTCCCGGTGTATGCGCTCAGAGGACAGGCAGCCCATCAGTCCCAGCGCCGCAAAGGTAACACACACGGTGTCTGCTAACTGTTGCACTAGGTGGACAATGAAGGCGTCATCAGCTTTGTGTCGGGGCACCATTAGCCTGCGTAAAATATAGAGTTTGATCCAGACCTGCTGGGATAAAAACCTCACGACTTTGTCGGTACCGAGTACACACGTTTTACTGAGGATTTCAGGTTTGGGGTTTACTTCGTGTTGACTGTTACTGAGCCATCAATGTTTCGGTTGGTCTGTCAGATGTAAGGTATATAGAAAGATATACATTATGGGTTTAGTGTCTTTGGTCGAATCTACCGCACAGGACTCATCTAAAGGCTCGCAAATTTGTCATGTTACTAATTGTATTAAAGTGCGACAGTGCGCGACAACAGCAGGGGAACTCCAGACTTTTGTAATATTGTCATTGCATGTTTAAATCTGCCTGAATCAGATGTGAATCTTTCTGCAGTGGTGCGTAGGATCTGTCTGAGAGCGCTAACAGTGTGTGCGTGTGTGTGTGTGTGTGTCTGTTTGTCTATCCGTCTGTCTGTGTGTGTGTGTATGCAGAAAGAGGAAACCGAGGGATCCCCCATCCGTCGGGACTCTGGGAAACACCAGGCTGTGTAGGCGTCTCAGTTTGCATTCTTTTGCAGCTTTGCCTTGCCAGCTCTTATTATGTCCACAACAGTCGGGCTGCATGTCACTTTCACTGACAAAACTCACTTCTGAGGCTGGAAATAAGCTCAGTTTGGTGACAGAAGACCTTTGGGAAGAGCTGGGTACAGTTCACCCCTCAGGGATACTGTTACAGAAGCTTCAGCTCTAAAAGTTTAGAGCTAGAAATGCCAATTTTTCAACTCCTCATCTATTTCTCTCCTTACTGCATGGTTGTCATGGCTCTAACTGCCTAACTTTGGATAAAAGTAACAGCTTTTTTGTTAGAATGGTTTGAGAAGCTCCTAAAATATCTATAAATATTAAAGGGTTTGAGAAGGCTTTAACCCCTTGAAACCTGGAGCAACATCACTTCTTCGGCTGCTTTCAGATGCCTTTCACAAGTATTTAAACCTTTGAGCCCTGAGCACATTGAGGCGAATTATTTCAAAAACTTAGGAAAAAGGCAATGAGCAACTTGCTGAGAAATGTTCAACAAATTGGGAAATTTGTAGATTTAGAAAATATACTGTATATATTTTTTTAAAAGCTAGCAAAAACTGTAAAGGGAAAAGCGATATTTAAAATGATTTCAATTACATTTTAAAAATTATGTTACATAATTTTAATTTCTAAGCACCTTTTTGTGGGTATGTCCTTGTTTCTTTTTTTTTCTTTTTTTGCCTGGTCTTTTGTTAAACTAATTTTCAGGTAATTTTCTTGTACTTACTAATTTCTTTCTTCTTTTGTTGCTCAGTGCCTTCTTCCCATGTTTAGAAAGAAATCAAGCCACTTTGCTCAGGTATCAAAGTGTTAATGGCTACATGCAAAAGCATGGCAAAGGTAACACACTGTTATGGGTAAAATGTGCAAACTATTCTGAAGCGGATTCGCTCATTCTCTGTTTGTTTTTTATGTGAAGCTCATGATGCAGATCACAGATGATGATGTGCTCTTGTTGAGCAGATTAACGGCCTGCAGACAGCAGCTTTTGTGACAATACAGTGTTGAATTCAGCACGTGGTAGATACTTCATGAATATCAGCCCAGGAACAGAGAAGTATGATTTTGATGTTTATGTGTGTGTGTGTGTGTTTACTTTTGGAGATGACCTACAGGTTAGTCAGCATCCATGCCATTGGAAAATATGCTGTGTCTTTATTGTCTGTATCTATTAGATCTGCTTAAAGACGTTGCATCAGTGAGAATAAAAAGTAGGTTTTGGAAAACTCAGAACAGAACAGTGTGGAGCAGAGGGGATTTGTGTCTAATTTGAGGCTGTGATTCTTCTGTTGATTATATTTTGCAAATTTAACAAGAGTTAATGATTTTTGCTAATAATAATTAGCTTTGATTTCTGCATTTCATCATAATGAAATGAACTAATGTAGTGACTGCAAGTCCAGTCAAGTCAATTTTATTTATAGTGCCCATTATCACAAAACATGGTTTGCCTCAGAGGGCTTTACAGTGTTACAACATCCCTCACATCACCCAAGGAAAAATAGTGGAGACAGACACATGTCATATTACAATAACAACAGGTGTGAAATTATCAAATGCACTCTATGATGATATTGTGGGTGTTGATAAGAGTCTCATGCATATATTGATAGGAAGGTGTCCAAAGGCATGATCACGGCATTGGCGCAACCAGGACCAAGACCACGATCAGGGCCAGCGGGGGGTACAGTATCAGTGCAGCCATAGTAAGAGCGCAACCAAAGGCAGGGTCACAGCGCCAGCACAGATATCACCATGATCAGGCACAGCCAAGGTTGCAGCCAGGATTTGGGAAAGCAAGGAAACAAGGGAGCAGGAATGCTCCGGAGAGGCAGTGGGATTAGCGTAGTGCAGTTCAACAGACCCAAGGTGGTGAGCAGTATAAAGGATAAGCACTCAAGGAGGATCCTAGAGCTACTGATCAGCAATTACGACTTAAATATGAATGCCAGAAAGCAGTAATACAAAAGAAAGAAAAGAAAGAAAGAGAGAGGAAGCAGAGCCAGAGTGGCAGGTCGTAACAGACTCAAAACCACCCCGCCAGATCGGGCTGAAAGCTCTGCTAACTCTCCCTCCTCCCCGTCACACGGACAGGGATTTCAACTGAATATACACACTAACGAAACTAGGGTCACTAATCAGCTATTATGGCTTAAATATAAAGGTCAGGGAGCAGTGTTAGTCCCACTGCTCTATGACCCATATAGAAAGTCCCCCGGCAGGTTAAACCTATGTCAGCCTAACTACGGGCTGGTCCGGGCAACCTGAGCCAGCCCTAATTATGAACTTTCTCAAAGAGGAAGGTCTTAAGTCTACCCTTAAAAGTGGAAACGGTGTCTGCCTCCCTGACCGAAACTGGAAGATGGAAGAGAGGAGCATGGTAGCTGAAGGCTCTGGTTCCTAACCTACATTTGGAAACTTTGGGAACCACAAGTAATCCTGCATTTTTAGAGCGCAGTGATCTTGAGGGTTGGTAAGGAACTATGAGCTGTGACAGACAGGATGGAGCCTGACCATTTAGAGCTTTGTAAGTTAGGAGGAGGATTTTAAATTCAATCCTGGATTTTACAGGTTGCAACGAAACTAAAACAGGAGAAATATAGTCCCTTTTCTTGGTTCCCGTTAGAACACGTGCAGCAGTGTTCTGCGCCAGTTGGAGAGATCTAAGTGATTTGTTGGGGCAACCGAATAAAAGAGAATTACAGTAATTCAGCCTAGAGGTGACAAATGCATGTACTAATTTTCAGCATCTGTCAGGGATAGGATATGTCTAATTTTTGTGGTTATGCAAGTGAAATAAAGCAGTCCTTGAAGTTTGTTTTATATGGGAAGCAAAAGATAAATCTTGATCAAACAAAACTCTGAGGTTCCTTACAGATGTGCTAGAGGCCAAGGTAATGCCATCTAGAGAAAATTGCATCGTTAGAAAGGGAGTTTCTGAGGTGTTTGGGGCCAAGAACAATAACTTCAGTTTTGTCTGAATTCAAGATCAAGAAATTTTGGCTCATACAGGGTTTTATGTCCTTAAGACATGTTAACTAGTTTAGATAGCTGATCATTTTCATCTGGTTTCATAGATATATACAATTGCGTATCGTCAGCATATCAGTGAAAATTTATAGTGTTTTCTAATAATGTTACCTAGAGGAAGCATATATAAAGTAAAAAGGATTGGTTCAAGCACAGAACCTTGTGGAACTCCGAAGCAGACCTTAGTATGCGTGGAGGATTGATCATTGATGTGAACAAATTGGGAACAATCTGATAAGTAAGAACCAGGTTAGTGCTGCAGAATGGAGCTGTGTGAAAGCAGTCACTTTGAGTTTGAAACTGCAGCTCTTTAAAATGCATAATTTAGACCAAGAATCATTAGTCAAATGTGACTACTTAATACAGTGTACTTTAAACTCTACCTCACTTAATACTTGAGAGAATGTACTTTCCATAAAGTGTAATCAATTTCTATCAAAATCAACAGCGAAAGCATTTTATGTTTAGCAGTTACACTTCAGGGTTGATTGCAAACAAGTTTGATTATCACAGCCTGAGTAATGATTCAACACACAGCATTGCAGCTGATGGTAATTACAAGTGCAGTGTTAATGTTAGGACAACTAGGAGGCTAAAAAACTGGACTCTCCTGATCTCAACAATGGAGTCAGGTGTTGGTCTGCTTTCATTTTGTGAAATGAGCCTTTTTCTGCCTGTCTGTCTCTCTCTATTTCTTACAGTGTGAGATGGTTCACGTGGGCAGAATACGCCAGACTCCTTGAGGATAAACTGAAGGCAGTGAACATTACCTAACCTCCTTTGATTGTTGTGTGCACTCCTGTTGCCATGGCTGGTCTAACAGCTAAGGTGACACTGCTTAGGTGTGCGTTGCTGTTTCTCCACCTGAGTGTCTGCCGGTGCCAGCGTGACTGCACCGGTGTAGACTGTCCCCAGCTGGATAACTGCATCGAAGAAGTGCTGGAGAGTGGCAGTTGTTGTGCTTCATGCCTGCGAAAAGGATGCACATGTGAGGGTTACCAATACTATGACTGCATCAATGCTGGATTCAAGAATGGCAAACTGGCAGAAGGAGAGTCATACTTTGTTGACTATGGCAGCACAGAGTGCTCCTGCCCCACGGGAGGGGGCCGGATCAGCTGCCACTTCATCAGCTGTCCTGATGTGGCACAAAACTGCATTGAGGTGTCAGAGCCTGATGGTGATGGTTGCATGCAGTGTGAACGTGTCGGATGTGTCCACGACGAGCAAAAGTACAATGCCGGACACTCAATCCATATTGACCCCTGTCAGGTCTGCCACTGCCCAAATGAAGGAGGGAAGCTGATGTGCTACCCTGTGCCTGACTGTGACCCGCTTAAGGTCTATAAACCCCCGTTAGCTGCACCAGCAGGGAAGGACACAGCCAGCAGGCACCACAGTAACCCCTACAGGTTGGACCAACAAGGACGCATGGATCAGTTCTCCACTCTGCATCACCACCTGCCCAGTGGGAATCTTCCTCTCTTCAAACCATTGCCTTTGGATAAGGAGGGGGCAGAGGGGTATAATTACAGTCCTGAAGACTTTTCAGAGATTTACCCTCAATCTCTAGTCTTCCCCACAAAGTCCCCCTCCTCCAACAAAGTCATCTTGGTGTCCCAAGGCACCGACAGACCTGACAGAACCTCTGCCTTTCAGAGCTCCGACAGAGAGAGCAGGCTGGAGCTGAGAGAAGGATACGGAGTTCATGACCATCCTGCATACAGACAGGGAGTGACAGAAAGTCCTCTGAGAGCAGAGCAGAGATCTATCAGGCCTCATATTCACAAGGATGACATTACTTCTCCGCAGCCCTCACAGGGTCTAACAAGTGTGCAGAGTGTCTCATTCACTGATTCGACAACACAGAGAGATTTGGAGAATCCATTTAATGCACTCACAAGTTCAGGAAGTGGAAGTGTTGTGTTTCCACTGAAGCGAGGATTGGGGAGTGCAAAACACCCAGAGGATCCAAATATGAGCCCAGAGAATGCAGTTCTGCATCAGAGAAGCTCTGAGGTGAAGACACATGACCAAAATGCACCAGATAGTGTGACACCCAGCGGTTCGAGGAGTCAGATTGTTAGTCATCCAGTGAGGGGCACGGACAGTCAAATCAATAAGCAGAGACAATCAGACAGAGTGAATTTTCCACTGTACATACTGAAAGGTCCAGAGAGCCCAGTCCATATCCAGGCCAGTTCAAATGGTCCAAACAAATTACAGGGCGCAGTGGCTGCAGACACTGAAAGACGGATAGATGAAAAAGAGATAGTGGAGGAGGAGGAAATAGTAACATTTCATACTGTCACTGGGCCTGAAGAGAGGAATGTTTCCTACAAGATACAGTCAGTGCAACAGGAGAGACACTATACAGAGTCAGAGGGCAGCGATCCAACCAGCAGCTATGAAAAGACCAAAACCAAGCCAAGCACCAGCTCACCCAGAGGGCCTGAGTACCCAGCAACCCCCACAGTCCACTATATAACCACCACCCAGTCACCAAAAATGGTTACTCTGAATGAGAGTGAGCCCAGCCAAAAGCCAGCTCAGAGGCTGTTTACCCTTCACAGTGAAGACCAGGTGATGGAGAGAGACGGGGAGGGGAAAGATCGCCTTGTTTTGCCCATCAAACCAGATGGAGGTAAGATGGTGATTCTATTTCAGAATGTAATTGAATTAACCTACTTTAACAGTTTTAAAAAAAATATACCAGGTTTGGTTTTGTTTCAAAATAGCGACATTATTTCTTCAAAACCCAGTCTCACAGAAAAATGTGTAATAGCTACACTGGTCTTCAGTAAAACCTAGTTTAATAATAATGCCTCTAATTTTTTTTTGTTTGTTTTGTTTTGGTCAATTGCTTCCTATTGTGTATTTATCGACAACCTTCTCTGAATACTGAAAGATCTCATTGCCAACCCAAAACCAATTCATAGAATTTTAGCTAACAGCTCTGAAATAAACTGACTTTACTTTTTTTTTAAACATGGATAATGTGGTGTAACCTACTTCTGTTGTACTAGATATTTGATACATTTGGTAGATATACCTTTTTATGATCCTATTTCTTTCCAAAGCAAAACAACTACAACTGTGGTGCAGATTTGTACCAAGCTTTGTGGCATTGCTCTAGGGAACTGTAGGTAGTTTTTTTTTGTTTGTTTTGTTTTTAAATATTAGTGTTTTCCCAGAATTGGAAGCTGTAGATACTGAATGGACAGTATGTTGAAGAGTTATGTTTAAAAAGATGGTCAACACATTTATACAATTGTTAAACCAGATGAAATTAATCTTAACCATATTTGACTCCTAGATGACAGCACCCCCAGTTGTTGGCTGCACTCACATGACAGCTTTTATGAACACCCACAGAGGTCAAAGTTCAAATGTCAGTATTTCAGTCTGATATGTTCACTAACAAAAATAATAACTATAAACATATTACTATAATATAAGCGTAAAACACATAATAAAAAAAAACAAGCTATATTTGTTATTTTAGTTGGTATTTCACTGATCTGTTGCTATGCACTCTGTGAAAAGGTTGCTCCTCTGCTTCTTCACCAGGCCCTGTACTCCAGGTATTTCAGTCCATTGTATCTATTTTTTAAAAAACACATTATGAATCAGGTTGTTTATATGATACAAGCTTGTTTAATTCTATGGGTTTTGAGGATTGTGATCAGTGAGAAGGAGTTCATGCTACTGTGAGAGTCTGTGTATGTGATGCTTTTTGTTGTTGTTCTGTCTGAGATGTTGGGGAGATAAAGGAGTGGTACCCAGGGGGGCCATGGCCGCCATGATACAACTGGTTCCCCAAATGGCCTCCCTTGGCGAAAATAATTGAAGCAGACACTACTATATTTAAGAAGCTGTGTGGGCTCATTTTTTAAGCTAGTGTGAAGGCAGATATTTTGTAAAACTAGACAACCTGAGGTATCCATCGGTACCAACCCTGTTAGCATAGCCCCAAAGTGTTGACGAAGGAATATCTGGTATAGCCATTTTCAAGGGTGCCCTTAAACCCTTCAACACCTCAAGATATTGTAGTCCTGGGCAGTCGTGGTTTTAGCACGTTCACATTCTGTGCCCTAGGTATCATTATGTATTATTTTGTGCCAAGGAAACAAATAAATCTGTGCCATTACCTTTAAATAAGCACAGATCCAATGATTTTATCATCCACTTGCTCTTTAAGGTAACTTTTCACATGATAGACATCTTCAAAAAACTGCCTCAAAGCCTTTATAAACATATGTTCCATGATGCGCTTTGACCCAGTGCATCACTGGGCCACATTAGCTTTGTAACATGAATTATCGTACCATCGGAGTACTTCAAGCCTGAAATATCACCTCAGCGCAAAGCATTTAGCAACGAACCTGGAGGTTTGAGCTAGCACAGCCTCTGATGCTAGAGCTAGCAGCCAGCCTCGTCACGCCACACTCGACCAGGCCTTCAGATGCACACTAAGTCTACCTGTGAATGACTAACTAACTCACTTGCAACACGGATTTCAATGGACTGCAGAGCAGTTTGGGTGGTAGAGGACAGGCGGCTATCACAGGCTTTACAGATAGCATCCTCTGACACAGCTTACAAGCTGCCATTGAATAGCACATTTGTGTTCAAAATCCAGCAGCTTTATGGCGCAGAAAAGAGGAGAAAAAATGTAGTGTTTTAAATACTTTCATCGCAAAAGTTGATCTAGTTGATTCATTCTTTTTATTGCTTGACACAGCCCTAATCCAAACATACTGTCCTGTGACGTCTACTTGACCCCACTTTAACTTCAGAGTTACTCATCAAAGGTGGCATTGCGTGTCAAGGCTGTGATGACTCACTTGTACTTTATTCTACGTGTAATTTTAGCGCTCCCTCAGAATGGCGCCCTAGGCGGCCGCCCATACCGCCTGTGGCATGCACCACCACTGATTCTCAGTAGCCGTGAGTGTCTCCTAAGTTGTTCCCAGTCAGTGTTTTGTTTCTTAAAATAAGTGTACTCCTTCAAATTAAAGCTTTGTCAATTAAAGCCGTGGTGACATAGTTTTTAGCTAACCTATACACATCGACAGTAAATTGAATAAATTCCTGAAATTCAGTTATGGTTTCTGGCTTCGGTGTGTTGCCAGGCAAATAGAGTGCAGTAAATTGTATGCATCATGTTGCCATAGGAACTATCTCGCTATCAGTGTTGTATTTGTTGGTATCCAGATCTTATGCAGTGTCCATCAAACAGTCTGTGATGTCTGATTCTTGGATTTTCTGCTGAACAAAAGGTGACACCTTGTCAGTCATGCATTACAGGGGCAATTCTACCCTGGACACACAGAGCTTTTCTGTTTACTTCAAAGACAGCGGAAAAGTGAAAGACATGTATTCCTGGACTCTAAAACAGTAAATGAACTCGCTATGGATTAAATCAAAGTGTGTTATATAAAGTGATGCAAGACTGAAGCATATGGTCATAAATTACTTCATAAACATTTGGTCCAACTAGCTTAGCACTTGATGTGGGATAGCTGAGATGTTTGAAGCTGATGACATCTCTTTTAAAAGGTGTGTGCAGCAGGAGGCAATATCAGCTCCAGATGTTGGAGCCTTGGGAGGGTTCAGATATACAAAGTTCAGCACATACATAGAAACATGGAGTGAGCACAAAAATAGTAATAAATACATAAGATTTTTGGGACATAAATTAAAGGCATTATTATTGTGGGAATTATTGGCTGATTTGAAAACCAACAAAAAAAGCCAACTTTCTAACAACCCACCAAATGTTAAAGTTATTAGTTGAGTAAAAATAGTAAATGCATACCAATGTCTGAAATGTGAAGATTTACTGATTTTCTCTGGTTCATGATTTTTGAAATGGGTACCTTCATTTTTCTAACTGGCTGCAGGGAACAATTGTGTGAAAATTATCCTCTATATAACATAAATATGTGATATGATAGAAGTGATACATTCCCAGAGCACAAGCTGATATCTTTAAATTACTTGTTTTGTTCATCCAAAACTACTAAACCAAAAGATGTTTAGTTAACCTTTTTATTAAAAAAACGCAGCAAATCTATACATCTGAACAGCAGGAACAGACCAGTGTTTGGCAAATGTTGGAAAAATGACTGGAATAATTATCTGATCATTAATTAATTTAGGCCTGTTGACCGTGACTGTGCATTGCTTACTTATTCTGTTAAATATCATGAACTGAATTATTAGCAAACCCCTTAACGAGCAGCCCTCTATAACAGAGAGTTAGACATTGTTTGTGTATCTGTTTAAAAGTTTCACATCCAAAAATCACTGGGACAAAAGTTACTCATAATGATTACAGGAGTGTGTAAAAACAGAATGCTAAAATAAAAAAAAAAAATCAAATCAAAATAAAAAATAGGCAACAAAAATAGGCATAGGAAAACCATTACATTTCAGCATGCTTGTTTATTTAGACACTGAGTTCAGTATTACTACACAGTAGTGACCTTTTGATCTGAAAAGAGACAAGAATCATGACTGACAGAAAGAAGAATTTAGGTCAAAAATAACCTTTTAATTTCAGATAAAAAGATGTTTTTTGGGGGGTTAGTGGAAAAAAAAAAAAAGAAAAAAACATCTCAACAAGTTGCAGCCCAAAACATTACGCTGTCCAGTTTTAAATATAAGGAGTAGTTTCCTCTCTGAGATCCCAACAAATACTGGACTCTTCATAAATACAGGATTGATTGTTGTTTTTATATTGCGCTGGATTATGAAGGTGTTGTTATTGTGTGTGTAAAGCTCGCCACTAAAATGTCATCACATTGAGACGCACACGCTCAACACATTTAATCTGAGCTCTTTAACCCTTGGAAACCTGGAGCAACATGTCTTTTCTTGTGCTGCATTCAGACACCTTTCAGAAGTATAGAGACCTTTGATTTTTTTCAAAAGCATGTGAAAAAAAAGGCAAATTACAACTTGGCATGAAACGTTTTTAAAAAACTAGGGAAAATGTTCTCAGAACTGTATATTTGACATTATCATTATCATTATTATTATATTGTAAATTATTTTACAATAATAATAATATTATACATTTTTAAGCTATTTTTTTTTAACTTTTCCGATTTTTTGTTTTTGTTTGTTTGGGGTCTTTGTCTGTTTTTGTTTTGTGTTTTTGCTAATTTTCAGGTAATTTTCTTTTGCTTTTTACTAATTTCATGCTAATTTCTTCTATGTCATGAAGTTGCTCATTGCCCTCTTCCCATGTTTTTGAAAGAAAACAAGTCAATTTGCCCAGGTTTCAAAGGATTACATAGAACAAGTCCATGTTTCAGCGAGACAACATGGAGGGAATCTTGAACCATACATAGTAGCTGCATAAGCTGCAGCATTTCCTGTAAAAAAATAAAAAATAAGCATAGGATAAGCATCACATTTGTCTACAGAAATGAAGGCAGGGAGCTAAATAGTGGCTAGCAGGCCCAACATGAGACACAACCACAGGCTTTACTGCTGCAGCTACAGCTCAAAGACACAGAGGGAGTCCCGCTGCAACAGGATCAAAGTTAGTTAAAAAAAAAAATAAAAGCATCAGGCTATGATTTTGTGTCAAAAAGATGTCATGTCACTGTCCTTTAAGTCAACAAACTGAGTAACAGGTAGGTCGGGTTTAGGCAGTCTGAGGGTCAGTCTGTGAAGAGCTTTTAAGTCAGTTTGTTGTGCACACTGAGATTTAACTATGAATCATGGGAGAGAGAGGTGCCTCTGTCTAAGTAACATGGAATCCAATGTTTACAGTATGACATCATACCGTTTTTTAATTTATTTTTTATATTTAGAAATAGGTTGACCACATGTCCTCCAAAAGGTCACTTTTTGAACCCATTGCAATTTGCTTGAACTAGTTTTGTGACCATTATTTGCCAAGTGTTGCAACAGTTCTAATGTATTTGCCTTGCAGGCCTCTTTTTTAATGGTGAACAGATCATTAAATCATAAACATATCATAGATGTGCACTTCCACCTGGCAAAGTTAGGCTTTCCAGGTTTTCTTTTTATCCTGCATTTTAAATTGCTGAATTTTTACAGAAACCCATAGCTAAACAGGTGAAGCTAAACTTTGTTGTTGATGTTATCTTTGAAAGAAAACATGAACCAGTACTGGGAATCTTGGCGCACGGAAATACTGAAAAACGCGTTTACCAAATTAGTGATGAAAAATTGTGTGGCTTCGTGTGGAATCACTTACAAAATTGTGTGTTAATTCAAAATTCACAACGCACATGGATGAATAGAGGCATTAACTGCTAGCAAATGCCAGATAAAACGTCACTGCAATGGCTGGCCGGTATTATGAATTTTCTTTACAGGAATGATGGGTGATTGCACAGGAGAGTCATGACAGGGAAGAAATGACTCCAGCCTGTAACAATGAATCAAAAATAGGTCAAATACTTTTGAGTGCTTTGCATTCAAATGGCTATTGTTTCATGCATGGTCAGAATCAGACTTTGGGTGAATCACCAAGGGTGTCGCACCTTTCATCAGGTCAACATCATATCTACAGTAATTCAGTCGGCGCCTCGGATAATTCAGCCATGTCAGCCGTTATTTCTTGAACCATGGTGTGTGTCCTATTCACAGTAGGAATGAGCTCAGTTGTTCTCTTAACTAAGGCAGTGAATACATCACCCCTTTTGCTGTGTAGCATTGTGTGATCCCAATCTGTGGGACTGAAGTCAGTCAGCTACATCTGATTGTGGAGCCATATTTCAAAAACCTTCCACTGCCATCCAGCAGGCTTGGCCAGTGACACTTGTGGACACGGAGCTCCATACAGCTCATTCTGAGACAGAGATACAGAAACAGCTGCAGCCTCCTTTGTCCAGAAAACATGTTGTTAATCTAACCTTTCTACTTCCTAAATAAATTTCATACCATACTTTCTCAAACTTTCAAAACTTCCATCTGGTCCCTCATACATGTGATGTGTGGTGTAATCAGTCTGCATGTAACAGGCTGCTTGGGTGCTGTGAGTGCTTGTGTGCATGAGCTTTTTTGAGAAACCTGATGCTATGAGGACAAGAGGCCATTCTAATAGGACTGAATTTGGACTGCATTTTACCATTTGTGTGTTCACAGGCAGTCTGGTTACTTTAACCCATCTAAACACAAAGTTAACACAAAACCTAAATGACACATTAGATTGCTCCCTATCAAGTTAATGGGACAATGTTCAGATAACAGAAAAAGTGTTTTGTAGTGGTGTCAGCAAGTGTGCATGATGAGGGTGTGGTGTAGATTTACATCGTAGAGATGTCACCAGCACTATAGTTTTGTAATATCTGTCACTCTTCTAAGATGGTTTAGGTGATGTTTTGCTCACACGTGTGTGTGTGTGCATGTGCTGCAGGTTGCTCTGTAACTACAGTGTTGGCTGCTGCAGCCTCAACGCTGCAGTTCACAAAGTATGTTCAAAAGGAAACTGAACAAGCGGTGAGCGCTTTTAGCAGAGCGGGGTGAAATCTGAGTTGAACATGGAACGATACTGAGCAGCCTGGAGCAGAACTCTGGATGGAAAATCAGAGACAGATTTTTTTAAAGCTGTTGGAGAGAGTGTCTCTTCAGATGTCAGCCTTTAAAGCAACTGGCAGAGATATGGTGAATAATGGATGATATTGATTCTCATTTCCCAGTATATTTCTTGCATATAACTCAGCTTGATGGCTTTCTTTTACATATCTTAAGTGGATCTGTGAAAGCTCTCGCCTTTCAGTGCGCTATCTCCTGCTTTGTTCTCAGTCAATGTCACTGCTGTTTTTGCTTGTGGGCCTCGTTGGCAGGAGCACGTCCTCTAAATAAAGCGGATGATGATGTAGAGAGGGTCCCTCATCAGTCTCCAGGGTCATTTTCCTTATCTCTTAATGTGGAGGAATAGCTGGGTCAGGAGCTCAGGCAGCTTCATTGTGTCATGACCCCAGTCTAGTTGCTTTCAATGGCACCTGCCAGGAGTACAAAAACATTCTTTGTATCTTCTTGAGGAGGAGTGGAGGTAATTAGAGAAACAGAACAGAATCAAGGCAACACGCTTGCTTGTAATAACATAGTTTTATGAGGAGAGCATGTGGAACAGTTGGAAGTTGAGGCTTAAGCTAAAGCAGAGTCTGAACTTAAGGGGGAATCAAACCGAGACATCCTGTATCTCTACAATCTTATCCCATATCATCTTTAAAGGGTCATAAAACTAGTGGTACATATAACTGTATAGGTGACTTTGGTCTTATTTAGTCTTTGCAGAAACTATGATAAACAAGGGGGATTTTTTATTTCCGTTTCTCTGTCATTTGCCATGACGTCTTGAAAATTGTAGCTGAAGGTTAGCAGTAAGCTTTGCTGTGTCTTTGGATGCGCACAAGTAGGCAGTTGGCAGGGGGAAACTGAGAAAGTTGCAGATCCTGCTTTTGAATGTTGATTATTAACCCTTTAAAACCTGACCTAAATCGAAACCTAAAACCATCACTTGCTGCTCTCAGACGCCCTTCACAACTATGAGCAAATTGGTTTGATTTCTTTCAAAAACATGGGGCAAAAGGCAATGCGCAACTATGCACAATTTTTCTGAAAATTGCATTACAAAATTAGTAGATTTACATCAAAAAGTTTGGGAAAATTGTTCAGAGAACTAGTGTATATTATTATTATTTTTATTTATTTGCTAATTTGTAGGTATTTTTGTACTTTTTACTAGTTTCTTTCTAATTTGTTATTTTTTTCTTTAGTTGCTCACTTGCCTTTCTCCCTTGTTTTTGAAAGAAATCAAAAACGTTCATTTCAATCTGTTTTTAATTTTGAAAGGAGTCAAGTAGCTGGGGAAAGTCACAGGCAAAAAACCAATATGGGTTGTAAATGAATAGCAGTAGAAAATGCAGTGAGGTATTCTGAAGCAAATATTTATCTAACTGGCTGTTTCTAATAAATATTTATGACGATGTATAGAATGACAAATGAAAAAAAATTAGAAAGGGCTCCTTCATACTGATGAATCTACAAAGAATTATTTCCTCAATTAGAAGCTCCCCGTCACCTTTACAGAGCTTCCTAGTTTGAGCTCAATGTTAAGCTTTCTGCCCGCAACTTTGCAGTGTCGGTTCAATGTCACCGCTCTTCTCATCGCTGTGTCATTTCTGTTGTTACAGAAAAGCTCTAAAACCCCCTGTACACTACCTGGTGAGCACCAAACAGCAGACAGCTAAAGAGACAGACATTTCCCTTGTAGCTTGCTGTGGCCGAACACTGACCTTCAAACACAGAAGTTCTCATCGACTTAAAGTGTGTTGATACGTTAATGTTTTGTTCACAACTTCTGTCTGCTGCCCCCAAGTGGCCAAAATTGTTTATTGCATGTTAAAGAATATGCCCAATACAAGCATATCAAGTGAAAAAAATCTTACTAATATGTAACACAGGTGTACACAAGAGCTGCCTGAAAAAAATGGTTTGACATTTTAGAGAATTAAACTATTTCCTCTAGGAGTGAGAGGTAAAAAAACCAGTCTGGTGCCAGTGTGTTATGTGCCTGAGCAGGACATAGTGGCCTAGCTTATTTTGAAAGACGGTGAGCAAATGGAAGCAGCTAGCTTTGTGCTATCTAAAGTCAAAACATGAATTAACACATTGCATCTTGTTTGTGTAATGTGTGGTGGTACTTCTGTCAAACTACAGTGAGTTTCCAGATTTCATCAGTGAGCCAAGGTTTGGTTTGGGTCTCTAAACATGTGTGACGGCACCAAACTTAGCTACACTGTTATGGTGACAGATTCCAGGAAGCTGCCCAAAGTCACTGCAGGCTGCTGTTGGTAACAAAGACAGATTCACCACACAATTCTGTCCAAAACCATAAAACCTATTTTGTAAAACCAGCAGGACATGTGTCATTTTAGGGGTTTGAGGCTTTTTGCCCTGCTCCCAGTCAATGCTAAGATAAACTAAACACATTTCTCTTGGCAAGACAGTGAATAAGCATGTTTTGGTGTCTGGAACCTCCGCAGCAGTCACCTTCTTATGGGGCGGCTGTGACTCAGAGGTAGAGCGTGTCGTCCTCTAATCAGAAGATGAGCAGTTAGATCCCAAGCTACTCCAGGCAACATGTCGAAGTATCCTTGGGCAAGAAACTGAACCCCAAATTGCTGCATCATTGCAGTATGATTGCATATGAATGGTTACTGAGTAAATGGTAAATAGACTGCACTTGTATAGTGCTTTTCTAGTCTTTTGACCACTCAAAGCACTTTCACACTACAGGTCGCATTCACCTTTCACATACTAGTGTCTGAGGCTACCATACAAGGTGCCGTCTACTACTCAGTAACCATTCATACACATGCACACTCCAATGACACAGCATTGGGAGCAATTTGGGGTTCAGTATCTTGCCCAAGGATACTTCAACATCGAATTGAACCACTCACCTTCCAATTAGAGGATGACCTCTCTACCTCTGAGCCACAGCTCTAGCAGGAACAAATTATTCTCATTCCGCATTTTCATGCTGCTGTATCAGAGACAGCTGTGGCCAGAGGTCAACACGATCTGTACGATCTGTATCCATCTCATCTCATGAACGCTATATCTTAAGAACACCTGGAGGGAATCCTTTCACATATGACAAATACATTTACTTGGACTCAACAATGAACTAATTAGAATCTGGTGGTCAAAGGTCAAAGATCACAGTGACCTTGTGTCAGTCTCATTCTAATGAGCATGATACCTCAAAAAGGCCTTGAGGGAGTTTTCTGAATATTGGTACAAACACACTTAAGAATGTACTGATCAGAATTTCATGGTCAAAAGTCTTTGGCCAGGGATACTCAACTTGCTTTGCTTGTGAGCCACTTTGTAAAAGACAGGAGACAAGGGGACAGTTGCAGCAGCCACACACATTTTTCTAGGATTTTTGGATTTTTCTAGGATTTTAGGACATTTCTAGAATTTTAGGCCCTTTCAAGGATTCTAGCTAATTTCTAGGTTTTAAGGATGTTTGGAAGATTTTAGGACATTTCTGAGATTTTAGGACATTTCTGAGATTTTAAAGACATTACTAAGATTTTAGGACATTTCAAGGATTTTAGGGCATTAGGGGGCTTAGCTAGGACCTCTGTCAAGGGGTGGGGGATCCTCCACTGGCTCTTTTTTGATAAACAAGCTCTATTTTGATGCTGTTTTATGTGCTCTGTCACCTTATGGATACTAAAAGTACAAAAACAGTTGGCAGCCTGAATCACTTCACTTTAATCGTGATTTCGAAAATGGCTAGGGGGCCAGATTTGGCCCATGGGCCATTGAGTATCACTGTCAATATCCAGAAGGGTGACATTTGGTCAGATACTAAATTGCTGACACTAATCTTGAGGCTATGCTTGTTGTAGAGATCTTCTGTGTGAAGCATCCATGTTTTCATAGACATGGGGCTAGAACTTTCCATAGCGGGGTGGCTCTGACTGGCAGGTGTGAGAGGATGATTCGAAGAAATGTCTTGCATTTTGTTTCTGGGAGGATAGTCTGTTCAAACTCTGCTTACAGGGCCATGTGTGGTCAGACTGCTGCTGCTGCAGGATTTTTACCTGAATGGCCCTGCCTGATGAAGCATGGCAGCATTGAGCATAATCAAGTGTGACAGAGAGGAGATGTCCCAATATATGCAAGACTACTCATTACTTTCTTCCAGTTGAAAAGTTTTAGAGTTTATACATTATTCTATCAGCATAGTAGCATGGTGGCATGGTAGCATTTCACCAGATCTGTACATTAAAAGCTAAATCAGATGTGGACCCTGTCAGGCTGCATTCTGATCAAACGGTGAAATAATGTTTTGAAGGATTTTGTGTTGGAGCAACCCTGCTGTCTCATGTTTGGAAAAAACAGCAGTCAACATTTCTCCTGAGGCAGCTGGAACTGGGCCCTGGGTGCGCTGACGACAGGGTGCTGCTGACGGGTGTCTGGGGCTGAGAGACTGCCAGACATGAAAAGGGCTGAGTGGTGGTGGGAGGCTGCATGGGCACACTGGGCAGTGCAGGAGATTAGCCTTTCTGCGGAAAGAGCAGTAATTGTTGAGGGCAACAACAAAGCTTCTAGCTCTGTTATTGCTGAAAAAAGAGGCAAAGGGTAAGTAGGAAATACTATTGTAGTTTCGCCGCTGAGGAAGGAAGGGTGTAATGCTGAGGGGGCACTGTACAGACCATAGTTTTTTTATTTAGCTAATTAAAAGATTGCTTCAATTTAAAAAATGTACAAGAAACTTAGCTGACAATCTAATGAAAATGCTGTTTTATTTTGGCACCGTTCCGTGCTCGGGCCCTAATAATTCCTTCAGTTTCAAGAGGGTCCTCGCACCATTCAATGCTTGGGCCCTAATAATTCCTTGGATTTCAATAGGGTCCTCACACCTGTTCGGTGCTCGGGCCCTAAATATATACGTTTAGAAATAAATAGTTTATTCAAAAGAATATCAGAATTAAAAAAAAAAAGTTATATTTAAATTGAATTAAGCTTTTTCCTACACTTCTTTTTTTATTTGGAAATTTTTTTTTTTTCATAATTCAAGATCAAAACTTTCAAATTGTATTTTTTTCAATTATTATTATTATTATTATTATTATTATTATTATTATTATTATTATTATTATTATTATTGTTATTATTATTATTATTATTATTTTCTTCAAATTAAGAAACTTTTTGGCCTTGATCCGGCTCCATACAGGAACAGAGGTCTATGAAAACTTTATGGTAGTTACTTCTCTATATATATCTCTTACTTATTCAGTCTCTTTTTCAAACTCGGTGCAGAATATAAATATGGATTGATGTATTAGTGCTGCTTAGGAGTAGACGGATGGTAATGAGTGATGGCACATCATTACATCCTGCCGTTCAAGGAGCTGAAATTAGTGTGTTCACCCGGGTGGTGTGTTCCTGTCAATGCTGATTGGAGCTGAAGGTGATAAAAACCCCTGTGTACTGCAGTCAGTTGACACAGTTGGAAATGCTGATCGTATTGTTCCCATTGCATTAAAAAGCTAAGGGGATAAGGGGGCATTTGTTTTGTTTTTTGTGCAGTGGCTGTGGCTCATCTCAAAGGTTATGTAACCATTGTTACTAAAATTGTAAGTTTTCAAAGCCTACATAAGTCAACTATAACTGACCAGACGAGAAATGATCAACAGACTTCATTAGTAGTTGCATCACGTTGAGGATATTATGCAGCAGCAGTCAAATATGTAACTAACTTGTAGTCCTGTTAGGCAACACCATAGATGGATGTAGTAGGTTGTAATCAGCACTCGATTTAGTTATATAGTATAGAATAGAATAGAATAGAAATACTATATAGATCCCGTGAGGGAAATTGTTTTGTTGCAGCAGCAAATAAGAAGGCAGCAACTTAATGAAATACTCGTTAAAAAGGCAAAATAATGCAAATCTATATTTACAAAGGAAGGGACCTAACATAGAATAGAATAGAATAGAATAGAATAGAATAGAATAGAATAAAATGAAATAAAATAAAATAACAATAATTATAATAAAGATATGTACAGTATGTATAGAGAACAAACAAAAAGCCAAAAAGTTTAAAAAGAGCAATAAAAAAAGAAGAAATTTGCAAATAAGTGTGCAAAAAGTGAAGATGGATGTGCAAGTGACTTCAGTGCAGATCGTGAGTTCACTTGCCACACAGACGGGAGCTGTTAAAAAGTCTTATTGCAGATGGGAGAATTGATTGTTAACAGTACTCTTTGTGACAGCAGAGCTGAAGGAGTCTGTTGGAGAATGAGCTCCGCTGTCTCTGAATAGTGTCATGAAGGGGATGGGATGGATTGTTGATAGACAGCAGTTTGTTCAGGGACCGCCTGTTTGTCACTGACTGGAATGAGTGGAGGTTGTGGCCAATGACAGATCCAGCCTTGCGGATCAGTTTGTTCAAACTGCTGGCGTCCCTGGCACTGATGCTGCTCCTCCAGCAGACTACAGCACAATAGATGGCACTTGCCACCACAGACTGGCAGAAGATCTCCAACATCTTGCTGCATACACTGAAGGTCATCCCCCTATTGTACACAGTGTCGGTGTGGGTACTCTAGTCCAGTCTCTGGCTCAAATGGACACCGAAGTACTTGTAGTTCTCTATGAGTCCAACCTCCTCAACCAGGATCTTGATTGGCGTCATCGTGGTTCTGGTCCTCCTGAAGTCAACCACCATCTCACATCTTTGTAACATTCAGGAGCAGATGATTCCTGCCCCACCAATCCACAAAGTCATCCACAAGCCGCCTGTACTCCGACTCCTGCCCATCTCTGATACACCCAACCACCGCAGAGTCATCAGAGAACTTCTGCAAGTGGCAAGATTCAGAATTGTACAGAAAATCGGAGGTGTACAAAGTGAACAGGAATGGAACAGAACTGTCCACTGATGTGCCTCTGTGTTACTGACCACCACATCAGACACGAAGCTCCTCAGACGCACAAAGTGGGGCCTGTCTGACAGATATTCAGAGATCCAGTAGACAGTGGATCAACTGACACCCATCCTGAGCAGCTTCCCACTCAACAGGTCTGGTTGAATGGTATTGAAGACACCAGAGAAATCAAAAAACATGATCCTCACAATCCAGGTGAGAGAGGGTATGCTGCAGTAGGTAGACAGCATCATCCACACCTATATGGATCTGGTGGGCAAACTGAAGTTGATCAAGTGCAGGTTTTACCAGTGGTCAAAGATGGACCAGGACCAGTCTCTCCAGTACCTTTGTGACATGTGACTTGAGGGCAACAGGTCTGAAGTCACTGAGACCAGATGAGGTGGCTTTCTTCGGTACCGGTACTATATATGATGTACCTTTTTCCTGCAACAGATTCAGGTTGTAGATATGTTGCAGGATTCCAGAAAGCTGGGGTGTGCAGGACTTCAGGACCCTGGGACTGATGCCATCAGGGCCTGCAGCCTTGCTCTGGTGAAGTCTCTTTAGCTGTCTACTCACCTGGCCAATTGTCACCGTCATGTGGGATGCTGTGGTCCCTGAAGAGGTTGGAGTTGAAGTGTGGGGATAATGAGTTGAAGTGTGGGGATAATGATCCAGGGTGGGCGTGGGGAAGGCTGGGGTTGATTAGGTGCCTAAGGAGGGTGTGAAGAGGACAGATCCTGTGTGGGAGGGTCCAGCAGGGTGCTGAACCTCGAAAAAACATATTCAGCTCCCCGTGTGGTTCACAGAGCACATTCCAGTATATACATTCAGAGCAGTTCTGCAGTGCTTCATTGGCATCCTGAGTCTACCTTCTTGCCATCCTTGTAGAAACAGACTGTCTTTGAACTGCAGGGACATACTGGGGTGTCAACTAGACCAGAATGTGGTCTGATCTGCCAAGTGGGAGCAGGGCACTGGCTCTGTATGCGTCCTTAGCATTAGCGTCCAGAAGGTCCAGGGTTCTGTTTTCACGGGTGCTGCAGTCAACAAACTGTAAAAAGTTGGGAGAGCTGAGTCCAGGTTGACATAAGTAAAATCTCCACTGATTTTCACAAAAGCCTCGGGATGTTTGGTCAGTAGCTTGGCACCAGTGGTGTCAAGTAAAGCCAATTTCATAAAGCCCATATTCACAAAACACAGTTTGCCTCAGAGAGCTTTACAGCATATGACATCCCTCTCCCCATAGACCCTCACATCACCTAAGGAAAAACTCCCAAAAAAGAACTCCTGTAACGAGGCAAAAGAACGAAGAAACCTCAGGTAGAGCGGCAGAGGATGAAGAGGTGCGTATCACGTCACATGCTGCTGGCTCGCCAGCAGTATGGCAGAGGAGAACTCTCGTGGCAAATAATATGGGCACATACTCACGGCTAACATTTCAATGTCTGGAGAGCAGAGACATTCCTTAACAGTAACATGTAAAGAATTGCACCACCTTTCATTCACATACACTTCAGTCTCTCCTCCCCTCTTCTTACCACTAAGCGTCACATCCCTGTCCGCCCGTATCGTCCTGAAGCTGTGTATGGATGCACTGTGGTCTGAGAAGTCGGAGTGCAGCCAGGTGTCCATGAAGCACAAAAAGCTGCTCTCTTGGTACTCCTTCTGGATCCGAATCATTGCACACAGCTCGTCCATCTTATTTGCCAGCGACCTCACGTTCCCCATGATGATGGACAGGATCAAGGGTTTAAATCTCCTTCTCCTCTCTCTCAGCTTTGCTCCGGACCGGCACCCGCAGCGCCTCCTCTGTTTGTGTTTTAAATAATTTCCTTTACTTGTGTCAAGCTTTCCTGGAGACATTGCAGCACAAGCTGGTCAAAGTCAGCAGGCTGGCTTTGTAATGATTCTTTACATATGCATCTACAAGAAAGGAACAGAAGAATTATGCATATGTCATATTGAGATGTTTAAATCAGCCCATTCTCATTCTGAACTTGTAAAATACTGCCGCTTTGACAGTACTTTTGGCGTAAGATTGAGATGCCAAAATCCACCTTTCATACCTGCATGAAATGCTGCTGGGCATCAGCTGAGAATGTAACTGGACAAAACTGATTGCGGTGTTATTATATGCCGGTGGACAGCAAAACAGCACCTGCCTTGTCTGCAAGAAATGCAGCAGGACGGCGTCCGGTTCAAATGCTGCTGGTAACAACATAGTATGAGGAATGCAAGGGTGGGTGGCAGAGGTGGTGGATGGGTCCAACAACTTCTGGACTTTAATGCAGAAATCTGTTGTTTGCTTTCCATCTGAATGTGATGTTGTCTTCCCCTAACCCTAACCATCCCTGCCACGGTGTGTTTATTGACGTGCCAGCGTTGGTTGCCATGTGCTGTTGTTGCCTAAACACAACCACGTGCAACGTAATTCGACCATGTGCTTGTGTTGACATCACGGTAGCAGCAGCAAATTTTTAAGGTGCTTAAAAAAGTGCTTAAAAAAATTTAGAGGAATTTTAAGTGTATTGTGTGAACTGTCAATAATCTGTTTTCTCAGCTGGAGGGGGAAGTGTTGGTGACAGGCTCCTCATACTGTTGTGGATAAGAAGTGAAAGTCCACTCTGGTTTATTTGTAGAGCATATTTATAAATGACTGTGTTTATGTGGACGAGAGAAGCTTGTATCTTTGTGAGGGCAGTGTAATCTGCTTCCTCCCATTGTTCTGAGCCATTACTCTCTCTGGCCTGCTTGTATTATGTGGTAAAAACAACACCAAATAAATGCCTTGAGGGCCTCATCAGTTCATTCACATTGACCTCACAAATAAACAAATCCATCATGTTCTAGGTAATTCAACAGTAAATAAAGTTTTTTTTTTCTTTAAAAAAGAAAAATGTTGTGGAGACAGTTGCTTTGTTTTGGTCCAGTTGGTTTGTTTGCCAAGGTTTTTTCATGCTGTGTGCCTGGGCTTAATGGGGTTATAATAACCCATGAATACATCCATTTTTCTTGTTTATTAATTAGCTGCCATTGCAAATGTTTTATGCAAGATGTTCATTCCCACCAGAATTTTAAACACATTCTTATGCCCAGTCATCACATATTGCCACTTTTGCAACTTTGCAGTGGACCTTTGTGTCTACATATTACACTCCAGGAATCCTTCTGCAACTGCTGTACATTTTGGGATGGCATTACCATGATGTTAGGACAAGCACATGGTGGGATTCTGCTGCACGTGGTTGAAGAGATGTTTGATCCATCCATTGCTCTTCCTGTCCACCCTACCTGTGTGCATATCATGCAGAAGAACTACGCGGTAGTTTAACCCTTTGAAACCTGAGCAAATTGGTTTGATTTCTTTCCAAAACATGGAAATAATGCAGGTGGGAACTTTAGATAAAATGACCCAGAAATTGTCAAGAGATTAATGAAATGTACAAGAAAAGTACCTGAAAATAAGCTTTTCCCTGTCTTTTTTTTTCAGTTCTATTTATTTCTTGCAATTTGTGGGACATTTCTTTCCATGTTGTTCTTTTGTCTTTTCCCCTTGTTTTTCCAAGGAATCCAACAAATTTGCTGAGCGTTCAAATGTTTAAATACTTTCAAAGGCGTCTGAATGCCTATGAAAAAACTGATGTTGATCCAGGTTATAAAGAGTTAACAGGTGGGTCTCCTGAGGTGTAGCCATTAGTGCAGAGCAGTGGTAGTCAACTTCTGGCCGTGGGCCATATTTTTCCAGTGATAGGGTCCCAAGTGGCCCACAGACCATTAGTGTCTTCAAATGAAGAACTAATGTCAATATTAGTAGATGATTAGATAAATACTGTAAATGCATTTCCAAATATGGCACCATTTCAATGCAGTTTTTACAGACTCTCTGTTTTGTGCATTTTAATCAGAGAGGAACCTGCATTTTATCAGCATTGGTCAACAGGAATTGGATGTCAGTTCTGGACATCAGTGTGAAAAATTCTCCATATTCCAGAGACATGAGTGGCCAATGTGGCAGTGTGTCACATGATGCAGTTGGTGTCTGGATTTTGTTTTACATTCTTAGGCACTGCACATGTGTCTGACGTGTCTCAGCGTGGTGTGAGGCAGGTCAGTGTTTGGCCAGACAGAGTAATGATGGCTGAGCAGTGTGAGGCCGGGCTAATCAGTTCACACAAACCCCATGGGAGCTGCTTAAGTGGACGGATGTCTGTTAGTTTTGGACTATCTGCTACATAACAGACCCATTTGGGCAGAGGCAGCTGCTCTTTCATTAATCATGTTGACTCAAAAAGTGAAAACTATAAATAGATGTGCCTGTTTCCATTGTTTCTCAGGTAATTAGTCGGCCACTCCTAACTGTTAAGCTCCATCTGACCCTCAGGCTGAACCTCATGTTTGTCTTCTGACAGGCACTCCTGGAACATAACATAACAGAAGGAAATGACCCTGCCTCCAGCAAAATAATGAACCTAGACAGTTGTGAATGGGATCAAGTTTCTACTGCCTAAAAACCTGAAAACTTTCAGAGGATCAATGAAAACCAAACCTTTGGAGATGTTGTGGGCAGAGGCATCGCCAGGAATTTTGGGCCCCATGAAAACATATCTCATTGGGCCCCATCACCACGGCCCAAGCCAATCCTGCACAATTGTTATAACCACACCTGCATTACCCAATGACCCATTAAAAGCAATAAATAACTATAACTTTGTTTTACACCCCTGATAATTGTTGAGTTAATCTAATATTTCTTCAGCAAGATCTGCTATTTATTTTTACAAACACAGAGACACATCACATCCCTGCTGTCGGTTTGGAGTAGTCAATTGACAACCACTAGAGGCCTTTATGTTTACCTGAACTCAAAATACCAATTTCCCAAATTTCACTGTCTTTACATAGCAGTTATGTGCATATGCTTTTTACCTGCCTACCATGCACAATACTTCCCTTCAGACTGTCCACCTCTTTAAACAAGATTATTTGAAGCCAAGTGACTTGTTGAATAACAAGGGCTTGTTTTGTATAATCTAAGCCCTCAAAGTGAAAAAAAATTCAAAAAAACTACAGTTAATTTTCAGTCAGATTCAGCCACACTTGATGCTATGACCCTAAAATTATCTTAGTTTACTTATTTAACACTAATGGAAATAATCTTACTTGAAATTAAATATACCTTGTTTGTACGGCATTAGCAGGCTTTTAAAGCTAGAAAGTGAAGTCAGTTATATCATATGAATCTAGAGATTGTAATAAATCCGTTGGCTAACTCACTGGGAAATTAGCTAAATATCGCTCCAAAGTTGACTGACTTTACCGCAAGGTAATATCTATAAATATAATGTCATTTGAGATTGTACCTATGATGCTGAGTAATTTATGAATATAATGAACTTTTAAATAAAATGCAAATATAATCCAAGCTAGACTCCTTGTGGCTGACTGACTTGAACCTTAATTGCTGGTATTAACTTAAACCATTCTTAAACTGTGTAAGTTGTGCCCAACTTTCTTTTGAAAGAAAGTCGTTAAAAGTTGCTCTTTTAACTTCAGCTTGCTTCGTTTGTTTCTCTTTTCTTTCTTTACTTTTTTGATACCCTGACTTCGTTTTTTTGGGGAGAGACATGGTGCTGCAACCTGCAACATCACTCACTCTCACGCTTGACTGACTGCTGACAGATCAATCCAGTCGACTGGCACCGGGCGGACTAAGCCATTTTGCACATTTAGTAGGGGTGAGAGAGGCCTCTGAGAGAGACACATTTTTTTCCAGAAGGAATTCTGAAAGAAAATCCCAGAAAGGAATTTTGTTTATTTATTCAGACAATTTTAGTTAACCTGCAGTTATAACTTAGAGAGGAAAAAAATGGAAATAAAAAATTAATTTTTTATTTCAGGCCCATTAAGGGCCCCCCTCCCCACTGGGGCCCTGGGTAGTCAATCCCACTTTTCCCCCCACAACGACGCCCCTGGTTGTGAGCAATCTATTCATGTTGTGTTTATTATAACACATTCTTATCCAAGTCTTTACATGTTGCCACTTTGCAGTGGACTGCACATCTACATATTATGCTCTAAGTATCCTTCTGTGTCTCCTGATGCTAAAATGATGTCAACATAAGCACATGGTGGGATGACCCTGCATATGACTATGTTTAGACTACAACACATGGCAGCCAACGTCGGGATGTCAACAAATGCACATGCTGGCATGGATGGTTAGGTTTAAGCAAAATAGGCACATGGTAGGTGTAGAAAAAACACAAATTCAGACAAGAAGTGAAAAACAGACTCCAGCATCAAAGTCCTGGGTTTGTTAGAGGTTGCAACATATTTTTATCCCAAGTCAACAACACAAGCACAAGCAGCAACAACAGCACATGGCAGCCAACGCCCAGACGTCAATGAAAGCACTAAGTTTAGGCAAAAGGGCAGATGTTAAAGTGTGGGAAAAAAAACATCACATTTAGAAGGAAAGTGAACACTCGATTCCTGAATGTAAGTCTCCTGACGCCGTCCAGCAGCGCATCATGCGAATGCGACAGGTTCTATCCAGCCGCCTTCTCTAGTGATGCTACCTGTCTGCGTATACTGCAGATGTGGCAGGTTCTGTCTGGTGGCGTATAACAACCCAAACAGTTCTGTCTGGCTGTGTTCTCAGCTGACAACTTCCAAACGTGAAAGGTGGCTTTTGGTTGTTGAGATCTTAAGCTGAAAGCACTGCAAAAGCAGCAGCATATGATGACTTTTGAATGGGAACGGACCTGTTTATTCATCTGTCCTTAGAGCTGATAATAATGACAGGACACGCATGTTAATTACCTTCTTGTTGGGATTAGCGACAGATCTTACAGACAGAACTGAGACTCATTAAATAGACTGACATTCAAGTCTTTTTCAAATAGGTTTTGGACAAGGACATGCTTTGTAGAAGATTTTTTTGAAACACAAATGTTTAGGGGTGTAATAAGAAGTTGCTTTTACTTTCAAGGGTCCTCTTCTCTAACCTTGACACTATTTTCTGAAGACAGTGCTTATGAATTATGCAAGATAGCCTTTGCTTTAAATGATGGCGCACTGAATTTTGAAGGAGCTGCAACTGAAACTGAATACAGCCAAGTGAAATATAATAACTTTAACAAGTAAGTGAAGCTCTAAGCAGAGCTATTGAAGGCATTCCTTGCAATGGTTCTTTTTTTATCTGAATGTACATTGTGCAGTGTGGGATTAGCATAGTTGAGACATATTATACTTGGAGGTGAATACAATGGCTATTACATCAAGGAATAATACATGACACAGCTTAATCTGATCACAAGGCTTTGTTTGACACCCGTGGATGCACTCTCTGGTGGAACTGTTTTTAATTACATGAAATAAGCTTTATATTTCATCAGGAATTCACTATGAATTATAATAACTCTGTGTGTGTGTGTGTGTGTGTGTGTGTGTGAGACAGAAGTGCATCTGTGACTAGATGCTTTTATGCATCCAAACAGGTAGAGTTATTCTATTCTTTCAGTATTTACTTTGATTTTGTTGACATAAATTAAGTTCATGTCTTCAGAGTTTTGAATTCAAACTTCATTTCACGGTAGTGTGAATATGAAGAATATGCAAATGTTGTGTACAGCAAAGAAGCCAACAAAGGTTTATTGAGTTGAAAAACAAAAGGTCTTTGTCAGAGGCTTTTTTTCAAAGGGAGCAGAGAGAAGTTTGGTGTTTATGTATGTGTGTGTGTGTGTGTGTGTGGGTGTGTGTGTGTGCGTGCGTGCATGTGTGCGTGTGCTGCAGCCTTCATGCTAATATGTGGATGAAAGCAGCAGGGTGATGTGGCTGTGGGTCTGATGAGGAGGTGATGGGGAAGCTGATGAGCTGTTGGTGCTCTGCAGTGCCAGGTAGCAGCAGTAGCAGCAGCAGCAGCAGCAAGAGAGAGGGAGGAGGGGGGGACAGCTATAATGGTAACAATAAGATAAAATATAACAACAGTGATAGACATAGAAACAAAAATTGCAAAGTGGAGATGGTTTTAAGGAAGAGCCTTTACTGGAAGTTTGCTTTGGCAATCTTTCACTGAATGACTGAGGGAGCAGGTGGACCACATTATGAGAAGAAACAAGAAACATAGGGCTTTTATTTTGAAATGGAAAGAAGAAGCGTTGAGTTTATATATTTATATATTTCTTTTATATATAAGAAATATATATATATATATATATATATATATTTCTTGTCTGCTGAAGACCTTGAAACTATTGTAAAAGGTGTTGCAATACCAATGTGATTATGATTATGTGATTATGATAACACCAGTTTTACTTTTTTTTTATTCAAACCACAGGCATTACATAGACAAAATAGGCAAGACTCCTGTTCTCTAGGATGTTGTGCAGCTGAGCAGCAGCAGAGCCACACCTGTCGCAGCGCTGCTTATAACGATAGTGTTACTGCTCAAAGAAAGGGAATTAGAGGAAATGCAGCTTTTGGTACTTCTGCGTTGGCATCATTTCATTATCATTAGTAATTTTGTTAGACTGAGCATGTTAGCTGATGTCGGCACAAAGCATTGTGACCTTACAGGACTGTGAGTGCAGCTGTGGACTAAAACCAAATAATTTTTTTATTCCAGTTGTTCATCTTTTGCTCTGATGAGTGATCCAGGAGAGTTTTATGTTTATCCAAGCCCCAGTGCTCCTGCTGCCTGTTATGCAACATTGTTTCAAAATGAATGTGATTTTTATTTTCTAAACCCTGCATGCCCCAACTACTGACTACTTGTCAATCTGTCACGCTTCTTGTTCTTAACTTTATTTATGGACTGCCATGACATTCAATGAAAACTATTTATAGAATAAACTGCATTTTTCCCCAGACTGAAGTAAAAAAAATCCAGACATAAAATGTGCTGCTGTATTCTGGTAACGTGACTGCTCCTCTGTCGTCAGCTGTAGAACTATTAAAGGCGCCTCTGAGGCCTGGTGCAGTCTACCATATGTTTCTGTCTGACTGCTGACTGTATTCACTTCCCTCTTCAGGCTTCTGTCGGTTCCATTCAGTGCAGGCACAGAGGATTTACTGTTCAACTGTTTTTATTCCATCAGTCTTGTGTGTGCTGATGTGTGCATTTGCACATGTGTCTGGGCTGCAGGTCCAGCTATGTCTGCTGAAGACCTGCTGCAGAGCTGCTGTGCTGCTGGCCAAAGATGGGCCTCAGAAAACCATCACTGCAACCACATGCCCCTGCTCAACACTGACCAGCACTCCACATGCAGGTAGATGACAATGTCCTAAAATTCACATTGTGATGTTACTTTAACAAATATTTCAGGAAGCTTCTTTTGAGGAGGAAATATACAAAACATTCATAAAATTTTACTGGGTGGAAGAAACAGTGGGTACAGCCAAACAACCACAATGCCTTTTTTAAAGAGGTGCTAGGAGAGGTTTCACAATTTTGAATCGAAAATCAATCAAGTTGAGTTTTCCATTTTGATAATTTAAAATCCAAAACAGGATGTTTGATCCTTCTAATATGTTTTTTTTTCTCCAGCCCAATCTACTTGCATGCATCTGAGTAAAAATAACAATGTAGAATCCCATTCTGGCTGACATTAAATGACTAAATTAAAGGCCATAAATCATACTCATACTTACGGCCGTCAAGGTCCTGATGTGTGGAAAGTTCAATCATTCCACAACCAGAAGCCATGGATTACCAGAACCATCCAAAAACTACAGACTTATTATAAAGACGCAGCCAACAATGTTAAAACACAATAAAGGGTTAAATTGCTACAAGTTAAACTAGGTGATAGGATCTTACAGGAGTTGAACGTTTCATTATTCTATAAGACAAAAAAATAATTGATAGAAAATGTACTCAACAGATCCAGAGGAATAGATGCTCACCTTTACTAATGACACAGATAACACATGCACCCCACTGACAAATGAGAACGCTATTTAAAAGTCAAGAATTTAAAGGCTGCGCTCATTCATGATTACCATCTTGGCCTCACCTTTTGAGATAAAATCGACTTCTTCTTTTTTGTGTGCATACAACAACAACAACATAATTTTTCATTCAGTAGTATAGTGTGGGAATGCATATTTGTGTGTGTCAGTGTTGCAGAGAAACAGTGCTGTCTGAGCTCTGTAAAGGAGAGCAAGTGTGAATCAGGTATGACTTCAGCCAGAGGAGGGGACACCTGTGGAGTGGAGGAGGATCAGTGCACAGATGACTTCTACCAGGTATACCACTGTCTCACCACTATGACAAGTAAATGTTTGTTTTTGTTTTCAAATGTTCAGGCACCCAACCAGAGTTTTCCTCTTCATTTTTGTTAGATAGTACTCAGGAGGAGAGTAGAGAAGAGCAAGAGGGAGATAGTTGAGTTATGACTGGAAAGAAATGATGGCACACACATTTTCAAGAGATCAGGTTCTCCTTAAAACACATAACACTGAATTGATTAAAAGTAGTAAGGTCTTCCTCTAGAATAAAAGGTTAACTGTTTTGTGAAGCAGTTATTACTCACAAATAGTTCAAGACAACCAGTAGCTGGAACCAGAGGCAGTAGTGGAGTACTGTGAACTCTTTGGAGCTGCCACATTAACATGGTGAAAATTGAGTTTGCCATCTTGTGTATTTTATACAAAAAACATCCATTGGAATGCACTGTTGCATTCCAATGGATGTTTTTGTCACTGTTTGACCAGAGTGAGATTTCAAGTTCAGATACCTATCCCAGCAATGAGGCCTCTTTTGAAGGTTCGACAGTTGTTGTTGTTTTTTGGGTTTTTTTTAATGGCAAATATGTTAAATACATTAAAAAAGAACATGCAAAATGTCTCATGTCTGTGCACATCCTTCAGACATACGAACATAAATAATATGAATACTTACATATTGATAGGAAACATGTCTTTGCTCAGAGTCAGCCAGCATTCCCCACTTGTCCAAGAGGAAACCCAGTGGTTTGGCTCCGGAGCCAGCTGTTCATGAGATGAAGCAGCAAAGTAAAAAAAAGGTGCAAGTCTGGCTCTTTTTGTGTGACATGTGGTTTAGCTTGAGGCAGCAGCTGAAATCCAGTATGTTCACAAGGATCAACTAGCCTGCTTGCCTGTTTAGCTGTGTGTGTGTCCCTACCCTGGTTACAGAACAGGGCTGGTGGAGGGCAGTTAGTGACACACTGCTAATAGGCTCTGTTGTTGTGTCTGGATGGGCAGGTGTGCTGCAGCTGCTGTGCTCTTGGTTTGCGGGTGCGCAGCGAAGGACAGGGTTGCGATGCTCACCAGTACCTGGGCTACCCATGCGGTCATGTCTTCCTCACCTGCTGTGAGGAGGAGGAAGGTCCGAGCCAGATCCTTCTGAGGAGAAAACAGAAGCACAGAACAACTTCTGTGTCCAGAAAAGGTATGTTCTCTCCAACAATGTTTCACTGAAAAGGAAAACACATTCATCATGCACATTATTGGTGCGTCACTTGAGAACCGAGCCAGACCAAACCGGTCGTGTCCACATGGTACGCCACAGGGGGGCTTCACATTGAAATGCTGCTAGTAATGACATAATATAAGGAGCACATGGGCATCTATAGGGCAGCGGAAGGGATGTGGATGGGGCCACCAAAACCCAGATTTTCACCCGCGAGTCCAGTGTTTGCTTCCCATCTGAATGTGACAGTGTTTTTCTACACCTTACCAGGTGCCTTCCACCCCTAATCCTAATCATCCATACCAGCGTGTGCTTTTGTTGATGTCCTGGTGTTTGTTGCCATGTGCTTATGTTGCTGAAACATAACCATGTGCAGTGCAATCACATCATGTGTTTGTGTAGTCCCAGAATGTAAACAGCAGATGCAGAAGGATACCTTGAGCGTAACATATAGATGCTGGAGTCCACTGCAAAGTGGCAACATGTGATGACTTGAGAATGTGTTGGAAATAAATCCTGCTGACTTTCATATATTTTATCTGGAAAATTTGTAATTCATTGATGCAGCCCCTTGGACTTCATGTATCAATTTCACAACATGTAGGCTATTTTAACTGAGGAAACTTACATGAAGACAAGATGTATGAATCGTTCCAATCATGCACTGAGGTCTGGGAATTAGTGAAGAGCAACTAAAAACTGATGTTGTTTTGACGTTTCACTTTGACGATTTCAAGGTTTAAAACAAGTGGCAGAGAGATCTGTCCAGCATGAACCCAATGATCCATTCAGCACAGCCATGCTCATCTCAAAACAAGTCCGATAGATCTTTTAGGTATTGTACAAACTGGAAATGTCACTTTGACAAATGTCACTTTGATTAATTCTGCCTCCTCAGCATCTCTGCCAACAAAGTATATTTACTGTAAGTACGTTCAGAGGTTCAGAATGAACATGCCTCTAAACAAAAGCATTCCAGTAGCCTTATATCTACAAAAACATGGTTGAACCAGTTTGTTAGTGAACAGTTGTACGTGTGGACAGTGCACTGGCCTCTCAATATGACCTATATATGTTTGCAGGTGGACGCTTCAAGAGAAACAGTTAGCCTGTTTCTCATCAGTGACATCAGATGTGTGTTGGCTGAAATAAGACTTTACAAAGACGCAACACTGTATTTGCAAGAGTGTTTGTCTGTACTCTCCTGTGCAGTTAGAGAATAAAATACCTTTTAGAAAAGCACAAGAAAAAGTCTTAGCTCAAGAGCTGAGAGCTTTTTCCTAAATCATGGATTTGGGATTTGACAGAACTTTATTTAGCTTTTTAGTTTCTATACTGGGAGGAGACACACATGTGCTGTTGATCATTAGTCAGCCTCTGTGGTTTTACTTTAATGGGAATAGTTGTATCCCAGTGTGATGGTGAGGTAAGGTCAGTCTCCTCAGTGCCATAACCTGTTATTTCATTCAACATCAGAGGGATTCCTTCCAGTCCGCCTTTAATGGGCTCTGCTCTAACCATTGACTGCAGCTCATTTCCTTCAGCTTTAAAAGGCTCATTTGAATGATGTCATCCTGAAGTGGGAATCAATTAACCTGCTGAAAGCTGTGAGAGCTTTATGAGCAGCAGAAACAGTTCAAGCTCTCAGTTAGTGTGTGTACAACACACACTCTCTCTCTCTCTCTCTCTCTCTCTCTCTCTCTCTCAGCTCTCAGACTGCATGAAGGATGCCTTTACTTTGTGAGTGTTTAATGGCTGAAAATGTGACTGAGATGGACTGTAATTATCTCCATGGGGGTATGTTGTAAGTCTCATGACTCACTGCTTTAAATTAAAATTAGAAACATTTAATCAGCTTGCTCCTCTGAATTTAAACACCAGCTAGGAAGATTTACTTAAAACAACATAGTAAAGGAAATGTGTGGATCCTGTTAGAATGGTGACGTCACGGCTGCACTTTGCGCATGTGCTCGGTGTTATCTATGGCGTATCATTTCAAAGTTACACTGTCAACTACTGGCCTAGGGTTTACACAAGGGTCGTTTTCACAATGTTGTCATGTCAATGCAGATTTTTAAGTAAAAAAACAAGGAGGAAAAAAAAAAAAAGGAAAGGAAAGGAAAGACTTTTCTGTTTTTAGTAGAACTGTTCTTGTGCATGATTCTGCTTTTTTCCCATGGTTAAGTACTTTAAAGATGTCTCTTCATGATACAGTCTAATGTGGAGGTAACATTAAACATCTTTTCAACTAGCTATTATTATTATTATAGTGTCCCATGGTCAGAAGACTTCTAAAAATGCTCTGCTTAGGCCCTGACCTTTGACCTTGGTATTGGTGGTTTCTTCTTGTGCTCCTAATTTAGGAATGGAATCTGTGGTGAAAAGCAATACAATGAATGTGGATGTAAGGGAAGCGGATATTTTTTTTGTTTGTTTACGAATCAGATTCACGAGGTAAGTGGGCAGGAAAGATCCCCAAGGAGGCCTTCTCCATCAGTGCCACAGATGAAAGTGCCAACGCAGTGGAGGAGCAGGAGGCTGTGGATGGGTGCCAGCTGTGTCAGCACATATGCACCAACATGAGGGGCTCCTACCGCTGTGGCTGCAACCAGGGCTACATCCTGCAACAGGACAGTCACTCCTGTGCGCCAGGTACTGTGACTCACATTGGAGGGTTTATTTACATAAAAACTCTGTGACTTCAGCCTTCTGGTTTTGGTTGTAAATTTCAACATGTTGGTAATAATTAACCAGTTGAGCTTGTACGCATTGTTTGAAAAGCTCAGGGGTCAGATACACAAATTATGTGTACGTACAAAAACCATTGGTATTCTTTTTCCCCACACATAAACTGGTATATACTGGAATATAGGCTGGGGGATGGAAAATGATGTTTTAAGGTTGGTTTTTTTTTGGCTTGCAGAAATGTGATGAATTATTGGTACAGTCGCTACAAATATCCATAGCTGTGTGTAATGAAGGCTGCTCTGTTCGAGACCCTCGCTGATCCAACACAGCCGTGAAATGTCTCTTTCTTTACTGTATTACTCACTGACTGGTGTAATGATGGTGGAGTTCAGGGCGTTTTTATGTCCATTTGTATTGAACTGTGGGTGTGGAAATGAGGCTTGTGCCCATGTGCTCAGTGCCACAAAGATTGAGATTCATAAAACAGAATCAGGTGTACACACAGCTTAATAAGTCTGACCAAAAGAATGCATCTGCATGTTTCTGCCTCTGTGTGCACACAGTTTTAGTGGTAAATCTACAGTTGTATGCATATGACTCACTCTGATATCAAACAGGTTTATGTGACTATAAACATCATAACATCCACAGTCTCATCATTCAAGCGTTTTGATGTCAATGAAAATAAGAGGGTCCCTGGTAGGAAAACCAGTTGGAACGGGGTTTGGTCCATGGGCAGGGGCCCTTCTGTGCAGTTTGCACGTTCTCCCCGTGTCTGCGTGTGTTCTCTCCGGGGTCTCCGGCTTCCTCCCACAGTCCAAAGACATGCACCTCAGGTTGATTGGTGACTCTAAATTGCCCTTAGGTGTGACTGTGAGCGTGTATGGTTGTCTGTCTATATGTGTCGGCCCTGCAATAGTCTGGCAACCTATCCAGGGTGTACCCCGCCTTCCACCCAATGACAGCTGGGATTGGTTCCAGCCCCCCGCGACCCTTACGAGGACAAGCGGTTACAGAAAATGACTGACTGACTGACTAATATTCTATTATATATCTATTATATTTTGAAAAAGCCTGTAACATTAGATGATATTTCAACATGATAACCCTAACCAGGTGGCAGCTTAGTCACAGATATGAACCTCAGCTGACACCAACCACTAAGCCGAAGAATGAAAAGATCCTGGTAACTTTATTTGAACAGAACATGAAGAGTTCTGCCTCACACATTCACAGACGACATGTTACACCGTCAAACTGATATTCATTCTTGCTTATTTAAAATGACTCTCATTTACAGAACTAATGATGAGGACAAAATATTGGGCATACGGTCATTTTCACGGAAAGCTTTGCATTTATCAGAGTGGACGTGAGTGGAGCTCAAATCTCCCGTCAGGTCTCAGCTGATATATACCAGACAGAGTCAGCGAGGACTTGCAGTGCAGCAGAGGAAATTTTCAAAATCTACTAATTTCTTGCAATTTACAGGTCATATCTCTCCAAGATGGTCATTGCTATTTTTCCCATATCTTTTCAAAAGAATTCAGACTGATTTGCTCAGGGTTCAAGGGGTTTAACAAGCTCATCAAAATTCCCCACAGATGATTTATTCACAGTCTTCTCTGCTCGTCTCTGCTCTTTACTCTATAAAGACATCCAGCATGGGTCAAACTGTGTTTTATAATTAGAAAATAGATATGCTGAATCTTTTTCTTTTAAAAATTGATTTCATATATTACAAATGTGTAACTTTTTATTTATTCTTTCCCATTAATGTGGGGATATATAGTCATTTTATGGAGTAGTTTAACCCTTCATTAAGCTTGAGGACTTCTTAAACTGACATGTGATTCCTGGTCTCTGTTGTATTTGCATGTGCAGTGAGTCCAGACAACAGAGTGCAAGAGCACAGTCTGGCTGTGCTTCCAACACAAACTACGACTACTGCCACCAGAGCAACCACCAGCAGCTCCGTCTACCATCATCCATGTGCAGGTAATGCTGACATTTCATTGCACAGCATGGAAACAGTCAATAGTGGTAACCACTACATCACTGTGCTGCCCGTGAAGTCCATCAGTGATATTAAAAATTGAAACAAACCCGACCAGATTATATGTAGATTCATTAAAACATTCATTAGTTGTCTACCTTTGCCTACTCATATAACTATACTTACACTATACCTACACTATACCACTTGAACGAGTGTCAAACTCACGTAGCTCTCTGTCCATACTGAAACAGCCAAATATCAATCAATCAATCCAACTTTATTTATATAGCACTTCTCAAACAAAAAAACATTGTAGCACAAAGTACTTGACAAACAGACAGATTAATGTCAGATAAAAGAAAAATACAAGCCGCCACCCCACCATCCATCGCCCAACCCCCCACCCTGCATAAGGCTACAACATTAATCTACATCTACATTAATAAACTAGGTAACAACAGGCATTATCAGCTGAGGAAACGCTATCTCAGATGAGGAAGCACTGGAGGTATGAGGAAAGAAAAAGAATAAGAAAAAAAAGTGTGAAGCTAATACAAAATAAATACAAATAATTAATTGAATCAATGAGTGAATAAATAACTGTATAAATAAATAAATGTTATACTAGTGTAAAGAATAAGAGTAAATAAGTTAACAAGAGATAAAACATTATTAAAACAATAAATAAGTTAACAAGGAGTAAAATAGGAATAAAACAATAAATAAGGTAACAAGAGGTAAAATATTGATCAGTTAAAATATGACCTGTTACTTCGTTTAAAGAAACTACGGAGCTATCAGCTGTGTGCTCGAGGTCATACTGGAGATGTATACACTTAAAAGTTGGTGAGTGCTATTTTTCCACTTTTGTAATCTTACTTTTTGAATCAGATAACATGTTTTAAATTGTGATATGGAAATTATATTAAGCACAGCAAACAGCAAGTAACAAAAGCCTAGCTTGTTTGTAGTGATGGTCACTTACCTCAGAAGAAACTTTAAGCTTCCTGGTGATCTCCCTCCACCCAGCTGACACTGTGTTTAAGTGTTTGTAGTGAAAAAAGGTTGTTTAATTTGAATAATTATTTTAACGTCATGAATCAGCTGGTCCTCTTCCACTGCTGCAGTTTCAAAGCGAGCATCAGATATAAATAAAAAAACACAGTGTCCAACAAGAGTTCAGCTCACACACCTGCAGCCAGTAAGGTCAGCTCTTTCATTGGCTTCAAAATATTGACTTATTGGTGCAGTTTTAGTATTTTTAATAGACTAACTCTGTCATTTCAGATCTTTCACCTCAAGATCTCATCACCTCCTCGCTTCGGCAGTAAATTACACTCGACCTGTATGACATTAGTTGCTCCATTAGTAAGTTAAACATGATATTGTATTAATCATGCTCTCATATTGCTTATTACTAATGCAATTTGAGTTGCATTTAGCGCTGTGGTAGATTGTTTTTAAAATTGCTAGAATGGGATATAATGACAAATGCGGGATCAGTTTGCATGAATCAAACTGGTTTCAGCTCGTACACCAGACCAGACCAGCAAAACTGGAAATTAAGCTAACGCTAGCTTCCTTCCTGTTAGCCACTGTATTAACAAACACTCAAACAGGGAATACAAGTATGAAAAGGTCTTTTCCCGGTCCTGTGATGAACACATTGGACATGTCCAGGCCATCCTGCAACGGCTTATGGAGAACTCGCTCTTTGTCAAAGCAGAAAAAAGTGAATTCCATGTCTCCTCAGTGCCTTTCCTTGGCTTCATTGTGGCAGAGGGCAGCCTTCAGATGGATCCAGCCAAGGTCTCCGCAGTTGCCTCCTGGCCCATCCCCAAGACCCGCAAACAGCTGCAGCGGTTCCTGGGCTTCACCAACTTTTATCACCGCTTCATCCACAACTACAGTTCCGTGGCTGCTCCTCTCACTGCCCTTACCAGCTCCAAGGTCCCCTTCCAGTGGTCTCCTGCAGCCAGTGAGGCATTCCAGACCCTGAAGGTCCGGTTCACCTCTTCTCCTGTCCTCCTGACCCCTGACCCCGACTGACAATTTGTGGTAGAGGTGGACGCATCAGACACAGGGATTGGGGCAGTCCTCTCTCAAAGGGCCATTTTGGACCAGAAGCTCCATCCCTGTGCTTTCTTCTCCTGACGCCTGTCCCCTGCAGAGAGCAACTATGACATCGGGAACCGCGTACTGTTAGCAATCAAGGAGGATTTGGAGGAATGGCAGCACTGGCTGGAGGGAGCCAAAGAACCTTTTTCGGTATGGACTGATTATAAGAATTTGGAATACATCTGTACCGCAAAGAGACTGAACTCTCGCCAGGCCCGCTGGGCCCTGTACTTCACCAGGTTCCGCTTCATCCTCTCCTATCGCCCAGGCTCTCGCAATGTCAAACCCGACGCCCTTACCCGCCAGTTCCAGAGGGAGGAAGGCCCCGCGGATGGTCTGGCGCCCAATTTTCCTTCCCCATGTGTCATCGCCTCTCTTAACTGGGACATGGAGGAAAGGGTGAGGTTGGCTGCCGAGGCCCAGTTCCTGCCCCTCCGACTGTCTGTACGTGCCTGAAGCCCTGCTGTTGGAGGTTCTTCAATGGGTCCACACCTCCCAGTTCACCTGCCACTCTGGTTCGAAACGCACCTTTGACATTATCCGCGGTTCTGGTGGGCTTCAATGGAAGAGGACACTTGTTGTTTTGTTAAAGCTTGTCCTGTATGCTGTCAGCACAAGAGCATCCACCAGGCCCCGGCGGGTCTCCTCCAACCCCTTCCCATTCCTCACTGTCCCTGGTCTCACATATCTCTGGACTTTGACACCGGTCTACCCTACTCTCACGGCCACACCGCTATCCTCACTGTTGTGGACCGTTTTAGTAAAATGGCCCATTTTGTCCCCCCAAGGAGATGGCCCAGCTGGTGCTCCTCCACTTTTTTCGCCTCCATGGCATTCCAGTTGATGTGGTTTCGGACTAGGGACTGCAGTTCTGCAAGCTCCTGGGGGCCTCCGCTAGTCTTTCCTCGGGGTTTCATCCCCAGTCTAACGGGCAGACAGAGAGGGCCAATCAGGGGATGGAGACTGCCCTTCGTTGTATGGTCTCTTTTGACCCATCTTCCTGGTCCCTGCAGCTTCCTTGGATCGAGTACGCCCATAACACCCTGACCAGTTCTGCCACGGGCCTCTCCCCTTTACAGTGTGCTTACAGCTACCAGCTCCCCCTGTTTCCGACCTTGGAGAAAGAGTCTGCCTGCCCATTGGTCCAAGCTTTTAACCATCGCTGTTGGCGAACCTGGGTCCGAGCACGTGCCACCCTCCAGCACTCTGTTCAGCGTTACGCCTCTGCGGCCAACCGCCGGCGCTCCCCGGCCCCGGTCTACCAAGTGGGCCAGAAGGTGTGGCTCTCGATTCACAACCTCCGTTTCTGGGTTGACTCCCAAAAGCTGGTGCCCAGGTTCGTCAGTCCTTTCCCCATCCAACGGATCATCAGCCCGACAGCAGTACGGCTCCAGCTCCCGTGCACTATGTGGGTCCATCCCACCTTCCATGTGTCCAAACTCAAGCCGTGCACGAGAGCCCGCTGTCCCCTGTGGTGCCACCTCCTCCTCCTCCTCGCCTGGTTGATGGGTCCCCAGCTTACATTGTCTGGCGCCTGATCCGGTCTCGTCTTCAGTGGACGGGGGCTCCAGTGTCTCGTCGACTGGGAGGGGTATGGGACGGAAGAAAGGTCCTGGGTCCCTTCCCGGCACGTCCTGGATCTGGACCTCATCGCTGACTTCCATTGTTGCCGCCCCGACATTCCTGCCAGTTCTGCTGCACCCCCTGGGGGTCTTCGCCCTCCTGGCGTTGCTTCGTTCCTGCCTGCCATTCCTGAGGGGGATCCCCCGTCTGCAGCCTCATTGACCAGTGAGGGGGATGTCCTCGATGACGCTTCCGATTCCCCGGCCGAGACTCTCTGGGTGTCTGCTTTATCCCTTTAAAACCTGTCTGGTTTTCATCAGTTTTCTGAACTAGAATCATTATAATTATAGATTAAAATTATGAAACAGAAAAAAACATACATCTTTTAGTTTTCTTTTTCAGGTAATTTTCTTGTTTGTTTTTGTTTTTTACTTTTCACCAATTTCTTACTTTTTTGAGGTTTTTTATTTTTTGCTAGAAATCAAAACAATTTCCAATTTGCTTAGATTTAATGGGTTAACAGGAAAATTATGTATAACTAAAGTAGACTCTGCAAGTCACACATTGTCCACGATGCTTCTGCAGGCGCACTGTTATAAACTGTTATAAACATCATACACATTTTTGTAAGTGTGTTAGTTTCTCTTTTTCAGTTTATTTAGCTACCCTAACTTATTACATTAGTTAACTCGGCTTCATTTTATTTTTCTAGTCTCCTTCGCCTTAGTTTGGTGAGTTGTTTATGTTCATAATATTATTTATTTGTGTGGTGAACAACTGCAACCAACACAGTGAATTACATGAAATCCAACAGGCAAATACAACAAATAAAGCAACTCAGTGACTGTTTCTCTCTCTTCTTTACCGCCACTATGCCTCAGCGCACTGCAGGATATGACATGTTACCGAGGTCCATTCTAAACTGCAATTTCATGACATGTTTAAAGTTTGCACAGTCCACCAGCATCCGCTTCCAACAGGTCCAGACACTGGGAAGCGCACAACTTTCAGTCAAAAAGTACTTTCAGGCTGTTAAACAGAGAGTTGATCTGCTGTTTTGAGTGCGGTGTAATAATCAACAGTGTAATGAATGATCAAGACAACAGAGAAACAGATCAAAGATGACACATTTAATACATTATGAGTGAGGCGTAGCTGTGTGTAATCTAGAGATGATTGTTATCATGCTACTTTCATTTTTGTGTCTTGCAGAAAACGGTTCTTGCAGTCAACGGTGTACGGAGGTGGCAGGAAGGGCTCACTGCTCCTGCTTCCCAGGGTTCTTGCTGATGAAAGATGGACGCATGTGTGAAGGTGAGGCCTGCCGCTCCTTCTTGTTGTGGCACTGTTAGCAGTGGAGTGATTCCCAATGCTTGTATGTATCCATTAAGCCATCTCCCTCAAGCAGGGTTTGCATAAGGTGACAAACAACCCCACACATCAACAATACCGCTCACCGCTATACAAATGATCAACACAACAAAAGTGCAATGGAGCAGAATATCCAGACATTGGGACTTTTTCTAATTGGATGCTGTCACCTGTGATGGAGGAAAACAGTCTTGTGATTCTAAACATTGCAACGACTGCTTGGGGTCCCACTTCCTGGTGGTTGAGACTGATGCCCGCAGCATTAGAATAGAATAGAATAGAATGCCTTTATTGTCATTGTACATAAAGTATACAACGAAATTATGAGTGCTACGTCTGATCAGGTCCAAGTAATATAGAGGATAGCATAGTCAACCATAGCCAATTACTCTGTGGCACTGAGTTACCTTCCGTTCGTACAGCTTTTGGCAATCTGGCAAACAGTGGCACCTCTGACATATGCAGGTCAAAATTCACAACTGAAGTTTGTTCATCAAATGACAACAAACAAGCTTGCGCTTCTTGGTGTTTGCTATGTGTGAAGAAAACCCAGGTAACACAATTATCTGAATGAAATCATCTCATAATAACAAAAATATATCATATATTCTCTATAAGTGTCAGCTTTTTTAGTCATATAGGCTGCTGATATTCTATATTTTTATTTTTTGCAACAAAAATTTAGCTTGTCTTTATACTTCCCAACTTCCCCACTCTGCTCGCAGCAGTTCCCTCCTATTGAATACAGTGGATCATCCCGAAGTTTTGAATCCACAATTCCTCTATGAAATCGTGGACTATCACCTCCCAGAAATCCCTCATATGTGCCCGCTCCAATGTATAAGGGGCTTGCCTTTCCATTGTCGGTGCACAACACATCTATGTGGCCTTGGATCGGAAATAAAGACGGCTAGTGCGGTGGCTGCACTAGAAATAAACTCGATTTGTTTTAATTAACGGGAGGTTTGGAGGTCCCTTGCTCTCTAGTGTTATGGTTCCCTACTGAAGCTTCCTCACAACACAGACAAAAAGTGTGAGGTACAAGGTAGATAGGAGAATTATTTTTTAAATGTAGTTTAAAAAATATAATTAAAGTTTGTCCCTGATCCTGCTACATCTTTGGAGTTAAAGGATGAGCGTATCAAAACGACCAGCTGCTATGAAGAAATACAAGTGAGTTTCAAGCTTTTCACACCAATCATTTTTCATGAATAAATTGTTTAAAATCTTGGTGATGGTTTGGTCCATGCTAGTAAAACCTCTCTCCAAAAGACTACACAATATTTACCATGCCAAAGTAATTTTTCCATGAATGGTCTTACAGTAATGCATTTAGTAGTTAGTATTGATCCATAAATTTGCAGAAGGAACAAAATGTGGCAGCAATTTGTCTTGGAAAAATGGGGGACTCTATTTCCCATAACTTAAGTGTACATGATGTCATTATAGATATAAACAGGTAGGAAGTGAGTGATGTCAGTCACTCCATCCATCCATCCGTCCATCCATCCATCAATCATTTGTCACATGTAATTATACAAAGTACAACTGAAATTTGATCCCATCATACACTGTAAATTAGTCCTTATTGCGTCTTCTTACATTGTTGGCTGCTGCGTTATACAATTGTTATTATGTAATCGTCTGTGTTTCTGGATGGTTCTTGTAATTCATGGTTTCTGGTTATGGAATGATTTAACTGTCCACACATCCTGACCTAAACGAGACCCCATTAGACGGCTGCATGGTTGCTCTTTCTGAGGACGGCAGTGCTGCACTGCAGCTGCCATGCAGTGATCCACAGCAGGACTGGCTGGGACAGCACATTACATTCCCACTGTCACACCAGCCCTTATTTACCTTAAAGCACACACTGCTTCTCTCCTTCTCTCCCAAAATCCCCTGCTAGTTCATGATATCCTGTTAATGTGGCACAGAGGTGGTTTCCGATGCCTGTATGGTGGCTAGCATGATGTCAGTTTGGCTGGTGGCTGTTTCTCCTCCATCTAACTTGATGTTTACTGATTATTACATTTGAAAACCTCAACCTAAGTAGAGGCTGGTATGAGTTTACAGACTGGTAAGTTGATTTTCTCATCTTGATGATGTCCTGCAGCCACACACCAATCGCAAAAAGCACTGCCAAGACCTGCACAATAGACAAAGGAGCCTAAATTTAGCACAAACTTAGCAGAGCTGACAGAGAGGAAGCTGGAAGCATCTGTGCCTCATGACATCATTTTAGTATTAACATTAAAAAAGAGTTTCCTTGTAAGAATGCTTTTTCTCAGGCCATGTGCTCCTTGAATAGTAAAGGCCTGCTTGGCCTGTTCTTGTGTGCCAGTGAATGTATACAGTGGAAGTGCAGTCCTGGCTGAGTTTATTTTAATCTGTCTTTCAGTCAGCAGACAGGATAATGCCTCTGAATGCATAAGAGCTAGTGTTTCCCCTCCTTTTTCATTCCATTCATGAGCAAAGTACTAAAAGTGTTCCCACATGTGAGGACGTGAATGGGCAACTATTGTTTTCGACTAGAATGGAACAAATCAAACAAAAATCTGAAGATTTAAAGGAGATGTGACTAGACTGTGAAATAAAATATGGCGGACTGGTTGGTGTAGCTGCATTAATAGCTAGAATATTTGCAGAGTAATCAGACATTTGTTTAGCGAATGGTAACACTTCTAGAAGAAGTGCTACCATTCGCTGATGAGACTGCTGATGAGATTGAGAGGGAGAGATGCACAGCAACTATAATGATAATAATAACAATAACTTAACATATAACTATCGTAATAGACATAAGAATAATAAATGTAATCTATGATAGCATGTAATGTTACATGCAAATTTTGCAGTTTATGTAAGTGGTGATGACAGTCATAAGTGTATATTAATCATGGAGGCATGACTAACAATACTTGCAGTAGAGGTTGCCCTTAAGTAGGATCACGGCATCAGTGCAAGCAAGACTCATGACACAGACGCAGCAACAGACAGGACCACAGCACAATTATGACCATGATCCAGGCGCAGCCAAGATCTGGGAAATCTACAATATAATGGAGCACAAACACCCTGGAGAAGAAGCCTAATTAATGATATGCAGTAAAAGGAAATGAGTGTTTGCAGATGAGAGTGAGAAGGAGAGAGGAGCTCAGTGTATCATAGGAGGTCAGAATGTCAGCCCAACTAGGGGCTGGTCCAAGGCAAGCCTGAGCCAGGCCTAACTAAAAGCTTTATTCAAGAGAAAAGTCTTAAGTCTACTCTTAAATGTGGAGATGGTGTTTGTCTCTTGAATCAAAACTGGAAGATGGTTGTACAAAAGAGGAGCCTGATAGCTGAAGGCTCTGGCTCCCATCCTACTCATGGAGACTTTCGGAACCACAAGTAACCCTGCATTTTCAGCACAATTTTCTTGAGGGTTAATAGGAAACTATGAGCTCTGAAAGATATGATGGAGCTTGACCGTTTAGAGCTTTGTAAGTAAGGAGAGAGATTTTAAATTCTCATTGGTAAACATGCTGCAATGTTCTGGACCAATTGAAGAAGCATTAGAGATTTGTTGGGGCAGCCTGATAATAGGGAATAACAGTAATCCAGCCTAGATGTAACAAATGTGTGCACTATTTTTTGAGACAGGATATACCTGATTTTTGCAATATTATGCAAGTGAAAAAATGCAGTCCTTGAAGTTTGTTTTACAGGCAAGAGATAAATCTTGATCAGATATATAAATCCGAGGTTCCTTACAGTTGTGCTAGAGGCCAAGGCAATGCCATCTAGAGAAATTAAGTTTCTGATGTGTTTTGGGCCAAGAACAATAACTTCAGTTTTGTCTAAATTTAACATCATGAAATTGCGGCTTATCCAGGCTTTTATGTCCTTAAAACACGCTTGTAGTATAAATAACTGATCCGTTTCACCTGGCTTCATCGATAAATGCAGTTGCATATCATCTGTATAACAATAATTATGTTGCCTGGGGAAGCATATATAAAGTGAGAAGGATTGTTCCAAGCATAGAACCTTGTGGTACTCCGAAACAGACTTTCGTATGTAAAGAGGATTGATCATTAATATGAACAGACTGAGAACGATCTGATAAGTATGATTTAAACCAGCCTTGTGCCGTTCCTTTTAGGCCAATTAGGTGTTCCAGTCTGTGGAGTAAGAATTGATGGTCAATGGTGTCAAAATGCCGCACTGGGATCTAATAAGATTAATACAGCGACCATCAGAGGCAATCAATAAATCATTAGTAATTTTTACTAGTGCCATCTTTATACTATGATGCACTCTAAATCCTGACTGAAAATCCTCATGAACTATTATCTTGAAGAAAGTCACTAAGGTGATTAGCAACTACTTTCTCATTTTCTCAATTTTAGAAATAAAGAGGAGATTAGATATAGGTCAATAGTTTGCTAAAACCTCTGGATCAAAAGTGGGCTTCTTTAGAAGAGGTTTAATGACAGCTACTTTAGAGGACTATGGTACATAGCCTGTTAATAGAGACACATTGATTATCCCTAACAAAGAACTGTCAACTAAGGGTAAAACTTCCTTAAGTAGCCTAGTTGGGATGGGGTCTAACAGGCAAGTTGATGACTTGGATGTGGAAATTGTTGAAGTTAGTTAGTGAAGGTCAATGGAGGAAACACAATCCAGGTAAATTTTAGGCCTTACAGTACATACCACGTCTAAACTACCTATATTTGAGGTCACTTGAGGGCAGGAGGTGATTGATTTTTTTAATAGTTATAATTTTAATTTTATCATTAAAAAATTCATAGAGTCATCGCTACTGAGGGCCATAGGAATACAATGCTCTATGGAGCTGTGATTCTGAGTCAGCCTGGCTACAGCGTTGAAAAGAAACCTAGGATTGTTTTTATTTTCCTTAATTAATGATGAATAGTAGTTTGCTCTTGCATGGCAGATGGCCTTTCTTTATGTTTTAAGACTGTCCTGCTAGAATAAACAGGACTCTTCCAGGTTGACTGAACAACAATTTCCTCCAAATTTCCGTGATAATCGTTTTAATTTTGTGGGTCTAGGGATTAAACCAAGGAGCTAATTTTCTTTGTTTCATGATTTTCTCCTCAAGAGGTGTAACAGAGTCAAAAGTTTATCCCCATGAGCCACCAAGGACTATCAACAAGATAATCAACTTTTGAGGGGCTTAAATTAGTAAAAGCATTCTTAGTTACATTGAGACAGGGTAATGAAATTAATACTGATGGAATCAGTTCCTTAAATTTAGATACAACACCATTGGACAGACATCTACTTTAGTAACTGCGTGGTGTGTAATCAAGTAATAAGAAATCAAAAGTTATTAAATAATGATCTGACAGAGCAGGATTCTCAGGAAAGACTATTAAATCTTCGATTTCGATGCTGTACGCCAGAACAAGATCTAGGGTGTGGTTGAAGCAGTGGGTGGGTTTATGTACATTCTGACTGAAGCCAATAGAGTCCAATATTGTGATGAATGCAACACTGAGGCTATCAGTGTTTATGTCCACGTGAATGTTAAATTCACCTACAATAATAATTTTGTTTACGTACTTAACTTGATATAAAGTAAGTAAGAGTATGGGCCAGGAGCACGGTACATTAGAACAGTGGACTGTAGAGTTTTCCAGGATGGGTGTGAGAGACTGAGAAAAGGTTTTTAAATGAATTATGATTTAGTTTAGCTTTAGGATGAATTACTAAGCTTGAATCAAAAATGGCAGCAACTCCCCCTCCTCGGCCAGTGGCTCGAGGAATGTGAGTTTTTATGTGACCAGGCGGAGTGGATTTATTCAGGCTAACATACTCGTCAGGACACAGCCAGGTCTCCATGAGACAGAATATTCATTCATTAATTTTCCGTAACCGCTTGTCCTTTCATTCTTCTGTTATGATGCTCCTTGATAGCAGATGTGTTAATTTTTATTAGATTTTAATTGTACAACTCCCCTTTTGTTTATTTTAGATTTAAATAATTTAAGTGTTTGGGGGACAGACAGCGTTTTTATTACTTTCTGGGTGTATGACTGTACTAGAGGACGCACAGAGAAGCATGTAAGACTCTTTGCAAAAGTACACACCGACTCTGTGTTAAACTTAGTGACCTCTAATTGGTGTAACCGGGTGTCATTACCGCCAATGTGAATTACAGTCTAGTAGTGTGTGAATGGCTGTGTGATTGTACAGCAAAGCCGCTGAGAGAAGACAGCAGTGGGTGCTTGTGTAAAACTAGGAAATCAGCCTTACTTTGGCTCTGACAATATTTCTGCTCATCACCAGACTATAAATGTATATTCTTAAATTTCCCATGTAAACACACTGACAAACCAGATCTAGACATTATCCAGTGGTTTCTAACACACATGGCTGCCACGCCAGCTTCAGTCCTCAGAGTCCTTTAGTCCTCAGAGAACACTTCACACCAGGGGTATGAAGTGTTCTCTGAGGACTAAACAAACTGTTGGAGGTAGGGTTGGATTTGTTTTGAGTTCTTTAAAAGGGTGCACAAGAACTGCTTTCAGATATAATACATGGATGATGACTATGGATGACACTTATACCTCATTCCCACCACAATTAGTCGGTGAGCGCAGGTTTTTTAAGCATGGGTCAAGTCAAGTCAAGTCAGTTTTATTTATATAGCCCATTATCACAAAACATGGTTTGCCTCAGAGGGCTTTACAGTGTACGACATCCCTCTGCCCTTAGACCCTCACATCACCCAAGGAAAAACTCCCCAAAAAGAACCCCTGTAACGGGGAAAAAAAAGAGGAAGAAACCTCAGGAAGAGCGGTAGAGGATAGTGAGGGATCCCTCTTCCAGGACGGACAGACGAGCAATAGATGTCGTAAATAGCAAGTGAAATACAATCATGGCAAAAAAGGAAAGAGAAAGAGAGGGGGGGAGGCACAGAATAATAGAAACAGATGCATGTCACATTACAATAATGGTAGGTGTGAAATTAGTAATTGCTCTCTATGATGATGTTGATAGAGATGATAACAGTCTCGTGCATATGTGAAAGGGAGTTGTCCAAAGGCAAGATCACAGCATCGGCGCAACTAGGACCAGACCACGATCAGGGCGAGCGGGGGGCACAGAATCAGTACAGCCACAGCACGAGCACAACCAAAGGCAGGGTCGCAGCATCAGCACAGCTATCACCACGGTCAGGCACAGTCAAGGTTACGGCCAGGATCCAGGGAAACTAGGAAACAAGGGAGCAGGAACGCTCCCGAGAGGCAACAGGATTAGCGTAGTGCAGTTCAACAGACCCAGGCTCTGTAATCGCGAGCCCCAGGTAGTGAGAGTACCACATGGCTATCACAGAGCTAAGCTAAGCTTGCACATGGCAATGCAGTAAACAGACATGCATGATTTCTGATGGCGGCATTGAGAGAAGGAAAGGAGCTCAGCGTATCAGAGGAAGTCCCCCGGCAGGTTAAACCTATGTCAGCCTAACTATGGGCTGGTCCAGGCAGCCTGAGCCAGCCCTAATTATAAGCTTTATCAAAGAGGAAGGTCTTAAGTCTACCCTTAAAAGTTGAAACGGTGTCTGCCTCCCTGACCGAAAATGGAAGATGGTGCCATAGGAGAGGAGCGTGGTAGCTGAAGGCTCTGGTTCCTAACCTAATTTTGGAAATTTTGGGAACCACAAGTAACCCTGCGTTTTCAGAGCGCAGTGATCTTGAGGGTTGGTAAGGAACTATGAGCTGTGACAGATAGGATGGAGCCTGACCATTTAGAGCTTTGTAAGTAAGGAGGAGGATTTTAAATTCAATCCTGGATTTCACAGGGAGCCAGTTCAAAGAAGCTTGGGTAAACCCGCTAAATGTCTGTATTCCCACTGCCACTGAATTTACAGCTGGAAAGCAAGTCAGACTTTCTGTCAGCTGGCGTGTGTGTGTGTGTGCTCGTTGTCTTGTTGGTGAGTAGGTACAGCGTCATAAACAGGCAGAGAACAGGTAAACAGTAGACAGCAGCAGGAACAGAGGTCTTTGAAAACTTTTTAGTGGTTTCTTCTCATTATTTATTTCTTACTTATTAAATTCCCCTTTCAAACACAGTGCAGATGTATTTGAATCAGTGTTTTTGCTACTTAGGTGGACACGGACAATAATTAGTGATGGTGCATCATTGCATCTTGCCGGTTAAGGAGCTGAAATTACCGCGTTCACCCAGGTGCTGTGTGGGATAAAAACCTGTGTCTACTGCAGAGTCATTTGACCCGGTTGTGATTGCTGATTGTACGTATTACCATTGCATTAAAATGCCAGATGTTAGCGGCTGATAGCAGGTTTTTTTGTGCAGTTGGAATGAGGCTTTACAGTCACCAGGGCCCACTGTGTCATCCTCTCTGGTTAAAATGCTAACATCCTAGTCAGACTTGCATTTGGCTGGCATTGCTAGAGGTTGATGTTACTCTGCTCCACCAAACTTTGTAGAGTGTATCAAAGAGAGAAGCTATGGGGTTTGATCCAGTGTATTGATTATGCCTTTAGCTGTTGCACTCAGAGTAAAAAATCATTAAAATTGATATCATCTCCCTGCAGAGAGTTTCAGCTTAGAGCTATTTCCTATTAAAAGGCATGATAGTATTCCTCTAGGGGCTACATTTTCATAGAAGCACAACTTCAACTATAACTTTATTGTCCCCAAAGGAAAACTTGTCTTGTAGCCAAGACTAATGCAAGCAACAGCTATGCATAATGGTGTTTTTATAACCTTGATAGTTTATAGCTTAGTTCTCTACAGCACACATGAGAATAGCTTCATTTTCAGCACAGCATCATTTCACTATAGTTTTCATCACATGATTTTTTTCATTCCATCCATCTTGTAGCCTTTCTCAGCAGTTGGATTTGTTCAGTTGCTAAAAGGGATAGTTTGATTTTTAACCAACTTTGAATGAAAACAGGGGCGGCACGGTGGCTTTGTGGTTAGCACTGTTGCCTCACAGCAAGAGGGTCCCTGGTTCAAATCCCGGTTGGAACGGGGTTCGGTCCGGGCGGGGGCCCTTCTGTGTGGAGTTTGCATGTCTCCCCGTGTCCGCGTGGGTTCTCTCCGGGGTCTCTGGCTTCCTCCCACAGTCCAAAGGTTCATTCAGGTTCATTGATGACTCTAAATTGCCCTTAGGTGTGACTGTGAGTGTGTATGGTTGTTCGCCCTGCGATAGTCTGGCGAACTGTCCAGGGTGTACCCCGCCTTCCTGGGATTGGCTCCAGCCCCCCCGCGACCCTTACGAGGACAAGCGGTTACAGAAACTAACCCAGATATCTTAACATCCTGTTTAGCTGTAATAGCCAGGGTTTTTGAACAGGTTTTTGAACAGTTTTTGAACACAATGAAAACAGGCTGAAAAACTGTGATCAAACGATAACACTAAGCAGCACTGATCAAATATCAACCAAGATTCTATTAGTGAGTTGCATATTTCTCTCCTCCTTTTTTTCTGGTTTTCTCTGCTCATGTAGCACCAATTTTAAAAGTATCTGAATCTTTCTGCTATAGAGACAGACTAGTCTTAAGTGAGGACTCTATTTATTTTAGTGAAATATTTCTCCAATGAAGCTTAAAAAACAATATTGCTCACACACACCTAAGTTTGCACCCTGCACCCTTTGTGTGGCACATCCTTCTGACTTTATCCCCTGTCACTGATGATTGAAAAATCATGCTCATAGCTTGTGATCCTCACAGCAGCTCCAGTCTTCATCTGTGTGAGACCTGACCCTCCTGTCTCAAACCAAATCTACAAATAAGCCAAGGCTGACTTCATCCTTCATCTGAACTTTGCAAAATTTGCATTGTCTGCTGGGTCCAGTGTGAAAGTATGACAGGGTGGATGTTTGCTTGTGTGCCCAACAGTGCAGCCTCTCAGACATCTTCCTGTGCAAAGTCTTTGTTTCCACCCTGGAGTGGATCACGTCACTATGTGCAGTATGGCTGTTCCCGTCATTCAGAGGAGGCATAGAGACCTTGAAGCATAAGGCAGTGTTTCCTTTTATTTTTATGTTTTCTTCTCTAAGGTGAAGAACTGGATGGGAGGAGAGCTGCAAGATGTTACTCACAGTTACTCATCAGCTTCCCCTGAAAAACTCCGATCAGTGCTTTTGCTCCGCCTGCTCCTCATGGGAAGGTGTTGTAAGGATAAAAAGTTCATTCAAATTTTCTGTAGCAAAAGCTTGTAGTGAGGGACCACTGAGAGATACATGGACAGCACAGGAGAATGTGTTCCCCTCTTGTTCCTCCCCTCTGTTAATCAGCTTTGGGTTCTTGCATTTGTACAAGACCTTTTCAACAGGTTTCCTGATAATTGTCACATATTTTTGGGTGATCTTCAAATCCAAATGACTGCAACGATCCTGTGTGCATAACAATATGCAGTTACACACACTGTATTTCCAGGTCTGTGCTATCAGTGCATCTAGCTAATCGCCTGTGCACTGTGATGCACGATAAGGGAATGTAGCAGATTGTGAGTCACAACAGAGCAGTGACCCTCTGTCTCAGCATGAAGCCACTAGTGTCATAAATCAGCAGGGTCTGTTGGCTGTGCTGCTGTTTGACTGATAAAGATTTAAAGCTTTGCAAATGTGTATTTTATTTCACACTAACAAGCAATAACAAGCAAAATATCGGCTTTTGCTTTGACCTCAGCTGCCATAGCAGAGCTGTCTTCACTTTGTCAATCTGTCCGTGTGTCAGATACTGTACAGTCACAAACTTTTACAGGGGGTAATGAAGCAACAGTTCAAAGATGAGTGTCACAGGGTGGTAAATAGTAAAGCCCCCCCCCCCACCCGTGAGCTGCTATATCTGTCAACTGCTGTAGATTCTGTGACAGTGAGGTACTCATTCAGTCCAGCTAAAATTACATTTCCTGTTTTTTTCCTGCAACGGCATACAAGTCAGATATTTAAAAACATGTCCCATGTTCTGTTACATATATTATACAGTTTTGAGTTCAATGGTGCCACCTCCTGTCTGTGGATATATCAACAAGCTCTGTGCATGAAAAAGCCTATTCGTCAGCATATCTTATAGAAGTGCCACCATTTGAACATGCCCAGACTTTTGATCACATTTTGGGAAGGCCATGCCCCTCACAACATAAGTCCACCTGCCTTGAAATTTGGGACACATATCCATGTGCTCTCTAAAAAACTCCTCTTGGACCAGAAGTCAGCCAGGAGGGATTCTTTGCTAATTTGTGTTATGTAAAAAACAGTTCTATGAACAGACTTTTGGGGATCTAATACCAAATCTAACACACACTTCCACTTTAAATGAGCAAGTTTGGTTTAAAACATAACCGTCATCAGTCAAAAACCTTTGCAAAGGGTGGGGCTAAGCTCCAATAATCATAAATCTGATGTCATCATAAAATACTGGGGGAGTACCAAAGCACCTTGAGCCCAACCCATAGCAGTCAAAACATACCATAAATGTCTATCTAAAAACAGGTAGACTGAATTTCTCAAAAACTGGTGTACATGCTTTGGGCCAAAGTATTATCCAGGATCTGAGGTGTCATAGTGATAGGTGTACGTAAGCGTGGCCTATTTAACATTATATAGTAAATTATGCCTTAGCACAACTTACTGAGAGATGGAGTGAGATAAAGTATTAAAACTTGGCACCATAACTGGGAATGAAGTCCCGATGCTTTTCATGATATATGATCCCAATTGGTCAAACAGTAGTGCTAAAAAAAAGTGAAAAACTTTGAAAGGCTTGACACCTAAACCGTGAGTCTGTCTTACTCGATGTTTGACACACATACATCCATGATGAATGTGAAGCATCCATGTCTTCACAAACATGGATGTAAATTCTAAGAGAAACTTGAGTGGTGCGCGTAGGCATACAACCATTGGGGGATAATTCTAGTTTGGATTTCAGTCGACAAAGAATTTGTTTTACAGCTTTTTGGGATAATGGGCCTCATGCAAGACACAATATACAAACACATTTTCCCTTATTGTTTCTTGTATGCAGGATTTGTTCTTATTTTGTTAGTACCCATTGATTTTTTGGACTTTTGTTTTCTTATTTCTGCTCTTCTCTTCGGTGAGAGAAAATGTGGTCGAGAGCACTCTTACCAAGATAAGAGAAAAACTCATGAGTTTAACAGTCAACAAATTGTTACCTAGTGCAATAAAAAATAAGTTTTACATTTGATGAACATTTAAAAAATGCATAAATATCATATAATCACATTTAGATTATGTTTCAGAGTAATTATGACTGGATTATTGAATTTCAGGGCTAAAAAATACTACTATGATTGGTGCATTGATCCCAGTTACAGTAATTTCGGTTACTGTGCGTCCCTCTGCTGACCAGAGCTATAATGTATAACTAAGTACATTTAGTCAAGTACTGTACTTAAGTACAAATCTGAGGAACTTTTGTGTCACTTAAGTAATATAATTTCATGCCACTTTCCACTTCTACTGCATTGGACTTCAGAGGGAAATATTGTAATTTTTACTCCACTAGTATAATTAGATAACTGCTTCCCAAATTAAGGTTTTTTTCCACACAAACCATATGAAAATACACTTGTGCAGCAGATACAGTTAATCATGCCAGTTATTTTTCATGTAAAAAAATCATGGTTCCAGCTTTTTATAAATACTGTATGTATAAGGACTTGGCACTTATTTTAATTATTTTGATCTTTTAAATTTATTTAATCATTTTTGCATGCCTACTTTGACTTTTACTACGCCAATACATTTCCCTTAAATCATATTTACTTTGTGTAAAAACAGAAAAAAAACATCACCCATCAAACAAACGTGCCCTTATACAGTGTTTGTTTTTTGGGCGTTATCTGTGCTAACAGGTGACTTATGATCAGTGGAATTCAGCATTGAGCACACCTGGTCAGAGCAGATTTGGATGTTTAAGAGCATTCAGTGCATCTGGAGTTGACTTCTCTGATATTTTCTCTTTACAGAAAATTAAGAGAAAGTATAAGATGAAATTTTAGAGAATGTTGTTGCTGAGGCCCAATAATACACAATTCCATTAATTGGGCTTAACAGGAAATTGGGCCTTCTGGCCAGCCCACTCGAAGGCTTTGAGGCTAAAAGAGCAGTCATGATGATCACCAAAGGCATGCTTCCTTTCAGGAGTAAAACCTTTGTGTTTCCAGTAAAAGCGTTTCAGCCTGAAACTAAGAAAGATTTTCATACAAAACATGTAATTTCCTGGGAATCCTCTTACTTCTAGATGTAGGAATGACTTTCTTTTGTTAGTATTTTTTGCGGACGTCCACCTACTGCTGACTCATTGATACCCATCATGGTTACAGTCAGGGCCGATTGGGGGAAAGTTTTACGTACAGGTCCCATCAATAATCGACCTCTGACAGTCAGCCTCACCTCCACCCTATAATCATCTGATTACGGATAACTATTAAAAGGCCTAGCTGAAAGAGGACCTGACCCGCTGGTGTCAGGACAACCTACTCCTGAATGTTAGTAAAACCAAGATTTTATTTATTTTTTTTTAAACTAGAGATGATAGTGGACATTAATATATTAACATATCCTTGATGGAGAGGGTGGATCATGTCAAGTCAAACTTTATCTGTAGAGCGTGTTTAAAAACAACCGCAGTTGAACAAGCACAAAATATCAAGTACCTTGGTGTCCACACCACTGAGAGCCTGATATGGGCACTGCATATTGATTCAATGGTGACACAGAGACAGCTTCTTTGAATCTTGAGGAAATTATGTATCCCCTGAAATGCTCAGGAATTTCTACTCCTGCACCATCAGCACCTGCTTAACATTTACAGTTGGTACTGCAAGGCTAGCAGAATTATCAAGGATCCCAACCATTCAGATAATAGCCCTTTGGTAAATGAAATGGATTGCACTTCATTGGCAACTTTCTAATTTTCTGAACAGTCAACGTGCTTTTACACTACATGTCTCACTCAGCCATTAACGCACAAGTGGCCGAGGCTACTGTACAAAGTGCCACCTGCTACTCGGTTAACCACTCACACACCCAAGGTACAGCCATCAGAAGAACTTTGGCATTCAGTGTCATGTCCAAGGATACTTCGACATGTTGACTGGAGGAGCCGACCAACGCAGTGAAGCTCAGGAAGAGCTGTTTCCATAACAGATTTGAAAACATAATTGCGGGATGACTTTGTTTCCACTGAGTCAAGTCAAGTCAAGTCAGTTTTATTTATATAGCCCATTATCACAAAACATGGTTTGCCTCAGAGGGCTTTACAGTGTACGACATCCCTCTGCCCTTAGACCCTCACATCACCCAAGGAAAAACTCCCCAAAAAGAACCCCTGTAACGGGGAAAAAAAAGAGGAAGAAACCTCAGGAAGAGCGGTAGAGGATAGTGAGGGATCCCTCTTCCAGGACGGACAGACGAGCAATAGATGTCGTAAATAGCAAATGAAATACAATCATGGCAAAAAAGGAAAGAGAAAGAGAGAGGGGGAGAGAGGGTGGGGAGAGAGGAGGGAGGGGGGGGGGGCACAGTAATAATAGAAACAGATGCATGTCATATTACAATAATGGTAGGTGTGAAATTAGTAATTGCTCTCTATGATGATGTTGATAGAGATGATAACAGTCTCATGCATATGTGTGCGTGTGTGAGTGATGTTCTGCGACTGCAGCCACCACACTAGCTGTCATTATTTACAATCCAAGGTCACATAGGCGTGTTATGTGAGTGATAATGTTATGTGAGTGACAATGGAAAGTCAAGCCCCTTATACATGGGAGCGGCTACGTTTGAGGGATTTCTGGGAGCTGATCCATGATTTCACAGAGGAACTGCGGATTCAGAACGTCCAGATGACTTGCTCAGATTTTAAAGAGTTATGTGATGCAATAACACCTCTTGTAGCTCCTGCTGCATCATGAGGGAGCTTGTTCCTACTGACAAGTACACAGCCATGTATGTTCTCAGAGGACTGAATACAACGTGAACTCACAGCACAAAGCATCATAAGCAGCATAAATCTTCTATTTAAAACTCCTCCATCATTCTTGAGATTCAATAACTATGATCCAAGAAGTTTTGTTCAACTTTTTGTCAGTTGCAGAGTTGTGATATTTAACACTGTTAAACACTGACTGGGTGAGAGTTTTTCGGAAGCTGCACATTTATTCTATAGCCACAGTGCCACCTACTGTGCTGTTAAAAAGATGAGAGAGTAAACAGCACATTTAAACTCTTAACAACTAACTGAACTGTAGACTATTTTCTCAAGATACCATTAGTACAGTATGTGTTCCTTGTTTTTTCTTCCAGACATTGATGAATGTGATCTGCAAACCCATAACTGTGGTATGGGCTCTTTGTGTGAGAACACAGTGGGCTCCTTTCTGTGCAGTCCCAAACACAAGTGCATCAGTGGCTTCACACAAGACTCCCATGGCAACTGTGTCGGTAAGAGACTGTCAGTGCTGCTTCATACCCTCACGCTGTCTATACAGTGTGTCATTTTTCTATGCTACTTTACTATATTACTTTAGGAATGTATTACATATAGGCACTCATTGAGAGTTGTGCTTCTGACTACTTAGAGATTGTAAGTCTGACATGTATTATCCTTTTAGCTCTGTTCTTGGTCACTATCAACTCCTGCACAAAATCTGTCTGTTTAGCTGTTAAATGTCTCACTATGTTCACTAGCTATTCTCTAGCTGTGTCTGCATGCTGTTTGCTGCAGCAGGAAGTGCACAGTGGCTTTTTGAAAAACACTTTCCTGTTGGAGAGCAGTGAGAGTGGACTGAAACCCTGAAGTTGTGGCCATACAGTTAAACAATGAGCTGAAACTCATTGTAAAGCTCTGACAGGCAGGGGAGCTGTAGATCCAGCTGATAATTCTCTGTACGTTCATCACTATCAGGGTCCCCTTTCACACTGTCATTGTTTTCAAAATTGTCATTTTATGCAATGTTATTTTTATGTAATGTTATTGTAAAATCACCAATTATAGCTACTTTAAATTAATATTTCAGGGCAGCCTGGTGGTCTGAGGGTGCCAACCATCAACTATAATGTCCCTAGTTTGCATCAGACCAGAAATCTTTGTTGCATGTCATTCCACATCTCTCTCAACCCATTTCCTGTCATGTCTCCAGTCTGCCATTTTGTAAAGGCAAAATATATCCCAAAACATGATTTAAAACTATACAAGGACACTCCAGCCTCTTCTCATTCTGAAGTCGTCAAATACCGCTGCTCTGACAGTGCATATGTCTTTCCATCCCAACGCCAAAAGCCCCCTTTTGCATGATATGCCCCTGCTCGACATCAACTGACAACGCAGCTGGACAGAAATGGTCACAGTGTTATTGTACACCGGCAGACAGCTGGACAGCACCTGGTGAAGCATCATGATACATGGACTGACTGCATCACTCGAGAACGCAGCCAGGCAGAACCTGTCATGTCCGCATGATATGTCTGTAATATAAGGAGCACGAGGGCGCCTATAGGGCAGATGCAGGGGCAGTGGATGGGTCAAACAAACCCCAGACTTTCATGCGGGAGTCTGGTGTTTGCTTCACATCTGAATGTGATGGGTTTTTTCTATACCTAACCATGTTTCTCCTCATCTTAACCGTCCATTTAAGCATGAGCATTGACGTTCCAGCATTGGTTGCCATGTGCTTTTGTGTCCAAATCATAACCACATGCAGCATAATACATGTGCTTGTGTTGATATCACAGTTGTGGCATCCCAGAACATATAGAGCAGACACAGAAGGATACCCAGATCGTAATATGTAGATGCGCAAAAGTCCACTGCAAAGCGGTAAAGTGTGACAACTTTGGATGAGTGGACAGGTCTCTGCCAGGTGGCTGCTTAGGCTGATCATGACACTGAAGACATTTTGTGTGTGTGTGTGTGTCTCTGTGTGTGTGTGTGTCTGTGTTGTGTGTTTCTGCAGACATTAATGAGTGCAGCAGTCTGAGCGAGCTGTGCAGTTCAGGCTTTAACTGTATCAACACAGTGGGCTCCTACACATGCCAGAAGAAGATCATAATGTGCAGCCATGGCTACCACAGCAGCCCTGACGGAGCCAAGTGTGTAGGTGAGATTTACCTCTTCAACACAACAGCATGGACAAAGGAGGCTCACGGCTATGGGCAGATTTGATGAAAAATTTGATATTGTTTTAATGCTGTTGACAGCTTTGGCCAGAATCATTATGTTTTGGGTTTTTAGATTTTGGTGGTCAAACGTCGAAGGTGACCTCCAATATCAATATCTCAAAAACAGCTTGAGAGAATTCATTCAAATTTGAATTTCTTCATATCTGGCTCAACAATGAACTGATTAGAATTTGGTGTTCAAAGGTCAAGGTCACTATGACCTTGTATTCATCTTATTCTGTGAGGACAATATCTAAAAATGGCCTTAAAGAGAGAAACATACACTTGGGCTCAAGAATGACCTGATTAGCACCTTATGGTCAAAGGTCAAAGGTCAAGGTCACAGTGAACTCATTCAACATGTTTTTGGTCATAACACAATTAATACACTCAAATTTTATATGAATGTCTAATAGGATATAATAATGAAGTTCTGCCATTTTATACACTTTTCTGGCCATTAGTTAATGTCATACAACAGGAACAGAAGGCGAGACATTTGGTCAGATACTGAATTGGTCACACTGATCTACAAACTGCGCTGACTGTAGAGATCTTCTGTGCTGCCTGGGGAAGATGTGTGTGAAGAATCCTTGTTTTCACAGACATGGGAGTAAACTGTAAACTTTGCACACTCATAACATTAAATGTTATGATTGCAGTGCAACTTGACTGGTGCATAGAGGCATACAACCATGTGGCAGCATTTCTAGTATTTCCCTGACACCAGACAGAAGACAAGCTGTGTAGCGGGGTAACCTTAGGTCCAGCTGGGTTAGCTTAGGCCTTAACTCCACTCTCTTCCCTCTTGATTCTGATATTGACCACATTTGATAAATGTGTTTGGCTGTTCACATAAAAAATGTGAACAGCCAAACAAAATAGTTTGCTCTGAGCAATAAATTTGAATTGAGCACCAAGGATTGCAGTGTGACTGTAACATTTGAGCCTGAGGTGACGTCATCAGTTGGCTTAATGTGTCTCACCAACAGTTGTGAATCCGAAGATTTCACTAATGATGAGTGTTTTGTTTGATGATAACACCACTGATTAATCACCAGTGTTTAATGTAACGCGTTGCAAAAGTAAGACGCCACAGGATTTTGCCTCATTTTGTTACTTTTACAATGTCACATAATGGGTTACTGCCCAAAATTAAATGTTTGTTGGTTTAATTTTTTTCATTTATTCACACCACTTTGCCACCACTTAGCCACATCTGGGTGATGGTGTCCTCTGTGTTAGAAGGTTCAGTGTGTTAACATGCATATCCCAGCAACATCTACAACGTATGTCCTTCTGATTTTGTGTCTAAAGGCTGCTTGAGGGCAGGGGGGGAAAGCAGTTGTGCTCTGGTGTTTTTTGCTGGTTCCAGTGATTTTTGTGACCCTCTGAATGAGAGACAGAGAGAGAACCTGAGAATGAAATGTCTATGCAAGTCTGAGTATGCGTTTGTGTTTGTACTGTGTCTGATGTTGTGAATGAGTTTTTGTGTCAGAGTGGGTCATTAATGACATGCTTTATCTTTTTCTCTGCTCAGACACTGATGAGTGTCAGATGGGGACACACCGCTGTGGAGTGGGTCAGATCTGTCACAACCTCCCTGGCAGCTACCGCTGTGACTGTCCGACGGGCTACCAGTATGACGCCCTTCACAAAGTTTGCACGGGTAGGTATTGTTGTGTCAAGTCTGTGAATTGATGCTGAGCGAATTGGAGGATGAGTCATTCAAACAATTTGTAAAGCCAGATCTGCTCAGGTGCAAGCAGCAAATTTCAGCACTGAAAAATTAAGCCAACATGGAGGTGCCCAGAAGTGCCGTATGGCCGCAAGAGGCTGGTTCTAGGAGCAAGCCTGTCCTTACAGATCCCCATGTTAAAATGCCCAACTTTACAGCAGATAGAAACATGTTTACAGCCTGATACAAAGAGCTAATAGCTCTAGCTAAATTGCCTCAGTTCATGAAAAGAAGGGGACACATTATTGAGGTCGGGCTGCTTTCAGTGACAGGATGTCTGATGATTGGGTCCTTGACTTCTCAGTCAGATCCACCCCTCAATCCTCTACTGCACCAGCCTCTAACCAAATATGGTCACCTCTGGTCCCCAAAACCCACAGAGTCCAGAATCCACAGTGACATCATAATAGCTACATCCATTGTTTTTACAGTCTATGTTATGAATGCAGAAAAAAGAAAATTTCAAAGACTCACTTGGACCTAATGCACACAGGCAAAAAACAATGTGTTTGCCATTTGCCTGTAACTCATCGGTCTTGTCCCGAAAAATTTGAGAATTGTTGAGAACCATGCTGGTTGTGATGGCCTGGGCACCGTGAATGGGGAAGGACCCACGAGCAAACACTCAGACAGGGACTGGGAGTTGAACAGTGTAACTTTTAATGAGGAAAATGTGATGAGAGGGAATAGGGGGAAAGGGAGCTGGGGAACCACGTGGGAATGTATGGCAGGTGAGGTTGGTATGGTGCAGGCAGCAAGGGCAGGTGAGGTTGGTGTGGTGAAGTCCCGAGGTGGTGGCTGAGCACGAAGATGAGGGGCTGGGTGGTGAGGCGCTGGAGTGTGAGACGGGAGGCACTGGAGAAAAACACAGAGAGGCACAATGAGCAAAAATCTGAGAGACACAAAAACAAATCCAAAAAGCACAGAAAGAATCTCAGAATAAGATGGCTGATCTACCACTTGTGTAGCGGGATATAATCTGGCACCGAGGAGACGTGAAGTCCGAGCATTTAAGCAGTGAGAGGTTGATTGATGAGGAGGCACAGGTGAGAAAGTGTGCCCAGAGCTCCAGCACCCGGAAGCCACACCCAGCCCCTGCAACACAGACAGACAGAAAAGACAACCCAAGCATACACACACAGTCACAATGGTCAAACCACCACAGAACCCCCTCCTCAACGGACGCCTCCAGGCGGACTGCCAGGCTTGAGAGGGTGCAGGCGATTAAAGTCATCCAAAAAGCGAATCGTCCAAGATGAGCCCCCGAAAGACCCAGGATTGCTCCTTTGGACCGTAACCCTCCCAGTCTACCAGGAACTGAAAACTGTGGCGATGGGGCCGCACATCCAAAATTCGGGACACGGCGAAAGCCGCATGGCCATCTATGAGCCGGGGGGGAGGAGGGAGAATGGTCCGAGGGCTAAGGTCACTGGAAGATACAGGCTTGAGCAGGGATACATGGAACACGGGGTGAATGTTCATCGACGAGGCCAGCTTTAATTTTACAGTGGCTGGATTAACAATCTTCACTATTTCAAAGGGACCAACAAAGTGTGGTGAGAGCTTACGTGACTCTGATTGGAGGGGAAGATCACGAGACGAGAGCCAGACCTGTTGTCCCAAGCGATACTCGGGGGCAGGAGTATGATAAACATCCGCCAATCGTTTGTTCCTGTCTGCTGTGCGCTGTAGGGCCGCTCGCACGGTCCGCCAGACTCCCCTGATCTGCTGGAGGTGATCCTCAACCGCCGGAACCGCCACCGCCTCCTCCTGGTCAGGGAATAAGGGAGGTTGATAACCAAGACACACCATAAAAGGTGACATACCTGTGGCTGAGCAGGTGAGGGAGTTGTGGGCGTATTCGATCCATGGTAGAAAGGTACTCCAGGAAACAGGGTGATGAACAGTGATGCAACACAGAGCCGCCTCCAGATCTTGGTTGGCCCATTCTGTCTGGCCATTGGTTTGGGGATGATATCCAGAATAAAGGCTGGCCGCTGTGCCCACCGACATGCAGAATGATCGCCAAACCTGTGATGCAAACTGGGGACCACGGTCCGACGAAATGTCCAAACCATGAAACCATGAAACTTGAAAACATGTTCAGTGAGTATATTAGCAGTATCTAGAGCCGTAGGTAACTTCTTTAAAGGTACATAGTGAACAGATTAGGAGAAACGATCAACAATGGTCAAAATCACCATGTTACCCTCAGAAGGAGGCAAGCCTGTGACGACGCCTATGGCGATGTGGGACCAGGGACAGCAGGGGAAAGGCAGAGGGCGCAGCAGACCAGCCGGGGGATGATGGGAGGCCTTTCCTTGAGCACAGACAGAGCAGGCCGCCACGAACTCCCTTGTGTCCTTCTCCATGCTCAGCCACCAGAATCGCTAGCGCAGGAACAGGAGTGTTCTCTTGGCTCTGGGATGACAGGTGAGGTTGGAAGAGTGGCCCCACTGGAGAACAGGAGAGCGGGCAGAGTCAGAAACGAAGAGAAGGTTAGGGGGACCCTCCCCTGGGTCCGGTTGATCACGCTAAGCCTGTCTCACCACCTCTCAGTGAACTGCCCCAACGACGCAGGAGGCCGGAACAATGAGATCCGACTCGCCAGAGCAAGTCACTTAGGATTTTCCAGGGGTTCGAGGGGAAGACCGCTCCTGTCAGCCCAATCTGCATCCATGAAATTGTCATCAGCTCCTGAGTCTATTAACATTTGTATCTGGAGGGATTGATTGTTTCATCGAATGGCAGCGGGCAGAGAAACCCAACGGGGAGAGCTGGAAGAGGAGGAAGCCATGTAGTGACCGGCTAGGCCACAATAAATGCACAGGTTTTGATTCCTCCGGCGTTGGCGTTCAGCAGGAGTAAGCCAGGCACAACCCAACTGCATGGGCTCCTCCAGGATGACAGGGGGTGCAGGGGACTGGGAAGTGGTCTGAGAGGTGCTGGGGAGCACTGAGGGAGAATGTTCTGCAGGAGGTGGAACAGCTTTACGGGGTCGCCCTGCTCTGCCTGAGCATGAAGACGAGGTGAGGGTGGTGAGGCGTGAGATGGGAGGCACTGGAGAAAAACACAGAGAGGCACAATGAGCAAAAATCTGAGAGACACAAAAACGAATCCAAAAAGCACAGAAAGAATCTTAGAATGAGATGGCCGATCTACGACTTGTGGAGTGGGAAATAATCTGGCGCCAAGGAGACATGAAGTCCGTGTATTTCAGCAGTGAGAGGTTGATTGATGATGAGGCGCAGGTGAGAGAGTGTGCTAAGAGCTCCAGTACTGGGAAGCCATGCCCAGCCCCTGCAACACAGACAGACAGAAAAGACAACCCAAGCACACACGCACAGTCACAATGGTCAAACCACCACACTGGCAGTGGGATGCTGGTTAGTCCTTTTTTACTCAGCCTTTGTTAGATGGCCTCTCTTAATTCCTCATCCTAACTTTAACATTATGAAGATTCTGCTGTTTTTTTCTACTTGTGGCTCCAATCATCAGATGTGTTGAGATCAGCCCTTTGGAAGGAGCTAGCAGGCTGGTTTTTGAATGTCAATTAGCTAACAAGGTGAAAGAGTCACTTTACTCATCACTGTGTGTGTGTGTGTGTGTGTGTGTGTGTGTGTGTGTGTGAATGAGAACTGGCATTGTGTCTTTAGTGGCCTAGAGGTGTCTGTCCACTGTCTAATAGCCGGTCCTCCTACACTGACAGATGTAAATGAGTGCTGGCGCTATCCTGGCCGGCTGTGTGCCCAGACCTGTGAAAACACCCCGGGCTCCTACCATTGCTCCTGCACAGTGGGCTTCTCCCTAGCATTTGATGGCAAGAACTGTGAAGGTAAGCTAGACTTTTTTTTTTTTTTTTAAATAGATAATTTAAAAGCCATCTTGTTTCTATGGACTGTCTTTTTTCCATGAGGAATTCAAGTCACAGAGGTAAGCCTCTGAGAACAGTGTTAGCATCAAAAGCCATGTAGCCTTTGGACAAACATGAATTGACAGAAAAGGGTTTATGAGTCCTTTGTAAGTCTTTGTTATCAGTAAGAACAGCTTTCTGTTTGAGTTTAATATAGTCTCCAAGTTCGATATGTGGAGGTGTGTGATGGTGCAGACATAATAGTCTCCATGTTCAGGAACTGTCAGTCATCAGCGTGTTGATGAGGTTGTGCTTTAAACAGCAAAGCTGATCAGATATGTGATTCTCACTATGTTCAGGTTGTCACAGCATTTACTCAGGGTACTTTGTCATGTTGTGACAGTTTTGGTTCACAATCCAAAGCTGAAACTTTTTGGTGAAGCTTTTATCTTATTTCATGTAATTTATTTGCTCTTAATGCCATCGCACTGGCGATAGCTGTGGCCATTACATTTTCAGATTGTCTGTACATACACACGTCCCATTCTCGTGAACACAATGTCTCAAGAATACTAATTTTGGCACAAACATTTACTTGAACTCAAGAATGAACTGATTCCATTTTGGTGGTCAACTGTCAAGGTCACTGTGACCTTGCTTGTCTCATTCTTGTGAACATGAAAACTCAAAAACACCTTGAGGGAATTTCTTCAAATTCGACACAAACATCCGAGTAGACTTAAGGATGAAGTGATTAACTTTTGTTGGTCGAACATGAAGGTCACAGGGACCTTGTTAAAAAAGAATCATTACATCTTTAAAATGACTGAAGACTTATTCCTCAATGCATTTCCTAGAAGTCATGACAAGAACTAATTTTTACTTAATAATTTTCTTCTATTGATGTTTCAGTGGGTGGTGCTTTTTAATGTGTTGAAATGTATGATGGTATGTTATATTTTTATTATGTCAACAAATCCTATGAAAAGATGGAAACAAACAATGAATGTATCCTACTAAGAATTATTGTTGGTGTCTTGTACCTTATTCCTCTGTACCATAGATCTCCTCTGTTTTCCAAGAGCTTTTAAAAACACAATAAGCCACAGTGACATGGTCCTTCATTGCCATGAACACACACACACACACATTCTAGTTTATTTTCACTCAATTTTCCAAATGTTTATTGATTTACAGATGAAAAAACTCCCCCCAAAAATGCCCATTTCCTCCTGTTATTTTCCATCCTGAGTATTGTTTGCTATAGATCAGTGAGCAGCAGTAATGGAAATGTGTTTAGATTGTAGAAAAGATGAAACTATACATGTGTGACTCACTTTTAGGAGAGTTACATCTTCTGTGGGAACCAGTGAGCTTGAGGTCATTGGAGAGTATTGAGTCTTCTATGCATATAAGATAAGCATTTTTAAATAGTAGTCTTTTCATAGGATTTGTTGGCAATAAAAAGGGTCATCCTAATCCTGTAAGAATATAGAACAGGAAGAATTCTAATCATCTTTTTTCTGTGTTTAGATGTCAATGAATGTGACAAAAACCCCTGCAGCCAGGAGTGCACCAACACCTACAGCTCATATCAATGTTACTGTCGCCAAGGATACTACCTGAAAGAGGACGGGCACACCTGTGAAGGTATTTTCTATTCAAGTTACTACTTAGAGACTGGTAGAGTTGGCGGAGACCAAAGCAAATCTAAAAGGGGAGCGAACATTGTAGTGTTATGTAGAAATATCGTCGGATGCGGTATCTGTCTTTGTTGACTTTATTGACATGAGTCATAACATAACACGGGACTGAGACTAACTGAACTGTACACGAACTACCTCTCCCGCGTAATCCCATTACCCACAGACTTCTTCCTGTCCTATCAATACCCGTGTTGATGTCACTTGCGTATATTTAAAATAGTACCAGTACAATACAAACATCAGACTGACATCAGCCAGTGAACAGACACACAACTTCAAAGGAGTACTGTAGTATAATACGGTGCTCGGAATCTACTGGATGTATGAATGTGCAATTTATTGTTACCACATTTGGAACAACAACTTAATGAGGCAATAACATGCCAGAGGTGCACTCAGTGGTCAGTGGGGGCTACTGTGGCTCAGAGGTAGAGTGGGTCACCTACTTCATTATCTACAGTTGGCAGTTTGATCCCTGACTCCTCTGGTCAACATGTTTAAGTATCCTTGGGCAAGATAATGATCCCCAAATAGCTCCTGATGGCTGTTCCATCAGTGTGTGTGAATGGTTAAAAACTGAGTAGCAGGTCTCATGATGTATGGTAGCCTGGGCCAACAGTATGTGAATGTGACATGTAGTATTAAAGCAAGTACAGGTACATTAAATTAGTTAGTTAGTCAATCTTTATTGTCCCCAAGTGGGCAATTTGTTTTGCAGCTAGTACTAGTACTTGACATAAAAAGACACAACAGACACCAGAAAAAACACAGAACAACAGGCTCAACAGCACTACATTAATGGCAAAAACATCAAAGCCACAATAAATTCCACACAAAAGAAACACACTCTTGTGCTAGTCACATTGCAATAACAACAGTAATGCAATCTCCATAGATTTATAATACCAGTGAATCAAATCTAAAATACATTGACATAGTAACAATAATATATAGCTGACCAGGGACATAACATCTAGATCAACATTATCCACAGTAAAATACAAGGACTAGAAAAAAGCCATTACCATTTAACCATATAAGGTTTTTTTGAGAATAGCCAGGAAGTAAACAATTGAGGGAGAAAACCTGGCAAAAACATTTAAGATGAATTGTATAAATCAGGATGACACATGAAATGACACACAGCACGATGAGGTGCAGAGCATGACATGGCCCAAACAATAATGTCAACACAGAATAACTGTGAGCTCAACCAACTCCAACACGCTCAACCTAATCCAAATGCCACAAACAGTACTGCATGGTTCCAAACACTTCCGAATTTCCAAGGAGTCCTCCCCGAGTGGAGAGGAAGCACAATATGGAGACAAAGAACAGACCAGATGCACGCAGATGACACAGTCAGGTTTTGAGGCATCCAGAGAGATTTGCTTAGAAAGCTGACACACAACTGCAAATGGTCAAACCTGAAACGGCAAAGCCAGCAGTAAATACAAAACCAGAACCTGATGGCGCAGAGACCAACTGATGCTTTCATCGTCTGGGCCTGTTACACTTCCTTCGTCACCTGAGCAGCTTCCGCTGCCAGCTCACTGGAGGAAATGGACTACACTTCAGATTCATTTAATATGCCTTTACTCTTTTTTCCTGAGTAATATCTGAATCAGTAAGGCTCATGGCTTTGGTAACTGCACTGGCTGAAAAATGTTTAGCCATGTAACCCACATAGTCGTCAGGTCACATGCAATCACCAGCGAAATCATTTCCCAGGATCATATCATCCCCTTCAACTGGAAACAAAGAGCCAACAACTGCCACTTCACCAGACACCAAACCTGAAACCAGCTTTATTTTGCTAAATGGAGCCAAGACAGGAACTGAACCCATGTCTCAAAAAACAGCAGTGCCACCAGCACCACTGGAAAAAGGCTAAACTGACACACCCACTAAAGAGAACAGCATCAGCACTCTTGTCACCACTAACAGATTTCAGCTGTCAGGGCTGATGGGTAGCTCCTCGGACTAATCCTCAGACAGGAAAACACAGTGACACAGGTGTAGAGAACACACACACACACACACACACACACACTCTCTCTCTCTCACTCACACACACATAATGGGAAAAACTCCTGCTTTATGTAAACTTGCCTGCTTGCACACAGAGCTCTCATGTGACTGAAATGTGTGTGACTTCTTTAACAGATATTGATGAGTGCTCTCAGAGCGTCGGGAACCTTTGTACCTTCCAGTGTGTAAATGTTGTCGGCAGCTACCACTGTGCCTGTCCTCCTCACGGATATGTCACGTCCTCCAATGGACGTACCTGCAGAGGTGAGGCCTCAGTAGACAGACGTACCCATCAAATGTTTTTGAACACATCATAAATGCATCACATTATTAAAGTTTTTTGGCCTTTCACAGCTGAAAGTCCAAACCAAGGTTTGCATTTTTTTTACATTGTATACATTTGATCCTGTTAGGTTGTGTTTCATGTTGCAATTGAGCACACCCAAAAACTATGAGCTGCGTGTCTCTGTATTTGACATTGATTGGTTTGTAGACGGGCTCTCCCATGGTATCCTCTCTCTTTCATCTTCTTGAAAATAATTAAAAAGTGTGGGATAAAAAGTTTTAGAGTTTTTTTTAACTGAAAATTGTTTCCTCCTGTCCCCATGTGCTGCTGAAGCTGATTTTGTTATGGACAAACAGACACCTACATTGTACATTTACGACCACTTGATAACTTTACTGATAATTTCTCACTTTGATTTATGTCAAGAGAAAAAAAAAACATCTTTAAAGAATTTGTAATTGCTATCACTGAATGTATTTTATGTATAACTGCAATCTGATCCAGCATCTAAAACTACTTAATTTGAAACTATTCTGAAGTAGATAGTATGCTGTTGAATGCATTAGTGGATTTGTTTATATTAAGTGTTCTGCAATATCTTTTTATAATAGAAACTTTTTTTCTGAAGGGAATAAAATAAAACTGACAAGGAACTTGTTAAAAATGCAAAAGTTGGCCTCACTTAATACCAGAATGACTTACTTTTTCAGTTCCTTCTATGTTTCTTGTGTGTAAAAATCAATAAACATTAAAGAAAAACTACTACTAATGAGAAAGAACTGCACATGTTCCTAAAATCTGCACTTTTAGGGTTATCACATGACATTCACAGCTGTGAGGATGATGAAACTCAACTAGAAATATGAAGCTAGCTCCTTTTTTGATTGCAATTTAATCACATAAAGCTGAACAAAACCAATTCATTTTTGGAGATACAGTATGAGTAAATAATCCCAATATAAAATCCACTCTAGTTTTTTTCTCTCAGTGTGTGCTATGATTTAATCCATAATAAATGAGTATGAGACCATCCTATTACTTGCAAAAAACAGGTGTAATAATAAAATAGCAGACATCCCAGTGGCTAACTTAGCTTGCAAATAGCCTGTTTGGTATGGGGACAGTGATTAGCTAGTTAGCTAGCTGCAGCATATAGCATACTCACTGTGGATTTCAAGGACTGCAACAGTTTCTCTACACTTCTGACACTGCAAGATCCCTAGTCTTTGTGGAATCTAATTCTGTGGCTAAAAACTCTCTGGCACATTGTCAGAATTCAATCTTCTAAATGTATTTTCAAAGTATTTTAGTGTATGGTACACATTAATCACTTATGACGCAGCATACATTTTTATAAATGCATGAAAATGATTACACTTTACTTAACACCTACAGTGAAACGTCATGATGAATCAGTAATTATTATAAATGCATCATTATGTACCTCACTTTACTTAACACATACAATGATAACTTATGATACAGCATGGACTGTTATATCACACTATGAGTCCTTACAACAGTTGATTGTTGATTTGTGGGTATAGATATTTATAATGCATTATAAGCCCTAGCATTCAACCTCTAGTTTATAACAAGTCAAGAGCATCCATAAGACACTTGCCACTTATAAATCATTCATAAAGCATTATAATTCACTATGAAGGCTGTCATAATGCATTATTATTATTAGATGTGGTCTTCATAGAAAGTGTTACCGTTTATTTTTCCAGATATTGATGAATGCACCACTGGCAGCCACAACTGTTCATATGGACAGAGCTGCTACAACCTGCAGGGGAGCTTCAGATGTCTGTCCTTTGACTGCCCTCACAACTACAAGAAGGTGTCAGACACGTGAGTCACATTTTTCTCTCAGCATCTTTACAATTTTGAAATGTTTTACTCCAGTTTGCCCCTTTTTTTTAAGCTAAACCTTTTTAGAGTTTTTTTCTTCTTTTTTTTAACAGGACATATACAAAGATACGGCATTGTCTTTAAATGTAGCATATGTATCCACTTCAACTCAAGGATTGACTGATTAGATTTTAGTGGCCATAGGCTACTGTAACCCCACATTTGTCTGATTCTTGTGAAAGCAATACATGCTATACAGCTCAAAAAACACATCATGTGTCTCATACTGCCCTCTGTTGCAGCACCTCTAAGATCAACTTCACTGGGACAAAATGTTCTGCAAAAACACTTTTTTGGCCATTATACAAAGAAGGGGAGATGTGTTCAGAGACTGAATTGGTGACAATAATCTTGTAACAGTGGTGACTGTAAAGATCTCCAGTGCTGTTGGGGGAAGATGTGTGTGAAGCATCCATATTTTGAGTGGTGCACAGAGGCATAAACTGCGTGGCAGTATTTCTGATATAAACTCATTCTGAATTGTGTGCTGCAACATGTTTCAAAAAAAGTTGAGATAGGAGCATGTTTACCCCTGTGTGACATCACTGTTTCTTTTTAACAACACTTAGTAAGGGTTTGGGAGATGTCCTGGGAACTTGATGCAATGACCAAAAACAGCATTCCAATTTGGTCCCATAGCGGTTCTGAAAACATTCTGGTAACATGATTGAAGGGCCTAAATATAACCAAAAACAATATAGGTTGGCTCCTTAAAGGTTGCTGTAGTGGCATTAAAGGTCATAGTGCAGAGACCTAGAGGGAACATCCTGATCGTTCCCAAAATGTCCTGAATTATCTCTAAAAGTCCCCCAGACAACATCCCCTTACCCTTTGAAGAGTTCAACATCAAGACCGTCAGGGACAATGCTGGAATGTTTTTGAATGTGCACTCTCTAGCTGGTTAGTCTTTCAATAGACCCAAAGTACAAAGCCTTCAAATATTGTCATGCTGATCTCCTCTCTTCTTTCTTGCGTCATTTTTAGACGCTGTGAGCGGATCAGCTGTCCCACTAACTCCTTAGATTGTCAAAACTCCCCCATCCGCATCACATATTATCAGCTCAGCTTCCAGACCAACATCATAATTCCTGCCCAGATATTCCGGATCGGACCATCCCCTGCCTACTCCGGTGACCACATTGTCATCAGCATTATCAAAGGTAACGAGAAGGGCTACTTCAGCACCAAGAAGCTCAACAGCTTTATGGGCGCTGTTTACCTGCAGAGACAAGTCCGCCAGCCTCAAGACTTCCTGATAGATGTGGAGATGAAGCTGCTGAGGCAAGGGACCTTCACCTCCTTTCTTGCCAGGATATATGTCTTCATCACATCTAGTGCTGCATAACACAAGAGAAAAACAGAGAGGGACTGGAAACTTTATATGGTGCCAAAGATTTATATGTGCAGACTCTTTTGGTAATGCCTCCCCACAATCAGCATTATTCAGAAATCATGTTGAATGTTGCCAAAGACTTTGTTTGGTTTGCTTGCCTTATCATTGGCAGGTCATTTTGCTTGTTTCCTCAGACTTATTACCACAACCATATTTACTGAGATACCTTGTATTTGTACTTACAGTATTGAAATTAATTTTCTGTTTGCCTCTTGTTAAGGTAATGTAGCTGATATGCAGCACCATTGTTAGTATCTACTCTAGCTGCTGATTCTTACAGATGGTGGCAAGGTGCTGCGCAGGTCACTGCACAAGTCTGAGTATGAGTTTTGTGCACTGCTCTACTGTCTTTAAGAACTGCATTTTAACCTCCATATGTAAATGTAAATTTTTATGAGGATTATTCATGACAATCCAAATAAACCAATAAAATTTTGCAGCTCTCAAAGTTAAAGATAACTGTCAGCTGTGGAGGCCCAAAGCTGACAAAATGCGCTCAAAGCTTCCTGACTCAGAATAGTCAAAAACATAACTTAATACATCAATTAATTAAAAATTACAATTAAATGTAAAACAAATAATAAATTATTATTGAATTTATGATTTTCCCTTCCAATGGGTAAGAAAAACCTAAGCTGCCTTTTCTCTCATTACCACTGCTTGGTTGTGCAAATAAATTACAAATTAACTTATTTTTTTACTTCAGTGCAATTGATTAAACTAAAACTATTGCAAACTAAACAATTAGCTTATACATTAGCTACATTCAAATTCTCCATTATTTATGTGTTTCTGTTACTTCTGTCAGTTTTGGTCCTCCACAAGAACCACCCGAATTACTTGTGAGGTTAGGAAACAAGTAGCAGATCCTTCAAATAGTAGTAGTAATAGTTTACTTTTTGGGGCGTGTGTGATTTTTTTTAGCTGTGATCTGATGAGATTTAAGTATTGAAACATAATGTTAATTCACACTAAAAATGTAAACAAGTCATGCATGGTAAATTTCAGCACTGAGAAGTGTTACTGTTGATCTTTTTATTGTATATTTCATATTTTTCTTTTAACTTGATGCATCTCTCTATGTTAAAGTATTGTAATTATCTCAGGGTTAAAATCATGCAATCATGTATACAATTCTGTGCAGTTTGCAGGACAGCTGTTGTAACAGTCTGTACAGTTTCAGCTGCCATATGACATTTGTATCTATAAACCAATCAATAAATGATAATCAAATTGTTGTCATTAGCCCAATATTAGCAGGCTACACATCAAATTCTAGAGTGTCAGGGCCATATAATCCCCTACTCCGCCCATCAATTTTGTTTACTAGTGCAGTGCTATGACTGTCATTGTGCTTGAACAGTGAGCCAACATCCCCATCTATTGGTAATGGTTGTCAGCAGAACAAGTCCTCGCCACTCAATGCATCTCTCTATAAAAGGCAAGGTAAGGTAGTTTTATTTTTATAGCACCTTTCAACACAAGGCTAGGCAGTTTAATTCAGCTTTCACTATGAGATGGAAGGCATTAAGGATTATTTTGCAAATAAGATGCACTGAGGGGTGAATCTGTCACAGTTCACCATATGAATAAACACCACAGTCTGACCACAGTCTGACCTATACAAAGGTTTTAGAAGATAATATCATCACATGTATGTTTGGCCTGAGGCGGTTGGGTGGAAATTATATGATAAACAAACCAACGTAGAGTGTCTTAACCCTTTGGGACCGTTTTGTTTAATCTTGGAATTTCCAGTTCAACTCCTACAATAAGTCTAAAATACACCATGGAAACAAAACTGTTACATTCAGACTGTTATGGTTAAAAAAAAAAAAAAGCTCCATCAAAGCATAAAAACATGCATTGTATAATTTCTGAGAGTCATTCTGGGCTTTTGCCTTGAAATTTTTCATTTTGCCCATATTTGGCATATGGAGAAAATACAGTAGAGGAATAATATCAATGTATAATATTTTTTTATAGCCTGATTTTGAAAAGTGCAGAGTGAAATTAGCGTGCGTAATACTAAAGTGGGTCCTAAGGGTTAAAAAACCTATAAGATGAACCGGAAAGCTGAGATTCTTATGGATTCAATTAGCCCAGTTTTACTTGAGAGTGATGATGTTTGTATTCATTTCATTGCAGACCACTTCTTGAAAATGGACATCACTGTTTAAAATGACCTATAGTGACTTTTAGTATGACCACAGCCTCATGAAACATTAAAGCTCCAGAACAGAAGTGCTCACCATCATATCGCATAGAAAAAAAAGAATGTTTCTTACCTATGACTAGAACAGCTCAGTGATGAACTGCATGTCAAATTAATCTTCAGGTTTCCTGTTTTCAGATGATACATGCCACTTCTATTTGGCATCTACTGTTCACTTGCTGTTGCCCAACACCCCCAGCCCCTGCATAGAAAAAGAAAAATGAGTATGTGCGTTGCAGTGGTTAGAATCTCCCATAGGATAGATCTGGAGACTGTAAGGGCCATAGCATTTAATTCACATCATGTTCATTCTCATCGACCATTTCAATGAGGCCTTGTGCTCTCTAGTTCTTACATTGGATTTTTGATTTTTTCCCTGTTTTACTGTTCCCTAGGTGTTCAAAATGAAATATTTGCACCTGATCAGAAGACCCCTAAAACAGACTAAAACAGGGGAAGGACGAATGAGCCTAATGTGTGTGTAAGGACTGAAACAAGGATAAAGCAAACACTGAGAGCACCCAACCCACCCCCTCACACACACACACACACACACACTCAAACAAACTGACCTCTCTGTCTAATTTTACCATTGTTCCCCTCCTTGTCTTGTTCCATGCTGTCTGTTTTCATGTTGGTCACTTGTATTGTAATGTTTATCTGGACAGTTTGACCCATTTCGCAATACACACAGCCATTCAATCCATTGTTGGTATAAAAATGTTAAATAGTGCTTTAGGCCCCTGTTACCTCTCTTATACAGCAACTAACTGAAGTAAACACATAGTGACAATGTTGGGAGAGTTATTTTTATTAGTAAAATGTAATCCACTACAGATAACTGAATACATGTCCTCATTTGTGACATATTCCATGAGATTACTCAAATTAACACTTGGATTACTTTAAGGATTACTCCTCTATGGAAACTGATGAATTGATTGATTGGATGGTGATGTTAATTCTTTTCTCAAAGTGTGAATGTATTCTTCTGATCAAGGTAGTATTACAGAATGAATCTAGTAGAGAACTTGTGCTAATAGAACTAGGGTTACAATATTGTAAACTTTGTTCCTCACCAGAGGTCCCCAGATCTTGTTTAGTCTTGTCATTACCCTATGAAATTGCTGTTTCTAAAAAAAAACAAAAAGACTTATTTCCAGTTTATCAATATTCATCATTAGAAAAAGAGGCAGCAGAGCTTAAAGATATTGACATTTCACATTCCTTTCCTGTATTCACATTCCCTTCGTGCATTTTCATTACTTTATACGATATATCTAAACCATATTTACAATGTAGCTCCATCCAGCCTGCTCTTCCTCTGAACTTGTAAAAAGTGCCACTCTGTCAGAGCCTTTGGAATAAGTGCACAATGCCAAAAGGCACCCTTTGCATGCACATGATATTGAAAGTTTTAGGTGTTACCTCTAATAGGATAAGCTCTCACAAAATTAGGTTGGTTGCAGTGGGCTGATCAAAATAAGGCATTTAAAAGCTCAAATCCCGGAAGAGCTACATTATCATAACACTATATAACAGTTCTTTACATTTGTCTACAGTAGCCTGGCATTTAACAACCATTTGCATACATTTATGAGTTTATTTAATTATTTTTTTTTTTTTTTTACACCATGTGACCCCAGAGTGACTCCTATATAGGTTACAGTACTCACTGATCCAAGACTTGACTGCTGTGTACATATATAAATGCACAATATTAATGTTGCCTAATTAACCATAGCTACTGCTGTTAAAATGCCACTCATGGGCTTTTATTTTGATATTATTATAACTTTCAGGTTACCTTCTGTCTTCCTTCATTGTTCTATTTCAAACAAAATAATGGAATCTCTCTCTCTTTTGATTCAGACCACAGAAAAGAAAATCTGTTTTGTTTCTCTTTTTGTGTTTTGGTTTTAAATGAATAATGAACAGGCCATGATTTTTCCATTTATTCATTTATTAATTCAAGTGAAGATGAAAACAGTTAAGGTGCACGTTTTAACTGTGGTTTCCTAGTTTTTATCTTTTTGTAATTGAGGCAACAAAAAACCAAACCGCCCCAAACCAAAACCTTTTTTTGCAGGTCAAACTATCCCTACTGCACTTAAGGGACAAAAAGAAAGTCCTTATTGCCTGAGATTAATAGAGTTCCAAGGTAAGAGCTTTCATTCAGCAGTCCACACAAACACACACACACACACACACGTCAACATTAACAACAGGGGACTGTTAGCCTTCACTATCCAAGTGGGAACTTCTTTTAGTGGTCATTTTAAAATACAAAAATAGAATTGAAAATCTACTTTTGAGGTCTTCTTTTACAATATTATTGCAAATATGATTTTTTATAATTTTTCAAAGAAATTGCCAGGCGGGGACCTGTAGCCTTGAGCTATGTCTGTCTATTAAAGAGGGGACCTCCATATACTGCAGTCAAACTGTCCGTCCCTGTTCTCTCACCGAGTTTCTTTTCCACAAAAAAGTTCATTTGTTCATTTGTATCTTTAAAAATGTATAGACTTTAATGCTATCAATGTATCAAATTTTTTAGTGATAATAAATATTACAGAAATAATACTTGCCAAAGCAAAGTATACCTTTTAAAGAAGGCTCCCATCATCCTGTGGATTTAGTTGTATTTTATTTTATATTTACTTTAAATAACTTTGCTGGAGTCTTGCATCTACCAATCTATCAATGTAAAAAGTCAACCCAGAAGGAAGGAAAATAGTACTTTAGTATCACTAAAAATTCAGAAAAATAAATGTATAAAGGAGTCACATTATACATAAAATTATGCAATATCAGACTTTGACTAGACCTTTAAAATTGTTATATCCCAAAAATACTTACCTGGCCAGTTTCACAAATACTGAATGTCAGTCAAGTTTCCAATATACTTGTGTTGTCAGTCTGCACTTAAAGAAATTTAATTTGTTTGTGGGTTCACATTACAGAAGAAGGTCCACACTTGTGTATGTCAAGTCCACCTCTTTTTTCCACCAAATTGACGCGAGGACAACTCGATTCAAGGTTCCAACTCAAACTTTTATTTTATTTTTAGTTGGTTGGTCGTCTTGTTTCTTAGGTTGTAAACCTTTAAAGACAGAAAACAAAATTACCATCCAGCACAGAACCAAAAAGTTGGCACATTACCCATTTTCAATTAATGAATTATTTAAGCCTTAAATTGAATAAAGAATAATCAAGAAAAAGAGTAGTGTTTTAACATTTAACAGAATATATATGCTATATTTTTACTCTATTTAAGCTCAAAATTAAATATCTTAATAGCTTATTGGACAGAAAATCAAATAAATGCTGCACATTTCAGACGACAAGAAGCAAATAAACATTCTACAGACCATTGGCGTCTTTGGCCTGAATCCAAAGGTGGACTTGGGTCTCCTCTCCTTTGTCTCCTCTTGCTCCTTTCTCCTCTGTGTGTGTGTGTGACTGTTGAGCTTCCCCAGTCCTTCCCAGGTGCTCTAAATCAGAGTGCAATCAAGCACCCTCTTGCCTCTCGCTGTTGCACTCTGGGAAGTGTAGTCCCATGTACTGAGATTCAGCTCAACAGTGTAGGCTATGACGACATGAGTCCACAGTTGGCTAGTACATAATGACACAAGTTCCCTCTTCGATAGCATGGAGTGACGTTCACACTCCACCATGTAAAGCACATAGAAACACAATTAATAATACTTATGAAAAAGAACCTCATCTGAATGATGTAGCAATTCTTCTTCAAATATGATTTGTTATTATGTTTTTGTAATAGAATGAAAAGGCTCAACTTTAGTGGATGGCTTAACCTTTTTATGGCTTGTTACTGTATTAATGGGTAATTATGTCCATTTTTAAAATACATGCATGTTATTTCTATGGTCTAAGACAGTCTAAAATATTAATAAACATGGGAAACTCTCTCCCATATCCAAAAACTGGAGTGCCTGTGATGTCATGGGGTATAAAGTGTAGCACTGCTCCATTGATAATGAATGGTGAAAGAATTTCTAGATGACACTGAGAGCAGCCAGAGCAATGTTATGAGTATATGGGAACATTTTCTGTTTTTCTGTTCATTTGGGTGTAAGAGAAAACAAACATTCTGTTGACCCACAAAATTAGGTTCTCAGTCAGCAGGAGGAGCAGCTCCAGACTTTATACTTCATGACATTACAAGTTTGAGACTTCTTTCTCTAGTTTCTGGATCAGAGAGAGATAACACGTATTGGTTGATCCCTTGGCCACGGAAGAAACATACTGGAATGCCTTATTTAGATGTTCACCTTTACAGTGAAGGGTCTTCCAGAAAGGACCAAAATAATATCAAGGTCAGCAACAATATTTTCTGATTAATCATAAAAATAGATTTATTATCAGGCTTTTACTGGAAATTCCCTTTATGAGTTCTTACAAGCACTGTATCTGTTTTACAATGTATGTGTGTTTTCAATCTATATGCATAAGAATGCATTTTCTTTGTTGATCAACATTACAGAAAAAAGGTCCACACTTGTATAGAATAAAGCAACGGGGGTCCACAGTTGGCTGGCACATAATGACACAAGTTCTCTCTTGGATAGGATACAGTGATATTCACACTCCAGCATGGATTAATAAAAAAGACACAGAAAGGCGCATTTTGTTAAGAGAAAACAATCTAATATAAAACATTATCTGTTCTGTAATGCTGTTTTTTGTTTAGTAAATTGGCACCAGAATTGTTGTCATTGTAGCTTTTTGAAATATGGCCTATACTATAAAAACACAATTACAACCAGTAATAATATTCACTATAGTAACAAAAACACTTAAGTACTATTACAGATATTGACATTAGGTCAGTCAGAATATAAAACCCCAATTCCAAAATAAAAGTTGGTATGCTGTGTTTACCTCTAACAATATTTAATGTTCAAACTGATAAACTTAAGTATTTTTGGAGATATACCCTCATTCTGAATTGGATGCCTGCAACACCTCAGAAGAAATTTGGCAAAGGCGCATCTTTCCCACTGTGTGACATGACAGATGAGCTTCGGTCCAGAGAAGTCAGTGGTGTTTCTGGATTTTGTTGATATCTGGCTTTCACTTTGCATAGTAGAGTCTTAACTTGCATTTGTAGATGCAGTGATGAACTGTGTACACTGGCAGTGGTTTTCAGTGTCCCTAAGCTCATTTTGTGATATCCTACTGTCATGTTGGTATTAGATACAATGCAACTTTATGGGTCAAAGGTCATGGTCATTCATTTTTCATGCAGAGATTTCTCCAGGTTCTCTGAATCTTTTGATGCTGTTACAGATTATAGCTAGATAATGGGTTTGAACACCAAATACCTTGTTTTTGGACTGTATTCCATTGTATTCAGTGATGAATGAAACAGCTGTGTTTGTAAGTGTATTTTAACATTATCTATTCCAGACCCCATTCAAAGAAGTTTGGGCACCTTAGAACCAAGCTTTATTTATTTATTAATTTATTTTGTTTGGTTGTTTTTTGAGGACTACAGTCTGTAACACATAAATTAGTTGACAAATACAAGGCTGGCATGCAGCATTGTCACAGTGGCACAGAGAGTGTGCATGGAGTAAAAATGATGATGAGCCACCAACACCTCATCTCAGAACCATTACAATAGGATACACATCTATGAATAGGCCTTCATATGTTGACTTTTGTTTGGAACTTTGCACTCTACAAAGAAATAAAAAGTTTGTCCACACTCTATTTCCTTTTTTAACAGTTACATTTATAAGGAGCTGAATAATGGATTCAACATTTCAACATTTTTCAAAAGTGGAAAAAAATGCAATACTACTTGTTAACTAATGAAGAAATGATAACTAATTAACTTTACCGGTCATAAGTAAAGCTATAGATTTTTATTTTATCCGTTTAATGCCACAAGACTTATATAATTTTTAAAAAATACATAAACTAAGTATTAATGTTTTCCAAATGATTTGTAAACCTTTGTAAATAATATAAATAATTAACAGTTGGCTTGAAAACTGTCTATAAACATTGTTTGGATGGTTTCTATAAAGTTGCAACTGCTTATGGTAATGTATTGTTAAAATGTTAATAAATACCATGTAGCAAATCTTGAAATATTATTTGGAAGACCATTATAATGTTGCAGTTCCTGTTTTAAATCTTTACAGTCACTTAATAAATGGTTTGTTTCTAAGCACTTTGTAAAGTATGCATACACATGTTTGCCCTCCAATAAATGTTTAATAGGTTACAAAAGTTACAAAACAACAATAACCCACTACATTTGTCTCTGGCTCAAAGTTGCATGTTAACGTTGACTTTCTGTTCATAAATTTGTTTAAAATGATAATCAGACAATCAGGGCACAAATATGTACTCTTTTTACAGAACACCTATAAAATATTTAACATGGCCAAATTAGTTTTACTCCATGTAATCAATAACCATTAACATTTTAACTAGTCAGTTTTAAGTCAAGTCAGTTTTATTTATATAGCCCATTATCACAAAACATGGTTCACCTCAGAGGGCTTTACAGTGTACGACATCCCTCTGCCCTTAGACCCTCACATCACCCAAGGAAAAACTCCCCAAAAAGAACCCCTGTAACGGGGAAAAAAAAAGAGGAAGAAACCTCAGGAAGAGTGGTAGAGGATAGTGAGGGATCCCTCTTCCAGGACGGACAGACGAGCAATAGATGTCGTAAATAGCAAATGAAATACAATCATGGCAAAAAAGGAAAGAGAAAGAGAGAGGGGGAGAGAGGGTGGGGGAGAGAGGAGGGGGGGGGGCACAGCAATAATAGAAACAGATGCATGTCATATTACAATAATGGTAGGTGTGAAATTAGTAATTGCTCTCTATGATGATGTTGATAGAGATGATAACAGTCTCATGCATATGTGAAAGGGAGTTGTCCAAAGGCAAGATCACAGCATCGACGCAACCAGGACCAGACCACGATCAGGGCGAGCGGGGGGCACAGAATCAGTACAGCCACAGCACGAGCACAACCAAAGGCAGGGTTGCGGCATCAGCACAGCTATCACCACGGTCAGGCACAGTCAAGGTTACGGCCAGGATCCAGGGAAACTAGGAAACAAGGGAGCACGAACGCTCCCGAGAGGCAACAGGATTAGCGTAGTGCAGTTCAACAGACCCAGGCTCTGTAATCGCGAGCCCCAGGTAGTGAGAGTACCACATGGCTATCACAGAGCTAAGCTAAGCTTGCACATGGCAATGCAGTAAACAGACATGCATGATTTCTGATGGCGGCATTGAGAGAAGGAAAGGAGCTCAGCGTATCAGAGGAAGTCCCCCGGCAGGTTAAACCTATGTCAGCCTAACTATGGGCTGGTCCAGGCAGCCTGAGCCAGCCCTAATTATAAGCTTTATCAAAGAGGAAGCTTATACTAACTATCTAAATAATGTTTGTAGATGCTTTACAAAGTATCTATGTAACTCTTTAGTATTGTTTTACCTCTTAGTTGAAACTAAACCTTTTATTATGATTAGAATAATGAAATGTTAACTTGAGGCAATAACCTGTGTAACATCAAACTGATATGCCATGAAATAACAGATGTAATTATTAGGTGATTAAATATGTTCAAATTCTTAAAAATCCATAATAGTACAAGTTTTGTAAAAATCCGTATTCAAAGTGGGAATTTGAGTAGAGAATTGTATGCCTGCTCTGTACACTTTTGGGATGTTCTTCCCAATAATGCAGGGATGTTGTACCAGCCAAAATAAGCAGTGTGTGCCACTTGTTTAATCCAGGACAGAGGATAGGCCCATGTCTCAGGAGGTCTGAATTTTATGTAACATTCTGGCAATGAGAAATTAGCAACTCTGAAGCGTAATGTGGAACGGCCTAACCATCGTCAACTGTAAAGACACCACTCCCCACACTGCAGAGAATCAAGGACTGACACAGAGCTGCACACACTGACCCCTCACCCTCTCCAAGTCATTCACTTCTCAGAGGCAACCTTAAAGGCACATGGGTGCTGGGCACTCCAATCCTTCAATGTGGATTGTTTAATTGCCACATCATGAAGTGAAAACCCATGAAAGAATTTGAAATTCTTGAAATAAACCAAAACTGTGTTGAATAATAATAAGTCACTGTGCTCACTGCAGCATACACACAGAGAGATGGCAAATCATTTAATCCTACACAAAATGAGTAGTCAACCTCCATTCAAGACACAGTCCATAAATGTGCTGGTAATTTTGTATGTCAGTACACTCTTTAAAAAACACACATTACCCTCTCCTACGACAGAAGACTTTCTAGGTAGTACACAGTAGACAATCCAAATCCAAATCTCACAACGTGATTTTTTATTTTACCTCTACTTGAGAATGACTCTTGTTTTAATTCTAGTTCTGCAGTTTTTGTATTGTTTGCTGTTTTATTTTTCTTTGGTTGTTGTTTTAGTTTTTTTGAGATGTAGGAATGTGTATATACAATTTTGTCAATCTAATGCAGATTTAAGATTAATAAAAACCATTGGAGAGATGTTAAAACAAAACAAAACAAAACAAAACAAGGCAAGGAAAGTCAAGGAAGCTTTATTTGTAGAGCACATTTCATACACAGGACAATTCAAAGTGCTTTACAGAGTAATACATTATAAAAACATAATAAAAGATACATATTTACAATAAAAGAGAAAGAGATAAGATATACGAGTTGTAATCAATTACTAAATGATTAAAAAAGTGCAGACAACAGGTGCAAAGATAACAAGATAATTTAAAATGATTTAAAATCAAATTTAAAAATAAGTTGGTAGTCAGCAGGTGGAGTAGGCAGTGTGAAAAAGGAATGTTTTCAGCTTTGCCTTAGTGATCAGAGTATGGGCTTGTCGAACATCATCTGGGAGGTTATTCCAGGATTGTGCTGCATGATAACAAAATCCTGCTTTACCATGTTTAGTTCTGATTCCTGGTACGCTCAGTAGGCCGGCCCCTGATGTTCTGAGGGTCCTTGAAGGTTCATTTGACACAATTATGTCAGAGATATATTTTGGCACTGAGCCACATATTGATTTGTCGACAAGCAGTGATATTTTAAAATCAATTCTCTGAGTGACAGGTAGCCAGTGTAAGGATTTTAGAACTGGAGTAATGTGGTCACATTTGCTAGTTTCTGTCAGGACTCTTGTGGCAGCTTTCTGAATAAGCTGAAGATGCTGAACAGCTTGTTTTGAAAGGCCTACAAACAGACCATTAATCTACTGGAAATAACGTCGTGGATGAGCCTTTCAAGGTCTTGCTGTGACATCATTGCTCTGACTCTGGCAATGTTTTTTAAATGATAGTACGCAGATAAAGTTACTGATTTGATGTGACTGTGGAAATTATATGAGAGTCCAGGATAACCCTGAGGTTTCTTGCTAGGAACCAAGTGTCATTTTGTACAGGTCAAGAGGGGACAAAGTGTGGACCTGATTTTTCTTTTTTAGAATTTAAAGTTCCAAACAAAAGTCAACATATAAAAGCCTATTCATAGATCTGCATCCTGTTGTGATGGTTCGGAGATGAGCTGTTGGTGGCTCATCACTATTTCAATCCACATTTAAAGCACCAATATACCAGTTAGACTATAAGTGTGAGAGAAATGCTTCAGTTGATAATGCTGGGATGGAAAGACCTATGAACGTCAATACCGAAGTATCAATGTGAACTTAATGTAGTATTCGTTGTGTGCCTTTCACTTTATGCAAACTCTCTGTGCCATTTCGACAATACTATATCATTCATGAGCCCTCAAGTCTGTCTTTTTAATTTGTCAATTAATGTATAACTTTATGTGACACAGACTTTAGTCATCAGAAAAAAAAACAAGAGACACTTTAGTTCCAGTATGCTTTTTCATGACGTTAATGTAGACAATTAGGGGAAAAATCCAGTACAGCCAAAAGTACAGCCAAAAACCTATGTACTTTGAAAAAGTTTGTCTCAGCAGCTGAACAGAAGGTTTCGGAGGTCAATCCGTCCTCTAACTGACTTATCCTTGTATCTGAGACAAACTGATGACTCACAAAATCTCCGATATAATAAATACCATTAAAGAAAGTCACTGACAATCAATATCCAGAAATAGTACTTAGGTGTTTTTGTTGCTCTACTCATTTATTTCATGATGGGCTGTCAATGTGTTTTCAACACAAGGAAAAAAGGAGCACGCTCTACACAGCAACTGAAAAACTTTCAGGTGCACGACTCAAAAAGCAATGTATGAAAAAACTAAAATGACGTTTCTTATTCCAGTTTCCTAAAAAAATGTTTATTATCACATTTTTATGAGATTATTTTCTTTGAAAAATAATGCATCTTACTTCTGATTGTCATTTATCCATACTAGAGTGTGAATGTCACTCTATCCTATCTAAGAAGGAACTTCTGTCATTATATACCAGCAAACAGTGGACTCTTATATCTTTATACAACTCAGCTTAACTCAACTTCTTTTCTGTAATGTGGAGCAACAAATAAAATGGATTCCTATGAATATAGATTGAGGGCACACATACACTGGATTTCATAATTAATAATTTCATAATTGCGACCACAACAATAAATGCAAATTCAGCTGATTCCTGTGAATTCTGGGAGACCTTGCAATTTTTTTCAAATCACTGCAACTTTACAGAATACTTGACTATTTAAACCAGTTAAAATCTGATTTTCATTGTACATCTGCCCACAACTAATCAACTCAGTTCCCCTCTCTCTGTTTATTTTGAGGCTGCTGCCTAGACTTGGGCAGAGACACACACATACAGTGACAGAAAGAACTGTTGGCATCAAAAAGCTAGGGACACTTATCATTTCAAAAGCAGATTGAAGTTTAACAATCCACTTTAAAAAAAAAGAATATTGTTTGGAGAAATTGTTGAGGCTTTGGACTTCACAAATAACATTTGCAACACTTTAAAAATAGTGTCACAGTTGTCCATGGGACATTGGGTTCTCCCTCACCTGCCACTGCAGCTGTTTAAATGCACAGTGGGTTTCTTTCTCTAATCTGATGCTTACATCATCTGTGGCGTTTGTGTTGTTTGTGATGTAGCATATTATTCCTGATACCCACTGTCTTTACACTGGGTCTGTTTTATACTCGTGGACCTAGCTGTTGCCCTCTAAATATTTCTGACTGGCTCTGATGTTTTACAGAGAAAACTTTGGACCAGCAAAGCTTTTTTTTAAAATAATTTGCTTCATTTTATGCAAATTTTCCATCCATCCATCCATCCATTTTCTTCTGCTTATCTGGAGTTGGGTCGTGGGGGCAGCAGCCTAAGCAGGGAAGCCCAGACTTCCCTCTCCTCTTCCTGGGGGATCCCGAGGGGTTCCCAGGCCAGCTGAGAGACATAGTCTCTCCAGCATGTCCTGGGTCTTCCCCAGGGTCTCCTACCAGTGGGACATGCCCTGAACACCTCACCAGGGAGGCGTCCGGGAGGCATCCTAATGAGATGCCCAAGCCACCTCATCTGGCTCTTCCCAACGCGGAGGAGCAGCGGCTCAACTCCGAGCCTGTCCCGGATGACCATGCTCCCGGATGACCATCTCTAAGGGAGAGCCCAGCCACCCTACGGAGAAAGCTCATTTTCTCCGACAATCATTTATTCGAGGACTTTCAGTCAGGCTTTAGAGTTCATCATAGTACAGAGACGGCACTAGCAAAAATTAATAACGACTTATTTATTGCTTCTGATACAGGTCTGGTCTCTGTTTTAATACAATTAGATCTCAGTGCTGCATTTGACACCATTGACCATCAAATCTTACTGCACAGACTGGAACAGTTAATTGGCCTTAAAGGAATGGCACTAGCCTGCTTTAAGTCATACTTATCAGATCGTTCCCAATTTGTTCACATCAACGATCAACCCTCCGCACATACTAAGGTCTGCTGATGATGTGATCTTGCCTTTGGACACTCCCTATCAATATGCGCATAAGACTCTTGTCATCACCCTTTCCCCCATCTCCCCCTCTCCTCCCCTCTCTCTTTCTTTTTCCTTTTTGCCATGATTATATTTCATTTGTTATTTACGACTTCTATTGCACATCTGTCCGTCCTGGAAGAGGGGTCCCTCATTATCCTCTGCCGCTCTTCCTGAGGTTTCTTCCTTTTTTTCCCCCCGTTACAGGGGTTCTTTTTCTGGAGTTTTTCCTTGGGTGATGTGACAGTCTAAGGGCAGAGGGATGTCATACACTACAAAGCCCTCTAAGCAAACCATGTTTTGTGATAATGGGCTCTATAACTAAAATTGACTTGACTTGACTAAACTGATCACAAAAAATGTTGATATATTGATAGCATCAAAGTTTATCCATTTTTAAAGATACAAATGAAGTTTTTTGCAGAAAAGAAACTCTTAATAGGTGAGAGAACAGGGACAGACAGTTTGACTGCAGCATATGGAGGTCCCCTCTTTAATAGACAGATGTCGCTCAAGGCTGCAAGTCCCCTCTTGGCAATTTCTTTAAAAAAATTATAAAAATCACATTTGCAGTAATATTGTGAAAGATCTCAAAAGTAGATTTTCAGTTCTATTTTTGTATTTTTAAAATGACCACTAATAGAAGTTCCCACTTGGATAGTGAAGGCTATGTGGTGTGGACTGCTGAATGAAAGCTCCAACATTGGAACCCTATTAATCTCAGCCAATAAGATAATAAAGTTTTGTTTTTTTTGTTTTTTTTTTTTTTGGGGGGGGGGGGCTCAATTACAAAAAGATAAAAACTACAAAACCACAGTTAAATGTGCACCTTAACTGTTTTCACTTGCATGAATAAATGAATAAATACCTCTAGAGTAGATCAAAAAATAAAATGCATTCCAGGAAAACAAAACAACAACAAACATATGTACAGCATAAGATTTGATGCTTCTAGTGCATCTAAAAACTTGGGGACAGCTAATCTCAAGGTCAAAATTCTGATAATAAACTGATTTTAGCAATTCATTGTCAATTCATTGAATCTTGCTGGTATTTTTTTTCTCCAAATCTTCTACTGTTCATCATCATCATCATTATTATTATTATTATTATTATTATTATTATTATTATTATTTCTCCCTTTTTTAGATTTGAAAGTATCCCCATGCCCTCTTGGGAAGCCATATTGTAAAATAGTGTAAGTTATAATCATAGTAATCATAGTCATTGTAATCATAGTTGAGGCATAATTACTAAATTATTTAGGTGATTCTTTTTGTATAAGTCTTATCAATTGTGCTTATTTGTTCTTCACATGGTGGAGTGTGAATGTCACTCCATGCTATCCAAGAGGGAACTTGTGCCAGTATGTACCAGCCAACAGTGTACTCATGTTGTTATATAGTATATATAAGTGTGAACCTTTTTTTCTGTAATGTGCACCCACAAACAAATGGTGTTTCTATAAGTGCAGAATAAGAACACAAGTTTATTGAAAAACTGATTGACATTCAGTGCTTGTGAAAACTGGTGAGGTAAGTATGGTCAGGAACTGAACAACTTTGAAAGGCCTCGTCTAAGTCTGATGTTACATCATTTTAATTAAACCTAAAAAGAGATAATCTTACTGCTTACCATTTTATGTAAAGTTTTATTCTGCTTGGTTTATAGTTTTCTTCCCTTTTTTAAGACTCTAAAATACTCATTTCTGTCCTGCCTTCTGGATAGCCCTTTATTTTAATACAGTATGGAGCTTGTATTTTAATACAAAACCTAATAACAAATCATGTTTCAGGAGACTGTTTTCCTCATTAATCCTATAATACCATTTATATCTTATTTGATACACTACATTCTGTGACCTCCATGTCATCCACATTAACATTAGTGAAGCCTGTTTAACGGCCCATCTGCAGTCTGAAAGGCTGCTGGGGACTGCAAGCCATTCACCCTAGAGAGGAGTGTTTGGTGAAAAGGTTAATAAAAAAGGTAATAATAAATTAATTATTCACTCTGCACTACAAGTAAGTAGTGTTTTACAAGATTACCTGTTTTCGTAAAAAAAACAAAAAAAAAAAAAAATGGAAAACATTGTCAGTAAACATCATGCTGACATGTTCATTATTAAAATTTGTGAGACTTGCTACTTGCTTAGTATTTAATTGGCAACATTTCGTCATGATGGTAATATTAAATGGAATACCGTCAGCATTATATTTCCTTTAAAGAGTTCTTGCTGTTAAACATAAGAGACAGGGGTGGAATAAAATAATTGCTTTTTATTGAAACAAACTCAAATTGAGATATAGTCTTTAGAGAAAAATTCCAAAAGAAAACCAAATTTATATGTTTGTCATGTAGAAATTTGTTTCTTAAAGAATCTAGGAAGGAATGGTGGCTTATATGGATAGTTCAATATATATTTGACCATCTATCAGCGTTTCATAAAGGTTTCTCTTATTATACTTCTTTCTTTGCTATTGCTCTTCAGTGCTGTTACTTTTTATGTTTGATGTGCTGTTTTCCTGTTTGCTTAACTGATTTTTTTATTTTAAAATTTGAATTTAATTTTTATTAATCTCACCACCAAAAAATGCAAATAATGGATATCGACCAATACAGCTGCATAACAGTTACAACACTGCAATATTGCTTCACTCCTCAAGTCTCTTTAAAAGCACACAAAGCGTATCTGTGGAAAACCCCGCCATTTCGCAACATGCCAGGTGTAGAAGAGTAATGAAGGGAGGTGAGAAAAGACAGCGAGTGATGAAATTGTTTGCCTGTTCAGCCCCAGGACATGAAAGCTGGTGCCTCGTCAGAAAGCAGAAACCTGAGGGACAGCATTCCATTCTAAGCCAAGCTTTTCCTCTAACCTGCTGTGGAAACAGGGTGTGAGGGATGTTGTGAAATTTGGGAGAAAACATGTAGAGGTTTGCCAACCTTTCTTGGTTGAAATACATTCCAAAGGCCAAAGCTAAATGGAATTATAGGAAAAAGCATGTGCCAACATCACCATCTGCCCACACCTCCTATTTCATCTTCCCTTCTAATGACAGCAGCTTTGCTCAGACCATAATTCTGTACAAACAGTCGCCTTTCAGAAAAAAATAAAACTCATAAAGAAGAGAAACTGAAAGTCTGAAACATTTGAGACATTGGCTGGGACCTCAACACAAGAACAGATAGGACATCATCCAGGACCCCAAATTCAAGTACCCTGACCCAGGAACAGATTTAGGAAGAGACTTGTTGTCTGCAGGAACCTGCAACGCACAAAAAGACAGGATGTTGGCTGGCTGGAGCACAGAAACAGACAGGATGTTCGTGAACAGATTCATGAACATATTGGTGTTGTCCAAGACAATCAACTCGGGCTCCGGTCCAATGTTCAGGCGTCCACAGGGGCGCTTGGCTGCAAAGAAGCTCGGTTGCTGGGCGATTGAGTCTCTGTGGTGCAGGACAGCTGAGGTCTGATGTCTTCAAGACCCATGCTTTCTTCTAGGGCAGTGGTTCCCACCTGGTGGGTCGTGGTCCAAAAGCGGGTCATGGGACTGCAAGTGACTCATGACCATTTTGAGTTTGTGAATAACTGACTCTATAAGTTTTCTTTGTTTTTTTTTACCCTCCTAAAAGCTATGAATATTTTTCCTTGAGCCTCCCTGACTGAAGCATGCATGAAGTGTTTGTCCCACATGATGTGGGACAAATCTGATGATCCCTTTTTTTCTGGCTGTGATAAACTGTGTAAAATGTTTTCTTTAAAAATCCCCAAAAAATTTTAGACAAAAAGAAAATTGCAAAATTCTTTTTAGAAAAAACTTCCACAGCATCCACACTTGTGTTATCCTGTTCTTTATTCCTTAATTCCGTACAGTTTTTGGCAGCTTACTACTTTTGCATACTTTCTGCTATTTAAAAATTCAACCGTCAAAATGTTCAGTTCTATTCAGCTATGATTCAGCTCTTTTACATCTTTTACTGTCTTTTTATTCTTGCGATTTAAGTTTTATGCTCCTTTCAGACGTTCTCTGAGTTTATAATGGGCTCATATGGGAGCTGGAGTGGTTGACATCACTGACCACATCACCCACTCTAGATATTTCTGACTCTGCTCTTTCACAGACATTTCTCAAACAATCTCTTCTGGTGCCCACAATTTAAGGTCTTCATACACAATGTTTACTTTAAAACATAGGCATTTTTGTCTCATTTCACTTCATGTGCTCATTTAAGCAATAGACTTAATATTTGTTTTCTTTTTCTGCCTCAGAGCAGCTTCCAGCTCTCATTTGCTGCAATGTTAATTTCTCTCATTAAGTCTCAGCAAAACCCAGATAAAGGGACTTTTTAAAACTGGATTTTCTCAGTCATTGTTCACTTTATCCACACACATATCAGTCTCTTCAGCAACATCTTGTGGTGCTCAATGTCTACATATTTTTACAGCATAACTGAGAGTTTTTGCTGTAGGGTGTCTTTTTCAAGCAGTAATTCTCTATCTTTTATCAGTTCTGACCATGACTTATCACTGTCACACACACAGGTGCTTCTGATTAGCAGGTCAGAGCTCCATCAGCTCCTGTTTGTTTCTATAATAATATTGCTACCGCAATAAATACTACTATTACTACTACTATTACTACAGCCTATTCCCTCTGTCTGTGTTTCTCTTTGTCTCTCTCTCTTTCTGTCTGTCTCTCTCTTTTTTCTCTGCTTCTCTGTCTGTCTCTGTCTTTCTCTCTCTCTGTATCACTGTTACCACAACAAATACTATTACTACTACGCTTACTACTATTACTACTACTACAACTATTTCTTCTTCTGCTACCACTGCTATTAGTGAACCAGTAGTAGTAGTTATGCTACTATGACTTCCACTACCACTGCTATTACTACTGTTAATACTAATGCCACTTCTTATACTACTACTGCTGCTACTAACACAGTAGTACTACTACAAAAACTTGTATTACTTTTATATCTACTACAACTACTGTTACTACTATTAGTACTAGTACTAGTACAAGTAATTATACTCCTGCTATTACCATTACTACTACAACTTCTACTACTACTGTTGCTACCGTTACTGCTACCCCCCCCCCCCCTCAGTTCTACAACAACTTATTCTACTCTCACTACTGATATTACTACTAATACTTCTACAACTACTACTGGTACTTCTACCATTGTTATTAATACTGTAATACTACTAAACCTAATACTACCCCTACTACTGCTATTACTGCCTCTATTTTTTTTTTTTTTTTGTTGGCATTTTAGCCTTTTATTAGACAGGACAGATTAACAGTGTGAAAGGGGGAGAGAGAGTGGGGACGACATGCAGCACAGGGTCATGAGCGGGAGTCAAATGCGAGGCCACTGCAGCAAGGACACTGCCTTTATTCACGGGGCACCTGCTTTATCTACTCAGCCACTGACACCCCGTACTTTTAATATTGCTACTATTACTAGTATTACCTATGCTCTTTGTGGACATTTACTACATTCATTTTATTTTCTATTTTTGTGTTTGTGTGAAAGGACTAAAAATTTCTATATTTTTAAACCTTTTCAGTTAACATCAACACTATCACTTCCAGTTCAACTCGTAGCTTCGTCACTTTCAAACAGTTCAGCTTTCATTTCTGCTAGTTTTTTGGCTATATCTGGCAAGTTGTAATATATTTCTGCATTTTCAGCTATATATTTATACATTTTAAGCCATGGATTTAAACTGATTTCTATGAGGGGCCATGAGACATTATTCATAATTACCTCCCACATTCACATATGAAACCGATATCATTCTCACACACACACACACACACACACACACACACACACACACACAAACACACACAACTGACATGCTTTCACAAACACATCTGAAAACCATTCACACACACAACTGAAATCATCACACTCACACACAACTAAAAACCATACATGCACACAACTGAAAACCATACATGCACACAGCTGAAAACCATACACGCACAAAACTGAAAACCACACACGCACACAACTGAAAACCACACAACTGAAAACCACACACGAACACAATTGAAAACCACACACGCACACAACTGAAAACCACACACGAACACAATTGAAAACCACACAAGCACACAACTGAAAACCACACACGCACACAACTGAAAACCATATGCACACACAACTGTTTCAGTAGAAACAGAACACATTTTAGTAGAAACCAGAAGGCGGAGTTAAACTAGGAAGTGTAAATGGGAGGAAACTGCACGGATGTCTTCCCAACAAACTACAAATAATCTTGCTGAGGGAGCGACTTTATTCAACACCATTTTGGCCTAGCTGAGACCATAAGAACATTGACAAATGTGAAAACAGTTGGACAGCAACCAGTCGTTGTGGATATTTCGAACCTTTCCCCAGATGATCTGAATGACTCGTTTCTCTGTGCTGACCTGTGTCGTCAGTGTGCTGCCAATTACCTTGTTTCACTGCACTATTTTCAGATATACAGTATGTCCTTTTTTTTCTTTTTTTTATTGCATGGGAAAATGGGTATAGCATGGCAATATCGCTGATTTCAAACTCTGACTATTCATTAACTTTTTCTCCTGGTGTCGGAAGTCCATGATTCAAAATCATTGATATTGCCGTGCCATACTAGAGGAAGATAGCCCCTCAGAATTCCCTACACTTAACAGGGCTATTTACGTCACCAGCAAACGATAAAGGGTCCTCATGAGAAGCATGCATGTAAAAGTAGTAGCCTATTTTTACACTTTAGAACAAAGCCGTCTTTAAATCCTTCCCGCAACGCAACTGACACTCGAGCCACACGTCCATTTTCCCAAGAAAGAAATTTAAAAAAAGAATACATAACTGAAAAATCGAGGTGGAACAAGATTATTGGCAGCACACTGATGAGACAGGTCAGCACAGAGAAAAGAGTCATTCAGATCATCTGGGGAAAGGTTTGAAATATCCACACAATTATTGTACAGTGGTTGTACTCTCTGTTAGCTGTAATTTAAATCAGCATCTTTTCTTCTCTCTCCTCTCTCGCTGTGCATGCAAGCATGCCGATCAGTGAGGGACACTTTCTGAGGGGCTATCTTCCTCTGACCGGAGTTGTAGATGGCCGCAGCATGTTGTGTTGCTGGCCTGATGAAAGAGGGTTGCCAGGTGGCTATCCAACGTGTCCACAATCGGAGTTGCAACGACTGGTTGCTGTCCAACTGTTGTCATATTTGTCAGTGTTCTTATGGTCTCAGCGAGGCAAAATGGTGTGAAGTCGCTGCCTCAGTGAGATTATTTGTAGGTTGTTGGGAAGACATCCATGCAGTTTCCCCCCATTTACACTAACCGGTTTAACTCTGCCTTCCGGTTTCTACTGAAATGTGTTCCGTTTCTACTGAAATGTGTTCCATTTCTACTGAAATTTTTCGCTGTGTCTTTTGCCAGCAATTCACCAGTGTGTGTGTGTGTGTGTGTGTGAGAGAGGTTTTCAGTTATGTGTGCATATGTTTTTCAGTTGTGTGCATGTGTGGTTTTCAGCTGTGTGTGTGTGTGGTTTTCAGTTGTGTGCGTGTATGGTTTTTAGTTGTGTGTATGAATGGTTTTCAGTTGTCTGCGTGTATGGTCTTCAGCTGTGTGTGTGAGTGTAATGATTTCAGTTTTGTGTGAGAATGGTTTTCAGTTGTGTGTGAGTGTAATGATTTCAGTTGTGTGTGTGTGTGGATTTTAGTTGTGTGTGAGTGTAATGATTTCAGTTGTGTGTGTGAAAAGTTTTTAGTTGTGTTTGTGAAAGCATTTCAGTTGTATGTGTGTGTGGTTTTCTTGTGTGTGTGAACACGGCCCTTCATAGATTTCAGCTTTAACCATCCATTTTTTAGTTGTACCTTATTCTTGCACTATCTTTTATTTCATTGATTTTCAAGCCCTTGTGTTATTTACATTTTGTCAAATAAAATTGAAGTGAATTAGAGTAACAAAATATTAATGCCTGATTGTTTTAAGACAGTTGCATTCTTGAGCACAAAAACACACCCTCACCTCTGTACAACCCTGCAGAAAGATAATGCATTTCCAGAGTCTTTGAATTTGGCCAAAGTCCATGTTTCATCCTGTCCTGTGTGTGTGTGTGTGTGTGTGTGTGTGTGTGTGTGTGTGTGTGTGTGTGTGTGTGTGCGTGTGCATGCGTGTGTGGTTCAGCCTTGCTCAAAATCAAACAGAAACGGACCTGCAGGTTGCTTCTACAGAGCAGGGGACACCAAAGACCCTTCCCAAGACTGACACCCAGAAAATAATAAAATACAGGCAGAGTAGGCTACTTGGTTTCAGCAGCTACACCACCACAGGCTTCTGGCTTGTAGGTGATGCTTATTTTGCATGAGGATGTGTGCTGTTTATCAGGAAATTCCTTCATAGTCTACTTTTAACTCAGCAGCTGATAAGCACACCTTTGAAAAATATATTAAAAAATATATCAAGTCCCTGATTCGGCAAAATTTTTGTCTTCATTTATAGGGTAACTAATTGGTCCAAGTGTTAAGCAAGCTGGCCAAACAGGCTGCAGTGTGTAACCCCTCAGGGCATTTTGCACTAAAAGCTATTGCTTTTGCCAACGACATGCTTAGATTGTTATAAGTGTACAACAAAATTAGAAAGGATTCCTGAAGAGACTTTTTTTTTAAGATTAAGATCCTTTTTGGTAACCAGACAATCTCTGAGTATACCATCAACAAACCCACCAGACATATGAATAAATAAAGTGTGCACAGAGCTGGAACACTGCCATATCTAACTGGCTGGATTGGTTTATTTCAATGGACCAGAGATGGTGATTGTTGGATGGTTGAAAAAAAATAAGAAGGCTTGTGCAAGTTTTGTTTTCTTTAATTGAACGAAGTGTGTTTTACAGTGATAAAACTGCTGTTTATTTATATGGAGTTTGGAGGGTTTGGTGATGGCGATTAAAATGCTGTTTCTGGTTTAACAAAAAGGATATTATTCTTTTAAAAAAAAGGTCTTTCAAACACTTTAACTAAAAATCTGACCTGGTCAGTGAGTGGAGAAATTCTGAAGTCAGTCCCAACCGTGTGCAATTTTCATTGGTATTGAATAAGAGTGAGCTAAAGGTAAGAAATTGAGTGTGCAGTTATCGAAATGCTGAAATGATGAAACAGGTGTGTGCTTGGTGTCACTCCTTCTTTAGATGAAAGAGCTGAGGTGACTTTGCTTAATTGTGTGAATTCCAAAACCTGCTTGCTGCCACTTTTCACTTTAATGGCAATTGGCAATTGGGCTGTTGGCTGAAAAAGGGCTTGAACCAGGGGTTGCTGCTTACAGCTCTATTTTACTCTTTAAGTTAAATTAGTTATTTACATATATATATATATATGTGTGTGTCTTTGATGTATTTCTGTGTTCAAATAAAAGTTACCATCACATACCACTAGGTACCAGCAGTGAGCCGCATCAAGTCTCAGAAACAAGTTTTCTCTGTGAAACCAGACACCAGAACAGTGCTTCTGAACACTGTGTGTGTTTGCTCTGCAGTTTCTTTCTCACTGTGAGGATACAATTAGCCTCAACATTCCATTTATTCACCTTATCTGAGTTTAGTGTGTGTTTCGCAATTCAGTTTCCCCTGAGGTTCATCTGAGCATGTAAGGGCTCAAATGCTCGCACACACACACAGAGTTGTTTTAGCTTTAACACTCACAGGCTTAGCTATTAATTGATAATACTGACTGTCGACACAGTTGGCTGTTTCCCGTCTACACTTTGTGTACAGCTATTTTTAGAAACTGTGACCATCACACTTCTGTCATCCACAGTCCCCAATTTCATTGTAGTGATGACAGGTGGCTGTGTCATGGAAAATAAGTTCAAGTCGGTTCAAAATAGTTAAACTGTACAATGTAATTCCTTGTGTTAACTGCTGACAGAAAATAATTACTTTTTTTAAAATAAAATGCTTAAGATGATAAAAGAAATAGGAAAGGGAAACAGAGAAACAAAAGAAAAAGAAAAGCTTGTATATTTTTTTTTACATTTTGCACTTCTTGTCTGCATTTTGCTATTTTTAATGGTGATTTTTTTCAAATTTTAATTTTTCTACTTTAAACCACTAATAAGTACCTTTAATCTAATCTCTTTACTATTTTATTATAAATCTGTATTTTCTATTATGTTTTATATTTTATTGCTCTGTAAAGCACTTTGAATTGCCCTGTTGTACAAAATGTGCTATACAAATAAAGCTGTCTCGCCTTGTCTACATTTTTGGCAAGAAAGGTATAAATATTATGTTATGGAATCTATAAAAACTGATGTTACCGAAGCCAAACATTTGACACCACAAGTTTGACAAATTGCTTTTATGTAATTGTACAAAATAAAGATCGTCAGCACTGCAGATAGCACTGCTGTTCACTTAAAGGAATCTGTACAGGAACCTGTATAAGCTAATCCTTTAAATACTAGTATAATTAAACGCTGACTGATGGCGTGAAAGAGAAAAAAAGTTTACGGAGAAGAGCAGAGCAGGTTTGTTTTGTTGATCAAGTTCTCAGGAAAGCGGGGGAGGAGGGATGGAGGTGTGGCCAGCTACAGGTGGAATTCCCCTGAACTCACCTGAGTCCGCTCCCCGCTCCTTTCCAGGAGTATAAAGTTTTACACAGAGCAGTCAGAGAAAAGCACTCATACCTGAACAGTGGGAATTACACAGCACGCGCTCTCTGCGGATTATCTTGGAGCATAATTCCTTTGCATCATACTGTGGCTTTTGCTGTAATCAGGTAAAATATATTAGTTACCTATTTGGTGCTCATGCTTAGAATCATTACAGATTTCAAATATATGAGAAAGCTGAACAACATCAGTGCGTTCATTATGTATAGCTTCTCCTTGAATTGGAAGCATCTTTTCAGTTTTCAAACTGGCGCTAAAACAAGCCTGTTTTTCTGTGGTTCTCAGTGTCTCCATGTCATCACCCTGCCTCAGCAGCATCCTGACTAATGCCAACCTCACCATGTATCAGACTGGCATCCCTGATGTGCTGCCGCAGCAGCCCAGTGTGCTTCCCAGCATTAACAGCCTGCACATCAGCAATCTAACATACAACTCCAACATGAGCGGTAAGAGGCTCACTGCCTGTTGCTGTGACACTCAGCTCGTCCTTATCAATGCTTTAACGTTCTGGAACCCGGAGCCACATCACTTTTCTCGTGCTGCTTTCAGTCGCCTTTCACAAGTATGTAAGATTTTAAACGCTAGGGAAGATGTCTAGGGAATAAAGAAAAAAGCTTACCATTGTCATAGTTATCATAATTACATATTTATAATTATGTTATAAAAGTTAATATTTGATTAGATATTTGATAACATGATTTAAGCAGTTTTTCCTGGTCATTTTTAATAATTAATTTTTTTAGGTAATTTTCTTGTACTTTTTACTAATTGGGTCATTTCTTCTTTTGTTGCTCACATCCCTCATTTTCCCATGTTTTTGAGAGAAATCAATCCAGGTTCTCAGGTTTCAAAGGGTTAAGAGCGCAGTTGTTGTTGATGTTTGTGGCACCAAAGAAAACTTAAACAATGTGGCATCTTTGCTATGAAGCCACTGGTAACCATTGTAGTCCAGTCTGAGTTTAGTGGGCAGTTTCAGCTGAAGACTAATCTCACAGTAAACATGATCCTTTATTGTCAGACTTGAGCCAGTGGAACCATTACCTGGCTGAACTTTGCTTTGACCTCATTTAGACACTGTTGGCTTAATCATTTACCAGGCAGTCAATGTTTAACTGGCATAACCGTCAAACAGGAGAATGCTGTCACCTCATAGCTGAAACAGCTTGGGCTTTGTTTGTCTGACCTTAGAGACTCAAGCCCAGAGCAGGTGAGGATGTAGACAGCTCAGCACGCAGCCATGTAAAGAAATTAACATTTTTCAAAAAGTAAATCTAAGAAGCAAGGTTGGCCATATTGTAGGTGTATTCTGGGAGAGACAAGTAATCTTAATTAAATACATGACACAAGATCACAATATGACTTGGAAACTCTGTAGAATCTCATGTTCCTGCTGCCTGTGTGTGTGCAGGTCAGTGGTACAGGCAGGTGAGCCCTCACTGCTGGACAGCAGAGAATGTCCTGGAGTGGATCAGTGACCACGTGGAGTGCACCAAGTTTGATGCCAGTACTCTGAGTCTGGCATACTGCGCCATTGATGGCCCCTCTCTCTGCCAGATGAACCGCGACCAGATGATCGAGGTCTTTGGCCTGCAGCTCGGCCCACGCCTCCACCAGAGTCTACAGGAACACAAGACCAAATATGGTAAAACTCAATCTGGCATGTAAGATGGATTTTTAGAAGTTTACAACTAAAATCCATTCATATATAGCTCATGTTGATGGAGTACTGGACTGTAATTGCAGAGTTAAGATTTTAGGAAGTCAAAGGTTTAACCATTTACTATCCGGATCAACATCAGTTTTCTTGTGCATTCAGACACCTTTCACATGCTATTTTACCCTTTGAAATCTGAGCAACATGGTTATTTCAAAATATGGTGCAACCTGGTAAGAAATTTCTTGTGAGAAATTACTAAAAGGTAACAAGAAAATAAGCTAAAATTAGTGTGTGTGTGTGTGTGTGTGTGTGTGTGTGTGTATGTGATAGCTAATATAGTTTTATATATAATATAAAACTATATTAGCTATCACGTATTTGAAATTACAGTGGTTTTTTCCCCTTTTTTAGGCTTATTCTCAGGTAGTTTTACCTGTTATTTTTTAATTTTTCAACCAATTTCTTACTAAATTTTGAGCCATGTCTTCTTAAGTTTCTTATCACCTTTGCTCCATGTTTTTAAAGGAAATCAAACCAATTTGCTCAGGTTTAAAAGGGTTAACTGCACTCAAAATTGACAAAGCACATAAAGAATAAAACTGGCCTCTGTTACAATCAACTTAAACTTTCATATATTAACAAATAAACCCCAATAAACATAGAATTTATGCAGTCAAAAGTGTAGATTTGGCCTCTGATCCCAAAGGAGATTTTTTGTCCTTGATCATTGTGATGCCTAAATATTCTCATTTTTCATGTCCTCGTTTCCTTTTTGTTTCCAGAGCTGCAGAGCCTGTCAGGGCCAGAGCTGAACGAGACCTGCCAGCTCCTGGACAACTTTCTGGTCAATCTCAATTTCCCTCTGCTGAGCACCATTAGAATTGGCCAAGGTGCATATTGTACAGTGTTTTTGCATGCCAACATGAAATTGATACTGAATGGAAATCACAGGGTTAATGCTGCTACGTCCTCTCCACAGCTGAAGGAGCTGTCGGCAAGAGGGAGTTGGACTACAGGGATGATTATGATCTTACAAGTCTCACCATGGAGCCCATGACCCCCTTGGGTGACACGGAGTGCCTGTCTGATAACCACTCTGACAGCGAGTACAGCTCCTCCTCCAACAGTCAGTATTCCATCCTCGTCATCTTGCTCCACTCTTCTGCCTCTCACTTTCTTAAGAATGCTATATATCTGACACATGTCTGTCACGTCCTCAGGTGGCATGTTTGACTTCTCCTGCCTCAGCTCTCCAGAGTCTGGCAGTGGTGAATCAGACCCGGAGTTCTCCTACCCTCTGATTTCAAGTGAGTATGCTGAAAAACTCAATTGCACAGCTCAGTGCATTTTACAGTCTCAGCTACTGAGTTCAAGTAAATATCTGACAATCAGCTGATGTGTTGACAGAGGAGCACATCAAAACAGAAAAAGGAGAGTCTCGAGTCAAGCGACCCCGGGGCCGACCTCCCAAAGCCAGCAGACAGCACAGCTGCAGCATTTATGAAAATCCAAAGAAAAACAAACACGGTATGTTTGAAGCCTCAGCAGGCTGTCTCTCATCAAGTAAAACACTGCTGAAAAGATCTCTGTACCTGAACACTGCTCAGCTGTACACATTCTGCTTTGCATATTTATCACCATTCAGATGCATATCTGTTTGATCCGCTTATGCTGCATCCATGCACCCACGCACGCACACACAGACACACACACACACACACACACACACATACATTAAGCTCACTGGAACGCACTGTTTGCCTGCAGCACCTCGTGGCACCCACCTGTGGGAGTTCATCAGGGACATTCTGATCCACCCAGAGAGGAACCAGGGCCTGATGAAGTGGGAGGACCGCCGCGAGGGTGTCTTTAAGTTCCTCAAGTCTGAGGCTGTGGCTCAGATGTGGGGCCAGAAGAAGAAGAACAGCAGCATGACGTACGAAAAACTCAGCCGGGCCATGAGGTGAGCTTGTGTAGCAGCTAATAGGGAAGAGTTTTAGATGGAATTTCCAGCGATCCAATCAGCTTTCTTTGTGTCTGCCAGAATTTGAAATGCCTCAGCAGTTGTTAGACAGTTTGGCTGAGCCTGAAACAGAAAACGCTAAGAAAAGAAGATGTTCCAACACAGACAACCATGCAGATGGTGTAGTTTTACCTTATGTGGCCAAAAAAATGGACACTACAGTGATTTACCACAGCCTAGTTTGTAACACAAACTACTCTGTCTCTAAACTGAGATACAGTGACCCTGAAGATATCAGTTGGGCCACAGAAGACATTACAACTGTTAAGAAAAGCTAAGTAATCCTCCTTATGACTAATCAGGTGATCGTGACATATGAAATTGGAAATTGTGCTGGTCTGTGCAAACATGGTCAGATTGGCTTGGTAAAAATAATCCTACATATTTAATTATGATCATTAAACAGAAAGTTTTTCCCATTTATTTTTTTTCCACCTAGACATTTTTTCCTACCTTTTTTTTCAAATTTACTTATTTTTTTGCGATTTGTGAAACATTCAATGGTTTAAATACTTGTGAAAGCAATGCAAGATAAGTAATGTGGCTCAAGGTTTCAAAGGGTTAAAGAGACTAGAGGCCATGTTTGACACTCTAATTTAGGTGCTTTAAATTAATTTAGTGCAGCAGATGATGAGGGGAACTGAATGCTTTGTGTCTTAAACCTTGGCGAACTAAGCCTCGACTTCCTCCTCCTCAGGTATTACTATAAGAGGGAGATCCTGGAGCGTGTGGATGGCCGAAGGCTCGTCTACAAATTTGGAAAGAACTCGAGTGGCTGGAAGATCGAGGACATTGGCATGGGCATATGAGGCATCAGTCACTGAGCACGTAAAAAACCCAACAGCTGATCTGAGCATTAGTTCAGGAACTGGAAATATGTGTGTGACCTGTCTGAAAAAAAAGCCCTTAGCTTTCCCAGATGTTTAAGACATTAACTTCCTTGTAGAAGGAAGGTGTTGCAGAAAATGTAAGCCAGTGTTTTTGGCTCTTGTAGGTTTTATGAACCAATATTGATGTTGTACCTGTTGTATGTTTTTAATGTCACTGCAGAAACCTAACTATGTGCAACCAAATGAATCATTTTGGATGCTGTAAGCTGAAGAAGCAAAGTTTTAACATTGTACAGGATTCACTCTGGTATTTGTATTTAGCCTGAGTTACTTTAGTGATGCAGGGCTAACTCATCCTCATCTCTCACTGTGGGTTTGCTTTAGTGTATAGGCATTAATGACTTGTATATTAATATATTGTGGCAGTGGAAATATTATATCATTACTTTTTTAAACTTTTATATTACTGTCTTGTTATTCTGAAAGGGTAAAACTTTCATTGTAAGTTTTCCAATCAGTTATGGATCTGAATGTAAGGACAAATTCGGAAAAGCCCTCTACTGCTAAACTCAAAGTAAGAAAACAAAGACAGAAAAGATTGAACTAGAAATAGTGATTTTACTTCACATTTAAACAGTAAGGATGTGCACTACATGTCTATTGGTATCACTTATTATAAAGTGTGTTTATACAAAGCAAAAAGTAGTTTAGGAGTAACTGTATTACATGTCTTATGTATGATCATCACCAGTATACAGTTTGTATTGATTGGTAAGAAATGAGTTGCATGTTGTATGATTTTTAAAAATGTGTGTGATCAATGGGATGCTGATTCAAAACCAAATGCTGGAGGCCAAATACTGTTCATCTGCACACACTCCCCACACTGCCGTGACACAGACTTGATTGAAAATCAATATATACAAACACACACACACACACACACACACACACACACACATATATATATATATATATATATCTGTTGAGTAAATGTCATATTATTTATAATGTCTTTGAAATAATGGGAATTTTTTTAACAGAAATACATTTTGACATGTACTTGGTGTTCTGGGATTGATTTTTAAAGCACTCAGAGAACTTAATAGTAAAGATGACCATTGTGAAGGATGGAGAATGTAAAAATAGAGCACAATATCATCCATCTGTTGTCTGCAGTATTTCTCCAAACTAAGCTCTCCATATGTACTTGCTTCATGTAAAATTGCAGGAGTGGAAAGACTGTTTAAAAATTGCAGCCAGCAGCCCTATATCGCTCTGAGTGGGAATTTAGCTATTGGGTAGTTAATGAGAGCACCGAGATAGCAATTGGGCTTGTGATCATGAGTACAGGAGAAGACTTGAATTACATTTTTTAAAAAGATTCCAGAGCAGTTAGGAATTATGGGCAAAGAGGTAAAATTTTGCAAATTTGGGCCATCCACACTCACTCTAACACCACCACCAGCCACCTTAAGCTAATACCAACATTGGCAGTTTCAAATAAGTACTGGAACATTGGCCTTGTAATTACAGAGATGGAGTCTCTGACAGCCATTTGCAAAATGAATGGCTTAAACCCATCCAGACCATGCTCTGCTCAGTACCTTCTTTACCTCACAAAAACAGGAGAGAAAAAAATCTATTTCATCACCATTTCCAAAGCCCAAAGCCAGTGTGTATAATGTGTTTATTTATGCAATTTCAAGGCTGTTCAGGGACCATGTATGTATGCAGAAATATTCAAACACAGACCATTCTGCAAATGGCAATGGCACATTTAATAATACCGCTGGTAAAAATACATTTTATTTATAGAACGATTTTCATATGGTACTCAAAGAAATTCAAATTAGTTATTAAAAAACTGTAAAATAGAATACACTAAAGTACACACAACATTATACACTATTCACACATTAAAAGCCAGTCAGTCAGTCATTTTCTGTAACCGCTTGTCCTTGTAAGGGTCACAGGGGGGCTGGAGCCAATCTCGGCTGTCATTGGGCGGAAGGCGGGGTACACCCTGGACAGGTTGCCAGACTATTGAGAACCCACGCAGACACGGGGAGAACACGCAAACTCTGCACAGAAGGGCCTCTGCTCATGGACTGAACCCTGTTCCAACCGGGTTTTGAACCAAGGATCCCCTTGCTGTGAGGCAACAGTACTAACCACGACGCCACCATGCCACCCGACACAACATTAAAAGCAGTTTTGTAAAAGTGCGTTTTGATAAGTGTTTTGAACTGGGATAGGTTGGTGCAGTCCTTTGCTAAAATGTTAACTTTGGAGCGTTATTTAGCTGCATACTAATGAGATAGCATGACATGTTTTATACCAATGGCTGCCTTAGGCTGTCTTCTTTAATTTATCAGTATCCTCAGTCCAGTTTTAAAACTGAGCCTGCCACAACTTTTTTTTTTTTTGTTTTGCTCACTTTCCACCTCACCTCAGCTTCCACTGCAGGCAGTCTGTCTACAGAGTGTTTGCTCATAGCTTTAATAATAACTGCAGGCATTTGGATATGAGATCATGAGTTGAAATGTGTTGTAATAATCATTGTATTTGTCATGCAATTTATATTGCTAGATGATTGTATAGTTGAAATGTTAACTGACAATTGATTGTTTTTTCTTCTGTGTTTCTTAAGACATGTCCCCAGCCGCCCTCAGTTCTGTTTGGAATCAAACAATAATCCTACCACCACTAGAAGACCAGCCTCAAGTGAATGTGTTTATAATGCAGATAATCAAAATATACAATGAGATTATTTATTGTGTCATTAAATGCAGTTGGCACATTAATACTGATCTTCTGATCCAATGTTCTTCTGCATTATGTTGTGAATATGGATCCCATGGGAATACCTCTGGCTGCTGATCTAAAATGCTGTCTGAGGTGTCCTGTGTATAGCATAGCTTTAACAGACAGAGTCAGTAATGGAGAACTAATACATAAACTGAAGTGAAAAGATATGACAGTATGAATGGCAGGCAGTCATTATAATCACCTTCATTATAAACTAGGACCGACTGCATTTGACTGGCTTTTTTTGCATTCCAAATGAATGTACAGTAAAGATTTGAGCAAGAACATCACTGAAGTCCTGCTGTGCACCATGAACCATCATACTGATGCATGCTGTACACTCAACAGTGTGGTGCCATAAAAACCTGTTAGACCTGTTTACTGGAATGGTCACACACATTTCCAGTGTTTCACAATAACACCTTTTAACTGGCACTATTGGAACATGCACATGTGATAACATTATGCAACCCGACACTTACATTAAAGATTTCAAATGAACCATGCGACACATCTCCCTTGCGTGAAAGTTGACATGCATGAATAAAAGAAGACAATCTATGACAGGTACAGGTGCAGTTACACTGTGTGTGTGTGTGTGTGTGTGTGTGTGTGTGTGTGTGCGTGCACGTGCATGTGTGTATAATGACATTATGACAGCAGACTTAACAACGCTCTTTGACAGCTGTGTTGTGCTTCTGACTGCAGAGACACTATCAGTCCACCATTGTTAGATTTCCAACATTTTGCAGTAAAATAGAGCTTTGTGGTTTACACACTTCATTCGGCTGACACTGGCAGACTGTGTTAATGGTTTCAGCTTGGTGTACAACTGGTCTGGCCTGTTGGAAGTGACAGGGCATGATAATGTCTGGATTGTTTTCTGTTGCATAACAACTTCCTCTAGTTCCTTTGCTGTAGTTCCAACCACTGCCACTATTCCATCCTGGCTAATTACTGTCTGTTTAACCCCCGTGCCTCACTTTAAAAGCATTGCTCTGGTGTCAGTAGAGGACAAAAATGTCTGTTTCCTAAAACTACCATCAGTATCATACATTATTATTTATTTGTACTTAAATAAATCATCTTCATTTCAAATGCCAGGATTTTTACATTATGGTACTGTTAAATTATATGAAAAAAAGGTCAAACACAGAATTGAAAAAAAAAAAATCTGTCTACTAAATGTGGAATGGAAAAGTGGAATTTTATTCTTAATTTTTCATACACACTCACACTCAGACATTTCCCCCACACACAAACACATACTGTAAGTTGCCTTCAACATCCACCTTTAGCCCCAACATTTCCCCAACTGAAATGCATTCCCTCCCTGGTAAGTACAAGTTTATAGTAATGCTGATCCACAAAATTTGAGGAATGGACTAATTAACATTAACTGCAACATTTGTTAGTGAAATCAACCTAATTATAATACATCAATATTCATTCAACAAAATAGTTATATTAGGTGAGTGTAGAGAAATATGAAAGAAATAGTATCTGTATGTATAACACACACGCACACACACACACACACGCACACACACACACAAGCATATGTAAACTATAAAGTTACTTTTGCACATCTTGATGGTCGGCTGCTCACCTGTTTCAACCGTCGGAGTCCTCAGTTTGTTGTGGCTGTAAAAACACCTCTCGGTGGAGCGACATTTTGAACCCACGGATCACACGCCACTGGGAACTACATTGTGTTTAAGATGTTTTTATAAAACTTTTCAGCTTCCTGCAGCATTGCTAAAAATCAGGTAAAGTGCTCCTATTCCAAAGTGCCCCCCACAAACACATTGTTTTTTAATAATCATACTTTATTTTATTTTCAGAATTGTAACTCAACAATGCAACCATACATCATCCGACATTGGTCTGAGCTAGGAGAGAAGACTTAAATAAAGTAGAAAGAGAATGACAGAAAAGAGAGAGAGAAAGGATAAAAAACAATGAAATAAACAATAGTAATAATAAAAACTTATATAGAGTAATATTAATTAAAAAAATAATAATAATAAAAAGAAAAAGATCAACAACTTATCAGCAAATGAAAATACGTGTGTCCCTGTACCTGTTAATGAGTATTTCTTATTTCTGAATCATTCTGTTTGGAAGCTTCTAAGCCAGTATTTCCCCTCTGGATAATTTCACTTAGATCCTTAGGCAGGTAGTCTATTAGAGGTTGCCATATGTCCATAAAAGTGTCGTCATTTCCTTTTAATTTGGCACTTAGTCTCTCCATAGGAAAAACTCTAAAAATTTCTTTGTACCACTGAGTCACAGTGGGAGGTTTCTCACTGATCCAATTAAATAGTATACATTTCCTGGCCAGAAATAAGAGTTTATTGAGCAATTTTAATCTTTTCACATCCAAAACTCTATTTAAAGGTGGCAACCCCAATAGGAACTGGCCTGGATCTTTACAAATCTTGTGTTTGAATATTGCTGTCACTTCCTTAGATACACATGACCAGAACTTTGATATTCTTGGACAGTTCCAGAAGTAGTGTATATATGTCCCACTAGCTAATTTAAATTTCAGGCACAATGGTGATCTATTAGGATCAATTTTGTTCATAACATGAGGTGTCCTGTGTTGTCTATGAAGTATTTTATATTGCATTTCTTTGCTGAGAAACAGAGAGTGGGTGGTCTGAATACATCCTTCCCAAGCATCTTCATCATATACACTTTGAATGTCCTCCTCCCATCGTTTAATAAGCCCATCAACATTGTGTTGGTTACAACTCTGAAGTCTATTATAAAAATGTGTGATAAGACCTTTATTCAATGTAAAATTAATTATGAGTTTATCAATTGGTCCCTTCAGTGTTTCTGCTTGAGTTGGGTTGAAATTTGTATTTATAATAAAGTGACGGACTTGAAGATAGGCAAAAAAGTCTTTCTGTGGGAGTCCAAATCTGTTTTGTACTTGTGGGAAGGACATGAGGACATTATTATCATCAAACAAATCTCCAACCACTCTTACTCCCCTTTCCTGCCAAGAGCGAAATACAACATTTTCAATGCCAGGTAAGAAGTCCCTGTAACCCACAAGTGGGGTCAGATATGAAAAGGTACCCTTTCTACCAACAAACCTATGCATGTCGTGCCAGATCTTAATAGAGTTTTGGAGTATTGGATTGTCCCTTACTTTGGGCGGGGCAGTTTTTTTGCAAGAGAGTTCTCCTAGTAATCTAAATGGAGCACAAGCCCAAGATTCAGGTGGGTCCTCTATTCCCTTTAAATAGCAGTGAACCCAATCATAGATCGATCTGCCATGACAGGCCCAATTGTATAATATAATATTAGGAAATGCTAGACCTCCATTATCTCTTGGAAGCTGTAAGGTTTTCATACTTAACCTGGATTTTTTCTTTTGCCAAATGAACTTTGAAAAATCCCTTTCAACCTCTCTTGCTACCTTTTTAGAAATATACAGAGGCAACATCTGCATGGGATAAAGTAACCGAGGCAGAACATTCATTTTTATTAAATTAATCCTGCCCATCCAAGAAATTGGCAAATCTATCCATCTGTTAAGATCGCGCTTGATATCTTTATATACAGTGTTAAAATTTCGTCTCAATAAATTATTAATATTCTGGGATACAAAAATGCCTAAATATGAGAATCCTGAAGCAGACCAAAGGAATGGAAAATTTGGTAAATTTGGCACATTATGACCATATCCGATTGGCATAGCCATTGACTTACTAAAATTGATCTTGTATCCAGAAAAAGATCCAAAGGTCTGGATGACAGACATCAGAGCTGGTATTGACTCTTCTGGGTTGGTGAGAAAAAGAATAACATCATCTGCATATAATGCAATCTTATATGATGTGGATTTAATTTGGAAACCCGTTATGCTGTTATGGCTTCTAATAGCCTCTGCCAGTGGCTCAATGACCAATGCAAAAATAAGCGGGGACAAGGGGTCCCCTTGCCGAGTGGATCTCCCTAACTTAAACGCCGATGATTTTGTACCATTTACAAGTACACTCGCTCTGGGTGAAAAATATATCAGCCTAATGAGTTTAATAAATCCCTCCCCCAGTCCGAATTTTTCCATGATGGTGAATAGATAAAGCCACTCCACGCGGTCAAACGCCTTTTCGGCGTCAAGTGAAATAACGAGACCTTGTGCCTGATTAGGATTTGCATATTGAATGATGTTAAGTAATTTTCTCATATTGGTGTAAGAGTTCCTACTTTTAATGAATCCTGTCTGGTCCGATCCAATTAAGAGTGGCAGGTAGTTCTCAAGTCTTTTCGCTAATATTTTTGAGAAGATTTTACTGTCCACATTCATCAGGCTAATAGGGCGGTATGAGCTGCACTCATCAGGGGGTTTTCCCTTTTTAAGGATTAAAGATATATTGGCAGCGTACAAAGAGCATGGTAAGGAGCCTATCTCTATTGAATAGAGGTACATCTTGAGCAGAGGTTTATCTATGGAGTTTGCTAATTTTTTATAAAACTCTGGACCATAACCATCTGGTCCCGGAGCTTTTCCGTTCTGCATGGAATTGACTGCATTTTTCACCTCTTCTCTGGTTATCAGTCTTCCAAGTGCAGATTTATCTGCTTCAGATAAGGAGGGGAGGCTAAGCTTTTCTAGAAAACTCTGTATACACTGTGATGATGTAGTGGATTCTGAGGTATAAAGTTTTTCATAAAAGCTCTTCATTATCTCCACCATCTTTTGGGTCTCATAATGATTTTTCCCAGTTTCGTCCTTTAAGGATGAGATAGCCCTAATGTCACGCCTACCAGCTGCTAAACGTGCAAGTAGTCACCCTGGTTTGTCACCCATTTCAAATAGCCTATGTTTTGCATAAAAGATACTTGCTTCAGCCTTTTGCGTCAAAAGTTGGTTAAGAGCTGACCGTGTGGCTTCTGCTTTTTTGGACAGGGTTGCAGAGTAATTATCCTTTAGCTGTTTATCAAGATCACTCAATTGTTTCTCTAAATTCAGCTGCTCTCTCAAAGCTTCCCTTTTCCTGGCTGTGCTGTATGAAATTATGACTCCTCTCAAGTAAGCCTTAAGTGTATCCCAAAGTATTGATGGATTGGTATCCTCATTATCATTAATTGAAAGGAAAATATTAATTTGTTCTTCCATAAAAGTCATAAAGGAGGGATTATTAAAGAGTGAGGGATTTAATCGCCAGCAGTATGATGAGGGTTGGGGAGAGGGGGGAGAAACCACAATAGACACATCTGCATGGTCTGATAGTAGACGGGTACCTATAGTACATTCCTCCACTCTATCTAGCACCATCCTTGAAACAAAAAAAATAATCTATTCGGGAAAAACTTTGGTGTGGGTGTGAAAAAAAGGCATAATCTCTCCCTCGAGGGTGGAGAATTCTCCAAGCATCAAACAACTGTAAGTCTACACATAGTTCTCCAGTGGCCTCCCTCATTTTAGATGTGGCTTTAGTCAGGGGGCTTTGGTCTACCCCAGGGTTCATAACACAGTTAAAGTCTCCTCCAAGGATACTGAATGTTGCAGACATTACAGAGACATCAGCTAATAATTTAGAGTAGAATTCTTCTTGGTACACATTTGGAGCGTATGCACATCCAATCATTATATGCTCCCCATATAAAAATCCTGTAATAATCACATAACGACCTTGACAATCTTTAACACACTTTTCTAAAGTAAACGGAGTATTTTTATTTATTAAGATGGCTACCCCTCTCTTTCTTGTAGAAAATGAAGAATAATAAATTTGTCCTACCCATTCTCTCCTAAGTTTTTCATGTTCATTGTCATCTAAATGGGTTTCTTTTAACAGGACTATGTTAGCTTTTCCTTTTTTTAGCCAGCATAATAGTTTCTTACGTTTCACAGCATTGTTTATTCCCTTTATGTTAAATGAAACATACTTAGTGGTGTTCATTGTTCTACCCAATTAGATGATTGACTATGAATGCATCTAGCTTTAAGGCAAAACTTGTAAAATAAGTAGTACAAGGGCACAAAAGGAGCAGGGGGAAAGAAAAGAAAAGAAAAAAAAAAAAAAAAAAAAAAGGGGGACCTAACTCACTCCCTTTAAACCTATCTTCAAACATCACCAGTACTAGGAACACGTCATTGAACACACTCATCTGGAACGAACATGTCCCTTTGGACTCAACATGAACTGTCCTCTCAAGAAGACAAAACAAAGGGTCCCTTGGAGCTGGGAGGAAACAAAACGCGTTGTGAGCGCACTTGACCATGGTCCACAGTTATTCTCCGTGAAAAGCAGCCGTCATGACACCCACTCACTCCCGACTGGAATCTCCACAATAAAGTCACCTTGTGTGTAGCCAGTATAATGCAAAGTCAACTTGTGTGTAGCAGCACATAGGGCGCTGTACGCATGGGGTGGCATATGAACTCATTTAACGGAGCCCCTATACATTAAACACAATGTTATATAAATTTACTTATGCACCAAAACACCCCGATCTGTGTATGCTGCTGTAACTCTTCACAGTACTCACGGAACTGCATCCATAGCTCCGATGATGTGTGCAGCTTCCTCAGCTGTGTTGAAGGAGAAATCCTTGTTGTTGTGGGTAAAGCGGAGGATCGCCGGGTACTGCATCCTGAACCTGATGTTCTTGGAGATCAGCTTTTGGCACACCTCGTTGAAACTCCTCCGTTGCTGCAGGACATTCTGCGGGATGTCTTGTCGAATGGAGATCCTGGCCCCTTCATATTCGAGCTTCTGTTTCGCACCAAGCGCTAATATCTTCATTTTATCTGCCGGGTAATGAAGCTTCATGATAACTACGCGTGGCACGCCAGGTTTAGGTCGACCGAGCCCTCTGTGGCACCTGTCCAGCCGGATCCTGCCTTTCTTGGTTTCCAGGTGGAGGACTTTGGGCAGCCAGGTTTCAAAAAAATGCAGCGCATTGCTCCCTTCAATCCCCTCTTTGATGCCAAAGATCCTTATATTATCCCTACGGGATCTTGCCTCCTGGTCATCCATGCGGTTACTGAGGGTAGCGAGTTTATTTTCCGTGTCTGCTAGCCTGCACTCCAAATCAGCAATGATGTCTTCAGCACTAGAAATGCGGTTTTCTGCCTCCTCAATACGCTGTGATTCACTTTCCAGCTTGGCTGCAATGATATCCAATTTGTTGGAAATCATGGACATCTTCTCTTCCACGATGGCTGCAACTTTAGCCGAAATCTCCGCCGTTACCGCAGCTACCAGGTTAGCTCCTGCTACTCCGCCATCTTTAGCAGTAGCTTCGCTGTCGACTTGCTGGCTACTATTTTTCTGGACCGGCGTCTTTGCGGTCTTGTTTGTCGGCATTTCTCGGCCCGAGATGTTCATCGACTCGTCACGTTTCAATATATTAAGTATGGCTACAAATATGACTCGTAAAAAACAAGTTTGTGGATAGTTCAGCCGGGAGCTACGTGGCTTCGATCCTTTCAGTATGACGTCATCACCGGAACCCTCCACAAACACATTGTTGTACAAGGGCAGTTTGGGGTTCTTTGTCTCAACTCACTTTGACATTCCATTCCATTCAATTTTATTTATAAAGCCTGTAAGCTTGTTATTAAATCACAGTTTGCCTCAGAGGGCTTTACAGCATACCACATCCCTCTGTCCATAGACCCTCACATAAGCTAAGAAAAAACTCCTCCCAAAAAACCCCATAATGGGAAAAAAAAGGTACAGACCTCAGGAAGAGTGACAGAGGAGGGATCCCTCCTCCAGTATGGACAGACGTGCAATAGACGTCGCAAAATACAATTAAATTACAGTAGATGAGAGAAAAAAAAGAGAAAGAGAGGGAGGAACAATAATAGAAACAACACAACACAAAACAACAGCAACAGACGCAAAAACCAACAAACCAAGCCATGATAGCATGTAAAATTACATGCAAAAGCTGCAGCCCATGTATGTGGCGATAATAGTCGTGTGTAAATCAATAGTGGAGGTATGACTAATAATAATGGCAGTAGTAGTTGGAGTTGAGTAGGATCATGTCATTAGTGCAACCATTACCCACAATCCAGGCACAGCCTCAGGTAGGAGCACAGCATCAGTACAATCACGACACGGTGCAGCCATAGGTGGGACCACAGCACCAGCACAACCATGACCATGATCCAGGCGTAGCCATGATCCGAGAAATCTATGAGATAAGGGAGCAGAAGCGATCCAGAGAAGAAGCCGAGTTGATGTTATGCAGTAATAGGACAAGAATGTTTACAAATGAATAGAGCGAGAGAAGGAGAAAGGGGCTCAGTGTAGTAGTGAAAGTCCCCCAGCAGACTAAACCTATATCAGCCTAACTGGGGGCTGGACCATTGCAAGCCTGAGCCAGCCCTAACAATAGGCTTCATCAAAGAAGAAAGTCTTAAGTTTGCTTTGAACAGTGGAGACGGTGTCTTCCTCCCGGACTGAAACTAGAAGATGGTTCCACAAAAGAGGAGTGTGTTAGCTGAAGGCTCTGGCTCCCATTCTACTTTTTGAGACAGAGGAACCACAAGTAACCCTGCATTCTCAGAGCACATTGATCTGGAAGATTAATAGGGAACTATGAGTTCCAAAAGATATAATGAAGTCTGACCATTCAGAGCTTTGTAAGTAAGTAGAAGGATTTTAAATTCAACTCCCGATTTTACAGGGAGCAAGTGCAAAGAAGCTAAACCAGGAGAAATATGATCTCTTTTCTTGGTTCCTAAGTACACGTGTACACGTGCAGCAGCATTCTGGACCAGTTAAAGAGACTTGTTGAAGCAACCTGAAAATAAAGAATTCTAATAATCCATCTTAGAAGTAACAAATACGTGTACAAATTTTTTATGCTTCTGTTTGAGACAGGATATGCCTAATTTGCAATATTATACAAGTGAAAGAATGCAGTCTTTGAAGTTTGTTTTATTCGAGGCAAAAGACAAAACTTGATCAAATATTACTCAGAGGTTCCTTACTGTAGCACTGGAGGCAAAAGCAATGCCATCTAGAGAAACTATACATGCAGAAAAAGAGTTTCTGAGGTGTTTGGGGCCAAGTATAATAAGAGATTTGTCTGAATTTAACATCAGGACATTGAGGCTCATCCAGTCTTTTATGACATGCTTGTAGTCTAGATAACAGTTTCTTCTGGCTTAATCAATTCTTCTGGCTTTATCATATCATCAGGTACAGTTGTGCATCATCTGCTTAACAATGGAAATTTCCACAGTGATTTCTAATAATGTTGACTAGGTAAAACATATATAAAGTGAAAAAGATTGGTCTGAGCACAGAACCTTGTGGTAGTCCGAAGCAGACCTTAGTATGCCCGGAGGACTGATCATTAATATGAACAAACTAAAAACGATCTGATAAGTATGATTTAAACCAGCTTAGTGTCTTTCATTTAAGGCCAATTAAATGTTTCTGCCTGTGTAGTAGCATTTAACCTGTGTAGTAGCATTTAAGCTGGAGATGGATTTGAGAAAGATGGATTCTGCCTTTGTACAGCACTCTCAGTTTGCAGGGGATGTGCTGGAATTCACAGAAGGTGTTGATGTCAACAAATGGCTGTGTAACTGGGTTAAATCCCTTTCAGATCCTCACCGTTTTAGCAGAAAGATCCTGTGTGACTGATTTCTTGACCCCAGCATGTATGATGTCTTGTTGCCTTGACTCACAATAGACAGACTCCTTCTCCTAGAACTTTAAAAAGCGAATGAGGGTCGCTCTGTTGGGCCTCCCCAATGCTTGTGTGAGTACTCCAGAGTGAAAGATCTGTCAGGACTCAGTCCCAGCCATCGTGGTAACATGCTGTTAATAAAATCAGTGTTTGTTGTCCCTGTTCTGCCATTGTTCTCCAGGTCATCTGTTTTGGACTCAAGGTAAGCAATCCACTTGATGGCACAGTCAAGTACAGCTTCTGTTTTTTTTAATGTTTTTCCTGCCTCATGTATGTGACCCTCAGCCTCTTTGATACAAATTGCATTGGAAGAGAGATCTCATCTTGTGTCTTTCACTTTACATTCCAATGCGGCAATAGTGCTTGCCATGTGTGTCAGTATTGTCCAACTTTGCTCTGAAGTCAGCTCAGAGTGATTTCAACTTACTTAGGACTCCAGCTATGTTAGCCATGTTGCTAGCACTAGCCTCTGTGTCACTCGGTGATCTTGGTGAAGTTGTTTTTGTACCAGTCTTGTGTCCTCAAGTAAAAACATCACACTTCCTGGTTGCGGAAAGTTTGACATATCAATACAGAGGTTCTGTGCACAGTTACTAGTTCATATTAGAAGTTTTCAGTCAAATTGTGCAACCTGTCATTTAAGGTGTACTTACTCCTAAACAGATATTAGGTAAATTTCAATTCAATTTTATTTATAAAGCCCATTATCACAAAACACAGTTTGCCCCAGAGGGATTTACAGCATACCACACCCCTGTGCCCTTAAACCATCACATCATCTAAAGAAAAAAAAATATTTGTCTCTTATACCCCACCAAAGAGGACTCAAGGTGTTACAATAACAATTGTGTTGAGTACTGCATTTAATAGTGTGGATGCTGATTCAGCAATGCAATACCTGCATGTAATTTAACAAAATCTCCAAATCTTTAATCTAGTACGGTTTGAAATTCTACTCCTCTCCATTGTTTTATCTACAGACCTCATTCAACAGCTCACAAAGTAGTTATACTTCTCTTTTATAGTTTTTGATTGACCACTACTTCTGCATACTATCAACTACAGAAATCATGCATGTGTCAAAACATAATGTTCTTTAGGGGAATTTACTTTTGTATTCACGTTTTTATACTTGGACATCTGAAATAGCTGTGGCCAGAGACATCATGTTTTTAAGTTGCCTGTCCGTCTGTCCGCCAGTTAACCAGTCCCATTCTTGTGAATGCAATATCTCAGGAACAACTTGAGGGAAATACCTGTATTGTGCTTTTCCATTATTACCTAGCCTTAGGGGGACAAAAGCCCCACTTGTGGAGGTCACCAGGATTTTGATCAATATCTCTAATATTTACATTAATATCTTCATAAGTTTTTATCATACAAGCATGAAAAAAATATTGACAGAAACCTTAAAACTGACACTTTGTAATGAGTCTGCTGTCAATACCATGGTATTTTTAAAAATATTGCGATTTGGATAAAATAAAACAGCTTTTAAATGGGTCACTCACAGCAGAGAAGGAGTGCTAAGTACTGGCCGTCAACTCCCCCCACCCTTCAAGTGGATCGGCCCACCATGTAATGTTAGAGGTCAAGCAGGATATTAATGAAATCAAGGAACAAAGAGAAAAGTAAGTGGACTGTAAATACAAATTAGATGAATAAAAGACCTAAAAAAATGAAAAGGTGCAGCAGAGAAGGTAAGAGACTAAAAAAAAAAATTCTGAAGGCTGATGCTGCAAAGTTTTTTTTACTGATAGCGGCACTGATAAAGCTGCAGCACCACATGAACAGGAGGAGAAAGTAATATGGAGAGATGATGCAGCTGAACATATGTCATTAATTAGTAAACTTTTTTGGTGTTCATTGAGTGTTCCTGTGTCATACATTGTAAAACTACTCATTGTGGTGTAAGCTTTGACTCATGTAAATCCTGTTGAGATGCAGGTGAACGTGTGTCTTAGTTGATACTCCCATCATGCCCAATTGGTGCCCCTTTTTGTCAGTGTTTGCCAGTGTTTGTCAGATTTGTTGTTCAGAACTATCATTTTTGTGTTAATTTACAGTTTACACCATTGGTGAGCTGCCCGTTACACTTCACCAACCACTTCACCACTCAACCAGGTTTATTGTAACCCACATGAGGTTACTAAGCTTGCTTTGTGGAGAAGTGCGATTCCCTTCCCTGCCAGAGGGTGGCGCATACGCTATAGGGAGATTCTCAACCTGTATTCACTCTTTTCCGGGTAAAGACGTTGGCCCGAGAGCCAAGCCCCCAGGAAGTGCGCCAACCCCTGAAGCAAAATTTACATAGTGCCCGAAAGTGGAACTACAGCGTCACGTGATGCACACTGGCCCAGAAAGACTTTTACCCATTTGCTTAACATTGGGAAAGAGGCCGCCTTAAATCACTGGATAATTTTTTTTGAGACATGTTGACTTTTCAGAACGCATTTTTTAATAGCCATTATTTAAAACATTAAGTCCTAAAGACGTAAAATGCGTCCTTTTCCGAATCAAGATTTGGAATTCGGTATTTCTCCAGACATAAAATGAACACGCATAGGACCCGCAGGACTCTACTTCGTGAACGCGCATGTAACTCTTGGAGTCCCTGACACAACACAGGCTTCGTGTCGGCCGTTGTAATGGATATTTTTGAATCATAATTAATCATTTTTACTATTTTACAACACATCCATACACTGTTGGCTGTAAATCCTATAATATGGACGTCTTACCGTGTCTGTATCAGAGACCGTATATACAGTCTATGGTCTGCATTCAAACTACCAGTTATCAGTGAGCAGCGCGAAGCACTAATGACAGTTACTAAAAGGTACTGAATGTAGTATTTATCTACAGTTGAGCTGTACACGGGGCAATATTACAAGGCACCACCTTTTATTATATTTTTGTGGGCACAACACTTTTTGATTCTGTTAATTTAATTTCTCCAGTCGTGATTATGACCGGAGATTATTATGATCCCTGACAAGTTGTATGTATGTGTGTGTGTGTGTGTGTGTGTGTAGAGAGAAAGATAAATATATCATTATCTGATTACCACGTAAATACTAAAATCGACAGCACCGCTGTCGTTATACCGCCGATTAGCTGATGTTGCTAATAAGCTAAGCTACTACGAGAGGAATGCTCGTGAACGAGCGCTGTTCACTTTGAGCACTCGATTCAGGTAACTTGTGTGAGCAAGCCAGTGAGTCGGAGTCAATGCTTGGGTACAGTTGGCCGTGTTCGGCTGTCATTAATCACTTCTACGCATGCTCTATGGGCCAGTAGATCTAGGTATTTTACACTTTTCTAAACCCAGAAAAACAGTTTTCTCTGCTTCATGCGCCACTGAGCAGCTCTCATAGGAATGAATGAGGCCCCGCCCCCACGGCTGTATCCAGATTTCACTATAATACATCCATGCCGAGAACACACAATCAGCCTCTGAGAACTCCTGGTATGGAAATACACTCTCAGAGCCAGAAATTCATAAAAAATCCTCTTGTGCCAACTGTGAACGTGTTGTTTGTTATTAGGGTGAAACACTGTGTAAAGCTTGAAGTGGAATGAAACGCTGCTGTTTGCGGGTTTTAGCTCCAGTAAGAAATGCTAATGTCAACTTGAGTGCCATTGACTCTTCTGACTGCTTGAAGTGATCATACTGTTCTTTCTTAAAAAAAAAAAACAAGTGTTTAATACTACAAAGATACAGATACAGATGATTATAAGTTGCGAATAACTGGAGATATAAGTTATGAATAACTGGAAACGATCGTTATATATATATTTTTGAGCAAGATGGCGCCGTCCGAGTGGCTGCCTGTTACAGTAGCTCCGTGTTTCTTACCTTGTTTTTGGGTATTTTTTTTGCTTTGTCGCGTTTCGTCTTGCACCAGTCTTAACCGGAGGAGTGCACCTATGGTTGCACACCTCCTGAGACTATGCATGTGTCTCTTTCTTTTTCTGGAATTATTTAAATCGACTTCTGCGAACACGTTCAGCCACGGCTCTATTGTTTACACTCGGGAACAGCTGTTAGCACTGTGCAGCACGGGGGTACTCCCTGTGGAAAGACCGGAGATCCCCGCTGAACTAAGGAGAAGGAGAAGGGGATGCAGAGCTGGACAGATGCGCCGGGAGAAGAAAAGACGGTATAAACCCTGTATACCGTCTGTCATCATGGGGAACGTGAGATCTTTCCCTAATAAGATGGCTAACGGCGCTAAACAGGCTGCAGAGGGAGTACCGGGAGTGCAGCATTATGTGCTTCACAGAGATGTGGCTGAATGAACTTTCACCGGATTCACACGTCATGCTGGACGGGTTTCAACTGGTGAGAGCGGACAGGAAAGCGGAGGAGAGCGGTAAGAGGAAAGGAGGGGGCTTGGCGATGTTTGTGAACGACAAATGGTGTAACCCGGGACACATCAGGGTGAAGGAGCAGTTCTGCAGCAGGGACATTGAGATGCTAGCGGTTAGCATCCGACCGTACTACCTCCCGAGGGAATTCTCGCACATTATCGCGATAACAGTGTACATCCCTCCGTCGGCTGACGCTGCTGCTGCTTGCGAGACTCTTCACACCACAGTGTCGAAGTTTCAGACATCCCATCCCCAGTCCCTTATCCTCATCTCAGGGGACTTCAATCATGCTTCCCTCTCCTCCACTCTCCCAACCTTCACCCAGTATGTTAAATGCCACACCGGAGACAATAGAACCTTGGACCTACTGTATGCAAATACCAAGGATGCATACAGCTCATCACCCCTTCCCCCGCTGGGTCATTCTGACCACAACCTGGTTCGTCTGTCCCCTGCATACATTCCAATGGTGAATAAACAACCAACCACCAAGAAGTATGTACGGTGCTGGTCTGAGGAGACCAGCATGGCACTGAGGGACTGCTTCAACACCACAGACTGGGATGTGCTGTGTGAACCTCACGGGGACGACATAGACAGCCTGACCACATGCATCACAGACTACATCAACTTCTGTGTGGAAAACACTGTGCCTACCAGGAGGGTACGGTGTTTTCCCAACAGCAAACCATGGGTGACACCAGAACTGAGAGCCCTGCTGAACCAGAAGAGGAGGGTTTTCAAATCTGGTGACAGCGAAGAGCTGAGGAGGGTGCAGAGGGAGCTGAAGAGGGAGATACGGAGGGGCAAGGATAGCTACAGGAGGAAGCTGGAGGAGCGCCTCGAGGGGGGCAACACCAGGGAGGTCTGGAGGGGCCTGAAAACCATTTCTGGCCACTCCAAGGACAGTGGAAGGGGCTCAGAATCTGGAGACCAGAACTGGGCCAACAAGCTAAATTTGTTTTTCAACAGATTTGACTCCACCACTTCACCCTCCCCCACCCACCAAAGCCCTGACCGGTCTGGGCATTCACACCTCCGCCACCCCTCCCCCGTGTCACCTCAGACACCAACAGCCCCCCCTCACACCATGTCACCACCCTCCACCCCCTACCAGACAGATCCACACACTCCACCCCCGTCCACACTCAGCAGGAGCCACACCACAGCTCCACCCCCCGCCTCTCCATTACTGCTGACCAGGTGAGGAGGGAGCTCAGGAGAACAAAGTCAAAGAAAGCCACTGGCCCTGATGGCATCAACTCCAGACTGCTTAAAGACTGTGCAGACCAGCTCTGTGGAATTATTCTGCATATCTTTAACCTGAGCCTCAGTCTGGAGAAGGTGCCACTCCTCTGGAAAACCTCCTGTGTGGTCCCTGTTCCAAAGACCTCGCACCCCAGGGAGCCCAACCACTTCAGGCCAGTGGCTTTAACCTCTCACCTGATGAAGACCACGGAGAGGATTGTTCTCACCCACCTCCGGCACCTGGTGAGCAGCGAGAGGGACCCCCTGCAGTTCGCGTACAGGCCGGGCATCGGTGTGGACGACGCCGTCATCTACCTGCTGCACCGGTCACTTTCGCACCTGGAGGGCCCCGGGAGCACTGTGAGAGTCATGTTCTTTGACTTCTCAAGTGCTTTCAACACCATCCAGCCTACCCTGCTCAGGGGAAAGCTGGAGGGAGCCGGGGTCGACCGTCACCTGGCTGCATGGACCATCGACTACCTCACCAACAGACCGCAGTATGTGAGGCTCAGCGACTGTGTGTCGAATGTGGTAGTCTGCAGCACGGGGGCTCCACAGGGTACAGTGCTCTCCCCGTTCCTGTTTACTCTGTACACATCAGACTTCACCCACAACACTGACAGCTGCCACATCCAGAAGTTCTCCGATGACACAGCCATCGTTGGATGTGTGTCTGAGGGGGACGAGCTGGAGTACAGGGAGGTCATCACCTCCTTTGTCTGCTGGTGCGAACGGAGCCACCTGAGCATCAACGCCAGCAAGACAAAGGAGGTGGTGATTGACTTCAGGAGGAAACCACCTCAGCCTGCACCGGTGAACATCCAGGGCCTGGACATTGAGATCATGGAGAAGTACAGGCACCTGGGTGTTCACCTCAACAACAAACTGGACTGGGCACACAATACAGATGTCCTGTACAGGAAGGGCCAGAGTCGTCTCCACCTGTTTAGGAGACTGAGGTCCTTCGGTGTGAGCAGGACTCTGTTAAGGACATTTTATGACTCGGTGGTGGCATCAGCCATCTCCTATGCTGTGGTCTGCTGGGGCAGTGGAAGCACAGAGCGGGACAGGAAGAGACTGAACAAGCTGGTCAGGAGGGCCGGCTCAGTCTTGGACTGTCCCCTGGACTCCATCGAGGAGGTGGGTGAGAGGAGGATGTAGGCCAGGCTGACATCCATCATGGACAACCCCTCTCACCCCCTTCATGAGACTGTGGGAGACCTGTGCAGCTCCTTCAGCAGCAGACTGCGTTACCCACGCTGCAGGAAGGAACGCTACCGCAGGTCCTTCCTTCCATCGGCCATCAGGCTATACAACACCAGCCTGAGCCAACAATAACCTGGACTCACTACAATAAAAGTTGCACTCTCTGACTTTTTGTATTTACAACCTGTACATTTTTTGTTTTCCTTGACACATGCCTATTTTTGCACTATTGTATATTTCATATTTTATATTTTGTATATATTGATATTTTTACATATATTTTTATTTTCTGTACACACGGCTGCTGTGACAAGTGAATTTCCCACAAGTGGGATAAATAAACGTGTCTAAGTCTAAGTCTATATTTAAGGTATGTTTAAAAAGCATAAATACAGTAGATTTAAGATGTTAAAGGTGCATACTATGATTTCATTTGTGTGTTTAAATAGATATTGTGAAATAAGAGTACATGATCAATTGTTCATTGGCACAGATATATCTTGTGTGATGTGATGTGTACCTATTCATTTCATAATAATTAGAGTGTTGTATATCCTCGATAGCTGATTACCTTTGAAAAGGAAGTTTGAATAATAGTATTGAGTTAAGGAGATCGATTAAGAGAAAAAAGATTGACTTATTCATTCTACCCTTGTAGATTGTTTTTTTTGCCCAGACCGGGTTAGTCGAGACCTGTTGTTTTTGGCTTATGTTGTTATGTGCTGTCCAGTATGGATGTTGATGTCTTTTTTGTTCATGTTTATTATTCTCTCGGTGTAAGACAAATTTCCTAAGGGGGAATAAAGGTTTTCATTCATTCATTAATTCATTAGTACTGTGTCCTGTGTGAAAAGATGTTTAAGATTTGGCTGTGCTAGCAGTGGCTTCCTGAATGTCATTCTGTGTTATTTGCCATATTGTGTCATACTGGCATTAACCCTGATTACTTTCATTTTGCCTTGGAAAACCTCAGTTTATGCTGATACACATGTAAAATATGGAACACTTTGGGCTCACAGTGGGATTCTATATATATATGTGTGTGTGTGTGTGTGTGTGTGTGTGTGTGTTTGTGTATTTTGTACTGTAAATAGTGATTTAAATGGATGCCACAACACAGGCCTCACATCCACACAAATTGGTTATGATGAGAAACTGCTGTCTGTCCAAGACTCTGTTGAGGGCAACAAGCATGCAGATTGCTTAGAGAGCTTATGGTGGTGAAATGAACATCCAGTTAATGGGTAACAACTCTTGTGGACATTCCTGCAGTTAGTATGCTAATGACATGCTCCCTTGCGTGCAAATTTGAAACATTTGTGTCATTGTTGTGTGATGAAACTGCACATTTTAAACTGGTCCCTTATTGTGAAGATATGATAAGCTGATAGAAATTGTGGCCAAATCTGGTTAAATGTCGTGCAACCAGCATCACTCTGTTGTAAAATAACCACAGAACCTTTCATGCTCATATGCACATCAAATGTTGTAATTTTAAATAATTATACACTCTTTTTTTCTGCTCATCAACATGATTGTTGTAGACTAACACAATAAAATCAGTTCACAAAGCTTAATAAAAAAATGTGAGTCACTGAAACCTTCTTGTTCTACTTGTGACTCCCTCTTGACTGTTCTTTCCAATTCTCACCAATACTAAAGGGCTCCACAGGTGTGCAAATGATGCATGGCCACAAAATTACTAATTGTGCAATCGGCACGGTCCTAATACAATTGGAAAGGACTCACGTGACTGACAACACATTCTCATACTAATTTGTCACATATTGCCGCTCTGTCAGTTGACCTCCACGTCTACATGTTATGCTATAAGTATCTTTCTGCGTCTGCTGCTAATGTTCCAGGATGCTGCTACTGACACAACAAAACCTCATGATAGGTTTACACTACAAAAGCATGAGGTTATGTTTAGACAACAGAAGCACATGGCAACCAATGCTGGAACATCAACAAAAGCACATTCTTAAGTTTAAGCAACGAAGGCACGGAGAGTTAGGTGTCCAAAAAAGCCCATCACACTCAGACGGAAGGCAAACACCGGACACCTGCCTTATAGGGACCTTCTTGCTCCTTATATGACATCCTTACCAACAGGATTTCAACCCGACACAATCCGGCAGCGTAACATATGGACGCTTCTCTTTACCTGAGCTGCCCATCTATGTATTATACTGCCGCCAAAGGTGGCTTTTGGCATTAGAATCTTATGCCAAAATCATTGCAAAAGTGGCGGTATGTGATGACTGTGGAATGACAACTGGCTGGACTGCAATCTGGCCATGCTGCTGTGTTCATGAAAATACAGCCTGCAGTGTCCTCTTGTTGGCAAGAAAAGCAATTAGGCATTCTGTAAGTAAAGGGATAAAAACAGTCTATGCAGAGAAAGTACTGACAACTGCTGATTTTGAGGACAGATGACAGAATGAGTACGTGAAACCCACTTGTTGTGGCAAATTGTCTACAACCTCAGCTAAGATAAAGGTCTGGAACTTTGATCAACTCCCAAAAAAAACACCTCACCTCAAAACACCTAATCCGAGGCAAACTGTAGAGCTCCAACTGACTTGTCTAACTAAGAACAGTGTCTCATATACCCTACAGAATTCTTCCTGTTCAGCATAGTTTTCCCCAAGTCACCATCTTGTTTTTAAAAACAGACCAACTGCTAAATGGCAAATACTTGAATCACATGTTGGAAATTGTCCTCATACCTGTTTAGGTACTTTCCATTCTACTGGTGTCATGCATGTCATGACTGTCCACAGTCTACTTGGGGATTGTTACTTCACTACTTTACCCCTTTATCTTTGGGCCCTTTTAAATACTGCTTGTTAAAAAAAATAATTAAAAAAAAATAATAATTTAAGAAGTTTTGAATTTACTTTTAGTTCTGGGCCTTTTCCAAACTACTTTAAGTTTTAATTAAAAATTGACTGAAATTTTAATTCACAAAGTAAAGACATAACTCGTCATAGAACATTTGATTTCTCATTTAACTTAACACAATGTTTGATGTCTATAGTGGTAAAAACATCTTTGCTCTTCTTTCTAAATTTAATTATGAATATCATTCAAACCACATCACTTCCTACTGAAATTGTAATCCTGTGTACTTATAGCTACATTTTATATGCATAGTTATAAATTTAGATATGTGTTTATACTAGGGATTGGTATGAGTACTCATTGGAGGTCAATATTCAGAATATTCTGTACTCAAAATATAGAATTCTCGCCACCACTTGTCCCACGTGTGAACATGACTTTCAAATATTTATTTATACTATTTGAAACCTGTAAAATCATATTTCATTGTAGAGCTGCATGTAGTGCATTGCTTTGCTGGTTCTCTCTCTGTGTTTATCATGAGACTAAAAGTTTTGGAGAACCAGGAAAGAGTTGTTGAGTCTGCCTGCACACACACAGGTCCCCTCAGATTATTTCCAAGAGTGGCTATGGTTACAGATTCAGAGGTGGAGTGACTATAAGCCACCTGCAGTACATGGATGACATCAAGCTGTAAGCCAGGAGTGAATGAGACATCGACTCACTGATCCACGTCACCAGCATCTACAGCAACGGTATCGAGAGGTCATACTGAAAAAAATGTGGCTGTATGGTGGCAAAGAGAGGGAAGATGTTCAGAACTGAGGGGGTGCAGCTACTAGAAGGCAGGAGAGCAGACATAGTACCTGGGTATCCCACAGGCCAGTAGGAGCCAGGATGAGGTTGCAAAGAGGTCAGCCACTGCCAAATACCTTCAGAGGATAAGACAGGCACTTAGAAGCCAGCTCAGTGGGAAGAATAAGATCCAAGCCATCAACATGTAGGCCCTACTAATTAGTTCAATTCAATTTTATTTATAATGCCCAGTATCACAAATCACAATTTTCCTCAGAGGGCTTAACAGCATACAATATCCCTCTGTTCTTAGACCCTCACAGTGGATAAGAACCCCCCTTCAAAAAAAAAACCTTTTACCAGTCATCAGATACCCAGCTGGAATAATGAGCTGGTCACAGGAGGAGATGTCAAGACATGAGGACGAAATATTTTGGAAGACCAAGCCCCTGAGTGGGATGTGTCATTAGATAGAGGAAGTAGCTGATCTTCCCAGTGCGCAAGAAAATGGAGATGTGGTGTGAAAGTGTGTAGAAAGTGAGTTGAGAGATACAGTGAGTGAGAGATGGCAGCACTGGCTGTGGGCAGTAAAGGTTTTGTTTAGATTGGTCAAATACTTCTCATATTTTTGTTGTAGTACAGTGATGATCCAAGAATTAATTTATCTTCCTCTCATTGCTTATCAAACTTAATTGAGAGCCCTCACAACAACACTGATACACGCACATGGATTTAATCATTGTTCTCTGTTAGTTAGTCCTGTTTATTACCAGCTGAGCAGAGCACTCCCAAAACAAATACACACACACACACACACACACACACACACACACACACACACACGTCTTATTTTAGGTGAGAGTAACTCTGCTCTCCTCCTACTAGGTCAACATACCTGTCTAGCAGGCACATTTGGCCACAGGCCAGAATGTGTGTTTAGCACGTAGCTTACGGGAAACTGCACTCTTTCTGTGCCAAACAAAATACAAGACAGGGCGGGAGGGGTGGATTTTTACTGCTGTGAGCTCAGTGCATTGTCACTGGATAAACAAAGAGAGCCATTATGCCCTTCTCCACAGTTACTTATTAAACTAACCTCTTACACTTTCATTTTATGTACCACACAGTCATCCATTCAACTATGTTGAACGAAACCAAAAACACACACACACACACACACACACACACACACACACACAAAATACATTCACTACTTTTACCATCTATAGATCATTCACTGTTCACCACAGCCATAGACCAAGTCTTGTGACACAATAATAGTTATTACAGTAATATTTATGTCTGGAATAGATTTCTTGCATTCTGGAAGAACTCAGGACTCTCCCCGTCAATCACTTACCACAAGACACATAAGTGTAAAGGTGCTTTCATACAGCTTGTAGTCCTACCAGCCTGCTGCTATCCACCATCTTATCATGCAGCTTTCCTGTTTAGAAGAAATATCTGAAAGTATGACACAATTAAAAAGGCATGTTACGCTGACTAACATCATAAACGTTTATTGTTCCAAACTGGACAATCAGATTTTGAAGCTGAAGTTGCTCCAAAACTATTTCTCTTTATTGATCTGTTTACTCTAGTGAAGAGCTTTATATGAGGAACTGAGATAAAGTCAAATCAGCTTCTGTATTGTTTTCCTTGCTGTGGTTCCAATGGTTACCATGGACACACAGTGGCAAGTTAAAACAGTTGAGGCATCATAAACTCTGCATGCAGCGGCAAAGAGCTGTGTGCGGTTGTGAGAACAGCAACAGTTTGCTGTATAAACAGGTGCACAGGTTCAATATAAACCTCGTATCAAATCGAGAAATCAACATGTTTTGATTTACTGTAGACACAAATTTGAAGCACAGTGTTGTCAACAATATGATTGAATGCCATAACATTTAGATTTCCCTTTATTGTAACTCACCCTTACTGCTATATTGTCAGTAGTTGGTGTCTAATGTTATCTTATGGCCATGCTTTTTCAACCATTGACAATAGTTGCACAGAGGTTTTGTTACAATCTAGTGCAGACAGCTTATCTTGCTATAAGCTTGGTTATGGAACTGTGACACAAACAAGCATCAAGAGTGTTGTTTTCTAAGATCTTAATCATAATGGAGCAGAAGTTGAGTGGTGCTGGAGTTTGTTTCTGTTCTGTCACTCAGCAGTTACACATGAACATCATCAGTGCCTGCAGTGAAGAGAAAAGAGGGACATGAGGAAAGCCGACCCTAGAAGCTGCTGTCAGTTCAGCGCTCTGCGCTTCAGGAGATCTAGTGAAAATACAATTTTTTTTAACTTTTCACATGGTGTCAAAATCCTGGGGTACATTGAGTCCGAGTGGGCCATGTTCCATGCCTCCATTGGCAGCCAACCGGTGCTGTGGCCGTAAGGTGGTCGGTGCCTGTCGGGGCAGCAACACCCGAACCCGCTGGTGGACACTGGTGGTAAGGGATGCCATCAAGCTGAAGAAGGAGTCCTATCGAGCCTTCTTGGCCTGTGAGGCAGCAGACAGGTACAGAGGCCACGCGGAATGCAGCTACAGCGGTCGCAGAGGCAAAAATCTGAGCGTGGGAGGAGTTCGGTGAGGCCATGGAGAACGACTTCCGGACGGCTTTGAAGAGGTTCTGGACCACCATCCGGCGTCTCAGGAGGGGGAAGCAGTGCTCTGTCAACACTGTGTATGGTGGGGACGGGGTGCTGCTGACCTCGACTCAGGATGTTGTGGATCGGTGGAAGGAATACTTGGAAGACCTCCTCAATCCCAATGACATGCCTTCCGGTGAGGAAGCAGGGCCTGGGGACTCGGGGGTGGGCTCTTCCATCTCTGGGGCTGAGGTTGCCGAGGTGGTCAAAAAGCTCCTTGTTGGCATGGCCCCAGGGGTGGATGAGGTCCGCCCGGAGTTCCTCAAGGCCCTAGATGTTGTGGGGCTGTCGTGGTTGACACGACTCTGCAACATTGCGTGGACATCGGGGGCAGTGCCCCTGGACTGGCAGACTGGGGTGGTGGTCCCTCTTTTTAAGAAGGGGGACTGGAGGGTGTGTTCCAACTACAGGGGGATCACACTCTTCAGCCTCCCTGGTAAGGTCTATTCGGGGGTACTAGAGAGGAGGGTCCGCCGGATAGTCGAACCCCAGATTCAGGAGGAGCAATGCGGTTTTCGCATTTTCAGGCTGTCCGTTCCCTGTATGACCGGTGCCAGAGCTTGGTCCGCATTGCTGGCAGTAAGTCGAACTGGTGAGGGTTGGACTCGGCCAGGGCTGCCCTTTGTCACCGATTCTGTTCATAACTTTTATGGTGTGTTGAGGGGGTTCGGTTTGGTGACCTCGGGATTGGGTCCCTGCTTTTTGCAGATGATGTTGTCCTGTTGGCTTCATCAGGCCGTGACCTTCAGCTCTCACTGGATCGGTTCACAGCCGAGTGGGAAGCAGCCGGAATGAGAATCAGCACCTCCAAATCCGAGGCCATGGTTCTCAGCCGGAAAAGGGTGGAGTGCCCCCTCCAGATCGGGGATGAGATCCTGCCCCAAGTGGAGGAGTTTAAGTACCTCGGGGTCTTGTTCAAGAGTGAGGGAAGGATGGAGCGGGAGATCGACAGGTGGATCGATGCAGTGTATACAGTAATGTGGACCGATCTGTCATGGTGAAGAGGGAGCTGAGCCAAAAGGCAAAGCTCTAGATTTACCGGTCAATCTTCGTTACTACCCTCACCTATGGTCACAGGCTTTGGGTAGTGACCGAAAGAACAAGATCGCATGTACAAGCGGCCGAAATGAGCTTCCTCCGTAGGGCGGCTGGGCTCTCCCTTAGAGAAGCTCGATCATCCGGGAGGGGCTTGGAGTAGAGCCGCTGCTCCTCCGCGTTGAGAAGAGCCAGATGAGGTGGCTTGGGCATCTAATTAGGATGCCTCCCGGACGCCTTTCTGGTGAGGTGTTCAGGGCATGTCCCACCGGTAGGAGACCCTGGGGAAGACCCAGGACACGCTGGAGAGACTATGTCTCTCAGCTGGCCTGGGAACGCCTCTGGATCCCCCAGAAAGAGCTGGACAAAGTGGCCGGGGAGAGGGAAGTCTGGGCTTCCCTGCTTAGGCTGCTGCCCCCGTGACCCGACTCTGGATAAGTGGAAGAAAATGGATGGATGGATGGTAAATCCATTTCATCATAAGCTGTGGCTCAGAGGTAGAGTTGGTCCTCCTTTAACCGGAAGGTCTGCAGTTTCAATCCTTGGCTCCTCCAGTCAACATGTTGAAGTATCCTTGGACAAGATACTCAACCCAAAATTGCTCTCAATGCAGCAACGAGTGTGAGTGTGTATAAATATTACTGAGTAGCAGATGGCACCATGTACAGTAGCCTCGGCCACCAGTGTGTGAATGTGTGTGTAAATGTGACATGTTGTGTCAAGTCGATTTTATTTATAAAGCCCATTATCACAAATTACAATTTGCCTCAGAGGGCTTTACAGCATACAACATCCCGCTGTCCTTAGACCCTCACATCAACTAAGGAGGAACTCCCCAAAAAAACCCTGTAATGGGGGAAAAAATGGTAGAAACCTCAGGAAGAGCGACAGAGGAGGGATCCCTCTTCCCGGACAGACAGACTTGCAATAGATGTCATAAATAACATTTAAATTACAGTAATGACATAAAGGCAAGAGAAAGAGAGAGAGAAAAAGAGAAAGAGGGAGAAAGGGAGAAAGATGCACAGCAATAATGGTAACAATAACATATAACAATAGTGATTTACATAAAATTAATAAATGCAATTTAAGATCGCATTTGATGTTACATGCAAATGTTGGTGTTGATAAGAGTCCCAAACATAAATGAATAGTGGGAAAATACTCATAAGGAGCAGAATCACAGCACTGGCGCCGAAGGCCGAAGACAAAGGCACAGCCTCAGAAAGGACCACAGTAACAGCACAACCAAGACCACGATCCAGGTGTGCATGAGGTACAGCATCAGTGCAGCCACAGCACGAGCACGGCCAAAGGCAGGATAACAGCATCAACACAACCATCACCACGATCCAGGGGTAGCCAAGATTGCAGCCAAGGTCTTGGAAAACTACGAAAACAAGGGAGCACAGATGCTCCGGAGAAGAAGCCGAGTTAGCGTAATGCAGTAAAAAGACATGAGTATTTGCAGATGGGGGAAGCAAGAGAAGGAAAAAGGAGCTCAGTGTATCATAGAAAGTCTCCCGGCAGAATAAAACCGATGTCAGCCTATCTAGGGGCTTGTCCAGGCAACCTGAGTCAGCCCACATTATAAGTTTTATCAAATAGGAAAGTCTTAAGTCTACCCTTAAAACTGGAGAAGGTGTCTGCCTCCCTGAATGAAACTGGAAGATGGTTCCATAAAAGAGGAGCGTGGTAAGTGAAGGCTCTGGCTCCCATCTTACTTTTGGATATTTTAGGAACCACAAGTAACCCTGCGTTTTCAAAGCACAATGGTCTTGAGGGTTGATAGGGAACTATGAGCTGCAACAGAAAAGACAGAGCCTGACCATTGAGAGCTTTGTAGGTAAGGATACGGATTTTAAATTCAATTCTGGATTTTACAGGGATGCTAAAACAAGAGAAAAATGATCCCTTTTCTTGGTTCCCGTTAGTACATGTGCAGCAGCATTCTGGACCAATTGGAGAGATTTCAGAGACTTGTTGGGGCTACTTGATAATAGGGAGTTGCAGTAATCCAGCCTAGAAGTAACCTAGAAGTTTACAGTTAATGTTGGAAATACAGAAATCACACAAGCTGAACAGAACAAATATATATAAATATTAGCCTAACTGCAATTAATTATATGACATTTCCACTCATCTGCTAACAGATGAGTGGATTTTTATACGCTGAGCTGACCTGTACAGAGATATATTAGAAGTGAAACTGAAAATGGTGAATGTACCTGTAATTAATTTTTATTTTTTTTAAATTTATTTACCAATTTGTTCATCCTATCTTTCTTCTGTAGTGCAACCTTAATTGTACTTATTACTGCCCCCTAACATGGGTGTATTTTTTTGCATGCTGTAATGCATTGTGGATGATATGGACCTCTGATGTGACCATCATTTTTCACTCACTCCCTCAGCCCTTCAAGTTCACTTCAGTTTTTCAGACTATTGAAATGGCCCTTCCCCTGAGGGCAAGTGCCGAGGGGAAGTAAACAAGGGCATGTTGAACAACTTTTGGAACGCAGTCCAGTCACCTCACATCTTCACATCTTCTCGTGCTGCAGATATAGATTGTGTCAATTAAAGTATTCATGAGTCCTATCATAATGCAGGCTAAGTTTACCATAACATAACTTCCCTTAAAGATGCAAGCAGCGATGAACAGGCCCTCACACCCCCATGCACATCAGGGCTACTGGCAAGACGCTGATTGATGCAGCCATGTCTTTCAATGACAAGGCGAACACTGCGTGGAGCTGTGAATTAGTGTTTCCTCTATGGAGTTAGATCAGTCTCATAATGAATAAATGCACACAGAAAGATTCACAAATGTATATTGGGATTTATATATAAATGTCTCTCAACACACAAATATTTTCAATGCACACACAAATATTTCTCATTTTATATAGATGTGAAAATAATCCACATATAAATTAATAAAGTTCACAAATGTATTTCTGATGCACACACAAATATTACTTGTTTTAAATATATAAAATTGATGCACACACAAATATTACTTGTTTAAAATATATATAATGGAAATCCACATATATCTCTATTTAAAAGAATCTGCAATTTTTATCTAAATTATATATGTATGTTGTGATATTTATTGACAAATTATTGACCTGCATTTACAATCTTACAATCATTTGTGTGTGTTTGTACATCATTTGTGAGTGATGTACAAATTGTGAATGAATACCTTAAACTGTGGGCAGCAGAAGACTTTGAGAAAGTTTTGTGAAAGAGCAGAGACAGAGATATCTGTCCCCAACATTACGTCTCCATTTGTGTCCATTATAAACGCAGAAATCGTCTGAAAAAAGCATAAAACTTAAATTGCCAAAACTCAAAAACTGTAAAAGATACAAAACAGCTGGATCATACCAAAGGAGATGAAGGGATTGGGACCCCTTCAAAGTTTAAATGGAGTGTCTAGCTGAAAGTATGTGGAAGCAGTAGGCTTTCAAAGTGGAGTGGGTTAAAGAGAATTTCCCCTCATTCATTTTAATGGGAGAAAACAAGTGAAAAAAGCTTAATATTTCAAAGAATTTAAAGAGTTAAAATGAGAGAAGTCATAGCATGCCTGTCCTGAACGAGCTGAATGTTGTGATAGTTGAAGAGTTTAAATAGCACAAAGTATGCAGAACTAGTTAGCGACCAAAAAACGTACAGAAGAAGAAAAAGAAAAATAAAGAATAGTAATAGATGCTTATGCATCCACACTATTGTTCTAGAAAATGCTGGAAAAAACTAGAAAATGCATTTCCTGCGGAACATGCGTGTGGATGCTAATAGCTGAAATCAGTTTCAAATCATGTTTGAAAATGCATAAATTTATTGCTGAAAATGCAGAGATGTATTACAAATTGACAAAAATATCTAAAAACTGGCAGAAATGAAAACTGAACTATTTTAAAGTGAAGAAGCTACAAGTTGAACTGCAAGAGTGTCATAAGAAGAAGTTGATGTCGACTGAAAAGTTTAAAATAATGAATGTTTAATATTTTAGGCATAAAATGTAGAAAATAAAATGAGAGGCATCAATGTTCTTGAAGAGCATAATATTTTGACAATAAAATGGTTTCTGTAGCTTAAAGTAAGCAGAGGTAGCAGTTGACCAGAAAGTACAGGAGAAGTAGTGCTAGTAGTATTAGTAGCATGAGCATTAGACATAGTAGTAGTAGTTGTCTTTCTGAAAGTAGAGAAGGTAGCAGTGCTTCTATCACTTCAAGGACCATTACATGAGGCAGACAGAGAAACAGACACCTAAGACACCTAAGTGGCCACAAGGGCCACTAAGGGCCCCGTTGACCTGAGGGGCCATAAGGGCCAATCAATGGCCAACTTGTAGGTCAGCTCAAAGGAGGCAGTTGAATTTGATAGAAATGTCCCTGTCAAACTCCTCCATTTTACAGCCATAACTTTCACCAAATAGTCAAAATATTAAATAACGGGAAGTGAAAGGAGGTCGTAACGAATGCAGAAATACAGTGGTGTGCACGGGGGGGGGCAGGGGGGGCAAATGCCCCCCCTCGTGGCCCAATTGTTGAAAAACGCGTGCTAAAGTGCCCCCTGGGAGCCAAAACGCGCATTAAAGTGCCCTCTTGGGAGCCAAAACGCGCGCTAAAGTGCCCTCTTGGGAGCCAAAACGCGCGCTAAAGTGCCCCCTGGGAGCCAAAACGCGCGCTAAAGTGCCCTCTTGGACGCCAAAATGCTATATGTGCCCTTTTTTTCCTATTCGCCCCTGCCCTTCAAAAAGTCTGTGCGCGCCAGTGCAGAAATACAAAATTTGCCTGAAAAAAATATCTGCTACAATCCCAAATCCTTGTGTAGGAAAAAGCTTGTGGCAGCAAATTTCCAGAAATTTCTCATCTCAGTTTGTATTGGAGTAAATGGGGAATTTTCTGGGTCTCCCTTCCTTTGGGGGTGCACTGAGCCAGCTGTGTTGGGTTGTCAGCTTTCAAACCTACTTTTCTCTGACCGTCACAAGTTTTCCTACATTGTGATATACAAACTGTGTATGAAGACCTTAAACTGTGGGCAGCAGAAGACTTTGTTTGAGAATTTTTTGTGAAAGAGCAGAGACAGAGATATCTAGAGTGTGGGAGCTCGTTCATGATGTCACAATGCTCTGACCTCCAACATTCCGTCTCCATTTGACTCCATTATAAACGCAGAAATGGTCTGAAAAGAGCATAAAACTTAAATTGGCAAAACTCAAAAACCGTAAAAGATACAAAAGAGCTGAATCATACCAGAAGAGTTGAAGACCTTGTGACCCGTTAAACGGTTAAATGGAGTCTCTAACTGAAAGTATGCTGAGGCAGTTGGCTTTGAAAGTGGAGTAGGTTAAAGATAATTTGAAAAATTCCCCCATTTATTTAAAAATTTTTTTTAAAAAAAGCTTAATATTTTAAAAAGTATAAAGAGTAAAAATGGGAAAAGTCAAAGCAGTCGATTCCCAAAAAAGCTGAACATTTTAATGGTTGAATGGTTTAAATAGCACAAAGTATGCAGAACTAGTTAGCGGACGAAAAACTTACGGAATTGAAATAAGAGCTAGAAAATGCATTTTCTGCGGAACATGCGTGTGGATGCTAATAGCTAAAAATCAGTTTGACAGCATGTTTGAAAATGCAGAAATACATACCTGAAGTGTAGAGACATATAACAAATTGAGGGAAATGTCTGAAAAACTGGCAGAAATGAAAGCTGAACTGTTTAAAAGTGAAGAAGCTACAAGTTGAACTGCAAGAGTGTCATAGGAAGAAGTTGATGTCAGCTGAAGAAGGTTAGAATAATAATGTTTTTGGCATAAATGTCCTTGAAGAGCATAACATTTTGACATTTGTAAGGTTTCTGAAGCTGAAAGATACAGCAGAAGACAGAAAGAGAAAGTATCAGAAAGAGACAGTAATACAGAAACAGTCAGAGAGGAAAAAAGAGAGAGGGACAGACAGAGAGCAAGAGACTGACAGAGAGACATGGTGAGAAACAGGGAGAAAGATGGAGAGGGAGAGAGCGAGAGAGAGAGAGATAAAGAGACAGAGAGAGAGAGACATTGGCACAGAGAGAAACACAGTGAGAGATAGGCAGATAGACATAGAGAGACTAAGACAGAGACAGTCAGAGAGAAAGACAAATAGAGAGAAAGACAGACAGACAGAGAGAGAGAGTGAGAAAGAGACAGACAGACAAAGAGACAAACAGAAATACAGTGACAGTAAACAGGAGCTGATGAAGGATTGACCTGCTGATTAGAAGCACCTGTGTGTCTGAAAGTGACACAAAGAAGTAATTTCAAACCTAAATGTCTGGAAGTTTGACACGCACACACTACCATGGCACCATGTTGGTGTGTCATTAACCGTGCTATGGTAATTAATGGTCCACCTGTGTCAATGGAGAGAGGAGCAGCAGACAGACAGCAGCTCAGAGTCATGGTCAGAACTGATAAAAGACAGATGAAGAGTGCTTAAAAAAAGACTCCCTGCAGACTTCATTTTATGCAATGTGGTCAAAATATGCAGACTGGGAGCACAATGAGTTCTTAGTGAAGAGATCGGTGTGTCAAATGTGTAGAAAAACGTGACCATGACTGAGATACAACAGTTTTAAAATGCCCCTCCATCTGGGTTTTGCTCCAACTTGATGAGAGAAATTAACATTGCTGCAAATGGGAGCTGGAACCGATATCTTGTTCCTCTGAGGTAGAAAAGGCATACAAATACTAAGCCTATTGCTTAAATGGGCATATAAGGTAAAAGAAAACAAAAATGCCTACGTAATGATGTGCAAATTGTGAATGAATACCTTAAACTGTGGGCAGCAGAAGACTTTGAGAAAGTTTTATGAAAGAGCAGAGACAGAGATATCTAGAGTGCAGGAGCCCATTAGTGATGTCACGTGCTCTGACCCCCAACATTACGTCTCCATTTGTGTCCATTATAAACGCAGAAATCGTCTGAAAAAAGCATAAAACTTAAATCGCCAAATCTCAAATACTGTAAATGATACAAAAGAGCAGAATCATACCAAAGGAGATGAAGGGACTGGGACCCGTTCAAAGTTTAAATGGAGTCTCTAACTAAAAGTATGCGGAAGCAGTAGGCTTTCAAAGTGGAGTGGGTTAAAGAGAATTTTAAAAACTTCCCCATTCATTTCAATGGGAGAAAAAAAGTCAAGTCAAGTCAAGTCAAGTCAAGTCAAGTAAGTATTATTTATAGAGCCCATTATTACAAAACATGGTTTGCCTCAGGGGCTTTATAGTGTACGACATCCTTCTGCCCTTAGACCCTCACATCATCCAAGGAAAAACTCCCAAAAAAGAATTCCAGGACGGACTGACGTGCAATAAATGTCGTAAATAACAAATGAAATATAATTGTGGCAAAAAGGAAAGAGAAAAAGAGGGGGGGAGGGGGAGAGAGAGGCACAGCAATAATGGAAACAGACGCATCTCATCATACAATAACGATACGTGCAAAATTATCAAATGCATGATGATAATATTGTGGGTGTTGATAAGAGTCTCATGCATATATTGATATGGAGGTGTCCAAAGGCATGGTCACAGCATCGGCGCAACCAGGACCAAGAGCATGATCAGGGCGAGCAGGGGGTACAGTATCTGCAGCCACAGCACGAGCACAACCAAAGGCAGGGTCACAGCGCCAGCACAGATATCACAACAATCAAGCACAGCCAGTTGCGGCCAGGATCCGGGAAAGCTGGCAGACAGAAAGAGAGCCAGATACAGAGAGTAAGAGAGACAGAAAGACAGACAAAGAGATGAAGAGAGAAAAAGGTAGAAAGACAGACATATAGAAAGACAGAGACAGACAAAAAGACAGGCAGTGAGAGAGAGAAAGACAGAGACAGGCAGAAAGACAGAGAGAAACAGGAAGACAGACAAAAAGATGAAGAGAGAGAGAAAGGTAGATAGACAGACAGATAGAAAGACAGAGACAGACAAAAAGACATACAGAGATAGAGAAAGACAGAAACAGGCAGGAAGACAGAGAGAGAGACACACACACATAGAGTCAGAAAGACAAGAGAGACACACACAGAAAGACAGACAAAGAGATGAAGAGAGAGAGAGAAAGACAGAAAGACAGACAGGTAGAAAGACAGAGACAGATAAAACGACAGAGGCAGAGAGAGAGAAACAGACAGAGAGAAAGACGGAGACAGGTAGAGAGACAGAGACAGAGAGAGAGAGACAGGCACGGAGAGTAAGAAAGACAGAGAGACACAGAAAGACAGACATAGAGATAAAGACAGAGAGAAAGGGACAATTAGGGCCCCCCTCCACCTGAGGGGCCACATGATGGCAATATAAAGGGTCAGTTAACCATTAATGACTTGTGGACAAGTGGACCAGGCATCACTAACTGGTATCTTTGTATTGGAAAAGTCACACACACACACCAGGATGGCACTCTGTGTGAGTGTAAGTGCCCGTTGCCATGGTATTAATGGCCCAGGTGCATCCCTCCTCTCCCCCCTCTCCTCTCAGGTCAGCTCAAAGGAGGCAGTTGAATTTAATGGAAATGTCCCTGTCAAACTCTTCCATTTTACAGCCATACCTTTAACCAAATAGTCAGAATATGACATCGGAGAGAGAGAGGAGGTCGTAACGAATGCAGCCATATTATTTTTGTCTGGAAAAATATCTGCTAGATATCCCAAATCACTGTGTAAAGAAAAGTTTGGTGCAGCAGCCAATTTCCAGAAATTTCTCATCTCAGTTTGTATTGGAGTAAATAGGGAATGTTTTGGGTGTCCCTCAGCCAGCTGTGTTGGGTTGTCAGCTTTCAAACCTACCTTTTTCCGACCTCCACAAGTTTTCCTATGTTCAGATATACATATTGTGTATGAAGACCTCAAACTGTGGGCAGCAGAAGACTTCTACAGATATCTACAGTGCCGTAGCTCGTTAGCGATGTCACGTCCTCTGCATGGATGTATTATAAGGAAGTCTGGATACAGCCGGGGGGCGGGGCCTCATTCATTCCTATGAGAGCTGCTCAGTGGCGCATGAAGCGGAGAAAACTCTTTTTCCTGGTTTAGAAAAGTGTAAAATACCCGGATCTACTGGCCCATAGAGCATGCGTGAAAGTGATTAACGACAGCCGAACGCGGCGGAGCATACCCGAGCATTGACTCCGACTCACTGGCTCGCTCACATAGATGACCCGAGTGCTCGAACCGAGCAGTGCCGGTGCATGAGCATTCCTCTTGTAGTAGCTTAGCTTATTAGCAACAGCAGCTAATCGGTGGTATAACAACAGCGCTGTCAGTTTTAATATTTACGTGATTATCAGATAATGGTATATTTATCTCTCTCTCTCTCTCTCTACACATACACATACACACACATATACATACAACTCATCAGGGAATCATATCGTAATCACGACTGGAGAAATCAAATTAACAGAATCGGAACGTGTTGTGCTCATAAAAAGGTAATAAAAGGTGGTGCTTGTAATATTGCCCCGTGTTTTATCACACAGCTCAACTTTAAAAAAAACGACATTCAGTACCTTTTAGTAACTGTCACTAGCCGGTAGTTTGAATACAGACTGTAGACTGTATATACAGTCTCTGATACAGACACGGTAAGACGTCCATATTACAGCTTTACAGCCAACAGTGTATGGATGTGTTGTAAAATGGTAAAAATGATGAATTGTGATTAAGAAATTAAATTACAGCAAAAACATCCATTGCTACGGCCGGTACGAAGCCTGTGCTGTTTCAGAAACTCTTAGAGTTACATGCGCATTCTCACGGTAGAGTCCCGCGGGTCCGATGCGTGTTCATTTTATGTCTGGAGAAAGACCGAATTCCAAATCTTGACTCGGAAAATAGCGCATTTTACGTCTTTAGGACTTAATGTTTTTAATAATGGCTATAAAAAAATGCATTCTGAAAAGTCAACATGTCTCAAAAAAAATTATCCAGTGATTTAAGGAGGTCTCTTTCCCAATGTTAACAAATGGAGAAAAGTCTTTCTGGGCCAGTGTACATCACGTGACGCTGTAGTTCCACTTCCGGCCACTATGTAAATTTTGCTTCAGAGGGTGGCGCACTTCCTGGGGGCTTGGTGCTCTGACCTCCAACATTCTGTCTCCATTTGACTGACTTATTATAAATGTAGAAATCGTGCATATCGAGCATAAAACTTAAATCGCCAAAACTCAAAAAATGTAAAAGATACAAAAGAGCTGATCATACCAGAAGAGTTGAGGGCCTTGTGACCTGTTAAACAAGGCATCACCAACTGGCGGACCGTGGTCCGGATCCGGACCAAAACTTCATCCTATCTGGACCCGTGGCCAAGTTGTAATGAATGAAATGTAAGAATAAGAACAATATTTTTTAAGTAGTAGTGCTGGGCAATTAATCTAAAAATAATCGAGACTGACATTCAGAACCTTTAACTGACACAATCTTACACATGTTGGGTATTTTGGTTATTTAAAAATTCTGTTAACCCTTTCCCCACTGGGGTTGCCAACTCCCATGCATCTGCCATGCGTCTCAGGCTTTTGGGCTCTGTCTCATGCTCTCATGACACAGAGGAAAATCTCATGCCCAAACACAGCGAGGGTAGAGGTGGACAGGTCTGACAGTCCGCTCCAGTGCGCACAAATGTCCAACAGCCCGCAACAGCGTGGACATGTGCCACAGCCCACTCTGACTGGAACAGTTTTACAAACTGTATCGATCCTGCTAGGTTTTCCAACAAAACACCTGTCATTGCGCGCAACCGATATGCATGGAGACATGTCTGACAGCCAGCTCATCTGTCATGTAAAAAAGTGAGGGACTTCGACTCGAGAACAGCTGAGTGTGTGACAGCCACATTGTTCATTATCGCGGATCTAACAGCTTATGGTCCGTAAGCAGCGCAGTGAGACAAACAGAGCACAGCTTCTCCTCAGAGCACCAAAGTGTCTGAAACAGACAAATTTGGTGGAAAGTGCCATCTATACACTACTTTGTGTTAGTTTCAGGTTTCATAAGACTTTGGATGAATTATTTAGAAACAACAGGATGCATCGCTCCGTGTCTCATCAAGCCGCTCAAACTGAGTTCTCATTATTTTTACCAGGGGCTGATGCAATGTTTTGGGGGCCTGGGGCCACAAGCACATGACCTTATGTTCACCCTTTCTCTAACTGGGAGTGTTGGCAGGCTGTTGGCAGCTATAGGAAAGATAGGCCTACGCAAAAGATTTTAATTCGTGAGTAAAATGATTAATAGCACAGAAGATTCACAGAAGTTGAAGTCAGAATCCTGCAGTCAGGAGAGGTTGGCCTATTAATTAATATTAATATAATTCTGGAAAGTCTAATAAATAATAATAAATCATGTTTATTACACTCCAACACACCATAGTCAAATGAAACTGTATCAGTGAACTATGAGGGCAGTAAACAAACCTAAAAAAAGCAAACGCAAAATAATCATTCATTAATCATAATCGAGGTAAAAATGTTCAATTAATCGTGATTCTGATTTTAGGTATGAGGTTCGGACCATTGCTGGGAGAAAATTTTGGCAACTGGACCCCTTTGAATATTAGTTGAATGCCCCTGCGTTAAACAGTTAAATGGAATCTCTAGCTGAAAGTATGCGGAAGCAGTAGACTTTGAAAGTGGGCTGGGTTATAGGGAATTGGAAAAAATTCCCCATTCATTTAAATGGGGAAAAAAAGTTTAAAAAAAAGCTTAATATTTTAAAAAGTATAAAGAGTAGAAATAAGAAAAGTCATAGCAGTCGATTCAGGAGAGGCTGAACATTTTGATAGTTTAATGGTTTAAATAACACAAAGTATAAAGAACTAGTTAGCGGACAAAAATCATACGGAATTGAAATAAGAATAAAGAAAAGAAGAACAATAGTGTGGCTGCTGAAGCATCCACACTAATAAAGAAAAGAAGAACAATACTGTGGATGCTTATGCAGTCACACTAATGACTGTTTGACAAGGTCTGTCGCCTTCTGTATTCTGTTTAATCACACAGCCGCTCACTCTCTGTTAGCTTGTTAGCTACTTTAGCTTTAGCTCTGGTGAGCGATGGCTTCTCTCTGCTCTTCTCCCTCTTCTGCTGCTCTCTCCTGCTCAGTGTGTCAGTGTGTTTAGTTACTCCTCTGCCTGATAGTAGTACTTGTAACAACTTGTTACAAGTGTAGTTTATTTGCTGCGCTGGAGGCGAGGCTTAGCGATCTGGAAGCGCAACACCACACCATGGAAAATCCCTTTTTAGCTGGGATAGTTAGCAAGCCCCCTGTAGCCGGTGCAGACCGACATGGCATAGCATCTGCTAGCCGTCCCCCGGCAACCCCCGTGCAGCCTGGAGGCTGGGTGACTGTCCAAGTGACGCATAGTAAGCCGAAGCCCACAGTAAACCTCCCAACCCCCCTTTCATGTTTCAAATAAGTATTCCCTGCTCAGGGACACAACCCTGGTCATTGGTAGCTTTGTTTTGCGAAACACGAAGACACCAGCGGCCATAGACAAATGCTCTCCTATCTAGGAATCTCGCGGAGTTTATTAAAAGCCCAAAGCCATGACATCCTAGAGTGGGGACCAGGGTGCAGAGTCACAGTCTTACACGCTTCTCTGAGCTAGCACTCACACACCCATAATGTAAATGTTATAAAATTGGTGTCTGTCCCCTGACCACTTCATTTGTTTAAATCTAAAATAAATAAAAGGGGAGTTGTACAAAAAAAGTCTCATAAAAATTAATACATCTTCTGTCAAACAGCATCATAACAGGAGAATTAAATGTGGACTCTTAAACATTACATCCCTATCAACCAAAGTTCTTTTAGTTACTGATTTAATATTGGATAATCACATTGATTTATTATGCCTCACTGAGACTGTGGTGTTTGTGATTATTGTGACAGCTTGTGAGTGTTTGGGACTGTCTGTGTGTATGCTTGGGTTGTCTGTCTGTCTTTCTGTGTTGCAGGGGCTGGGCGTGGCTTCCTGGTGCTGGAGCATTGGGCACACTCTCTCACCTGCGCCTCATCTGCAATCATCTCCTCACAGCTTAAATACTTCACCTCTCCTCAGCGCCAAATTATTGCCAGCTTCACAAGTAGTAGATCGGCTGTCTCAATTTGATATTCTCTTTGTGATTTTTTGACTTGCTCTTGTGCTTTTTGGATTTTTGCTCATTGTTCCTTTTAGTGTTTTCTCCAGTGCTTCTCATCTCCAAGCTCCAGCGCCTCACCACCCAGCCCCTCGCCTTCGTGTTCAGTCACCGTCTCGGGATCTTCACCACCCTCCACCCCACCTCATTAGACATATCCTATCCCAGACAGATGCTGAAAAATTTGTACATGCATTTGTCATCTCTAAGCTGGAATACTGTAATTCCCTATTATCCGGTTGCCCCAACAAATCACTTCACGTCTCTCCAACTGATGCAGAACGCTGCTGCACGTGTTCTAACAGGAACCAAGAAAAGGGACCATATTTCTCCTGTTTTATCTTCGCTGCACTGGCTCCCTGTAAAATCCAGGATTGAATTTAAAAGCCTTCTCCTTACTTACAAAGCTCTAAATGGTCAGGCTCCATCCTATCTGTTGCAGCTCATAGTTCCTTACCAACCCTCAGAGCTTTTGGCCCGATCCGGCGGGGTGGTTTTGAGTCCGTTCAGACCTGCCACTCTGGCTCTGCTTCCTCTTTCTTTCTTTTCTATTACTGCTCTCTGGCATTCATATTTTAAGTAAGTCGTAATTGCTGATCAGTGACCCTAGGATCCTCATTGAGTGCTTATCCCTTTTGCTGCTCACCACCTTGGGTCTGTTGAACTTCACTACGCTAATCTCATTGCCTCTCCGGAGCATTCCTGCTCCCTCATTTCCTAGCTTTCCTGGATCCTGGCTGCAACCCTGGCTCTGCCTGATCGTGGTGATATCTGTGCTGGCGCTGTGACCATGCCTTTGGTTGTGCTGGTTGCGCCGATGCCGTGATTATGCCTTTGAACACCTCCCTTTCAATGTATGCACGAGACTCTTATCAACACCCACAATATCATCATAGAGTGCATTTGATAATTTCACACCTATCGTTATTGTAATATAACATGCGTCTGTTTCCACTATTGCTGTGCCTCTCTCCCTCACCCCCTCTCTCTTTCTCTTTCCTTTCCTTTCTTTTTTGGGAGTTTTTCCTCTTCCTGATTGGATACAGATTCTTCCCTGTTGAAAAAAATGTATTTGTGGATCAAGACACGGCAAAGAAGTCTCAAAAAGTTCTCACACACAAATGCAGTGAAGTTCACAAATCGCAACAAGTTTGTAAATGCAGATTCAACAATTTGTGAATAAATGTCACAACATACATGTATCATTTAGATGAAAATTGCAGATTCTTTTAAAAAAAGATATCTGTGGATTTCAATTATATATATTTTAAACAAGTAATATTTTTGTATGCATCAATTTTATATATTTAAAACAGGTAATATTTGTGTGTGCATCAGAAATACATTTGTGAACTTTATTAATTTCTATGTGGATTACTTTTAGATTTATATATGTAACCGGTGGTTACTGCACCAAGTGTGACCGGCGTGTCTGACTCTGCGTTGTGTTGAAGAAAAGACTCATACGTCGATCTTTTTGGAGGCAGTCTCCATTTATTCTTACATGGCTCCTGACCTAAACAGCTTAAAACACACAAATCCTCCGGTCAATCACCACAAAACACGCCCCTCTCCCACGGAGATCGGTAACAGAGAGGCCACGACACACAAAATTATAGATTAAATAATTAAAAAAAAGAACATAACATACCTGACGAAACAGCGCAAAACACACAAATCCTCCGGTCAATCACCACAAAACACGCCCTACGAATCAAACAACACAAAACATATGTTTCAGTGCAAAGTAAGTGTCTCAATGTAATGTGTTCAAGCTAGCCAGTGAACTTGAAAATGTAATTAGAACATGTTAAGGAAGACATTTCCTCGGACTGCGGATTCGCTTACCTCTCCAACGGAGAACGGTAACAAGAGGGAAGCGAATTGGCCTTGGCGCTACTTGTAAAGGCGGCGTTACACCATAATGTGCCCGTAGGGGTACAACCTGGAACAAAGGTTCCACTTACCGACCCGGAAGATTAAATGGTCAGGTATTAACTAAAACCAAACATAAATAAAACAAACTTACACATACACAGTTTTTGTGTAATTATGGCAATAATACATTTAGAATACACACATTGCTAGTGTATGACTGACCCTGTTACACTCACCCCCCCAGAATTACACAAAAATCTGGGTAGCAAAACAATCACCGTATCACACAGGCCATTAAGAAAAACAACAAATTACATCAATCAGCAATAAGACTTCCTAATAAAAAGGATAAGAGAACAGAGACTTGCTTGGCGCTTAGCAAGGACTCACAGTACTCTACAGACAAAATGAGGTGCCTTAGACACCACATACACAGGCCAACGATGCAGGTGAGTAAAAAAAGGGAAAAGAAAAAAAAAAGAGAGAAAAGGGCCCTAAATAGCAACATGTAATCATAATAATATACAGAGCAGCTAATCATAACACGCCACCCTGATCCACACACTTCACACATGAAGAACAGAACGGGGGCCTGATTGAACCCCTAGAATGGACTCAAGTTGTGCCATGGACTCAATCAATCGGCACACTGGTCTAATAACTCTACCAAACCGTGAGGTAAGTTCAGATGCTCGAGGCGGATTGACAGGTATTGGTTGCGGCAGGAGAGCTGGGGAGGCTATGAGGGGGTCCAGAGCAGTGGTAGAACCACCAGCGGCAAGAGGCCGCCACAGAAGGGGGGTTCTGACAGCCTGAACTCGGTGGTTCATCAATGGAGGATTGCTCACGGACCCATGAGGCAGTACGGCCATCATCCCAGTCATCAACACTCAGGAGAGAACCAGCAAGGGACAGCTCAACCGTTGCAGCTGCAGTGTCCAAACCAGACACATCAGTCTCATGCCAAACAGAATCAGGGGGGCCTTCGGTCATGCCAGGGGTGGGTATGGACATGGAAGCACCACCAACCAAGGCTTCCTCCAGCGGAAGGAAGTTGACCTGAAGCAGCAGGTTTCGGTGAACTACACGTTCATTCCCCTCTGGATCTCTGATCCGGTAGATATGCAAGGCGGGTTTTGAGGCCACCACAGTATGTACAACAGGCAACCACTTGTCAGAGAGCTTACGTTTCCCCTTGACACCTTTGTTCGCCAGCAGCACCTGGTCACCGAGAGACAGAGGCTGACCTTTGACCCGTTTGTTATACTGGTCACACTGATGTCTCTGCTCAGCCTTGCAGTTCCTCTGAGCCAGTGCCATGGCACAGTGCAGGTCTTCCAAAAGCGATTTCACATAGGCATTATAGTCACACACAGTCACATCATGGAGCACGTTCTTGAAGAGAAGGTCGACCGGTAGCCTAGGGACTCTCCCGAACATCAAGTAGAAGGGCGCGAACCCAGTGGTCTCATGAACAGTGCAATTGTACACAAATGTCATGGTCTGGATCATTTGCGGCCACTTCTGTTTGGAGCGAAGGGGCAGAGATCTCAACATGTTTCCCAAGGTACGGTTAAACCTCTCTGTGCTGCCATTCCCCATAGGATGGTAAGGTGAGGTGTGGGACTTGTCAACCCCTGACAACTTTAGGAGCTCAGCAATCAGCTCACTTTCAAAGTTTGCTCCCTGATCAGAATGGAGGCGCTGAGGGAAGCCATAGATGCAGAAGAAGTTGTCCCACAGCTTCTTGGCCACCCTCTTAGCAGTTTGGTCCTGGCAGGGAAAAGCATGTGCCAACCATTGAAGTGATCGGTGATTACAAGAACATCCACTGACTTATTGTGATTGTCCTCTGCTGACCAAAAGTCGATGGATACAAGCTCAAGAGGGGCAGAGGTCTTAATACTCTCCAGAGGGGCTCTTGCGGAAGGCTCGGGAGTCTTGCTGAGAACACATCTGTGGCAGTGCTTCACATGATTGCGGACATCCTTCTCCATGTCATTAAGAAAGCGCTGGCGGGCCAAAGAAAGTGTCTGAGGCTGACCCTGATGACCAGCGTGGTCATGAACACCTGACAATGCATCTGCCTTCAGAGACTCAGGTACAACAAACTGGAACCTCTTCTGTTTGGTCAGGGGATCCTTTGTCACTCTATAGAGGACTCCGTTCAGAAGCGTCAACTTATCCCATTGCTTCAGGACTCTCAGGGTTGGCTGACTTTCATTGTAGCGTTCACGCCTGGAAGGTCTGCGCTTCCTGTCAACATAGTGAGCGACCCTTGAGATGACTGGGTCCTGCTGCTGGTGTGACTGAAGCTCAGTAAGAGACAAGGAGGGCAACACGTCCTGGCCAGGAAGTGCCAAGGTGGTGAGGTGGTCAGCCAAGGAGGCTGCACGCTGTCTGGGAGCAGAGTCCCACTCATCCAAAGAGGAGAGAAGAGAGGAGACATCATCCTCAGACATTGAGCCCTCAATAGCAGCAGAGTGGGAGGGAACCCCTAGTGACTGTGGCTGGCACGTGAGGTGGAAAGCATCCCGCACGCGTCCATCACTGACATCGCACACCTGCTCTAGCAGCTCGGAATAAGGTTCACACAGCAGCCGCTGCCTCAGGGGCTTCACAAATGGGTCTCTGCTGAGGGCATCCGCCACCACATTCAGTCTGCCTGGAATGTGTTTGATCTCAAGAATACAGACCAGCTTAGAGACCCACCGTTGCTCACAAGCGTCAAGTTTCGGCTTGGTCAAGATGTATGTGAGCGGATTGTTGTCGGACCAGACAGTGAACCTATGACCCTTGAGCCAGTGGCTAAATTTATCGCAAACCGCCCATTTCAAAGCCAAGAATTCCAGCCTGTGGGCAGGATAGTTGGCTTGACTGCGACTGAGGGTTTTACTCGCAAAGGCGATGGGTCTTGCTTTCTCCTCACCAGCAGGCACCTGCGACAGGACTGCACCCAGACCGTCAAGGGAAGCATCGGTGGAGAGGATGAAAGGCCTATCAAAATCTGGGTGTGCCAACACCACACTGTTGAGCAATGCCCTTTTCAGATCGTCAAATGCTCTCTCACAGGCAGGAGTCCAGTCCTGAGGAGTCAGCTCTCGGAAGGTACCAGCTCGTCTCCGACCAAAAGAACCTTTAGCCCTCCTCTTCTGCCCTGCAGTCAAGGTGTAGAGTGGCTTTGCGATGGAAGAACAGCCAGGAATGAAATGCTGGTAATACAGCACCATCCCAAGGAAAGATTTGACCCTCCGTTGAGATGGTGTGCGGCCGTCATCATGCATGAGGTCCTCCTTCCTAAAAGCAGAGATGGCCTTCACTTTCTCCTCGTCGACTGAGACACCACTGCTGTCCACCATGTGACCAAGAAACCTCACAGACCTGCGCAGAAAGTAGCACTTCTTCTGCGCCAGCTTCAGATTGTTGGCTCTGAGCCGCGAGAAGACAGCCTCCAGCCGTTTCAGGGCTTCCTCCTCGGATGGAGCAAAGACGAGTAAGTCGTCCAGATAACAGAGGAGGCTGGAGAAGTTCAAGTCACCGAACACACTGATCATCATCCGCATAAATGATGCGGGACTGTTGCATAAGCCCTGGGGGAGTCGGTTGTACTCGTACAGGCCTAAGGGTGTCGTAAAGGCCGTGTACCGCCTGTCGGACTCATGGAGGGGGATGTTGTAGAACCCCGATGTGAGATCCATGGTGCTGAAAAAGGCGTTCCCACCAAGGGCAGCAAGACAGTCGGCCTGGTGAGGCAGCGGGTGGGCGTCCTTCACGGTCTTGGCATTAAGCCAGCGAAAGTCAGTGCAGATCCTCCAGCTCACCTGACTTCTTCCAGACAAGGACCAGTGGCGAAGCATATTCACTGACTGACTTACTGATGATGCCTTTCAACTCCATCTCAGACAACACCTCTCTCAGTTTATGATAGTGTGCTGGAGGGACACGGCGATAGGGCAGCCTGAAGGGGCGATCATCAGTGAGATGAATTCGATGGACAAACTCCTTCGCTTCCCCACAGTCCAGCTTGTCTTTGGAGAAGACATCTTGGTAAGTGAGCACAAGTTCAGCAAGCCGCTGTTTCCATTCATCTGACACCTCACAGCCTTCAAGGTTGATGTCTGCCAACCCACAGTCCTTAAGCCGCTGCAAGGGGGTAGAGGTGGCATCCGAGTTGGTGTTAGGGTCAGCTGACTGGCCGGTCTGTGGCCTACTCACACCCTGGGAAAGAGGGAGGTCCTCCACCGCCACACAAGGAAACACATCTGCCACTTTTGCGTTGCGGCGCAGTGTCACAGGTTTCATTGTTGGGTTAAGGATCTTCATCGGGACCCAACGATCTCCCACATGGGTGTCACAACCAAATCCGACAATGATGTCTTTAGGAGCTGAGCAGGGAAGAGGTTGGCTCCACAATGACAGTGCTCCCAGGTGACACAGGAGCACTACTGGACAGCTTACCCCATACCAAATACTCCCCCTGTGGCGCAAGAGTGATAGCCTGCCGCAGGCTGACAGTGCCAACTTTATCAGGCAGTTCAGGACCAGACCACCTGGTGATGCAGCTGAGCAACTGAAGAAATTGCTCACAATCAGGGTCTGAAGTGTTGGAGTGGATGAGCTCCCAATACTTCTCATCAGACTTCATCCTCTGTATTACGGGCCTAATGACATTGCTCCCAATGATGAGCTTGTCTCTCTGCCCCGGGACAAGGAAAGTTGGCACAACAAATTTTGACCCATAAAGCTCAATTTCTAGGTCATAGATACATGTAGGTTGTATCGAAAGGCCACCACAGCCGATAAGAACCACCCTCTCAGGCACAGGCTGAGGACTGGGGAGAACACCAGCGGCTCTAAGCTCAGACTCGGCCTCTACACTGAGTGTGCATGACATGCTCCCCGAATCAAGCATCCCTTTCAAAGTAGACTGACCTCCGATAGATACTGGAGCATAAAACAGATCACTAGCTCCTTCTACTCTATGTGAACCCACAACAATAACTGTCTTGTCATCAGGAACACTACTACAGCAGTTCACATAGATCGACCGCAAGTCATTTTCTTCACTGAGGGTGTCACTAATACCGCCCATGCTACCCCTCTCACGACACAGGCGAGCTAGTTTAAATCAGCATTGGAGGGAGAAGGTGATGGCATGGCTGGGGAAAGAGAGGCCTGCTGGCACTGATTTCTAATGTGACCAGGACTGAAGCAGTTGAGGCACAACCTATAAAGCCTACAATGTGCATGGGTAGAGTGGTCCCTGGAACCACAGACCTTGCATGCAAAGAGCTCAGAAGACTGCGGGTTACGGGGATGACCAGTTTGGCGGTGTGCTGGTTGACGATTGTCTGGCTGACGGCTGACTGGCCTTTGATTGGTTGCAAGGGAAGCGTTGCACAAGGAAAGAACTTTGTCAAACATCGCCACAACCTGTTGAACACCAGAATTGTCAGTAGGAGATTCAACGGCAGCAAGAGCCGGGCCAGAAATGGCAGAAGGAGGCAGGGGCAAAGAAGCAGACTCACATGGTTTCACCACAACGGTGTCTGACTGGGTCTGACTGTAGGCTAGGGCAGAAGCCATTGGGGAGCTAGTAGGGGGCTTCGGCTGGTGTGCTACTAAAGCAGCCTGGGACATGCTAAGATCAAGAGGGTGAAAAGAATCACACATGCTCTGATTGTAGGCCGACAAATCCACTGCGATTTGGACTGGGCTGCTGACTGTCTCATATTCCTCAGGTGAGTATCTAAGCGCTCCTGAACCTCAGCTGCTGTCCACCGCTCCAGGTGCCTTCAGCTGGAATGACATGGCAAGCTTGGGGGTCGGGACAATGATTAATAAACATCAAGACCACCTCAGCACTGGGGTCCTCCACAGATTTACCCGCCTCGAGACACTCATCAGCAGCATCGATGGACTTGTTAAGGCGGATCCAATAGTCCATCGCACTCTCACCAGCACGTGGAATGGTGCTGTAAAAATCTTTCATGGGCAAGTTAGAGTATGACAGCTCACTGAAGTTACCTTTCAATATGTCAAACACAGCTGTGGGCAGGTCGACCGTGCTCAGCTCAGGACGGCTGCGGAGCGACACCTTCACCACATCCCGAGCTTTACCGGTTAGTCTTGACATTATCAGGTCAAACATTTCAGCATGAGTGTCACATTTCACCCTTTTCAGGTAACATCTCATCATGTCCTCCCATTCATGAACAGAAAACACATCAACATGATCACCCCTGAAGTAAGGTGGAGCTTTGGTGTCTGACTGCACAACAACCTTTAACTGTGATAAACCAGTATCGCTGGATGACTGACTTGCAGTGGGAGACTGAGGCTGGGCAGTACTAGGCTGGCGCATAGTGTTAAGGCTGGCTGAGATGTTTTCTCCAATCTGTTGTAGCCAGATTTGCTATCATGTCTCCATAGTAATCAACAGGACATGACTTGGTGCTTGGGGTCTGACTGAGTGATAGGCGGAACTAGCAGTGGGGGGTCAAAAGTGGGTTAACTGTCTGATCAGCTGTGTATTTGGGAACACCGGGAGACATCAACCAGCCCTTACCAGCAACCTGTTGGCCCCTCCCCACTCCAAATGTGACATTATGCATGTTTTCTTCCATATCATCAACCTCAGAAAAATCCACCCCTGACACCACGAAGAGCTATACTAATATAGCAATATAAGTGCAATATTGGCAGAAAAAAAAATATTTTTTTTAGAAAGAACCTTGAATACAAGGCACACCGTGACAGTTATGCACAATACAATAGCATGAGCCTAGCACAATAAAGAGCATCAAATCCCCCAAAGTGTAACTAAAATGCACATGTGCATGACCAGTTGTAAGGGATGACAAAAAAAATTAAATTATACGTAACTGATGTAAAACAAATAGACTCAGTTATAACAGACCCTCCTCGTTTTTACTGCTTGCATCTAATGCACTGGCTTGTCACAGTAGTATCACCAGCACATACCAACATGAAATAAAATCACGGGAGAAGGAAACGAGAAAAAAAAATAAATAAAAAATACGCACTCCTAAACAGAGGACGAGTGTCTCTTTAACGAAGCTTTGAATCGCTCCAGCAAACCTCGCTGGCGCCCAGCGAGCGGCGCAGTTCTCGGCGCCCATGGAGCAGCGTGATTTAACAGGAGGAGCAGCAGACAGGAGCCAGGTGTCGACAGTCGAATCCGGGGACCAGACTGACGCTGATCGTGGATGCCACGGGTGGTCACGGCACCAAGTGTAACCGGTGGTTACTGCACCAAGTGTGACCGGCGTGTCTGACTCTGCGTTGTGTTGAAGAAAAGACTCATACGTCGATCTTTTTGGAGGCAGTCTCCATTTATTCTTACATGGCTCCTGACGAAACAGCGCAAAACACACAAATCCTCCGGTCAATCACCACAAAACACGCCCCTCTCCCACGGAGATCGGTAACAAGAGGGCACGACACACAAATTATAGATTAAATAATTAAAAAAAAGAACATAACATACCTGACGAAACAGCGCAAAACACACAAATCCTCCGGTCAATCACCACAAAACACGCCCCTACACGAATCAAACAACACAAACATATGTTTCAGTGCAAAGTAAGTGTCTACTTAATGTGTTCAAGCTAGCCAGTGAACTTGAAAATGTAATTAGCACATGTTAAGGAAGACATTTCCTCGGACTACGGATTAACACCTCTCCCACGGAGATCGGTAACAAGAGGGAAGCTGAATTAGCCGAAACTACTTGTAAAGGCGGCGTTACACCATAATGTGCCCGTAGGGGTACAACCTGGAACAAAGGTTCCACTTACCGACCCGGAAGATTAAATGGTCAGGTATTAACTAAAACCAAACATAAATAAAACAAACTTACACATACACAGTTTTTGTGTAATTATGGCAATAATACATTTAGAATACACACATTGCTAGTGTATGACTGACCCTGTTACATATAGAATGAGAAATATTTGTGTGTGCATTGAAAAATATTTGTGTGTTGAGAGACATTTATATATAAATCCCAATATACATTTGTGAATACTTCTGTGTGCATTTATTCATTGTGAGACTCATGTAACTCCATATTCCTTCATGTGGCACTGGAGCTCGATATGCATCAAGTTGCTTTATGAGGAGTGTGTGTGTGCGTCTGTTTGACAGCTGTCTGAGTTCAGCAGTGAGAGGTATACAAAAGAGGAGTGGCCAACCTGGTTCTGGCTGGTCAGCCAAAATAATAAATTGCTTTATTTTCCCCCTCACACATACATTTATTTCAGTAAATTTAATTGAGATAATATTCAAACTTCAAGAAGAGGCCAGAGCAAAATCTAAGTAAAAGTATGAAATATATTTAACAGCTCATCACCACAGCCTCTGTGTATGAATGAGTCCCTTGTGGCAAGCTGTGATGCTGTGTATCTGCCTAAGGCTTTCATTGTGAAAGGTAAGAACTGAAGAAGTGCAGCTACTACACTGACTCTGTCAGTGTGAGACCCAAAAAGAGTTTGCTGTATTAGTTCAAATCGGCCACTGGTGATAGTTTAGTGATCAGCTGATGTCAAGTGCTGTAAACTGCAGAAGCAGAACCACAGAACCAGTAGTGTTCGAGGCGGCTTTGCCGCACCGTGCAGGTGTGTCTGTGTGAGTGACACAGAGAGAGCACAGGAACAGCTGCACAGAGCAAAAAAGTCATGAGCCCCTAAAAATGCACTAAAAATGCAGATACTCTCATTTAGAGTTTAATACATGACTATTTTGGCACAAAATATTTACCCAGCAATGTGGCCTACAGAGATTTTATCACATTGGGTGCTTGGCTAATTTGTGACCCCCTTTTGAATGTGAAGTCGACCAAAATAAATTTGTAGAAATTCAATAAGGTATGAAGGCTAAAATGAAAACGCAGGGTTACTTGTGATTCCCAAAGTCTCCAAAAGTAGGATGGGAGCCAGAGCCTTCAGCTACCACGCTCGTCTTTTATGGAACCATCTTCCAGTTTCGGTCAGGGGAACAGAAACCATTTCCACTTTTAAGTGTAGACTTAAGACCTTCCTCTTTAATAATGCTCATAATTAGGGCTGGCTCAGGTTGCCTGTGTTTTGTGATAATGGCTTTATAAGTAAAATTTACTTGACTTGCTTGGACCAGCCCCTAATTAGGCTGACATAGGTTTAATCTGCCTGGGGACTTTCTGTGATACACTGAGCTCCTATTTCCTTCTCTTGGTCCCATCAAAAAAAGCTCATGTCTGTTTACTACATTACACTAACTCCATCCCCTCCCTGGAGCGTTCCTGCTCCTTTGTTTCCTAGTTTTCCTGGATCTTGGCTGCAATCTTGGCTGTGGCTGATTGTGGTGATAGCTGTGCTGGTGCTGTGACCCTGCCTTTGGTTGTGCTCATGCTGTAGCTGCACTGATACTGTGCAGCCACAGCAGACTCTCCCCCTCTCTTTCTGTTTCCTTTTGGTCATAATTGTAATTTAGTTGTTATTTACGATATCTACAGAGCCATCTTGGCACATCAAAGCAAAAAAAAATTATATCAGATATCACATTTTAGGACTTCTGATGTGTCTTGCCACGTTTCAACATTGATATATCTAAAGATGATACTGCCAAAAACAATTTTATTAACACTTTATATTCCTTTTCTTTTTTTCCCACAATTAATACTTTTACCAGAGTTACACAATCCAGTAAGTTGATTATTGATAACATCACAAACATTCAAAACACGTGTGTGAAAGCCTTAAGGCATATCATGGGATGCCTTTTATGACTGTAGTGATCCAGATGATGCATACAGTGCTCTGATTCATAAAATAACTGATTCTATTTGGCACATCATCCCTGAAAAGACAGTTGTAGGCAATGTGATCGATAATAATAAATGGATTACAAAGGGAATTTTAAAATCTATTGTCTAAGGATAAACTTCATAAATTATAAAGTGACAACCGTAACAAAAAATAAACGTACACATATTATTCGAAAGGGCAAAGGTAGCCATTATACAGATTTGATACAAAGAAGCACATGGTGACACTAAAAAATCTTGGAAAGTGCTAAACCATGTTCTCTGCAGAGGCAACAAAAGCACTGTGCTTCCTGTGAGTATGACCTCACGTAGTGCTAATAATCTAAAAAATGTGAGTAACGATGCAAATATCACTAATAGCTTTAATAACCATTTCATCTCTATTGTAGAAAATCTCTCAAAGAAAATTAGTCAGCCTCAGGTTGCTTCGTTCAAGCAATATTTACAAGGTAGTTAATTGAATTCCTTTTTCTTTAAGCCATCTAACAAAAAAAGTTCTTGATATCATCATGAAAATGAAGAGCTTACAAGTAAGTGAAGCAGATGAAATTTGTAGCTAGATTCTGAAAGCCAGGGCCGGCTCTACCTAATTTGGTGCCTTAGGCGCCCTAACCCTAACCCACACCTCGCACCTCTGCACCCAATAACGACACATCACGTGCTCACAAATAATTTAGGAACATGTCACTGTTTATTTATTTGTAATGTTAATATATATATATTTTTCTAGACAGAAAACACTAAGTGAGGGTGCCAGTGGGCATAGAAAATTATTATTTTATTATTATTTTCCCTCGAGGCCAAGGGGGACTGGCGGCGTGGTGGCGCCCCTCCAGCAGATGGCGCCCTAGGCGACCGCCTGTATCGCCTATGCCAAGAGGCCCTGCTGAAAGCCATTGTAAATGAAATAGTGGTGCCACTAGTTTACTGCATCAATTTATCATTAGCATCTGGGGTTGTGCCAGAAATGGCAAAGATTGCAAGAATCGTACCAGTCTTTAACTTTGGAGACAAAAATGATATGAACAACTATCGACCAATATCTATTTTGCCTTCACTTTCAAAAGTATCAGAGAGAGTTGTGTATAGCAGACTGAGTTGCTAGCTAGCTTGTTCTCATTGTAATATTAACGATGCCACGGACAAAGGTGATTGTGGTGTTGGTGGGTTTTTTTTTGGACTTGTCAAAGGCCTTTCACACTATTGACTGTGAGATGATGTATGATGTATAAATTGTCTCATTGTCATATCAGAGGCAAGACATTTAGCTGTTGTAGAAGCTACCTATGTGATAGACAGCAATATGCATTCATAAATGGAAAAAAATCTTTCAGTAAATCCATAAAATATTGAGTTCCCCAGGGTTCCATCTTGGGGTCGCTCCTTTTTATCCTGTACATAAATAAATTTGTTTACTCCTCAAATGTTCTACATAAAATAATGTTCGCTGACAATACCAATCTGTTTCTATTGCACAATTGTCTCACATACTATTCTGTTCCTACAAAAACTCAATAAATGCTGAACATGTATTAAAATAAATGGGCAGGATATTGTCAAATTTCACGTAACACCTACCCAAGTCATCTAAAAAAATTACAGTCTTTGCAAAAACAAGATAGAGGCAGCTCTCTATCTCGCCCTCTCTATCATAGCCTTGGTCTGCTCAAAGTTAAGGAAATTAATTTTCTGCTTGTTCCTGTTTGCTCTTCTCAACATACATATAACACCAGAACAGAACACCTCATAACAGGTAAGAAGCGCATACTAAAATGCAAAAGCTTTAGAGGTCATGTGTAGAGGGCCGCAACATGGAATGAGCTACATGACAACATTAAAACATCTCATTCTATTCACTTCTTCTTCAAAGAACTTAGAGACACCTATCACAAACATATGTGTGATGCTGTTTTGTTTTACTGCTAATGTTTTGTTATGAAATGCATTTTAGTCTACAGCAGGAACTTTGTCTAACCTTCTGTGCCAGTATTCTTAATCCCTTGAGGCCATAAGTGGATGAGCTTGTGTTTTTCTTCTTTCTTTTTTTCTTTGCTCTGGTACTGGAACTCTTATATTGGATCTATGCAGATATAGTGAATACAAGGTACAAGGTACAAGGCAGATTTATTTGTGATTTTTCGTAAACGTGGTTTAAGAAGAAATGAAATTAAAGTTGATTCTAAATCATCTTTTTGGCATCGAAGGAGGAGTTGAGGAGTCTCACAGCCTGGGGAAAGAAGCTGCTCTTTAGTGTGGTGATTCGGCAGTGGATCCTTCTGTATCTTTTTCCAGATGGTAGCAGGGTGAACAGACTGTGGCTGGGGTGGCTGCTGTCTTTCAGTATCCTTTGGGCTCTGTGCAGAGACCTCACTTCATTGAAGTCACTGATGCTCTGTAGATGGGAACCAGTGATGTTCTGGGCAGTTTTAACCACCTGCTGTACAGCCTTCCTGTCCTGGGCCGTGCATGAACCATGCCAATTCGGGATGTTTCCGGTCAGTATGCTTTCTGTTGCTCCTCTGTCGAAGTTAACCAGGATCTTGCTCTGGAATTCACCCTTCCTAAGTTTTTTGATGTTTTGATTGGGATCTTCTGTCTGTTTGTTTTGTTCAATGGTAGTGTTTCTTTTGTTTTGTTGAGTCTTGGATGTTACATGTTCTTAGGGCCCCCTCCCAAAAGCTTCAGGTAGCTTACTTGGGGTGTCCCTTCACATGTCTCTTACATTGTATTGCACTCTATTCAGCACCATTATGTTATTTATATTATATATGATGAAGTACAAAGCCAATCAGAGAGAGCTAATCTCCCTGCTCTCCACATGCATATGAGGAAGGCACTTACATGGACGTGGCAGCAGAGGAGCACTTTAGATTGAAAGCTAATTAGACAAACAAATTGCACAGAAGCTTATTGGATCTACACATATTGATAGATACTAATGTCATGGGTGTCATGTGACTTTGAAATTTAAAATAGTAAAAACTGATAAAATCTACTGGGGAGTGTGCTGACTCAAAACCGCATGCAGACAATGGGGTAATACATAGATTTACTACTAGTAAAATGATGAGTTAGAAAAAAAAGTTAATAAGAGCAATTTAATAAAAACAAGTAAAAAATTAATTAAAATAAATCAAAATAAGCTCAGTTACTCAGTCAAAAAGAAAAAAACAGCCTCTTGGTTGCAGCACAGTGATGGTCCTGAGCTCATCCTACTCGTGGCATCTTCAGCTAGTCAATAGAGTAGAACCCATCAGGAGACTTATCTGTCTCTGCCTCCTCTTTTCATCAGGTATTAATAAAACATGAAATCAAATTAAACTAAACAGGATGAGCAAACATAAATTACCAGATCCAAAAGACAAAACAAATATTCACATCAATAAAGCAAATAAAGCGATGGGAAATAATTCAAATAAACAGGGAAAGCAACAAAAAAAAAAGAAGGAAAGTAATGCAACCAAATGAATTAAAAATCGCAAATCAATCAATATCAAACCAATGTAAACTAAAGGGCAAAATGCACACAAAAAACAGATTCTTTCCTTAATTAGTAAGTCAATCCCTGATGTAATATCAGTACCGGTTCACCCAATACGCACACTACGCGTGTTGCGTTAGGCCCCGCAAGCCAATAGGGCCCCGTGGAAAAAAAAAACAAAACATGACGACGTCACCGTCCGTCGCGTGCGTGTCCCACATTCCGCATTCCGCATCAGCCTAGCAAGAAAGCGTTTAGCACGCCACGATCATTGACTGTATAAGGCCACGATGAAGCGGAGTTATCCCTCCGGAAATGAAAAAAGGAGGAAGAAACAACATGAGAATGAACTGCGGGAACAGCAGTCAGGTAACTCTCATCTCCGGGTGGGAGAGTGGGAGGGACTTGTCTGTGTTTGACCTACATTAACAGGGCAGTGAGCCCTGGGAGAACCCCGGTCTCTGTGTGCATCTTGTTGGCTTCTATAATTTTAGTTGTAGTATAGTTACAACTGCAAAATGGAAAATAATGGATAAATATTGACTAAGATTGAATTTTGTTTGTTTGGATAGCCCACAGGCAAAAATCGATGCAGATATCTTAGTAAATAAATAAAATTTGTGAAATATTATGACAATGGTGCTAAATAAATAATAATTATATAATAAATAATAATATAAATAAATACCTACATTTGGGGTATATGAATGTAAAACAAGTGCAGCCAATCTGATAGAGCTGAATTAATAGTAGCCCATATTTTACAGGTGCTATGCTTAAGTTTCTCACCACAAGCTGGACCGTGACCTCTCTCAGTGAGGTTGGCCCCCAAAGGTAGCTTCTCCCTCGCCACAGGTCTCAGTGCCTAGCCATGTCTCGCTAGCCATGTCTCTTTAGTAACAGCTGGTGTGTGCTGGTGTATGTGTGCGTGTGTGTGGGTGGGAGGGGGGGATGTTCGGGTGCCTTTGCGAATATGTGTGGGAATATCTACATGAATGTGTGTGTTTTGTTGCATACGTATATGTGGGGGTGGGAGGGTCAGGCTGTCTGTATTTTTCTTGATTTTCTTTGATGTTTTTCATTTCTGTTATTGTTTTTAATCTCTGTTAGGCACTTTGTGTTACTCTTTGTATGAAAAGTGCCATACAAATAAAGATTTGATTTGATTTGATTTGAAGCAGCACAGACTCCAGCCAGTCAGCCAGTGGAGGGACAGAGCCAGCTGCATCTAGGACAGGCACAGATGAGCCAGTTTCATCATCCAGTGCAGGCACAGGCACAGATGAGCCAGCTTCATCATCCAGTGCAGGCACAGGCACAGATGAGCCATTTACACCTTCAACCGGCACAGATGAGTCATATGCAGCCACCTCAGGCAGTACAAGCAGCACAGGTCCAGTACAGCCACCATTGTCAAGTACAGACACGGGAAGAACAAGCAGCCTCAGCCACTATTCACACAACCACGTGTGCACAGCAAGAGTCAGAAGCTAGCTCAGACCCTAAAGCAACAGTCTCTGCTCCACCAAATGATCCAGCAGACTGGCCTCCAGTCTTAACGGACTGTATGCGGACTGAGTTAGTGCGCAGAGGTCCATTCAAGCCAGGAGTGGATTTTTCTTACCCCAAAGACAAGTCCAGAAGAGGGTTTCATCCAGGGTTATTACAGAGACGGCTGTCAAATGGTGAAAAGATTACCAGGAGCTGGCTTTCATACTCAGTGAAAAACAACGCTGTGTATTGTTTTTGCTGTAAGCTCTTTTCCACAAAAAAACACAAAATAATAGGAGAAGGTGTTAATGACTGGTCAAATATCAACGCCATTCTGAAGCAGCATGAGGGTAGTCCAGAACACACAAGCAATATGATTAAGTGGAGAGAACTTGATCTGCGCTTAAGTCGTGGGAAAACACTTGACCACATAGAAATGACAGCGTTGGAGGCTGAAAGAAAGAGATGGCGAGATGTCCTTACACGCCTCATAAGTATCACACAGTCTCTGGCTGAAAAAAACCTAGCATTCAGAGGTTCATCAGATAAGCTCTTCCAACCAGATAATGGAAACTTTCTAAAAGAGGTTGAATTATTAGCTAAATTTGACCCTGTTTTGGAAAATCATGTCAGCAGAATTAAAGACGGAGAGACACATGCTCATTACCTTAGTAAGGACATACAGAATGAGCTGATACAGCTTGTGAGTGACAGGATTCTCACAACTATTGTGAATCAAGTAAGAGACTCAAAATCAGTGGCGTGCACGGGGAGGGGGGGGGGCCCAATTGTTGAAAAACGCGTGCTAAAGTGCCCCTTGGGAGCCAAAACGCGCATTAAAGTGCCCTCTTGGGAGCCAAAACGCGTGCTCAAGTGCCCTCTTGGACGCCAAAACGCGTGTTAAAGTGCCCTCTTGGACGCCAAAACGCGTGCTAAAGTGCCCTCTTGGGAGCCAAAACGCGTGCTCAAGTGCCCTCTTGGATGCCAAAACGCGTGCTAAAGTGCCCTCTTGGACGCCAAAACGCGTGCTAAAGTGCCCTCTTGGGAGCCAAAACTCGCTAAAGTGTCCTATTGGGTGGCAAAAGCACACACTAAATTGCCCTCTTGGATGGAAAAAACACTCAACTGCTCTCTTGGGTGGAAAAACAAACTAAACTGCTGCTGTTGGATGGACAATATTGATTCCAATGAAGACATGCAAGCTTTCCCAAAGTCGTTTTATGGTGCCGACAAGTTAAATGGATTCATTCAGTAAATGATGGAATAAATTGATAGCAGCTAGATAGATAGTAACTAAAAGTTTTAAAAACACACTCCCATTGTTAAAATGAGTCCATTCCATCCATTTTAGTATTCAGTTTTAGACACACACTCTCTCATATGGTCACAGTGAGGACGCACCCGCATTCAAACGAAGACCCACCCCTATCTGCCTCTGATTGGCCACCCGCCCTGGCCCTAACCTTAACCCACTGGTGTGCTGCGACAGTAGGCCCACTAGCCAATCAGAGGTAGGGCAGGTCTTTGCTAAATGTGGGAGAAAAAAACGAGGCGGGCTTAATGCTGACTGAGGTGCAGTCACAACTGTGCATCCTACTGCTGTGTGAGGTAGGTAACTAACCAGCTAATATAGCAAGCTGCCTCTGGAGTTACCAATAATGCATTAATAAATATTAGTGTATGTAGCCTGGAAGTTCTATTATTAGGTAGACATGCCTATTGCATGCACATTAAGGAGGAGCAACCTCACTACGTCTTGTGGGAATAGCTTTTCAAAGCTAGCAAGAAAAGTTAAAAGTTGGGTTAGCATTGCATATCAGGGTTTCCTCCAGGTTTAAGTTGACTTCCCCATCAGCTAAGTAGAACAGAGCTGGGTGAGCATTATGTTCTGTGAATGTAGCTTTAGTGTATATTATGATACACTTTGCAATAAAAATAGATCTGCAGTCATCTGTGCAAAGCAGATTTCCTGAATTTTGTGAAGGCTAGATACATTTAGGCTAGCTAATTTTAGAGACATGAATAAGCCACAATTTATTCCACGGAGCAGTAAATGTGTCTCAGAGCTTTTCAACAGCTATGGCTTAAGCTTTGATGTTATTTGTTTTATTTTAATTTCATTTATTTTTTTGCTGTTGAAACAGCATTACAAGAATGTACATTGTCTGATTCTCTAGAAGACTCTTCTTGAATTGTTGATTTTTTTTTTTTATAACAATGCATTATGTGGCCATATTTTAAATTCTCCAGTCAGCTTTTGGAATTGGCTTAATGTGGAAGGAGAGGGAGAAAAACAAACAGAGAAATATAAATAAATAAATAGATAAATAAATAAATAATCTTAATGCTGCTATCAGTCTGTCTACACCAGTCCACTGGCCACCTTTAAAAAGTACTTGCCGGGCCTAACAGTTTTTTGGGGGGAAACCCTTCATATTATATGATTACAGATTCAGAATGCCCAGGAAAGAAAGAAAACAGAAAGTCCTTAAAAAGCAGCTGGAAACTGTTGCAAAAGGCAGCTTGTCTTTGAAAGACTGGATCCAAAGAAACAAAGGAGGAGATCATGATAGAGTTATGTGTAGGCTTATAGGCTACCCCTCACTGTTAGTATTGTATCACTCAGAGCCAGTTTGGATTATCACAGAGAATTTGATGCTAACATGATCAAGAATGCTTAATTTGTACAGAAAAATAGTTCTCAAGGTTTAAATTCACCAGCATTTGAATTGACCAACCATAGACCTTTCTCCTCCAATCAAGCCAAGAATGTTAAGTAGTGCTGTATGGCATTGGCCTACTATTTGATAATACATTGGGCCACTTATCATACAATACAGTACACAGTACAATTATATTCAACTAGTATAATACTATTGTTATTTGCTCTATCTTAGAGAATAAAGACAGTGATGATGGAGATACCAGAGAGCCAAGGGATACAAGGCAGATAGAGGATAAAGAGGATGAAAATATTCAGGAGGAACATGATGATGAAATCAGGGAGGAAGAAGTTAAAGACACAGAGAAGACATATTGATATGGAGGGAAATGGTGATGATGAAGACAGAGAGAAGGGAAATGAGGATGATATGGAGGGAAATGGTGATGATGAAGACAGAGAGAAGGGAAATGAGGATGATATGGAGGGAAATGGTGATGATGAAGACAGAGAGAAGACTGACGACAGTGATATGGAGAGAAGTGATGATGAAGTTGAAGACATACCAGAGAAAACAGATGATGATACAGCAACAAATAACAATTATGCTCTCTTATCTTCATTAAAACATCCCACTGATCCAGCACATGTTCAAAAGCACAGCATAGATCACTCTGACAGATTTGTTGAGTTTTGTTGCTCCATTGGACCTTGCCAGCCAGTTGAAGGTTTCCCAAAAACTAAGGGGCGTTCATTCCACAGGGAGTGGTATCAAGACAATCCCTGGCTGGAATATTCTGTGGAAAGTGATTCCATGTTTTGTTTTAGTTGCCCCATGTATCACTGTTGTCCAACAGTGATACATGGGGTGTTCCAGCCAGACACCCCATCCATCTCTTTGAGAATTTCTCCTCCATTCTCTTGGATGAGACAACAGATGTTTCTCATGTTGAGCAAGTGTCCTTTGTTGTTCGTTTTGTCCATCAAATGGAAATCAAGGAGAGATTTTTACAGGTGTGTAATGTGAGCGGAACAACAGCAAAAGAACTGGACGATGTTGTGATGACAGTCCTTGAGGAGAATGGGTTAAAAGTGGAAAACATCAGGGGCCAAGGCTACGACGGAGCCGCTAACATGAGTGGAGGATACAACGGCCTGCAGTCACGAATTCAAAGCCACAACAAGAAAGCTTTATACGTGCACTGCCATGCCCACTGTCTCAACCTCGTCTTGGTGGAGAGTGCCAAATCAAGTCAGCCCTTTGTTAGTTTTTTCAATCTAGTTGAGAGTCTCTACACTTTCCTTGCCAGAAAACGCCATGCTGCATTTGTGACACTCCAACAAACCATGTACCTGGGTCAAAGAGTCTGTGAACTGAAAAGGCTGTCTGAAACAAGGTGGGCTTGCAGAGAAGATGCTCTGAGATCCCTGAAGAAGGTCCTTTCTGCAGTGGTGAAGCTTCTTCAGAACATGGCTGACAGTAATCCACCAGACTCTGCAGCAGGTGATGCCCGGATGCTCCTGCGCAGTATAGATTTTGAATTTATCCTGTGCATGGAGATCACCACACCCATCTTTAATGAGACTGCCATCGCATCTGCAACACTTCAGAGAAAGAACCTTGACTTATCAGCATCATACACCATTGTCGAAGGGGTCATACAAAGAGTAAAGGCAATGAGGACAGATGAGGAGTTCAAGGTCCTTTTTACAAAAGCAAAAGGACAAGCCGAGGCAGCAGGCATTGAGGTGCCAGAAGAAATACCTGGACAAGCCAGACGCAGAAAGGTACCTCAAAAGTACAAGTATAGCTCTCAATCAGCAACAGAGGATTACCAAGCCCAAGACTTGGAAGAGCACTACCTGGGAAAGGTGTTTTTTTCCTTCCTTGACAGGCTTTCCCATGAGCTACACCGAAGATTCAAGGGAAAGAATGACACACCTACTGGGTCAATCCTATCAGGTCTTCACTGCCTTACTGTCTCACGTCACTGGAAGGGTAAACTAGATGACAAAGCTGCTGCATCTGTCAAACATATGTGCCAGTTCTATGATGTAGATGAAGAAAACCTCATCACTGAGCTCAAGGTATTCCACTCATCATATGCACTCCCCTCCAACAATGTCACAGCTGCACTCAAGTGCCTTGGAGAAAATGATGTTGAATCAGTTTTTCCTGTTTAATATTTTTATTGATGTGTATACAGCAGTAGCACAACCACTTACATACTGTACATCAGTGTACATTGATGTGATCATCAAACATGTTTGTATACACCCTTAGATCGTATATTTTTATATTTCCCAGAATAGAGAAGAGTTGCAAATAATGGGACCAAATAGACTATACAATGGAAGAAAAGAAAGAAGAAAGAAAAGAAAAGAGAAAAAAAAAAAAAAAGTGTGTGAGAAATGTGTGTGGGAAATTATAATGTCGGGAAAAGGTCAATAAACGGTTGCCATTTGTTATAGAACTTGCTCAAGTTTCCCCTTCTTGAATATCTGTATTTTTTCTACTTTCAAAAACGAGATAGTCTCTTTCAACCATTGTGTGCTAGAGGGAGCTGTTGTGGATTTCCAATGCAGAAGGAGGTGACGCTTAGCAATTACAGAGGTAAAAGCAATCATTTCCAGTTCTTTAGTGGAGTATAGGGTATAGTCTTCTGGAAGACCAAAAATGCCAGTGTATGGAGAAGTGTTAACAGTCTTTGAGAGTACTTTAGACATGGAGTTGAAGTAAATTTGCCAAAAATTCGTAAGAGCAGGGCAGGAGAAAAACATATGCGTAAGATTACAGGGTGAGCCCCCACATCTGTCACACACATCCACCACATTTGGGAAAATTAGTGCCAGCCTTGTTTTCGAATAATGGCATCTAAATACAACTTTGAACTGAATCAAGGTTAAACGGGCACAAATAGAGGTTTTATGAATGACTTTCAGTGCGGATTCCCACCAATGTTCATCGAAATACAAGCCCAGCTCACGTTCCCAAGTCTCCCTTGTGTTAATGATTAAGTTATCGTCGTATACTTGAATACAACTGTAAACCCTTGAGATTAAAGACCTTTGTGAAGGATTAAGATGTAGGAGTTCACCCCATGGCTGCTTAGGTGGAAGGTGGGGGAAGTTGGGAAATAAGGATTTTGCACAGTTCCTGACCTGGAAATATCTGAAAAGATGAGAGGGTGGAAGATTGAAGTCAGTAACCAGATCTGCGAAAGAACAAAAGATCCCTTCCTTATAGAAATCCTCAAAACATTTCAGCCCCTTATCATGCCATAAGGAGAAAGTGGAATCGGTAAACGTGGGCCTGAACACAGGATTTTTCAATAAAGGGGTTAAAGCTGTAGGAGCAGTAAATTTAAACTGTTTCCTAAGTTGAAACCATATCTTGAGAGTGGCAATAACCACAGGGTTGCAGGTAAGGCCAGAGGGGTTAGCCGTTGTTGGGCCGGTCAATAAAGCAGAGAGAGAAACTGGGAAACACGACTGTGCCTCCAGCTGATACCAAGTTAGTTAGATTTGGACCAGAGTATGATTTTAGCCAAGTTTGCGGCCCAGTAATAGAATTGAAAATTTGGCAAAGAGAGGCCGCCATAGAATTTACAATTCTGAAGAATTTTTAATTTAACTCTAGGTATCTTACCATTCCACAAAAAATGACAAATAGTTGAATCAACTGTTTTTAAAAAACTCTTTTGTAAGAATATAGGCAAACATTGAAAAATAAATAAAAATTTTGGCAGAACACTCATCTTGACGGTGTTTATTCTCCCAATCAAGGAAAGAGGGAGGGAACCCCATTTTTGAAAGTCTGCCTTCATCTCAGCTAAAAGGGGAGAGTAAAGCGATTTGAAGGATCTGGCTATGTTAACCCCAAGGTACCTAAACCCAGAAGGACTCAATTTGAAAGGAATGTCTGACTGGGAGAGTTGCATTGCTAGTTTATTGACAGGGTAACATTCACTCTTGGCAACGTTAACTTTATACCCTGAAAAATGGCCAAATCTATGAAAAAGTGAAACAATGGCGGGGCAGGTTCCCACTGGATTTGTGACGTATAGTAACAAGTCATCGGCGTATAGTGATAATTTCAACTCTGTATGAGTCCTGGTAATGCCTTTAAAGATAGAAGAGGTCCTCAAATAAATAGACAAGGGCTCTATTGCAAGTGCAAACAAAAGAGGAGACAGGGAGCAGCCCTGTCTACAACCTCTATTTAGAAAAAAATAACCGGATTGAGTGTTATTGGTAGTAATACTGGCACAGGGGAGTGTATAGAGAAGGCGTAACCATGATATAAAACTTTCACCAAATCCGAATTTAGCTAGAACTGCAAATAAGTAGTTCCATTCAACTCGATCAAACGCCTTTTCGGCGTCGATCGAAATCACTACTTCGGGTACGGTTGTTGTTTCTTTCGAGTAAATTCCGTTTAACAAAGTGTGGATGTTGTAATAGAGCAGACGCCCCTTTATAAAGCCTGTCTGTTCCTTAGAGATGATTGTTGGAAGGACCTTTTCGAGTCGGCGGGCCAAGGCCTTTGAAAGAATTTTTGTATCTACGTTCATTAAAGAAATTGGCCTGTAGGAGGTACAAATATCAGCATCTTTGTCCTTCTTTAAAAGAACACTAATAGAGGCCTGCCTCATTGTTGGGTGAAGAAAGCCGAGGGCTAAAGATTCGAGATAAACAGAGTGAAGTATTGGAGTAAGCTTGGCCTGAAAAGCTTTAAAAAATTCAACCGGAAACCCGTCGGGTCCTGGGGCTTTATTATTTTGCATGCTTTGTAAAGCTGAGTTTAATTCTTGAATGGTGAGAGCAGAGTCTAATTGAGTAACCAACTCTGGGTTTATAGAAGGAAACTGAAGTTCGTCTAAAAACCTGTGCATATCAGCTGGATCTGATGAGAGTTCAGACTTGTACAAGGATTCATAAAACGATGAAAAGACAGAGTTAATAACATCTGGGTCTTCCTGCAGGGCTCCTGATCCATCTTTAATGCGAGGTATTAGACGCGAAGCTGCTTGACGACGCAACTGGTGAGCTAGTAACCTACCAGACTTGTCACTGTGTTCGTAATATCTCGAACGGGAGTGAAACAACAGGCGCTCCGCCTCATTAGTTGTGATAAGATCTAACTCAGTTTGTAAGGCCACGCGGCGTTTTATAAGATCGTCGGATGGAGTGGCCGCAAGCTTTCGATCTATTGATTCTAAGTCAGAAGAGAGTTTCTGAATAGTTGAGATCCTTAATTTCCTCATGTGTGCAGAGTATGAAATTATCTGACCTCGCAAATATGCTTTTAAGGACTCCCATAGTAGTGCTTTAGAGATAGGTTCCGAATCAGAATGGTTAAGAGCAATAAAGTCCTCTATTGCACTTGTAATGAATTTATGAAATTTGTCATCCGATAGAAGTGTGGTGTTGAATCGCCACTGGGTGGGATAGCGAGGGCAGGAGGAAATCTGTATATCTATGGAAACCGGAGAGTGATCTGAAACAATAATTGGGTGATACACAACATTTGTCACTTTTGGCATGAGTTTAGCGTCTACAAAGAAATAGTCTATGCGAGAAAAGGTCTGGTGCACATGTGAAAAGAAAGAGTATTGCCTACTGCTCGGATTACGAAATCTCCAGGGGTCTACACAGCCATTGCTAGACATAAAGCTGTGAAGGGCCTTGGCCATTAGTGATTGGGTTGGGGCAGGTTTAGAGCGGTCTAGTTGAGGATCAATAGCACAGTTCATGTCCCCTCCAAAAATCAAAAAACAGTTACTCAGAGAGGGTAGACTTTCAAACAACTTGTTCATAAAACGAGGGTTATCCAAATTAGGTGCATATACGTTAACTAATAGGACAGGCACACGAAACAGAGTACCTGAAACAATCAGATATCTGCCATCTTTGTCAGAAATTAAATTAGTCAGGGTGAATGGGACAGATTTACCGATCAAAATGGCAACCCCTCTGGCCTTCGAGTTGAAACTAGAATGGAATACCACAGCAACCCAGGGACATTTCAGTCTGGCTTGATCTTTGTTCCTCATGTGGGTTTCCTGCTAAAACACAATGTCAGGTTTCAAGCGCTTCAAATGGGAGAACACCCTACATCGCTTGACAGCACCCCCTAAACCTTTAATATTCCAACTGATAAATTTTACATTTGAGCCTGAAATATTAGCCATGTGAGATGTGAGTTAAAATAAAAGGCAACCAGATTCCCAACCCCACACACCAAAGACAAGGGAGAAAGAAGAAAAGAAAGAGGGAGAAAAAAAAAAAAACAGGAAAGAAAAAGAAAAAAAGGGACTTATCGAACTCGCCCCAGATCCCACACCCTCCCCCCAGAGCACCTACCACTGTCCCATCCCCAAATGATGGGATACCAGTGCTAACTCCACAAGGAGTCATAAAACAACAGAACAAACTCAAGGCTTTGGACCAAAGAGTCACCTTCATCTCACTCCAACTTGACTGGAGCTCCTGGAAACATATTAAACATAAAAAGAAAATGCATAACTAAAGATAGGGCTTAGGTGTTAAACAACACAAGACTCAGAACCATCTAAGAAATCTGCACATACATATGCATGATGACTGTTTATTAGAACAATTGAAATTATGGTACCATTTATATAAAATTTAACTGTACATGTCTACTGTAAAAAATAAAAATAAATTCTTCAAAACAGTTCAGTAGACCGTGCTGTTAACAAACGTTTCAGCACCACTTTTTTTTTTTTTTTTCCTTTAATTTAAATGCAATGGCACCTACATTCAATCCTGTGTTTCAGTAACAATGCAGTAACAAATCCCAGTTTATTTGAGTGTGTTCACAAAAGCTGCGGCTTCCTTGGGTGATGTAAACTCCCTTGTGACATCTCCTCTGGTGATCCGGAGATGTCGGTGAAGGCTGCACGAGCTTTGGCTGTGCGTACGGTGAAGTCTGGGAAAATGGAGATTGCTGAATCCTTCACTTTGAACTGCCGCTGGGTTCTGGCACGTCGGAGGATGTCGGCACAGTCTGCGTAATAATGCAAACGTGCTATTATGGGACGAGGGCGCTCGCCGGGTTTCGGCTTAGGCTGTAGGGATCGATGCGCCCGGTCCACAACTGGCTCTTTGAAACGGGCTTGTTTAGAACCCAGATGCAGTACGCCAAAACTCAGAAATAGTTGGTAATGACTTTTATTTAAACCAACACAAACGAAGAACAGCTCACAGATATTCAGTTCGTTCTTCAGGCGGGTAGCCCAAACAATGTCTCTAGGAATCCCTCGAAGAGAAGACACGAAGCTTGAACCTACTGTGGCCGGAGAGCAGGAAACCCCGTAGCTCAACGAGCCGACAACACGTGTGGGAATGTTGTCGGGGATTACGCTGAAGATTGGTCGGGGACAGGCAGAAGATCCGTAGCCGGGAAAACAATCCGAAGAAACAACGGTACCGTCGGGGAGCAGGCAGGAGGATCGTCGTGGTCGAGCGGTGAGGTCTTTGCCAGTGGAGCCGTCAGATTTCCGGAACGCCGAATCGGAACACGTGGTCGGGGACAGAAGGCAGGTAGGTACACGGGGAGGCAGGCGAAGAGAGCTGGTCGGGAACAGGCTGGGTCAGCAACAGGAAATCAGGCAGAAAAACGCTGGAGAGTCGTGCATAGTAGCAGAGGAACAATCTGGCAGTGAGTGAACGTGTTGGAGTGTCTTAAATACTGGACTGATTGATGATGAACTGCAGCTGAGGGAGAGCAGGCTGCAGCAGTGGGCGTGGCTGGCAGGTAGAGCAGGTCAGAGTGAGGTGAGTGGAAAAACACTGGCAGTGAGGGGGAGGAGGAGAATGCAGGAACCATGACACTCTTTTCCCAAGCCGAGAGCGACTTTCAGCAGGACAGAGACTGTGGACGCATCAACCGTGCCATGCTCCTCAGATAGTCCTATTATCCGTATGTTGTTACGGCGAGACCTCGCCTCCAAATCTTCACATTTATTGTCAAGAGTAGCAACTTGGGCCGAAAGCTTGTCCACTTTACTTTTGAGTGAGACCACATCGTCAGTGCATGATGACAGCGAGCCCTCCATGTCAATCACAGTTAGCTTAAGCACATCTACCTCCGACCGGATAGCCGCCATGCTAGCATTTAGCTCCGTCTTCACACTCTGCAGCTCAGACTTAACCTGAGTAAAGTTATCTGACATTGCCGTCTTCAGTTCCGACTTGAAAATGCCTACCATCTCTTCTCGAAGAGCGGCGAGGAGTTCAGCCTTGAAGCTCGCAGAAGTCATGGTTGGGGCGGTGGCAGTTTCCTCTGGAGGGGGGGGGGTACAGGTGCACTCGGCGGCGAGGGAGCTGCACTGCTCCCCGGGGTTGCAGCCAGGGGGGTAGGCCTCGGTAGCGTAGCCGCCGGGTTGTTTGTATTCTTCTGTTTTAGAGGCATATCGGCATGTAATGCAGTCACTATGAGCTTGTGGAGTCAGAATGTAATAATAAAAAAAAATCACGAAAAAGCCCTATATGATAATTTCAGAGAGTTTCACAGGAGCTCCTGCAGGCACGTCTCACTCCATGAGTCGCTAAACCGGAAGTCCGAATCAGTTTTTCCAAGTCTGACCATGCTCCTCAAAACGTATGCGACTATACCAGTGACAACGGCTTCAGTAGAGCGGTCCTTCTCAAAACTGAAACTCATTAAAACTGTGCTGAGAAACCAGTGTGGGGAAAAAAGGCTCTCTGACCTAATGCTACTCTCCATTGAAAGAGATATCCCAATTGATCAGAACAAGGTCATTGACATATACAAACAGATGGCCAAACGAAGAATTTTACTGTAGTTCCACTTGCCACATACAGTATGGGCACAAAGACTTGAGACTTGTCACACTTCAGTCACTCACACAGAGACTTGACTTAAACTTGAGGTGAAAAACTTTTGACATGACTTAAAACTTGAGGTCAAAAACTTTAGACTTGACTTGGTTTGTACCTTAAAGACTGTAGACTTGACTTGCACTTGAGCTCAAAGACTTGAGACTTGATTCATCCCTGCCACCTGCAACAATGGAGCAGCACTTATTCTCATGCTTCATCATAGTTTGTTTCTTTCGAGTTGTCAAATAAATAGTTTAAATGTGTATTGTTCCCTGTGTGATTTTATCACAGAGCCCTCTTGTGTGAAGAAAACACATCAAACTCCAGAAGACTGCTAGGACTAAGAAATACTATGACACATTACTGTTGCAATTACTTTTATGTTGGGCCCTTTTTTGATCTATATTGAGCCAGAACTATATCTCACAAAACCAGTTTGGATTATCTGGTGCTAATATGGTGTTAAAATTAGAATACATTCATGCCACTGTGTGTTCTTCACAGTCCAACATTGAATCCACACAGTTCTCATGGATGCTGATCCTAACAACAAACTAACCTGAGTAGTCTGTCTAGTTAGTCTGTTTTAAGGCTACCTAATGTGCCATTTGTATAACATATAAAACATGTCTAAAGTGCCCTCTTCAGTGGCGAGGACACGCTATATGTGCCCTTTTTTTCCTTTTCGCCCCTGCCCTTCAAAAAGTCTGTGCACGCCACTGCTCAAAATACTTCTCCATTATCTTAGACTGTACGCCTGACATTAGTCACCAGGAGCAGATGTCCATTATCCTCAGAAGTGTGGCTTTAAAGGGACTGCCAGAGATAAAGGAGCACTTCCTCGGCTTTGTTAATGTTGAGGCTACAACTGGCTTAAATCTGTCTGCAGTCATCTTGGATAAGCTGACTGATCTGAAAATTCCATTTGACAACTGCAGAGGGCAAGCATACGACAATGGGGCCAATATGACAGGTAGACACCAAGGAGTACAAGCCAGACTGTTGAGAATGAATCCCAGAGCTGTGTTTGTCCCATGTGGTGCACACACATTAAACGTCATCATTGCAGATGCTGACAAATTCTCCAAAGATGCTGTTGGTTTTTTTGGCTATGTACAAAAGCTGTTCACCTTCTTTTCTGCTGGCACACAAAGATGGAATATCTTGAAACAATATGTGAACATAACAGTGAAGTCATGGAGTGACACAAGATGGGAGAGCAGGCTCCAAAGTGTCCATGCAGTCAGGTATCAGGCCTCTGAGATTCGAGAAGCCTTACTGGAAGCCAGAGAGAAGATTAATGATCCTGTGGCCAAAGTGGAGGCACAGTCACTTGCAGAGGAAGTTGGTTCTTACCGCTTCTTGATTTGCTGTGTAGTGTGGTGTGAGATACTGTCAAGAACAAATACAGTGAACAAGCTCCTACAATCTGCTTCAATGCAGCTTGACATAGCTGTGCAGTTAATCTCAAATGCAAAAGCCTCTCTCACTCTATACCGGGACACTGGATTCTCAGATGCCCAGACAACGGCCAGAAGCATTTGTGAGGAAATGAATGTAGAAGCTGTTTTGAAGGACAAGAGGCTGAGAGCCAGCAATAGGCATTTTAGCGATGAGCCAGTGACTGATGCACTGCGGAATCTTGAAGTCAACTTCTTCAACATTGTGGTTGACTCTATAATAGCATCCATTGATGAACGATTTGAAACACTGAACCAGGTGAAGACTAAATATGGAGTAGTGCTGAACTTCAGCACTACATGTCAGATGTCCAGTGACTCCTTAAAGGCTCAGTGTATGGAACCTGAGAAAACCCTGACCTTCAACCAAGACTGTGACATCAGTGGAGTGGATCTGGCAAACGAAATCAAGAATTTACCTGACCTACCATCAGGTAATATGACTGCCTTGGAGCTGCTTTCTTTCCTTTGTGAGAAAAATCTGGAGGAACTCTATCCTAACCTTTGGATAGCCCTGAGAATTGCTGTCACTCTGCCTGTGACAGTTGCCTCAGCTGAGAGGAGCTTCAGCAAGTTAAAAATGATCAAGAACTATCTGAGATCTTCCATGTCCCAGGAACGTCTGAGTGGTTTGGCCATCATGAGCATCAACCATGATGTGGGGAAGCAAATATCATATGAAGACATCATTGATGATTTTGCATCAAGGAAGTGCAGGAAGGGACACTTTTAATGGTGAGTTATTTCAAACATTACATACATGCATAATACTGTATGATTGTTTGTTTACACATTTAGTTTGATTTGATTTGTTCTGATTTGGTCTGAATTTATTCGCAGTTAGACCAACAGGTGGCGACAGTGCAATATGTTTAAAGGGGGGATAAGTGGAAGCGCTGGGTGTCAGGTGCGACTGTTGAAAATTTTTGGAGTTCAGTTATAAGGGCCCCTTAGCAGAATTTTGCCTAGGGCCCCATGGAGGTCTGAACCGGCTCTGTGTAATATATATGACATATATGATATATGAGAGGGACTTAACTGGAGAAGGGGTGAAGCGTGCATTCACCTTTCCCACAAAGCATGTCCCCCAGCAGCCGGCTGTCGCAGCATTGGTGTCCGTTGGGCCTGTGTTCTTCCCCACAGGTCATGGCTCTGGTGATGGAGGGGGTGGAGGCACAGCAATAATGGAAACAGACGAATTTCATATTACAATAACGAAAGGTGTGAAATTATTAAATGCACTCTATGATGATATTGTGGGTGTTGGTAAGAGTCCCATGCGTATATTGATAGGGAGGTGTCCAAAGGCATGATCACGGCATCGGTGCAACCAGAACCAAGACCACGATCAGGGCAAGCAGGGGGTACAGTATCAGTGCAGCCACAGCATGAGCACAATCAAAGGCAGGGTCACAGCACCAGAACAGCTATCACCACAATCAGGCACAGCCAAGGTTGCAGCCAAGATCTGGGAAAACTAGGAAACAAGGGAGCAGGAATGCTCCGGAGAGGCAACGGGATTAGCATAGTGCTGTTCAACAGACCCAGGCACCGTAATTGCGAGCCCCAGATAGTGACAGTCCCACATGGCCATCACAGATGCAAGGCTATGCTAAACTACTGAGGCTAAGCTAAGTTACCAAACGGCTATCACATATACAAGGCCAAGCAAAGCAGTAAGCATAACGCAGTAAACAGACATGCGCGATTTTCAGGTTGCAGGAGTAAGAGAAGGAAAAGGAGCTCAGCGTATCATAGAAAGTCCCCTGGCAGATTAAGACTATGTCAGCCTAACTAAGGTCTGGTCCAGGCAACCTGAGCCAGCCCTAATTATAAACTTTATCAAAGAGGAAGGTCTTAAGTCTACCCTTAAAAGTGGAAACGGTGTCTGCCTCCCTGACCAAAACTGGAAGAAGGTGCCATAAGAGAGGAGCATGGTAGCTGAAGGCTCTGGTTCCTATCCTACTTTTGGAAACTTTGGGAACCACAAGTATTCCTGCATTTTCAGAGCGCAGTGATCTTGAGGGTTGGTAAGGAACTATGAGCTGTGACAGATAGGATGGAGCCTGACCATTTACAGCTTTGTAAGTAAAGAGGAGGAGGATTTTAAATTCAATCCTGGATTTTACAGGGAGCCAGTGGTTCCCGTTAGAACACATGCAGCAGCATTCTGCACCAGTTGGAGAGACCTGAGAGATTTGTTGGGGCAACTGAATAATAGGGAGTCACAGTAATCCAGCCTAGAGGTGACAAATGCATGTACAACTTTTTCAGCATCTGTTTGGGACAGCATATGTCTAATTTTTGCGATGTTACGCAAATGAAAGAAAGCAGTCCTTGAGGTTTGTTTTATATGGGAGGCAATACATAAATCTTGATCAAATAAAACGCTGAGGTTTCTTACAGTTTTGCTAGAGGCCAAGGTAATGCCATCTAGAGAAATTCTATTATTAGAAAGGGAGTTTCTGAGGCGTTTGGGGCCAAGAACAATAAGTTCAGTTTTATCTTAAAAAAAGTAAAGAACATAATTTCTGTCACGTCAAAGGCTTAATTTGATGGATGAGTTGACAGTTGACCTCTGACCTTTTGGTCACGCCCCCTTAGACCCCTTGTCCCCTGTGTGGACCATAGATAATTAGGGTTTCCATAAACTTTTGACCTTGTGTCTCCCCAACCGCCTGTGAATCATAATTAACTCAAAAATAAAATTATTCTTGGGCCACACCCCCAGCACATGTGCGCAAACACACAGGCCCAGCCCCTTTTACTCACAAGTGTTTTAAACTATGGGATTCTCTCTCTAGTCTGGTAAAACTGTTTCCGGTTGTTGACCAAGAAGGTTGTATTAGCTGTGGAAAAAAAAAAGAAAACATGCCTAAGAGATTGTGTACCTCTGCAGTTATCAGAGACCCCACTGACGGTTATTCAAAACTCATCTGTGTGGAAGGCCCCGAGAAAATCTTTGATGGTCAAATGCAGAATTCAAGACCTGCAGGCTGAATGGAGCCTGGAAGAGAACAAAAGGGGGGCTACCACTTTAACTACTATGTTGGAGAACTGTTTTTCTACCGCCTTTACTGGGGGAAACAATTTGGTCCAGGGACAATTGGAGCCCGGTTCAACTCAAACGATTGGGAAGTCCTATTCTCTGTGGTGCTGAGATGGTTGAGAGGTGAGGCAATACCATCTTCAGACGAGATGCAGAGCCATCCAAATGGCGTCAAAATTGAAAAGGTGGATGGGGCAGACCAGGAAACTTTGATTCATAACCCTGGTGAAGAACAAGAGCTGGAAAAGACTGTCAGAGTCATTTGGGAATCAAAATGTGACATCTCCACCCAATGGTTCTTTAGAGTGACTTTTCAAATGTTTGGAACTCCTATGGGTCAATTCATTGTGGAGAGTTTCAGCTCTGAAAATGGGGTATTTTCAAAGTCTTTGAGTGTGTCAGTGGAGTGGATGAAAATGTTGGACCACTGCGGGAGTCACATAAGCACGCTGTTTCGCACCAGTCGATGTTATAGTGAGGTGTCTAAGGTGAAAAATAATCTTTCTTTGTTATTCTAGAAAAATAATTTTTAAAAAAAGAAAGAAAAAAAAGCTTACGTTATGAGGCCACTCCTACCTGCCTTCCACGCCCCTCTCCTTTAACATATACAGGTCGGACTCTAGGACCCTGTGACTCTACCACCCTTTGCTCTTGCATCAGTTTTGAGCATCATGTATTCACCTTCCAGGCACTCTTGTTACGGATACATGCCCCCTCCTCATGCGAAGCTGCATGATGGGCTAGAGTGCGATTGCTTACACACCGAGGGTGACCAGCCAGACTCTGTGCTGTTGATGCTGCTTCTTGATGGTGTTAAATCTGCCGTCCTTCATTGGCTAGACATTGTCCTGAGCCGGTATTGGACCGAGATCTGTTACGGATGCCAAGTCAATCACCCAAGTCAGATACAGCACGAATGCCTGTGGGAGATCCCAGAGTATTTCCTCCAGACTCACTTTGACCCATTGATGAGAAAACTCTGGACACTTTGTTCCTGCCATCCTCAATGTGCTGTATTTTCGCAGCGCATATATACCAGTGAATTCAGAGTCCAAGGCATTGCAGAAACATTTCTTCTTGATCTGAAGTCATCGGAGATGATTACGGACAAAATCAACGAACTTTACAACAACTTAGTTGGAGAGGACTCTACGAAAATAGCTCAACTTCGAGCGGCTGCTGACCTTTGGAGTGGTTCAGAAGACTAATTTTTCTTTAAAGTGCATGCTTTTTTTTCTCATACAGTATGTCATCAAAGATGTCCCAGAAATTAAAGTGTATCATTTGTATGTATGGTATACTTTGCTCATAGATGGCCCTGGCTCATTTTGTTAAAGAACAGCGAGGGTATAATACCTTACAAGTGTTGCAAAAAGTACACGTTGATATCAACAGAAGAACGTCAGTCCATTATTGGCGCAAGCTATCAGAGCAAGATACGTATACCTTACATAAACCTGCCAGGATACATTTTCCAAGTAATAGAGTATTCGTACCAAGACCCCTAAACCAGTTTCAACTTGATCTCTGTGACATGCAGGCGTTGTCACAATACAATGATGGGTTCAAGTATCTTTTAACCATTATCAACGTTTTTTCAAAAAAGGCTAATGCCAAAGTGCTAAAGACAAAAACGGGTAGTGAAGTGACCAAGGCGTTTCCCTCAGTGTTAACAGACAGCAAAGTGCCTGAGAAGGTACAAACTGATGCGGGTAAAGAATTTTTTAACAAAAATTTTAAGGCGTTAATGCAGAAACACGGTTTTGTTCACTTTGCCACAGGCAGTAATCTGAAAGCTTCTGTGGTTGAGAGGTTTAACCGTACACTAAAGACTAGAATGTGGCGATACTTAATAGCTAAAAATACACGTCGCTACATAGATGTACTACAGGATCTGTTAAAAAGTTATAATGACAGCTATCATCAAAGCATAAAAATGAAACCGAACGAAGTCACTCCTGAAAACACCCCGCAGGTATTTCAAAACTTTCAAAACTTCCTCTTCATTGCAAAAACATGTTAAAAATTAATTTAATTTAAAGGAAGGTGATGTCGTTAGATTATCCAGGGGTATTTGATAAAAAATACGAGCAAAGTTACACGGATGAGCTGTTTACAGTGTCAGATTGTATACTGTGCCAGCCCCCTGTGTACAAAATAAAAGATTATGATGGAGAACTCATTTATAGGACCTTTTATGAAGCCGAATTACAAAAAGTCACGGTTGGTAAAAATAAATCGTATAAAGTAGAAGAGATTCTTGCCAAGCGTAATAAATGCGGCAAAAAGTATGTCCTGGTGTGTTGGAAAAATTGGTCTGAGAAATTCAATAGTTGGGTGGAGGCCAGTCAGCTGACTAATGTATAAAGGCAGGCAAATCACAAAGCGCCATGGACTCAAAGTCTGAAGAAGGATTTTAGAAGAAGTCTAATGCTTCTTGCTCGAAGACCCGGAAAAACACCTCCAGGGTGTGTAGGGGGTCATAAAAAGCGCAAGACCAACGGTGGGAGCAAATCAGTGCAGAAAAGATGCATCACGAGAAGGAGGTCCAGCGTTATCTTCTCTTGACTCTCGAAAACATTGTAATGGCTCTTCTACACCATAAATCTCCGGAATGCAGCATGTCGGAGCTGGACTTATTTGCAGCCCCGCCCACTTAGCTTTCTATTGAATAAAGCTACAGTATGTCGAAGTAACACCAGTCTCAGCTCTCACTGACTTTTCACCCTTGGAGTTTGTGCTTCAAGGTCAAGGTGATTGCTATGTGGATCTCAGTAACACTCTGCTTTATCTGCCTTTGCAGATTGTCAACGGGGATGGAACAAATTTGGCGCAGGATGCCCGCGTAGGGGTGATAAACTATCCAATTAATACAATCTTCTCGCAGGTGGATGTCAACCTAGGCGACAGGCTGATTTCTCAATCCTGCGCCACCCACCCCTACAGAGCCATGATTGAGACTTTGTTAAATTTTTCAGATGATACGCTGAAAAGTCAGTTCACAGCGGGTTTGTTTTACAAAGATACGGCTGGGGCTATGGACTCTACTGTTGTTGCGGCAGATGGTCCTAACAGAGGGTTTGTTCAGAGGGCTCGCTTTAGCACTACATCGAGCAAGTTTCAGGTTTTTGGTCCATTGCACGCTGAAATCTTCTTTTGCGACCAACTTCTTTTAAACAATGTAGACCTACGAATCAAGCTGACCAGAGCCAGTGATGCATTTTGTTTATTGTGACAGCCCAACTCTGATTTCAGATTAAAAATACTAGGGGCTTCTCCTTTTTTGAAAAAGGTGGCAGTTTCCCCTTCTGTGCACCTGGGCCATTCAGCGGCCTTGCTGAAAGGCAACGCGCTCTACCCGCTCTACCCGTTATCTAGAATTAATGTGAAAACCTACTCCATCCCCCAAAATTCCAGAATATGTAACCAAGATAATGTCATTTCTGGCTTGTTGCCAAAATATTTGGTCATTACTCTTGTAAATAATAACGCAATTACAGCAAGAAGAGATCTTTCACTATATAACTTCACCCACTAGGATGTGTAGTATATGGCTCTCTGGCAAGATGGTAGACAGATTCCATCAAAAGCAACAGGACAACAACGGGATTTCTGTCAGAGAGCTTTACAACATCTTCACTGCCACTGAAAGACATCTCAAAGATTTACCTCTGTGTATTGACAGACAAGATTTTGAGCAGGGGTACAGCCTTTGTTTTTAATTTAAATCCAAATGAGGACATTGGGGCTCTCTCCCCAGTCTCTAATGGTAATTTAAGGCCCGAGATGAGATTCCGAGTCCCATTACCTCACACGGTGACTCTCATGGTTTATGCTGCGTACAATTCTGTTTTAGAGATTAATTCAAAGCGAGAAGTTCTGGTGGATTATTACTGAAAAGATGAACGCTGGTGAACTTTCAACACTCCTAAGACATATTCAGCGGTGTTTGGGCTTCGGATGAATTGAGCACCCTGCAACCCCTATCGCTACATGCTTGCTATATTGTAAACACTCACCCTTGACACTTGCCAGGAGAACACTGGCTGGCTACCACTCTGGAAGAAGGGGAAAAGGCTATCTTCTTTGACTCATTTGGATTTAGCCCTGAATTTTATTACCCTAAAAGCATTCTCTTTTTCCTGGAAAATCATCGCCGGATAAAGAACATTTTTTACCATAACCATCAACTTCAACATGAACTATCCACGGTATGTGGGCAACACTGCGTGTATCACTTATGTCAGAGAGCCTGTGGGTTATCCTACACAGATGTCATATCTCGCTACTCAGACAACATGATAAAAAAATGATGTGATGGTGTCAGACTTTGTGGAAAAATATCAGCGTTGTATTTCAGTTCCCTGCACGAGGTCTTGTGACCAACTGTCATGTTCATTACATCTGTTTAAAGATTGTCATAGACTGTCATAGACTGCGAGATGTTGAAAAAAAATGTATCTGTATCTTAATCCTGTTTTATTGAATTAAATAAAATCATACAGAATAAAAAAAACATCATCCGACTTTACAGAGTCTTTATAATAATATTACATTGCTTCAGTTATGCAATATTATGGGGAAAACCCCAGCCACAGCACACTGGACACCTTTCTTTTCTTCTTTTTGACGTCCCATTCATCAAGCTCATCATCATCCTCCATGAGCAATTGTCATTGGTATTTTAGAATTGAATTGCTTGTGAGTATGCAGGTTAAAAACAGAGGTCTCTGGAATATTCAATTCAGATAGAGTTTCAAGAAATGGGGTCCAGCCTCGTGGTGAGGGGGCGTTGGATTTCTTATAGGAACCTGTTAGGTGTTTGATCAGGTCGATCATATGGGAATAGCATCAAAGTGGGCTTCTTTAGAAGAGGTTTAAAGACAGCTACTTTAAAGGACTGTGGTACATAGCCCGTTAATAAAGACACATTGATTATATCTGAATAAGAATTGTCAAATAAGGATAAAGCTTCCTTAAGTAGCCTAGTTGGGATGAGGTCTAGCAGGCATGTTGATGGCTTAGATGCAGAAATCAAAGTAAGAGAATCGATGGTCAATGGGGGAAAAATGGTCCAAATAAATTGCAGGCCTTGCTGCTTATCCAAGCTACCTGTGTCCAGGGTCAGGTCAGTTAAGGGCAAGAGGTGATGGATTTTACTTCGAATAGTTTGAAGTTTCAATTCTTTGTTTCATTATTTTCTTCTTGAAAGGTGCAACAGAGTCGAGAGCTGATCGCAGTGAGCCAATAGCACTATCAACGAGACAATCAATTTGAGAATGACTTAAGTCAGTAAGAGTATTCTCAGTCACTGTGAGACATGATAATAAGGTCAATGCAGAAGGAATCAATTTCTTAAATTTAGCCACTGCTAAATCAGATAGACATCTAGAATTGTAACTCTTGCTGAGAGGCTTGTAGTCGAGCAATAAAAAATTTAAAGTTATTAAATAATGGTCTGACAGAGCGGAATTCTAGGGGAAAACTAATAAATCTTCACTATCGATGCCGTATGCAAGGACTAGATCTAGGGTGTGGTTGTAGCGGTTGGTGGGTTTATGTACACACTGACTGAAGTCAATTGAATCCAAAAGCGTGGAGAAAGCAGAGCTAAGGCTATCACTATTAATATCCATGTGGATGTTAAAATCCCCTATTATAATTATTTTGTCTGATTTAAGCACTAAACTTGATATAAGCTCAGAGAATTCAGATAGAAATTCAGAGTATGGGCCGGGGGCGCGGTACGCTATAACAAATAGAATTGGCTGTAGAGTTTTCCAGGATGGATGAGAAAGACTAAGAAAAAGGCTTTTAAATGAACTTTAGTTTAGGTTAGCTCCAGGAGGAGTCGATTCATTCAGGCTAGGTCTCCGTGAGGCAGAATAAATTGATATGGTTATCCAATATTAAATCAGTGACTAAAAGAGCTTTGGTTGATAGGGATCTAATGTTCAAGATGTTCCTGTTATGATGCTTTTTGACAGGAGATGTATTACTTTTTTGAGATTTTCTTGTAAAACTCCCCTTTTATTTATTTAAGATTTAAACAAATGAAGTGGTCGGGGGACAGACAATGTTTTTATAACATTTACATTATGGGTGTGTGACTGTGCTAGAAGCTCAGAGAAGCGTGTAAGACTGTGACTCTGCACCCTGGTCCCAACTCTGGGATGTCATGGCTTCGGGGCTCTAATAAACTCGGCCAGATTCCTAGATAGGAGAGCAGCTCCATCTAAAGTGGGATGGATGCCATCCCTCTGGATAAGACCAGGTTTACCCCAAAAAGAGTGCCAATTATTAACAAAGCCCACATCATTTGCTGGACACCACCTCGACAATGAGCGGTTGAGTGATGACAGGCGGCTAAACATGTCATCACTGGTCACATTGGGGAGGGGTCCAGAGAAAACTACGGTGTCCTACATCGTCTTTGCATGCTCACACAGCGACTCTATGTTAATTTTAGTGACCTACGATTGGCGTAAACGGGTGTCATTGCTGCCGATGTGAATAACAGTCTTACTGTATTTAGGCTTAGCCTTAGCTGGCAGATTTAAAGTTGACTCGACATCGCCCGCTCTGGCCCAAGGGATACATTTGACTATGGCCGCTGGTGTCACTAACATTTCGCAAAACAGAGCTACCAATGACCAGGGTTGTGTCCTCAGCCGCTGTGTCGCAGAGCGGGGAGTACTTATTTGAAACGTGGGAGGTGTACTGTGGGCTTTGACTTACTATGCTTCGCTCGGACAGTCACCCAGCTTCCCGGCTGCGCGGGGGTTGCCGGGGGACGGCTAGCAGAAGCTACGCTGTGTCAGTCCGCATGCTAACTACCGCAGATTTTTTATGGTGCAGGGCCACGCTTCCAGATCGCTAAGCCTCACCTCCAGCGCAGCAAATAAACTATACATGCTACAAGTACCACTGTCATTAAAGGAGGCAGAGGTGTAACTAAACATCTGACACACTGAGAAGGAGAGAGCAGCAGAAGAGGGAGAAGAGCAGGGAGAAGCCATCGCTAACCAGAGCTAATGCTAAAGTAGCTAACGGGCTAACAGTGAGGGGGTACTGTGTAATTCAACAGAATACAAAAGCTACTGAGAGGAGAAGACAGCTGAGAGTGTTTGTGTAAAACTTATGTGAGTATTCAGTCACAGACAAGTAAAAAGCAGCTGAAGTAAGAAGCAAGTTAGAAGATTAGCTGGGAATCGCTCATAGGAGCAGCACAGAGATGCTACGGGAGGCACAGACAAAGATGCACCAGAAGTGAGGTATCACGCTTACATGTAGTACATCAGTACGTCACACAGAGCCCCTAAACACTGATCCAAACATATGTGCACCGAGCTTTGAAAGGGGGACCTAATAAGTAAAAGATAAATGACAAGAAGAAACCACTGAAAAGTATTTAAAGACCTCTGTTCCTGCTGCTGTCTGCTGTTTAACTGTTCTCCTGCCTGTCCGTGACGTCGCACTGTATGCACACACACACACACACACACACACACACACACACACACACACACACACACACGCTAGCTGACAAGTCTGACCCACTCTCCAGCAGTAAATGTGGCAGTGGCAATACAGACATTTAGCGGATTTACCCATGTTTAAAAAACCAGCATGCACCCACTAATTGCAATGGGAATGAATTATAACATAGCTAGTGAATAAATAACGAGGGCCCAGCATATATGCTACAATATTTATTGTGTCAGCCAGTGGTTTAGAGAGTTTCTAGGATAGAGTTTCATTGCTTTCTGAATATCTAGGATAGCTTGTGTCTCTGGCTGGAGGTGATGTTTCTAAACTGATGATATCCATCAGCCCATAGTGTTGAGACAGGTACTGTAGATGCTAGGATTGTGTAGCAGTCTGTCAGTAGCCCACAGGATTAGCAGAGGAGGCAAAGGCGTGAAGCAAACCATGATCAAGACATGGGTTTTCCCACTTCCAGAGCAAAGAGAGGCTCTCATTGACTGGCGTAAGGTTGGCTTCTAGGTCATGGCAGAGGACAAAGAGCAGAATTAGTTTTTGATCCAAAAAAAGGTGTTCCTTTCCTATCCCTATCAGTCTTTGTGAGTTTTAAAAAAAAATATGGATAAAGAGTGAGGGTCAATGGTTATGTCAGATCATGTAAAGGATCAAAAGAATCAGTGCATGTAGTCAACTCATCATCTCTGAGACACCCAAAAAGAGCCATAAGTGAAGCCATTTCTAAAAGTAAATGTGTACACTGACTAAAGCACCCATCCCTTAAAGTCAATAAGATGTAGCAGGATCAAAGACAAATGTAACTATTTTTTTTTAAACTTTGTTTAAAAAAGGACTAATGAATCTACCTTCTACCTTCTTAAATGGGTCACTTTGTGCGTAAGCTTGTGGTTTTTCCTCTCTTCAGGCCATTAAGCAAATGGTGAATAGATGGATTTGCTTGCAGGCTGATCCAAACAGTGAAGGTGGAATTGAATAGTAAGTCCCATTATGGGAGCCGGCTGCATTTTGTGGGTTTCAAACCTATGAACTATAAAGGCACAGATGATGAACATATATTGAAAGAGCCACAGAGGAGGGGGCACAAAATGAGGTGATGCAAGACCATGCAGTCATACATTTTTACTGTTGACTAGGCTAAACCAGATGGCAGCAGAGAGCAGGTTTGCAGGGCCGAGTTTAATCCAGCACATTTTGAAGCAAGAGGGGGCCCGTCAGGCTGGTGCTGCCTCTGGGCACAGTTGGTGAAATTTCGGAAATTTGAACTGAGACAAAGAATCTGCAATTTTAGTATCCAAATTGGACTTTTAAGTCGACTTACAAGAATACATTGATATTCCCTAAATGACACAGTGTTTAGTCCTATGCTATCCATATCAATATTACCTCTGCAACCATCATAAAAACACAGGAATCTGTAGTGCCGCAAGGGCACGGCATGTGGAAAAAATATAAACACCTTGATTCTCAGTTTGTTTACACTGGTGTATCTTTAGCATAACTTCACAATCAGCTCCAGAGCTGGTCATTTGGCATTTGGCAGCTGCTATGAAGCATTGATTCAATATACAATGCTCCACAGAGCAAGCCACGGAACAGGTTCTGCGCTCTGACAGCGAGGCCGAAAGAGAGTATGCCGACTGCAGCCTCTCTTCCACCCCCTCGGACACAGACAGTGAATGGGAGCTCCCCCTGCATTCCGGTTCCGAGGACAGCTCAGGTAAAGAGAATGATGGCAACATGGAGGAGACAGCAGGTCAAGAGTGGACTGCAAAGAGTGGTCGGGTCTGGTCACAATCACATGCTGAGACGCGTACATCCCATTCACCTGCCTGCCACCGGGACCCACACGGTACACTCTCTACCGCATCAGTGACATAAAATCCTGCTTTGACCTTTTTGTCACCGATGAAATAATCCTCCTGCTACTGGAGATGACCAGCCTGCAGGGGACAACTGTCCAAGCCTGGACAGCAATTGATGTGACACAGCTGCAAGCCGTTCCACTCACGGGATGAGTCCACTCGAAGCCTGTGGGATAAGGAATCTGGACATCTGATTTTCTGGGCCACAATTTCCCGCAAAAAATTTGAACTTCTCTCCACCATAATGCGGTTTAATGACCGGCTAACTCTAACAGAAGACAAGAGAGCCAACAAACTCGCAGTGATTTGGCCGCTGTAGGAAAGAGGGACGAACGCCTGCCCCTCTTGTTCAACCCGAGTGAAGACATCTGCGTGGATGAACAGCTGGTTCCCTTCCAAGGCCGCTGCAGATTCAAGCAGGACATCCCCAGCAAACCCGCCAAATAGGGGCTCAAAGTGTGGGTCACCTGCAACGCCTGCACTTCCGATGCCTACAGGATGCAAGTGTACATGGGGAAGAATGAGGGATGTCCCACTGAAGTCAACCAGGGGAGGAGAGCCAGCAGCGAGCCATCCGGTCTCGCTCTTCACCTTCAGCCAGACCCACACCGCCGTCTTCAACATTCCAAAGCGGGGCAAGAATGTTCTTCTCATCAGCACCAAACACCAGGAGCCATCCCTCAGTGAGGAGGAGCACCAGGCACCCACCATTATCCTGGATTACAACCGCTGCAAAGGCATGTCAACAGGTGTCAACAACCTGGATGAGGTAGGTTATATGCTATTATGCAACACTTTTCCACACACAGTTATCTAGGTTATTGTTATACTTTGGGCCTATGTATTTGTATTTGAGATTACCTTTATTTAGGCCTAGTGATGTTTACATTATTCAGTATTTCCTACAGGTATATGAAGATTGAATGTTGTAATAAATAAGATGTTTACTGAATCTGATTTGTCATTTTATTTTGCTTTTTTAGGTTGTTGGCACTACAGCTGTCCAAGGAGGACCAGCTGGTGGCCACTGACCCTTTTCTACAACATCCTGGATATCCCAGCATACAATGCATTTGTTCTGTGGATAGCAGTGGATCCCGTCTGGAACCGTAGCAAAAGCTACAGGCGCTGGCTTTTTTTGGAGGAGCTGGCTGCCTCCCCTGCACACCGAGCTCCGCTGCTGTGGTAGTGGAGTCCCAGCACGGACAGGAGGGCAGCCATGAGAGGGACCCAAGCAGCTTCACCCTGACCCCAAGAAAGAAGCGGCAGTGCTCGTTTTGCACTGGCCGCCGGAAGACCTGTTCCAATTGCGGAAAGTTTTTCTTCAAAGCACATACAACAAGCTACAGCAGTAAACTGCACTAAATGAACTATTGTAACATAGTTTCTGTTTTGGATTTGTTCATCTTAATTGTTGCTTTGTTTAATTTGCTTTTGAAAAAAGAAAAGGAAAAATCCTGTTCTTTTTCAATGATGTATGTATTTCCAGTGCCAAATAAGGTAACATACTTGGAAGGAATCACAAAAACTGTAAAACTGTAATTTAAATGTTAAAAATTCTGAATATAGGGCGGCTAGGTGGTGTTTTGGTAAGCACTGTCGCCTCACACGAGAGGGTTCCTGGTTCGATCCCAGTTTGGAACGAGGTTCGGCCCTTTGCATGATCTCCCTGTGCCTGCGTGGGTTCTCTTTGGGTTCTCCGGCTTCCTCCCACTTCCTCCCACACCCACACAGCCATTTTTTCCAGTAATGCATCAACTATCTCAGACTTCTTTAAAGCAGATTGTACGTTTTTTTTAAAAGCTTTCCCCAGCTCAGCAATGTTGACTGTTGATGGCTTTATTTTTCCTTTTCCTTTTTTCAGAAGGAGAATTCGTCTCAGACACACTGATTCTGGATGCCTGTCTCCACAGTAGTTGTAAGCATGAATATTCACAATTATAGTACTTGCACACGTTTTCATTTAAAAACACATTCCTGGTCAGCCCAACCATTGTGTGAACATCATTGTAACTGCTTTCAGCCTACATGGACTCTGATGAAGTCAGCAGCAATGGTTACTGCTGACAGTAAAGGCTATAAACAAAGCAGTAAACACTTCCTGGTAGTAGCATGAGATATAAGAGGTCATAGCCAAGGAGTGGCCTCTATCACAACACACATTATCCTATACTATCAGTTGCTATCAGTACAGCAATGACTGTTAGACAGGAAACAACAGAACAAATAAGAAGAGGCTGGGGTGGGAAGGTGCTGGTCACATGCAAGAACATTTGGTGGAGTTAGTGGTAATAAGTAATGATGAATGAATGAAACCTTTATTGCCCCATGGAGAATTGGCTTTTTCACAAGAGCATAAAAGAATGACAAGATATAACATGAAAACATGCAAAATAAATAAAATCACAGAACTTCAAAAAGGTGATGCTTCATCACAAGAAATTGTATAAAGGCATTAAGTTAACTTAAGAAGTGCAGTTCCCGGCCTGTGAAAAGAGCTTGAATGCTTTGCAGGGGAAATTATTTGATGGCTCTTTTGGTTGACATCCTGGGCATGCTGTACCTGCACCCAGAAGGTGAGAGTGCATGTTCAGACCATAAATGGTGCAGTGGATCTGCTGTGATCTCATGAGCTAAATTTGAGTAATACCACACCTTGGTTCTCTCGGTTATCTTGCCTCTCAGTTTAAAAAGTAACTAACCCCCACTTTTGGCTTGAGTGCCTCCTCCCTGGAATATGGAAAAAGTCTCAAAAACTGGCATGTCTGGGAGGGGAGCTAAGACACACCATCTCACCCAATTGTAAATGATAAATGGACTGCACTTATATAGCGCTTTTCTAGTCTTTATAACCATTCAAAGTGCTTTCAGACTACATGTCACAATCACCTATTCACACACACGTTCACACATTGGTGGCCAAGGCTATCGTTCAAGGTGCCAAGGAGCAATTTGGGGTTCAGTATATTGCCCAAACATACTTTGACATGTTGCTTGTAGGAGCCAGGGATCCAACCACTGAATCTGATTAGAGGACGACCCGCTCCACCTCTGAGCCACAGCTGCCTCCAATTAAACTGCCTCTTGATCCACACATGCACACACACACACACACAAACACGCACCTACACACTCATACACAAAGTAGTCAGTTGATTAGAGTGCAGTGACAAGGAAGGGTTCAGTTGGTGATGAAAGCAGCTCCTGCTACCAGGATCAGCCAATAACAAAATCCAATTGCAATAGCAGGTTTAAAACTTTTAGAGGGAAGTCACTATGCATATTTATACAAACTATGCAAATTTTCAATACTTTGCAGTCAGATGTCAAGAGTTGGACATGAATCAATAAATAACACTATATAGCAAGATGCATTGCTCTTCATCTGAAAAAAAAAAGTTGTTTGGGGGTTTAGTTGCGCTTTAACAACTTTGTCTAGTTTGTTCTAGTTTTGCACAGACAATGCTTCCCTCAACACTTGGTGCTTGTTGCTATGGCCATGTCTGCTACCTAGCAGGAAATATCTACTGTTAGGTAACCATTAATTTGCTTGTTTGCTGTTTGGTTTAGTTTGATCTGTGTAGTTCCTACTTGGACTGTGTCTACAAATTGTACAATAATCCTGCCATCATGAGGCGATTGTAAAAATTGCAATGCTTTTGCTTGCTTAAGTAGTATTGTGGAGTTTATTTTATTTTGAACAAGAAGTCGTTGAAAATCAGTCTGCGGGCCATAGTTTTCCCTGGGCTGGAATTTGGGCATGCCTGATCTAAAATGTTGCTGAATGGGTTCAGAAAATAGAATTCAAAGATATAGTTGTGGGAGTTAAAAAAAACAATACTAGAATACAGAGGTATTTGTGTTGACAGTGATCTATACTGCAGTACAGAATAGTAGAGTGCTAGTCACACATTTTTTAAAGGCATTGCTGTCTGCAGGTGGGGTGAGTACGAATGCATGCAAGTCCCAGTATAAGAAAATAACAGATTTAGAAGTATAATTAAGAATATTCTTCTTATCGTTAGTATATTAGTGTATTATTTTTTGTTTCACTTATTTGTTAAAGAAAGTTTTGACTGATCAACACAAAACAGAATAAACAGATGAAGGAACAACATCACAACACCCTGACTGTACAGCTCTACACATGCACCAACAGCAGACCATTCGTAAAACAAAAAAATGCAGGTGTATTAGAGCTCTGTAGTTTAGATATTTCAGGGTATCCACTTTCATATGACAGTTATTCTTATCCTACAATGTTATATAAGATATAAAAAAAAAAATGTTCTGTAATGTTCGTGGTGTAAAATGTACATGTGCAGTTATGTGTTGTTATCTAGTATGATTGTTTGCTCCTTACATATTATTTTGTTGACAATGCATTGGGTTTTTTTTTTGTTGTTGTAATTTTTGCTTTGGATTCCAACAACCTGGCACCGACCTGTGTTGGCTTCCAGGAAACAAAAATGTCTTCTGACAAGCACAAACATTCTGTGCCTTGGCCTACAACCCCCACTGGCACCTCCTGCCAGCGTAAAAAAAAGCTGGAAGCCACATGACTTAAAGGCAGAAAGGATGGTGCAATTCTGTAAACACATATCAGGTTGAGCAGCCTTTCTCTAAAACACTCTCTCATTTTTAATGTTTTTAAAGTCTTCCCTCATGATTGGTCATGGCATGTTTATCATGACGGTTGTATCGCCTCCAAAACATTAACTGACAGGAAATGAGCTGAATTAGATAACAGAACATATTGTAAATCTAAAGTTATGGACACAGGTTATCATTGGCACCAAGGTTAATTCACTTGTAAACATGTTCTGATGCTAACTCTTATTAATGCTACTCTACTTAAAAATGCTGCTGTGTGATTTTAACTTGCCCTACCAACTTCTTTTACAGATCTTAGACTTTTTAACTGTCAGGGAGCAAAGGGTCTTTGTAAATGGCCGGCTCATTAATTTCTACAAGCTCACCTTAAGGGTGCCTCCTTTCACCCCTTCTTTTTATTATGGACACTGATGGTTGCAGGAGTGCAGAAAAGGGGAGTTATTTGGTCAAATTTTCTGATGGCACTGCATTGTTATCACATCTACATGGTCCAGTTTCTGACTCTGGAAATGTTCTTTCTGATTTTATTTCATGGTGTGATAACAATTTCTTAGACTTGAATGTATCTAAAACCAAACAATGAATCATTGATTTTGGATGAAACAGAGATGCTGCGACCAAGAGCATCTTTCACAATGACAAGGCAGAATGTGTCTCATCTTATAAATACTTGGGCACTTTCTTTGATGGCCATCTCAAATTTGATGTGAATACTGAGGCTGTTGTGAAGCAGGGGCAGCAGAGGATACACCTTCTCTGCAAACTAAGCTCGTTCTCTGTCAGGTCTTTCATGTCTTTATTTAAACAAGAACCATGCATAAACAAGCATTAATCTCAAAAAGAGAAGAGATGATTCATGCCAGATTTAGCAATTAGCTAGTTTACATCTGCAGTCCCTGGGCAGGTACAAACAGGACAAACACCTCATACCAAAAACACTTACCACACATGATAAAAAACATTACATTACAATAGAAAATACAAACAGATAAAAAAAAACAAAAATATCAACATACCAACACATTCATAAAACCTGGATCATGGTGAAAATAATGTTGACATGTCTGGTTATCATCCATTCATCCATCCATTTTCTTCCGCTTATCCGGAGTTGGGTCGTGGGGGCAGCAACCTAAGCAGGGAAGCCCAGACTTCCCTCTCCTCACTTCGTCCAGCTCTTCCCGGGGGATCCCGAGGCGTTCCCAGGCCAGCTGAGAGACATAGTCTCTCCAGCGTGTCCTGGGTCTCCCTAGGGCCTCCTACCGGTGGGACGTGCCCTGAAAACCTCACTAGGGAGGCTTCCGGGAGGCATCTTAATTAGATGCCCAAGCCACCTCATCTGGCTCTTCTCAACGCGGAGGAGCAGTGGCTCTACTCCGAGCTCCTCCCGGATGACCAAATTTCTCACCCTATTTGAAGGGAAAACCCAGCCACCCTACGGAGGAAGCTCATTTCGGCCACTTGTACCCGTGATCTTGTTCTTTTGGTCACTACCCAAAGGAAGATCGACTGGTAAATCGAGAGCTTTGCCTTTCGGCTCAGCTCCCTTCTCACCACGACAGATTGGTGCAGAGTCCACATTACTGCAGATGCTGCTCCGTCTGCCTGTTGATCTCCCGCTTTATCCTTCCCTCACTCGTGAACAAGACCCTGAGGTACTTGGGGCAGGATCTCATCCCTGACCCGGAGAGGGCACTCCACCCTTTTCTGGCTGAGAACCATGGCCTCGGATTTGGAGGTGCTGATTCTCATCCCAGCCGCTTCACACTCGGCTGCAAACCAATCCAGGGAGAGCTGGAGGTCACGGCCTGATGAAGCCAACAGGACCACATCATCTGCAAAAAGCAGGGACCCAATCCTGAGGTCACCAAACCGGACCCCCTCAACACACTGGCTGCGCCTAGAAATTCTGTCCATAAAAGTTATGAACAGAATTGGTGACAAAGGGAAGCCCTGGCGGAGTCCAAACCTCACCGGAAACGAGTTCGACTTACTGCCCGTATCAGGGGGTCCGATACCCCATATTTCCGGAGAACCCCCCACAGGACTCCCCGGGGACACAGTCGAATGCCTTCTCCAAGTCCACAAAGCACATGTGGACTGGTTGGGCAAACTCTCATGGACCCTCAAGGACCCTGCCAAGGGTCCAGAGCTGGTCCACAGTACCACGACCAGGACTAACACTGCAATGCTCCTCCTGAATCCGAGGTTCGACTTTCTGGTGGACCCTTCTCTGCAGTATCACTGAATAGACCTTACCAGGGAGGCTGAGGAGAGTGATCCCCCTATAGTCTTAAAAAGAGGGACCACCACCCCGGTCTGCCAGTTCAGAGGCACTGCCCCCGATGTCCACGCAATGTTGCAGAGTCGTGTCAACCACGACAGCCCCACAACATCGAGGGCCCTAAGGAACTCCGGGTGGACCTCATCCACCCCCGGGGCCCTGCCACCGAGGAGCGTTTTGACCACCTCAGCAACCTCAGTCCCAGAGATGAAAGAGCCCACCCCCGAGTCCCCGGGCCATGCTTCCTCACCAGAGGGCGTGTCGTTGGGATTGAGGAGGTCTTCGAAGTATTCCTTCCACCGATCCACAATGTCCTGCATCAAGGTCAGCAGCGCCCCATCCCCACCATACACAGTGTTGACAGAGCACTGCTTCCCCCTCCTGAGACGCGGGACGGTTGTCCAGAACCTCTTCGAAGCCATCCGGAAGTTCTTTTCCATGGCCCCACCACAAGGGCGTAACTTTGAGTTGAACATTGGGGGGGTTGAGTGACACAGGCATTGTTTTGTCGTTTTTGTTTACATTTTTTTTACTGTGTGTGTGCCTGTGTGTGTGTGTGTGTGTGTGTGTGTGCAAGCGTGAGTGTGTGTGTACGTGTGTGTTTAGGCTATAACGTGTGGATCACTGTGTGTGTTTGTGTGCGGAGAAACACTGGGCTGGTTTCGGTTCGGTCCAGCGGGTTTTTAGCAGAAACACAGCCACTTTGGACTCTGATCTTTCTTCCTATGACCCTCTTTTCAGCATGTAGTATAGGCTACACTCACACACACACGTACACACACACCCAGGCACGTTATGCAGGTGTAACATCCAATTGGGTCCGCACCCCGCACTCCGAACCCGGACGAATTATGAAGAACACGCTGCCGTCGGCTCGCCTCAAACACACTAGATTGTGAGATTTCCAGACCACTATATGAGTGTTGCCAACTTTCTGGTAAAATCAGACGACTGTCCAAACTCTCTGGAGACTTTTTTATTTAAACTTTCTTGTCAAAGCAACCGACGAAGTTGAGCAAGCCGCCGTAAACACCGCCCGGTCCGAGCAGCATCTGCCCCGCAGCAGCAGCAGCAGCAGCAGCAGGCTGTGTTAAATAACTGCAAAGAGACACAGCACAGCAGAGAGGAGGACTAACTTTCATTCATTCAACATTTAACCACGAGTCAAATGTTGAATGAATGAAAGTGGTGGCACTGAAGCTCTAGCAATATCGTACCTCCTGTTGGGAAGACATTTTCATTCTTTTTCTTTTTCCCCTCTGCTCTCTTCATACCACCGCGAATGCTTCCGAAACATAACGTTAAAGGGACGCTCAGGTCCGTGGTGGGCGAAACCAAATCTCAGCGCAGGAGGGGAGGCGCAGACCAGTCACTTTTTTTTTTTTTTACTGCCATTGAGAAAATCTACCACATTGTCGTGTTTATAATACCTAATATTCATTTTAAATAATTATGATATGATATTGGGGGGGTTGTGGTGGCTGGTTTAAATTATTGGGTGGGTTGCAACCCACCCATCCCCCCCATAAATTACGCCTATGCCCCACCGAACTCCTCCCACTCCCGGGTTTTCGCCTCGACTTGTAATGCATTACCTGTTTGTAAAATGAACCACCTGTCAAAATCTGTTATCCCTTCAGCAGTCAGACTTCTAAATTCCCTGTAGTGTTATACACCTGTATATGGTGTGGTTTATATTTTACGGAATGCACTGTTTTCTTATCCTGGTTCCTTGGCTCCTGATGCACTTGCCTGGTTGTATATTGTGAATGCTGCTTTGTGTGTTTTTGTGTGGGTTTGTTTTGTAGTTTTGTTGTTGTTGTTGTTTGTAACATGCTGCACTTAGCTAATTGCCCCTTGTGGGATTAATAAAGTGTTTGAATAGAATTTTGAATTTGAGTTTCAATTTGAGATTTTGAACCACTGTATTTACATACCAGTACTCTGCAAGACAAACTAATCATTTTCTAGAAATAGACATTGTTTAAGTAATATTTGTAGTTAAAGCAATATTTGTTGTATTTTGACCATGCCATGTGCTATGGCTTTGTATTGTTTTGTTATTATGTTTTGTGCTCTACACTATGTCATTATGGTTATGAGCCAAATAAATAATGGAAATGGAAATATCTGATCATTACATCATCATGTGATGAACAATTTTCTAAATCTCTTTTTTTAGTTGAATCAGAAACACAATGGAACCATTACTGAGAAGACAAAAAGTGATTTAAGTGTCAGTTTACTTTATGTGAACAATAGTAGGTCAAGCCCAGTTCACAGAGCGTCTCTTTAATTTACTCACACAACTCAGTAAAAACACTCCCAAAGGCACTCGACTGGACTTTTAAATCGTATGAGCATGCAAACATAACTCCCTGTAAAAAAAACTAAAAAAAACAGAAACACTGAAAATATTGTTGGAATGAATTTAACCACCGAGACAAGGACTGTCTCTGTCTTTCTCTCTCTCTCACTCTCTCTCTAACACACACACAAACATAATACCCTACTTGGTTTCCTCATAGCTAAATGTATTATATAACAAATTCCCAGAACTGGAAACCATGACTGCACTGCACAATTGGTGGTGTAACACTATTGTATTTGGTTTGCTTTCATTGGCAGCAGGTTTAGATTTTGGCCCAGTATTTTGGAACAGGTGTCATCTTTCCTGTCCTTGGTTCCTACTAAACTCTGAGGGAGGTAGGATTATGAGAATGACAGTGTTTTCTTTGGAGGTGGATCTTGTTTACACCTGAGACACCTGAAAGGAGGCGGTATCACCACAAACTCAGGTGTGAAAGGTGAGACTGAGCTCAGTGCAAGTCTGTGAGAGAGTCTTTCTATCCTAATAGCAGGCATTCTTCTGGGGTTCATTTGGTCCTTTGAATGATCCAGGCTGTGGATCCTGTGGTTACAATGTTGTAAGCCTAACATGTCACATTATGTTTCACATTGTATTTAGAACTTTTTGGTGTAAAACTTCTAACTGTCTCCACTGAGTGTTGTTATGCTGTCAGTATACTGTATAATATGACACTGCTGGAATGTCTCAATCTCTTCTTCGCTGTCCTAGTTTCAGCTATGTGATGCCACTGTGAGCAACACATCTGTCCTCAGACATACAACTTTTCTATTCAGCACCTATTCACACCTCAAACTGCACCATAACATCAAGTAACTTTCAACAGGCTTTGCATCATGAGCAAAAACAAAACAGACAACAGCTACTGTACATCAGTCTACTTTAGAAACATTTGATGTAACCTTTGATCTTCCTTGAAAACGAGTTTCACATGACTGTCTTGGTGTTGAAATTTAATTCAATTCAAGATCTGGAATAAATCCCATTAGTAATGTATAAATAGTGCCAAATAGTGCCAAATAGTGCCACTATGTGAGAAGTGTCAAACTTATCCTTAGACCACCTGGGGGGTGGCAAAAGCAGGATTTGAAGTCTTAACCCATGCATTAAAATACAACCACCTTACCACCCAGCTACTGAGCAAATCTTCTCACTGCTGTGTAAGTAGAGGTATAAAAAATACCAGAGAAGGTTTTCACAGACCCCACAAAACCCATTAAATAAACATAATCCAATAAACACAAACTAAGCACCTTTCATGTGAGCATGGATCACCGCTGGATGGCATTAGCTGATAATACGGCCAGACAGAATCTGTAGCGTGCATATGAAACATAGTGGCATGGCATCAGGTTGAAACACTGCAGGCAACAACATAATACAAGGAGCAGAAAACACTAATAGGGCAGCTGTTAGGGGCAGTGGATGGGTCTAACAAACTGTGAACAAACCACATGATAACCAATTAATTCCAGCCACATTGTTAGCTGATGCGATGCAGTGGCATATCATACAGCCAGGATTCTTGGCTTTCAGCTTTGGGATCTCGAAAAATCACTGCAAAAGCTGCACAATGTGACTACAACAACAGGATGAGAACAGGCTGTATCTCTGAATTCTCCCATCAAAAGCAGATTTGCTAAATTACTCAAGCAGGGAAGACATCAAGAGAAAACAGTCTTCAACTGCTCCATTTTTGATTCAACCTTAGTTTGTTGTTCCATGAATTTGTTTATTACCCCATTTCTTTGAACTTTGTTTTTCATAAAGGTCTGCTTATTTCGGGGAATGTTTGATTAGGGTTTTTGATTTGTTTTAACAAAAGGTGGCATCGAGCAGGATCACGGCATCAGCGCTATCCATGTAACAGGTGCAGCCACTGACAGGACCACGGCAACACCACAACCAAGACCACGATCCAGGCTGAGCCGGAGGTACAGCATCGGTGCAGCCACAGCAAGAGCATGGCCAAAGGCAGGATCACAGCATTAGCACAGCCATCACCACGATTCGGGCGTAGCCAAGATTGCAGCCAAGACTGCAGCCAAGATCCAGAAAAACTACGAAACAAGGGAACACAAATGCTCCAGAGAAGAAGCTGAATTAGTGTAATGCAGTAAAAAGACGTGAGCTTTTGCAGATGGAGGGAGTGAGAGAAGGAAAAAGGAGCTCAGTGTATCATAGAAAGTCCCCTGGCAGACTAAACCTATGTCAGCTTAACTAGGGGCTGGTCAAAGGCAACCCGAGCCAGCCCTAATTATAAGCTTTATTAAAGAGTAAAGTCTTAAGTCTACTCTGAAAAGTGGAGACGGTGTCTGCTTCCCTGACTGAAACTGAAAGATGGTTCCATAAAAGGGGAGCATGCTAACCGAAGGCTCTGGCTCCCATCCTACTCATAGAGATTTTAGGAACCACACGTAACCCTGTGTTTTCAGAGCGCAGTGCTCTTGAGAGTTGATAGGGAATTATGAGCTGTGAAAGACAACACGGAGCCTGACCATTTAGAGCTTTGTAAGTACGGAGAAGGATTTTAAATTCATTTCTGGATTTTACAGGGAGCCAGTGCAAAGATGCTAAAACAGGAGAAATATTATCCCTTTACTTGGTTCCTGTTAGTACCCGTGCAGCAGCATTCTGGACTTTAGAGACTTGTTGGGGCAACCCGATAATAGGGAGTTACAGTAATCCAGCCTAGAAGTAACAAGTGCATGCATTAATTTTTCAGTATCTGTTTGAGACAGGATATGCCTCATTTTTGCAATATTACGCAAGTGAAAGAAAGCAGTCCTTGAAGTTTGTTTTATATGAGAGGCAAAAGATTAATCTCGGTCAAATATAACTCTATGCTTCCTTACGACTGCACATATTGGTTTTGGAACATGTGCTAGAGGCCAAGGCAATGCTATCTAGAGAAATTATATGCTTAGAAAAAGAGTTTGTGAGGTGTTTGGGGACCAGTGCAATAACTTCAGTTTTATCTGAATTTAACATCAGGAAATTGCGGCTCATCCAGGCTTTTATGTCCTTAAGACATGTTTGTAGTCTAGTCTAGATAACTGCATATCATCCACATAACAATGGAAATTTACAAAGTGATTTCTAATGATGTTGCCTAGGGGAAATATATTAAGTGAAAAGGATTGGTCCAAGCACAGAACCTTGTGGTACTCTTAAGCACGGAGGATTGATCATTAATATGAACAAACTGAGAATGTCCCAGTCTGTGTAGTATGATTTAATGGTCAGTGGTGTTAAATGCGGCTTTGAGATCCAATAAGATTAATACAGAGACCAGTCCTTTATCAGAGGCAATCAATAAGTTACTAGTAATTTCTACCAGTGCCATCACTGTACTATGATGCACTCTAAATCCTGAGTGAAAATTTTTGACTAAATTGTTGTCTTGGAGAAAGTCACAAAGCTGATCAGCAATTACTTTCTAAAGGATTATATAAATAAAGGGGAGATTAGATATAAAAAAACAGATAAAGTACACTACAGCACACTAGTAAATGCTCTCATGAAAGTTTATTCCATTACCTTCACACGCATTAGCCCTTCCTCAGACATGACAAGGTCAGATCGGTACGAATGCATGGTAATGCAATGGTACTAATGCACTAATGCATGTGCCAAATCTTTATTCTTATTTCACCTTCCGTACGTTTTTCGCTGGCAAACTAGTTCTGCATACTTTGTGCTATTTAAACCATGCAACTGTCAGAACGTTCAACTCATTCAGGACATTATTGTTATGACTTTTCTAATTTCTAATCATTATGCTAAATATTAAGCTTTTTTAAACTTTTTTTCCCCATTTAAATAAATGGGGGAATTTTTCAAATTCTCTTTAATTCACTCCACTTTCAAAGTCTACTGCTTCCGCATACTTTGAGCTAGAGTCTCCATTTAACCGTTTAACGGGTCACAAGCCTTCAACTCTTCTGGTACGATTTAGCTCTTTTGTATCTTTTACGGTTTTTGAGTTTTGCCAATTTAAGTTTTATGCTCTTTTCAGACCATTTCTGCATTTAGAATTAAGTCAAATGGAGATGGCATGTTCGTAGCTCGAGTCTAGAGGATCTTGGTAGAGTGAAGAGGAGCTGAAAAATAATCTAAAATTTTTCCGAACAAATTGGAGCTACTCCCACACCCAACAGTCAATATACACAATTTGTACATCTGTACGAAGGAAAACTTGTGGAGGTTGGATTAACACAGGTTTGAAAGCCGACAACCTAACACAGCTGGCTCATGGGACCTCAAAAGGAAGGGAGAATACAAGGGAGAATAAAATGAGATGAGAATTTTTTGGAAAATGGCTGAGGAGACTGTTTCTTACACAATGATTTGTGCAGTTTATGAGAATTTTTTTCAGACAAAAATCATATGTGTGCGTTCGGGAGAACCTCTTTTCTCTTCCCTTTGCAATGTTTTGACTATTTGGTGAAAGGTATGGCTGTAAAATTGAGGAGTTTAACAGGGACAGTCAGTCAGTCAGTCATTTTCTGTAACCGCTTGTCCTCGTAAGGGTCGTGGGGGGGGCTGGAGCCAATCCCAGCTGTCATCGGGCGGAAGGCGGGGTAGACCCTGGACAGTTCGCCAGACTATGGCAGGGCTGACACATATAGACAGACAACCATACACGCAATTTAGAGTCACCAATCAATCTGAGCTGCATGTCTTTGGACCATGGGAGGAAGTCGGAGACCCCGGAGAGAACCCACGCAGACACGGGGAGAACATGCAAACTCCGCACAGAAGGGCCCCGCCCGTACCAAACCCCGGTCCAACCGGGATTCGAACCAAGGACCCTATTGCTGTAAGGCAACAGTGCTAACCACAAAGCCACCGTGCCGCCCTTTGACAGGGACATGTCCATCAAATTCAGCTGCCTCCTTTGAGCTGACCTGAGAGGAGAGGGGAGAGGAGGGGTGCACCTCCATCCTGGTGTGTGTGTGAATTTTCCAATACAAAGATGCCAAATAGGGATGCCTGGTCCACTTGTCCAATAGTAATTAATGGTTAACTGACCCTTTATATTGCCATCATGTGCCCCCTCAGGTGGAGGGGGCCCTTAATCGGTCCTTTGTCTTTCTTTCTCTTCATCTCTATGTCTGTCTTTCTGTCTCTCAGTCTTTCTTAGTCTCTGAGTCTGTCTCTCTCTCCTTCTACCTGTCTCTGTCTTTCTCTCTGTCTGTTTCTCTCTCTGCCTCTGTCATTTTGTCTGTCTCTGTCTTTCTACCTGTCTGTTTTTCTATCTTTATCTCTTTGTCTGTCTTTCTGTGTGTCTCTCTCTCTCTCTTGTCTTTCTTACTCTATATCTGTCTCTCTCGCTGTCTTTTGTGTGCCAATACAAAGATGCCATTTAGTGATGCCTGGTCTACTTGTCCACTTGTAATTAATGGTTAACTGACCCTTTATATAACTAGCATTGGCCCTTGTGGCCCCTCAGGTGGAGTGGGCCCTTATTTGGCCCTTGTGGCCAATTAAAGTTGCCAGTTAGTAATTAATGGTCCACTTGGGGGACCTCCGGACCTCCAAGAAAGCCATTGATCGGCTTTTATGGCCCCTCAGGTGGACGGGGCCCTTAATTGGCCATTGAGGCCTCTCAAGTGTCTTTGTCTTTGTCTGTTTCTCTGTCTGCCTCAAGTACTGGTCCTTGTAGTGATAGAAGTACTGCTACCTTCTCTACTTCCAGAACTACAACTACTACTTCTACGTCTCCCGTACTTTCTTTTCAACTGCTACCTCTGCCTACTTTAAGCTACAGAAACCATTTTAATGTCAAAATGTGATGCTCTTCGAGGACATGTATGCCTCTCATTTTATTTTCTACATTTTATGCCTAAAATATTAAACATTTATTATTTTAATCTTTTCAGTTGACATCAACTTCTTCCTATGACACTCTGGCAGTTCAATTGTTAGCTTCTTCACTTTAAAGCAGTTCAGCTTTCATTTCTGCCAGTTTTTCAAATATTTCCATCAATTTGTAATACATCTCTACATTTTCAGCAATAAATTTATGCATTTTCAGCAATACATTTCTGCATTTTCAAAAATGCTCTCAAACTGATTTCAGCTGTTAGCATCCACACGCATGTTCCGCAGGAAATGCATTTTCAAGTTCTTATTATTTCACCTTCCGTACGTTTTTTGGACTGATACTCCTTCTGCCTACTTTGTGCTATTTAAACTATTCAACTATCAGAATGTTCAGCTTATTTAGGACATTTTTGCTATGAGTTTTCTCATTTCTACACTTTATACTTTTTAAAATACTAAGCTTTTTTAAAACTTTTTTTCCCATTTAAATGAATCAGGAAATTTTTCAAATTCTCTTTAACCCACTCCACTTTCAAAGTCAATTTCTTTTGCATACTTTCAGCTAGAGACTCCATTTAACCATTTAACGGGTCACAAGGCCTTCAACTCTTCTGGTATGATTCAGCTCTTTTGTATCTTTTACAGTTTTTGAGTTTTGGCGATTTAAGTTTTATGCTCTTCAGACGATTTCAGATGGACAGATACAGACAGACAGACAGTGACAAACAGACATACAGACACACACAAACAAATTACAATTCATTAGAACCTTTTTTAAGCAATTAGGCAATGCTCAATACTTGCAGACCCCTTTTCTTCACATTCACTGCTATTTTGCCTTTGGCGATTTGGGATTTATATGGCTCCCACAGCTCTGGTTCAACAGTCAAAAGTTCTCCTGTCTTCAGAAGGGGGTTGGACCAGTGAGTCGAGTCCCTGTGCTCTCATCTTAAGTGTAACCCATTACGATTGCAGATGTTGTCTTATCCTTTTTAAGAGTAAACATATAGTTATGACAACTTACCAGAAAAGAATCAACGACTGACCACATAGCTTCTTTTTTTATTTTTTGCATAAAAGTATAGGCTGACATATAGTCTTGATTTGTTCTTGTTTTTTTCATAATTTTCCCAATTTCACTATAGTCACTTAAATATGCTTTATTCGCAAGTTGAAATGATGGCACCTGCTGTATTTAAAATTATGTTTGCAAGTGAAAAAACAACCACAACAAAAACAACGTACCGCAACCTACAACTTTGACATGGCTAATTTTAATGTTATCACCAATGTGGATTTTTTCCATGACAGCCTCCCTCCACAGGGTCAGCTCCATGGTTTTGCCGTCCTGTTGAAGAAACCATTTTTCATGTAATGACACAATAATATCCGCAAACTCCTTTACTTTTGTTCCCTTTCTTTTACTGTTGAGTTTGACAGTCTTGTTTTCTTTGTCCTTGTCTTGAAGTTTTCCAAATTTTTAAATTAAAAAGATACAAGCAAAACTAGAAGCTCATGCACTTTATCTCTATTGTTTTCTATTGTTTTCTCTGTCCCATTTCTCTGGTTGTCTGCCTGTCTCTCTATTTACTGTGCGTATCTGTTTGTCCTTCTGTCTGTCCCTCTGTGTGTCTGTCTCTGTTTGACTGCCCTTCAATCTGGCTCTCACACTTTGTCTGTCTCTATTTGGCTGTCCTTCTGTCTATGTGTCTGTCTGTTTGACTGTCTCTCTGTTTGTCTCTGATTCTCTGTCTGTGTGTCTGTCTCTATTTGACTGTCATTCTGTCTATGTGTCTGTCTGACTATCCTGTGTATGTGTCTGTCTGTTTGACTGTCTCTCTGTTTGTCTTTGATTCTCTGTGTGTGTTTGTCTCTATTTGACTTCCCTTCTGTGTGTGTGTGTGTCTCTGTTTAACTGCCCTTCTGTCTGTCTGTCTCTGTTTGACTGCTCTTCTGTCTGTCCTTCTGTGTGTCTGTCTCTGTTTGACTGTCCTTCTGTGTCTGTCTCTGTTTGACTGTCCTTCTGTCTGTGTCTGATTCTCTGTGTGTCTGTCTCTGTTTTACTGTCCCTTTGTCTGTCTCTGACTCTCTGTGTTCTGTCTCTGTTTGACTGTCCTTCTGTCTGCGTCTGACTCTCTGTGTGTCTGTCTCTGTTTGACTGTCCTTCTGTCTGTCTCTGACTCTCTGTCTCTCTGTCTGACTGTTCTTCTGTCTGCATCTGACTCTCTGTGTGTCTGTCTCTGTTTGACTGCCCTTCTGTCTGTCCTTCTGTGTATTTGTCTGTTTTTACTGTCCTTCTGTTTGTCTCTGACTCTCTGTGTGTCTGTCTCTGTTTGACTGTCCTACTGTCTATACATGCGTGTGTATACACACACACACACACACACACACACATACACACACACACACATATATAAGGGATTAGTAAGTACACCATTACCCCCCCCCCCGCCTCTCTCTCCCCCTCTCTTTCTGTCTTCTCTCTCTCACCTCTCTTTCTCTCCTCTCTCTCTCCTCTGTCTCTCTCCTCACTTTCTCTCTCTTGCCTCTCTCTCTGTCTTCTCTATATCCTCTCTCTCTTCTCTGTCTCTCAGTTCAATTCAGTTTGCTTTATTGGCATGAATGTTTTCTGAAACAATATTGCCAAAGCCTCAGGTACAATTAAATGATGATATAAATAAATACAAAAAAAATTCAATAATGATATTTAAATCAACAGCGAACCGTTGGATAAAAAATAGATGCATAAATACAAAAGAGCAAGAACATTTTGTTTTGTGTGTGTGTGTGTGTGTGTGTGTGTGTGTGTGTGTGGTAGACCTTAAAGAGAGGGCTGCTTATTATTATATTACACACTTACACACTAAAATTTGTTTTACCAAACTGAAGGTTGGTAAATTTAAGGCTAAAACCACTGATAGAAATTCAGTCAGACACAAGTATCAGCAGTGTTAGCCTAGAAATTAACATTAGCTTGTTCTAGTAAGTAGCTATAAAGGGCATAGGAGCTGAATTAAATTTTTTCCGTTTTTTTTTTTAACTTTCTAAATGCACTTGATTTCAACAAGTTTTTAGGTGGACTTAAAGTATCAGTGGCAGTGTAATTGCGATAATTCATTTTCCCTGATGTGTCTTCTTAACAACTTATTTTGAATTTTCCACAGATTTGCCAAGACTTTATTTTAGAAAAAAAAAACTTTTGTCATAGACATTGTGTTTAATTACTTTATTATTTACAATTAAATTTGTGGTTTTGGAGCATAACACTGCCAAAAAGGGTTCCTCAGAGCAGTGGAGAGTTAAATATGTCTGCTACATCTTGTGCTCAAAGTGTGAACCAGGGAGGTCAAAGTGATATGCATTGTGTACCGCAGGCTTCTTATGCAGACATTGTAAAAAGGGGACGTCCTAGTGTTGATGCTTCATATGTGGCAGGGCCTCCTAAAGTGAAACAGGTAAAGAAAGGATGTCAAACTGATGTGCCATGTGTGCCAAAGCTATCTTATGCTGACATCGTAAAGAGAGGGGTCCTTGCAGGTCCTTCTCATGCATACCCCATAAATGACAGAGGTCAAAGTGATGATTCATATGTAGCAGAGCCTTCTCATGCAGCGTGTGAAATCCTGGTAAATCGTCCCTCTGAAAGATAAGTCTGTGCATCCCGCAGCCAGGCTTCTTTTAGGTACGGCAATGTCAGAAACCAGCAGTGTACCGGTAACTCACTAACCTTCCTTGCATTCCTTCATGAGAGTGAAAAAATCACCAGAGCAGACCTTGATCTTGTGTTGGATAAAGGTAATGTGATGTACAAAGCGTTCAGGAGGAGTGTTACTGATTACATCTATCTGACCACTGATGAGTTCCCTGATGAAGCTCCTGCACGCAGGTTTACACACTATGTGGACATGACACAACTTCCCAGGTGTGGCACATTAGGACAACCTTTACCAGGAGCTGTAGATAGTTTTCTGGACCTAGAGAGTGGGCTAAGCTGCCTATTATCTGATGTGCAGTATGCATTGCTACCGATGAGACAGTTATGTATTGCAGTATTCAGAACCAGGTCAGGCAGATACGGTTTCATTGATCAACACTCCAGAACAGCCAAAAGTTTGCCCCTACACCTGGGTTCATGCACTCCTGGTACTACTGTTATGCTGACATTCACACATCTCAGTGATATGATTGACAGGCTCCTTAAGTTTCACAGAATGATGGGCACACCATACTCCTGCAACTATGACTTGAAGCCTGTGAACTTTTGCGATGTGAACAAAGCCATCCTGAATGATGCCATTCCAGAAAGAGAGAGTCAGCTTACAAGTCACACTGCTGCTGTGTCAACTGTTCTGCTGAGCGATTCTCTTCCAAAAGAGTCAGACATGATAAACACCCTTGTCACAGATGTCTCTGATAACGTTCTACACAAAGTATCCCCTGATATGGAAACTGAACCACAAAAATCAAATCAATCCAGCTCTGTCACATCACATGATGCTGTGGAGATTGAATCAAACTCAACCAATCCAAAGGTGAATACTGATGCCACTGATGTCTCTGATAACATCTTGCAGGAAGTGTCCACTACCATCACTTCAGTATCATATTTGAGAACCAGAACAGTGAAGTCAATTCAGTTTGATCACATCACATAATGCCCCTCACAGAGATTCAAATGTATCTGCTTCATTGATAAATACTGGTGCCAGCGATACTGCCTTACATGACATTTCCCATAAACTGTCAAAACTTCCTAAACAACAAAGGAAAACAATTCAGAGAAGACTAATGGTCTCAGAAAAAAAATTAAAAAGAAAAGACAATCAAAAAATGAAAGAAAGGAAAAAACTATGATTCAAATGCAGTATATAAAGCCAAGAAAAAAATTTCTCAAGCTGGAATTATCATAAACGAAAAAGGAGAAAGCCCTGTAATTTGCCAACAGATACAGAGACAACGTTGACTTTCGGCAGAAACGAAAACAGTACATTTCCTCACGTTATCAAGGCAATGCTGATTTTAGAAAGAAACAAAGGCAGTCCATCACCCAGTCTTACAGACACAATGCTGATTTTAGACTTAAACAAAAGCAGTATTGAACAAATGCCTACAGAGAGAATGCTGACTTCAGACAGAAAAAGAAACAGAATATTACTCACTCTTACCAGAACAAAACTGATTTTAGACAGAAACAAAAGCAATATTGTATCACACGATACAGATATAGTGTAGAGTTTAGAAAGAGGAAGAGATCTCATATCATTCAATGACCCAATATTCAGAATTAAACATAAACAGTTAATGAAGAAACTAATGCAAGACAGATATAAAAACAATCTGGCTTTCAGGATTATGCATAACATGAGATGTGCCATGAAAATAAAAAGAAAGTATAGACTGATCAACAAACAAACACAAGACAGTGACAACAGTTTGATAAAAGAGGCCATATTTGTTTTCAGATCACACATAAAAGCTGGTCCAACTTATGTGTGCACTGTCTATCATAACCTTCCTAACCAAGTTCGCCCCTGCACAAGGTCAAATTATGTGAAACATCCAGATGTGGTTGCAGCATGCCTGACAGGAAAGTATGTCCATGTTTGTGGACATACTTTCCTGCAGAAATTAACAGTGCAAGATGCCTGATGAGAGGAAGAGAGAGTGGATTTGTTCAACCGCCATGATTGTGTGAAAGATGGAGTCATGCCAAGCCTTGCTGTCAAGTCAAGTCAAGTCAATTTTATTTGTAGAGACCATTATCACAAAACATGTTGCTCCTGCTGAGAGAAACAGTCCAGTCAGCATTTTCAAAACATCAGAACTAGAGGCCATGGCTTTTGCTGTTCAGTTCCCCACAGGTCAAAATACACTGGATGAACACAGACTCGTTAAACTGACACCCAATAGTTATTTCAAAGCGAGGCTTTTCTGCATTGATGAGCGTTTTGCCAGAGACACAAACTAGTTGTTCTTTGCACAGTTTGTGACTGAAATACACTTGGCTACTTTCAGTATGACAATACAGTTGAGGAAAGGCAAGCCTCTGACCAGAGATGGACTAAAAAGTTACCTCTTGCATGTTACAAGATTAACGAGAGGTTGAAAAACTAGTGCAAAATAAAGATGCAGTCAGGTTGATGCAGCCACTAAGAGGGACATCTGCATACTGGGAAAAGACAACAAGAGATCTTTTTGCCATGATCAGACAGTTGGGAACTTTTGCACCATTTCTGCAGCTGAAATGTGTGGTCAGAAGTCACTCAGGCAATAAAAAGGCAGCAAGGTTTGTTTTGATTTTGAGGGGCTTGACTGGTCAGCAAAGTGTGACATACTGCAAAGCAATCCGGTAACAGCAATGTGCATGTTTGATAAACGTGTTGAGGCATTATTCAGAGATCTGCTCCTATCCCCTGCACAGTCCGTGGGCAAAGTAGTGGATTACTTTTACCAAGTTGAGTTTCAGCACAGGGGAAGCCCACACATACACTGCCTCATCTGGGTAGAAGGTGCACCTGTTTTTGAGGAGGATGATGATCTGACTGTGAGTAACTTTGTGTCCAAATACATCACAGCTCAACTGCCTGACCCACATACACAGCCTGAACTGTAACAAGAAGGTTATGGAAGTGCAAGTGCACAGCAAAAACCATTCCAAGACAGTATACAATTTGTACGTGCATCCACCGACACACACACACACCACATCAGACAATACCAAAACCAAACAAAGCCACACTAGAAAACAGAAAACAAAAGCAAAATACAGTCCTGTTGGGAGTTGCATTCCTTCTTGTTCATTCGTTATTTCTCTCAATTTCGTCCTCTGACTAATGTTATCTCAATAGTCTTTGTCGCTGTTCAAGGTCCTGTTTCTTGCAATCTTAGGCAATGTGTCAATTTTTCCCATTACATAAATTTCCTCTATTATCTCCATCCATTGTTCCCAAGTCGGATCCACTCTACCCCATTTCATTGTGATAGTTTTTTTCCCAGCTATTAACAGTATTTTTACCAGGTACCTATCCCCGGCATGTACATTTTCCTCTGTGAGATTAGTAGAGTACCTTACATAACAAAGGGATCTCATATCTCAACACCTCTTGCAGAGTTTTATGTACCATCTTCCAAAGCAGTTGCACCTTATTGCATTTCCAAAATACATGTGCATGGTCTGAGCGTAATGCTCTGCATTGTCTCCAGCATGATAGATTCTCATTCAGATATTTACTCTTGACCTTGGGTGTGATAAAGAATCTAATCAAATTTTTCAAGAGAACTCCCTTCATATCGGTGAATTGGTGGATGTTTGATGTGTTTTCCACATATTTAGCCAATCATTGTCTGAAATTTTTATGTTGACTCCCACTTTTTCTTTTATATTATTAGTTGTATTCTTGTTTATTGTCAATTTTTGGTACTGGCGCTGATATTATTCTAATTTTGGTGTCTTTGTAAATATTAATTATTGTTTTTATCACAACATTCACTTCCATGGAGGGATCCATCTTGATTTCTTTCCTGTAATAGTCTCTTAGTTGTAAGTATCTGTAGAATTCGTGTTCACCCAGATCATATTTGACTCTCGTGCCCCCCCACACACACACACACACACACACACATACACATCTTTCTCTAGAGTGCACCATGATCTAATTCCCTTAATTTCCCATTGTTTGAATCCCTTGTCATACCTGGCAGGCTTGAAATTACTGTCAGATACAACCCACTTTAACACATGAATGTCCTTATTTATTAATTAATTGAGTCAATTTTATTTTTAATTTTATTGTATGTTTCTTTGTCTGATCACATTCTGAACTGGGCATCCTCCGAACTCATTCTCCATTTCTTTCCATTTTGCTGTGCAATCAGGTTTACACCAGCAGAGTAAATATTATATATAAGTAGTATTCTTTCAGTCTTGGCAGACCCATTCCCCCTCTGTCTTCTGGCAGCTGGAGAGTTTCAAACCTAATTCTAGGTTTTGTACCTGCCCAAATAAACCTTGATATTGTTCTGTTCCAAGTAACAAACTGGGTTTGAAGGACCTCTACTGGTAGAGAATGAAATAAATAGAGGAACCTAGGTAGCACATTAATTTTGATTATTTCAGTTCTCAAGTTAAGATCTAGCAGCAGAGTGGCTCATCTTCCAGTGTCTTTTTGTATCTCTTGGCTTATTTTGTCATAGTTTTCTTTATATAGTTTAGATAATTCTTTAGAGATGGAGACCCCCAGATATTTTATTTTCTTTAGGCTCCAATTAAGAGGATATGAATCCTGAATCTCTTTTGATGGGGTGTAGTTAAGTGGTAGTATCTGTGTTTTTAAAATATTAATTTTATATCCTGAGAGGTGTCTGTACGTTTCTAAAAGTTTCATCAGAACAGGGAATGATTTGTTTGGTTGTTTTAAGAAGGCTATGACGTCATTCACAAAAAAGTCCTTTTATGTTCTGTTCCATTCACCATTACTCCCTCCAGTTCTTCATTCTGACGAACTGCTCGCGTCAACGGTTCTATGAAAAGAGCAAACAAAGTGGGTGATAGGCAACAGCCCTGTCTAGTAGACCTCTGCAAATTAATTTTATTTGTCAGACTTCCATTTATTTTAATTCTGGCAGTTGGCTGTTGATATAGAGTCTTTATGCATTGTACTGATTTAATGTTAAATCCAAATTGTTCTTACACTTGATACAAAAATCTCAAATTTACACAGTCGAATGCTATCTCCGCGTCGATGCTTACTAATACAGTGCTTTGTTTTTTCTGTTGTGCTTTGTCTACGATATGCAAAGTTCTTCTGATACTGTCCTGCGTTTGCCGTCCGCTTATAAATCCTGTTTGATCTTCCTCTATAATTTCTGTTATGAAAGTATTCAATCTTTTATGAAAAAATTGTTGTGTATATTTTTTTATCCACGTTTGGCAATGAGATTGGTCTGTAATTCCCACAGTGCTCTTTGTCTCTTCCTTGTTTGTGGATGACTGTAATGATTGCTTCAGTCCAAGATTGTGGTATTCTACTGTTTTGAAGTGTCCAATTAAAAGAGGCCAAGAGCAGTGGTGTGAGCTCATCTCTGAACATTTTGTACCACTCTGCGGGGTAGCCATCACTGAGCCATCACGGAGATTTATTGTTTTTTAATGCACTTACTGGATAATTTGCCTCTTCCTTTGTAATATCGACCGTTAGTTATCATTTGTATTCTGATATTCCTATTCCGATTCCCTCAGATTATCTGTATATTTTTTGTAAGCCTCTAATTTAACTCTTTTTACATGTGCTGTTTCAGCTATCAGTTTCCCCTAATGACAGCCTCCATAGCATCCCACAATATTATCGGGTCCACCTCTGTTGTTATTTTCCTCAATATATCTTTTTATTTCTGCTTTTACTTTCTCTTTTCTTTGTTCATTATTCAATATTCCTAAATTGAGTCTCCATACTGTGTGTCTTTTCCTGTTGTTTATGTTCATTTTCAGGTAGAGAGGGTTATGGGCTGAAAAATCTGCCCCCCCCCCGATCTCACACTCCTTCACTGAGAAGCTGTCCCTCTGATTCACAAGGAAGTAATCTATCCGTGAATGAACTTTATGTGCAGCTGTGTGAAATCCTTATCCAGAGGATGAAGGTTTCTCCATATGTCTACCATCCCCATCTCCTCCAGTGATATGTTTATAAATCTCGTTAACTGTCCTTTAAAATAAAAGAAGCCTGATCAGATATTCCCACTGTGGATCCATTTTTCTGAATCAGTCATTTTAATCCAAGCTATGGACAAAGTCCCATAATCGTGTTGTTGTTGTCATTGTCCATACCTGTATTGTCTCAAGTCCTCGATATTGCCTCTTATTTATTTCTTTATTTATTTATTTTTTCCTTTCCCCAGCAAAGCCTCTTTAAAATCTCCATTGAAAATCTTGTAGTTTTCGTCTCACTTGGTGCACTGTATCCCAGCTCCGTCTTTGCCCCGTCACTCGCCCTCCTCGCCCCCTCCCGCCTGCTGCAGGTTCAGCATCCTCGCCTGGCATATCCACAGTGTGGCCTCTTTCCTCCATGTCTCGTGCGACTTCTCTGGTGCTCCCATATGTCTTCACACCTTTGTTCCAGTGAATCCGGATTTTTGTGAGCGGTGTCTGGAAACGGATCCCCTTTTCTTTTAACACTCTCTTGATGCCCACATATGTCTGGGCCTCGGCGATGTCAGTCTTTTGTGCGTGTAGTTCGCTGTAGAACGCTTAATAGGCGGGAAGAACTTGGCACAGCGGCAGGCACCCTCCAAAATTTCTGCTGAAATTTTCTAGTTCTTATTCTTATTTCACCTTCTGTACGTTTTTTGGACCGCTACTCCTTCTACATACTTTGTGCTATTTAAACCATTCAAGTATCAGAATGTTCAGCTCGTTCAGGACATTATTGGAATGACTTTTCTCATTTCTACTCTTTATACTTTTTAAAATATTAAGCTTTTTTCAACTTTTTTTCCCATTTAAATGAATGGGGAAATTTTTCAAATTCTCCTCAACCCACTCCACTTTCAAAGTCTACTGCTTTCGCATACTTTCAGCTAGAGATTCCATTTAAACTTTGAATGGGCCTCAATCCCTTCAGCTCTTTTGTATCTTTTATGGTTTTTGAGTTTTGGCGATTTAAGTTTTATGCTTTTTTCAGACGATTTCTGCATTTATAATGAAGTCAAATGGAGACGTAATGTTGGGGGTCAGAGCACTTGACATCACTAACGAGCTCCTGCACTCTGGATATCTCTGTCTCTGCTCTTTCACAAAGATTTCTCAAACAAAGTCATCTGCTGCCCACAGTTTAAGGTCTTCATACACAATATGTATATCCGAACGTAGGAAAACTTGTGGCGGTCGGAGAAAAGTAGGTTTGAAAGCTGACAACCCAACACAGCTGGCTCATGGGACCTCAAAAGGAAGGGACACCCAAAAAATTCCCCATTTACTCCAATACAAATTGAGATGAGAAATTTCGGGAAATTGGTTGCCGCAAACTTTTCTTTACACAATGATTTGGGATATGTAGCAAATATTTTTTCCAGACAAAAATGATATGACTGCTTTCACGATGACGTCCTTTCGCTTTCCGTTGTAATATTTTGAATATTTGGTGAAAGGTATGGCTGTAAAATGGAGGAGTTTGACAGGGGCATTTCCATCAAATTCAACTGCCTCCTTTGAGCTGACCTAAGAGGAGGGATGCACCTGGGCCATTATTACCATGGCAACGGGCACTTACACACACACACAGATTGCCATCCTGGTGTGTGTGCGTGACTTTTCCAATACAAAGATGCCAGTTAGTGATGCCTGGTCCACTTGTCCACAAGTCATTAATGGTTAACTGACCCTTTATATTACCATCATGTGACCATCATGATTGCCATCATGATGGCAATATAAAGGGTCTCTCTCTTCATCTCTATGTCTGTCTTTCTGTGTCTCTGTCTTTCTTACTCTCTATGTCTGTCTTTCTGTGTCTCTGTCTTTCTTACTCTCCATGTCTGTCTCTCTCTCTGTCTCTGTCTTTCTCCCTTTCTCTGTCTTTCTCTCGGTCTGTTTCCCTCTCTCTGTCTCTGTAGTTTTGTTTGTCTCTGTCTTTCTACCTGTCTGTCTTCCTATCTTTCTCTCTTCATCTCTGTCTTTCTTTCTGTGTGTCTCTCTCTCTGTCTTTCTTACTCTGTGTCTGTCTCTCTCTCTCCTCATCTATTTGTCTGTCTCTGTCTTTCTGCCTGGCTCATTCTTTCTCTCTGTTTCTCTCTCTCTCTCTGTCTTTCTGTCTGTCTTTAAAACTTTTTCTCTCTTCATGTCTTTGTCTGTCTTTCTGTGTCTCTCTGTCTCTCTTACTCTCCTTATCTGTCTCTCTTTTTGTCTGTCTGCCTGTCTCTGTCTTTCTCACTGTCTGATTGTCTCTCTGTCTTTCTACCATTCTCTCTCTTCATCTCCTTGTCTTTCTTTCTGTGTCTCTCTGTCTGTCTGTCTCTCTTACTCTCTGTGTCTGTCTCTCTCTGTCTTTCTGCCTGTCCCTGTCTTTCTGTCTTCCCGTTATATTTTGACTATTTGGTTAAAGATATGGCTGTAAAATGGAAGTTTGAAAGTTTGACAGGGACATTTCCATCAAATTCAACTAACTCCTTTGAGCTGACCTGAGTGGCGAGGGAGAGAGGAGAGATGCACCTGGGCCATTAATTACCATGGCAATGGGCCCTTACACACACACACACACACACACACACACACACACACGTGTGTGTGAGTGCCATCCTGGTGTGTGCGTGACTTTCCCAATACAAAGATGCCATTTAGTGATGCCTGGTCTACTTGTCCACTAGTAATTAATGGTTAACTGACCCTTTATATTACCAGCATTGGCCCTTGTGGCCCCTCGGTTGAGTGGGCCCTTATTTGGCCCTTGTGGCCAAATAAAGTTGCCAGTTAGTAATTAATGGCCCACTTGCCCAGTTTCTAGTTTTTATTCTTCTTATTATTATTCTTAATCTTCCGCTAAAACTTGCCTGGTCCACTTGTCCACTAGTAATTAATGGTTAACTGACCCTTTATATTGCCATCTTCAGGTGGAGGAGGCCCTTAATTAGCCCTTGTAGCCACTTAAAGATACTGATGAGTAATTAATGCATAATAGCAAGTGGACTTACCTACTACTACCTACTACTACGTAGTACTTACAAGTGGGCCGATTGAGTGGGCCATTGATTGGGCCCTGTGGCCCCTCAGGTGTGTGTGTGTGGGGGGGTGGGGGCTAAATTGACTCTTGTGGCCAATCAAAGATACCAGTTAGTAATTAATGGTCCACTTGGGGGACATCCGGAGGGGCCACAAATAAGCCAATGATTGGCCTTTGTGGCCCATCAGGTGGACGGGGCCCTCAGTGGCCCTTGTGGCTTCTTAGGTGTGTTTGTCTGTTTCTCTGTCTGCCTCATGTAATGCTGCTCGCAGTGATAGAAGTACTGCTACCTTCTTTATTGATTGGCCCTTGTGGCCCCTCAGGTGCAAAGGGCCCTTAATTGGCCCTTGTGGCCAATTGAAGAGGCCAGTTGCCAAATGTCAACCCGTGAACTTACTACGTACTACTTACTACTTATTACTTACTACTTGCTGCCGCCAATACGTGGTAAGCCAGTGGCCCCTCCTCCCCTCACACATTAGTAGCTCCTTACTAAGATTAAAATGCGGGAAGAACTTGGCTCAGCAGCAGGCACCCTTCAAAATTTCTGCCAAAATTTTCTAGTTATAATTTTATCATTGAAGAATCTCATAATGTCATTGCTACTGAGGGCCAAAGGAATACAAGGCTCTATGGAACTGTGACCCTGTGTCAGTCTGCCTACAGTGTTGAAAAGCAGTCTGGGATTGTTTTTATTTTCCTCAATTAACGATGAACAGTAGTTTGCTCTGGAATGGCAGAGGGCCTTTTCATACGTTTTAAGACTGTCCTGCTAGACTAAACAGGACACTTCCAGGTTGGTTGAACACCAATTTCTTTTAAATTTTTGCAATATTTGTTTTAATTTGCAGGTCTGGGGGTTAAAGCTGCAATTGGTATAATTCAGGAGAGAGAGACTTTCAGTCTCATAACTATGGCACCGATGTGGCCAAAGAGAAGACATGGTGAATACACCTGTAAGAATGAAACACAAACAATAAAGCTAGAAATAGCATGTTTTAATATAACTGTTGCTGACTATATTTAGCTACATAAGTGGTCTTCATTGCATTAGTTGAATATTCATAAATAAACTGTCTGTGTGATGCCGGTAACGTTAGTGTTTCTACGTTAGCATTAGCTCTACATTGAGCACTTTAGCTAATGTCAGTTAGCACATTAGCTTGTACAGCCAGGTAGAAGGAATGCTTGTTTACAAGGTCACTGACATGTTGTCTGCGTTAATACAGGTATTTTGAGAGTGTGACGTAGACGTAGAGGAGGTAGCCGGGGCGTTGTGTGAACCAAACATCTGAGGATCTTGGCCTTTATGGGAGGGAGCCTTACGCTGACAGGGGGGTCTGTATCCGACCCTCCAGATGCAGGGAGGAAAACAGACAGTCCTATCATGTTGCATGGCAGTGTGGTCATACTAGGCTAATGTATCTGGTCAATTCTTTACCAATGTCCAGATCCTCACAGACAAAAGTACTACTGTTACACTCGTTACATGTAAATACTTGAGTACTGTATTGTACTGTACTGTAAATAGATTGTTTTAGCCAGCTCTTAAATCTCCAAATTGTTTTAAAATGTATTAGACTTTACTATTCTATAAATAAATTTGTTTTAAAAAGTGACTTGTTTCTACTTGCCTAAATCAAATGACACATTACCATATTATATTATTACAATACTTTTTAAACCAATTTTAAACAATATAAAGACCTACATTTAGCACTGGGATTTGCAGTCAATACTAGTCATGTATTGTCTCAAAAGTAATCCCTGAGAAGCTTATGTAAACATTAACAATGACACTTTAGATATATGTATTTGGTAGATGACTGAAATACGAGGTAAGTGAGTAAAAACAGGATATGTAACAAATTTATGGTTGGAACAGAATCATAAGTACTGTGACATTTTACAGTTCGCTCTCATACTATACATAAGCAAAGAGAATAATAATCTAAATTTTTTTAAAAAAATGTAGTCAAAAGTATGTGCATTGTACTACAATAAAATAAATGAAATAGAAAAGTAAGATTTACAAATATGTGAATCATGTTACAAAAAGTCCTGGAGGATTTGATTCCTGATGCAAAGGCCAGTCTTTCTCTCAGTAGTGATGTTTAAATATTTAGATGTGTGATATTACAGTTTTTTCACCTACAGATTATTCTGCCTTTTCACTACGTGACAGTGATAGTGACAGTGCCTCAAATACAGCTGTGACAGGCACAATACAGGTAATGCTCGGCATATGGTAACAATCGTGGTAACAGCTTCTTGAAGAAATCATCCTTTCATTTTGGCGTTGTCGGCTCATCTGTATTTACTTCTTGAGGTGAGTATATTTTATTATTCATTTTGAGTAATTGCTCACCTGATGTATGCACCATTAAGAACCTGTATTTGATACAGCCTTACTGGATGATTCTGTTTTGTATTTTGGTTGCAATTTAGACTGCCCTAAATTTTTCTAATTCTCTATATTGTGTTTTATCAAAAGTTAAATTCATTATGTTACTGTGGGCCACTGTTTATCAAAGTTGTCAATTTTAATGCACAAGTATACTGCTGTTTCTGTTTTGATCACACCACTGTCCCTAATCCTACTTGGGATAAAGACTAATGACTGACATTTTTAAAACCTGGGAAATAATGAGCAAGCAATTGCTTGGAAATGTTGCCAAATCAGAAAGAAAGAAGAGAAGTAAATTGCCTACTTTAACTTTGCCTCAGACTAATGTGAAGACAGTGTCGGCTAAACTGGATAATAACTGTACATCTTTATATCCACGGCTGGATACCCTAACAGCTCCACCAGCTTATGGGTCTGATAAGGACTTTTTTTATGCGCAGACACTACTCTGTCATCAACTAAACTTAGTTTGAAGGTAACTCCTAACATTATCTTTCCAGCCGAAGTTGTATGTCCATCAGTTAACATTTGGCGTGATCAGTATATTTTTGAACTTTTAATTTAATTGAGCAGAAATATGGAACGATTGTGGATCACGTTTCTGCAGAGCAAATTAAATATGTCATGAAGTGTCTCACAAGGGAATTTAAGAAAATACTTTGCATGTTGCAACAAGGACATGATGTTGATGAAAATGTAATATCCAAAACTGTGCAGTTTCAAATCAGCGAGTAAAAGATATGAACAGCGAAAGGACGTGGTGTCGAATTTCAGTAAACCTCTTGAGACAATACACACACACAGCATTATATCTAGCATTTCTGAAGCAGATGCACAGGTATTCTATATGATTCAATGATTTATGCATGATTTAAAAAAGAACCACTAATAACATTTGATGAACGAGTTATGGAAAAACCACTGACGTAGAAATATCACGTATAACACAAGATGCCCCTCAGCCACTGATGAATCTGGATTTATTAATTGATGGACAACCGCTGTAATGCATAGTTCAATGTCTGGTAAAGATGTACATTACATTTTGACAACACTTATGCCTAACATCAAGCTTGTGTTGTTTAAAGAGTGTGATATGTTACACTATGATAACGATGGCCCCACAGATGGGGAAACATGTTTGGAATATAAATTTCCGTGGTTAGATAGACGTCATAAGGAGTTACATGTTGAACAGCTCACTGAGTTTTTAAAGAAAAATGCAGCACAAGATAGAGATGTCCTTAATTGTAAACGTAAGCCTGGGGAACAAATTTCTGAGTATGCCATTAGATTCCAAAAATGTTGGAAGGAACAAGCTAAATAAGACATTACAGATAGAGAAGATCCTTTTTTTGTATCAGTGTTTCTAAATGGTTTGGATCAACATGGCATTTATACTTTAAAACTATCGGCTCCTGATATATCTTCATTGAGCCCAAATGCTTTGTTGAAGAAAATACGAGAATTAGATGCTGTTGGACTATTTGTCTAAAATAACCCCAAGAAGCAAAAGCACTTCAAGTTACTGAAATGCATGAGGGACAATTGGTAGCTTTCCAGTAACTCTTAGCAAGAGACGGGGGTGGTTTTAGAGGATACAATGTCCAGGGCCAGAGAGGCCCCCCCGTAAATGGACAAGAAGGGCAAGGCTAAGGGGTAACAGAAGTGAAACAGGTGTATGTCAGTATTGCCTCAGACCTGGCCATTGGGCCAGAGATTGTAATCTAAAAAAAACAGGAGGAATGTCAATCAAGGGGGAGATACATGCAACCTTATACTTATACCCCCCCAACCCGGGGATGGGGTAGCCTCACAGGCCAATGCCCGTCCCTATGGACAATGGCAGACTACAGCTGCATTCAATCAGCAACAAACCCCCTTTGAAGACAGACCGGTAAACTTAATGTGGGGAAAATAACCAACAGCGGGATCTGGATGGTTATTGTAAGGTTATAGTTACCTTTCAACGATTTCATATTTCTGATAAACCTTCAGAAGTACCACAGTTAAGTTTATGAGTTTCAGGAAAAAGAATTCCATTTTTGGTAGATACTGGCGCAACACTTTCATGCTAAAATATTTAAGGTGTCCTTTCAGTAAACAATCCATCCAGTCTGTTGGTATTAGTCGGGTCCCGCAAATTGAGCCATTGGCTATCACCCTAGAAGTTGATTTAGATGACATACGACTTCAACATCCCTTTATAGTGAGTTCTACAGTTCCTATCTTTATTAGGACGTGATTTACTGAGCAAATTGAGTGCAACTATTTTATGTTCATCTGAGGGAACTGAAGTCCACATTCCTTACAATAAGGTACAACAGTTACTTTTTCATAGTACAATCTCACCACCTTAAACCACTTCGTCTTTATGAGATGTTGATATTGTTTCTAGAATGCTTATCATAGAAGGAATTAAGAAGTTGGCATCTTGCCATTCTGCAGCTGTTGCTAAAATTTTATATTTGAAACCAGTGGATCCACCCTTTTCAGATAATAAAATTGAGGATACAAAGATGCAATAAATTCCACAATGTTTATTTGCATCACCTCACGGACTTTTATCGTTGTGGAAAGATGTCACTGGCAAAATTGAGTTCTTTGTATGCGCTGTACGAACAAATTTTGCAGACATTATTCCTTGCTGAAGTCCTGCTCTGAATATTTTGTTATGGTCCCTGCTGCGTGTGCCCGTGGTTGTTGCCTGTGTTTTTTTTCTCTTTCTTTTGCTCGCCCTCTCCATGTTTGTGTGTGCGTGTTTCTCTCCTCCTCCAGGTGCTCCAAATTCCGAGGCAGGGCAATAGAAGGCAGGACGAAGATGACGCTCGCTCTCTCTCGATGTTGAACACCTCATCTGCGCGGGCTACAACAAACACCAGGAAGCAGCAGAGCGATTGGCACTCTGTTGAGCTTCCCTTTCTTCTTTGTTTACAATCCTTGTTTGGGATTGGAGGTCACCGGCAGCCCAGGTTTTTGATCTTTGTTTTATAGTGTTTTTTGTTTAGGGGGATGAGCTGGGTCTGATGGCCCACTGCGTGGTTGGCCTGGCGATTCCCCATCTTTTGTTTGTTTTGGCTGGGGTCTCCAACTCCCTCTTTTGGTTTTTGATTACTTGTTGGAAAGTGTTTGCTAAATAAACGTGTCGTGTTTTTCCATGGATCTGTGTGGCATTGTTTTGTGTGTGCTGCCACTCTCAGAGTCTTGTTGTGTGTGTGTGGCCATAACAGCCTCAGATAATGTGGAACAGAACAAGAGTTACATCATCTGGTCGTATGGAGTTGAGCCTACATGTTTTTTCATTAAGAGTTTAGAAAAGGATGACAAACCTAACATTTGCAAGGACGCTGTAGAGATAATATTGAAACCACCTTCAATATTAGCTTCTATTCCCTCAGAAGTATGGGCATTACATGCAAACCACGTAGGATTATTGGACGCTCCGCCATGTTTATGTTAAACAATATCCACTCTCAAAGGAAAAGGACAAAGGCATAGAACCTGTAATTAAAAGTTTGTTAGAACAGAGAGTGATCGTTAATCTGGGGCTGGTGGTCTGGTGTTTTGTGTGCTGGGTGTTTTTTTCTGTTTCTCTCCCTGTGTTGCAGTGGTTGGGTGTGGCTTCCTGGTACTGGAGCTCTCAGCACACTTCCTCACCTGCGCCTCATCACCAATCACCTCTCCCTGCACTACAACAACACCTGCTTCACTCTCCTCCAGCGCCAGATTGTTCCCCACCTTACCAGTGGTAGATTGACTGTCTCTCTGAGAATTTTTGCTTCCATCTTATGCCTCTTGTGACTTTTGGATTTTGTGCTTACTCGTGTTGTCTCTGTGCTTCCTCCAGTGCTTCTCCTCACCAAGCTCCAGTGCTTTGCCGCCCAGCCCCTCGCCTTCGGACCCAGCCACCCTCAACCTTCTTCCCCACGGACAATCCTCGCTCTCAGCCACCACCAGCCTCACGTTCTCCCTTGCCACGGACAATCCTCGCTCTCTGCTACCACCAGCCACACGGTCTCCCTCGCCACCCTACAGCCACCATTCCCTACAGCCTCACCTGCTTCCCCCACCTTCATGCTCCCCGGCTTCCCATTTCCCCAGTCCCTTTACCCTCCGCATCATTATTATCATTAAAAGATTTTGTTCATTGTTCACCCCACGTCTGTGTGTTTGGTCTTCACACTCACTCTGGTTAAGCAGAGCTTCAAAGTCGTCAAAATAATATCCCCATACATCTAATCTTAAAACCAAAAATGAATAAATATCACTTTATGCTGGATTTAAGGAAGGTTAATGAAGCTGTTTTTCCCATAGCACCTCTGGTCCCTGATACCAATTCTATCCTCGCTGCCCTTCCGGCAGATTCTAGATTCTACACCGTGGTAGATTTATGTTCTGCGTATTTTTCAATCCTGGTGCATGAGAACACACAAGATTTATTCGCGTTTACTTTTAAAAATGAACAGCATGTGTGGTGTTGTTTACCAATGGGGTTCATTGATTCAGGAACAGTGTATTCAGCTGCGGTTAATATGCATCTGGCTCAACTGGTCTTAACCGGTGCGTCAACATCATTACAGTATGTGGATCGTCTTCATAGCATCACCAACTGAGACCGATTGTATCCAAGACTCTCTTGCTCTCCTAAAACATCTAGCCCTGGGAGGACACAGAGCCTTTCTTGCCAAGCTCCAGTTTTGTCAGCAGTCCGTCAATTATTTGGGATATGTTTTGAAGGACAGATGCCGATATTTGTCCCCTGAACGAGTTGACGCCATTAAAAATATGAAGAGGCCACAGACAAAGACTGAACTGTTGTCATTTTTGGGCTTTGTGAACTATTGCCGAGCATAGTTGCCTGACTATGCTACATATGTCTCTGTTTTGCATAAAGCAACCATCAAGGATTCGCCTGATGTCATTCGGTGGGATAATGAGATGAAACAAGCATTCCGCCACATCAAACACCTCCTTTGTACTGCCCCAGCTTTGGGCCTGCCTGATTATAAGCTGCTGTTTCATCTTTATGTTGCTGAGAAAGGACTTGTTGCCTCTGCTGTTTTAGCTCAAGCGCACGGTGACAGATCCAGACCAGTTGCATATTATTCTAAAGCCTTACCATTGATTGCTCAAGGCATAGTTCCTTCTTAACGAGCGGTAGCAGCTGCTGCCATTATGGTCGAGAAGTCACAGACCATAGTATTAGGTCACCCATTGATGCTTCACACCTCACATGCTGTGAACATAATTTTGTGAAATATTACCATCCAACACATGATTTCACAATGATATAGTAATTATGAGCATATTTTGACAGGAACACAAAATCTTACCATTTCAACTGCAATGCACATAAATCCAGCCCTGCATTTAAAAATACTGTTGCATGGGACGGATCAGATAAAATCTCCATGCATGATTGTATGGATTTAATTAATTCTACAACTAGCATAAGATCAGATTTACAACAAACGCCCTTTGAGGATAATGATCTTGTTTTATATTGTAATGGATCTTCCGTGCGTCCAGATGACAAGACCACCTTAACTGGGTATGCCATTGTTGACGATCAGGATTGTTGCCTAGAGACTCATAAACTACCGGTGTCATCAGAGTTGACAAGAGTATGTGTACTTGCAGAAGGTAAGGCTGTAACAATTTATACCAATTCAAAATAAGCCTGTTCGGTAGCCCATGACTTTAGCAAGATTTGGGAGAATAGAGGATTTGTAACCATAGCGGGAAAACCCATTCAGCATTCTGAACTGGTTAAGGACTTGTTGTTGGCTATGATGTTACCTTCTCGCGTTGCTATTCTAAAGTGTGTGGGACATTCAAAAATGGATTCAGATGTAGAGGTAATAATTTTGCTGACCGGTATGCCAAGGAGGCAGCCATTCAGGGTTCTTTACCTCCTTGGTCAAATACTATGTGTCCAGCTGTACAATCTGTTGATCCTCCCTTTAATATCAATGATTTAGTTACATTCCAGACATAGGCACACAAATCAGAGGTGACCTTATGGCAAAAAAGGGTGTTATAAGGATACTGATAATTTATGGAAGTCATCGCATAATCGTGTTGCACTGCTGGGTGGCTTTTGATCTACTTATATCATATATTAATGGTATGAGCCACACCAATTACAAAGCCGTAACAGATTACATTTCAGATTACATTTAGGTTTGGAGAAGGCAGGAGAAGGCCAAAATGCAGGGGTTTTGCGTATCTTTTGGTCATCTTGTGGACAGGTTTTCAAAGCAGCCTGAGGCATTTCCAACCAGACAAGAAAATGCGCTAAGTGTAGTTAAATGTCTAATGGAGCACATTAATCCCTAGATTTGGCATCCCACGAGAATAAACTCTGATAATGGAACACCATTTACTTCCTGAGTAACCAAACAATTAGCGTTAGCATTAGGTATTAAGTGGACTTTCCACATACCTTATCATCCTCAAAGTTCAGGACAAGTAGAAAGAACAAATAGGACAATAAAGGATAAGTTGTTAAAGATTCATCAATCTAGACAAATGAATTGGGTAAATGCATTGCTTTTGACTTTATTGTCAGTGAGGGCTACGCAAACAAAACTACTGGGTTGTCACCACATGAGGTATTAATGGCACGGCCTTTTCCGTTGGGCTAACACTCCAAAGGCTCGACTGACAGTCAAGAGAGCTTTGAGGAGAAAGGATGAAATACATCCTGGAGCATGAATAATAGCTTGAAACATAGTTTGAAGATGCAACCCAGCTCCTATTTAGAGGTGGGTCCGTTAGACCATGTTCCCATGACTGATCCTGAAATGCATTGTTTGTGCGACCCGTTAACTCCAAATGCGACTAAATCTTACTACATCCAATACAATGTCACATATGTTGTAACAAACCTCAAGCTGTAGACATTCGGGTAGATTATTTATCAGTAGAAGATGAAATTATTGTTACTCAAGTTATAGTGTTAAATGGGTTGTCTGAGAAACCGTCTGTAGATTTTTGTAATGCCATGTGGAGTAATTTAACCCCTAAATCTTTTGTACATTTTGAATAAGAGGCTTAAAAGGACTTCCAGCCGGTTGTGCTTACAGCTTCACAGCAGAAATCGCCGGTGGTGTGGGTGCATGCAATAACAGGAGTAATACAGTACCATATGGGTTTCACTCATGGATGCCCACATGTTTTGTACATACTAACTATCCTTTTCATGCTTTAGAGCATGTGATCTGACTTTGTGGTAATAAGGTCTACACCTTTATCCACCTCATTGGCAAGGAGTTTGTTCGCCATATTAGATACCAAAAATGGTCAATTTTGATTCTAAAATTGATAGGGAGCAAACTATGCCAGAAGAGTTTCCTCAGACAATTAAATGCCCATCTAAATTGCCAGACGGATATGATTCACAATTAACAATAAAGGAAAATGATAGGGATTTAATTTACAAAGAACTTATTACTGATTTATCTTTAGATGTTAATCATCCGTTTATCTCTAACTTATGGTACCAATCAATTAGGACAAAAGTACTGAGACTGACTAAAAAATCTTGTTACACAAGCTCGTTACTTCCCAAGTCAACTCAGAAATCATTTCCGACGATAGCGACACCTTTGGAAGGTCCACAAGGGTTACCCTATTTATGTGTAATGGCCTATCAGCACGTCGTTCAAACGCATACTAGGTTAGTTGCATCTGAAGGGGTTGCCTATTTTGTTAAACCTGTAATACGGCCTAATAATATTCACATCGGTAAGACTAAGGCCATGGTGTCTAAAAGGGAGAGAGTACTACATAAGATGATTCAATACAAGTCAAGTCAAGTCAGTTTTATTTATAGAGCCCATTATCACAAAACATGGTTTGCCTCAGAGGGCTTTACAGTGTACGACATCCCTCTGCCCTCAGGAAGAGAAGCAGAGGATGATGAGGGATCCCTCTTCCAGGACGGACAGACGAGCAATAGATGTCGTAAATAGCAAATGAAATACAATCATGGCAAAAAAGGAAAGAGAAAGAGAGAGGGGGAGAGAGGCACAGCAATAATAGAAACAGATGCATGTCATATTACAATAATGGTAGGTGTGAAATTATTAATTGCACTCTATGATGATGTTGAGGGAGATGATAACAGTCTCATGCATATGTTGAAAGGGAGGTGTCCAAAGGCAAGATCACAGCATCAGCTCAACCAGGACCAGACCACAATCAGGGCGAGCGAGGGGCACAGTATCAGTACAGCAACAGCACGAGCACAACCAAAGGCAGGCATGATTTATTCTAACATTACTGTTAATTTGGAAAATGGTCAAGAAGTTCATAAAATACTAGAAAATGCATTTCCTGCAGAACATGCGTGTGGATGCTAATAGCTGAAATCAGTTTGAGAGCATGTTTGAAAATGCATAATTTTATTGCTGAAAATGCAGAGATGTATTACAAATTGACAGAAATATCTGGAAAACTGGCAGAAATAAAAGCTGAACTGCTTTAAAGTGAAGAAGCTAACAATTGAACTGCCAGAGTGTCATAGGAAGAAGTTGATGTCAACTGAAAAGATTAAAATAATCAGTGTTTAATATTTTAGGCATAAAATGTAGAAATTAAAATGAGAGACATAAATGTCTTTGAAGAGCATTACATTTTGACATTAAAATGGTGTCTGTAGCTTAAAGTAGACAGAGGTAGCAGTTGACCAGAGAGTACAGGAGAAATAGGACTAGTAGTATTCGTAGCATGAGCGTTAGCTGTAGTAGTAGTTGTAGTTCTGGAAATAAAATAGGTAGCAGTACTTCTATCACTATGAGGAGCATTACATGAGGCATACAGAGAAACAGATAAAGACAGTGCCGTATAGTCGTTGATTTTTTAGGAGATTATGAAACTGGCTGCTTATTGGTGTTGTGGAACTAATGTTTGGAATCAGTTACCGCCCTTCTTTAAGGGACGATGTGGATTATGTGTCCTGAATGATTTAACCTATGTGGTTGAGCCTGTTGAATTTTTACCGAGTCAAAACGATTTAGCAAGGCAGAAAAGAGAGTTATCTGATGTCATAGGATATATACATCTTAAAAACACTAATCCAGACGATCTTGCAAAACGATGTTATGCATTGTGCAATGATTATCAGCTTTATAGTCATTCTCAGTTGGTTTTTAAAAGTATTTTTTGGAACACTGAATTACAATATGCTAATCATTATCTTATCGCGTTGACTCAGGATAAAACAGTAGATCCCTCGTCCTCAGAGCCCAGCAAAGCAAGAGAACTGTTAGTATGTATTTTTAGGATTATGTATCTTTTGTTATCTTTTACAATTTTTTATATCTCTGTATCAACCTTGCGCGAACATTTACCTCATGTTACCTTTTACCTACTTATAATTAGGTTAGTGGCCTTGCAGATCCTGCTAGGCATATGGTAACAGTCGTGAGGGAAGTAAAGATCACATCATGTACCCCTCTTGGAGAGGGGCGCCTAACGTCTGCCACAACATTTCAGAGAAGTGTCTTTGGGGTCCTGATACTGAAGTATGGATAATTAATGGGTACCACTTAAGTAACACGTTGGAAGCATATATATACCCGGGTTTCAGAGCTGTTCCTTTGTCAGACAGCAACTTGCATGATTCTTTGTTTCTGTACTGACCCGAGTACTCATATTAAAGGTGTCCTGATTTAAGCATCAACCGGTGTCTCTCTTCTTGAAGAAACCATCCCTTCACAGCCTTAGCAGTGGAGAAAAGCTAACATTAGCTCCACAGCAACATCACAGTAACAGAACATACAGCCTTTAGTGGTACAGTGCAGCTCCAGTGTGTACAATCGTTTTATCTCAGGCTCGGTTGAATTCTTAACTTTTAGCTTGTTTTTCATCTTTGGTCTGCTTCTGTAACTCTGTTTTCACCGTGTATACTGCTGTCAGCAGAGGAATAAACATTTTTTTCCTTTTTGGTGGTTGTTTTTTGGCCATTGTTTAGTAATTCTTCTCCCGAGGCTGCGAACTGATGGTAATGAGCTTGGCTGAGAATGCGCAAGGGAGGGGGGCTGCGCAGTGTGTGCGTAAGCATTGATTGACACTGAGTAGAGCCTCCCCCTGGCTCTGATTGGTTGAGCTCTGTGGTGGATTTCTACAAATCCCAATAACAGCACCAGGAGGAGCCAAAGGGACCTGATTTTTTCATGCATCAACTGTCTCATGTACTCCTCTCAGAATATTATGACAGCAATCTTGCAGTGAGCCAGTAGCACCATCAATTCCAATTTTCAATTTTCAATTATCTATTTTCTATTTTATTTTCAAAGCCCATTATCAGAAAACACGATTAGCGTCCGTGGGCTTTACAGCATACCACATCCCTCTGCCCTTAGACCCTCACATCGTCTAACTACCCCCCCAAAAAAACAACAAGACAATCAATTTGAGAGTGACTTCAATTAGTAAAAGCATTCTCAGTCACATTGAGACATGATAATGAGTTCAATGCAGAAGGAATCTATTCCTTAAATTTAGCTACTGCACTATTGGACAGACATCTACTATAGTAACTCTTGCTGAGTGGTGTGTAATCGAGTAATAAAAAATCGAAAGTTATTAAATAATTTGATCTAAGCTGTATGCACAGGGAAGACTATTAACTCTTTAATTTTGATGCCATACGCCAGAACAAGATCAAGGGTGTGGTTGAAGCAGTGGGTGGGTTTATGTACACACTGACTGAAACTGTTTCTTCCTTTGAGAAACTCTAAGTAATTGTTAATAGCAGACACATGTTGGCTGTTTGCCTGAAAATATTACATATGTATGTTTAAAAAAGAGCCTCTTGGTAAAAGAGTGAAAATTTTACAATTATGGTGACACTTCCCTTCTCTTTAATATAAAAGGCTGGCTTCGTTCTCAAAGCCCCAGATGCCCAAATCCCCAAATTCCATGTTTGTTAGTTGGATTCCAGTAGTTCGACTAAATTCAAAGCTATTTGGGAGTATGGACTGAAATCCATGGAAATTACAGTGTTTTTCTTTTAGCGAAGATGTCAGTGAAGTCCTCCCACACAGGTCATGTAAACAAGTATGTGTCCATTTGTTTTATTTAACTGTCACAATGTACAGAGAGTGGTGAGCAGAGGACTAGAGGTGTAACAGCTATTTTAATCCCATTACTTTCTCAAAGTGTACATCAGGCCCAGTTGTCTTTCACACACAGGAAACCAGATGTGGGGATGGCTGTCAGATGTTGTGGAGAGGGTCTTTCACTGTGGCACAAAAAAGTGTGATTGCAGCATCCATAAACACACTAAAGCAAAGGCAACACACACACACACACACACACACACACACACACGCACACATACACACACACACAAACAAACATATACACACACAGCTAAACTACTCTCACAGATTCATATGCACTATGATACAAGAATAATATCAACATGAATGATCTGTAAAGTAATGATGATGACTGAGGGCGAACACATCCAAGCTGGATTCCTGTGAGAGAGAAAGAGAGAGCTTTGAGTTCTTAAAAAACACATTATGTACATACACCTTTCATAATTATCATTAGAAGGGAAAAGAACACATTCAATAAACCTTTTCAAAAAGTGAGCATGCCCATCATTTTTGAGTCATACTGACACTTCAGTATTATACATGCTTTTACTCAAGTCTTGAATATGATTTAATAATTATCTCTCTTTGTTTTCTGCTAAGATACCACCGCTAAGATGCCACTTTGGCCTGTCCATAAAGGATGTAAATAAAGTACCATTTTTCTTTCAGCATTAGAAAAAACAAAATGTCATTAGATTTTGTTGACATTGGCTCTAGAAATCAGGGAAGAAAACTACACACATTCCACAAGTATTTATATTCCACCCTGCCAAAAACCTCCACTTGGTCTAGAGAAATAAATTAGACCACTGAAGTGCCAATAACCTATACTGTATATCCAAATAATCAACAAAAACCTCGGATACATCTGCCAGGAAGATAGTACATTTGATCAAGGTGTGCGAACGGGTCCATTGTTTTGGGTTTTTTTTGTGCCAGAGCCTTTCACAAAAGTTCCGACACAACAGCAGGCCTGCCGTTGGGGTGGGGGGGGGACAGATCCTGGCTGTTGTTTGTGACTGTGGTCCAAACAGCAGCTCAGAGTATCCACCCTTTTTGGAGTCCTTAGAGGGGGTGCTGGAGAGTGCTCCTTCTGGGGATTCCCTCGTTCTGCTGGGGGACTTCAACGCTCATGTTGGCAGCAACAGTGAGACCTGGATGGGCGTGATCAGGAGTAATGGCCCCCCTGATCTGAACCCAAGTGGTGTTTTGTTTTTGGTTTTCTGTGCTCACCACAGATTGTCCATAACAAACACCATGTGCAAGCATAAGGGTGTCCATGTGTGCACTTGGCACCAGGACATCCTAGGCCACAGTTCTGTGCTAATCAACTTTATAGTCGTGTTGTCGGACTTGCACCCGCATGTCTTGGACACTCGGGTAAAAAGAGGGGCGGAGCTCTCAACCGATGGTGGGGAGGACGCCGGTCAGACCTGGCAGACCCAAACGCGTTGTGTGCGCAGCGTCTGCTGGGAACGTCTGGCAGAGTCTCCCATCAGAGGGAGCTTCAACTCCCACCTGGGGGAGAGCTTTGACCATGCCACGGGGGAGGCAGGGAACATTGAGTCCAAGTGGGCCACGTTCCATGCCTCTGTTGTTGAGGCAGCCGATCGGTGCTGTGGCCATAAGGTGGTCCGTGCCTGTCGTCGGTGTCCACCAAACCCGTTGGGATGCCGTCAAGCTGAAGAAGGAGACCTATCGGGCCTTTGTGGATCGGTGAAAGGAATACTTTGAAGACCTCTTCAATCCCACCGACACACCTTCCGGTGAGGAAGCAGGGCCTGGGGACTCGGGAGTGGGCTCTCCTATATCTGGGGCTGAGGTTGCCGAGGTGGTCCAAAAGCTCCTCAGTGGCAGGGCCCCGGGGGTGGATGATATCCTTAGGACCCTGGATGTTGTGGGGCTGTCATGGTTGACACGTCTCTTCAGCATTGCGTGGACATCAGGGGCAGTGCCTCTGAACTGGCAGACCGGGGTGGTTATCCCTCTTTTTAAGAAGGGGGACCAGAGGGTGTGTTCCAACTATAGAGGGGATCACTCTCCTCAGCCTCCCTGGTAAGTTCTATTCGGGGATACTGGAGAGGAGGGTCCGCCGGATAGTCGAACCGCGGATCCAGGAGGAGCAATGCGGTGTTCGTCCTGGTCGTGGAACTGTGGATCAGCTCTGGAACCTTGGCAGGGTCCTTGAGGGTGCATGGGACATTGCCCAACCAGTCCACATGTGCTTTGTGGACTTGGAGAAGGCATTCAACCGTGTCCCTCTGGGAGTCCTGTGGGGGGTTCTCCGGGAGTATGGGGTATCAGACCCCCTAATATAGGCCGTCCATTCCCTGTACGACCAGTGCCAGAGCTTGGTCCGTATTGCCGGCAGTAAGTTGGACTCGTTTCCAGTGAGGGTTGGACTCCACCAGGGTTGCCCTTTGTCATTGATTCTGTTCATAACTTTTATGGACAGAATTTCTGGGCACAGCCAGGGCGTTGAGGGGGTCCGGTTTGGTGACCTCAGGATTGGTCCTTGCTTTTTGCAGATGATGTGGTCCTGTTGGCTTCATCGGGCCGTGACCTTCAGCTCTCACTGGATTGGTTCCCAGCTGAGTGTGAAGCCGCCATGATGAGAATCAGTACCTCCAAATCCGAAGCCATGGTTCTCAGCCGGAAAAAGGGTGGAGTTCTCTCTCCAGATCGGGGAGGAGATCCTGCCCCAAGTTGTGGAGTTTCAGTACCTCTGGGTCTTGTTCACGAGTGAGGGAAGGATGGAGCGGGAGATCGATAGGCAGATCGGTGCGGCGTCTGCAGTAATGCGAACTCTGCACCGATCTGTCGTGGTGAAGAGGGAGCTGAGCCAAAAGACAGAGCTCTCGATTTACCTGTCGATCTTTGTTCCTACCCTCACCTATGGTCACAAGTTTTGGGTAGTGACCAAAAGAACAAGATTGCGGGTACAAGGGGCTGAAATGAGCTTCCTCTGTACGGTAGCTGGCCTCTCCCTTAGAGATATGGTGAGAAGCTTGGTCATCCGGGAGGAGCTCGGAGTAGAGTTGCTGTTCCTCTGCGTTGTGAAGAGCTGGATGAGGTGGCTCAGGCATCTAATTAGGATGCCTCCCAGACACCTCCCTGGTGGTGACACGCTGGAGTCTCCCAGAGCTGGACGAAGTGGCTGGGGAGAGGGAAGTCTGGGCTTCCCTGCTGAGGCTGCTGCCCCCTCGACGCGACCCCGGATAAGCGGTAGGCAATGGATGGATGGATGGATGGATGGGTGTTCTGAATGTGATTAGTGCTACTTTTACTTTCTAATTTTCCTGGCTTTTTTGATTGCTTCATGTGTTTCACCTGTGTCTTGTTTCACTCACGTTTGCAGTTGGTAATCAGCCCTTGTGTATTTAAAACCCGGTGTTTCCTCCATTCAGTTGCCAGATTGTCATTGTCGCCCCAGAGTGCTCATGCTTTCCAGCCTTTTCTTTGTACTTTGGTACTTTTTGTGATTTCCCTGAATGGACTTTTCTGGCCTTGCTGACTGCCTATAAGTGTATGACCCATACTTTCTTCAGTAAAGATTTGAATTTGAAAAACTGTGATTGTTGTTTGGTGCTTTTCTCTGTATCTGAGTCCCACTTTTGTACTAAAACATTACAACAATATGCATTTGCATCATTGGAACATATTTCAGCGTGTCATCTAATACTCCCACCCCAAGCAGGATATTGTTAAATGGTGTGGCCCATCTGACAGAGTGGGTCAGAGACGCGCAGAACACATGTGCCGGTATTGATAAGATATAAAGCGAACTGTAGCCTGGTTAGCCAAATCAGAATGCTGCAACAAAAAGAAGGTCTAACTGTGACAAGAGTAGTGACAGAGTAGTGACTGCCAGCTGCATGATTTCAAATAACCATGGTGCAGTGGGTTTTTCTGTACTGGTTGTGGGTGCAGCCTGTAGGGGTCATGTCATGTAGGCTTCAAACAGAATCAAGCTGCAGCTATTCATGTGTCCAAAAAAGTGAAGGAGCAGCTGAAGGTGAGTGAGGTAGAGTGATGATGTAATTCAATTTTAAAGCTACAGTGAAGACATGGGTATCGTATTAAACAAGAGAACCTGCAGCATCCCCTGGCACCAACCATATCATGCTGTTTTTTCAGAAAGGGGGCTAAATAACGCTTTCACTAAATTTGGGTGAGGAAAAAAAAGAACATTGCCATTTATCAAAATGTTGTATTGAAATATTCTGAATTGGGGTCCCTAATCAGTCTCGAATAGACAGCAATACTGTATACACTATATCAGTTCTGCACACAATTTGACAATATGTGATTAATGTAGCCCTCAAGATCAAATGAATAACTCATGATTTGATCTTATGGTTTATTACATTTGAATGCATTTCTTCAATCAGTGTTTGATTTTACTTTTCTTTAATCATTTAATGGAGGGCAAATTTTTCAGCCTGGAGGACACATGACTACCTTTGTTTTTCAAAATAAAAATAAAAACTTGTGGAAATATGATTGCATTTTACTCACAGGAAGTATGACACATGTTACCTGTGTTTCTTTATGTTACCTGTGGTCACTCTTTATAAATTTGAAATCCCATATGGTCAAGAGGGAAATACTTGACTGCCTCTCCCAAAATTTCCCAACGCCTGGCATGCAAAACAGACTCAGTAGTCTTCAATTCCTGATTTCACACAGATGTCCTTTTCTGGGCAGCAGAGAGTATAGCTTTCCCAAAGCTTAGAGTTCAAACTCCCCTTCCCACACTGAGGACATCAACTACATTTTGTTTTAATGTGAACCAAATTTAAAAATCCACTGGGAAACCATCAGTGCCAGCCACTTTTCCATTCTCTATACTTGTAGGTGGAGTTATTGGAGACAATGGACACTCCAGCTCAGCATCTGTTGACACTGATATCTGTTGTAAAGGAATTCTTGTGCTACAACTTTTTTCGACACTTCCTTCTGCTTAGCATGGCTTTTCTACAATAGAGAAGCACTTATCAACATCAGGAAAAGTTGTGTGGGATTTGGACTAAGCACAGCATATTGCAAGAGGATCCCCACTGGTGGCATGTGCTGTGCGGCAAGTCTGATCAGATGGAAGAAACGAAACCAAAAATGCCGGACAAAGAGAGGGAAGACAGCCAGCATCAGGGCGAGGCTGACCCAACTTGGACCGAGAGCTTCTTCTCTACCAGGCCTTCTCCTGGTTAATGTACGGTTGCAGGAGAGTGGATGAGATGCAATTAGTAACGGGAGATCAGAGACTGATCTGCGCAAATCTTCACAGAGACATGGTTAAACCCATAATGTCCCGGGTCAAGCTGTTGCACTGGATGGACTGACCTTGTGGGGCTCTGATGCAAATTCAAAAAATGCATTGCAGGAACTGAATGATGCCACCAGCAGCAACATGCCCAAGGAACTGGATGGAATTTTCACAGTAGCTGCTGATTTTAATCCATCATCCTACAACTCCAAAGATGTAGCAGGATCAAGGACAAAAGTAATTTCGTTTTTTAACTTGGTTTAAAAAATGACCAATCAATCTACTTTCTACCTTCTACCTTCTCTCTCTACATTCACAACTATAGAGCTCTGAAAGATTCCACCGTTCTCTTCTTGATACAGAGCTCATGCCCAGTAGCTCTTTGGATGCAGTGTGTCAGGCAAGCCTGACCAGTTTTCCGTCGATGAAAGAAACATTTGGAAGGCGCTTACTTTATGTTTTGAGCCCACACAGAAATGCCCTTTACATTTTGTGTCCTTATGTCCACAATCTCAGTCTCTAGGGGCCCCGTTCTCATTGAACAGGCATAACAAAGTGATAGGTGTTAGGGGCACAGACGGTGTGAGTGTCCCCAAGCTCCTGCTATTTTGATTTGTGTTTGTGCTACAAACTGCAAACGGACTGGGCAAGGTGGAATATAAATCAAAAGGTGTGACAAAAAATAAACACTCTAATCACTCTCGAACAGCTGAGCCAATTGCAGTTTTGCATGATAACTCAACAATTGAATCAAATAAATATTGTCCCGCTGGTGCAGAGCAGCACAAAGAGAACTGGCGCCACAAATCTAATAGAATAATTACAGACACCAAATTGTGGAAAAAATCTATCTTTTAAAAACAGGCATTTCAAGAATATATATGAAACACTGGAATTTTTTTTCTGGTTTTACAATTTTTATTAATATACTTATACTTATGTCAGGGGGTAACCAATGGAAGAATCTCTTTTCTTTTTTTTTAAAACCCAGACCTAAAATATTTATTCATCACTTCACATCAAACACAGTGAGATGACATTAGGTCACAGACTTAAGACATCAGTTTTCTTGTGCTGTGATCAGATGCTTTTTAAAAGCTATTTGACACTTTGAAACCTGAGCAAACTGGTTTGATTTCTTCAGAAAACACGGGCAATGATAATAAAGAGAAAGGCAATGAGCAACTTGGCAAGAAATGTCCCACAAATTGCAAGAAATTAGTAAAAGGTGAGAAGAAAATGACCTGAAAATTATTTATTTTATCAAAAAATACAAAAAAAAATATTTATAGTTAGATTGATTATGTATTTATGAATCATGTAACATTAAAAAAAGGATTTTTTTTTTAATTTTCAGGACTTTTTTCTTGTTCTTGTTTTTATTTGTTTACTTTACTTGTTTAGTTTTCTTTATTTGCAGATTTTCGTGTTGTTTTAAAGAGATCAAACCAATTTGCTCAGGTTTCAAAGGGTTCAAAGTAGGAATGTAAATAACAAAAAAAAATTAACAAATTATGCTGAAAAAGTTAAATGTGGGATGCCTAGTGGCCATGATGAAAACAAGATAATCATTAAGTCCATAGTTTAATTCTGGCATGCACCTTTGTTGCATGTTATACTTCTCCCTCTCTCCCTCTCCCTATCTCTCTCTCTTTCTCTTACTCCTTCTCTCTCTCCCTATCCTTCTCTCCCCATGTTGCCTGTCTCTATCTCTACCGTCACTATTGAGGCAGAGGGCCAGCAAGCAGCAGATGATTTCTTTAACACTTACTGTGCTCACTGTAGAATTTCAGCCAGCTTCTCCTGGTAATACTCATAGTTCTCTTTGCAGTCCTCCCACAGGTTCAGAGGTTCATCCTCGTTCTCCACAAACGTGTCCCAGGTGTAGGAGAAGTCCAGGGGCTTCATCACCCTCAGTTTACAGCCACCGGCATGAAGGGCCTTCAATCCAGCCTGGATCTCCGTTTCCTCCCACTCAAAGAGCCGAGCAGCAAAGATACTCAGCTTGAGGGTTTTCCTGGCCTTCAACACTTCAGCTATCTTTGCTGCACAAGCACAGCATGGACTGGAAGACACATACCTAAAAGGAAGATGGCAGAATGAAGAAACAATATCAAACATTTTTGACCATCATTGTATCAGTACATTAATAAGATACCCTAAGATTCATGTAATGTATAGATATAGGTTGTTTACATTTTTGTATATGAGAGTGTGTGGCTCTAAAGGACTGTGACACTGACACAAGTGACATCACAGTCATCTCATAACAGGCAACAGGACAACAGAGTTTTAACCACAAGAGGAATTTACCGACAAGAAAATAATTTAATGCACAATATGCATGGTATTCAAAGAGAGACACTGAGTCAGTATATAACAATGTTTACAACATTTCACACTCCAGTATACTTGAGGAATATTTACTTTCAGCCTAACTGATAGTGTTTTTTATTTTTTATTTTTTAAATGTATATTCAACTTTTAGAGGTCACCTCACAATCGTTTTTTATTGCCGCAGTTAAGTGTGTGCAGTGGCATCCAACAGCCAGCAGAGGGCCACAGCAATATCCAACAGCTTGAATCCCTAACTGATCACTGTTTAAACAGAAATATATTGCTTCCAGCTTATCACATAAAACGAGATGAATGAGGCAATACTCTATTGCTTTTGCATAAGTTTGATGATTAAGTTTCTTGTATGTTAACATAGAACTATTAATCACTTAAATTCTATACAAAGAAATAATGTTCATATATAGTTGTAATTGTTCCCCAGTTTGTTTAGCTCTGAATTGCAATTGATAGTCCTGTATGTACTACACCAAATTCATGACAGCTATATTATTTGCATGTATGGATGCACAGTATATAATCATGAATACATATTGTGTGTACTTTATAGTCATGAATTGTTAAAATTTCACATTTGTCAGTTTATGGTGTAATATAATATTTGACTAGAGCTCCAAAATACAAATTCAGTTCATTTGTGCATTTAAGAGCATCTGTATGAATGCTAGTGTCAAAATATTTAAAATAAGCATGAAAAAAAGCCAATTTTGTCCAAACATTTAAAAAAGAATTGTCTCTTAATTTGCCACATTCTCTAAACCACATACCATCTGACAGTTATACAGAGGTATGTACCAGGTGACTGTGTATTTGTATGCAGGCTCATAGTCGGGCAGACACTGTATGAAGAATGCCTCCTCAGCATGGGGCCCCATATGCTCATCCTCCAGGTAGCCTCTCAGTAGCCCATCAGGTTTATCCACAAGGTAGCACAGGTAGGTCTTGTTGCGGCCAGAGGAGTATTCCACATTCTTGAACTGGAACTTAAAGGCAAAAGGATCAATCCGGTCCCTGTGTAAAACAGAATAAATAACAAAAACATTGGTGAGTCAGGTTTTATATACTGACATAATGCAAAACCAGGTGGGACAGGGGGTGGGGTTTGGTTGGAGCAGATCAGCATCTCCTGTCAATTATAAGCAAAACATTAAGGGTTGTAGTACATAAAAAATGCTCTGTCTTCTTTACAGAACACACCCTGTTCTGATGTGCTGCAGTAAAGCTTTTTGTCTAATTTCCAAAGTGTCTAACAACTTACCCCCACTACACTTAAATTGGACACCAGGGGATGATTCAGACTGAAAAGTTACACTTTGGGGGAGTTGTCTTGTTGTCCATCTTTCTTGTCATGTTGTCCAACTGCTTGTTTAGGATAAGTGCATTTAAGATTGTTTTCCAAGTTGGCGGTAATGACACCCGATCACACCATCTAAATTGTGCAAATGCAAAGATAATGTCAGATTCCTGCCAAACTTGACCAGTGATGACATGCTCATCTGTATGTCATCATTCAGCCGCTGACTGTCTAGGTGCGGTCCATCACACGATGTAGGTTTTGTAGAAAATTGTCAAACTTTCTAGGGAAAACCTGGTTTGATTAGGATGAAGCTGTCCTCATCTCATCTGAAGCTGTGTTAGAAAATAATTTAATATCAGAAAATGAAATTCATTTATTTTGTCTGACTGAAACCTGGCTGTGTCCTTGAAGAGACACATTCCTGGAGCCTATTATGCAATCCAAAACCTACTCCAAATTACAATTAATTTGAATGCCTTGTTCTATGGTCTTTCACAACCAACATGGGAAACCTTACAGCTAATTCTATTTTTATAGTGTATCCTGAATTTTGTTTTTTTAATCAAGTTCAGTGCTTAAATCAGATGAAGTTATGTATTACTGTAGGGGATGTTAATATTCACGTGGAAATTGGTAATAATAGCCTCAGTATTATATTTATCTCATTATTAGACTTAATAGGCTTCAGTCATACATAACCCATGTCTCAATGTTCTCTACCATCCTTTAACTATACCAAAGTGTACCAAAGGCACTCCTGAACTGATTATCTTATTTATAGTGCTGCAGTCTCACTGCGAGTGACACTTGACTCTTAAAAAAAAGATAATGAAACAAAGACACTCAGCTCTGAGGTGTAACACACAAACCTGCAAATCAAAATGAATGTTGCAAAAAATTTAAAGGAATAGTTCATTTGACCTGCAAAAATCCCTTTGGATGCAATGCCAGAGCCAACTGAACCATGAACATGAACCTCAAATACAGCTGTAAGACCTGATAAATATTTAAAAAGCTTTTCTTCCATTGGCCCTCATTAACTAATGACAACAATGTTTACATCTAAACCTTCAACTTGTCTCTTAGACCCCATCCAAACTAGGTAATTTAAAATAAAGTTTTTCCCTTAACTAACACTTTATCAGACATGATCAACATGTCTTTAATAACAGGCAACCACAGTCCTAAAGTAGCTGTAGTTAACCCTCTCCTTGAAGAGCTCACTTTTGATCCAGGGGTTTTAGCCAAGACCTTTAAGAAAGTGGTCACTTATCAGCTATATGACTTTCTCCATACAATTTATTTGAGAATTTCAGGATTTGGAGTGGCATATAGCACAGAGAGACAGCACTGGTAAAAATGATGAATGAAAGCTTCAAACAAAAAACTGGTTTGTCTTATTTGATCAGACTGCTGCATTTGTCACAAATGAACACTGAACTGACTCTTCACTCGACCCAAAGTTATACAACTTAATACCCTGTGGTCTTCCTGTTAACCCCTGTAATTAATGCAATCACTGTCATACACCCACAAAGACTAGTTCCCCAACCACATCTGTAAATGTTATGCCCTTTTTCCTTATCTCTATGACAAGAAGAAACAGACAAAAGAAACACACTATTCACCATCCCTCTGCTGTCAGGCCTAAAAACTTGATTACTATCACTTGCATGCCTCAGCTTCCCATTTCAGTTTCACCAGCTGTTTTTGTCCCTTTTGACACCTAATCACTTTCAAACATACACTTTGTTCTTTATGACTTTGTTACATCACAAAATTTGGGTCTCCTATGTCTTATTATAATCTGGTTTAAAAGAGGGAACTGCTGCCACCTAGTGGTGCTTTGTTCAACTAAGTGTTGGCTGTAATTTATCAGAACCACTTCGACTGCGTCCCACTAATTTCTGGTTCTGTTCATAGTTTTGAACCATTAACTTTTGAAAATGCTGGAGAAAATCTCTGTATAGCTGCAGGTGTGACAAGTTCATGGGAGGAGGGAGCAATCGAAAGACAAAGAGAGAAACTCCTGTACATTGTCCTGCGTACTGCTGACATATTTATTGAGTGAAAAAAAAAGTTGTTTTTTTTTTGTGTACCACACATTCATCAGGTATAATGGCAGCATCAGAACATTTCTACATATATACAAACAGAGACTGCCTTAATTTTTTCATCATCCAATCCATGGACAGCTGAGAATGATGATCACCTGCAACCACTTTACATCATCAGCTGAACAATAGTTATTTTTTTTCCATAGATCACAACCTCAGGTCATCACAAGTCTGAGCATCTGAACAAATGAAGCAAATAGAATGGGCATCAAACATATCATTCAGCATACATGCAGTCAGCAGAAAGGAAATCAACTCCTCCAGGCCAGAGACAAAACACAACCAAGTGAATCCATTTTTTTTTAACTTTATAAAAAAGAAAAAAAAATCTAAAAATTGTGATATATATGTGTATGTATATATTTTTTAGATCATGTAAAAATTTCATATCGGATTTTTTCTAGTCTGCTTTTTATTTTGGTTGATTCACCATCGAAAAGACAGTAGAAAGGCTGGGCATAGATGGAAAAAAAAATCAAACCTCCATGTTCACTACCTTCTAATGTAAGAGTTACTAACCATTCGATCTCTCCATGACTGTGGATCTTGGACACATTCTAATTCTTCACGATCTAATGTTGTCATCATCCCTATTTGTTATTCTGTCACTTTCAGGTGTCATCATATTTATTTTTGAATGCTATGTAGTTGTCTGCACTGAGCAATACTAACAAAGGTTCGCAAAGTCAGACAATTAAAGCCAGTCAGCTAATCTGAAATTTAAATAAAACAGTACATGGATCCTGTTTACGGCTGCTGATTAAACATTACTTTCACTGATGTTCATCAGTGCCTCAATTGCATAGAATGACAGAACAGGCTGTTCCTCAGCCCTAAATTTACAGAGATTTTGATTCCAGATTCCTAAGTTTGAGAGAGACAAATCTTTGGCTAGGTAGTTATCACTCAGTCCTGACGCTTTCACTATGGACATTGTGTAGGTCCACTCAGACTACCTGGGAAAAGCCACAACCAAGAAGGGTTCATTAACCCCCTTCCCGTAAGGTTTAAGGCCAGCTGTGAGATCTGTCAGTGAGGCTCTCACCCCAAGACCCCAGGTCTGCCTGGGAATAAATTATGCACTTCATAAAGTTATAAAAAAGCAGTAGGAAAAGTTCAGTAGGAACCAATCAGAAATGTATTTAAAGACGAAGTTTTTTAGTATAAATGATATTTTATAGCATCCATGACTAAATCAAACGATTCTATCATGTCTGACATGTCACTAAGAAGTAACCACAAAATAGTGGGGTACTGCTGTCAAGTGCCACATTCCATAGCACACGTACATACGTACATGATTCCAAGCCTTTAATGATGCTGATGTTTAAAAGTTAAGTTACTGGCTTAACGGGGAGAGAGAGATAAGAGCTGAGTCTCACAAATAACAGTCTAATAATAATGCAGTGAAATTCCAGGCTCAGCCTTGCAGACAGTGTAAATTTAGCTCTGCTCTGCTTGCTGATGCTGCCCCCACTGTGTCAACCTGACACCCATCTGGGTGTCAGGTTGATTTCACCATCCTTCATGTTTGCTTGAGTCCCACAACAGAAACAGGTGCTGTGGTTATATTTAATCCTGCTGAAGATCCTGTCATCTATTTAAGGACCATACCAAAGATCTTGCATGGTCAGGCTATGCAGTATCATATAGTACAGTATATTGGGGGGACACCCACAATAAGCTATAAATATATGCTGGGCCCACTCTAGCCATTTTGGTGCTTTACAGCATATGACATCCCTCTGCCCTTAGACCCTCACATCACCTAAGGAAAAACTCCAGAAAAAGAACCCCTGTAACAGGGCAAAAAAAAAAAGGAAGAAACCTCAGAGGGGCGGCAGAGGATGATGAGGAGTCGCTCTTCCAGGATGGAAAGATGTGCAATAGATGCCGTAAATAACAATTGAATAACAATTATGACAAAAAGGAAAGAGAAAGAGAGAAGGAAAGAGAGGGGGAGAGATGCACAGCAATAATCGAAACAGACGCATGTCATATTACAATAACAATAGGTGTAAAATTACTAAATGCACTCTATGATAATATTGTGGGTCCCATGAGTCCCATGCGTATATTGATAGTGGAGGCGTGGCTCAAAATAATGGCAGTAGATGGTTGTGTCAAGCATGATCACGGCATCTGTGCAACCAGGACACACAACACAGGCATAATTTCAGACAGGACCACAGCAATGGCAAAACCAAGACCACGATCACGGCGTACCGTATCAATGCAGCCACAGCACGAGCACGACCAAAGGCAGGGTCACAGCACCAGCACAGCTATTACTGCAATCAGGCGCAGCCAAGATCAAGAGAGAAACAAGGCAGCAGCAATGCTCCAGAGAGGCAACGGAGTTAGCATAATGCAGTAAACAGATATGACCATTTTCAGATGGAGGGAGCAAGAGAAGGAAAAAGGAGCTCAGTGTGTCATAGAAAGTCCCCTGGCAGATTAACCTATGTCAGCCTAGCTAGGGGCTGGTCCAGGCGACCTGAGCCAGCCCTAATTATAAGCTTTATCAAAGAGGAAGGGCTTAACTCTCTAAGGAAACAGAGCCAGAGTGGCAGGTCTGAACGGACTCAAAACCACCCCGCCAGATCGTGGCAAAAGCTCTGCCACCCCCCCCTCCTCCCCGTCACATGGGCGGGGATTTCAACTGAGCACAAGAAACTTGTGCTCCAGGAATATACACACTAACGAAACTAGGGCCACTAATCAACTAGTGTGGGTTAAATATAAAGGTCAGAGAGCAGTGTTAGTCCCCACTGCTCTCTGACCCTTCTAGATAGTTCCCAGCAGGTTAAACCTATGTCAGCCTAACTATGGGCTGGTCGGGCAACCTGAGCCAGCCCTAATTATAAACTTTATCAAAGAGGAAGGTATTAAGTCTACCCTTAAAAGTGGAAACAATGTCTGCCTCCCTGACCGAAACTGGAAGATGGTTCCATAAAAGAGGAGCATGGTAGCTGAAGGCTCTGGTTCCCATCCTCCTTTTGGAGACTTTGGGAACCACAAGTAACCCTGCGTTTTCAAACGGAGTGATCTTGAAGGTTGGTAAGGAACGATTTGCTGGGGCAACCGAATAATAGGAAGTTCCAGTAATCCAGCCTAGTAGTAACAAATGCATGTACTAATTTTTTTCAGAATCTGTTTAGAACAGGATATGTCTTATTTTTGCGATGTTGCGCAAGTGAAAGAAAGCAGTCCTAGAAGTTTGTTTTATATGGGAGGCAAAAGATAGATCTTGATCAATTAAAACTCTGAGATTCCTTGCAGTTGTGCTAGATGCCAAGGTAATGCCATCTAGAGAAATTACATCCTTAGAAAAGGAGTTTCTGAGGTGTTTGGGGTCCAAGAACAATAACTTCAGTTTTGTCTGAATTTAACATCAAGAAATTACGGCTCGACCAGCCTTTTATGTCCTTAAGACATGTTTAAAGTCTAGATAACTGATCGGTTTCATTTGGTTTCATAGATAGACACAGTTGTGTATCATCAGCATAATAACAGAGTGGTTTCTAATTATGTTAGAATTAATCATTCTAATTATGTTGCCTAGGGGAAACATATATAAAGTAAAAAGGACTGGTCCAAGCACAGAAATGTACAATGTATTTTAGACTGAAAGACAGAGATAGCTTATGTAGTGCACACTCAACAGGGGGTGGGGGTGGGATGCGATAGACACTGATGCTCTGCACTCTAATGTTAGTTTTATACTGTAGGACAAGGCATATGTTAAGGATGGCCCCGGTGCCTCATCAGGCCATGATTTCAGGCCTGCCCCAAAAAATCCTGGACAATGACATGGAGAAAAACAGTTTAACGGCCCAACTCGACAATACAGTTTAACACAGTTCACAGGTCTTTTCATGTTTTCAACAAATTTTTTTCTGTTGTGATTCTATGCTGGAAATTTAAAGCTGCAAATGTTTCTTTTGCCATGTAACAGGTCACTTCATTGTAGCTTGTCCCTCTCCAAAAGAAAATGCATCATGAGTTCAAAAAGTAAAAAAAAAAAAAGTGTCCATTTTTTCCATTCTGTTACTGTATTGCCAACTCTTCACACATCCATTTCAGATAAGCTTGTTAGCCTTAGCCTTTTTCATTTTGCAAGGTTCGGTCTCAGGATCAGAATAAGGTCCCAATCCAAATTCTGTGAAGTGCCGGAACGGGCCCGTCAATTCTGATGCACTTGTTTGGAGTATTAAACTCCTCTTATTATTATTAAAATTAATATTTTAGAGCTCCTCTACACTGCTCCTTTCTGCTCTTTCCGCTCATAGTTGACCCCATTGGAACTGGAATTTACGAAGTGCCAATATACTGTGTAGCCCTGGGTAATGATAAAATGATGAGTAATTTTTTTTCAACTCATGAAATGATTGAATACCCTGTACCCATGATTGAGTACCCTGGTTCTAGTGTTTCTGCTGCTGCTGCTGTGAGCTCATCCTCTGCCAACAGCCCCCCAACATTCCCACTTAGAGAATGGGTGAAGTCAAACTAAGGCACTTAGGCTGAAACACCAGCTGACTGTGCCACAGACAGTGTGCGCTCTCTGCGTTTGTGCATTTTGACCTTCAGCATCATGATAATCTTCTCAGTTCACAGCGGCACAGTTCAGTACCATCAACTGACTGTTTTAGCTCAGTTATCTTCTCCCTTTTTTTCCTCTGTGGTACATAACGCCACTACGCTTAGTCGACAGAGAGCTGCCTCTACCTGACCGATTGTAACTGAACACACAAACTTGAAGCTGTATCAATATGTACGATCATTGGCAAGGTCAAATTTCTCTCTTTTCTATATTTGGGGGGACGTGACCCCCAGTCCCCCATGGAGATTGTGCGCATGTCTTACAGTCTGGACGTAACACAGAAACTGTGAAACACCCATGAGTCATATCATCATGAAATCGGGAGATTAGCAGACCAGTTGTGAGTAGGTCAGGAGAAAGGGTTAAAAATAGGGAGACTCCAGCGTAAATCAGGAGCATTGGCAGGTATTTTGTTACCAGATTACTTAACCAGCACTACAAAAATAAGACCAAACAGGAGTCTTCCATTAAAAGCAGCAGTGGAAAACATAGAAAACAATAATAATGTTGAAAAAGCTCTACTTAACAACAAAAATGCTGCTCGTTAATTCAAACACTTTTAAACCTAGAGTTTTCTTAATACCCACACACCTAATGAAGCTGCTTTTCTTAGTTAAGGCATAGTGCAGAGTTTGTATGGATTTCATTTTGAAGTACCTTTTACAAATGCGAAGAGTTAATTAACAGCAGAAGTTTATTGTAGGCTAGTTATGTGTTTTTCAAATTATAGGTAAAGTTAGAGGTTGATCTGCATCAGCATTTGGACATTTTATCGTAACTGCAATAAAATAATGCACAATACACCACCCAGACTATAGGTCAGGTTATTAAAGCTGTTTCTGTTCTGTTTCTGTTTCTGTTTCTGTTTTCTTGTTGTTGCATGTCCTCTCATGGGTTGAAGACTCCCAGCCCTCTGGTAGGGGGTCTGTCCAACACCGGAAGTGACTTTGCCCCACCTCTGTTTATTAGGATAGACAATGATTTGCCCTCTAAGGGGGAGAGAGAGGGTCAAGACCACCATGCCCAGGCCGAACCCAGCATAGGGCACCGCCATGCCACCAGCGAGCCAATACCCAAATGATAGCTGCCGCCCAACCCTCCAGACCAAAACCCCGGCCCCAAAATCGATCCCAAATGCAGGATACAACCAATAAATAAATAAATAAATAAATAAACTTCCCTTACTATGACAGTTGTTATAATAATAATAGTAATAGTAGTAATGATGATGATGATGATGATGATGATGACGATAATAATAATAATAATAATAATAATAATAATAATAATAGTATATGACAATAATAATAAAGAGTAAACACAATAAGTAGGTAAGTAAGTATAATCATAATAATATCAGCAGCAACAAAGAGAAACAATTTTTCCAAAAGAGTGCAAAAAAAGAGCGAAAAGGGGGATTAAAAAAATAAAAAATAACAATAATATCAGCCATTAATTTTGGAAGGAGAGGCTACACAAAAGAAGGGGAAAAATAAATAAATAAAAAATAAGAGTATGCACTAAAATGGAAAAATAGAAAAGTAGGAAAATAAATCTTGTTGTCACTCACAATGATAACGTAAAAATAAATAATTAATAAGAATAATAAGTCTTAGGAAGAAAAAAAACAGAAAAAAGGACCCTTCATTGTGAACTGAAAAAAGGGAAGGTGAGAGGTAAAAACATGAAAATTAATAAATAAATGAGTAATTGACTGTACCTCTAATAGGGTAAGACAAAAAAAAATAATGTCAACAATAAGGAGAAGCAGAGTAAGAACGATAGTAGAATAGTAGATAGTAGATTGTCACAGCCCCTGTCTCTCATTCCCCTCCTGTCACTCTGCTGCACTCTACCTGCAAGCCACGCCCACCTCATCAGCCAACTCTGCTCACCCACCTTACAGCTGCAGCTCATTACAATCAGCTCTGCATATAAGCCTCTCCAGCACTCTCACTCACTGCCAGATTGTTCTACAGCGTCATGCAAGACTTTCCAGCGGTCTTCTGCCTGATCTCCCGAAGCCGACTCTGCCTGTCCCCGACCTACTCTCCTCGTCTGCCTCCCAGTAAACTCACCTGCCTTCTGCCCCTGACCACATGCTCTGCCTCGGTGTTTCTGAAATCGGACTGCTCTGCTGGTAACGACTTCTCTGCCTGGCCTCGACAATCCTCCTGCCTGTTCCCCATCGGTGCTTCTGCCTTCGCGGACTGCTCAGCTGGCCACGACCCCCTCGCCTGCCTCCGACCATTCCTCTGCTCTCTCCCCGTCAGCACCTCCGCACGAACTGCTGGCTTGTCGGACTACGGAGCTTCCTCCTCGCCGACAACGGCTGTAGTAAGCTTCGTCTCTTCTCCTCGTCTGAGCCTCAGAGACTGTGTGTGGGCTTTCCGCCCGAAGAACGAACTTTACTCAGTATTCATTCAATCTGCTTCATACCTTGTTTGTTGTGGTGAAAATAAAAGTTATTACCAACTGTTCCTGAGCGCCGGTGTACTGCATTTGGGTCCTAACCCCGCTCATTTCAGTAGATAGTAGAGTATTAAAAGAAAAGGACCAAGAAAAAGGAGGAGGTGAGGAAGATTATGAAAAAAAAACATTAATACCATAGAAGAGTTGTAATAGTAATAATAATAATAATAATAACAACAATAATAAGAAGAATAGCAATATCAAAGCAAGCCTGCGTAAAATTCAGGTAGCTTACAATGATGCTTTGAGAATTCTGTTGAGGAGACCATGTTGGTGTAGCGCCAGCGAGATGTTCGTGTCTGCAGGTCTTAATACACTGCAAGCCTCGTTGAGAAATTTGATGTATAAATTTATAGGTCGGCTGAACAACTCAGAGAATTGTATAATCATGGCTTTGACAAGCATCACATTGAGCACTACACGCTATACGTCCAGGATATGGAACCATTGGTATAGTAGTCTCCTCTGTGGTCACTGCCTTTTTTATTGTTTTTTAAGTGATCTGTACATATTGTATTGGGGATATGTTGTTTTGGTATAGTAGTCTCTTCTGAGATCATTGACTTTTTACTTTTTTTTTTTTTTTTTTTTGAAGTGATCTTATTGCATTGTGAATATGTTGTGTATGGTACTTCTATGTGTCTTTTATATCTTTTGTATGTATTGTCTTGCTCTTATCTGGACCAATGAGTCTGTAATAAAGTTTATTATTATTATCAATATTCATAATAACAATAATGATCATATTAATAATGATAATGATAATGATCGGCTGCTGTGCAGCCCCCCTCCCCCACCTCCTTTGTGTGTTTCTCCCTGTCTGCATACCCTTCTGTGCCCTAACCTGTGTGTGTGTGTGTGTGTGTGTGTGTGTGTGTGTGTGTGTGTGTGTGTGTGTGTGTGTGTGTGTGTGTGTGTGTGTGTGTGTGTGTGTGTGTGTGTGTGTGAGTGTGGGCATGGTTTGTTCTCCCATAGGCTGGGCCAGGTGAAGGCAATCTCCTGATGAGCTAGTGGTGTACTTAAGCTGTGGCTTCAGACCTACTTGTCGCCAGAGTATTACTACTGCCAAGTGGAAGATGTTCCTCATGTCCTCTTAGTATTTTGTTGTCTCCAAGCGTTTGTTTTTTTGCCTGTGCAGCTTACTCCCTTGTGTTTTCCCCTTTTGTCTAAGAGTCACCACAGCTCCTTGCTTCCTGCTCCAGCAGTTGTGGTGTTCAGTCGTCTGTGTGCCTGCCTGCCTGCTTGCCCACCTGCCTGCCTGCCCACTAGCTCCGCTGCCTGCCTGCCCGCTCACTTCCCACACTCATCCGAGCACTCAAGTCCTCACAGAAGGGATTTTCACCTTGGCTGAACTGGTCCGTTTGTTTCACGTGGAGATGACATGGAGCATTCCCCCTCACGTCACCATCGAAGGATGGTCTAACTTCACTCACCTCCCCCCACCGTGCTCTAACATTACTGTAAATAAATTGCACTACTGATTCACCGTAATTCTTGCCTGTGTCTTGTGTCAGTGCTTGGGCCCCACATGTCCAACCCCTCACAGAATACTCTGGCCAACTCGGACTCAGCTGACACAGACACTAATGCCCAGATTAATGCTTTGAGACACACAGTTTCCAGTCAGGGTGTGCTCCTGGGAAAACATGCTCAAGCGCTTCAAAGTAGAATGGATTCTTTGCATGAACTCACCACCCAGCATTCCAGTGTGAAGAACCACCCCGGCCACACCGGCTGCCCCTCCGCCGGAAATGACGGTTCCGACCCAGTCTGCTCTCTCTCCTCTTCTTGAGAACCATTCGTTCCAGCCCCCGAAAGATTAAGCGTTAACATGGGTGATTGCAGTTCCTTTTTGTTACAGCGTTCTTTGGTTTTTTAGCTACAACCGCTAACCTATGCCAGTGACCAGTCGAAAATTACTTATGTTTTAGGGTCGTTAACTGGTAGAACCTGAGCTTGGGGAACAGCTTTCTGGAACAGCCCTGTAACAACTCATGCCACCTTCTCATAATTTTTGGCTGAGATGAAATCTGTTTTTGACCATTCCATTAGTGGTAAAGACTCCAGCCATAAACTCCTTAGCATTAGCCAGAGTGCTAATAGTGTGGCGTTTTCCATCATGTTCCGTACATTAGCTACTGAAGTAGGGTGGGACGACAAAGCACTACAGTGCATATTTTTTCGAGGGCTCAACGAAACGGTTAAGGATGGTTCTGGTGGGGTGTGGAGAGACTGGGTCCCTATTCAAACTGATAGCATTAGCCATTCAAGTTAGCCACTCAGAGAACGAAGAAGAGAGAGGGCCAAACAATCCCTCCACTGGCCTCCAGTTGTCGCTGTCGCCCCTCCTTGAGTTCCCAGTTCAGTTCAGTCATACTCTGTTGAATTACTTGTCTCTGCTTCACCCTTGACCAGCAGCAATGTGACTGTGGAGCCCATGCAATTAGGTAGGACCTGGCTCTCCCAGGAGGAAAGAAATTGCTGCTTCAGGGCTTTGCTTTTACTGCTTTTAGTTGTTCGGATAAAGGAAGGGGATGAGTGGAAGACTGCTTTCAACACACCACTGGGACATTTCAAGTACTTGGTCATGCCCTTTGGGCTCACCAACGCCCCGGCAGTCTTTCAGGCGCTGGTACATGACGTCCTCTGGGACTTCTTAAACAGTCGGTCTTTGTGTACCTCGACGATATTCTGATCTTTTCCCGTAACCTTTCAGAACATGTGGTACATGTACATGTACAGACAGGTGCTGCAGATGTTACAGGAGCATAAACTGTCTGTCAAGGCTGAAAAGTGTGACTTTCGCACCTCTTTCATCTCCTTCCTTGGCTACATTGTAGAAAGCAGGTAGGTGAAGATGGATCCAGCTAAGATACAGGCAGTTATGGAGTGAGAGGTACCCACCACTTGGAAACAGCTACAACGTTTTCTGGGATTTGTTAATTTCTACAGGAGGTTTGTCAGAAATTACAGTATGGTTGTGGCTTCTCTCACTCGTCTCACCTCTCTGCTCGTTTGTACGACCGAGGCTGATTCAGCGTTAAAAGAACTCAAGAAGCGGTTCTCCTCTGCTCCTGTCCTCATCCAGCCTGACCCAACTCGCCAGTTCATCGTCGAGGTGGATGCCTCAGATATCGGTGTTGGGGCTGTCCTATCTCAGAGATCCTCAGGTGACGAAAAATTGCACCCTTGTGCATATTTTTCTCGAAAATTGTCCCCCGCAGAGAGGAATTGTGTCGGTAACTTGGAGCTGTTGGCAGTCAAGCTGGCTTTGGAGGAATGGGGACACTGGTTGGAGGGAGCACAGAGACCCATCATGGTCAGGACCGACCATAAGAACCTGGCGTACATCCAAACCACTAAGAGGTTGAATTCTCGCCAGGCCCAGTGGGCCTTATTCTTTGAGCGGTTCAACTTCACCCTTACCTATCGACCTGGAAGGAAGAACGTCAAGCCCGACGCACTGTCCCAGAGCTTCCAGACTGACAGTGAGAGAGGAGCCACACCTGACACCATTGTTCCTGCCTCCTGTGTATTGGCAGATGGTGAGTTCCCCATTTAGTCTGTGGTGAGAAATGCACAACTAACACAACCAGATTCAGGTGGGGGGCCTCCTTAGTGTCTCTTTGTCCCTGACTCAATCCGTTCCTAGGTGCTCCATTGGGGGCATGATCATCCCAGGGTTTCTAGGACTTTGACTCACTTCCAACGACATTTCTGGTGGCCAACCATGGCCCAGGACACCAAAGAGTTTGTCTCAGCATGCACAACCTGCTCCCAAGGGAAATCTTCCAACCGTCCCCCCTGCTAGTCTCCACCAACCACTCCAAGTACTGGGACGCCCGTGGTCACACATCGCTGTTGACTTTGTGACTGGTCTACCCCCCTCAAGAGGTAATACCGCCATTTTGACGATCGTTGATCGCTTTTCCAAGGCTGTACATTTTGTGGCCTTGTCGAAACTGTCGATATAGTTTCTGATCGGGGTCCCCAGTTCACATCTCAAGTTTGGAAAGCATTCTGCCAAGTTCTGGGGGCCACCAGCAGTCTCACATCTGGCTATCACCCTAAATCCAACGGCTAGACGGAGAGAGGCAATCAGAGTCCGGAGGCTGCGCTACGGTGCGTCTGTGTTCCGCAACCCCAAAACCTGATGTTCACAGCTGACCTCGATTGAGTATGCACACAATTTACTCACCTGCTCTGCCACTGGTAAATCTTTGTTCGGGGGGGGTACTGTCGTGATCGTCCCCCCTCCCCCTCCTCCTTTGTGTGTTTCTCCCTGTCTGCAAACCCTTCTGTGCCCTAACCTGTGTGTGTTTGAGTGTGGGCGTGGTGTGTTCACCCATAGGCTGGGCCAGGTGCAGGCAATCTCCTGATGAGCTGGTGGTGTACTTAAGCTGTGGCTTCAGACCTAATCATCGCTAGAGTATTACTACTGCCAAGTGGTAGATGTTCCTCACGGCCTCTCAGTATTTTGTTGTCTCCAAGTGTTGTGTTTTTTTGCCTGTGCGGCTTACTCCCTTGTGTTTCCCCCTCTTGTCTCAGAGTCGCCGTAGCTCCTTGCTTCCTGCTACAGCCATTGTGGTGTTCACTCCTCTGTGTGCCTGCCTGCCTGCCCGCTTGACCACACTCATCTGAACACTCAAGTCCTCACAGAGGGGATCCTCACCTTGGTTGAACTAGTTTGTTTGTTTCACGTGGAGATCGCACTGAGCATTCCCCCTCACATCACCATCAAAGGACGGTCCACCTTCACTCACCTCCCCCCACCCGCTCTAATATCACTGTAAATGAATTGAGCTATTGATTCACCGTAAGTCTTGTTTTTGTGTTATGTCAGCGCTTGGGTCCCAACATGTCCAACCCATCACAGGGTCATGGATATGTACATGGCTTGGCTTGGTTTTGTTTAGTTATGTTTGAGATTAAGATGGATGATAAAAGTATTCCACGTAATATAAAAGGCTGCTATACTGTTTTGTCATTGTGCTGTCATTTTTTCTATTGAAATGTATTCTGTGAGTAGGTTGATCCAGTAAGTGATACTGCAGGATTGTTTGGATTAGTTAGAGAAATGAGTAATGGGTTTCTGTGTTTGGTTGGAATTGTAAGTTGTGGTAAGTCACCCAGCAAGCAAAGCGATGAGGATGATGGGATTCTGCTGCTCAAGTTAGTGGAGAGTTTTTAAGTGACTGCTAACCAGAGTGAGTGGATGCGGTGACAGTCCCAAGTGACGTAAAAGTAATTCTCTGTGCTATCCATAGTCAGAATCAGAATCAGAATCAGAATCAGAAAAGATTTATTGCCAGGTATAGTTAACACAATACGAGGAATTTGTTCTGGTGGTTTGGTGCAACATAAATATAGAAAAAAAGAAAACAGATAAAATAGAAGATACAAATATAAAATATAAAATATAAAATATAACAATGTAAAAGGTGCAAGTCTAGTATTGATATTTACATTGAAATTCACATTTCTACAGGTTTGAGTGCAACTTTATGGTGTGGATGTGCCGCATGACGAGCAGCAGTGCTGGTGATGTGCATTAATGAACACGGTAATGTAACGTACAGTCTATGAGGAGAGTGCGTCAGTGGGGGACCTGGGCCTTGTTTATGAGGCCGGTGGCAGACGGGAAGAAACTCTTGTGGCGTGAGGTTCTGGTCTTGATGGACCGAAGCCTCCTGCCAGAGGGGAGTGATTGAAAGAGTTTGTGTCCAGGGTGGGAGAGATCGGCCACAATCTTACCTGCACGCCTCAGAGTCCTGGAGGCGTACAGGTCCTGGAGGGAAGGCAGACTGCAGCCGATGACCTTCTCAGCAGAGCGGATGATACGCTGCAGCCTGCGCTTGTCCTTGGCAGTAGCTGCAGCGTACCAGATGGTGATGGAGGAGGTGAGGATGGACTCGATGATGGAGGTGTAGAAGTGCACCATCATCTTCACTGGCAGGTTGAACTTCCTCAGCTGCCGCAGGAAGTACATCCTCTGTTGGGCTTTTTTAGTTAGAGAGCTGATGTTCAGCTCCCACTTGAGGTCCTGGGTGATGATGGTGCCCAGGAAGCAGAAGGACTCCACCGTGACCACTGGAGAGTCTCTCAGGGTGATGGGGGTGAGTGGGGCTGTGTTCCTTCTGAAGTCTACAACCATCTCCACTGTCTTTAGAGCGTTGAGCTCCAGATTGTTCAAGCTGCACCAGGACACCAGATGGTCTGTCTCCCTCCTGTAGGCGGACTCATCTCCATCAGAGATGAGCCCAATGAGGGTCGTGTCGTCCGCGAACTTCAGGAGCTTGACAGACTGGTGACTGGAGGTGCAGCTGTTGGTGTACAGGAAGGATAGCAGAGGGGAAAGAACACAGCCCTGAGGGGATCCAGTGCTGATAGTCCGGGAGACAGAGATGTGTTTTCCCAGCTTTACATGCTGCCTCCTGTCAGACAGGAAGTCTGTGATCCACCTGCAAGTGGAGTCTGGCACGTTCAGCTGGGAGAGCTTGTCCTGCAGGAGAGCTGGGATGATTGTGTTGAAGGCAGAGCTGAAATCCACAAACAGGATCCTGGCATAGGATCCTGGGGAGTCCAGGTGCTGGAGGATGAAATGCAAGGCCAGGTTAACTGCATCATCTACAGACCTGTTGGCTCTGTAGGCAAACTGTAGGGGGTCCAGGTGTGAGTCAGTAATGTCTTTGATGTGTGGAAGCATGAGGCGCTCAAATGACTTCATAACCACAGAGGTCAAGGCGACGGGTCTGTAGTCATTGAGACCTGTTGTCCTCAGCTTCTTGGGAACAGGGATGATTGTGGAGGCCTTGAAGCAGGCCGGTACGTGGCATGTCTCCAGTGAGGTGTTGAAAATGTCTGTGAACACTGGAGACAGCTGATCAGCACAGTGCTTCAGGGTGGATGGAGAGACAGAGTCTGGCCCACTTGCTTTGCGGGGGTTCTGCCTCTTGAACAGTCTGTTGACATCCTTCTCCTGGATGGAGAAAGGTGTCACTGGGGGGGAGGGGGAGGATGAGTTGGGAGCTTCTGAGGTGGGCAGCTGTGGTGAAGCTCCTGCTGAGATGGGGGAGGTGCAGGTGGAGGGTTGTGGCTGGTCAGAGGTGTGATGGGGGATGGAGTCAGGACTGTCCCATTGTCTTCAAATCTACAGTAAAACTCATTCAGGCTGTTGGCCAGACGCAAGTCATTGGCAGCTTGTGGGGCTCTGGGTTTGTAGTTGGTTATCTGCCTGAGCCCCCTCCACACAGAGGCAGTGTCACCGGCTGAGAACTGGCGTTGGAGTTTCTCAGAGTACAAACGTTTAGCTCTTCTCACCTCCTTGCTAAACGCATACTTTGCCTCTCTGAAACCGTCTCTGTTCCCACTCCTGAAAGCTGCCTCTTTGTCTGACCTGAGCTGTCTGAGTTTTGCTGTGAAACAGGGCTTGTCATTGTTATAACTCACCCTGGTCCGTGTTGGTATACAGCTGTCCTCACAGAAGCTGATGTAGGACGTCACAGCATCTGTAAACTCATCCAGAGTTTTGGTAGCAGTCCTGAAAACATCCCAGTCAGTGCAGTCCAAACACGCCTGGAGATTCTCCACTGCTCCACTGGTCCACTGTTTTGATTCCCTCACAACAGGTTTACAGAGCTTCAGTTTCTGCCTGTATGCAGGAATCAGATGGACCATCACGTGGTCCGAGAGTCCCAGTGCAGCACGGGGGACGGCGTGATAGGCACCGCTTAATGTGGTGTAACAGTGATCCAAAATGTTCTCCTCTCTGGTCGGACATTTGATTAACTGTCTGTATTTAGGGAGTTCATGTGAGAGGTTACCTTTATTAAAGTCACCAAGCACAATGACAAAAGAGTCCGGGTAGGTCCGCTCCACACAGAGAATCTGGTCAGCGAGCGTGCGTTGTGTGTCGTGCACGTTAGCCGACGGTGGGATGTAAACACCAACCAGAATGAATGAAGCGAACTCACGGGGGGAATAAAAAGGTTTGCAGTTGATAATAAAAGATTCCAGATGAGGAGAGCAGTGCTGAAAGATCACTGTCACGTCGTTACACCAGCCACTGTTCGTGTAAAAACAGATACCTCCACCTTTCATCTTGCCGGACAGCTCCGTGTGGCGATCCGCTCTGAGGAGTTGGAATCCTGCCAGCTGCAGCGCAGAGTCCGGTGTCGTTCCACACAGCCACGTCTCCGTGAAGCACAGAACAGAAGATGAAGAGAAGTCTCTGTTCTTCCCCAACAGTAGCTGAAGTTCGTCCAGTTTATTTCCCAGTGAGCGCACGTTGGAGAGAAATATCCCAGGTAAAGGTGTGTGACGTCTGCGCTTACGGAGACGCACAAGCGCACCGGCGCGTCTCCCTCTCCTCCGGCGCTTCACTGCATGAGCCAAAGTGAGTGCACCTTTGACCAGAATGTCCAATAAATCCACGGAAGGTGCAATAAACTCCGGGAATAAATCATCAGGGGTTGAGGCCCTGATGTTCATGAGCTCTTCTCTGGTGTAGGAGCTCTTAGAGAACTGGCAAAACACAGAATTAACAAACAAAACAAGACAAAACAGTGCGCACCAACACACCGAGGCAGCCATCCGCGGCGCCATCTTTATATCTTATTGCACTTAGTGCACTGTGTGCAGGTGTCTGTGTTGGTTTGTCCCATTTTAAACATCTTCCCTTGTGTGATGTGTACTGTGTAAATAGATTTGTACTGTATGAGTTGTATATTAGTGTTGGTAGTCACTGAGAAGATGTTTTTATTGATTTGTATCCAGAAGTCGGAGTCGGAGGGAGAGGCAAGTCATTTTCCCATTTTGTGGTTGGGAGTGTTATGGAGTTATTTGATGAGGATATGATTTTGTAAAGTTTTGAGCTTATGTTTGGGGGGCTTGTGATAAACACAATTCCGTAACTTAATTGAGAAGGCTGTAAATTATTATTGGTTATGTTAATTTTAGATTTAATTATGGATTTCAATTGTTGGTAATGTAGGAATTGATCCCTCCCAGTCCCGTACTTCTGGATTAGTGTGTTGAATGATATGAACTGGTTGTTTTCGAATAGGTGATCGAGGTGAGTGATGCCCTTTTGTTGCCATGAGGGAAAGTTGGTAGGAGTCTTGTGCAGCTGGAAGTCAGGATTGTGCCAAATTGGAGTATGTCTGCATGGTGCTAATGCACAACCATTCACCATGCAGACATACTCAACAGAATTGATTCATATTTGATCAGCACTGCTTAGTTTGACACTTTGACCACAGTTCACAAGCAGTGACTGACATGATTGACCAACACGTTCTCATCCTAAGTCGTCACATATTGCTGCTTTTGTAGTTGACCTCCACATCTACATATTATACTTTAGATATGGTTCTGCATCTGGTGTTTATGTTCCTGAATGCCGCTACCACAGTATCAGCAAATGCACATGGTGGGATAACATCACAAAGGGTTTGTGACAACATGTTTACACAACACGCGCACATACTGGTACGATAGATGGGTTTAAGCAACAAAGGCACAGATGGTTAGGGTTAGAGGAAGGAGGCACATAGTAATATGTAGAAATCAGGGCTGTCATCAGTGTCCTCGTGTTCCTTTTATTATGTTGTTACCGGCAGTGCTTCAACCCAACACTGTCCTGCTGTGTATCATGTGCATGAGACAGGTTTCATCCAGGGACATTCCCAAGTGTCACCGCTCATCCCTGTATCCAACACGTTCTCACTACGAACTTGTCACATGGTGCCGCTCTGTCAGGACGTTCTGTGTCACCAATGACATGTCTCAAATGTTTATGCTCTGGGATGCTGTTATGGTGATGTCAATAAATGCATCCCTATGTTTTCACAACAGCATGGACTGTTATGATCGCTGGGATTAGGCAACAAGGTGGTTAGGTTTAGGCAAAAGAGGCACGTGGTGAGGTGTAGAAAAAATCGTCCACACTCATCCACACGTGAAGCAAACTGAACAAAAGTCGGTTGTTTGTGGGACCCGTCCAACACCCCACCTGCCCGCCCTATGAGTGTATTCACGCTCCTTATATTATGTGGTTACCAGCAGCGCTATTACCTGACGCATGCCTTTGGCGTTTCAGGTGCAAGTGACCGGTTTTGTCCGGCCACTTTGTCAAGTGACGCTACCCATGTGCGTTGCATGTGGACAAGCCCACAACCATTGAATGATAAAAACGCAACCGATTCTGTCCAACTGATGCATGCCCATGGGGACGGCAAAGGTGGCTTTTGGCATCACACTCATACGCTGAAAGCACTGACAGAGTGGCGCTATTTGATGAGTTTGTAATGAAAACGGGTTGGTGTATCAGGCTGACACCGCAGGTGTCAGCCAGTCGTGTTGCGAAAGGTGGCTTTTCACATTGGGATCTCACACCAAGAGCACTGCAAAAGCATCAGTATTTGAGAATGGGCTGGGCCCTTGGGAATGCTATGAGGCCATGATTAGGCAGAGGAGTAGGATTTTTTCACAAATCTGAGGTTTTATTTAGTGCTGCATGAAGATAGTGACAGTTTTGGCATAAATAAAGAGTTATTTTTTACAGAAGAATTTCCAACTATAGCTTGAAAGGTTATTATCATAGATATTACAGTTTCTGAAAGGTACGTGCATGTTCATGTTCAGTGTGCCACACATCTTGAATGTTTCCACCTTGGGCGTGAAAAGTTAAAATTCACTTCTAAAGGTCAAACAGTTCAGTCTGTTCAAATCTTGTCAGTGTAAGCAGGTGGGATTAATGGATCCTCTCTGCAGCTCAGTAATTTGATCAGACAATTTGATTCAGAAAGATTGAGGGCATCACCAGCTAAAGACTAACTTTAAAAAAAAGGAGAATGAGGTAAGTCAACCATGCACAGCCTTAACTCTGCCTCTTGAACTGTTCCATGAACCACACTTGTCGATGCATACCTACCCACTGATGATTTCAAATGGAGGGAGTTCCATTGGTTCAACCTTAAATTCTTCACTCTGACCGTTAGCCACTGCAGCCTCAGCTGATTGTGTCTCTGCTTTATCCACTGCCTGCTCTGCCTGCTGTCCTTCATTCTTCACTTCTTTTGCGTCCTTGGTCGTTTCAGCAGACTCTTCTTCTCTTCTCTCTTTTCTTTTCGCGAGCATACGATTCCTGTCAGCCATGGTGAAAAAATTGCTGTCTTGAGAATTTGTGGGTTCTGAAAATTTGCATAGAAAGAACTAAGGTTAAAAAAATGTAGATACAGCCAGGAAACAAAAATGAAAAAAAATGGAACAGAGAAGCAGAAAGGCAGGGAGACCAAGAGAGGGGAAGGAGTGGAATGGTAGAGAAGGCAGGGGAGAGCGAAGGAAGAAAGCAGTGGCAGGGGTGGGGTGGGGGTGGGGGTGGGGGGTCAGAGAGAGAGAGTGAGAGAGAGTCATTCACACTCTCTGTTAGATATCTCACTGATAATGTCCTCCTGTGGTGTGGGACGATCCTTTCAGATATAATTAAACCACCAAAAAATTGACCAACCAAATGTTGGAATTTACATGCTTTTAAAAGTAACTAATATTGTTTTTCACAAAGTCTAAGATATAAAGGTGCTGTGTTACAACTCAGGATACAATACTGTTTGTAAGCAGCGTCCATCTCAAACTATTAGTATTGGCACCAGTAGCCTTTAAAGGCTCAAAAGGGTCAAAGACACAATCTGGCAGCTGCAGCTCACAGACCAAGCACATCTATTTAAAGACCCCGAGGGGAAGAGAGGCAGGGTCCCAGCTCGTATTGTTGAAAGCCGTGTCTCATTATGACAAACTAAAATTGCAGCTGTCTACCCTGTGAAAAAAGCACATGTGAAATGCAATCTTTCACATATGGCAAAGGCCATTTTACCTGTACAAGTACTGTATTAGCAACATAACATGGAAATACTCAAGTACAGGTATCTCAAAATTGTTATTCAATGCAGTACTTGAGTACACTGTGGGTGATTTTTCATTTAGCTCAGTGCAGAGCTCCAGAGGCTCATGGCTGTTCCTCTTGAAAATAAGTTAATTCCCAGCTGGACATGCACTCAAGTCAGCTGATCAGAATCATCCATGCCAAAGGAGGACTGCTGACAAAATGGACACTTTGGACCAGCTAGATTTGCTTTGCCCACCCTGACTGAGTTTCAGTCAATCAATTTATTTGTCACATGTAATCACATAAGGAACATAACCCTCCTCAAAAGCTACCCTTTGTCTTTTTTGTTTCTCATAAAACTGGCAGCATACAAGTCAGTTTTGAATTTAAGTGTAGAAGTGAGGATAAGCATGTCTGTCCTCAGAGAACTGGATACATTAAATCAGTTATTTAAGTTTATGTTGTCCCAGATTAAGGACATTCATGTCTTGAGAGCCGTCATTATTGTCCTGGAAGAAAATGCAGATGATCTGATATCGTGGACATTTCAACAGTAAATTACATGTCCGTGATAGTTGTAGGACCTCTGGGATGCTGGCTCGATAGCTCCTTTAAGGACCGGGACTCCAATCAGAGAATTCAATCCAAATAAACTTTATTGATTTCTCATTGGGCAGCTACAGATCATAAATGAGCACAAGGTTTGGATGTGTGTGTGTGTGTGTGTGTGGTTCTTCCGAAAAACAGTAGAAATAAAAATCCAACATTAGTCGTCAATAACTCTGTTTCCCATACACATTAATAACAATATTCTTAATTCTTAAGTCTTAAATAATCAAACAATATAGCCTGGTTAATTTAAACATGGGCATTATGGTTTACACATGAAAGAAATACAAGTAAGTTTTATCCATGTTAAAATGCCTGAAAATACACAACAACTCAGTTGCTGGCTAAAATGAGCAATTCTGTGGTCAACAGAGGCCTGCGGGGGCCAAAGAGTGCCACTGCAGTAGTGAAAATAGCCACATGGCCAATCATTGCAAGTATGCATGCGCTTATGTACATGTGAAATAGCGTCCAAGTTATTAGAAACAGTCAGTATTACATTCCAATGGTACTGTATGTCACTTATAATATATTAAAAGAATAATAGGTAAGTAAGCTATATTAGTAAGAAATATTGCATCACATATCCTTACCCATATGCAATAAAATTACTGTCTGCTCTGGTGTGGTACAATTCCAGGACTCATAATATATCAGATAAGATATATATACACTAGCTTTTGATTTTTATGAGCTTTTAATTATGACAATAGTTGATGAGGATGAAAGGCAGAGGATTTTGGCAAATTATTGGCAAATTAGTAAATTGGTTTTAGATATTGTTGTCTATTAAAGCCTTTTTTAATGAATGTGGTTTTAATATGCTCGGTATTTAGTTACAGCCGGATTTTCATCATTTGTGTGTATGCATGTTCTGAGAAAGTTATACATTTGTTCACAAAATATGTACAAATTCAGGTAAGAAAATATTGATGAATCACAGCTTTGTGTGTAAAATGTCAGTACGCACAGTTTAAGCACAGATTTGTGCGTAAGCAGTGTTCGTGAATGAGGCCCATTGTCAGTGAGGGTTTCAGTGTTAAATCAGCTGACTTCAGTGGCCTCAGTTTGTGCCCTGCTGCAGGCCATTTTGGAGGCAAGCAAAAAATCAATCACCAGAAATTGGCTAAACCCAGTACCACCCACTTTCAAAGACTGGTATCAAATCATTTTAGAAATATTTAAAATGGAAAAGCTGACCTTCAAAAGAATAAATTCTATTAATTTGGAATAAATGGATCAAATCTATAATCCAAATAGAGCAGACTTTGTAGGCCCTAATACTGTTTCAACTTCTCCTCTTTTAGATAGGTTCTCCCTGAGGAGACTCAGACCTCTCAGTGTGTGCAATCGGCCTCTAATTAAGCAACACCAGAGGGAGTGATGCTGGTATATCATCAGGGCTGTGATTCGGTGGTAGGATAATCACAGCCATGATGATATACAGCACAACACACGACCTCGAGTGTGATATTGCTTTTATACAACAGTTCTACAAGTGTCTTTTTCATTTGTTAATAGTAACAAGCGACAGCAGATTATGATTTGTTGTTTATTGTGAATTTTTTGGCTCCGCCGACACAAATAGTTCCGCAACCGCTGGACTTGACAGCTGTTGCCTAGCAACACATGAATATTATCCTGCACGCTGCTTGATCTGTGTTAGCTCGGTCTTCATTTTATGCACAGACCAGCTGTATAGTACCATGAATATTTGTCTCTGTGTTTTCAGTGAAATAACAATCTGTTAACAGACACTTTGTGTGATTCAGATGAGTTAGTTTAATCACACAGTTCGTCGCTGCAGTGTGTGTCCACTCACCTCAAGTCCCGTATCAGACAGTGTGTGTGTGTGTGTGTGTGTGTGTGTGTGTGTGTGAGTGGGTGTCTCTCAGGCTGCGGTTAGTGTCAGACGAATGTGTCCCTGACCCACTGCACATCCTTGTAAAATCTGTAACAGCTGGTTTACTCCCAGTAAATGGCGGTTTACCAAACCCCGTCCGTCACAGCTGCCCCCTGTTGGGCTTCCTCATAACTTTTAGTAACTCCAATACATGTACAGTCAGCTCAACACACCATAATACATCCATGCAACACACTTCCTTATAATACATCCATTAAAAATTCCCGTCTTCTCTCTCCTCTCTTCTTCGCTCCTCCCTCAACCTGACCAACAGACAGCTACCTGAACAGCGCCATCCAGCTGTTTGATCCTATGCTTACACCATACTATCCCACTTTTAAAACATATCCCACTTTCACTCTTACACCAATTTACGGAATTTGAACGGCGGTGAAGCGGAGTGATACACGGAGAGTTAAAAGTTAACTGTCCCAGTAATGTTGTACTCCTATTTAAGCATTCATGGAATGCCTCCCGACCAAGAGAAGGGATAACATGCAGCAAAGGGCTGAGGCTGGAGTCAAACCTGCAACTGCTGCGGCAAGAACTCAGGCTCTGTACATGGGACTACTGAGCCACCAACACCTGTAATAATCATAATTATTTTGATCAAAATTGAAATCATGATTATTTACTGTAATTATTTACTGACTTTAGGGGCAAAATGTTTTTATTGGACTTTGACATTTAAATAAAGAGAACAGTGCTTTCACTTCATGTCACATTACATTCCTGCTGATGTACAAATCTTTGCATCAAAAAAAGACTAAATATAAACTAACATTAAATCAACAAAGCACTGCTTTCACTTTCACATTGTATTGCATTTTAACGTGATTAACGTTTAACGTGATTTGTTTTATTGTTTGATGTTTATTGATTCATGTACAATACAGAAAGTGCTGTGACTCTGCATTTTGTAAAATGATTTCTTTTTGCAAGTGTGATAAATCATTCCACTAAATGCTTGATGAGGAAATGACATACAATTACTCGTGATTATTTCTCCCCTTTTTCAGTGGTGCGACACATGCACCTTTATTTTAAAAATTTCTGTCACCATCACGCTGCCTCAGGCAGATGATAGCAAGCAGCCAAGAGGAAGATGATGAGAATGCTATATACACGAGAATAAATCATCATCAGTCTGTTTTTGGAGAAACTCAGGAACAAAAAACATGCTATGTACACAAAAGCTGTACTCAGGAAACACCACGTCCCTGCCGGACATCTCACTTCGCCAACTTCTTGCAGCAACAGCTGCTCAGTTTCAACAATGTTACTGTAGACTGAAAAAAAATTGCATGCAGACTGAAATCCCTCCACATGATGACTTAAACCAGCAGTGAGTAAGAGAAAGTATAAATATAAAGAAATGTCCACTAGCCACTAAGCTAACTTATGCAATCTAAAATGCCACAGGCTTATGCTAAAACATTAACATGTATATGTGGGGGAAATGTGATTTACAAAAGATAGCTGTTTTGTCTATATTTGATAGGTATTATTGAGCTGATTTTTATACTTTTGTTAAAAGATCTTGTTATTAATTCACATTAGAAGAAAAGTTTGTCTTTCAGTTCCTGAAGTTTTAGGAAAAAGATCATGGTCTGAATTAAAATGAAAACATCTTTTTTTCAGAAAGGGTTTTCTGACAGAATTAACCAGTTTTAATTATTTACAATTATTTTGATGTTTTCAACGTTTTTGTCCAAAAGCAAAAAAAACAAAAACAAAACAAAGGATGGCAGCTTCCTCTGTAACCAACTGTGTTAAATGAGCAGATAATATAGTCTCATATTAATCACAGGCCCCTCACATCCCCTAAATCGAATCGAATGGAAAACGTATCTTGGCAGACTTTGTGATATCTGCAATTATTGTGTCATTATTCAAAGTATCAATATAAATTCTTATAGTGATGAAACCAGTGATTTACACCCCCATTAATATTTCCATACAGACGTTAACATCTTTGATGCTACATTATATTTAGCATCAAAATACACCCTTCTCTAGTCTCTAGAGAACAGTAGCTGTGTTTATTTGGATGTTAAGTCTTACAGGAAGTGTTGCAAATACAGAGCAGCTTATAAACACTTCTGAGAGAAAAACAATAAGATGTCAGTTGTTTGTTTACAAAGGAAAAAGAAAAGTCACAGATCAATGTTTTTTTTTTCTTGTTTAAGTATTACTTACTTATTTGTTGATTTATTTGTTTATTTTAATGGCGAAGGGATAGCAAAGTCTACCAACATTTCAGTAAACAGCAGCACAGCCTACAGATCAAATAAAAAAAGAACATAAAATGGGAATAAGCTTTGTTTTTCAGCAAGGTTTGTTCCAAAGCTGCTGCTGTAGTTGTACTCTCCACCTTAGTGAGCGGAGCTTCAGCTGTGAAGGCCTCTACAAACAGAGTGACACTCTGAGACAGAGAGGGAGTGGGTAGGGTTGGGTTTGGGAAAGGCACACTGAGAGAGGTTTTAATTGGTAAAAGAAGTATGGTTTAACTTTTGATCACGTTGGACTGGCAAATCTGTTGTGCTGAGGTAAACTGACATCATAACAGACCTTTCTGTGGACACAAAAACAGACCTGATATCAGTCGATTTTGAATTGGACTCTGGGTCTGATGGCAAACATGACAGCTGGAGTTTGGTTCCAACACCATATTTCATGCTGCTCCCTGTTCCCAGTTTGCTAAATACCTGGATTCATTTCAGTGTAACACTAAATGATTTCTTATAAAACATTTTCTCTCTCCTCTTTTCATTTACACAGCAGATTGTTGCCAGCCGGTGCTGAGTGTCAGCTGAAGCGGCTGCTCTTCAGTTAAACTGCTCTGCTCACCAGGACATCTGTGGTTTTTGAGGTGTGACAGCACACTAAATCTTCTCTCACATCCACTGGAACTGAACACTTTCTCCTGTGTGGATTCTGCTGTGTTTATTCAGATTTCCCTTTTCACTAAATCTTTTACCGCAGAATGAGCAGGAATACGGTTTCTCCCCAGTGTGGACCCTCATGTGTCTGACTAGACTCCCTCTCTCGTTGTACTTTTTCTTGCACACTGAGCAGCTGAAAGGCCTCTCTCCTGTATGAATTCTTATGTGTGCAACTAACGATCCACTTTGGGTGAACTTTTTACCACATACTAAGCAAGAAAAAGGCCTCTCTCCTGTGTGTTTTCTCATGTGAATATGCAAACTTCCCTTCTGCCTAAATGTCTTGGCACATTCGGTGCAGTGAAACGGCCTTTCTCCTGTGTGGCAGGTTATGTGTCTCTGCAGATATGTGTTGTTCTTAAAGGTTTTGCTACATGCTGGGCATTTATGGAATACCTTCTGATTATGAAATCTTTTATGAGTCACAGCTTTTATGTCTTTCTGTGTGTCTAAAAATGGCTGATATTTAATCTTTTGGTTGTGATCATCATCCAAGTCTTCAGTCTCGGTTTTCAAACACTTTGAAAGGAAAATCTGACCATTGCTAGGTGCTTTTATAAAATCAGCCACATTTAAGTCCAGGGCAGGTTCTGATCCCACAGCTCCGGCTTCTTTCTGCTGAGCTGGACCACTGACTGCAGGCTCCGCCTCACTCTGCTCCTCTTTTAGTCTGTGATGAAGAGGTTTCTCTTCATCGTCTTCACTCTCTCCAGAGACTGGAGCGAACTGGAACTCTGGGATCTCTTCCTCCTCCGGCCCTTGAGGCCCCTGCCTGATCCAGACTTCTTCTGGTTCCTCTTTAATGCAAGGAGCCTCTGGGCCCTCAGGGTACAGACTGCAGCTCAGCTCCTGCTGTTTAGAAGGAATCTTTGTATTGACAATCAGTGACTGTATTTCCTGAGACACACCTGAAAGACAAACATCCAGGACAAAGACATGTACAGAATTCAATAAGGAGTTCTTTTAATGAACGCTGTGTATCTACAGAATATAGAGATCAGGGTTGAGCTGCTTTCGGATTTTTACTGTGTGATTGTTGTGAACAAAAAGATCATGGTTAAAGTTATTACCAGGTTATTGAAACATTAAAGCACCACTTCAGGGCTGAAAGACGACATATTTCTTCACCAGGATTTTTATTGACAGGGGTTTCCTTATCCGCTGGGACGGTCCAAGGACGTAGGGGTGGTGTATGCTTAAAAGCCCCATGAGGCCTTACTGGGCTTTATAAATAAAACTGAACGGAATTGAAACACTGATCATTAAGCACTACCTTTACAAACATGAAGATATGAAGTTACACATCAGAAATAGACATTCATATCAATGTTATTATTATTTGAATTGTTGCAATGTTTTAAAGGGGCATATTAGCCAAACTGACTTCATTTCCCCCAGAGACATATTGTGACTTCATATTACAAATAAATTGTTTGAATTTAACTTAATCATGTACCAACATGGGCATGCAGTGCTGTATAAGTGAAAGATGTAGAAAGTGTTAATAATTTTATATTTATATTTAATTTCGATCTTATCTTTCTTGTATTTGTTGTGTTTTTACATTGTCTAATTGTACCGACTTTTTTCCCCTTTTTTCTACTTCTGACTCCTGATCATTAAAGTCATAACAAAGTAATATAACATTACTATAACATTACTAACAGGATTGCGGGTAACATTATTACATGTACTATGTCACATAAAGAATAACCACCTGAAACTCTTTGTTTTCTTTATTTCACTCATAAGTGCTGCGCCACATCCTTCAGTGTGGACCAGAAAAAGTGACACCAAAAGTTTTGTGTTTTGAAATGTCATTGAAGGCTCATCGTTACAGACGGGGGCTGATGATCAACACAGCTGGGTGATGTATTTGAATAGGATGTGTTTTCCATGAAACAACACCAACACACTGTCCCCTTCTTACGCACATTTCTCTGTCAGCTCAGCTGTTATAGCTGACCACCAACCATGAAACTGCAGCTCAGTTTTCCAGCTCTGCTGTCTCAGTTGCACCCGTCATAGTAACTGACTCACACGCCCATCAGCTTGTTGTGCTAACCTCAGCATATGTATACTGTATTACATATGACAGGCCTACAAATATGAATCCCTTTCTCATAACTGATCAAACTTTGATCCTCTGCCTGCCTGTCAGTAGGAGGCTTCCCTTTAGATTTGTGGCCATGTATGAGGGGTTTCTGAGAGGTGATAGTCCACAATTTCACAGAGGAATTGTGTATTTAAAACTTCCAGATAATCCACTCAACTTTTGAAGAGTTATGTGATGCAATGACACCTTTTGTAGCTCCTGCTGCATCATGAGGGAGCCAGCCTACTGACAAGCACACAGCCATAGCATCATGTGACCTACAAAAGCCAATAATGCGTCTTATTGCAGTTTTTCAAAATATGGCTGTTTCCAATTGCCTGAAATACCACCTCATGCGAGCGTAATTTTTTTTGCGATAAATGGGAGTTTTTTCTGAAACTGACAGGCATATTTTAAATTCGCAATTTCAATTTGCGCAATTTGGGAGTTAATGGAAACCCGCCTAATGTGTCCAGGGCTATCCGTTTAAAGCTCAAGGCCATTATTATTATTATTCTATAGCATCAGATATTAAACCAAGAGAGTGATTCAAACTGTGTTAAAGAGTAACGTTAGTTTACGTTACAGGGGAACGACATTGTCCTACAGAGTAACAATAATTTTTGTTACAGTGGAACATTCTTTTGTGTTACAATGGATAGTCAGTGTGTGTAATAGTGTAATGATAATTTGTGTTTAAGTGGAACATATTCTGCATTACTGTGGAATGTCAGTTTGTGTAACAGAGTAACAATAGTTTGTGTCAAAGTAGAACAATTGTTTGTGTTACAGTGAAAAGTCAGTTTGTGTTACAGTGGAACGTAGGATTGTGTAAAGGTGTAATGATTGTTTGTGTTACTGTGGGACATCATTCTTTGTTACGTTGCAATGACTGTTACTTTTGTTACAGAGTAACGTCAGTTTGTGTTACACCGGAACGTTAGTTTGTGTTACAGTGTAACTGGTGTGCTGGCTGGTTTTATGACGATCAGCTGTACTGGATCAGTTCAGGTCAACTGAATCTTTACAGATCTCTTTGTGTTTTCCCTTCGGCAGATACGATATCTCGTCTCCTCACTCTGACAGCTCACACTGTTGATGCTGATCAATCCAGCTTGTTAAGCAAGCTCACGTTAACGGCACCAGTGATGGAGTGCTTCCGGTGGCACCCAGTGGTAATGTCACGTTCAACAGTTTCATGCAGCAACTCAAACACAAAATTGAATGCGTGACCAGGCTTCTGGCCAGTAAGGTAGTTCTGAGGCGAGACCTACAGCAGTGAGTAGTTCATTCAATCAGAAAGAATCTGGTTCGACGATACATATAGTCATAAAAAATGAGAGTCAAACCTGTGTCGGTGTTGAAGGGGGTAATGGCGGGCAGCTGCTGAGCTCCCAGCAGCCGCCGGCGGTCATCAAGCTCCTGTTCGTACTCGCTGATTGTTTTCTCAAACATGGCCATGATTTCTTCCACAGCCGTGGTGAGCCGCTGACTGACGAACGCTCTCAGTGACCGGAGGGACATACTGACAGCTGACCGGGGGACACACACCGGGTTACCGCGGAGAGGCTCAGGCCACGCGTGGGCTTCTGTTTATCTTTATCTTCTTCTTCTTCTTCTTCTTCTTCTTCTTCTTCTTCTTCTTCTTCTTCTTCTTCTTCTCTCAGTGAAGTGTGCGGCAGACAGGAGCAGCCGGAGTGCTGCTGCTCTCCGCGGGTCTGGAGCGGAACAGCGACAAAGAGGCTCACAGCCAGAAGAATCGCCCACCCCCACCACCTACACACGTGTTTCACTGAAGCTGTAAAATCACCAATGCGAGCTAAACCCGAGAAAGCTCGAAGGCGTCGCACCAAGAGATGGGGGGGGGGGCTGAAAGCAAGGCATTTGAAAGCCCCTGCTCCCTGCGTTCTGGTTTTACATGAATTTATATTTGAAATGTCAAAGGAGGAAAACAGGAAAACAAAAGAAAACAGAAAAGTCAGGCTGCAGGTGACATATCAAAATATCGGGGAGACTGGGGCTAATTGTAACGGGGCAATTGTAACATCTGAAATTGCAACTGCAGAAATGAGAACCATGAAAGTCATAAGAGTGTGATGATCCCCATCTGCTAGCCAAAAGACAAACTGATATCTCATACGTTTAAGAGTTTTTCTGCTTTTTGAGGTACAAAAGTGATTTTTTTTTTTCATCCACAGTGTTTTCCTCATACTGTCTTTAATGATCTTGAGTTTAAATCAGTTTAGTTTTGATGACCAGTTATGCTGGTACTGGTTTTAGCTGGCCTTTGATGGTCTTCGATGGTCATGACCCAGTTCTTGCTGGTCTTTGATGGTTTGACATGCTGGTGTGACCAGCCTGTTTAGCTGGTCGATCTGGTGTAACCAGCCTATCAAGCTGTGCACATTTCTCTTTATGCATAACACATGACAGAAGACTTAACTGATTTATGCCCATTGCTTTTTATAATTCCTCCACGACACTGTTATTTCTAACGTCCACATGTAATTTCTATTCACATGGCTTTTTGCTGTCTGAGAAACTAACAATAATGGTATTCACACTGTCCAGTTTTATAGGGTGTGTTATTTGGCAGGAGCTGTGTTCACCTCATGTCCTGCTGCACGCACACATTTACAACAGCTGTGGGATTATTTATAGTAATACCAAATAAAGCATTATGAAACATTAGATGTGGCTTTTTGTTTACCCCACTCTATGGCGCTTTTTGGTTAGAGAAAAGGGCTCAAGGAAGGGCAAATCACTTTGTGTTTATTCCTTTGTTGAACACGGAGTGCCATCTAATGGATTCAGAAAATAAAGAACCAGTTTCTCATGTCCATATACAGTACACTCAGAAGAAACCAGGGATGGTATGACATTAGAGCAGTTGGTTACACTTAGTGCGTTTACATGATGTTAGAAAAAGTCAAATTAATGTGTTAGTCCAACTGAAACTGGACTTTTAACATACATGTAAACATGTTAGTCTTACTGAAATTGGATTAAATTGAATTTCTCGAAATCAGACTAACACACTGAAATAATGCAATTGGGTGTCGAGCTATTCCGTCATGTAAACACCTCAGTTGAACTTTAACTGGACTTGTCGTTCTTTGCATGCTTCTAATTGCCGCACTGGCCTCCCTCGGTAGTTGTTGATAGGGACTGTTCGTCATGTATGAGGGGGGAAGGGGGGCTGCAAAACAGGTCAGGCATTAAAAAAAATGTAAGCACGCTGGAAGGACTTGTGTTTATAATTGTGGCTTTGTGAGGGACATACAACTTTAAAAGCTAGTATTTTACTTTTATTCTTAATACAAAATTTACACTCCAGCCACCCCCCTCCTCTGATAAATAAAGTACAGTCTCAAAACACCGGCATGGAAGCTAAGCAATGTCATGCTGTGGAAGGAGCTGTAGCAAAACCATATTTTAGCCTCCTAATCAATATCAGTTTAAGTGTTCACTGTATTTAAATATTGTCTCCTCTTTACCTTCCACAGCAGCTGATGGAGGCAGCGGTAACAAAACAGCTCCGCTGTTCAGTGTGGTAACATGACTGTTTTTGTCAGTGGAGTCTGGTGTTTTTGATATAACAGCTTCAAATCCCCATCAGTAAGAGCTGTCTGACAGCAAGGTAAAAGCAGTGAAGATACGTGTATCGTAATAGATGTCGTAAATAACAAATGAAATATAATCATGGCAAAAAGGAAAGAGAAAGAGAGGGGGGAGGAGAGGGGAAAAGAGGGGGAGAGAGGCACACCAATAATGGAATCAGACGCATGTCATATTACAATAACGATAGATGTGAAATTATTAATTGCACTTTATGATGATGTTGAAGGTGATGATAAGAGTCTCATGCGTATATTGATAGGGAGGTGTCCAAAGGCAAGATCACGGCATCGGCGCAACCAAACAGACGCATGTCATATTACAATAACAATAGGTGTAAAATTACTAAATGCACTCTATGATAATATTGAGGGTCCCATGCATATATTGATAGTGGAGGTGTGGCTCAAAATAATGGCAGTAGATGTTTGCATCAAGCATGATCACGGCATTGGTGCAAACAGGACCAACAACACAGGCATAACTTCAGACAGGACCACAGCAATGGCAAAACCAAGACCACGATCAGGGCAAGCAGGGGGTACAGTATCAGTGCAGCCACAGCACGAGTACAACCAAAGGCAGGGTCACAGCGCCAGCACAGCTATCACCACGATCAGGCACAGCCAAGGTTACGGCCAGGATCCAGGAAAACTAGGAAACAAGGGAGCAGGGATGCTCCAGAGAGGCAACGGGATTAGCGTAGTGCAGGTCAACAGACCCAGGCTCCATAATTGCGAGCCCCAGGTAGTGACAGTACCACATGGCTATCACAGATGTAAGGCTAAGCTAAACTACTGAGGCTAACCTAAGCTTGCAAACAGCTGTCACAGATTTTAGCAGTAAGGGAATGCAGTAAACAGACATGCATGATTTTCAGATCGCGGGAGTAAGAAAAGGAAAAGGAGCTCAGCGTATCATTGGAAATCCCCCGGTAGATTAAACCTATGTCACTAACTATGGGCTGGTCCAGGCAACCCAAGCCAGCCCTAATTATAAACTTTATCAAAGAGGAAGGTCTTAAGTCTTCCCTTAAAAGTGGAAACGATGTGTGCCTCCCTGACCGAAACTGGAAGATGGTTCCATAGAAGAGGAGCGTGGTAGCAGAAGGCTCTGGCTCCCATCCTACTTTTGGAAACTTTGCAAACCACAAGTAACCCTGCATTTTCAGAGTGCAGTGATCTTGAGGGTTGGTAACGAACTATAAGCTGCGACAGATAGGATGAAGCCTGACCATTTAGAGCTTTGTAAGTGAGGAGAAGGATTTTAAATTCCATTCTGGGTTTTACAAGCAGTCAGTGCAAAGAAGCTGAAACAGGAGAAATATGATCCCTTTTCTTGGTTCCTGTTAGAACACAAGCAGCAGTGTTCTGCATCAGTTGAAGAGACCAAAGTGATTTGTTGGGGCAACTGAATAATAGGGAATTACAGTAATCCAGCCTAGAGGTGACAAATGCACGTACTAATTTTTCAGCATCTGTTTGGGACAGGATATGTCTAATTTTTGTGATGTTACGCAAGTGAAAGGAAGCAGTCCTTGAAGTTTGTTTTATATGGGAGGCAAAAGATACATCTTGATCAAATAAAACCCTGAGGTTCCTTACAGTTGTGCTAGAGGCCAAGGTAAAGCCACTAGAGAAATTATATCGTTAGAAAAGGAGCTTCTGAGGTGTTTGGGGCCAAGAACAATAACTTCAATTTTGTCTGAATTCAACATCAGGAAATTACAGCTCATCCAAGCTTTTACATCCTTAAGACACGTTTGAAGCCTAGATAACTGATCAGTTTCATCTGGTTTCATAGATAGATATAATTGCATATCGTCAACATAACAATGGAAATTTATAAAGTGTTTTCTAATTATGTTGCCTAGAGGAAGCATATATAAAGTAAAAAGGATTCGTCCAAGCACAGAACCCTGTGGCACTCTGCAGCAGACCTTAGTATGTGCAGATTACTGATCACTGATGTGAACAAATCGGGAACGATCTGATAAGTATGATTTAAAGCAGGCTAGTGCCGTTCCTTTAAGGCCAATTAACTGTTCCAGTCTGTGCAGTAAGATTTGATGGTCAATGGTGTCAAATGCAGCACTGAGATCTAATAGGATTAAAACAGAGACCAGACCTGAATCAGAAGCAATCAATCAAGTCGTTATTAATTTTCACCAGTGCTGTCTCTGTACTATGATGAAGTCTAAAGTCTGACTGAAAGTCTTCGAATAAACTATTATCTTGGAGTAAGTCACAGAGTTGATGAGCAACCACTTTCTCAAGGATTTTAGAAATAAAGGGGAGATTAGATATCAGTCTATAGTTAGCTAAAATCTCAGGATTGAAAGTAGGCTTCTTTAGAAGGGGTTTAATGGCAGCTACTTTAAAGGACTGTGGTACATAACCTGTTAATAAAGATGCATTGATTATAGCTAATGAAGAGGTGTCTAATAAGGGCAAAACTTCCTTAAGTAGCCTAGCTGGGATGGGGTCTAGCAGGCATGTTGATGGCTTAAATGCAGAAATCAAAGTGTTGAGTCGGTGAAGGTCAATGGGGGAGAAACGATCCAAATGGCCCCTGCCCATGGACCGAACCCCATTCCAACCTGGGTTTGAACTAGAGACCCTCTGGCTGTGAGGCAACATTGCTAACCACAATGCCACCATGCCACCCTTTCCTCAGTTAATGATGAGTAATAGTTTGCCCTGGCATGGTGGAGGGCCTTCTCATACATTTTAAGACTGTCCAGCCAGACTAAACGGGACTCTTCCAGGTTGATTGAATGCCAATTTCTTTTAAATTTTCACAATGTTTGTTTCAATTTGCGGATCTGGAGGTTAAACCATGGAGCTAATTTTCTTTGTTTCATTATTTTCTTCTTGAATGGTGCAACAGAGTCGAGAGCTGATTGCAGTGAGCCTGTAGCATTAACAACTAGACAGTCGATTTGAGAATGACTTAAGTTAGTAAGAGTATTCTCAGTCACTGTGAGACATAATAATGACGTTAATGCAGAAGGAATCAATTTCTTAAATTTAGCCACTGCTGAATCAGATAGACATCTAGAATAGTAACTCTTACTGAGAGACTTGTAGTCGAGTAATGAAAAATTGAAAGTTATTAAATAATGGTCTGACAGAGCGGGAATCTCAGGAAAGACTAATATATCCCTAATATAGATGCCATATGCAAGGACAAGATCAAGGGTGTGGTTGTAGCAGTGGGTGGGTTTATGTACACACTGACTGAAGCCAATTGAATCCAAAAGCGTGGAGAAAGCAGAACTAAGGCTATCATTATTAATATTCATGTGAATGTTAAAATCCCCGATGATAATAATTTTGTCTGATTTAAGCACTAAACTTGATATAAGCAGAGAGAATTCAGATAGAAATTCAGAGTATGGGCCGGGGGTGTGGTACACTACAACAAGTAGAATTGGCTGTAGAGTTTTCCAGGAGGGTTGAGAAAGACTAAGAAAAAAGCTTTCAAATGAACAATAGTTTAGCTTAGCCTTAGTGTGAATTTCTAAGCTTGAATCAAAAATAGCAGCGACTCCCCCTCCTCAGCCAGTGTCCTGGGCAACGTGAATATTTATATGACCAGGAGGAGTGAATTCATTCAGGCTAACATACTCATTCGGACAAAGCCAGGTCTCAGTGAGGCAGAGTAAATCAATATGGTTATCCATTATTAAATCAGTGACTAAAAGAGCCTTCGTTGATAGGGATCTAACATTCAAAAGTCCGCATTTAATTCTCCTGTTATGATGCTCTTTGACAGTAGATGTATTCATTTTTATGAGATTTTCATGTACAACTCCCCTTTTGTTTATTTAAGCTTTAAACAAATGAAGTGGTCGGGGGACAGACACCGTTTTTATAACATTTACATTATGGGTGTGTGACTGTGCGAGAAGCGTGTAAGACTGCGACTCTGCACCCTGGTCCCAACTCTGGGATGTCATGGCTTTGGGCCTCTAATAAACTTGGCCAAATTCCTAGAGAGGAGAGCAGCTCCATCCAAAGTGGGATGGATGCCATCACTCTGGTTAAGACCAGGTTTACCCTAGAAAGAGTGCCAATTATTGACGAAGCCCACATCATTTGCTGGACACCACCTCGACAACCAGCGTTTGAGTGATGACATGCGGAAAAGGATTACGGTGTCCGACATCATCTTTACGCACTCACACACTGACTCTATGTTAATTTAAGTGACCTTCGATTGGCGTAACATGTCATGTGTCATTGCCGCTGACGTGAATAACAATGTTACTGTTCTGGGATCAGCTACATTCTTCATACCGAGGACGATCCAGGTTGTCCATCCTTAGATTTTTGCATCTTAGCCATCAACATGCCTGCTAGACCCCATCCCAACTACGCTACTTAAGGAAGCTTTACTCTTATTAGACAATTCTCTATTAGATATAATCAATGCATCTTTATTAATGGGCTATGTACCACAGTCCTTTAAAGTAGCTGTCATTAAACCTCTTCTAAAGAAGCCCACTTTCAATCCTGAGATATTTAGGTAACTATAGACTGATATCTAATCTCCCCTTTATTTCTAAAATCCTTGAGAAAGTGGTTGTGTCACAGGGTGAAATGAACTGCTTTAGTCATAGCCGCTATGGTTTGTGTGTATTGATATTTGTTTGGATGTGTGTATTTCGCTCCCCTTTAATGTGTGTTTTTTTTGGTAGAGGTGAAGCAGTTGTTTTTTTTTCATTGCATGAACTAAACCTTGTGGACATTGACTTGTATAGTTCCGCCCCTTGTCACCTCCTTCGTTTCCCTGTGACTGGCATTCAATTAAGACAGCTGGTATAAAACAGCTGGGGATCATCAGGTCGGGTCTCTCTTCCTGGGCGTGCCAACCTGTGAGTCGGGCGATCAGCTACTCTGGCGAGGTGGACGAGATGGCGCGCTGCTGCTGGGCTGTGCTGTGCTATGCTGTGACGAGACGCTGCTGCTGCTGTGATACTGTGATGAGCCAGATATCTCGATAAGTAAAGGAACGAAAACCCGCCTGATCTGTGTAGCGTGTGTGAGTGGGCTGCTAAGTGTTGTGGTGCCCATCAGTAATTGTGACTGTTGATTGTTGCAGCGATACGGATCGACGACGAGCAGAGAGACAGAAGCAGCGTAGAGACAAGAACAGCTGACAGCCTACACGCCGACGCCGGACCACGCCCCCTGCCACCGAACATTCACTGCTAACGGACTGAGTATAAAAAAACTCTTGATGGACTAGACAGGAAGAAATGAGACGTTCAAGGACTGTAGTACTTTTTAATCTCTTGTAATATTTTGTTAACTTAGTTACTTAATAACCTCTGCTCTGCTGACCTTTAGTAACTAAACCCCTTGTTTTAAACCTTGTCTTTTTAAATAAATTATAGAATTTGAACCTTCCTTTTGTGTCTGTGTTGGTGTGGCCCGGGGATATTAAGAACACTGTTTTGTCACAGCTTGTGACAGTTGCTCATCAACTCTGTGACTTTCTCCAAGATAACAGTTTATTCGAAGACTTTCAGTCAGACTTTAGACTTCATCATAGTACAGAGACGGCACTGGTGAACGTACTAACCTGGTTTAAATCTTACTTATCAGATGGTTCCCAATTTATTCACATCAATGATCAGTCCTCCACGCATACTAAGGTCTGCTTCAGAGTGCCACAAGGTTCTGTGCTTGAACCAATCCTTTTTACTTTATATATGCTTCCTCTAGGCAACATTATTAGAAAACACTCTATAAATTTTCATTGTCGTGCTGACGATACGCAATTGTATCTATCTATGAAACCAGATGAAACTGATCAGTTATCTAGACTTCAAACATGTCTTAAAGACGTAAAAGCCTGGATGAGTCGTAATTTCTTGATGTTGAATTCAGACAAAACTGAAGTTATTGTTCTTGGCCCCAAACACCTCAGAATCTCTCTTTCGAACAATGTAATTTCTCTAGATGGCATTACCTTGGCCTCTAGTACAACTGTAAGAAACCTCAGAGTTTTATTTGATCAAGATTTATCTTTTGCCTCCCATATAAAACAAACTTCAAGGACTGCTTCCTTTCACTTGCGTAACATCGCAAAAATTAGACATATCCTATCCCAGACAGATGCTAAAAAATTAGTACAGGCATTTGTCACCTCTAGGCTGGATTACTGTAACTCCCTTTTATTCGGTTGCACCAACAAATCACTTAGGTCTCTCCAACTGGTCCAGAATGCCGCTGCTCGTGTTCTAACGGGAACCAAGAAAAGGGACCATATTTCTCCTGTTTTATCTTCGCTGCACTGTCTCCCTGTAAGATCCAGGATTGAATTTAAAATCGTCCTGCTTACTTACAAAGCTCTAAATGGTCAGGCTCCATCTTATTTGCCGCAGCTCATAGTTCCTTATCAACCCTCAAGATCACTGCGCTCTGAAAATGCAGGATTACTTGTGGTACCCAAAGTTACCAAATGCAGGATAGGAACCAGAGCCTTCAGCTACCATGCTCCTCTCTTATGGAACCATCTTCCAGTTTCGGTTAGGGGGGCAGACACCATTTCTACTTTAAGGGTTAAGACCTTCCTCTTTGCCAATATCAGCCTAACCAGCCCATAGTTAGGCTGATATTGGTTTAACCTGCCGGGGGACTTTCTTTAGGGGTCAGAGAGCAGTGGGGACTAACACTGCTCTTTGACTTTTATATTTAAGCTATAATAGCTGATTAGTGACCCTAGTTTCGTTAGTGTGTATATTCCTGGAGTACAAGTTTCTTGTGCTCAGTTGAAATCCCTGTCCGTGTGACGGGGAGGAGGGGGAGGTGGCAGAGCTTTTGGCCCGATCCGGCAGGGGTGGTTTTGAGTCCGTTCAGACCTGTCACTCTGGCTCTGCTTCCTAATAATTGCTGCTCAGTGACTCTAGGATCCTCATTGAGTGCTTATCCTTTTTACTTCTCACCACCTTGGGTCTGTTGAACTGCACTTCACCAATCCCGTTGCCTCTCTAGAGCATTCCTGCTCCCTTGTTTTCTAGCTTTCCCAGATCCTGGTCACAACCCTAGCTGTGCCTGATCGTGGTGATATCTGTGCTGGCGCTGTGACCCTGCCTTTGGTTGTGCTCGTGCTGTGGCTGCACTGATACTATACCCCCCGCTCACCCTGATCGTGGTCTTGGTCCTGGTTACGCCGATGCCTTGGTCCTGGTTACGCCAATGCCGTTATCACGCCTTTGGACACCTCCCTATCAATATATGCATGAGACTCTTATCAACACCTACAATATCATCATAGAGTGCATTTGATAATTTCACACCTATTGTTATTGTAATATGACATGTGTCTGTTTCCACTATTGCTGTGCCTCTTTCCCCCTCCCCCTGTCTCTTTCTCTTTCCTTTTTGCCACAGTTGTATTATATTTGTTATTTACGACAACTATTGCACGTCTCTCCGTCCTGGAAGAGGGATCCCTCATCATCCTCTGCTTCTCTTCCTGAGGTTTCTTCCTTTTTTTTCCCGTTACAGGGGTTCTTCCTCAGGAGTTTTTCCTTGGGTGATGTGAGGGTCTAAGGGCAGAGGGATGTCGTACACTGTAAAGCCCTCTGAGGCAAACCATGTTTTGTGATAATGGGCTCTATAAATAAAATTGACTTGACTTGACTTGACATGACTGTATTTACACTTAGCGTTAGCCAGCAGCTTCAAATTTGACTTGATGTCGTCCGCTCTGGCCGCAGGGATACATTTGACTATGGCCACTGGTGTCACTAACTTCACATTTCGCAAAACAGAGCTACCAGTGACTACGGTTGTGTCCTCAGCGGGTATGTTGCTGAGCGAGTGTAGCAGGAGAGACCTCTCTGCCCAGGGCAATTGTGCCCTGTCATGGTGGCCAATCACCAGCAGGGGGCACTTCATAAAAGGGAGTGGAGCCTCCTTGCTCTCCCTCTTCCTCGGTCTTGGCTTGGCGGCTCGCCACACCTCTCTGGTTGCCTCACTTCCGGCCTTCCACTCGACCTGTTGCAGGTGAGCTGGCAGTGGCTGTGCTACTGCACGCTGTTGATATATTGTTTGGTGTCACGCTGAATTATGGCTGCTGTCCTAGGTGACGTGGCTGGACACCCCCGGACTGTAATGCTCTGCATGAGTCTCCGCTCTCCTCCTCGGGTGTGTGTCGGCAGAAGCTGTTTGTTGGTATGTTGGCCTCTCGTGCTCCACCTCCTCTAGCCACCGCTCACGCTATTTACTGATACCTGCCTTCTCCTGTGTTTAGGGAGACTCCGTTAGCAGCTAATGCTAAACACGTCACGGATCACTGCTGCTTTGCTCGGTGTCGCTTCAAACGGCTCGTCCACGCGACTGTGTGCTCGCCGGCTTGTTTTATCTGTGTTGATTCTCCGCTGCAAGTGTTCGCCTATCTGGCTCGCCGTGCTGCCGATGCTAACCTGGGCTACATGCTAACGATTGTGCTATGCCGCTGATCTACACGCTGTTGGTGGCTAACGTTGTAGCCGTCCTGAGTTTCAGACACGGCGGGTCTGTCACCGGGTAGTGGACACGAGCACTAACCCGAATTTAGACCGGGCGGATTTATATTGGGGTTAATCCCGGTTTGCTGTTTGTTTTGGTGGTTTATTTGGTTTTGATTTAGTGATATGTTCATTTGTTTCGGTTTTGTTTATTCTATTGACTGTATCATTTGATTTGTAGATTGTGTTGTAATTCATTGAGTTGAGATTTATTTCTCGTTTTTGCATGGATTAGTTTCTTTTCTATTTAGGACTTTGTATTTTATTTGATTGTTTCTTTTCATTTCTATGATTGTAATTGAGTAGGCTAAATCCTTATTTTGTTTTGTTGTTAGTGATTCCTGCCAGCTCTGTCAAGTCCTTAGTGTATATTTTAATATCCCCTTAATGTTGGCCTGTTTTAATTGTCCATTTTTAAAAAGTATTGTTAATAAAAATTGTAATCCTAACGGGAACCACGTCCTTCGAGTCTCTTCATTAGTGCAACGGACCTGAGTGTCCTTGTGTGTGTGACACTAATTTCCTAGGGTGAAATTCCCTAGGTGGCGTTGTCGGGTTTTTGTGAGATTGATAACACTAAAAGCTAAACTTGGGCTCTATTCACCCATTCCTTTAAATTCCACGATTCGGATCACCACACGAGGAGTACTTATTTGAAACGTGAAGGGGGGATAGGAGGTGTACCATGGGCTTCAGCTTACTATGCTTCGCTCAGACAGTCACCCAGCCTCCGGGCTGCACGGCGGTTGCTGGGGTACGGCTAGCAGAGGATATGCTATGTTGGTCCGGCTACAGGGGGCATGCTAACTAGCGCACCTCAAGAGGAATTTTCCATGGTGCGGAGCCGCACTTCCAGATCGCTAAGCCTCGCCTCCAGCGCAGCAAATAAACTACACTTGTTACAGGTACCACTATCACAAAAGGAGACAGAGGAGTAACTATGCACCTGACACACTGAGCAGGAGAGAGCAGCAGAAGAGGGAGAAAAGCAGGGAGAAGCCATCACTAGTGGCGGCTGTGTGATTAAACAGAATACAAAAACCGCTGAGAGGAGAAGACAGCTGTGAGTGATTGAGTAAAACTTATGTGAGTTTTCAGTCACAGACAAATAAAAAGCAGCTGAAGTAAGATGAAAGTTGGAAGATTAGCTGGGAATTGCTCGTAGGAGCAGCATAGAGACGCTACCAAAGGCACAGACAAAGATCCACCGGAAGTAAGGTGTCACGCTTTCCCGCAGTACGTCAGCACGTTCAACCTTTCAGCTAATTGTAACCAAAGGGGGCATATCTCCACCAGCTGTAGAGGAGTCTGTCATACTACAGCAATAAATGGATTCTCACCCGCTGCTTGTGCACTGGGACAATGACAATGAAATGGCCTAACTGAGCTATAACCGTAGCTCCACTAAACTGTGCATAGGAACATACTGACTATGAGGTGAACTCCACAAACAACAGGCTGGTTGATGTGAACTGTAGCCTGATAAGTAGTAACAGTTAAATAGCCTTAAATCTGATAACATGAGCTCAACAAAGTGTTTCTCTCTCTGTCTCAGTCTGGACTCTCTGCCACCCCAGTGGGTGGGAGTTTCTCGCTCTGACAGACAAACTCCTTCAGGCAACCCTGATGTTAGAACTAGCCTCTACTACACAAATACATTGTTACATTAGACAGTAACAGTAGATCTAAAAAATACAATTATTTATATTTACCATTTGTATGTGACGTGTTCCTCGTCAACAACAATTGGAGGTTTTCACAATACACTGGAGTTGTTTCTCATTCAGCAACCAGCTGAATACCAGATGGAAGCATCTTTGCTGTCTGTCTGAAGCATGGTGAACACTAACCTGCTTGGCTTTGATCTCCAGCTTTGCAGGCTCTCATATCTGCTCCTCCATTAGCCAATCAGAGGCCTAAAACAATATGCCTTGTATTTGTACAGGGGAACATCTTCCTTATCACCAGAGCCAGTTAGTAAATCAAGCCTTGGCCAAATCCAGTCAGAAAATTTTCAAGGACATCTTTTCCTCTGAGAAACTCAACGAGTGCATCATCTTGTTTAATTGTTGTTATTGACTCTATTTCTGCAATAACTTCACTTATCACCGTGCTTACTCTGTTAATACTAGACTTAATATGAGAGCCGCCATTACTGTTCTGCAAGCAGCAGCCTGTGTGTCACATCATCAAGTACCTGAGTGGCTGCTTATGTTGTTGTAGCAGAAGGAGATTTCCTTCATGCTGGGTGTAAGTTGGCCTGCCCTGTTGTAATTGACCAATCCCTGCAGGGGGTGCAGTCTATAAAAGCAGGTCACTGTCTGAGCTCTCTCTTGCTCTGAAGCCGAAGGCACGTCCTGATCCCTGGGCGTCTCACTTCCTGTGTGCTTCACTCGCTTGTCTAAAGCAAGCCCCCAGGAAGTGCACCACCCTCTGAAGCAAAATTTACATAGTGGCTGAAAGTGGAAAATTAGTTTTCTCTGCTTCATGCGCCACTGAGCAGCTCTCATAGGAATGAATGAGGCCCCGCCCCCACGGCTGTATCCAGACCTCCTTATAATACATCCATGGTCTAAAGGGCTCCGTTTGGTGGGTCCTCCCTCTCCCTTGTGTTGTGCCACTCTCAGGACGCTGTATTTACCGTAGCTGTCACGCCGCTGCGCTTCGCTCTCCTTTACGGTGTGCATTCAGATACTGCTTAATCGGATCTGTTTATTGCTACAGCGGTAAGCTGCTACTACGCTAACCCGCGTTTAGAAACGCTGCTGCTTTGCCTAACACGGCCTGTGTCTGCGGCCTTTGTCTGCACCACGTTGCAAAGTCTGCTTCGCTGACACGGCTCTGCCCTTGCTTAACTTTGCTACAACACTACGTGGTGCCCACTGATGTCTGCTGTACTCCTGCCTGGTTCTTCTCCAAACGCTTTCCTAACCACCTGCTTATAGCTGGCTGTGACGGTGGGGACCTCATAAGTCTGGGCTACATGTGGACATTATTAACAGCCACACCATTTACGATGAGTTATCTTTATAGTATGAGTGTGTACAAGGGGTTCATTTTGTTGATTTGTCTAACCATCCCTTTTTGGGCGATCTGATTTATTTAATGTATTCCTGATTTGCTTTTTTTCCCCACGCCATCACATGACTGTTTTTTTTTATTCTCAGCATATCCTTTTGATATTATTCTGGTTAATGTTGTTTAGTTGTCACGTGATGGCATATTTCCTTAAGTGATATTCTCTTGTCTATTCCTTTCAATGACTGTATTTGCTACAGTTTGTTTATTTTGATTCAGTTACAAGGAGGTGGCTTTCTGTTTCCTTTATTTCTTTTTTTAAAATTTATTTTGTTTTGTTACAACTGATAGTGGGATTGTGGCAGCTTATATGACACTGCATTTATTTATTTAGCTTGCTTAGTTGTGACTGCCAACCTCTTATACCTGCCGCCTGTTTATGTTCTTTTCAACAGTGTGACTGATTTAAGGGTAGCCCCTTTAATTGCTTCTGTCCTCTTTCCTCCTTTTCAGAAGCTGAGTGCAAAGGTGGCGGTACTGGTGTCTACGGGTGGTGGTATCTCCCTCCTGTGTGATGTGCTGTGCACCCCTGGTCTTAGTATATTCACCATTATTTGAGAGTGTATGAGTGCCCACGTGTGTCTGGGTTGATTTCCTTGAGATCCTCATCTACCCTAGTTGACCATTTGCCCCACTGGTAAGCCTCAGCTCTGATTAGGCCCCCCTTTCCTTTTTTTTAAGTGTGTGAATGAGATTTCTAACATTTTAAGTACTTTTGTAATAAAGAACAGAATTTCTTTTAAATGGAACCACGTCTCCTGCTAGTAGTAGTAGTATAACGAACCTGAATGTCCTTATCTGACTGTTATTGGTACTTTGAAGTAACTTATATTTCCCTGGGTGGAATTCCCAGGGCGGTGTTGTCGTTTTTTTTTGTTTTTTTTTGGTGTCTAGAGCAATACATATTGTTGCTCTATCCCATACACATCTTACCTCCCTTGCCCGCTACATTGTCAACTACAGTGCAGATCCCTGATTGGCCTCACAGGATTGTGATCTCTGGAAAGTGTTTGGGGTGGCAGAGAGTCCAAACTAATACAGAGAGTGAAACAGAGTGTTGAGCTCAAGTTATCAGGATGGTCTTTGCAGGCAAAGAGAACCTCATCCTAAACATGTAAAGTCAGGCTGTCAGGGTGGAGCAACTAGGCTGCATGCACATATGCTGTGCTGCTGGTGGACACAGCTCTTCTTTTTTTTTTACTGTGATAACACTTAGCTATAACTAACAGACTAACACAACAGTCCTGTAATAGAGTGTCCTGTTATGGTTGTCATGTTCAGTTTGTGTTTGAGGAGGTGTTGAATCCATTGTGTGATCATTTCAGGATGTAGTTTGTGATGTTGAATTATATTGTGTTATGTAGAGAGGTGTTTCTGTTATTAAACAGACTCAGTCAGACAAACAGGGCTGGACAAAATATTAGAAACAACTGTCTCCTACTTTAAGGGGGGGCTGTATGAGAATTAGCCTGCCACTGGTGAATAGCACATGGACATGAACATGACTTGTACAGTGGCTAGCTGTGTGCACACAGCTCCTGTACAGTGGTCACCTGATTACCACAGCTCTCTCATCACACAGTGGCTGTGGTTGATGTAAATCATTTCTGTAAACTTCTGCCTCCAAGAGGATGGTGAGGTCTGTAGAGGAACTACACACAACTGATTTCTGCAGACCTGACCATCATCTCGAATGTGACAGCTCTCAAAGAGAAACTGATAACTTGCGTGAATGAATATGAACCCTTTGAGTAAAAAACAAACAAAACAACAGGCTTTATTTTGGCTACAAAAATGTTATACCCAGGTGCTTACTGCAAAGGCAATAACAAGTAAAAATAACATTATTATTCACTTTTCAACGCAAGAGTGACTCAATGAATTTATTTTATCTTATTTTATTTTTTAATTGATTTTTCAGTTTTGTGTGACCACCATCCTCACCACCAGATGGCTCACTGGACAATGTGTTGGTGGTAGCAGCAGGTGTAATTGTTTGCAATTCTGACATGTTATAATGGGATTCAAATTAACAGATTAGAAAATCATTTGAAGCAAAGCTATACAGTGAACCCTGGTTTATCGCGGGAGTTGCGTTCCAAAAATAACCCGCGATAAGTGAAATCCGTGAAGTAGTCAGCTTTATTTTTTACTATTATTTTACAATGCAATACTGTACTGTAGAATGAAACCAAAAATCAAAACCTGTTTTCAGGCCCAAAATTTGTTTAAGAAATAAAAATATTAACGTTTTCTTACAAATAACTATGATAGTTTAAAGAACGGTATTGTAAAACAATAATTTGAATACAGTACAGTATAGTAATGAATACAAGGTTGGAAACATTGTCACTCACGCGTATGTCACAGTCCCTCCAGCTGTGCCTCTCCGTCCTCACTCCGCTGCGCTGTAGCGTCTGTTTCAACTGCAGGCTGCGCAGGAGTCTTTCTCCGAGAGAAGAACATCGTTATAAATGCACTGTAAAAAAAATCCGCGAAGCAGCGAAGCCGCGAAAGGTGAACCGCGTTATAGCGAGGGTTCACTGTAGCATCCACAAATAAAATAATATATGTGATCGTGAAATTCAGTAAAAATATGCACTGAAATGACTAACTCTGGTCAGATTGTCGAATATGGAAAAAATAGACATTAAAGCTCCCAAAATACCACTGCACTGAAGAAAGGCAGAGTTTTAACCCTATTGCATTGTCAGCTAATTGTCTTACATGACAAAGGATAGGATGTATGGAGACACTAAACTGTGGATGAGCTTGCTCCATTTTTTCCTGAAGTGAATCTTATCCTGCAAATGAATCTTATCCTATCCCAAACAGAGTGCACCACCTCCTCTCTGCATCTTGACTTTAGGATTTTATTTATGTATGCATTTATTCATTTATTTTTTCATATACATTTGACTCTCATCTTTGCTCAACATGGCAAGTATGCTCTGAATCTTAGTGAAGTCATCAGTGATATATAATATAAACTTTAGCCTATGCTCTGAATCCTAGTGAAGTCATCAATGATATAAAATGTAAACTTTAGCCTGAAGCTTCAGAAGATTTTCCTTCTCAGCAGAGCAGGTTAAATATTCATTTTTCCCCTTTTTCTTCCTGTCTGGAGGCTGGATCTCTTGCCTCTCTCTGGGCTTTTCCTTTGTCTTTCCCTTCTCATGTTTGCCTCTGTTAGAGTTGGCTTTTCTACCCAGGGAGGGGCTCCAAGCAGCTTTATTGGCTCACGCCTCCTCTCTGTGTCTCTATCACTGTAATGAAAAGGGGGGATTGAGCACCACTGTGACGTCACCCTCTCCACCCGTTCACTCTTGTCCTCTCTCTGCCTCTTTCTCTCTTTGCTTTCATCTCCTCGACTCGCTCTGCGACTGACAGTGGATGGGTGGTCATGTGATGCTCTAATACCCTGGGATTTTCTGCCAGACATGCTCTGTAGGCTCCCTTCCTCCATCCATTCCTATCTGTCAAGAGGTTGCCTATTATTGTCCTGCATCCAGCCGCTTGCTCAGCTCTCCTTCCTGGAGGATCTTTTTCTAGCTGATAACAACATTTACCTCTGACTGAGGGCTAGAGGGTGTGTCAGAACACTGTCCCTTCACACACTCAGCAAAACATACACACACCTTGGAATATATATGCAAGAGACAGCAGCGGGGACGTGGCAGCATTTGTGCATGTGGCTGGTAAGTGACATGCTGTGTGTGTGTGTGTGTGATCTTGTTATGATCAGCACTTAAGGTTACTGTATTATGTCTGATCATTTCCACTAATAACTTGTGTGTATTCCAATGTAAATAAAAATCATTGATCCAGTGTGAGTGTGTGCCAGGAATAAATTAATGTGTTCACTGCTTCACTCTAACTGAACTGCTCTCCCCCTTCAGTCTGCTTTCTCATTGATTTTGCAAATAATTTATCAGTTATTGATAGAATGATTATTGATGTGTTGGCTGAAATTGAATTGGTTGTGGATTTGCATGTGGGGCACCTAGGTTTTTTGAGCATGTGGGGTGAAAGCCTTCTGTCTATTATTAGTTTTTATCATTATTTGCTATAGTTAACATGTAATGTTAACAGTTAACATTAAGGTACACCTCATCATAAACACAGACAGGGTGGTGTGTGTAGCAGCCACCATTGACCAACAGCTGCTGCCACCTGAGCTGGCCACTGGCAGCTTGTAGCTCAGTGTCACCACAGCAACCACAAACCAGTGTTATGGACTGACTGGCAGACTGATATTGCCCTCCATACAGACACACCCCTTGTTTGGCTACAACATGTCCATGGACAGCAGTGCTTCAAAGTTAGTGTCCAATATGGGCCAAGTTTTGGTGTTTGGGTTACATAAGAGCACAGGTGGAAAAATTGGGGATTTAAATATCCCTAAGCCTAGCTATACCAGCTCCTGGTAGGCCACAGTTTATACTAATACCTTTGGTTTCCAACAGCAAGGAAGGATGCTGGCTTTACTCAAACCTGTGTGAGCTCCACTCTCATGTTTCACTGCACGGCACTGCATGCTGCACTTTCTTCACTGTCTGCGCTTGCTGTGCTAGTTGCAATGCTGCACTGGTTGGGCTGGTGTCACTGGCTGCCCTGGTTGCATTGGTTGCACAGGTAAGGCTGGCCCAGTATCGTCTTTGTGTGTCCCCAACCATGCACTGAGCTCATTGTTGGTTTTGGTTAATTTGGGTTAAAAATTTGATGCAGACTATACAGAGTGTAAATACATATCAAAAAGAGCATATGTAATATACAATGTATATTATATATACATGACATTTGTATGTTTCGTGTGTATCATAGCATTTCTAAAGTGAGCTTAGATTACATGGAAATGAAAAGGAGATGGTGGATAGTGAGAAACCTTGACATGACAGCAGCCAAGCAACAGACCACTGATTGAGACTAAAACAAACACATTCTTGTTTTTTTTAGTAAGAAATTGTTGATTTTCCAGCAGCATTTGTGGCACCAAAAGCAGGTATTTTAAACCAAAATATGAAGTTTTCTAAACATAACCAAGTGGTTTTTAACAACATTTTAAATTAAGTGTTGTTGAGACACGTAAAGACACATAAAGTTTCAACATAGTCATTACATGTCATTACGTACAATGTACGAGAGTTAGATTTTCATGGTTTCACAGCCATTAGACTGTAGTGCTACACAGTGCATAATATGAGGAAAGAATAAGACTGAGCCTGGATTCTGGAAGATTTACACAGAGGATGAGAATGGTGAATGCAGTTTCCATAATACTTCAGGAGATAATCTCTTGTATTTTGCCTTTGATATCACTTTGTTCTAACAGTCAGTAAACTCAGCCAGTAACAGTCAACTTGAGACAGAAAACAACACTAGCCTTGTATACACGCCTGTCCTCCAACCTGTCCCCCTGGTTGAACACAATAACTGAGGTTAGATTGATCATGAAAGCCTTAAAACTGAGGTACACAATGCCAGTCCATCCTGTGTGAAATTCTATGTTCACGTCATATGGAATTTATAGTGGAGGTGGGAGGATTTTTCAACTTGTGCAAAGATAAATTGTTCATGCCAGCAGACTCCAAAAAGGATGTTATTTAATATGATTGCAGAGGAAGATATGGTTCAACATACTTTTAACAGTGTTTGGTTGGTTTAAATATTCAGACAGTGTCTCTATTAAAGCCAGAGTATACAGCTGAAGAAATGCAGCAAAGCTGCAAAGGAAGAAGCATTCCACCAGAGAAAGGCTGAAACTGCAGCTGTAGTCATGTAAGGAGATAAGGCCATCAGGAACCATCCATACCTGAGCTGCTGAGAGCAAACAGCCACTGGTGCTGCTACTACTCTAATTGCTCTCCAACAGCAACAGATTTTAAATCATTCTGTTGCACTGAATGTCAGTGTGGGCAGATTTTGTTGGATGTTGTCACTGCTGACAGCTCCGAAGGAGCCCATCTGTGTGTTACTATACATGCTCGCACTTAGACTGAGGTGTGCTGGACACTATCTTCAGGATCTCAGAAAAGAAACTGAAAAAGAAAAATAAGACATGGCATGGCTTGTTCTCACCCCAAAAAATTCTCTAGTATATTTTAACAAGTCTCTCTAAACGTCATGTTAGCAAGCACACTAACCTATCATACTCGCTAAAAGTTGCCCAGTGTATCATTGCCCTCACATTATTTGTTGCCTGAGCTAAGCTAAGGTAAGACAACTTAGCCACCTTGCTACTGTCATGACCACAGTGGTATTTGTTTCCAATAACTGTTCACAAACTGGTAGCTTTATAATGACAAATAATAATGACATTATTATGCAATATTGTCTGGCTTTTTGGTTAAGTGGGTGCTACAGGGGAATAAGATTTTTGTTTTCACAGTATATTTCTTTTATTTTTATTTTCTTTTTCTTCTTTCTCTGTATTTTGAATTTGTAATTTCTAAAAGCCTCTTATGGACAGGTTTTGCAAATTTGCATTTTGCCATAAACACTCAAAGCAGTGCATCTGGAACTTGAGCATGTCTGAATGTTACAGCACCAATGTTACTGTATTTCCATGTCAAATAAACAAATGAATACAATAAATAAATACATTTTAACAGCAAAATAATCAGATTTGGGCCACATTTGCTTATAGTGTGAACGCAGCCTCAGAGCTGTCCCCCAGGACACGTGTTAATACCAGGTGTAAACATGGCTAATACCACTGTTGCCGCAGACTGAATGAACAGACAGATAATAAGCTCCTGTACAACTGTATGCTTTAAAACACAGTTGAATTACTTGGTTTAGAATCCTGGTATATATTCTGAAATGAAATCACGAATATTCGAAATTTACAGAATATCAACATTGGACAAGGAAACAGCCTTGACCAATCACAGGCGAGCAGGCAGGGAGGGTCAGCAGCTTCAATGACGCACTGCTCTTAAAACACACAGCAGAGATTCTCCACTTCTCCACTACTGTTTGTCAACCATCTGCAGAGTTTCATTTTGGCCAAAAGGAGCTTTTCTGCATGCATGCAGCTGCCTCTTTCTTGATAACACTTTAACATATTCATCATTTATTTTTGCAGTCACAGAAGAATCCTAACTATCAGTGAGCATAGGTAAACTTACATCTGTGTGGGTGTGTCTGCATGTCATTTGGCAGGGTGCTGTGCAGAATGCCACATGGCAGTGTTAAGTTAATCCCAGCCAATTCCACTCCAATCCTCCCAGCAGAGCTGATCAGGCCGGCAAAGCAGGATAAGAGGGCTTTGATGCTTCACCCCACTCTGTCATCACACTGCATCTGTGGAGACACACAGTATGTGTGTGTTCATAGGAGGAGAGGGAGCATGAAGACGCAGCCTGTTAAAGAATTTTAGCTGTATGCCCCATGATCTATCAAAGTTAACCAGTTAACAGGCAGTGTAACTACACGGTTTCTTTTTTTGTGATCAAATTGCTGTGTTAAAACTTAGGCAAAACCCATTTTTGGCTCCCCGTTTATTGATTAGAATGTGTAATGATGATTATATTCACTGGGTGACAATGTTGTTCAAAGATATCAATGTCTGAAGCTGAGAGAAAAAAAACAAGGAAGCTGATTTTGGAAAGATGCTCTTCTTTTATGGACTTAAGCTGACACTGAAAGTCGAAGTAAAAAAATAATCATCCAATTACATGTTTTACTCCATGTAATGGCAATATTTTTGTTGAATAGCACAAACATGACAATATGTGTCCTTATATTACTGGGGAGAGTGTTTTCTCGGTTGACACAATTATGATAAATGGAAGCTGAAGCAATTATTAGATCATAATGTAGCGCCAATCTCAAATTTTCTTTTTGACTAATTTATATGTGTTTTATCTTATGATTGGCAGATATATAAAATCACTTATTCTTTACTAAAAGGGGTGGCTTGGATTTATTTAGCTTAGTTAACTTGATTTAAACTGACTTTTTGATTTTGACGTCACATTTTATACAGTCTCTCTCAGTCTCAGATTTATTATTATTTGCATTTATTTATTTTTTTAATTTATATATTTTATTTTTATTAAGTTGCTTTTATTTTTAGCTCTCTATTGTATTACATTAACTATTGTAATTTTAAAAAGGTAATACATTATGAAAGTATTCAAGAAATTATTTTTTTGTATTTTTTTCCGAATGAAAAGATGTGCTTTGTTAACATCAGTAATGTTTTTATACTTAAAAAAAGGAAGATTAAGTTACATACACACACAAAAAGATCCAGTGATGCCTAACACATGTTTATGCCACAATTACCAAAACTGTCAACCTACTGGCTAAGTTGTGCATCTGCTGCCTGTATGGGTCATCTAAAACAAACAAAAAAAAAGCTGCTTTTTAGTATGATGGATAATACTTTCTTTTTTTGTCAGACTGATGGATAAAAAAGTCATCTAGAACAAAAACACACACTGACAAAGTATTTGCAAATAATAATTATTTACAAATGTAACACAAAATTCTGTGTCTGTGTCATGTTTGCATGAGTTGCTACACTGTAAAACATGTCTAACTGACCCAGTCTGCTGCCTGTCTCTTCATCCTAAAATCTGTTAAGCTGAATGACAGACTGAATGACTTGTCATGTGACCTTGAATTTTCTTGTTGCTGTTTGTTTTACATACAAGAGGTGATGTACAAATCTAAAGGAACATTCCACTGATTTTACATGCACAGTATACATCCGTTTACTCACGAAAACATGATGTCTTTGTCAGACAGCCGGGATGATTTCATAGTGATGTCATCAGAATTTTAATACAAAAGCTGTGTTACAAACTGGAGTGTGACATGTAAAAGACAGGAAGGGTCTGATGAAAGCGATTAGCAAGTTACATCATGGGAAGTGACGGATCCAGTGTTTTTGGAACCTGACCCATACTGGGGAAAATATTAAACTGGCCTCTGCTGCACTGACTTTGACCTTTAAAAAATCTGTTGCATGCAGATTAGACTCACATAAACTTTGTAAATAAAGTTTGCTTTATTTTGATGAGTAAAATAACAGGTGGTGGGCAGCTTAACTGCCTTAAAGGGTCAACATACAGTATACTGTCAGTGCTCATATCTCTTAAAGCATCACATCTCCCATCTTACATGCATCCTGTTCCCAGGTCTTTATCATTACTGAAGATGTTGAAATGTTTTTTTCTCCTCTGAGTGCTGGTGTGAGTGCAAGAATTTTGGGAGACTATTGCCCTGCTGCTGGTTAGCGTCCGTTCCTGCAGGTCATATCAATCAATCAATCAATCAATCAACTTTGTTTATAAAGCACCTTAAAGCTAGCTAAAACAAAGTGCTGTACATCAGATGTAAGAGATTAGGAGGAAGAGCAGGAAAGCTGGAATAAATGACTGCTGCAATGGGAGGTAGATTATTATTTTTTTTTTACTAAATATGCCATATAACCTACTTTATATTACAAAAATCAGTTTAATATAAGTGTTTTTGTACTAACTTAATGTACAAAAATCAGTTTAATATAAGTGTTTTTGTACTAACTTAATGTAAGGTGACATATCTCAGTTGACAAACATTAACATTCATCTCGTGACTTTATTTATAACCACATGTTACCAAAAACTCAACTGATTTCACACTCAACTGATTTTCACTGATCCCCCTGATTTAATAGGTGTAAAATTACTAAATGCACTCTATGATAATATTGTGGGTGTTGATAAGAGTTCCATTAGTATATTGAAATTGGAGGTGATAATATGGCACAATAATGGCAGTACAAGGTTGCTTCAAGCATGAACACAGGCGTAGCTTAAGACAGGACCACAGCAATGGCAAAACCAAGACCATGATCAGGGTGAGCCAAGGGTAAAGTATCAGTGCAGCCACAGCACAAGCATGATCAAAGGCAGGGTCACAGCACCAGCACAGCCATCACCACGATCAGGCACAACCAAGATTGCAGCCAGGATCCAGGAAAACTAGGAAACAAGGGAACAGGAATGCTCCGGAGAGGCAACAGGGTAAGCATAATGCAGTAAACACACATTTGCGTTTTCAGATGGAGGGAGGAAGAGAAGGAAAAACCTATGTCAGCCTAACTAGGGGCTGGTCTAAGCAACCTGAGCCAGCCGTAATTATGAGCTTTATCAAAGAGGAAGGGCTTAAGTCTACCCTTAAAAGTTGAAACGGTGTCTGCCTCCCTGACCGAAACTGGAAGATGGTTCCATAGAAGAGGAGCGTGGTAGCAGAAGGCTCTGGCTCCCATCCTACTTTTGGAAACTTTGGGAACCACAAGTAACCCTGCATTTTCAGAGCACAGTGATCTTGAGGGTTGGTCGGGAACTATGAGCTGTGACAGATAGGATGGAGCCTGACCATTTAGAGCTTTGTAAGTAGGAGGAGAAAATGTGGTCCCTTTTCTTGGTTTCCATTAGAACACCTGCAGCAGCGTTCTGCACCAGTTGGAGAGACCTAAGAGATTTGTTGGGGCAACCGAATAATAGGGAGTTATCCAGCCTAGAAGTAACAAATGCATGTACTAATTTTTTGTAATGGAACAGGATATGTCTAATTTTTAAATACCTCATATTTACATTTATTGTGCAACACAAGCATGTGGCTAGGTTTAGAAAAAACATCAGGTTTGGGCTTAACACACAGGAAGTGAAGAACAAGCAGAAATATTCACGGTGTTATTGGACACCAGCGGATAGCCAGCAGGCACCTGCCACAGCAGCATAATTCATGGGCGAACTGTCAACAAGAAACAAGAAATGAACATAACAGCAAATAAATCAGTACTATGCGGAAACCTTGAAACATCTATAATATAGCTCCACAGCATTTCGAGTGCTGTCCTCTTGATACATTGGTAGGTAAAGGTTTAAGACTTACAGTTAATGTGGGACTTGATCTCAGTAACAGGTTATGTGCACTGGTGCATGTGGAGCTGAGGATCACATGCACAGCTTACATTTTGCTATTGTTCATATACAAATGGTAGTTGGGGCCCTGCTCCTAGAGTGAAGAAGAAATCAGGTTATCTGAGTGAATATGTATCTGCTGAGGACAGTGATGATGAGTAAATGTGTCAGGTAGCCCTAACATGCAGAGAAACTGTGTCATTAACAAACTCAAAGGATGGGTTAGTATGAAGAAATGCAGTCACTCAGAGAAACTGTCACATTTACCCTAACCAACTAGCCTCAGGGTAAGAAAGCAGTGAGGGGTTTATGCAGTTAAGAAGAACGTTGATTGATCTGCCAAATACAAGGCACAATATGTAGCCAAAGGAGAGTCAAAAGATGGCTTATGCAGAGGTGTGGACTCGAGTCACATGACTTGGACTCGAGTCAGACTCGAGTCATGAATTTGATGACTTTAGACTCGACTTGACAAAATGTTACAAGACTTGCAACTCGACTTGGACTTGAAGAGCAATGACTCGTGACTTCACTTGGACTTGAGCCTTTTGACTTGAAAAGACTTGCTACTTTCACCAGAACACAAAGATTAAAATATATGTTAGAAACGAACGCTCTGCATCTCTCTCTCTCTCTCTCTGTGCGCATTTGTGTGTGTGCGTGAGCTGCAGGCACAGCATCCAATCAAATTAGATCCACGTTGTTTTGATCCGACAGCATCCAATCAAATTGTAGGACAACAAACAACAAAGAAGAAATAGTACTCATTCAATGGGCCAGTTGAAAATGATACCAAGGATAGTGTCGTTTGGGTACAAAAGTTACGAAGTGGTCAACAAAAAACGGATTGCAGTGTGCAAAACATGCGGGTCGAAGATTACAGACGGAGAGGCAACAACTTCGAACTTCGTTCGACATCATTCGAACTGCACAAAGAGCGGTAAGTAGAGCTGGTGAGCTAATGCTCAGATAACGTTAGCTTATCGGCTAAGTAACTGTGCTAGTAAGGTGTGTAGTTAATGAGGCTGTAAACTTAACGTTACACTGCAAACACGATGATGATCTGTTGCGTCCACTGTGGGTTCATTCCCTGACTCATAGTTTAAAATGTAATTCATGTGAATGCTACTGCAGGTCCTTCATCCCATCAGCTGTCAGACTCTTTAACAGCACTACTTAATGTAGCACTGCTTTGTCTGCTATATAACTCATTCACTTCCCTACCTTATGCATTACTGTATGGTTGCATTGTTTTTGTTTTTTTTTTTTTTGTTGTTTTTTTTTTATCTCTGTGCAATGTAACGGGTGAGGTGTAGACCCAGATGCAGTACACCGATTAACAGTTCTAGTTGGTAATGACGTTTATTTAAACCAACACAGAAAATGCACCAAAGATGGTGAAACAGTACTGGTAATTGTCCGTTCTTCGAGCAGAACGCCTAAACAAAGTCTCTGGTGAATGGACGGTGGGAAGAAACGGAGCTTACTGCACTCGACGCCGTCGAGGAGGAAATCCCGTCGTCCGCTGGATCGGCGACACGTGTGGAGGTACCGTCGAGGAGAGAGTGGAAGAGTGGTCGGGGACAGGCGGAGATTTCGTAGCCGGCGGAGCAGTCCGTGAATGCAGCGGTGCCGATGGGGAGCAGGCAGAAGGATCGTCGTGGACAGGCGGAGATTTCGTAACAAGCGGAGCAGTCCGTGAATGCAGCAGTGCCGATGAGGATCAGGCAGAAGGATCGTCGGGGACAGGCGGAGGGTTCGTTACCAGCGGAGCAGATCAGAAACGCCGAAGCAGAGCATGTGGTCAGGAACAAAAGGCAGGTAGGTTCTCCAGGGAGCAGGCGAGCAGAGCAGGTCGGGGACAGGCAAGGTCGGCTTCGTGTGATCAGGCAGGTAAACGCTGGAAAGTCTTGCATGCTGCGAAAAAACGATCTGGCGACGAGTGTGTGTGCTGAAGGGACTTATATCAGGTACTGATTGCTGATGGGCTGCAGCTGAGAGGTGAGTGAGACGAGGTGGCAGAGGAGGTAGGCGTGGCTAGCAGGTAGAGAGGGTGAGTGGAAAAACACTGGCAGAGTGGCAGGAGGTGGATGAGAGGCAGGAACCGTGACAGAACCCCCCCCTCAAGGGACGGCCCACGACGTCCCAAAAACAAGTCCACAGAAGCAGGGTGGGAGGAGGGGGCTAGAATTCCTCAGAGACATCCGAAACACTCCCATCGTCCCCAGAGAGGGAACCGTCCCCCTCCAAGGCAGAAACCACGTTGTCACCCCCAGACGGAGCAGACACAGGGGCAGGACGAGGAACAGAATCAGAATCCCCCCGGGTCGAGGCGAGCCTGGAGGGTTGGTCCGGATGCAGATGATGGAAGTCCGCCACGAGTCGAGCATCCAGGATTTGGCGAGCCAGGACCCATGACCGTTCCTCCGGCCCGTACCCCTCCCAATCCACCAGGTACTGGAGCACCCTCCCACGGCGACGGGAGCGGAGCAGGCGGTGCACCTTGTAAGCAGGAGCCCCATCAATGATGCGTGGAGGCGGGGGAGGCTGAGAGGCAGGTTGCAGGGGGCTGTCTCTGAAAGGCTTGAGTCTGGAGACATGGAAGACGGGGTGAATCCGCATAGTGCGGGGCAGCCTTAGCCGGACTGCCACCGGGATGATCACCTTCTCGATGGGGAATGGCCCGACAAACTTGGGAGCCAATTTCTTGGAGTCCACCCTCAGGGGAAGATCCCAGGTCGACAGCCACACTTTCTGCCCCACTTGGTAAGCGGGGGCTCGGGAGCGGCGACGATTAGCTGCCTTGGCGTTCCGATCTGCAGTTCCCAGCAGGGCGGCTCTGGCCTGAGTCCAAGTCCGTCGACAGCGACGGATGAAGGCTTTAACAGAAGGGTAAGCAGTCTCTTTCTCTTGCGCCGGGAACAGGGGGGGTTGAAACCCATAAGCGCACTGGAATGGTGACAGGCCAGTGGCGGAGCTGGTGAGGGTGTTGTGGGCATACTCCACCCACAGCAGTTGCGAGGCCCAGGAGGCGGGGTGTTTAGATGTCATACACCGGAGGGCCGTTTCCATTTGTTGATTTTTCCTCTCCGTCTGGCCGTTTGACTGTGGGTGATACCCGGAGGACAGGCTGGTGGAGGCACCCAGGAGACGACAAAACTCCCTCCAGAATGCAGAGGTGAACTGGGGGCTCCGATCTGAGACCACGTCAGAAGGGAGACCATGGAGCCGGAACACGTGCTCCAGGAGCAGCTCGGCAGTTTCTTTGGTAGAGGGGAGCTTGGGCAAAGGCACAAAGTGGGCCATCTTACTGAACCGATCTACCACTGTCAGGATAGTGGTGTTGCCTCCCGACAGTGGCAGACCGGTTACAAAGTCCAGAGAAATGTGGGACCACGGACGATGAGGCACAGGTAGTGGCTGTAGATGGCCGGCAGGAGCCCCCCGAGGAGCTTTATTCTGATTGCAGACAGGGCAGGCATTTACAAAGTCTGTGGTATCTTCATCCATGGTGGCCCACCAAAACAGCCGTTGTAGGAACTCCTTGGTCCGTGTGATCCCTGGGTGGCAGGTGAGACGAGAACTGTGAGCCCATTGCAGGACCTCAGATCTTAATCCCTGGGGAACGAAGAGTCGGTCCAGGGGGCACGAGCTAGGACCCGGCTGGTCCTCCACAGCAGCTTTAACTCGCTCCTCGATCCCCCAGGTGAGGGCGGCCAGGAGACGAGAAGGGGGAATAATACTGTCCGGGTTGGGGAGGTCCTCCTCCCCAACTAGAAACTGACGAGACAGGGCATCAGGCTTGACGTTGCGGGAACCAGGTCGGTATGACAGGGTGAATGTGAACCTTGCGAAGAACAGAGCCCACTGGGCTTGACGGGAGTTGAGTCTCTTGGCTGAGCGGATGTACTCGAGGTTCTTATGATCTGTCCAGACGAGGAAGGGGGTCTTGGTGCCCTCTAGCCAGTGTCTCCATTCCTCCAACGCCAACTTCACCGCCAATAGCTCCCGGTTACCGATGTCATAGTTCCTCTCCGCCGGTGACAATCGTCGGGAGAAGTAAGCACAGGGGTGAAGCTTCTGGTCCTCAGCAGAATGTTGCGACAGGACAGCCCCCACACCCACATCGGAAGCGTCCACCTCCACCACGAACTGTCTCTCGGGATCCGGGATCAGGAGAATGGGAGCTGAACTGAAGCGTCTCTTGAGGAGCTGGAACGCTGCCTCTGCGTCCGGGGACCAACGGAAGGGAACCTTGCAGGAGGTGAGAGCGGTGAGAGGTGCAGCCACCGCACTGTAGCCACGGATGAACCGCCTGTAGAAGTTAGCGAACCCCAGGAATCGTTGCAGCTGTTTGCGGGAGTCAGGGACCGGCCAGGAGGTAACCGCTGAGACCTTGGCAGGGTCTATCTCCATGCGATTAGGGCCAATGATGTAGCCCAAGAAGGGAACAGAGGAGGCGTGGAACTCACACTTCTCAGCTTTCACGAAGAGGGAGTTCTTTAACAGGCGTTGCAGGACTGTCTGGACGTGGTGTATGTGTTCTTGCTTCGAGCGGGAGAAGATCAGGATGTCATCCAGATACACGAATACGAATTTGTTGAGCAAGTCTCTGAGCACGTCATTGATGAGAGCCTGGAAAACAGCCGGGGCATTGGTGAGCCCGAAAGGCATCACCAGGTATTCATAATATCCCGTGGGAGTATTAAATGCTGTCTTCCATTCGTCCCCCTCACGGATCCGAACCAGGTGATAGGCGTTGCGGAGATCTAGCTTGGTGTAAATGGTGGACCCCTGGAGCAGTTCGAAGGCGGAAGCAATGAGGGGTAGAGGATAGCGGTTTTTTATAGTAATGTCATTCAAACCCCGGTAGTCGATGCAGGGTCTCAGGGAGCCATCCTTCTTGCCCACGAAGAAGAACCCAGCACCGGCGGGAGATGAGGAGGGGCGAATGATGCCGGAAGCCAAGGCGTCCCCAATGTATGTGTCCATCGCCTCTCTCTCTGGTGCCGACAAGGAGTACAGGCGCCCCTTGGGAGGAACAGAGCCAGGCAGGAGGTCGATGGCGCAGTCGTAGGGTCGATGTGGAGGCAGTGACGTGGCCCTTGTTGAACACCTCCCGGAAATCATAATACTCAGGGGGTACCTTAGAGAGGTCAGGAGTGGAACAGGAACTGGCAGGCGACGCGGGCGTGACTGTTTGTCGTAGGCAGACCTGGTGACAGGAGGGGCTCCAATCCAATATGGACCCCGTGGACCAGTCGATGTAGGGGTTATGGCGGCGAAGCCAGGGATAACCGAGGATCAGGGGAATGCTTGGAGATCTCAGAACGTGAAACCTGATTGTCTCTAGATGCGTACCAGACAGGAGCATCGAGATGGGGGTAGTCTGGTGAGTCACCCTCCCCAGGAGATGGCCATCCAGCGCGCTAGCCGGGATGGGACGAGGAAGAGGGTCCAACTTGATCTCCAGCTGCCGGGCGAGCTCCTCATCCATGAGGTTGACGTCGGCTCCAGAGTCAATAAAAGTAGCGAGGGTGTGAGATCCTCTCGTCAGTTGTAGTTGGACGTGAAACAGGGGCCGTTGATCAGGGGCAGAGTTCGAATGTAGGGATCGGCTCAGCAGAATGCCCCTGTCTACTGCTGAGCCCTCCCTTTTTCCTCAGGTGTCAGACTGGTGCGACCCACCTGCATGGGTTCTGCTCCCGAGGGGTGATCGAACAGGGGACCAGAGGCAGCGGGTGTCCCATACTGGTGATTGGGAGCCCGATGATTAGCTCCCTCCAGATTCCGCTCTCTCCTTCTGGCCTGGATCCGTCTGTCCAACCTCGCGGTCAGTTCAATGAGCCCATCTAATGAACCAGGGAGGTCGAACGACACCAACTCGTCTTTTATGTATGGAGCCAACCCGTTGAGAAAAGCGTCACACTGGGCCGCCGTGTTCCAGTCGCTCAACCGGGCTTTGGTTCTAAAGTCAATGGCAAAGTCTGTGACTGTTCGGTTCCCTTGTCTCTGACTCAGGAGGCTTCCGCTGGCGTCAGGTCCCGCTGAGATGGGTCCGAAAACCTTACGCAATTCCTCCGCGAAAGCCTGGAAGGAGGCACAGGCTGGCGTGCCTCTCTCCCACTCCGCCGTTCCCCATAAGCGTGCTCTGCCGGTGAGATGGTTTATGGCAAAGGCCACTCTGGCTCCCTCTGTGGCGAAGGTGTGTGGCTGCAGGGCAAACAGGATTGAGCAGTTTGTTAGAAACGGGCCGCAGCCCTCAGGATCCCCGGCATATCGTTCAGGAGCCCCCAACCGGGGCTCGGATACAGGGCTAGTAGTTAGCATCTGAGGTGGAGCAGGTGGAGCAGGAACTGGAGCAGGAGAGGTGTGATGAGTCAGGGTGGTAGCCATTTGTTGTACCTGGGTGGCTAACTGGGTTAGCGCTCGCTCCAGCGCTGACGCCGACTGGCGAGCTTCAGCCGCGTTGGAAGTGAGCTGAGCTTCGTGTTGCTGCAACATTCCTTCCACGCGGGCAAGACGAGACTGGAGAGCGGTGTTTTCTGCTGGGTCCATGTTTGGCCAGATCGTACTGTAACGGGTGAGGTGTAGACCCAGATGCAGTACACCGATTAACAGTTCTAGTTGGTAATGACGTTTATTTAAACCAACACAGAAAATGCACCAATGATGGTGAAACAGTACTGGTAATTGTCCGTTCTTCGAGCGGAACGCCCAAACAAAGTCTCTGGTGAATGGACGGTGGGAAGAAACGGAGCTTACTGCACTCGACGCCGTCGAGGAGGAAATCCCGTCGTCCGCTGGATCGGCGACACGTGTGGAGGTGCCGTCGAGGAGAGAGCGGAAGAGTGGTCGGGGACAGGCGGAGATTTCGTAGCCGGCGGAGCAGTCCGTGAATGCAGCGGTGCCGATGGGGAGCAGGCAGAAGGATCGTCGGGGACAGGCGGAGATTTCGTAACCAGCGGAGCAGTCCGTGAATGCAGCAGTGCCGATGAGGATCAGGCAGAAGGATCGTCGGGGACAGGCGGAGGGTTCGTTACCAGCAGAGCAGATCAGGAACGCCGAAGCAGAGCACGTGGTCAGGAACAAAAGGCAGGTAGATTCTCCAGGGAGCAGGCGAGCAGAGCAGGTCGGGGACAAGCAAGGTCGGCTTCGTGTGATCAGGCAGGTAAACGCTGGAAAGTCTTGCATACTGCGAAAGAACGATCTGGCGACGAGTGTGTGTGCTGAAGGGGCTTATATCAGGTACTGATTGCTGATGGGCTGCAGCTGAGAGGTGAGTGAGACGAGGTGGCAGAGGAGGTAGGCGTGGCTAGCAGGTAGAGAGGGTGAGTGGAAAAACACTGGCAGAGTGGCAGGAGGTGGATGAGAGGCAGGAACCGTCACAGTGCAATATTTATTCCACACTGTATCGCATTGTAAAAATCTCTGCTGCTACTACTCTGTGCAATCTATAAATGTAAACATAATTCACATGCTTACATTGCTTAATTTTTTTAATACTACACACCATGTGTGTATTTAACAACTCTGTGCACAATTTGCCTTTGCAAGGCAACATAGTTTAAATTGCTTAGTATTTTTAATGCTACACACCATGTGTGTATTTTACAACTCTGTGCACAATTATCCTGCACAGCCACCAGTATATGTATATGCCCATAAATCCATATCTGTACAAGTTAAAGGTGTATATACTGTACATAGTCTTGTGTGTATAGCCCTGCCTATTTAGTACTTAACATTTTATATTTTGTTATATTTGTATATTTTTAAATTCTGATAGGTATATACACATTTTCTGTTTTTTTAGCTTAATTTTGTAAGTATCCTACTGTCACTTTCTCCTTATCTTATCTTATGTGTGGCTATAATGGATTTTCTGACATCTGTTTAATATGCTTGCATCTTACAGATATGAAGAATACCAGACGACCAAAAGCATTACCAGTGAACCACAACAGCCTACAATCGCCCAATTCCTGGACATTCGTGTAGGGCATTACAGTATGAGCCATCCACAACAAAAGGCCATCACCAATGCAATACTGTCCGACTTGATTATTGATTGCAACTTGCCCCTGTCTATTGTGGAAAACAAGAGCTTTCGGCATTTTCTGACAGTAGTTGACAGTAAGTACAGCCCAGTGTGTCGCAGAACGTTGACATCAAAAACTGAGAACCTTGCTGCAGAGAGACGTTCGAAATTAAAAACTCAACTGAGCAGCACTGACCATGTTTCAGTCACTGTGGACATTTGGTCTGACCGAAAGATGAGGGGGTTCCTTGGAGTCACTGTGCATTGGATAGAGAAAGAGGCAGAGAGGATACAGCTGAAGTCCAATCTCTTGGCCTGCAACCGCTTCCAAGGCTCACACACAGCTGAAAGAATATGTGACCAGTTTGAGGTAATATGTGATGAAGTGGACTACATTATTAGTGACAATTCTGCTAACATGCGCAAAGCATTCACTGTGTGCTTCCCCACTGAACAAAAAGATGATGATGACGGGGATCATCTTGATGACCCAGAGCTCTGGCATGACTTAACCCTGGAAGACCAGCAAACAGTAGATGCTGCTATGGCAAAGAAACAGCGGTTGCAGTGTTTTGCACATACTCTTCAGTTGGTGGTGGGAGACGGCTTGAAAGAAACAAAAGTGGCATCTCCTTCTTTTTCAAAGTTATCAAAACTCAGCTCACTGCTGCACACAAGCACGACGTTCAAAGATGTGTTCGAAGCTGAATTTGGGGAACAGAAAAGCATTCCTGCTGCTGTCAACACAAGATGGAACTCAACACTGAGGCAAGTGAAGGCAGTTCTCCAGTATGATCATCTAAAGCTCTGTGCTGTTCTGGAAAAGTCTGGCCACAAGGAGTTGTCATTCACAGCACGGGAGTGGAGTCTGTTGAAGGAGTTGGTGGACATCTTGAAGCCGTTTGGTGAAGCAACTGACTTGACACAGGGGGAGAAGGTAGTCACAATCAGTGCTGTTGTTCCATCTGTCTTGGCCCTCAATCACCACCTTGAGAAGCTGAAGCCTCAAGTCCGTTTCCTGAGCAGCATGGTCAGAAGTCTCCAGGTATCCCTCAACAAAAGATTTCTTGGAATCTTCATCAATGTGAAAATGGCCAGGACACAAGATGGGGTCACTGCTCCCTTTGCAGACCCAGTCTACCTCAAAGCAGCTGCCTTGGATCCAGCCTTTTCTCTGTTTTAGGTGGAGCCCCATGTGCTGGTCAATCGTGACATCAAGGCAGAGGTGGCACAACGAGTTAAAGGTAAATATCATTGAGTTTAATTTAACTTTTTTTCTCATAATCTGATCTATTTTATTGCAACAATAATGTGTTAAGTCTAACACACTTGATTTCCCATTCTAATTGTAATAAGGGCTCTTTTGTTTCTGATAATTGCCAGAACTGATCCTGCAAGATGCAGCACAGGCAGATGAACCTGTGCCTCTTGTTGATGAAGAAGAGCGAGAGGAGCTTGGACAAGGAGAAGAGCTGTTTGCTGCATATCATAAAAGGCAGAAGAAGGATGTGGGGACCACTCCAGCACTACAGCTAAGTCACTACCTTGACATAGCCGAAGGACAGAATGCTCTTCTGTTCTGGGCAATGAACATGAAGACTCTTCCGAGTGGCCATCAGAGTGTTGGCAGTGCCTGCCTCCAGTGCTCCAGTGGAGCGAGTTTTCAGCCATGGTGGCATCTTTCTACGGCCCCATCGTGCACAAATGACTGACAGACTTTTGGCCAATTTGGTCTTTTGCAAATGCAATGCAGCATAGAGCCATGAAATAACAGAAAACTCACAACCCTGTTCAGTGTTATGTTCATGTATTTGTTATGTTTCTCCCTCTCTCAAACACAAAACCCTATTTGTGTTTGTCCTTTAAGGATAACCTAAATGTTCCTCAATATACAATATTACCTCTAGACCCGTAATGAATAATCGATGATTAATCGATTTTTGGATTAATTACCAATTGTTTTGATAATCGAGTAATCGTTTAGAGTCTTTTTTTTTTTTAAAAAAAATGTGCATTCAGTGGTCAACTGCTGTGGTGCTAGTTCTAGTGCAATATGTTATGGAAATATAATGTCAGCACTTTTTTGTACTTTTGTTTTTACAAATAATTTCAGTTGCACTTTATCAAATGTTTATTCTGTGCAGAAATAGTTTAAAAGGAAAAATATTCTTGCAGAATATGAGTCAAATGTTAAATGGTACTGGTTAATAGTGTAATATAAAAGTGCAATGTCAGCACTAGTTTTCTTGTAAATGTTCAATGCACTTGTTTATCAAATTTGTTTTGATAAATAAATATAGATTTTAAAAGCATACATGATCTGTTTACATTTAATATATTATTACTTTGTTGTTAAAATGACTCGAAAGGACTCGAAACTCAAAGTGTAGGACTTGCGACTTGACGCGAGACTTGCCTGTCTCGACTTGGGACTTGACTTGGGACTTGCCTGTCTCGACTTGGGACTTGACTCGGGACTTGAGGGCAAAGACTTGAGACTTACTTGTGACTTGCAAAGCAATGACTTGGTCCCACCTCTGGGCTTATGTCTACGAGGAGACATTTTCTCCCACTGCTGACCTGACCAGTAACAGAGTGTTGATGCAAAACACAACACAGCCAAAGATGATTTCATATCAGATCGATGTCAAATCTGCCAACATCACACACCAATAGATCATGAAATATACATGGAACAAGCAGAGGGCTTTGAAGTCAAATAGAGAACAAATGAAAAAAGGCTGTATATTTGCTATATGGGGCTATAATAATCACGAATCTGAGTGAAAAAAAAGCTTTTTTTACACCAGGGAAACAGAAAATAGGAAAGTGGGCATGTTAATGTGGGCTGATGAAAATACACCGAATGATACGAAGGAGATGCTCGCAGCAAATATAAAAGACTTTGTTAAACTGAAACATTTTCTTGGTATTGATTTTCATCAAAGTGTTGAAGTGAGTGAGGAGACGTGAAGAAATAGCTGAAATACCTACTGCAAGACCTGTCATCAAAAGTTAGCTCTTGTTAACCAGACAGATGTTGATATGCATCGAGTCGGTACAGTTGGGGATCAAACCCACAGCACTAAAAAGGAGCGAATGCATGTATATTTTGACTGAAGACATTCTGACACTACTTGGTACACTGATACCCAGCCCTAGTTGAAAGCAGAGGTTACGGTATGGTAGAAGTGACAGGAAGTAAACAGATGTTCAGTTTGTAAAACAAATATGTGTCAAACTACATTGTGCAAGTACATTTTACACTGAAACTTCCAAGTGTTAGCATGTTCATTCAGTGAACCGTTCTTACAACAACACTAAACAAAGCACCTGGTTTATGTTTTTGTAAATTAATTTCTGACTTTTCATTTTTCATCCAAATAATAGACAGAATGTCACAGCTGGCGAAGTACAGTTTTACTTTGTTCTTGCATGCTGTTTGTGTCTTTAGATCCTTTAATTGTCGACACACCTGACAGCTGCTGCTGGCTTAGGCTTAGAATGATATCAGGATTTTATTAATTTGATCATCATCTCCACCAAACATGCACATCAACGTATGTTGCAAGAGTGAGTGCTTCTGTGGTTCACTTTCTGTCACAAGCTACAAAATTGCAGAATAAATGACTTTATTGGAAAGCGCTGATGTAAAACAGATGTTTGTTCGAAGTCAAAATGCTCTTCTGCACATTATCAATAAGAAAATGTAGAGGATTTGAGGATTTAAAGGTTAGGTACCTGATGTCCTACAAACACACACACACACACACACACACACACACACACACACACTTTGCAACTATGGCAACAGCCCCATTGTAAAGAAAGAAAAGCAGAGACAAAGGACAGTGTGGAGGAGGGGGAAGGAGGAAGAGAAACTCAGATGAGGCTACAGGGTGAACATGGAGGGGTTTATTTAAAGGGAAAGAGAGAGACAGACTGAGAAGGATGTCTAGCGTGGAATGTGAAAGCAATATTTCCCACACATTAACATCGACCACCACCTAATATTCTTTTTCTCTGTTTTAAATCTGACAGCCATTAAAACAATGAATTGATAAATGTGCTCCTCTGATGCAGCTGCCTGTCTCTGTGTGCTGTCACTACCCTGTAGTCCCACTCAGTGTCCCACCACAGCACTATCTGATTGGTTACATGTCGTTAGTCATGAGCCTATCAACACTAAGGGCTACTGTGCCTCCGCTGGGCAGAGATGAACACAGACTGGAGCCGTCCTGGTGAAGTGAGCCATGCCCACTGACTTGATCTGATTGACTTCAGCCAATCAGGACCACGCATGTAACATAATCCACAGTGGTAACATTATAGTGGTTTGAGGGAATCATACCACATTTCATATGCAAGTAAATGTCATCCTGCTTAATAATATAGAAGTATTAATGTGTACCTGTGGTTTTATAAAAGCTTTGTCTTTTAAAGCCGGTGTGAAAGGATGGATCAGAGAACACTACAGACACATTCTGTAGTCCACTGAGAGCAAAAACAACCTGGCAAATAAAATAAACATTATCTTACACAGATTTTCCAAAACTCAGAGGTAAAACTGATCCTGATCAGGGAAACTGATCAGCATAAAGGCCATGACACACCAAGCCAATGGTCAGCTGTCAGTCAATGTTGGGGCCGATGGTGAGCATCCATCACCCTCGTCCCTGCGGTATGTCCTACACCGTTGGCACTTAGCAGCGCTTGGATTTTTTCCCACGTACTCAGCATTTTGAATCATTATCGGACACAGTGGAGCCCGTCGGTGAATGGATTGACTCTAATTGGCTGGTCAGCTCAGCGCACTAGAAGAGAAACGTAAGGGAGGAATGTAAAGAAACAGCTAAAGTCAACTTAAGTCCAAAGGGAGGGAAGCCAGATGGTTTGTCTCATCACTGTGCTCTTTCTCAGAAATGTTTCCTGATGGTTTGTGTTGTTGTTAAATATGTTTTGTTCTTTCAACATTAGATTGTGTTGTTCATGTGCTAACTGGCTATCTTGTGTCTTGGCGGTCTTCCTGTTTATTGGTATGGAGGGGTAATTCCTCTCACGCAGGTACAGAACACACTGGTTAGCCGGTTTGGTGTGTTCATCTGCAACTTTTTGACTGAGACATGGCATTGTAAAGGCAAAGCAGCTGGGGCCCAAGTTGCTGCTAGTTCTATAATATTGGCTTGGTGTGTCTGGGCCTTAAGGTGCCATGGTGATCTAGCCAGGTTTATGAGGACACCTGCATGACACAAAAACAATCTGACTTAGGAGACAACATATTATGCTAACCCACTAATCACGCTTTGTGGTACACCCCTCTGGGGTCGCTATCATGTAATGTCCTGTCCTCTTTACACAGCCCGCATGAGTTGACAGGCAGACAGACTCCATCCACAATTGCTGCACTGACAAACATAATCCAAGCTGACTTTCTAATGTATCAACTGGCAAAAGGGTAAAACTGACATTTGGACAACATATTGTCCATATGTCAGTGGCATATGAGGCATATGTTTGGTAAGGTAAGAATTAAATATAAATGGTAAGCACCTACATATGAATCTAGGGAAGTTACAGCAGCCAGACTGACCAAGAAGGACTTGTGTTACATTTAGGGCTGGGTATGGTTTAAAAAAAAAAACAAGACAGTACCATGAGCACCAAAACCAGTACCCTCAAACTGATTCTGATACCAAAAGAGTACTTTATCCAATACCATAATATCAATGGAGTGGTGTTTAGCATAGCCATACTTTAAACTGTCAAACACACTGTGCTCAACTGTATGGGTTGTTACTGCTGCAAGAATGTGAGCCAGGGACAGCTTTGTTCATCACTGCAAAGAGGCAAGAGGCAATATGTAACCACTTAAATAAATGCACAGTAGTCAGTAAGGTGGGACCACTGAATCACAGATACTGTAGGGTGAATTGTATGTCTTCATGTCCTTAAAAGTCCTCGTCTATTCTGAGGCTGAATGTATTTACTTGTTATTCCATCTATACTTACTGTAGATTTTCTCTAGATTTGGTTATATGGTTATATTATATAGATATGGTTTTCTAGATGTTACAGCAGGTCAGGAAGGGAGGATGTGGTAGGATGTATTTGTATGCTGGATTGGTGCTAACTGCTTGTTTTACATTGTGAAAAATAAAATCATAAGGGTAGCTTTTGATAAGCACTACAAACAATGTAGGCTCATCTCATGCACATTTCCTCACTGCAGAACATCTGCATCCAACATGAATTCAGCATCTGTATTTTTTTTTATCTGCACACTAACTGTTCAAATATGCATGATTTGTGAAATTGTGTGTAGAACTCAATAACTGACAAACCCACAATTTATTCCTACCAACAATGCTTTCAAAGAGCTGAGTGTAAGGATGCTGTTGAATGTAAACTGAACTGAGCATCCCCTGTGGTGCACCTGTGTAAGGGATGGGGTCAGAAAGAACACATTCCGTAGGTGCATTAAAAGTCGTCACAGTCATGTCTTATTCCATTTACTACTTTCATTCCCCATGAGCCCTCCCTGTCAACATGCGCTGACACTTTGGGAATCCTATTGAGAGTTTTGTTTTCTCGGACATAGAAAATGTCTTTACACTTTAGTTTAGAACTTTAACCCTTTGAAACCGGAGCAAAAATGGAAAGAGAGGAATGAGCAACTTAAGAAATGACCCAAAAATGTTAGGTCCACAAGAAAATTTCCTGGAAATTAGTACACAAAGAAAAGTTAAATAACACACACACACAACAAAAGGGTTAAAATGTGATAATATTAATAAAAATGAATGTATTATTTACCAATTATTACTTTGTTGCTAATTGCCTTTACGCCCTTTGATTTTTTTTAAAGAAATCAGACCAATGTGCTCACATTTCAAAGGTTTAATGGGGCGGTAGAATGGGTCATACTGGAATCAGAAGGTCAGCAGTTTGATCCCTGGCTCCTCCAGTCAACATGTCGGCAAGATACTGAACCCCAAATTGCTCCTGATGCTGCGACTTTGGAATGTGAGTGTGTGTGAATGGTTACTGAGTCGCAGGTGGCATCATGTACGGTAGCCTCGGCCACCAGTGTGTATATGAATGGGTGAATGTGACATGTAGTGTAGAGCACTTTAAGTGGTCAAAAAGCACTATACAAGTACAATATAGTCCATTTATATGCTTGTGAAAGGTTTCTGATCGCAGCACAAGAAAACTAATGAACCAGGTTTCAAAGGGTTAATAATCACCTTCACATAATGTTGCTCATCACAGCCACATATCTAGGCTACTTGTGTTAGGCTTTAATTAAAAATATGGAGCTCCAGGCGACATTTTGGCCAGCCTAGTTTAAAAAAAAAGATAATGCCACCATAACCCCTTTTACTGAGTGTTTAGGAAGGAGACACTAAGTGAGGATGACAGGAACAGGCTGTCCTGGGAGAGTTATAAATGGAATGAGAAATTTTGAGCAATTGACATTTTTTGGTGGAGCTGCACAATCTGTTTTCAGTGTGTCAGTCTCCAACATAATTGCTGATGTGCAAAACACAGTGTACACTGATGTGCACATAAGCATGAGGGCTGTGTTTATTTTACAGGATGGTGGTTTGAAAGTTGTCATCATCACTCCAGTTTGTGGCTGCTGATGGAACAGATCCTGTACCTGCTGTATTACATGTTGAAAAGAACCCCTCCTGCAATATATTACAGTGATAACTGCCAAAACGGTCCAGCCTATTGAGTCTCTTCATAACATGAAGTCAGCAGATATTTTTGTATCATTTTAGAGAGTGAAGTGCAGTCATCATCGCCACCTTAACACAAGAGTTCAATCCACTGGTTACGCGGACCCACAACCTTTGAATATAGCTAGTGTTGCTTCTGAGCTTGCACAATCTATGATCTACTGGCAGAAATAAGAGATGGATTTATGTATTCAGTTTGAGACAAAAAAATGATGACAAGGGGATATAAAAAGCAGAGAGAGGGAAATTCCTTGTTTCCTGCAGTGAAGGAAGAATGTTCATCTTTTTGGGATTCTCCATTCACCATGGAAATACATGAGAAAAACACAGTTTTCTTCATAAATAAAAAATGGTTAGGGTATTTTCCCCCCGCTCATGGCTAATTAAACTGTTAATTATGATACAAACATTTATGAATTGTTGAAATCAAAGAACAAATCACAGTCAGAGTTAGAGCCCCAGATACTGTGAAATCATCCATACAACAGGCTTTAACATTCAGTCATACACTAAGTGTTTGTCCAACAGATGTGAGCACAGGAGGCATTCAGTTGTGACAGACGGCTATTACTGACACTGGGAAGAATCACACAAAGAGACAAAGAGCATGAAGTCCCCGCAGAGACGACAGAGAGGGAGCAGCAGCAGGAAGGGAGGGGGGAGAGAGCAGGGTACAGGGTCAATGCCAATGTTTTCTCATGAATTATTCCATCAGTATTCACACAGAAGCACTGCTCATGACTGCTTAAAGGTCCAGTTAATGTTAGTGAAAGATTGTGGCCTTTGTTGACAAGACCCAAAATTACTGCATGTCTATGTCAAGATGCAAACTCCAAATATCTCAAGAATGAAAGACAGATGCGCTGACCCTTCATCCACCAGCAAGCCTCCACATTACTACCATTGTCTGCCCTACTTCCTCAATCAATGATGATACATTTACATTTTGTAATGGAGTTGTCAATTATGGAGTCCACTGTATGATATTAATACACATAGGATGAACAGAAAACACTACAATTATAAATTGTATGTAAGTGAGCTGTATCTTTATTCATAAAAGCTTCCATGAATCCAGATCATTCTACAGCCCTACAGAACTTATTGACGGCGCTGCTAACTCACAGTACTACACACATGAAAGTGTTGAATTGGTGTAGCTACCACAGTGTGGCTTATGAAACTGTTTTAAATTTAATTTAAATCCAATCTAAATGTCAAATGTTATTTTTAAATGTTATGTTAAATCTAAATGTTAAATATTAAATCTAAATGTTATATGTTAAATCGAAATGTTAAATATTAGAGCTAACTGTTATATGTTATATCTAAATGTTATACGTTAAATCTAAAAGTTAAATATTAAATCTAAATCTTACATCTAAAATGTTATATGTTAAATGTTAAATCTAAATCTTAAATCTTCATGTTATGATTCTAAATATTTAACTAATATGCAAATTCACACTGCCGCTTGGCAAAAGTATCAAAATAAGAGCTTGATGTATTGATGCTCTGTGTAAATGGCGACTGACTGACAGATTTTCATTTTGAAATGAGAAACGGGAAACGACGCAGTTCAACTCTACCTCACTCCTGGCTTAGCTAAGAAATTTTTGCTGTGAGGAGAGCGGCCTGCACCTCTGGACAGCCAAAACAGAACGCATCTCTCCAGGTTAGACCCAGTGAGGGCTGTCACAGTGGGCGGCAGCGCTGGGTCTAACCTTAGCAGGTTAGCTCTGGCAGAATTCAGCTGGTCCGTCTCCTCTTCAGGCAGCTATCCTCACGGCAAACATTTCTCACACAAGCCAGGAGTGAAGTGCCGAAACATAACCTCTTGCTTTTGTTGTGTAATCCTGTCATGTGCTTTTGCTGACATCCTGGTGTTGGTAGAGGCATCCCTGATTGTCAATAGCTGACATATCCACATAAGGATACCAAAAGTGTGATATGTAGACGCGGAAATCCAGTGACCAAGCGGCAATATGTGACAACTTGGAATGATAATATGTTGCTTTTTTGTGACCCATCCTCCAGCACATTGGTCATGTGATTGAAGGTTTCCAAAATATGTGGATTACACACAAATTACTGGCTCATTAAATGGATGATATGTATAAATGTCAGTGCCTTACTTTGAAATCTGAAAATCTGCAGTGCCTCTACTCCTGACCCATCACCCACTCGCCAGCAAGGTTATATAACACTTACCCCACCCTTGGAGCTATTCATCCTTCAGCCTGCTTAAGAATGCAGATGTTCCTCTTTCATCAGAGGGGGAGGTCTAATCCACTGCAACAGCTATTCGTCAGTCTCTGCTGTCCACCAGGACATCTGCCAGGGGGGGAAAGAAAAAAAACAAGGAAGCATCACCACAAAGAATGTAATAGTTCTGAAACTGAGACTGAAACATCTCATCCACATCAGTGTGTTCTTGCAGTTGATTAAATAAAACCCAGGGTCAACTACAAGAACACTAAAGAGCACTGATGTGGATGAAATGTTTCAGTCTCAGTTTCAGAACTATTACATTCTTTGTGGTGATGGTTGTACTCCACGAGTGCAACCATCACCACGACGAGTGTCAGTCTGAATAAATGCAACATGCCATCTGGATAAATTCAACATGCCATCTAGATAAATTCAACATGCCATTCTTTTGTTCACATTAAGCGACTGTCAATGAAAGTCAAAGTTCCCTGCACAAGTGTGATAACCTTCCACTGGCACTTTGTATTTGTTTACTGACAGTAAACAAATAAAAATAATAGTGGATGAATTATTTTTCATCTAGCTGTCAGGTCTCCATGTCAGAGAGACATTTCAGGGAGAGGAGCTGCAGACTTATTCTGACAGTACACAAAATGACTCGCACTTCTCCCTCAGAGTCCACATCCACTCTGCATCACAGTAACACCATCCTCTTGATTGATCTACTCAGGCAAGGTCAAAGGTCATCTAATTTTAAATCATGGAGCCTTTACTCTGCAGTCAAAGGCTTTATTTGTTGGAGATTTAAAGAGAGTGAAATTGAAAAGGATCCGGTGTGCGCTGAGCTAACATCCTGAGACTACAGTTTGCAACTCAGCTGGCTACTAAATGTATCTGCTCTTAGCTACAATGACAAAACTATCATAGCTAGGTTATTATCTTTTATTAATATCGCAAGTTGCAGGTGCTCATTTTCACAACAAATACATTAACAAGTTCACAAGCAAATTCGAGACCTGATATTGTTGCTACAGATGCTACAGGCAGGTTTTTGAGCTTGCAGACTAACAAGACACAAGTGAACAAAGGCATCAGCTCCTAAACTAGAGATGCTTTCCAGCTTAATATCATATTTGTTAAATTACACAAATTTATTTTAACTCCCCGCATTACATATTTGATTAGCTTGTTTCCTAAACAATCAATCATAACTGGAAATGTGCCATTTCCAGCCACAGCTATTTTCAAGTCTGGAACCCAGTTACTATTGACCATACAACTTAACTGTCAGTACTCGCAAAGAAAATTGTAATTGAACAGCTGACGACATTTATTAACAGTAGCATTGTTGGTCTACATCTTATACAGTTTGGCTTTCAAGAAAATCATTGCACTGCAGCTGCTACCTTGCACTCAATAGAGCAGATTAAATCAAGTCTCGAGACAGGAGGAGTAACTGATGCTGTATTTTTAGATTAGTGTAAAACAACTGATAAAGTAAATTACAATGTTCTAACATCATAGCTTTTCAAATTTAACTTTGCATCTAGAGTGCCAGCATAGATGCCTTCATATTTACCTAAAGGGATGCTGTGACAGTAACATTAAGTGCACAATGGGTGTTTCACAAGGTTCATTGTTAGCCCCCCTATTATTTATTCATCCATTCTTTATTATCTGTAACAGCTTATCCTTTAAGTGTTTGCAGGGGGGTGGGGCTGATATTAGAAGCAAAGTATACCCTGCACTGGTTGTCAGACTATCACAGGCCAGAGACATAGAGACAGACAATCACTCATGCTCACATTCACACATACAGGCAATGTAAAATCTCCAGATAATCTGTATGTCTTTGAACTGTGGAGGGAAGCTGGAGGGAAGCCGGAGAAAACCCATGCTGACACGGGGAAAACATGCAAACTCCAGACAGAAAGGCTCCAGAACCCGCTGCACCACTGTGCCACCCTAAAATTTTAACTCATTAATGATCTCCCTCAACAGTGTGTTTAGTACTGCAAATGTATGCAGATGAAACTGTTGTATGTACACATGCAAATGGAAGTTAGCAGCTGCTATGATAGCAAAAGAACTGAAAGGAACCACACGCTGGCTTGGACGATCACGTCTCAGTCTAACTCCTAACGGTACTATTCAGAGGTAAAAGGATTGCCATAGTCACTGATTTTAACATGAATTTACCCCCCTTCAAATGGCCTCATTCCATTACATAGGTTAGATTTAGGTAAGTAAGATTCAAGTAAGTAAAGTTATGTAGGTTAGGTTTAGGTAAGTAAAGCTATGTAGCTTATATTTAGGCCAGTAAAGTTACGTAGGTTAGATTCAAGTAAGTACAGTTACTTAGGTTAGATTTAGGTCATTAAAGTAACGTAGGTTAGGTTTAGGTTTAGGTCAGTAAAGTTACATAGGTTAGATTTAAGTAAGTAAAGTTACGTAGGTTATTTTTAGGTCAGTGAGGTTACGTAGGTTAGATTCAAGTAAGTAAAGTTACGTAGGTTAGGTTTAGGTCAGTAATGTTATGTAGGGGGAGACCAGGGCAATTGTAAAAATTTTTGGTTTTGATATCATGACTCAAAAACCTCTTGAGCTATTTGCTCAAAAGGGGGGGGGGGGTGGGGGGGGGGGGGGGGTAACAGCATATGAGGGCAATTGTAACAACATACTTAATACCTTTATATAAGTACCAAAGAAAAATAAACCCCTAAGAATATAGATATAGTTAAAATATTTAATATCCATAGAAAAATGATTACAGTTTAATTAAAACTGTATAATTAATCATATCAAGTATGAGACGTCACTTTATCTGTTTGCAGGCAAAGAGGGAGGACCACAATGATGTTTGTAAAATGTGTCTCAAGAAGTATGCTTCATCTTTTACTGCAAACAAATCTATGTGTGATTCCAAATTAAGTAACCTTACCGCAGTGCACATAGAGAGTTTCATGGTTCTGTCTCATTTCTATTTGGTGCAGTTTGAGATGTTACAATTTCCCCCTGTATAAAATGGATAAAGCTGAATTGCACAAACCAGGTATTGAAATTGAGTTTCAAAGCTACGTGAATACTACAAACCAAAAGTAATAGTTTAAAAATATTTAGATTTTCAGCAATATTCAGACAAAGTTAAGAAAACTTACAGTTCAGGGAACATAAAAAATATTGAAAGCATATAAAACTGACTCATGGCAAATTTGGACTAGGGTTCAGATTGAAAGGCTAAAGATTTAGTAGAAGAGTATATATAGACTTTTAAATTGAACACAGAACAGTTTTCTTATATGATTAAAAAAAAAAGATGTCTTTGCTAAACAAGGCACCATTTTACTGGTTTATTGTAGCGTTTTTTGCCCCCAACAGTACTACCCATGACACAAGCTACCCTACAGGCTAGAAACAATGAAGCCAATATTTGACAAATATATCAAATGTTAAACAACAAAATAGTCATCAAAACTATACAAATTTAAATTCAAGACCATTGAATGTAAAGACAGAATGAAAAATATACTGTAGATGAAAAGAAATATTTTTGTACCTCAAAAATGAGTCTTGACAGAAAAACTCCGACAAGTATAAGATATGAGTTTGTCCTTTGAAAAGTAGAGAGGGATCATCACAGACCATGTGCATTATGAGTTTTATGGTTCTATCTCATTTCTGCTTGTTGCAATTTGAGATGTTACAATTGCCCCCTTACAATTGCCCCTGGTCTCCCAAAGTTACAGAGGTTAGATTTAAGTAAGTAAAGTTACGTAGGTTAGGTGTAGGTAAGTAAAACTGTGTAGGTTACATTAAGGAAAATAAAGTTAGGTAAGTGACATTAAGGAGAAGAAACAATGTTGGGTGTTGTCTTGTCAAAAGTTACATAGGCAAGGTTGGGCATACACTGTGCAATTTGATCCAAGTTTAAAATGTGGTTTTATGACAACTTTCACTGTTTGCGATATATAGTAAAGCTCAAGATTTATTTGCTTACACTGTGCGGCCCAATTGTAACTGAAACGGGGTGTGTATGAACCCAGATGCAGTACGCAAAAGCTCAAGTTGAGTTGGTAATAACTTATATTTATACCAACACAAATGAAAATCAGCTCACAGATATTCAGTTCGTTCTTCTGGTGTTCAGCCCAAACAATTACTCTGGGAATCCCACGAAGTGAAGACACAAAGCAGGAACCTACTGTGGCTGGAGAGCAGGAAACCCCGTAGCTTGACGAGCCGACAACACGTGTGGGAATGTTGTCGGGGATTACGCTGAATCGTGGTCGGGGACAGGCAGAAGATCCGTAGCCGGGAAAACAGTCCGAGAAATCAACGGTACCGTCGAGGAGCAGGCAGGAGGATCGTCGTGGTCGAGCGGGGAGGTCTTTGCCAGTGGAGCCGTCAGATTTCCTGAACGCCGAAGCGAAGCACGTGGTCGGGGACAGAAGGCAGGTAGGTACACGGGGTGGCAGGCACAGAGAGCTGGTCGGGAACTCCTCGGACCCGGCTGAATCAACGTCGTCGTCGTCGTCGTCATCAGAAGGAGGACCACCCCCCGGCGGCGACTCGGAACCCCTGGAGAAGGACCCCAACCCAGAAGGTCCAGGGACAGGAGACGGAGGACAAGCAGAAACGGAGGACCCACGACCGGGAACTGCACGGGACGGTTGGTCCAGATGGTGCCGATGGAAATCCTCGATGAGCTGGTGGTCCAGGATCTGTCGAGCCGGGACCCAGGACCGCTCCCCCGGACCGTACCCCTCCCAATCGACAAGGTACTGGAGACCCCTGCCGCGGCGTCTGGACCGAAGGAGCTGACGGACTGTGTAAGCCGGAGCCCCCTCGATGATACGAGGAGGAGGAGGTGGCTGCGAGGCAGGCTGCAGAGGGCTGTCCCGGACCGGCTTGACCTTGGAGACGTGGAATGTGGGGTGAATCCTCATGGTCCGAGGCAACTTCAGACGGACCGCCACAGGGTTGACGACCTTCTCGACGGGGAACGGACCGATAAACTTCGGAGCCAGCTTTCTGGAGTCCACCCTCAGCGGAAGATCTCTGGTAGCCAGCCAAACCCGTTGACCCACCCAGTAGGAAGGAGCCTGGGAGCGGCGACGATTAGCCGCCCTGGTGTAGCGATCCGCGGCCCGTAACAATGTGGATCTGGCCCGATTCCAGGTCCGACGGCAGCGACGGATGAAATCCTCACCCGAAGGATAGGCCGTCTCCCTCTCTTGTGCGGGAAACAGAGGAGGCTGGTAACCATAACCACACTGGAAGGGGGAGAGCCCAGTGGCGGAACTCTGAAGGGTGTTATGGGCGAATTCAACCCACAGGAGCTGCGATGACCAGGAGGCAGGGTGAGTAGATGCCATGCAGCATAGCGCCGTCTCCATCTCTTGGTTCATCCGTTCAGTCTGTCCATTGGATTGGGGGTGATACCCGGAGGACAGGCTGGTGGACGCCCCCAGAAAACGGCAGAACTCCCTCCAGAACGCTGAGGTGAACTGGGGCCCCCGATCGGAGACCACATCAGAAGGGATGCCGTGCAGTCTGATTACATGCTGCAGTAGCAACCCCGCTGTCTCCTTGGCAGAGGGGAGCTTGGGTAAGGGCACAAGATGTGCCATCTTGCTGAACCGGTCTACCACTGTCAGGATTGTGGTGTTGCCTCCTGACAGTGGCAGACCGGTGACGAAGTCCAGAGCGATGTGGGACCATGGGCGATGAGGAACAGGAAGTGGATGCAGATGACCGGCAGGAGCTTGGCGAGGGGTCTTACATTGATTACAGACTGGACAGGAGTTCACAAAGTCCTTGGTGTCGTTAACCAATGTGGGCCACCAGAACCGTCGTTGCAGGACCTCCCTAGTACGGGTGATCCCAGGATGGCAGGTGAGGCGAGACGAGTGGGCCCACTGTAGCACCTCCGATCTGAACCCCTCCGGGACGAACAGACGGTTCTGGGGACAGGAACTGGGACCCGGCTGTTGCTCCAAGGCCGACAGGATACGTTCCTCAATCTCCCATGTGAGGGATGCCAGGAGTCGGGAGGCAGGAAGGATGCTGTCAGGGAGAGGTGAATCCTCCTCCTCCTCCAGGAACTGGCGGGACAGGGCGTCAGGTTTGAGATTACGGGAACCTGGCCGGTATGAGAGGGTGAAAGAGAATCGAGCGAAGAATAGAGCCCAACGAGCCTGGCGGGAATTGAGTCGTTTGGCAGTATGGATGTACTCAAGATTCTTATGGTCAGTCCATACAAGGAAGGGTACCCTGGTGCCCTCCAGCCAATGCCGCCATTCCTCCAGCGCCAACTTGACCGCCAGTAGCTCGCGGTTGCCGATGTCGTAGTTGCACTCCGCTGGCGACAGGCGTCGGGAGAAGAAAGCGCATGGATGCAGCTTCCCATCCTCACCCGAGCGTTGGGAGAGGACTGCTCCCACCCCCACGTCCGAGGCGTCGACCTTCACCACGAACTGCCCTTCAGGATCGGGGATGAGGAGAATGGGAGCAGAACTGAAGCGCCCCTTGAGGTGTTGGAAGGCGTCGTCTGCTTCAGGAGACCAGCGGAATCGAACCTTGGATGAGGTAAGTGCTGTGAGGGGGGCTGCCACCATGCTGTACCCCCGAATGAATCTTCTGTAGAAGTTGGCAAACCCGAGGAATCATTGCAGCTGTTTGCGGGAGTCTGGAACTGGCCATGAGGTCACGGCGGAGACCTTTGCGGGGTCCATCTCCATCCGATTGTGGCCGATGATGTAACCCAGGAAGGAAACTTAGGAAGCATGAAAGTCACATTTCTCCGCCTTCACAAACAGGGAGTTCTTGAGGAGACGCTGCAATACAGTCTGTACATGGTGGATGTGTTCTTGTCTGGACCGGGAAAAAATCAGAATATCGTCCAGATACACGAAAACAAACTTGTTGAGATAGTCTCTGAGAACGTCGTTAATCAGGGATTGAAAAACAGCAGGAGCATTGGTGAGCCCGAACGGCATCACCAAATACTCATAGTGTCCTGTGGGGGTATTGAAGGCCATCTTCCACTCATCCCCCTCACGGATGCGAACCAGGTGGTAAGCGTGACGAAGATCGAGCTTTCTGAAGATGGTTGCCCCCTGTAGTAGCTCAAATGCTGAAGCTATGAGAGGGAGGGGGTAACGATTCTTCACTGTGATTTCGTTTAACCCCCTATAGTCAATGCAAGGCCGCAGGGAACCGTCCTTCTTCCCCACAAAGAAGAACCCGGCCCCGGCAGGAGATGAGGACGGTCGGATGATTCCGCTAGCCAGAGAGTCTCTGATGTAGGTGTCCATGGCGTCCCTCTCTGGTGCGGAGAGAGAGTAGAGCCGGCCCTTAGGAGGCGCCGCTCCGGGAAGAAGATCAATGGCGCAGTCGTAGGAGCGGTGGGGCGGCAGGGAGGTGGCCCTGGCCTTGTTGAACACCTCACCGTAGTCGTGATACTCTGTGGGCACCCCTGAGAGATCTGGGGTGGCGCCGGAGTGGTTGATCACCTTAGGAGGCTCTTTCCACTGCAAACAGGTCTGTTGACAGGGGGAACTCCATGCCACAATCGAGCCGGCGGACCAGTCTATGTGAGGATTGTGACGACGAAGCCAGGGGTATCCGAGGATTAAAGGCAGTTCTGGGGACCTCAGGATGTGGAATTGGATGGTCTCGTGGTGTTCACCGGACAGGAGCATGGAGACCGGAGTGGTCTGATGAGTTACGGTTCCCAGGAGGTGACCATCCAGGGCGTTCGCTGGGACGGGACGTGGTAGTGGGACTTGCTTTAGGCCCAGCTGACGAGCGAGTTCCTCGTCAATAAGATTCACGTCAGCCCCAGAGTCTATGAATGTGGCGAGGGTATGAGACCTCTCACCCAACAGGAGCTGCACATGGAACAAGGGACGGAGACTGGGGGCAGAGTTCTGGGAACGGCTCAGCAGGATGCCCCTCTCTACTGCTGAGCCTGTCCTTTTGCTGGACAACAGGAGACGAAGTGTCCAGCTTGCCCACAGTAGAGGCAGAGCCATCCCCGACATCGTCTCTCACGCTCCTCTGTGGTCAACCTGGTGCGGCCCACCTGCATTGGTTCCGTCCCACCCTGGCTCGGGTCCGCTGGAAGCGCTGTGGTGGGTGGAGAGCCCCGCTGGTGACCAGGAAGCCGGTGAGAACCTCCCTCCAGGCGCTGCTTCTTCCTCCTCGCCTGAATCCGCCTGTCCAGTCTCGTGGTCAGTTCAATGAGACCGTCAAGCGAATGGGGGAGGTCAAACGAAACCAGTTTGTCTTTGATGTATGGCGCTAGCCCATTAAGAAAGGCGTCACACTGGGCTGCAGAATTCCAGTCACTCTGACGAGCCTGTGTTCTAAAGTCAATAGCGAAATCAGCGACTGTCCGACCTCCCTGTCGCTGATTCAACAGTCCCCCGGTGGCGTCAGGACCCAAAGGCACGGGACCAAACACCTTCCGTAGTTCATCAGCGAAGGCTTGAAACGAGACACAGGCTGGTGTACCTCTCTCCCACTCTGCCGTTCCCCATAATCGTGCTCGGCCCGTGAGATGATTAATGGCGAAGGCCACCTTGGCTCCCTCGGTGTCGAACGTGTGTGGCTGCAGAGCAAACAGGATGGAGCAGTTGGTCAAATATGGGTTGCAGCCCTCTGGATCTCCAGCGTAGCGTTCGGGTGCCCCAACTCGGGGTTCAGGAGCAGAACTGGGAGATGGCGCTGGATTGGGAGCCGGCTGAACAGGACTCGTACCAGGAACGGCGTGCTGAGTTAACGTGGTCGCCATCTGTTGAACCTGGTTCGCCAGCAGGGTTAATGCTCGCTCCAATACCGAAGCAGAATGACAAGCCTCCGCCGCGTTGGAGGAGAGCTGAGCCTCGTGCTGCTGGAGCATTCCCTCAACACGGGCTAGACGAGACTGAAGAGTGTAGGAGTCTGCTGGGTCCATGTTTGGCCAGATTGTACTGAAACGGGGTGTGTATGAACCCAGATGCAGTACGCCAAAACTCAAGTTGAGTTGGTAAAAGTTGGTAATCAGCTCACAGATATTCAGTTTGTTCTTCTGGTGTTCAGCCCAAACAATGTCTCTGGGAATCCCACGAAGTGAAGACACGAAGCAGGAACCTACTGTGGCTGGAGAGCAGGAAACCCCGTAGCTCAACGAGCCGACAACACGTGTGGGAATGTTGTCGGGGATTACGCTGAATCGTGGTCGGGGACAGGCAGAAGATCCGTAGCCGGGAAAACAGTCCGAGAAATCAACGGTACCGTCGAGGAGCAGGCAGGAGGATCATCATGGTCGAGCGGGGAGGTCTTTGCCAGTGGAGCCGTCAGATTTCCTGAACGCTGAAGCGAAGCACGTGGTCGGGGACAGAAGGCAGGTAGGTACATGGGGTGGCAGGCACAGAGAGCTGGTCGGGAACAGGCTGGGTCGGCAACAGGAGGTCTGGCAATAGAACGCTGGAGAGTCATGCATAGCAGAGGAACAATCTGACAGTGAGTGAACGTGTTGGAGTGTCTTAAATACTGGACTGATTGATGATGAGCTGCAGCTGTGGGAGAGAGCAGGCTGCAGCAGTGGGCGTGGCTGGCAGGTAGAGCAGGTCAGAGTGAGGTGAATGGAAAAATACTGGCAGTGAAGGGGAGGAGGAGAATGCAGGAACCACGACAGTAACATTATTTTGCAAAGTATAAACTGTTTTCTACAAAAACTGAGTTATTTTCTGTTATTTTCCTTTGGCTCAAAAAACTGGACAGACAAATGATCTGGCAAACACTAACATGTTAAGGTTCATTGTAAAAGAGAAAAAGAAAAGTCAGAATCATGCATATTGGGAAAAGTTGACATGAAAGAAAAAAACAAAACAAACAGAAACAAAAGGAATTGCTTTACATCAGCTATTCCTCCATTCTCGTTTAGGATCCTAACCACATGGTGTTACCCTCAGTCTCACAGCACAACTCATGCTACAGTGTGTTAGAGATTTCTGGTGACATCAAAACATGAAAACTTTGCTCCCCTCCCTCTCCGTATATTTAGACTGAGTGGTTGTGGAGCAGTGGAGAGAGCTATGAAGGAGCAGCTAGTCTTTCAGCAAATTATGATGGGAAGACATTGATTATAGAGTGGATGTACATGCATGAGCTATTCCTGGGCTGCACTGCCATCAACACATGCTCACAAACAGAAGCTAGCGACAGAAGCACACAGACACACACACAGATACATGTGATGATTACTATCATTATTTTGGAGAAACTAAGATAAAAAGGGCTGGTAGCAATATCTAACTCATACATGACTTAACTACTGCTTAATATTATGTTGCTATGTTAGGTGTGTGTGCGTGCATGTGCATGCGCATGTGTGTGTGCGTATGTGTGTGTGCGCATGTGTGTGTGTGTGTGTGTGTTTGTAAGTATGTATAGAGACTGTTATTTACTTGTGGTGTGTAAATGTAAACTCTTTCCTTTAGGACTATCAGTTACTGTTTGTATACACACAGTGAAAGTGAAAGCATCCAAGCCTAAATTCACTTTGTTTGGTGTTTACCCCCGCCATATTTGTGTTCCTTTGGTGCTGTATGGGTGGCTGCTGTTGTCGTTTTGGCACCTGGTTGTGACCTTGTTATAAAGCCCCAACCTAAGCAGAAGGCTGTGGGGGTACAAGCTCTGATATATATCCCAAACACAGAAAAAAAATAAATAAATAAAACACACACCACCACACACCGAGTGGTTCATCAGTGAGGATTGAGAAGGATTACTCCTGTATGACTCAATGTATTGTTGTTGTTTTTTTAGGAAAATTCCGTATAGTAGCCTAAATATTTAAAGCTTTGCAAATTAAATTACATTTTTTTATATAAATGACGGATCAATTGTCTGTATATGCACTGTATGTGTAGAGTTCACCCCATCTTTGCATTTTCCCTACAGTACACATTCTTAAAAGAAACCTCAAAACATACATTTTATCCTGGCTTTTACTTAATGGTGTCTCATCATTTGTTGTCTGTTTTTATGTCTAATCATTGGTCTTTTCTACTATTTTATCTCTTTTTTATTTGTGCTTTGGACTTTTATTTATTTTAAACATTTCATCTTTACTGTTATAATGTTTAGTTTGTTGTTTGTTTGCTTGTTTTTACCTGTTTCTTTTTCCGTGCTGTTTTAATCTTACTCAGTGAAGAACTTTTGGCTGCATAAATGAATGAAAGGTGTTTTATGAATACAGTTTGATTTGTTTTGATTTGATTCCTTGAGCTTCTCCTAGAGTCCTACAGCTTTTTGTTTTGGTTGTAACCCACAAGTTACAGTTTAGTTCAGTCTCACCAGCCTTATTTTCAACAATAGCAGGCAGCTTTTTTCAGCAAATTAAGTTCTGATGAGCCTGCTGTGCACTGCCTGCTCAACACACAGACAGTGACTACACAAGGCTTGGCTAACCTGACATAAACCATGATAACTCCTGAACTCATATTGACACCAAATCAAGATGATATTTCGAGACAGGTGAAGATCCTCTCTCAGGAGCCACACCAGAGATACTTCAACTTTAGGCAGCTGCTCCATCATTAATATCAGAAGAAGCTGCCCCATGAATGCTTCTCTGTAGAGGTTTTGCAGGCACATCCAATGGGTAGGAGATCTGGAGCATGCCCAGAACATGCTGGAGGGATTTTCTATCAGGCCTGGGGAGGCCTTGGCATCCCCCTGCAGGCACTGAATGATGTGGTTGGGGTATATAATAAATGAGCTACCTTGTAGTGTGCAGCCACCATTAGCCAGGCCAGATACCACGCAGAAAAAATAGATTGTGTGGACAGGTGAGCAAGACAAAGTGTAAGTAGGGCGGTACATGAGTTGTAGCCTCTAAGCCTTCTGCAGACCACCTCCATCTCCTGTATCTTCATCCATCCAAGATATTCAAAGCCCCGGTGATATACAGTTAACTTCTCACATATGGATGGAACAGCCATCTGGAGCAATTTGGGGCTCAGTATCTTGCCCAAGGAGATTGACATGCAGAGCTGCTCTGCCCCCAGTGAGACTGCCAGAAACAAGAGCGATGCAGCTGTGCATTTTCATGAAAGTCAGACACTGCATGTAGGAGCTGGATGGTATTTCCTCCTTGGACTGTTTAGCACTTGGCGCTAGAGAATCTACACTAATTACATGTCACGTTGCTTTCTATCATATAGACCATACCATGAAAAATTAATGTAAACTGATATTTGTCTTTGACTTGCTGTTGTCAGTAAGTGGCGCTATAAATATGCATTAATATGGATATAAAAATCACTTCAAGCTTGCACTCCTACCCAGAAGGCAAAATTTTGGGTAGATTGGACAATGAAAAGTGAGGGTAAAACAGCTTCCTGTGTCATGTCGAAACATTGAAATTCACCGCAATGCCCTAGCAGCACAAAATCTTCACATTTGGTTTAGGGTTTCTCCTGCCCAACTTTGACATGGATCTGTTAATTCCTCTAGGGGGAGTTTTTTTTTCAAGTTCCTTATCTGTAAAATGCCTAAAATGGTATGTTCTCCCATAACCTATTATACACCATGCAAGCTATTGATCCTTCCTCTGCAGTTCATTATCACATTAGTCAGAGGGTTTTATCACCTGAATTTCCAACACATTTGATGAAACCTCTCAGAAGAGTTGAAAGAAAATCTTGCATAAAATACACAACAGACCCACAAAATGGCTGACTTCCAGGTGGGCAGAGCTAGTGCAACCAAGTGAGAAATATGACTAAAATTCTGACAGAAATGTACCTACAATTAACAATTTTTGCTAGTATATTTCTTACCTCACCAGATTAAATAAAACCATGGAGTTATCTTATGGTTCAATATAAGGTGCCTATAAGCATGTAGCTTGGCCCCCCAACCCTCGGCTCCTCAGATCACAATACCATCCTTCTTACCCCTGGTGTACTTACAGAGCACTCCTCAAACAGGACAAAGTTAGGCAAAGTCAAGTCAATTTTATTTATAAAGCCCATTATCACAACGTACAGACTGGAATGTTTTTAACTCCTCTGATCTGGATGAGAGGACTGAGGTGATATCCCCTTTCATTTGTTATCTAAAGGACTCTATCATCACCACTAAACATATGAGGGTGTTTCCTAATAACAAACCTTGGTTCAATAGTGCAGTAAAAGATGCACTACATAGGAAACATAAAGCCGACTTACACGGTGGGGACAGAGACAGAGTACAAGCTAATAAGTAAAGTAGAGGAGGAATTTCACAGCAATGACCTGAGGGTAGTGTGGGATGGCATGGAAGCCAGGACAGGTCAGGATAAGAGGTGTTCAGACCAATTAGTATCAATGGTTCAGAGCTTGCAAATGCACTAAATGACTTTCACTTACACTTCAGTGATGAATATGATTTTTCAAATGTATATAGCAATTTGTTTGGTATGAGAAGTGAAGATTCTAATACTTCTCCACTTACGTCAGTGCCCCTGATGTCAGATCCTTGTTTCGTAAATGTAATATCAGGAAGCTCCTAGGTTCTGACATGGTTACCGGAAAACTCCTGAAAGTCTGCGCTGATCAAATATGATGTTTTCAGTGATATTTTTGATTCATCTGTTACTCAGCGCAAAGTCCCATGACTGTGGAAGGAGTCCATTGTTGTACCTGTGGCCAAGAGCAAATCACCTGAGGAGCTAAATGATTTCAGGCCAATAGCTTTTACTTTACTGGTAATAAAATTATTTGAATGATTGGTCAAAAAAGTCCTAACAATTTAAGTGCAGGACCTGCTTGACCCGATGCAATTTGCTCAGCCAGAGTGGAGGATGCTACCACTACTCTACTTAACTTTCTTTACAAGCATCTTGAGGGTACGAAAACTCATGCTAGACATTTATTTGCAGACTTCCCCTCAGCTTTTAATACAATCCAGCCACACATTTTATGCCGGAATCTATTGTTCAGTTTTAATGTAAATGTTGGCAGGAGTCACCACACTGACAGGCATTTCTTGAAATATGCTGACAACACAGTCTGCTTCAGGACAAAGAGGTCAATCATAGGCCAGTTGTAACAGAATTTGTGGAGTGGTGTGACAGCCATTTCCTCAAATGAAATGTTCAAAAACTAAGGATATGGTCATTGATTTTAGGAAAACCTTACAGCCACCTCTCCCAACCATAATTAAGGGTGCAATTGGAGAGATGGTTAAGTCCTACAAGTACATAGGGACAGTGATTGATAAAAGCTTGACCTTTGACTTAAATTTGGTCCAAATCTGCAAAAAGGGCCTGCAGAGACTGCATTTCCTGCGCAGACTTAATTCTTTTAATGTTGACAAGACTTTGATGGTTTTATTTCACAGATCTTTTATCAAGTCAATTTTAACTTTTTGTTTAATATCATTTTATGGGAACCTCTCAGTAAAAAACAAAAAACACTTGTCCAAAAAGATCTTTTACAGACAAGTCTTACAGAAGGCACGCTCATGTCCAGCTCTGACCTCCCGCTCTTAGTGGAATTCATCCCTCTTCTCTCTGGAAGGACATAAAGGCTCCCTAGAGCGAGAACAAATCAAGGCATCAATTTTCTTTTGTTCCATGTGCAATCAACATAATAAACATGCACAATTCTTAGTGCACTGTTTCTGTCGCACTTTAAGACTTTTTGTGGTTGGAAATGACTGTGATCGCTCCTTTTATTGACATTTCTGTGTTGTGATTTATTGTTGATCAGGACTGCTTTTAATCAAGTTTGGTTGTGTGCTACTATGATGCTCTGTGTGCCTGTTTATTGTAATTTTATATTGTTTGTACTGCAGACCAAAATTCTCATTGAAGGACAATAAAAGCTCTGAACTGAACTGAAGTACTAAATTTTGTGAACATTTAACTTTGTCTCTATTGAGGCATTCCAAGCATTAGGGGGCACTACACTACTAATACTTACAGGTTTACAGGTTTTGATGTGTGATGTGTGTTTTGAAGTTTTCCCGCATGCCACTGAGATCTAAAATGCTTTCAAAGACTGTAAGTATTCTAAAGTCCTAATGTGTATGTGAAAAGAAATAATATACACACAATAGGAGATAACTTACTCTCTTACTCTCTCTCTTACGCTCTCTCTTGCTTTTGATGAGAATAACAATGATCAACTTACATTTTGTAAACATCAAAGAAACTTTATCCAAACCCTTGTGTACTATTTGGGACAATATAAAAATAGGTCAAAGGCCAATGAGAAGCAGTGGGTCTTGAGCAATGACTTAAAATTCTCCAGAGTCTGGGCTGATCGAATATGACGAGATAGATTATTCCACAGTTTTGGTGCTGCCCCTGCAAAAGTTCGGTCACCTTTCATTTTTACACAAGATTTTGGAACAATGAGAAGCAGCTTGTTTGATGACCTCAGTGATCTAGCTGGTATATTGACACTGATGAGCTCAATAATATAATGAGGGGCCAGACCACTTTGTATTTTAAAAACAATCAATAAGATCTTAAAATCAATCCTGAAGCGGACATATAGTCAGTGCTCAGAGGCCAAGACTGGTATATAATAATACAATTTCAGCTCTTCAAAATAAATAATACCAGTGCAAATCTTTCTATACACCACTTTCTCCTTTGTAATTGTGCATCAAACACATATGACTAATGGACTGAGACTTAACGACTGGAGAGCAAATAAAGCTTAGCTTTCAGAAATGAACACAGTTTTGTGAAGACTAACTCATGTCCAGCTTTTTCCGTTCATGAAAAGTTTATACAAGCTCAGCTAATTCTTCATGGTTGCTAAGGATTCTTTACATGTGTTTTCATTCCTTTAACACTGTGTCTGACAAAAGCTGACATTCTTTTGCTTCCAAAAGAAAGTTTCCAACAGAAACAAAACATAACATCGTTGCTTGCTGAACAAACCAGCCATGGCTTTTCAGAAACTCTTCATTTGTTCACATCCAGCTATAATGACATGCCACCTGCTCCCTTATCCTCACAATCATGCATATGGTATGTCTTGTTTTGTTTTCTGGAAGACAAACAAAGTTGGTGTCAGCTGGCCAGGCTGCCTTTGGCTGGTGGGAGGTGGGGGAGAAAGGTGACTGCAGGTGCAGTGTGACACACATCTTAACAATTAATTGCGCTTACAGAAAGCATCACCTAAGATCCTAGGAGCCTGCAGTTACTGCTATTGATTGCTGCACAATTTTACTCATGAATAGTTGACACACATTTCACTAACTTGAGTCGCCCTTAGCAACTGCCTGGTACACCTATATAGAGGTGCCGACAGTGAGCCTGGGGTTCTTGTTTACTTACAGCTCACACTCGGTGCTGCTGATATTTCTGTGCCTCCTGAGGATTTCTGCCATGCAAACTCAACAAAAGTTTCTTCATTGACTGTGGTGAAAATACAGGAAAGATGACTTTTTTCCTTTCTCTTCTCTCCTCCACTCCACCCTGATCAAACCTAGACTGCATAAAAATGATAAAACAAAGCTAGACAAAGAGGGGTCAAAGGAGGAAAAAAGGAAGAAGGAGAAGGAAGAAAGAGGGATAAGGAAGAAAGAGGAAAAAATGTGAAAATTGAGTGTTTTGACTTGCGTACTAACTGAATTAGTGGAAGATGAGGGAGAGAAGCAGAGAGGTAGATGGACGTAGACAGCAGTGAGGAGGAGGAAGGGAGGGGTGATTGTTGCTGGAGCCTTGGAGGTTTCAAATTTCTTTTTTCTTTCGATTCTCTGCTCACATGCAGATTGAATCTTTTCCTTTCTTTTCCTCTCTCTCTTATTTTCACCAGACAGGGTGGCTTTGTGCAGATCGGCCGATACCAGTAAAGCCCCAGCATGTTGTAGGTGGCTGCTACCGACAGGAAGACTGCAGTGGAGAAAGCTACAAAGAAGAGAAACGAAGAAAGTGAAGGGATGGTGAGAGAAGGTAAGCAGCGCTGCACATGTTTTTTATTTGGAACATGGAAGGAAGAGAAGGAGGGGCTGAAAGGATGGAGGGATCTCCAGTTTCTGCTCTCTTTGTGTTCAGTTTCTGATGAGGGAGACACGCTTCAGTGTGTGTATGCTGATGATTTGTGTGTGTGTGTGTGTGTGTGTGTGTGTGTGTGTGTGTGTGTGCGATTGCGTGTGTGAAACCTGCAGCTGAAGCCCGACTTGCTGCTGATGTGAAGGACTAAATATAGCTGTGTCTGTGGGGTGTGACCACAGGATAGAGAACTGTGTGTGTGTGTGTGTGTGTGTATGTGTGTGTGTGTGTGTCACTCATAAGGCTCCCCACGCTTATAAAGACAACACACATTTGTCACCTTTCAAATTTATAGCATGTTATATTAATATTTTTTGACTCCTTTCTGTGATATTTAAAACCATGTGTGTTTAAAGTTTCTGAGGTTACAGTGTTTACTATCAGATTTTAGTATGATGGCCAGGTGAAGATGCTCCAGTTTTTTTATTTGATTGACAACCTAAAGGGATTAAGGGCAACAATATTGTTGATCCTTAATGTTCCCTATGTCGTAAAAGATGAGATTTTTTTATAATTTGAGTGCAAATATTGTGGTCTTACTGTGAACACGATGCATTTTCTTATAGATGCAAGATATGAATGAGTTGCTTATACTTAAAACATATACCATGTGTTCAGGACTTTGGTTGATCTGGACTTGTGCATTCAAGAATTCCTCTCCAGTTTCTGATTCTCTTTTATTATTCCTCTTGTTGGACTGTAAGATTATATTGTATGTGATTAATTCATCACCATGTTTACAGCTTAATTCCTATTTTTGTATAATGAATATAAGCATGTAGTCAGTTTTTGTTGTGTTTGGCTATGTGGCTGTTAATCATTTTATTGCATTACAATTATTTAATGTACTAAACTAAATTTAATTCACCTACATTGTGGTGGAGGCAGAAATTGAAAAAAAAATCTCAGAATACCAAATACCATAACTAGAGAGCATTATGTTTTTATGGGTAAAGCTGTCACTTTTTATCGCACACACCCCGCCTTCATCACTCCTGAGCTGTCAATTAGGCCGCGCACACACACAACTCACACCTCCCTCCTTGTGACTTGATGCAGTGTCAGCCATGGAAGAACTGAGGCATAAAATAGCAAAAACGGAGCTAATTAAAATCTCAGAAGAGAATGGGAGGGCTGGGCTGTGGGAGTATTTTGACTTGAAATATGATAACAAGAAGACAGGGACAAAGTAAAATAAGTGCGTTTAGCGGCTGCTGCTACTGTGTGTGTGTCTTACAGCATTATTTCCGGTTTAGACTGGGGCACAGGCTTCAAATGATGAATTTCAGTCAGGTTTATTGTTGGGTCGGGCCTCTATGTCATGAGCAGTTTAGGGGCTCGGGCTAAATTTTCAAGTCTGTCTGGACCTCAGCCTTAGTATTGGCACTGAGCTGTGTCTCTCTGGTAGCTGGCACGCTGCATGTTGGACAATCACAGAGAAAGAGATGCAGGGTATGAAATAAGACTCTGAGAAGCAGAATGCAATCCACTTATTTTCTTTAATTTCTCTTTGGAGGATTAGATGAATATTTTTGTTAGCGAACAAATGATCTTAATCATTATGTTGATATATTACAGCCACATCAGCATATTTAATTTAGATTAAAAAAAAAACAAAAAATGTTGCATAACACTAACACAGATGTAGTTTTTGTCTTCAGTTAATCACCATATTAAAATATTTGTCAACCACTTGACAGCAGCTTCCAATCCTGTAGAATTAGAGAGAGAAAGATAGAAAGAAAAATAGACAGCAAAATTTTGGTGGTGGGTGGGGCTTCTGGCCTGCTTTCTATAAGGCGCGGAGACACATATGAAAAAAAAAGCTAACATATCCTATCGAAAATTGTCACTTATTGAGCCAAGCAAGCCAAAGAAAACATACAGTGAAGTCATGTTGTCCGGCAAGCTAGTTTTGGAGAACAGGAGAAGAAAACAGGCTGCAAGTCTCATTCAAATGTTTCAGCACTGAGAACAGCAAGCAGCGCTCAAAATGTGTCATGTAATAAATTATGTTTCATAGTGGCTGTGCCTCAGGGGGAAGTGGATCATAGACTCACTGGAAGATCAAGGCTTTGATCCCCATGTCCTCCAGTTAGCATGATGTTACCAAACCCCAAATTACTGGCTGTGCCATCCATGTGTGCATGAATGCCTTAGCCACCAGTGTGTGGATGGGCGTGCAAATGGCTTAATGTGACAAGTTGTGTGAAAGCACTTTGAGCGGTTGGAGGACTAGAAAGGTGCAATACAAATTTGTACATACATTTGTTACTTCTATATGGAAGCCCTAAGCGGACGTGTTTTTTTTTTTTTTTTACAAGCCGTTTTCTCGATATAACGAGATATTATCTCGTTATAACAAGATATTATCTCATTATCTCGAGAAAACGGAGTTTGTTTTCCTGAGATATTATCTCGTTATCTCGAGAAAACGAACTTTGTTTTCCCGAGATATTAAGTCGTTATCTCGAGAAAACGAACTTTTTTTTGTTTTTTCTTTATTGAATGAACGTCAGAAGAAGAAATGGCGGGTGGATGATGTGACAGCAGGTGCCGTGCGGTGTTCAGCGCGGACAAATGCGCAAGGTAAGATGATTATTACAGGAACACATCACCCAAATTCATCAGTAATCTTAACTAGATTATTATACTGTTGCTCCGGTGCTTTTTGGTACGTGCAGGTTCTCGCCCCTGCACGCATTTGTCCGCGCTGAACACTGCACGGCACCTGCTGTCACATCATCCACCCGCCACTTCTTCGTCTGACGTTCATTCAATAAAGTTTAAAAAAACAAACCAAAAAACAAAGTTCGTTTTCTCGAGATAACGACTTAATATCTCGGGAAAACAAAGTTCGTTTTCTCGAGATAACGAGATAATATCTCAGGAAAACAAACTCCGTTTTCTCGAGATAACGAGATAATATCTTGTTATAACGAGATAATATTTCGTTATATCGAGAAAACGGCTTGTAAAAAAAAACACGTCTGCTTAGGGCTTCCGTACTTCTAGGCTGGATTACTGTAACTCCCTATTATCCGGTTGCCCCAATAAATCTCTCAGGTCTCTCCAACTGGTGCAGAACGCTACTGCACGTGTTCTAACGGGAACCCAGAAAAGGGATCATATTTCTTCTGCTGTAGCTTCCTTGCACTGGCTCCCTGTAAAGTCCAGAATTGAATTTAAAATCCTCCTCCTTACTTACAAAGCTCAAAATGGTCAGGCTCCATCCTATCTGTCGCAGATCAAAGTTCCCTACCAACCCTCAAGATCACTGCACTCGCAGGGCTACTTGTGGTTCCCAAAGTCACCAAAAGTGGAATGGGAGCCAAAGGCTTCAGTTATCACGCTTCTCTTTTATGGAACCATTTTCCAGTTTTGGTCAGGGAGGCTGACACCGTTTCCACCTTTAAGGGTAGACTTAAGACCTTCCTCTTTGATAAAGCTTATAGTTAGGGCTGGCTCAGGTTTCCCTGGACCAGCCCCTAGTTAGGCTGAAATAGGTTTAATCTGCAGGGGGACTTACTGAGCTGAGCTCCCTTTTCCTTCTCTTGCTCCCTACATATGCACTTATGTCTGTTTACTGCATTACGCTAACTCCGTTGCCTCTCTGGGGCATCTCTGCTCCCTTGTTTCCTAGTTTTCCCGGATCCTGGCTGCAATCTTGGCTGCGCCTGATCACGGTGATAGCTTTGCTGGTGCTGTGACCCTGCCTTTGGTTGTGCTTGTGCTGTGGCTGCACTGATACTTTACCCCCGACTCCCCCTGATCGTGGTTTTGGTTTTGCCGTTGCTATGGTCCTGTTTGAAGCTACGCCTGACTTGACCTTCTACAAGGTCAAGTCAAGCATCTCTCCCTCTCTCTTTCCCTCTCTCTTTCTCTTTTCTTTTTGTCATTATTGTAGTTTGACTTTTATTTACGACATCTATTGCACATCTGTCTGTCCTGGAAGAGGGATACCTCATGATCCTCTGCCGCTCTTCCTGAGGTTTCTTCCATTTTTCTACCCCCGTTTCAGATGCTCTTTTTGGGGAGTTTTTTCTTTGGTGATGTGAGGGTGTAAGGGCAGAGGGATGTCGTATGCTGTAAAGCCCTGTGAGGCAAACCCTGTTTTGTAATAATGGGCTTTATAAATAAAATTGACTTGACTTAACTTGGCTTGTCTCTGGCTAAGTGTTTGAGTGTCTCTTTCTGTGTATCCACTCATCTCATCTCTTAATCTGTTTAGACACAGACCAATGTATTTCTTCTTAGACTACGTTTAAGATGACAAAAATGACAATAAAATTACCTTGTACCTTGTACCTTGTATATATGGATGCTTCAGATTCATATTTTATCATGTATCATGATCAGATCATGTAAATTATATTTACACTTAAGATATGGCGGGGTGATAAAACAATAATATTGATCAGGAAATAACGTTTCCTTGATTGAAATATGAGACCTAGTTGATAGAATTTCAATAGAACGAATTCCAACCATGTTTTGACAGACAATGATAATAAGAATAGTGCCGCGGCGAACCAAATGCAGTGAACAACTCTGAATCTCGAATATAGCTGAGTGTTTGACAACTGAGTCATATGTGCTTCCACAGCAATTCATTATTGTGCATCAATCAGCTGATGGTCCGATGGCAGTGAGACAGACAGACAAAAAGTATCTGAAACAGCCAAATTATCAGAGGTAGAAAGTGACTTCTTTAGACATCTACAGACTATGTTACGCCGTGAAATGTCTGATTTCTCTGCAGCTTTCCTAAAACAATTGCAGTGCATGCTGTAGTGTTTACAGGTGTTTTGTTTTGTTGATTTATTAATTTTGCATTGAAATTGCAGGGGCAATTTAAAATTGCAAATGTAGTTGTGACGCTGTCATGGATTTGATTCTTATTATTATGAGCTTTCAGTGTTTGACACAAAATTACATTCTATTTGTGATGTTCGGGAGGGGCATTAACACCTGACCATTGATGCTGTTTGACTCTGCGCAGTAAGAACTAGCTCAGAACTGCCAACCCTGAACACATGTTTTGAGTACCCCTTGAACAACCTTGATGGCTCAGATACGAATCACGGCTGTTTGCACTATGAATAATTGTACTGTAGTCTGCATGCTTTACTGCACATCAATTGCCTACATGCAGCAGTCACACCGAGTAAAACATGAGGGATACACTGATATGAAAACCAATACCTATAATACCAGTGACTGATTTTTTTTTTTTCACAATATAATCAACACATGCCTGTTTGTGCATTTGTCTTTTACCTGTCTAAACATAATTGACCAAGGATCACACACTAACCTACCACTCTTGCTGAATTTACACTTTATAGTATGTTGTTTAATTATCCATCCATCCATTTTTTACCGCTTATCTGGGGTCGGGTCACGCGGGCAGCAGCCTAAGCAGCGAAACCCAGCCACTTCGTCCAGCTCTTCCTAGGGGATCCCGAGGCGTTCCCAGGCCAGCTAAGAGACATAGTCTCTCCAGCGTGTCTTGGGTCTTCCTTGGGGTCTCCTACGGGTGGGATGTGCCCGGAACACCTCACTAGGGAGGCAACCTAGTTAGATGTCCGAGCCACCTCATCTGGCTCTTCTCAAAGTGGAGGAGCAGCGGCTCTACTCCAAACTCCTCCCAGATGACCGAGCTTCTCACCCTATCTGTAAGGGAGAACCCAGCCACCTTACGAAGGAAGCTCATTTCAGCTGCTTGTAACCGTGATCCCCCAACAACTGAGCTCCTAGGATCATTGGGACAACACGATAAGGTGGTAGCTCAGTGTTGTTTACAATTCAACAATAATCAAACCTTAAGCCAATTTCATTTTTGAAAATATATTTTAAGCTAATTTTAAAGAATGATGACAATGCAGGGATGATGATGACAGTGATTTTAATTTTTAAAATGACTTGCCTGTCATTTAAAATCCAGAGAAACATTTTAAAAATGTACACAAGAAAAAAATTATATAATTTGTTTTGTATTTTTTGTTCCTTTCATCCTTATTTCTTACTTTCGTACTTCTTACCTTTACCTCATATCTTAATCTCCAAGCCAAGGACTGATACAGAAAACTGACACAAGTGCACTGTCCTTTACCCTCACCCAACCCCAACTGCATGGCTCCAGCTGATCGGCTGATCAGGCATTCACTCCTGACCATAGGAGTGGTCAGGAGTGGTTTGTTTCTGTTGAGCACTGGCCTGACAAACATTCAATGACAGACAGAGAGAGACACAATTGCAGACACAATTTAACATTTTTTTTAAAATTAATCTATATACAAACTGATATATTATTGTGTAATGTTTATTTTATGTGTTATGCTTTGGCAACACTATATATATATACATATATATATATATATATGCAAAAATTGAAATTGAGAGAGATAAGGAGGTTGGTTGACAGCAAATGAGATAAAGAGAGAAAGCCCATGATAGAGATAGAGCATATATCAACCAGACTGAGGGGACTGAATAAGCTGAGTGTTGCAGTTCTTAGGCAGCAACTCTGTGTGTGTGTGTATGTGTGTGAGTGTTTGTGTGCGTGCGTGTGTGTGTGTGTGTGTGTGTGTGTGTGTGTGTGTGTGTGTGTGTGTGTGTGTTTGTGCGGGGGAGAGAAAGGGAGAGAGGGAGAGAGAGGAGAGGGAGGATGAGACATGTGAAGAAACAAGCAGAGAGAGAGAGAGGCATGCGGTCTGAAGGAGACAGAAGAGGACTGTGTATCTCTCTTCTCTGCTCCATCTGTCCAGCTGCTATCTACCTCTCTATCTGTCTCTCCATCTCCCCTCCATCCATCCGTCTGTCCCTACTGTCTCCTGCACTGTTGTTACATGACTGATCCAGGGGAGGATGTTGAAGTTCCGTGTGGACAGAAGAGTGAGGTAGGTGCAGGGAGAAAGGAGGAAGTGACACGCGGGGCTAGAGTACGGACAACATGAGGAGGAAATGGAGAGGAGGAGGGGAGGCTGATGGAGGAGTGGACAGCTTGGAGGTCAGACATGACTGCAATGCAGTGCCACACAGGGAAGCCATAAGCTCTGCTGTGTATGTATGGCTGTTATGTGTGCTTTGTGTACAGTGATTTTTAGTTATAGCGTGTGTGTGTGTGTGTGTGTGTGTGTGCTTGAACCATGTGACTCAGTGTGGTGTTGTGTGTCTGGCTGGTGTCTTCTACAGTGGTGCAGTGCTAAATCAGGATCAGGAATTTAGAGGTGTTTTGTTAGTTTTGTTTTTATATTGCTGGTGACATACATTCCTTTCCTTTATGTTTTCTTCTTTTCAACTTCACCACACATTACCTGACAGTCAGCCAGTACAATGAGTATGCCATATAATGGTGATGCAGTACTGGTTTCTATAGTTGGCACATCTTTTTAGCAGAAGTTGATCATCTTACCTACAATACTCACATGTAGGGCTAAAATATTTGAAGAAAAATCTAATTAGAAAAAGTCACACCAATTTGACAAAAAAATACAGTGGGAATGTTAATTACTTTTTTCACTACCAGTTAAAAAAAAAGGAACTCAAGGTCTACTTACAAATTTTTGGAAGATCTTTCAACAGCATCACATGTTATTGACTGATGTGATTCATTTACATTATAGTATGTACATTTCATAGTTTTCTTCGGGGGAAAGCTTCAGAAGCTAAAAGTGGATATTTGGTATGCGTTTCGGTATGCAATTTTTTGCTTTTCCGTTGTAAAAAGTTGTGGATGGTACCTTTGGACCCGTCCCCATTTTTGCCTCTGCTTAGAGTAACTAGCACAGACATCTGGTACCAAAAGGTGGAGCTAGACACACTGCAGTCATTTGATTGTTCAGTAGAGAATCAACATTCAGTATGTTTCCATGCACAGTGTAGTGGAGCTGCGGTTATAGCTCGATTGGGCCATTTAACTGGACCACTGTCACCGCTTCACTTGCCAGGCTTTATGACCTATACTATAGTCAGACACCAGCAGACGATCCAGATCGAAAAGTTACACTTTGGGGGAACTGTCATGTCGTTCATCTTCATACACAGTTTGTGATGGGACCCAGTGATGTTCTGGGTAGTTTCAATCACCCGCTGTACAGCCTTCCTGTCCTGGGCAGTGCACAAACCATGCCAGTTGGTGATTTTTCAAGTCAGTATGCTTTCTATTGCTCCTCTTTAGAAGTTAACCAGCATTTTGTTCTGGAATTTAGCCTTCCTAAGTTTCCATAGGAAGCAGAGCCTTCTCTGTACTTTTTTTAATCAGGGTGGTGATGTGTGATAAAGATAGGTTCTCAGTGATTGTAACTCCAAGGAACCTATAGCTGTTCACCTGCTCCACCTCAGCGCCACTGATGTAGACAGGGGTGTGTTTCTCTGCCTCCGTCTTTCTAAAATCAACAATCAGCTCCTTGATTTTGCTGACGTTGAACAGTAGGTTCTTCTCTGTGCACCACTCTGCAGGATTGGTGATTTCCTCCCGGTATAAACTAAGGCACAAATCAAACAAAATATTTGCACACTGTATTAAAAATTCACGAAAAGTTTCAATGTAACACATACTAATTTTTCAAATCATCATCACAGAACAGATAAAACAATATAAAGACACAACCATATTCATCTCTAAGGTGATTTGTGATCTGCTTGATTGAAAGACAATCCACTCTCAGGCTGAGACAATCAGATCGGGACAGTCAGAGCAGAGCTGACAGGCAGTCTCTGATGATCCCAAACGAGGGACAGAGCATTTTTCCATGAAAAGAAAACAGTAGAGTTCTCGTGATGTGCATTCATGAGTGTACAGTGTGAACAGGAGGGGGCTGAGCGCACAGCCCTGGGGGGCTCCGGTGTTGAGCATTAATGTAGAGGAGGTATGACTCTGTGTGGTCCACATGTGAGGAAGTCCAATATCCACTTATCCAAAATCTTGGGATTTTTGTGGTTAATAAACTGAATTTTAAGTGACACACTGAGGCACTGTGTACAAAAAAGGCCATCAACGCTGTCTTACCTTAGGAAACTTAAATGTTTCATGTTAACGAGTCCCTGATGATCTTAATTGTTTGTCTTGACCTTCTCTCTTCTCTGCTGCTTTGAAAATCTCAACACCAAGTTCAAAAATGATCTAAATAGATTAAAAATGAGTAGTAAATAGTATCTTGGGTGTTCAGCAGAGTTCGTTATCTGACCAGTGCCTCAAGCAGACAGGAAGAAATGCTAAAGCCATCCTTTCCGACAACTCCAACAACTTATTCTGCGAATTTGAGCTTTTACCTTCTGGCTCTCAGATGAGATTTTCCCCTATTAAGAGTAACACATAGTACTCCTTCATCCTCTTAGCTATTTCTGTTTTGAATGCACAGCAGGGGAAGAGTCAATCTGAGTACTGAGGCTGGTGGTTATTCTTAATATATTTATGTAATGATTGTTGGTGATGGTGATGATGATGATGTTGACAGTGAAAATTATAATTATAATGGTTGGAATGATGATGGTTGTTGGCCATGTGTTAAAAATGTCTACAGATCGCCTACCAAGGGTGTTTTATGTTGTAAACCATGTCATGGTGGAAAGATGTTGATCTTGTAATCCATTCTACCCATCCTCCAAGGTTACTAAGACTTCATTTATCCTTATGTACTTTGACGGTGCTAAATCATCCAGTTTGCACTGTAAATGTTTTTGACATCGAAATGGCTGTATTCCAGTGTCCATTCTTGTTTCAGCTCACTGTATCCCCCCAACACCACCCCCAGCCACCACATTTTTCATGCCTTTAATGTATTTTTATACTTGTTGTTTTGATAGACACAGGAAGCTACTGTTATGTACTACGGTCCAATCAGCTAAGTTTTATGATATTGATAAGAATCTTGATATATAGAGACATCTAAATGTCAGTAACAAGTGACCACTTCCTGTGTCATTGTGAAACATAGAAATTTGACGCCTTGCCATGGCCACGCCATTCAACAAAACCTTAAAAACTTTGCCATGTAGCACTGCCCAGGTCTTTAGATTGTACTTCCCAAATATGGAGTGGATCCACAAAAATTTCCAGGAGGAGTTTGTTAAAGTACAATGCCTGAAAATGGCTCATAATAGAAAGACATATTGCAAATTGTGTACCGTAACTATGTTGCTGTATGTCATAGACTGCACCATGTAAATTTCATGTAAGTTGGATGATTTTTACATTGTGCCACATCAGGCTTACCTTCTGTTGTCACAAGATGGGGCTGTAAATTCAAAATACGATGCTCATTTCATCATTGCTGGAATGACTGTGTTAAAACATCTGGCAGGGTTGTGGCTTGCTACATGTGCTAACTGAGATGTGGGAGACTATCCTGACAGTCTCGAGCTGTGCAGCTGCCCTGTTTGTCCTCCAGCGGATACAGTATGCACATCCCGCTGCTCGATGTGTTCAGTTTATTCAATAGTTGCTTCTATGTAGGTTTGTAGGTTATCATTGAGCAGGCAGCCATCACCATGCCAGAATGTGTCTCACACTGGGTGGCACACACAAACACACACACACACATACTGGTTTATATGGTCCTGCCAGACTATTTCGCCAAACAAGCCTGACGGTGGTTTAGGTGGACTACCCTTTCTCTAGGTCCTAGAGCTACGGAAGTAAGATTGAATAACTCTGAAAAAAAATTCAGGTCACTTTAGCTTTCCTATACACCCCTCAGAATGTGATACACACCCACCTGATTCTATTGTTGTTGAGGCAGACATTCATAATATGTGACTTATAAGAACCAAACAAAAACTATTGGGACTTTAAAAGGACAGTGATGTCACTTTTAAATCCCCCCTCATTAACATAATACACATTGACCTGACTGCAACAAGCATTAAAAGAACAGGGCATTTATTTTCATTTTTGTACTGTATAAAGCTGAACAATTACCATAATGTGGTGGTGACACTGACTCTAGTGCTCAGGGAGCTTTGCTCCACACTGCCCTGCATGTACAGGTACACTACATTTGGTTCTTTTACTACCAAGTAGTGGTAAAGCATCCACAATGCTTGGTGTGAGTAGGACTGAAACCTCTCTGTCTCTTTTTACCCATGATTTCAGTTTATCTGAAATAGTTGCACAGTCTTTGTTCAGTCCTTAACAACTCCATGGCAACATCTTCATGGAACTTTCTCCAGGAGTTTTTAATTAAACACCATGATTTGTGCAAGAATGTCTTCAGCAAGAGTATAATTCTGAGTGAAGGCCTCCTCCTTCAACCTGTAAAGGCACTTTCTGCAGATTTTCTTGAGGCAACAATGAGGGATCCCAACATCTTCTGTGAAGGGCAATGTTGATGGCTTGTTGTACTTTGCATCACTCACTGGTTCAGGGCACTGTAAGACACCAGCTCAGACAACTAGGAGGTGCACAACTTCTTGAATATGTCAATGGACCTTATCAGTTATTAATATCCTGGCTTTTCTTTTGATGAGTCTTTCTCGCAATTCACTGTAACAGATATTTCAGCAGTGTTGGGAGCCTAGTCAGCATTGACTTTTTCAGTATTTAACTGAGGCCAACATCCTTCTATAACCTTAACCAAGTATTTTAAGGTGCCCAAACTGAACCCCAGAAAATGATTTAGCACTGCAGTTGCCAGTAGCAGATAGTGTAGGAAAATATAATGTGCCTGGGAAAAAAAAACTTTGCAAAATGCTTTTCATTGTTTCAAAAATGTGAACTATATACAGTATATGTAAACACAAAATTGTTGTAGGCTATGTGAACATGCTTTTTTTTATTTGATTTTACTCTATTGTGTTGTGATTATGTTTCAGAAAGTCAGAGATGATTCAGTTCAAACCAATGACTTGATTGCTGTGACTATTTATCAGAAACCATACTGCCATCAGCAGAAAGCAGAAGGCCTGTTTGCAAAAACTAAGGGACTTCACAAGTGTGTTTGTTTGCATGTGTGTGCATGTGTGTGTAAAAAAAGAGATAAGACTGTACAGTATGTGCATGAGAAGGCCACACAGACAGTCCATACATAAACTGGGCCAAATGCCAAATGAAAGACGCACACACCCACTCACACACATGTTCAGAGCTGTGGCTTACAGAACAGCATCATGTTAGTCGGAAGCCCTGAAGTTAGCTGAGGATTCTGCATACTGTTAAGTACATTAAGGGAGGACTGAGCTGATGCAGGCAGAGATTGCAGTGTCTGGTGTTACATCAGCTGGTGGATCAGCTGAGTGTGTGATGTCCTCAGTGACTGGTCATTAGGGTCAAACTCTGAACTCATTTCTGCTGCTGCGTAGTATGCCATATTTTACGTCACCATATCCTCAACAATTACAAAAAACCTGGAACACGAACACTCAAGATCTATCTTTTGCCTCCCATATAAAACAAACTTCTAGGACTGCTTTCTTTCACTTGTGTAACATCGCAAAAATTAGACATATCCTGTCCCAAACAGATGCTGGAAAATTAGTACATGCATTTGTTACTTCTAGGCTAAATTACTGTAACTCCCTATTATCCGGTTGCCCCAACAAATCTCTTAGGTCTCTCCAACTGGTGCACAACGCTGCTGCACATGTTCTGACGGGAACCAAGAAAAGGGGTCATATTTCTCCTGTTTTAGCTTCTTTGCACTGGCTCCCTTTAAAATCCAGAAATTTAACTGAAAATCCTCCTCCTTACTTACAAAGCTCTAAATGGTCAGGCTCCATCCTATCTGTCTCAGCTCATAGTTCCCAACCAACCCTCAGGATCACCGCGCTCTGAAAACACAGGGCTACTTGTTGTTCCCAACGTCTCCAAAAGTAGGATGGTAGCCAGAGCTTTCAGTTATCACGCTCCTCTTTTATGGAACCATCTTCCAGTTTCAGTCAAGGAGGCAGACACCGTTTCCACCTTTCAGGGTAGACTTAAGACCTTCATCTTTGATAAAGCTTATAATTAGAGCTGGCTCAGGACTTTCTATGATACACTGAGCTCCGTTGCCTCTCTGGAACATTCCTGGTCCCTTGTTTCCTAGTTTTCCTGGATCCTGGCTGCAATCTTGGCTACGCCTGACTGTTGTGATAGCTGTGTTGGTGCTGTGACCCTGCCCTGGGTCGTGCTCTTGCTGTGGCTGCACTAATACTTTACCCCCGGCTCGCCCTGATCATGGTCTTGGTTTTGCCGTTGCTGTGGTCCTGTCAGAGGCTACGCCTGTGTTGTGGATCCTGGTTGCGCTGATGCCGTGATCCTGCTTGATGTGACCTTCTACAACTATTATTATGAGTCACTCCTCCACTATCAATATACGTATGCATGGGACTTTTATCGACACCCACAATATTTGCACATAACATAGCATGCTATCATAGAGTGCATTTAGTAATGTTACATGTTATCATTATTGTAATGCATTTGTTACTATTATTGCTGTTATTTTTTCCCCCCGTTATAGGGGTTCTTTTGGGGAATTTTTCCTTAGGCGATGTGAGGGTCTAAGGGCAAAGGGATGTTGTATTCTGTACAGCTCTCTGAGGCTAACTGTGTTGGTTTTGTAATAATGGGCTTTGTAAATAAAATTGACTTGACTTGACTTGACTTGACTTGACTTGACTTACACAATGGAATTATGTCTAAATATTTAACATACTAACACCATCAGTTTTGATCAGCCAGATATAGTCAATTGGTAATTGTGCAAACTGTTAATAATTGTATCTACCCATTTGCAAAGATGTGCTAAGGCATTTGCAATTTGTTGGAAGGAATCAGAAATTCAAGTCTGTTAAGAACAAGTGTCCAGTGTTTTGGGGGTTTGCACATGTTGTTGTGAGAATATTAATTCCCACTGGAGATATAAACCAAAGCAATAGAGAAAAATGTAAATTGTAATTATATTTATTCTTGCCTCCTGAAGAGAGAATTATGATTGACATCTTTTACATATTGTGTTGATCCATGTCCTTTGTGTCTGTTTCCAGTCAACATGACCCCAGTGGACCAGCTGGACCAGCAGTGAGCCCGATCCAGCTGGAAGAGCCTTCAACAATACACTCCTTTCTGCAGTAAGCTTACCAGCAGTAATATGCTACATTTATTCACACCTACCTGCACACATACAATCCACAAATCCTAGATTTATTCGACAACAGGCAACATTCTGCCAGCTTTCGATGTAGTACCTTTACCGTTTTTAACACAGACAGTACTACTATATGTGGTCGGGGTTGTTGTCACTCACTGCTCCTTCCAGCAGCACTCGCCGTATTTCCTTGTTCAGCTGTGATACAGAGTGTTTATCATCCTCAGAACTGGGCTCCGTGGTGACATTTTCCAGAACAAAAGAGAACAGGCTAGAGTCTCTCTCAGTGGGATATTCTTAAATAATATGGTTTGCGGTTTGTACATTTAGTCTTTGCCAGGCAAGAGCAGGGGTTTAGTACTGCTGGAGCAAACAGGAACAAAGCTCCAGCATGGTCTTTGTTTTTCTTTTCCTCCAAGTAAAGATTAGAATATATGCAGGTCACATTGTCATGCATTTTTAAAATGCTTGAAGATCCGCAACACTGAAAATGAATGTCCTCCAAGAGAGACAATAAAAACAGATGGGGTGGTTAAATTTGTCATAAATTTGAAATTTAATGTGTGTTGATGGGTTCATGTCTTCATCTAATGCATTGAGTAACATTACACGAAAACGTTCCACCTGAGAGTTGCCGACAGACGGCCCAGTGAATTTAATGATTTTTTTCTCAGTCTCCAGCTGCTGCTAGAGGCTGATAACATCCTTTCATTTTATAGTTAGTGTTTACTTATATATGGAAAAGCAGCCACAGCTCAGCTCTGAGCACAGAATGTTTACTGACCAGTCAACGGACTGCAGGGCTTCTATTTAACCATTTTTGTGAAACTGGCGTGCAGCATATAAAGCAATGCAAAGAATGTACCTGAACCTACGTTCAAAGATGAAGTCTGAACCCAGTACAAAATGATGTGGATTTAATGATATTTCTCATTCCAAATATTTTCTTAATCTCACTTTGGACTGACAACCAGAAACTTGCAATTTTAGGGCATGACCGCATAAGATGGCTGTTGTGGTGGTGTGGGATCCGTGGATGGGGGAGGACCCACGAGCAAACACTCAGACGGGATTAAGGAGTAACAAAGAATGTTTTTAATTAGAATAATGTAATGGAAGGGAATGGTAGTGGGGGAAGGGAGCCGGGGACCATGTGAGCAAGGATGGCAGGTGAGGCTGGTGATAGTGCAGGCAGCGATGGCAGATGAGGTTGGTGAGGTGGAGGGTGGTGAAGATCCCGAGACGGTGACTGAACACAAAGGCGAGGGGCTAGGTGGTGAGGCGCTGGGGCTTGGAGACGAGAGGCATTGGAAAAAACACAAAAAGGCACAATGAGCAAAAATCCAAAAAGCACAAGAGCGAATCAAAAAAGCGAAGAGAATCTCAAACTAAGATGGCCGATCTACTACATGTGAAGCTGGCAATAATCTGGCGCCGAGGAGAGGTGAAGCCGGAGTATTTAAACTGTGAGGAGATGATTGCAGATGAGGCGCAGGTGAGAGAGTGTGCCCAATGCTCCAGCACCCAGAAGCCACGCCCAGCCCCTGCAACACAGAAAGACAGACAGACAACCCAAGCATACACACAGACAGTCCCAAACACTCACAAGCTGTCACAATAATCACAAACACCACAGCTCTAAGTACCACAGCTATTTTTACAGTTCCAACATGACAAGCACATGGGATCATATTTACATTGAACAGCTGGGGTTGCATGCAGTCTGTGAATGATTTTGTATTATGGCTCATAGGATTTGTTAAAACATGCAATTTTCTTTGCATTGAACAAAATGTTTCTCCATATCTCATCATCCAGGTGGGACCTAAAATCTTCACTCTAGGCTGTTTTGCTGTTAATAGCAGGGATTTTAACAAACATTTGACCATAAATATAACATATCATTTTCTTCTTGCAAAAAGAATCTTTAAACAGTATTTTTTTTAGGTTGATTCATTTTCAAACAACTTTTACATATTGGTATAGATTAATAGAACTGAACTGAATGAATAGATGAATAGAACTACTAAGCTGTATAAAGCGAAAGTATTGTGTTTGAGGGAGACTGATGGGGCGCTCCACGTTGTGCGACCCAGCAGGATACCCAGCCTTACGCAACAAGTTTTTAGTTGCTTGTAGCTGGTGGTTTAAAGTTGTTTATCTGTTTTAACTAGGATGTGTGAGTGAACCTGTCAGTGCTTTAGGAATGCAGACTTTGGGGACTGTAGTAAAGTTTTTCGCACTGTTTTGTGTGTCAGTGGTACTACTTCACTTTCTCGGCTGTCACACTGTGAATGGACATGGCATGTCAGGGAGAGTCCCTCTCAGCTGTGAGTTCATCCTATCCTTACAGACGTCCAAAGTCGGCGATGTCCCTGCAAACATCCCAACGGAGCTTCGTAAGCCAGCTAAGGGTGTTCGGAAATGGGGTGGGATTTGCCGAAGACTTAAGAATCTCCGGCTTGACAACCATCTTAAGCCGCCACCTCTTCCCACTGTCCTGCTGTCAAATATGCAGTCTATCCGGCACAAAATAGATGAACTGGAGGCGAGCACCAAGTTTCAATGGGACACTTGTCTCCTTGCGTTAACAGAAACATGGCGAAGCGAATTGGTCCCAGACCTGGACCTGGAGCTAAGTGGGTTTCGAAGCCCTATTTGCCTGGACCGGTCTCCAGAGACTACCAGGAAGAGTCGGGGAGGAAGAGTATGTTTCTATGTGAACCAAAAGTACTGTAAAACCGTTGTGGTCAGGAAGAGGATATGTACGGCTGAGGTGGAGCTACTGTCTATCTTTCTCCGCCCCTTCTACCTGCCTCACGAATTCCAGCAACTGTTTTACACTTTAGTATACAGTCATCCGCAAGCCAGTTATAAGCCAGATGTCATGCATAATCTGGACTCGATATGCCCAGATGCACCTAAACTTATCCTTGGGGATTTTAATCACTGTAAACTTGATAAATCTCATATTTATGAGCAGAATGTCACCTATGCAACAACACGGAAGAACTCTACACTGGATCTGTGTAATGGCTCAGTCAGTGGAGCTTACAAGTCCTTGCCTATGCCTTGTTTTGGTGCCTCTTACCACAACAGTGTTATGTCTGTGTACAAACCTTGCTTCCAACACCTCAAACGTGAGGAAAGGACAGTAAAAATATAGTCAGAAAGCAGCATTTTCTCTCTTCAGGCGTGCTTTGATTGTACAGAGTGGCAGTATTTCTATGATGCTTGTGAGGATGCTAATGGACTTACAGAGACAATATCCTCCTACATTACCTTCTGTGCGGATGGTTATCCCTACTAAGGAGATATTTACTTAACCAAATAATAAGCCCTGGGTCACAAAAGAACTAAAGTCAGACATCAACAAAAAGAAAAGGCTTTTCTACTCTGGTGACCCACTAGAGATAAAGGCTGTCTCCAGGGAGGTAAAGGTGGAAATAAGGAAGGCAAAAAATTGAACATCAGTTTAGTAGTGGAGACCTAAGAGCGGCCTGGAGCGGAATTAAGCCCATGGCATCCATTAACCAGTCCACTAGAACTAAGCATCTTGTCACAGTCATTGGTGTGAGTGATAATGACTTGGCAGATGTTTTTAATCATTTTTCTCTCGCTGGGAAAGAACTGATTTCCTTGGTAATATTTCCATGTTGAGAGAGTCCCTTGTTAATCATTTGGTCCTGGTGATAGCCCAGGAAACAGTCACATCTTTGTTTAGTTAACATTAGGAAGGCTGCTGGCCCTGACCTAATCTGTGGATGCACACTGCGTCACTGTGCTGTCCAGCTCAGTGACGTGTTCACTCATCTTTTTCAGATGTGTACTGATAGTGGTGAGATTCCATCTATTTGGAAAACAACAACAATAATTCCTGTGCCAAAGTCAAATAAACTGAGGGATTTGAATGATTTTAGACCAGTGGCTCTGACATCTTTGGTGATGAAAAGATTTGAAAAAATATTAAAAAAGGAAGTCATCTCTTTAATTCATTCGTATCAAGCTTGGAAAAGTGTGGATGATGCCAAGCTTTTTATTTTAGACAAAGTCTATAGGCACCTTGAAAAACCAAGATCTCATACCAGACTTTTATTTGCTGACTTTTCATCAGCTTTTAATAAAATGCAGTCTCATATTTTAGTTGAGAGACTTTTAAATTGCCTGGTCAGATTTTATTGTTGCTCTCAAATTTTTTAACAAACAGAGTCCAGCGGGTTTTAGTGAATGGTCACATGTCCAAGCTTTTAATGTCCAACACTGGTTCTCCTGAGGGCTGTGTCCTTTCCCCCCTGCTTTTATCTTGTGTCTTCTAGCTGTAGGGCTAGCCAAGAGAGAGGCTATCTGGTCAAGTTCTCAGATGATACAGCTCTGCTGTCTCTTCTTCAGGGTTCTGAGTCAGGCCATGGGGATGCTTTATTGATGTTTGTTAAATGGTGTGATGACACCTTCCTTGACCTTAATATCCATAAAACTAAAAAACTGATAATTGATTTTAGAAAGACCGGCCAGGGGCCTTCACCTGAAGCTAGCATCATCCATGGTGGAAATTAAGAAACTGTTGACTCCTACAAGTACCTTGGAACTGTGTTTGACTCTGACCTGAAGTTTGTTCAGAATACAGAGTCAATAGTTAAATGTGGATCCACTTGTTGCGGAAGTTGAAGTCTTTTAGTGTTTCTGAGGGCATCCTATCTTCATTATCTTCATTATCATTCTTTTATTGAAAGTCTTTTCACATTTTCTTTCATTTACTGGTTTAATGGATTGTCTGTAAAGGACAGGAACAGCCTGAACCAGATAGTTAATGTCTGCTCCAAGATTATTGGAGTACAGCTCAAGTACCTCAGCTCCCTCTGGAAGAAACATGTGGTCCAGAAAGCCAATGGAATAATAGATCAGCCTGGGCGGTGCTACCATGCACACCCCAAGGAAAACAAACAGATACTCATTTATCCCTTCAGCTATCAGGCTGCTAAATGCTGAGAAATGAACTGGAACTGATTGGTGGCAGAATTTGAGTTTCAGTGTGTTTTACTTCTTAATGCATCTTTGACATTGTATTTATTTTATTTCTTGTTGATTCTGCTGAAGGTGGTTGTCTGTATGCTGCAGTGAATGTCTTGCATTTGTTCGTTTTTGTACCTAATTGTCTGGATTGTTTTAACGAAGCAGGGTAAGTATAAACTGAATTGTCCTTCGGGGATCAATAAAGTGGCCTGATTCTGATTCTGATTCTGAATTCAGTCCTGAGCTGAGAAAAAGATTTGAGTCCCACCTGAAAAGAGATCTTGTGATTTAGAAATACCAGCATCCTGCTATACTTTAAAACCCACATTTGAACAAGACTGTGCAAAATCAGGATTACATAAAATAGGTGCCAAAACTGAGTACTGATTATAATGTGTACATACTTGAAATGTCTACGTACTTGATTCCATGTTTTGAGAGTAGTTCTAACAATAAAATGATCTCATTCCTTGTAGTGAGATTGCATTATTTATAAATGGAATGTCCTTAAGAGCCGACTCACATCCAGAATTTTCCAAATCCAGCATTTTAGAATTAGGGTTGCAAATGAGATATATCACTGAATGGATATTCAGTGATATATCTAACTCATTTGTGACGCCCAGTGATAGTACATTAATTTGGGTAGAGCTAATCCCCCTTTATCCACTGGTAACTACAGTTTCTCCAATTTAAGTCTGGGGTGTTTACCTTGCCACAAAAAATTACAAATCATGCCATGTAGTGATGTGAAAAACTTAATTGGAACATAATTGGGAATTGGATATATAATAACCTTGGTAAATCATTCATCTTTATACTTGAAACCCATCCAAATAATGATATAGACAAAGGGCTCCTTTTTTAAGATCTTTTCTAATTCCCTTCACCATTCTGTCTTAATTCATTTTTACTATATCATAGAAATTACAAGAAACATAAATGCCTAAATATCTAAACACATTAGGAGACAATCAAAGGAATATATCTTGATAAGTCAAAACACCTCAAATTCCCCATTGGCTGGGGTGACCTCTATTTCACTTGGTAGAGTGTGCGCCCCATATTGGTCAGGCTTCTGCAGTGGCCTGGGTTTGAGTCCTGCCTGTTGCCCTTTGCTGCATGTCATTCCCCCTTCTCTCTTGCACCTTCTCTGTCTATCTTAAGCTGTCCCACCAATAAAGGGAAAAATTCCCCCCAAAATAATCTTTAAATATAATTCCATATGGGTAGAGCCAGTGATTTCCCGTAATGGGCTTTATAGTATGAAAACACCCCAAACTCATTGATTGTCTGAATAACAGCTGGGACTGAGGACTTGGAATTATTCAAAAAAAGAAGAACATTGTCTGCATATAAAGAAAAGAAATATTTTTTCCTTTTGTATTTTTTTCCTTTCCAAGACAAATTTCTCCCAAGGGAGACAATAAAGGCTAATGTTAATCCCTTAATCTTTGTCTGAATCTGATTACTGTAGTGTTGGATCTAATCATCTCAGACAAGGGTTCCATTGCTAATGCAAATAAAAAAGGGGTAGTTGGCATCCTTGTTTTGTACCCTTACTTATTGAAAAAGGAACTGATTCTTGTGGTGCAGAATAACCCAGTTAATAAAGCAATCTCCAAAAGCATATTCCATTAAATTTCTAAATACTCCCACTCAATGTGATCAAATGCTTTTTCTGCATCTAATGTTACCACCAAAGAACTGATCTTCTTATTCTCTACATACTGTAAAATGCTCCAAAATCTCCTGATGTTTGAATATGATTGTCTTTTTGGACAAAATCAGTTTGGTCATCAAATTGTTGTTCTTGAAGTTCAAAATGGATGATTGGAGGGGTGACCTCTAGTTCAGCGAGTACAGCGACTGCCCTATATAGACTGAATCCTTAACAGTGGGATGGGTTGAATTGCGACCTGTGGCTCTTTGTTGCATTGCATCCCGTTTACTCTTCCCCTTTCATGTCAACGTCTAGCTGCACTTTTAATAAAAAAAAAAGCCCCCCCAAAAAAAATCTTAAAAAAATGAAAGACTGGAGGTAAACTTCACCAATCATCTATTACTAACCACTGTCAGAGCCATGTGAACATCACAGCTGTAGCAGCTGTAAACTGACATCAGCAGCTTTAGTTGATATATTGTACTTCCTCACATGTGGATCTATATCACTGGTCCAGTTTATAAACTATTTAACTTTTTATGTATTCACCCAGAATTATGCAGTGGCTGTCAGGAGGAAATAAACAACATTATGTTTTATTTGTTATGTTAGGTAACATAACAAAGAAAACACATGGAACCATAGGTGTGCTGGTTAACACACACTGAACTTACAGTCCATGGCCACTTAGCATACAACAGACTGAATAACCTGACTACTCATTAGAGCCCTTCTCAAAACAGAGGGCCTGTTTACAGTTGGTGTTAACATGCAGCCTTGGTGATCGCGCCTCAAGTGAACAGCTTTGAGCACAGCTTTGAATACACTCATTGTGTCCCCAATACATCTCGAGATCCCATCGCTCCAACTACATTTGGTGAGCCATATTTTATCTGGGTTTTCCAAAACTGAACTTACATGAGCAAAAGTCTTAATGTGGATTTGTCTGTTCAAACTTAAGTCACTAATGTCATAATGCCTAGATAAATAACTTTCTACCTCCAGTAGTAACACTGACGAAATGTTACTGCATAACCCAAGAAGATAGATAGATAGATAGATAGATAGATAGATAGAAAGATAGATAGATGCACTTTATTAGTTTCAAGCTTGGAAATTATTTTATTTTGTTACAGCAGCAGGTTATGAAGGGACTGCACTGGAGCAGTATTACACAGTGATACCACACTAGAACAGAAAAAAAATCCATAGAAAAATAACCTGGAGCATATTTTAGAGTATATAATTTATTATACACAATAAAAACTTTAAATATACAAAAAAAAGTGTGCTTACATACACATCATGCATAAAAGCCTGTGTAATACTGTTCCCAGATACTAGTTTTGGGTTTGTTTTTAAAAACTGTTATTTTACTGTAATACCAGTGAAGGAAGAAGGAGCTCCTCTGATCTTATGCTTATGTAAAAGTAACATTACCATTATGTCAAAATACTGTGCTACAAGTAAACATCCTGTATTCAAAATCCCACATACGTAAAAGTACATAATTTGCCTGGAAATACACTTAAGGTAACAAAAGTATTCATCATGCATAATGGCACATTTTAGATTAATTTATTGATTTATTTATTGTAAGTCACGCGTACAGCGGTAAGCATTACAAATGATGCAGCTGGTAAAGATGGAGTTTTTTTACTGGCAGGTATCTTTATCCATAATAACACAACATAATTCTAATTCTGCAAAACAACAAGTGCAATGCTGTTGAATAAAAGAAATTTCTAGAAGTATGGAGTATGATGGAAAAAGGCTACTCAAGTAAAGGACAAATAAAATCAAAATTGTACTCAAATGCAGTACTGGAGTAACTGTACTTATTTACATGCCACCACTGCATAATATAAGTCAAGACTCGAGTATAAACTAAATAAGAACTGTACTAGATCAGGAATGTCCAGACTGGACTGCAATGACCTTGACAGTATGACATATTATCGTTGTCCTGGGTATTAACTGTCCTGGGTTAGGCCACAAGAAAACAGAAACAACAAATCCTCCCAAGCAAATGGCAAAGCAGGTCCTTTTTCATTGTCTTGGTCATGGTTTAACCAACACTGACTTTGGTGGCTGAATGTGAGCAGCAGTCTCTGGTATCACAGTCACACACTGTAACAACATCACACTACCTCCACCTCTGTGTCTGACAGCCAAGAGTCGTTATTCACATGACCACAAGAGATCCTTGTCAGGCAAATGTCAACACGGGCCTTTCCTCTGCTGAATGAAGTGTCCACAGACACGTCTGCAATGTGATACTGCACATTAGACCTCAACTAATCACTTCACATCAGATTTGTACCATTTGCCATTTTACTCAGCAATTATTCTGGTAGTAACACACTTCTGTTGGCAGACTAAGGAGGAGGAAAATAAGGGGTAGAGGAACAAAAGCACTGGTGCACTGATAACAGCTCATGCCTTTGTTCATCTGTAGGCACTGTGATTTGGATATGAATGGGAAGGTGAATGCTCCTGCTGAGAAGATCACTCACTCCAAAAGTGCCAATATGGTGTCAGAACTGTCCTCAGAATCCCACAACCGGGTGAGAGCACGCACATACGCATGAACGAACACACACGCACACACACACACACATACACACACACACAAAAATGACCCACCCATGGCAGATAGTGTTCCAGGAAGTCCAATAAAGGCAAGAGATTTCATTTCAGATTTTTTTTTAATGTTTGATACAAAGTGTTAACTTTGGAATAAATCCTCAATTATAGAAATCTGAAGAAAGAAAAGAAAAAAAAAAGGTCCCTAAATAGACTGATTGGGTCCATCAAAGCTTTGGATTTCATCAGTCCTCACGAAGCAGTGAGATCAAGATTATAGTTGCTTAAAGGGTCTAGGCTAAATAAACAAGTTCTCCTTCACATCCTTTTTGACCTCATGTCCCTCTTGTTCCTCATGTCACACCATCCCCAAGGTTGAGAACATAATTCCTAACATAATTTTTACAGTTCCTCAGAACTGAGCCCGGATTGTAGTCAGTGACTTGTGATATTGGCCACTACTATAGTAATGACATCACCTATCTGGTCATTTCTGATGGAAACACATACAATTACACATACAATTAATATACAATTAAAAACATACAATTAATGATTACATGGACATGAATAACCTGTTTATGAGGCTTGTCCTCATTATGGTCATATTTCGTATATGGTGTTTACATGAGGACAGAGACAGCGGGTTGTTTATATTGCCTGTATACACCCCAGCTTCTGTCAGAGTACTCCTACTAACATATTCAGGTTATTCATACACATAATATGGTGTTTATATGCTCAATAACATTAATGAGATATGCAAAATCCTGATCATAAACAAGTTATGCATGTCCATGTGAATGCACTGATTGAGCATTTTCCTTTACCTTCTATGTGGAAGTTAAATTAAAATCTTTGCATGAACATTATTACAGTGAAATTTCTTGGTATTTTATTAATGTTATTTAATAAATACATAACCAATACATTAGTCAATTCAAGTCAAGTCAATTTTATTTATAGAGCCCATTATCACAAAACATGGTTTGCCTCAGAGGGCTTTACAGTGTACGACATCCCTCTGCCCTTAGACCCTCACATCACCCAAGGAAAAACTCCCCAAAAAGAACCCCTGTAACAGGGAAAAAAAGGAAGAAACCTCAGGAAGAGCGGTAGAGGATGACGAGGGATCCCTCTTCCAGGATGAACAGATGTGCAATAGATGTCGTAAATAACACATGAAATACAATCATGGTCAAAACCATCATCATCAGCAATCTCTCTCTATGTGTGTGTGTGTGTGTGTGTTTTCTGTCTTATTTTCTAAGGCATTGCAGCCATCTCATAGTCTCAGAAGTGCTCCTAGAATGGCAGCTACTTTTGGGAAGCGCTCCAACTCTATGCGCAGGAACCCCAAAGCAGAAGTCACCAAACAGGGATGGCTATATAAGCAGGTAAAAAGCTTTTCTCACTACTTGTACTTAACGAGAACTCTATTAGCTTTGTGACAATGGGAATACAAAGGGTAAATGGACTTGCACTTTCTTAGCACCTGTCTAGTCTTTTGACCAGTGCTTTAACACTACATGTCACAGTCATACTCTTACTTTCAATAAAACTAATTTAAAGCATTCCAGTGTCACCCACCAATACTATTCAGTGTGCCAGAAAAAAATGTGAATGTCCCAATACATATGTCAAATGCAGCATGCCAAAATAACATGGTTTTGCTGGCTGTTCCAATCCAGAATCCCTTGTGCAGCGGACAATATGTCACATCAACTGAGCTGCAGATAGATGTCAGCTTGTTAACCACTCACTGACTGTGTTTCCAATCTTATACTTTCTCATTTTACTTTAAATATTTTACTACAGACTGTGACTGCAGTGTGAGAAAGTAGGTCAGCGTTCAAGGGGTAGGAGTAGCCTACCCAAATCCATGCAGACTCCATGACTCCATACAATAGTAAGGGCAGCTGCAGTATGGACTGAAAGGAAAAAGAAAAAGAGTTTGATTCAGAATATTCTCATTGGAGGAGTGACTTCTACTGTGTCCTCATTGGAGAAAATGAACATGCAGAGGGATTCACATTCTGTGAACAGATCTTCCAGACTGGTATTAATAATGCTCAGTTTGTCTCTTTTAAAGTGAATCAACCAAGAATACCTTCGATCCAAGCTTAAGAACACTTGGAAGAATAACAGGGATCATTGTGTAAAACAGTACGCTCCTGTTGCCTACTGTTAACCGTCAGCTTAAAGAAATTGAATTAGATTTGCTATTAAGCAATTGCAAAGTTATGTAAAGTTAAGTAGAATCAGACTAGAGCAAAAAATTATGTGTTTTCTTCAGCCCAAATTTCAGATTCTGGCCTTTAGTTTTTTAAAGGTTAAATAAGAAAAACCTGGAAGAGACCAAAACAAACCATAGATATACTACTTTTTTAATGTAAATTCTGCAACTGTTAACTTTGAGCACGAATGTTAATACACTCAAACTCAAACCAACAATAAATCCATCCTGCTTTACTGGCCATGTTCATGTTCATGTGGCAGAAAGACACTTTTTATGTGTTGCTAGATTTTAAATGATAGTGAAGCTCTACTGCTTTCAGGCAGAAGATGTATCAGGCCAACACGTGACACTCTGCCAGTGACCTTACGACATTTTAGGTATCCCTCTGCATCAGCTGTTTATGCTCCAGGGTGCTGTTACCATGATATCAACAAATGCACATGGTGGGATGATGCAGCACATCATGTTAACACAACACGAGCACATGGCAGCCAATACAGACTGTCACAATGGTTAGGTTTAGGCAAAAGAAGCACATGGTAAGGTGTAAAAAAATCCCCAAACCCTTAGTTCCACATGGGCAGCAAACACCAGCCTCCTGCACAGTGGCGGTCCTGGCTAGTTTTGCGCCCTGGGCGAACCACCCTGTCGGCGCTACTTTCATTTATTTACGTTATTACTACAAATTATTCAAAAGCTATATCACATAAAGCTTACAAAATATCATGTCAATGTATATTGACATGAATGTTATACAAGTTATTTAAGTTAGCATAGACCCACCTATAGCATGAAAAATTCCTCAGTCACGACATACTATTGTTTACCAAATTCCCAGACTAATAGGCCCAGGTGTACTTGCACTTGTGTTGCAAACACAAACTAGCCTATTGGTGAAATTAATTGCATGACTTCGTGCCTCAAATTTCAAAGCTAAAAACCAAATACAGTCGTCTTCTATGGCTAAGTAGCAGCGTATTAGCAAGAGGATAATAAATAGCATATAGGCTACTGTTTCATTACATGCACAATTAACGTCACTCATAGAGACCTGCATACCTTTATCTTTTGCCCGTTTCTCCTCTTCTTCTTCCTTCTCTCTATGCACCTGATGGTTTCTTCGGTCTTTTGTCCATGTCCCCTTGACTCGACTTAACATTATCAACTTCTCCGTCCGTCAAACCCCCAGAGTCAAGATTGACGTGATGTAAACAAATTCACGTTGATGCAGGCACAGATTCGTGCCGGCTTTTTTTTTTTTTTTTTTTTAACATTTTCACAAAAACCAATAAATTTAATAATATCTATGTTAATTTTATGAATGAAATACAATGTATTTGGGAGCAGAAGTTTGTGTTGTGTGGCCTGGGATCATAACAGGTCAGTCTATCCCTCGCCCCCCTCCTTGCTTTTCCCCTGAGAGTGAGACTCAACCTGTTCTCAACCTCTGCAGCTGCAAGTTGATCCCCCTCCGTCTCCCCCCTTTTCTTCTGACACACACAACCTGTATACATGACTCTCAGCAGCAAGTCGACATGATAGTAGGGGCGCCCCAGCACCTAGTCCACTAACGTGATGTGGAAATGCGCGTTATTAGTCTAGAAAACTGGCGATTTTTATTATTATTTTTTTTTAAAATTTTTTTTTTTTGAGGGCGCTCGTGCGCCCCCAAATAGATTGCGCCCTGGGCGGTCGCCCACATTGCCCATAGCAAAAACCGTCCCTGCTCCTGCATGAGCCAGTTGCTCCTCCCCTCCCCTCTCACATGGCTTATAAGCGCACTCTTGCTCTTTATATTATGATGTCACTTGCAGCGTTTCAACCTGACACCCTCCTTCCAAACTTCATGCACAAATGATCGGTTATGTCCACCTGCATTTCAGGTGGATGTGGAAGAAGGTTTTTACACTCGCACACTGAAAACACTAATAGAGCAGACGTATTTGATGAGTTTGGAATGACATTTATGATTGTTTTTTGGCTTTTTACTGGCTTTGTTGATGATAACAATCTTAAGAAATATCAAGATGATGACTGAGTGTGTGACGTGTGTCCATGCAGGCCAGCAGTGGAGTGAGGCAATGGAACAAGAGGTGGTTTGTCCTCACTGATAGATGTCTTTTCTACTATAAAGGTTAGTGCTTCATTCTGTTCTTCACGTCACATATCTATCACTTCCATTTTATGCAATATTTTTTAAAAAAGCTATCTTGTATTGAGACTGAGGATGTGTTTCTCAACGGGGGCATTCAGAGGCGCTAGAATAAATATTTTTGAAGGGGGGCATTGAAGTGTTCTTGGGGGGCATTTGTGAATGTCTGCTCTTTGATGCCAGTTTAGTGCTGCAAGCAGGTTTTCACAATTTTGTTATTAGCTACACTGCATGTTTGTGCCAAATTTTCCATTTCTGAAAGATCTGATGGCAGTGGTGGTGTTCATGGTTCATGGTAATTCGGATTCTCAGTTCAGGATGTCTAACAGGGTGCATTAGTGTCTGTCAGCTTATTTGTAACACACACAAGTTACATGTCTACCTGCCTGGATTTGATAGTAAATGGACTATACTTGTATAGCACTTTTCTAGTCTTATTGACCACTCAAAGCGCTTTAACACTACATGTCACATTCACCCATTCACACACACATTCACACATTGGTGAGGCTACCGTACAAGATGCCACCTGCTACTCAGTAATCATTCACACACACACTCAAACTCTGATGACACAGCATCAGGAGCAATTTGGGGTTCAGTATCTACATGTTGTCCAGAGGAGCTGGGGATCGAACCGCTGACCTTTTGATTAGAGAACGAGCCACTCTACCTCTGAGCCACTGCCACCCCATTTGATGAGCACAGCTTTGATTAATTTAACTTATACACGATATTATACTTATGTATGACATGTATGCTGGTTGTTTGATAAAAGTTGCAGATATAAATGACTGTGTGTCTATAGCACACACTGTAGAGCTGACTGACTCTGGGTGTTGCTTCATTGACATTCCAGGGGTCTGTGCGCAGTAACACAGTAGTAACCCCCCCAAATGTCTGCACTCAGACATCATTCAAATGTATTCTAAATTAGATTAGATTGTTTAGTATTTTTAAAACTTCTGTCAATCAAATATGCCATGTAATTAAAACATTTGCTTATGAGGACCCTTTGACTCAGATATTAATCAGACAGTGAACATTGTGCTAGCCAGGCTCAAAGTCAATAAAATTGTCTATGGTTGACAAACAGTAAATATAATTTAACAGGATGATAACAACGACACTAGCTAGCTATCCAGCCATGTCAGTGTCCCCAAATCATTATCAAGATTTTTACCCACAGATGATATGTTGCCATAGGTTACTGCCTGATGTGACGAGCTGAATACATTATAATCAAGCTGAAGAGCCCCTGCAGAGGCAGCTCTCTGTCTCTCTTGCTGAATAGTGAATGGGATGTGAGATGATCGCTGATGTGATACAAAGTATCAGTCACTTCAGACGAGCAGTGTAGTACCTGCAGCGTGTGTTCCAGTCTCCACCTGTGGTGTTCAGAGCATGGGCCAGTGAAGGATAACCGTGAATATTTTAAATAATTACCTCCGAGTTGATGTTTTGAGCTACATGCTCTTCGTCAGACAAGTTAACGATGCAGACCCACACCGTCAAATGCTTACGACACCACGTCACCTGACATATCACCTGAGATGTCCCCTTGTACCAAGTAGGATCCCATTTATAAATACATATTAAGACAAAAACACTGGTAAATAACAACTCAACGCAATGTGGATCAAACATGTGGTGACAAGAAAAAAAGAAAGGACGCTGAAATTGCAAAAATGTACATATTATTGCAGCTAAAAAACTCAAAAATCACTAGAAGTATTATGTGAATATGGTGTTGGGGGTGTGGTGGGGGGCACCAGTTTCATTATTTTATTTTGTTACATTTCATCTTATTTTACCAGTTTTGTCATTTGGGCATTGATTGCACTGTATGTATTATTATTAACCTAGAATGACCTGTTGTTTGTGCTGTACAATGAATGTCATTAAAAGAAAAAAACTGATCACAAAAAAGTATTATGTGAATAGCTGTCATCTCAGATAAAAGCCTAGTGTATAGTATTTAAAGTCAATCAGAACAACAAATGTTTTTTTCTTCTCTTGTATAATCTCTTGTACAGCATCTAGTCTTTTTGCCATTTGGATGTGTGTGTTTTTGTGAACTTTTTGTACAACACACAGCTCAGCACCAAAAACACTGCTCTACAGTTTGGTTGGCCTTTTTTGTTCATAACTGATTCTGATTTTGATCTGATTCTGTGCCTCACACTGAGCCCTGACTAATTCAATCACTCTTCTTGTAAAGTCTGAAATTTTGTTCAGATTTTTGTGTAATTAACTTTACATTACGCTGTAATCGCATCTAAAAAAATATGCAGAGCGTACACAACATTTGAAATGTTAATCTTCTAACATATTTGGTATTTGTATTAAAAAAATGTGTTTATTACTGTGTGTGTGTGTGTGTGTGTGTGTGTGTTTGAAGATTTGTGAATGTGCAGTCACTCATCATGCAGACTAATGGGTCACTGAGCTTACTCTGGCTGCAGCCTGGCTCTGCTCTCATGACAGTAGCTCTTTTCAGCAGAGTACATCACCATGGCAATGTTGGCTGCAGTAGCTGAAAATAAAACACTTTGGTAGAACCTCAAATACTTCAAAGCTATAGTTGGTAACTTTTATAAAACCATGTCATATTTTCTAGTATTGGCACAATATTCTCTCCTTTCTGCTGCTTCGAATGGTATTTGCTGGAATCTGCTGTTCGTGAACTGCAGTCTAACTGTCACACTAGGCAGCGCTGATAAAATATGAATCAAGATTCTGATGATGCATTGTGTAATTCTTACCCCAAATATTTTTGTGTACTATTTAGCTGTAAAATGAAAACGTTATACTCGGATGCCATATTAAGATGAGATAAGACAAGATAAGATAAACTAGACTGCCCCCGTGGGGAAATTTGAAATGGACATAAGTGCAGTGCTGCTCACATTCAATACACTCATTCATCACGGAAAAGGAAAAAAAAAAAACTCAACCAAAGATGAATGACCTAGACCAACTTATTATGCTGTTAATATGCCACAAATGGATAAGAGCCGAACTTTTTCCTTAAAAAACAAAGGCCCCTCAACAAAACAACAACAAAACATCACTGCTAGTGGTTAATACACCTAATGATGTATTCTCACCAGAAAAAAGTTATCATGGATATTATTAATGATGAATACGTTTTTTTTTTTAACTTTATCAAAAGCATTTCAATTTAAGATAAAATATAACTATTCAATACTTTCATTTTCTCCAATCAGTGACATGGTTCGAATTACCTTATTTACTCTGCACATGCTTAGTTTAGTCCTTATTCTCATGTGAAGAACTAGCACCCTGTGGAAGACACAGGGAAGTTTCTAAGAAAGAAAACTAATTCTGAGCTAAGAGATTAGACTTTTTTGTACTTAATTTAATTTAATATTGGTACGACCTGCTTTGTGGTAAAATTCATCAACCTTAAATCATGTTTAAATCTTGTTCTGTCATACAAGTTGTTAACGCTAATGTTTTAGCTTTTAGGTGTAAGCTAAACTGGCTCGTGGCCACAAGCATCTGGGTTACTTGCTACTGCTTTCAGTGTCTCAAATTTTAGTAACCAGGACTGTGGGGTAAATTGTAATATATCACATGTTGTGTTTCAGACCAACCATGCATTTTCTGTTTGTGTAACAGAGATTACAACTACACCATTTAACAGCAGACAGATGTAAATAGTTTGATTCACATTTTAAATTTGCTGGCTTAAAAGAGCTCCAAGATACAGACTGAAATGTCAAAAATGTTATAACTATTTCTGGTCTCTCCTAACTGTCCAGTTATGTGGGGCTCATGTCTCGGTGGCCTGATGTTACGTGTTTGTCCTCTACCTCAGAACCTATTACAGCCTTAATTAACCTTGTACATGATTTCAGCAATAAGCCAGGAAAGTCCCAGAAGATGTACACAGAAAACATGTTGTGATAAAAGCAGAACAGCCAAAAGAACAGTCAATTCTGGATGAAGTGCTGAATTATTTATTTTTCTCTGTTGCTGATTTGACACACATCTTTTTTTCTCTCTTTCAGTAACCATTATAGTATACATAAATAATCCAGATTAAGGTTATGTTTATTTTACAGAGTTCTAATTAAAACATGGCCTTCAAGTGCCCATGCTTTTCTTCTTCCTTATTTTGACATTCATTTCTTCAGTGCTGGGGGCTTTTCTCTTTATTCTGAACACGTCTGTTTTGTTCCTGCCTCCCCTCTGTCTGTGCCTGGCCCAGCTGTGTCTCAGAAAAGGAGGCTTACAGAGGGAGTAATGGAGGGAGGAATTTGTGACAGTGCAATTTACCACTGCGATTGCTATGCCAGCAAGGACCAAGGGCCAAAAAATGGGCACAAGGGGAGGGGAAAAAGCAAAGGACTTTTGTTGTCTTGGTTGTGTTTGACAGGGCAGTCTCTAACTCCTCCAAGGCACAGTTTGTGCTTACATGAGTGTTTCGGTTTTGCAAAAAAAAAAAAAAGAAAAAAAAGGATTCATTTTGACTTTACTGAAATTTGATATGAATGATGATGACATTAAAGGCCCATACATACACACACACACACACACACACACACCAACCAAAAAGAACAACCGCATATTATTTCTTTTGTCTTTTCATCTAGATTGTTCTCTCCTTGGCCTCTCTGTTGCCTACCTTGTACATATATATTCAGGAATCTATCATATTTAGTATTAAAATGTCGCATAGAAGTTAATACTTAATGATAGGGACATATTTTGCCACCTTAGAATTATAGGGTTCAATCTGACATTTTTGTAAAAGTTGAGTTATTCATATATTCTTATTCTGTGACAATTTATCAACATTATATAAGGTAGAACCGTGTAATTCTAAGGTGGTGATTTTATGGATCCTTTTTTGATCCAAGATGTACATGTGTTTAATGATGGAGCAAAAGTCAGTTAGATTATTGCAGTTGGTTTGCTGGCTAGTTGCTTACACTTTTAGAGTTGTAGTGGCATTGCTATATTGTACAACATAATTAAACCATAAACAGTTACATAAACAGTAACGTGAATATATACATTTATGTGTGATGTGGTCAGGAGCACATGTTAATTACATCCCCAATTACTACTGTTATTGCTATTTTTCTGTGAACTGGTCAGTCCACATTTAATTAAAATCTTGTCTTGAGCTATGTCCTTGTATATAAAGATGGAAACATGCTCAAAATACGTCAAGGCCCATTTGGGGTCCAATAAATTGACTAAATTGACTATATTTGCATTATTTTCATCACTTTACCTTGCACACTTACTCAGTTTCAGTTTCTCGTCTCGAAGGGTTATCAGGAGGCAGTTTGGGGGCAGAGAAGCGCATTATCTTGCTGCTAGTGACCAGGGGATGTAAATTTAGCTAACCTGTCTGCAAAAGAATTGCCCTCCTGCACAGCTCTTGTGAATTGAAAGGAATCAGCAAAACCAACAGAATTACAAGCTCAGAGACAGTGGCAGCGGTAGAGTGCTGCTGGATCGATTCATACAGTAGTTATAAGTGCTTTACAGAAATGATTGTACTTGTTGACATTTTATCAACAAACAAATTCCTTTCAATCCGCATAAAATGACAGAATAATGTGTTAAATGCCATTGTATAAAGCCTTAATACAACTGTTAAGTTCAAGAGTCATGTCCTTTCTGTTAACACCACCAAACATTCTCGTCATCTCTATTCATCTCTACAGAAATCTAGGAGACACACAGGTCTATCTCAGACATACGACATATGTTTATTTACTCATTTTGGTAATGAGAATACCTCAGCTATAACAATAGGGGTAGCCATCCATCCATCCATTTTCTTCCGCTTATCCGGAGTCAGGTCGCGGGAGCAGCAACCTAAAGTAGGGAAGCCCAGACTTCCTGCTCCCCGGCCACTTCGTTCAGCTCTTCCCGGGGGATCCTGAGGCGTTCCCAGGCCAGCTGAGAGACATAGTCTCTCCAGCGTGTCCTGGGTCTTCCCCGGGGTCTCCTGCTTGTGGGATGTGCCCTGAATACCTCACCAGGGAGGCATTCGGGAGGCATCCTAATTAGATGCCCAAGACACCTCATCTGGCTCTTCTCAATGTGGAGGAGCAGCGGCTCTACTCCGAGCTCCTCCCAGATGACTGAGCTTCTCAACCTATCTCTAAGGGAGAGCCCAGCCACCTTACGAAGGAAGCTCATTTTGGCCGCTTGTACCTGTGATCTTGTTCTTTTGGTCCCAAAAGCTCATGACCATAGGTGAGGGTAGGAGTGAAGATCGACTGGTAAATTGAGAGCTTTGCTCTTCGGCTTGGCTCCCTCTTCACCACGACAGATCGGTGCAGAGTCCGCATTACTGCAGACGCTGCACCGATCCGCCTGTCGATCTCCCGCTCCATCCTTCCCTCACTCGTGAACAAGACCCTGAGGTACTTAAACTCCTCCACTTGGGGCAGGATCTCATCCCCGATCTGGAGGGGGCACTCCACCCTTTTCTGGCTGAGAACCATGGCCTCGGATTTGTAGGTGCTGATTCTCATCCCAACAACAGGGGTATTACAACAAAAATGGTTGTCAGATGTTTCATTTTATTGAATGGTTGACTTATAATGAAAATATTTTCACAATACACGTTTACTTTTTTTATGAGGAAAGGCTTTGAGTGAGTATTTAATGTATTCAGGTAAAATTGGAAAAAAAAGCTAAAGTGAAACCAGTGTAGTTTCAGGCTACCAGGTGCCGTGAAATCATGGGTTATGTTATTGAGTGCCATCTTGAAATATTGCAGACACTTGCAGTATGGTTGCCATTGAGAGATGATGCAGTGAGTGCATCTCAGCCACGATATTCCAGAATTAGCCATGACTATTAAACACACACACACACACACACACACACACACACACACACACACACACCACACGTCCATTGGCACATGGCAGCAAGGTAACAGGCAGCAAGAGGTAAAGCATGTCAGAAAAGCTGGGCTATCTTTATAATAATTAGCCACAGGTTACATGATAATTTATTGAATTAATGACTGAAATGATAAATGGATTTAACCTTTAAAAAAACCTAACATAACTGCCCCATTTTTCACCCTAGTAGCTGTCTCATTTTACCTGAGCGTGACATTAAAGTAAGGTTGGGGTTCTTGACGTGTTTGAAGGGAAAGTTTCTAAAATATTTTACTTGTCATCATATTTTCTTTATATAAATATAGCATACAGTCATAACAAGTTCAAAATGTAATACTTAAAGTAGTATTCAAAGTTTTTTTCTTGCTAATCTCCTAAAAAGTGTCCCAAATCACCTGTATTCACCCTACTCACTCTTGAAGTAGTAGAATAATATTTTGGTAATATTCCCATTGGTAAATATCCCAAACTGGCTAGTTTAGCTTCTCTGATTTGTGAAATGTCTTAGTTTTGTGTTTAACATCATTATAAAGGTATTTCCCTTTATGTCCACTGTGTGTCATCATTACTTTGTGTACCTTTCTGCATGCTGTGTTGTCTGTTCAGATTGTCTAAGAAAATACATTTCCATGGTTTCAGTCTATAAATACAGTCATCAATAAATCATTCAAATGTGTGTGAAAGACAATTGGCAGAGAAGCAGAGTGTTTCTGCTGTCCCTTTTTGCGTGTGTGTGTGTGTGTTTATGTCATTGGTGCAGATGAGCAGCAGGTACAGTTGGCTGGGGACCGAGATTCCTGCAACACTGAGTCACATGGGCTGATCATTATCTTGCACAAACACACACACACGCACACACACATGCAAACACACACACATACACACACACACACACACACACACAAAGAGAGAGAGAGAGCAGGGATTAGGGTATTGTATGATTGCACAAGCCCCTCCCCCTCCCCCAGATCTCTACCAACCCCCCTTTCTCTCTCTCTCTCTCTCTCTCTCTCTCACACACACACACACACACGCATACATATGAACATAGCAACAAATAAACACACACGTTGAGCAGAGAGAGTGTTGGTGCAGAGCATTCGGGAAGTAAGAGGTAGGAGGTCACAGAGAGAGGAGTGTATCCGTTTTCAAACTGCTGAAATTTTTATACCTCCTTCAATTATTCAGTCAGCGCTGGTACTCCCCTCCTACAGTACAGTGCTCCTATTTATCACTGCTGGATCCTGGTTTGTGTGTGTGTGAGAGCGTGAGCCGTTACTGCTGCTTATCAGAGGGACCCTCGGACCATAATGGATATCTATTCTAGGAAGCTGTCACTGTGGGAGCAGCGAGTGTGCTGGGAGGAGATCAGCTTGGATTCCACTCTCATGTTAGGACTCTGAACACTCCTCTGTTTTGCTGTCCTTTATCATGCAAGTTGATTGTACTGGCTAACGTGATACTTGTTATTACTCTCACACGGAAGTTGTAGCCCTGGCCGGATCGTTATTCTGTTTTTCTGATTCTCTCTTGGATGTTTTCACATTTTCATTTTTCTCTTCACAGATGAGAAGGAGGACACGGTGTTAGGGAGTTTGCCGCTGCTTAGTTTCCGAATCCGTGGAGTGGAGCCTTCGGATAACATCACCCGCAAGTTTGCCTTTAAGGTCAGTAACATTGTGGTGGGGGGACAGAGGGTGCTTGGAGAAAAAATAAATGCAGAAAGATACATTTCAGGCTTTAAGAAATGTTCCAATGACTGTGACTGTTGGCTGCTGAGTGACAGCAGCTTGTAGCAGAACTACTCTGAGCCTTGAAGACTCCTCCTTGTGCAATGTGACTGCTTATTGCAAAAGCAGGATTTAATAATGTTTGAACTTGTTCCTCGGTTGCATGACTGTGGCTCTGAGAAGGGTGTTGGTTTGGTTCTGGTTGACTGATAGAAGCTGACTGGCATGTCATGGCTAAATCACATGATGTTATTTATGACTGTCAAAGGGGTTTGGATTGATGTTTGTGTGTTTTTTTCAGTCGGGGAGGCAACCTTACAGTAGGACCTCTGGATTTTGATGTTGGATCAGATTCTGTTTTCTTTTTTTGTGTGTCGTCGGGGGTGGGGGTGAGATATTGCTTATTGTAAATGTTCTGTATACTACATCACAACCACAAGAGTGGCTGTGGCTCAGAGGGAGAGCAGTTGTCCTCTAAATGGACGATCAGCGGTTCGAACCCCGGTTCCTCCAGGCTATATGTCGAAGTATATTTGGGGGTGTGAGTGTGAGTGGGAGGTGGCATCTTGTACAGTAGCCTCGGTCACAAGTGTGTGAATGGGTGAATGTGACATGTAGAGTGAATGCGCTTTGACTGTTTCTCCCCTTCATTTCTCCTCATGTGCGCTGAGGTAAACAGCCAATCAGAGTAATTTCTTTTGCCGATGTGCTTCACTGTTGCATAGGCGAATTCAACATGCTAGATCAGCAGAAAAAAAGCCACCTTGAACTGTCGAGGGCCAGTGATGCAGGACACAGCACAACGACAAGGTTCAGGAATGCTTTCCGTCGGCTTAACATTGACAGATGGCTGACCGCCAGCTTGGTGTGTCAGGGCCTATAAACACTTTTTTTTTCGTCTAATGAAGTTTAGTTGTTATGGAAGAGGCTGCAAAAGCTGCTTGACTAGGCAGGCACCAACAACAGTTGGACAGGTGACAATGATTGCATAATGAGTACATTTCTTAAAAATCTTGAATAAAGGCCCGCCATATACAACTTTTTTAGTAGCATCACATCTGTGATGTCCAAGATGGACGGAACATTATCCCAATTAAAAACATAATTGTCTGATGACATAGTGGTATTGCTCTGTAAGGCTCATGTATTATTGGCAGGAGGCAATGACAGTCACATCAGTTGTATAATTGCTGTTCTTTTTAAACAGATCCAGGTTGTTTTTCCTCAGATCCTGAAGAATCAGTCAGCAGCACAGACAGTTGAGATAAAAAGAGCTCCAGAGGCAGCAGCACACAACACTGACAGAGTAGTTTGTCAGAGCTGAATAAAGATGAGACGAAGAGGATGTAATGTAGGTTAGCTGAGTCTGAATCAGCTGAGGAAAGCTTTATATAAGTTGGAAAGTTAGTCTTGTTTCCCCTTCAGCATCAGCATGATACACACACACACACACACACACACACACACAGTGACAGCTCTCTCTTCGGCTCTCAGTCCCTCTGCGCCCCTTTTCTAACTGCAGTCACTGTTTGTCATTATCAGTTTATTCACTTTTCAGAACATTTAGTCCTGTCTGTCTTTGCATGTAGAGTGCAAGCTCTGGTGCAAAGTCCAGTGCATGAACCCAATGTGTACACACACACACACACACACACACACACACACACACACACACACACACACACAAAAAAAAAAAAAAAAAACACACCTGAAGCGGGGACAAACAGCAAATATAGTCAATGTGGCTTTGACAGCTTGCCAAGGGTTAGGGTGCTGCTTGCTAGCTGATGTTCTGACTAAAAGCTGAGAACTGTCTCCTGTCTGCTCCCACTATGAAGTGTCAGGCATAATATCAACAAACTTCAGTGTGTAATTTTAGCACGAGTGATATCAATAATGATCAAATATATTGCATGAGTGCAGACTTTTAAAGTCATTTTTCAAATACAGCAAAGTTAAAAGACTAAATACACCAAAGACTAAAGCTATAAATACATTAGAGAAAAACAGAGATCAGAGATAAAGTATCATAAAGGGAGGAAAACATAAAAGACGATGACAAGTCCTTTGAATTTAAGAAAAAGTGTGAAGTCCGCAGTGATTCAGCTATGTTGAGAGTGATACACACAGCAGAAAGCAGCATAGTTAAAATCTTCTCCTCACAAAATAACTACATAGTATTGTAGCAACTCTGCTGCTATGTTAATGTTGGATGCTGTTACGTGCAGATGTTCTGTAAGTTCCTACCTCTCTTGTTACCTGAATGCATCTTGAGAGCAGAGTTAGGCATGTGAATGGCTGAGAGGAGAGAGGGGGCGGGGTAGGAGTGAGAAGGTGAAGAGTCTGTGTGTGTGAGAGAGGGCAAGCGTGAGGAGCCAGAGAGCAGCCAAGTTGATCTGTGCCTGTATTATTTTATTTTTGTTTTGTGCGTGGTTACGGCCTACAGTAACCAGTTCAGTAATAAAGTGGCGTACTGATAAACCGTCGCCTTTCTTTCCAACGTCTTGCCGGACGTTACAGTATTCAGCAATCCTGGGCTGGGAGGATTTGTTTTTTAACTATCAACTGAGCCAGACAAGCCCTCTCCCCTGCTACCAGTCTTTATGCTAAGCTAAGCTAACCATATCCTGACTCATCCGCTCCAAAAGACACAACTTTTAATATTTTTGGGAAGTTTTTTATCTTCGGGACTGCATGAACACACCATAAGAGGATCAATAAGTGTGTCAAGATAGATGTTTTTGCACCACATGGCTTTTGTTGTAAAAAAAAAAGAAAGAAAGAAAGAAAGAAAGAAAAAGAAAAGAAGAGTATTCCAACCTGTTTAAAAGAATTTGTTACTCTGTAAATCTACTGTGACATTCTGTCCAACATTGACATGTTTACCAGACACCCTATAGCAGCGCAGAACATTACATTCTTATAAATTCTGCCATTGCCACATGCTGTGATGTTTTTGTGCTTATTTTCAGCTGATGTTGAACCTGGCACTCTTTGCTAATGCTGCTGTGCCTGCTATTTGTTGAGGTGTTGACTCTGGCTTTGTCTGATGCCGCGAGTCATATTGGGACAAATTTTCCTGGCTATAATTTAATGCTATGATTATTCATTGATTTTTGGCATTGTATTGATGAGTGTGTTTCTCTAATGTTGAGTGTAGTGGTGTGGCAGCAGTGGTATAGTGGTATAACAACCTCAGGTCCTTTCATTTACTGCTTAATCTATTACTAGTCAGTTTGTTTTTGTATGTCTTACATGGGTGTTTCTTCTTCTGTTTTCATCTTTCAAAATTCATAATCAAACAGATTTTTCTTCTTGCATGCTTTTTGCATTCCCTTGTCATCAAATTCTTGTTCCTTACTTTTTAGAAGGCAATATTTTTCGTAAAGAGCAGTTGTTATGAACAAAAACGCTTCGTAAGCTTTATTTACATCTTCCACATAGACTTTATTCCAGTCTTGTGTCATTAGATCTTCTTTAAAAGAAACGCAACCTGTTTTGTCTTATTAGGCTGCAAGCATTAGTGTCCTTGTTTTTCCGGATACAATTCTGAATGACTACAAAGAAGGGCGAATGGTCACTTGAGTCATTTATGGGTACTCCACTTACTATTTTTCTATCAACAATATTGGTAAATATGTTGTCTATTATAACTCACAAGCTTCACAGACAAAACACTTGTCTTTTACAAGACACATTATCTCAACAACATGCTAAAGTTTTTAGCAATAGCCTGTGGCATTACATGGGGGGCCGTGGAAACTTTGAGGGAAAAAGGGTGAATACTGACGAAAAAGAAAGAAAGAAATCTTAAAAACATAATTTGTGACAACCAAGACTATGGTGGCCGCAATAGTCTAATTTGTACCACCATAATCTCAGTGAATGGAGCTAGACTGTTAAGTAGGAGCGGTATTGAAATATATACACTGTTGGGTTATTTATAGCGCAGTAGAGGCATAGAGGAGCAGCAGAACGTCAGGCACATTGAAAGTGAATCTAATCCATTCATTCTGCTAGGCCTAAAACTGTCTTTCACTTACAAAAGTGCTGCACTGCAAATATCCTTTCTCATCCATCGATCTGATCAGCTGTGAACATATCAACAGATCAATTATCTACCTACCACCACAGACACACAGGCAATCTGTGGAAAACACTGTTGATATATGTATTTTTAGATGTTATTAATCACTGCATATCAAAATATGTGTCCTTTGATGCCAATCTTTCAATTTCTATTTAAAAAATAACAAATGAATAACAAAAGAGAAAGATAAAATTAAAAAAAACATTTTACCTTTAATATTCTTGTTGAATACTGGCAAGACAGAAATGATAGAATGGAAAAGAGGACACTGAATGTAATGAATAAAAAAGCCCAACAAAAGACAAAAGATCTAAAAGAAATAACTAAAAAAAAAAATGTTTACTGTTAATACTACTGATGAATGACAAGAAATGTTTATAACAGAGGAAAGACTGATTATTATTAATACAGTAAGGAAAATATATTAGAAGTTGTATGTTTGATTTTTGATATTTGCCATTATATATATACATGTAATAAAACCGCTGTAATAAAGAATAAAAATGCAGCAGGAGGTCCGCACCAGAACCTAATGCAATTTGGGGGTCCTTGGCATGGCAACGTTTCGGAACAACTGAGTTAGCCTAGTGGCTGGCAGAGATCACACATAAGACTAATGCCATTGTGTGAGGGCTTTATTGTCCTGACTATTTGTTGTGACTTATCTGCGAAAAAAGAGTAAAAATAATCTGTTCTGCAAATGGTTTTTAGCTTACAGAAATACGCAGGAGGTCTGCATCACCAAGACGTGTTTATGCATATCTGGAAAGGTGCACATCAGGCTACAGCAAAGGTCACACTGCAGGGTACGCTGCAAAGTATATATCTTTTTAGAGCCTACGCCGTAGACAGCGCTGAACTGACATAGAAGAATAAATCCTGCATACCTCAGACATGTTGCTAGGTCTGGAAGTGTCAGTCTGTTAGCAGTGGCCTCTCCTGTGTTCTTGTATTTACACATCACCATGTGTGGAAAAGTAAAAACAAGTCGAAGTTTTAGTTGTACCTAAGATAATTTTAAAACAACTTCTTATGAATGAAGGGCGCCAAAAAAGAGGTTAAATCAAATTCTCTGCAGAGTCCCTCTAAAACACAACCTACTTCATTATCTTCTTACAAGCACCGTACTTGTCTCTTTTTTAAAAGTCTCACAGTGAAAAGCTTCTTTTACACAGCTCCAATGTTTTTTAAGTTTTGACATTTACTTTGCATTTTAACAAGGACAATCAAAGCATTTTTTTCATCTTTGGCACATTGCTGAAGTCAGACGTTTTTTTAACACAGAAAAATGCTGAAATACTCACACCTTTATTACCAGCTGCTTTGACTAGTGCAGTTCCCTTTTCACTTTATTACCCAAAAAGTCTATGAGAGATCTACAACTAGTTCAGAATGCTGCGGCAAGAGTGTTAAGTAAAACAAGGAAAATAGATCACATGACCCCACTGCTGAAGTTGCTAGACTGACCACCTGCATCTTTTAGCACTGATTTTAACGTTCTTTTACTTATTCATAAAGCTTTAAATAACTTTGCCTGTCCATACATCTGAGATTTTCTTTCATTTGATGTTCCAGCCAGATCACTGAGGTCCTCTTGTGTCCCGTAAAAGTACTGGTGCAAGTGCTGTCTGTATTTATGTTCCTAAACTGTGGAACCCACACCCTCTCGATATAAGAATGACAATCCCTCTCAGCATTGTTAACAGTGAATTAAAGATCTTTTTAATCTAGCTTTTTCATTTGAGGTAACATTACAGTTTTTATTTTATGTTTTAGTCACTGGTTTTTACTTTATTTTATCCCTGCAACTTAATTTTATTCTGTTTTATTTATTTTATTTTCTATTATAAAATGAAAAAAAATAAATTAAAAAAATGAATTATCTTTTTTTTTTTTGCTTTTTAATACTTTATTGTTGTAACTTTGTAGTGTTGTAAAACCAATTGTTTGTGCTATCCTTTAAATTGTATCTGTGTTATTTAAATGTTACCATGTGAGACACTTTAGGCTGCATGGTTGAGTAACATGCGTGCTTGAAACATGTTGTGTATGTGGGCGAGTGGAAGTAAAGCGTGTAAGAGGTTAAGCTTATTATGTTTTGTCTCATTGGACAAGTCTCCTTCGGGCGTCATAGAGGTGGGGCTAAGACTCTGGTCCTGTCCCAGCACGCCTCCTTCAAAGACATCTGGTGATTCCTGTCCAACCACCTCTGTTTACAATAAGTATGAGTTTAAAATGGCCGGGGGATGACGGAGAGACAAATCACACCAATACTATCTGACTATACACAGGTTTTTCAAATTTTTTTTAATCTGATATCTTCTTTGGAGATGCATTCATTTTTTTTTACAAATTTATTGACTGACAACTTCACTGTGAGGTTGATCAAGACAGGCCACGAGGATGGTTAATCATTTGTTTCACTGGAAACATAAATGTACTTTTATTCAACAATAATAAACAAGGTTATTTTGAAAAGGGACATGTCAATCTAGCTTATGTATGTATATATATTGGGTTTGGCTGCAGCATGTGTCAGGCTTGAGGGACGTGGAATGTTACCTCTCTGGCCGGGAAAGAGCCGAAGCTGGTGCAGGAGCTGGGGAGGCACCAACTAGATATATTTCGGCTCACCTCTATGCATGGCACTGGTTTTGGAACCAAACTCCCCAAGAGGGGCTGGAATCTCACCTATGCCAGAGTTGCCCAGGGTGAGATGTGCATGGTGGGTTTGAGGAGACTCAAAAGCTCCCAGCTGAGAGGTAACAAGAGGGTCGCCTAGATATGGTTTTGATTCACTGGGAGGAACTCTCTGAGTGATGTTTATGCTTATGCAGTACCTGGCCTTATTGGAGTCTCTGAGGTGTGTCCTGGAAAGGATACCAAGTGGGGACTCTATTATTCTTCTAAGGGATTTTAACACTCACGTTGACGATGGCAAGAGACCAGACTGAGAAAGGAGGCCATTCGAGTTTGGTTGTCTTGGTTGGCCAGAAGTGCTGCAGCTATGGTGGCTGCCAAAGATAAGCAGAGTGTGCGACGAGCTGGGGCATGCTATGGAGAAGGAATTTGATTTGGCCTTAAGCAAGTTCTGGCAAACAGTTAGATGCCTCAGGAAGGGAAAGCAGGGCTTTTCTCAGAATTGCATCTTTGCTTTTTTGCCCATGATGATATTCTGTTGGCTTCACCACAATGTGACCTCCTATAGGCATTGAAGTGCATTGCTGCTGAGTGTGAAGCAGTCGGGATGAGAGTCAGCACCCCCAAATATCAGGCCATGGTTCTCTGCTTGAAAATGGTGGACTGCCCCCTCTGGGTTGACCCCAAGGGATCTTGTACCTAACTGAGGGTAAAATGGAGTTTGACATTTGAGATCGACAGGCAATTTGCGTGGCGTCTCCGCTGGGGTGGCCCAAAAGGGGCACTGACTTATGTAGCAGTGGCATGAAGTGAAAGCTTTGCTGCAGGCACAGGCATTGGCATGGCTTTAATTTACCATTTGTCTTTTTTGTAGTTTACAAGATAAAGAGACCGACTAATCACAACTCAACAGAGTGACCCCTAGAAAATATAAAATAAAACCTCTGTACATCATTAAAATGGAATAATTATAAAACATATTTATTTCTGATCAGAGTGACAGCTGACTCAACAAATCAGGCTCCAGGATTAAACAAGCCTGGCTGTTAACCTGGTCAGGAGCTGGCTAGCTGCAGAATAAATCTGCAACTTATGTGCCTCTGCTTTCATGCAACGAGTCACGGCTAAATTCAGCCTAGATACCTGGAAAATCCTGGCTTTATCCACTCTCCAGGTTTTGGGGTGTCCACTCAACCTCAGAGACAGACCAGTGAACAGTTAAATTAAAGAGAACAAAGCATGGACAGAGGTCTGTGAAAACTTTATGATGGTTACTTCTTTTTATATATCTCTTACTCATTCTGTCTCTATTGCAAAATAGGTGCAGATGTATTTTGATCTATGCTTTTGTGCTGCTTAGTTGAGATGGACAGTACTACTGGTGCAGTGATAGTGTTTCCATCAATGCCGATCAGAGCCAGGGGTGATAAATATCTATGACTACTGCAGAGTAATATGACCCAGGTGTGAATTCTGATTGTTCACTATCCCACTGTGTTGACATTGAAACTGTACCCCCAGCTCGCCCTGATCATGGTCTTGGTTTTGCCATTGCTTTGGTCGTGTCTGAAGCTACGCCTGTGTTGTGGGTCCTGGTTCCGCTGATACCGTGATCATGCTTGACGCAAACTTCTACTGCCATTATTATGAGCCACACCACCACTGTCAATATACGCATGGGTCTCTTATCAACACCCACAATACTATTATAGAGTGCATTTAGTAATTCTACACCAATCGTTATTGTAATATGACATGCGTTTGTTTCCATTATTGCTGTGCATCTCTCCCCCTCTCTCCCATTCTCTTCCACTCTCTCTTTCTCTTTCCTTTTTGTTATGATTGTAATTCAATTTACGACATCTATTGCATGTCTGTTCGTCCTGGAAGAGGGATCTCTCATCATCCTCTGCCGCTCTTCCTGAGGTTTCTTCCTTTTTTTCCCCCTGTTATACAAGTTCTTTTTTGGGAGTTTTTCCTTAGATTATGTGAGGTTTTAAGGGCAAAGGGAGGTCGTCTGTTGGAAAGCCCTCTGAGGAAACCCGTGTTTTGTGATAATGGGCTTTATAACTAAAATTGACTTGACTTGACTTGACTTGACTTGACTTGACAAGTCAGATGTTAGCACATGTTAGCATGTTTTTTGTGCAGTGGGAAAGAGGCTTAAGTTGTTCACATACATCAGAGATCTCTGCTCTTTGTTACTTTTGACAACAGCACAGTCAAAGAGCTGTTGAAACCTGTTGTACCTGCAGCTGTTCTACCTGGCTCTGTAGAGGTGTAGCTAGAGCCAGGAGACATTCAGTAAGGAGAGTAATCTCCAACTGAAGGTTTTGTTATGTCTCAGTCTTCAACTCAAACCCAAACACTGGTGTGTGTGTGTATGTGTGTGTGTGTGTGTGTGTGTGTGTAAAACCAAGCACCTTGAACATGAAAAGATCACTAGATATCTTTTGTCATTACCCCCTCATAGGGTAAATGATTTAATTAATTTTGGCTTTTGTTGTATGTGTGCCTATGAGTGACTCAACAGCCAGAGTCAAATGGTTACACCTGGGTGTGTATGTAGCTTAGCATCACTGTTCCTGACTGCTACCATTTCAAGAGAAGCCTCATGCGGCAATGAAAAGACGAGAGTTCATTCCTTTAGGGCCTCTGTGCTGCTTTCTCTCTGTTCTTGTGTGGAAGTCATCCATATCCACTGCTGGATGATTTTCCTCTAAACACAGGGAATTATCAGGGTGAAAACAGAGTTTAGCAATAAATTGAACTAGGATAAAAGTCAATGCTCCTGGTAGTTTTCCCAGGAGGCTTTAAAAAGCTTTTTGTTTGAAGTTAAGGGAAGATTCATGAAGTTTCATATCTGGAGTAAAGTTTGATATTTCTTGTACATTGGACTAACAGGAATAATCATGTTCTTGAGATGTGAATATACACAGCAAACTTTGAGAGCAATGTGTCCAGTATCTGGAGAATTCTCAGCAGTAGCCTACAGGGGCAAGAATACGATGTGACTTATTATTGGTATTCTGACCTCAGCTAGTCAGTATGAATTTTTTAAATCAGATAAGTGGGAAGATAAGTTATTCGACTACAGATTTATTTTGGGTTGATCAACCTGTTAAACCTGTAATAAAACCACATTTACTCACTTGAGAGTTTTAGTGCATACTAAATAACATTTTCATTGACTTTTGCATTTTAAAGCACATTCAGTTTACTTCATTCATATGGTGAGTAGCTGAGTACCCTCTTCAACGTAGCATGCATTTCTTGTGTCTCAGCCATAATTGTACATGACTTGTCTGTTGTCTGTTGTGCTGGTGAGCATTGCTTCTCAGGCCAGGGTTATCACCAAGTTGTGAGTAAAATGTTTCACGGCTCTGTAAGTGATTTCCTGTTAATCAGTGGACAGACTGCTCTGTTTGAGGGATAGACAGCTGACTTGCTTTACGTTGAGGCCATAGACATTTATTATCTTTACAGCAACTGCCTTAAGCATGTAGGAATTATGGAAAGAAATAACTCACAAGATTTATGATTTGCAGCTTCATAAAAACGTATACACTTTTTTTTACAGAGTCGTCCTGGGTTACTGTAAGAGATGCAGTGCCTACTGGTGTCTTGTGGGTGCGGCAAGGTGGATCATTCTCTTTGATTTAGCCAAAGCAAGTCTAAATTTTAATTGATGTTTTAATTTTTGTCATGTAAAGCCTTGAGGACTTGAGGATAGAAACATTTTGGTTCTAAAAGTGGAGAAGGTTTAACTTTGAACCTGAGAAAATCAGATTGATTTCTTTCAAAAGCATGGGAGGAGGGCAATGAGCAACTTAACAAATAATGAACCCAAAATCCGCACCAAATTAGTAAATTTGCTAGAAGAATGCGTGGAAATAGCAAAAAAGAAGGTAATAATACAGAAAGAAAAAAGAAAATTACCTGAAAAAAGTGCTAAAATAACTATTATGATCAGAAATATAGTTTCTGGACATTTTACCTATTTTTTAATGTTCTAATAATGTTCTAGCTCCTTTTTTAACAGAAATTATTAGTTTATTTTCTTGTCACCTTTTACCAATTTCTTCCAATTTGCTCATTGCCTTTTCCTATGTTTTTGAAGAGAAATGAACCTTTTTTTTTCATCAGGGTTCAATGGTTAAAATACTTAAAAGGTAAAAGGTGTCTGTGAATGCAGCACAAGAAAAACTGATGTTCATCCAGGCTTCAAAGGGTTAAGAGGATTTGGAGATTCTCTGAAGTGCTTTAAAATAGTTGAAAAACAAAAACAGATTATGATTGTAGTGGCCATTTGTCGAAATATATAACCTTTGACTCAACTTCAAAAAATGTAAATCAAAGAGTCACTTTGCACCATGGGCTTGTAACTTACTCAGGCAGAAGAAATTCAATGTCCATTCCAAAATTTTAAGGTTTTCATAGTTTATTTTTTTTCAGACGCAAGCAAACAAAGATCAAAAGAATCCTGCCTCTCCTGCTCAGGTAAAAAACCATAGGGCCACCCAGGTGCATTCTGGTCCTAGACCTACCCTTCTACCTATATATCTCCTGGTGCCCAAAGCCAAATTCCAAAACAAAATAAATGAACAAAATAATAACTAAACAAACTAAACACTAAACTGGGAAATAATTAAGCTAAACAAACAACTAAAGAAAACACTAAAGAACTCTAATCTTAATAAAACAAATATCTAAAATAATCAAACATAAATGTTACTTCAAATTAGTGAACAAAAAACTAAGATTTACAAACAAATAGCTCCCACAATGAAATAAAAGGTTTTTTTTTAAAAAGGATCAGCATTCACACAATCAAGATTTTTATCACAATAGAGTGAATTTTGACTCAGCCTTCAGAGAATTAAGATTAGGACACCAACAGCGTAAATGTTACTAAATCAGAATTCACATGCAGGCACACAGAGTAAATAAAAAGTAAAGATAATACACATGAATGTGACCCAAGTGTCACTTTAAAATAAATCAATAAAGGGATGTGAATACTGCATGTAAAATGCATAACCACTTCTTACATTTAGAAAAAATCATGGTCAGTGATTTTGACTAGTTTGCATTTATGGTGAGATTTCCATACATAATGCAGCCTCCAGAGCAAGTTGGACAAAATTACTTACATAATTACTTACTACTCAGCTCTGACTTTGTTTTTACACAGGACACAAACAGCAGTCTACTGGGTGAAAGTCTTGTGTTTGTTTGCACGTCCATCCACCTTCCTCCCTATGCAGACTTTGTCACTCTTTAATCTGCGTTAGTTCCAAGTGTTTTATAAAGGCAGTGCCTGGTGCATCTCATACAGATTCTAATTGATGCCTCCTGACATGGGTATCAGAGGGCCACTTACCAACCATCGTGATTTGATGAGTTAGGGGTGAGAACAATTCCCGTCCTTTTATTTTTTTCTTTTCTCATCTTTTCTTTATCTTTTCTTTACCTTTGGTTTTCCTTCCTTTCATTGTTTCTTTCTTCAGTTCCTCTTTTTATTAATCTAGCCATCCATAGATAAAAAAGCTAACAGCCAAACATATCACCAGGAAACTTTTGAAAAAGACTATTTTAATGTTAAGAGGTTTTGCTGGTTAAATAGAGGTTAAATGTTGTTATGTTGAAGGCAAACAAACAAGAGGGCAGAGCAAAAAGAAGCAAGATTATTTAATGATATTGAACAGCTCATTGTCACAGCCTCAGCATGCAAATAAGTTATCTCCGGTAAGCAGTGATGCTCTGTTCATGTTAAAACCACTAGCAAGTGAAAGTTTAGCAGATCTGCAGATGTCCTGGACGGTAAACAGTGCCGGAGCACTCGTGATTGTCAGGTTTTGCCATACCATTTGTGTGTGTGTGTGTGTGCGTGTGAATGACACATAGGATGATAACATAGGAGCAGCAAAGCTGTGCACCCCTAAATGACACCAAAGCGCAACAGATACTTTCAGTATAGTTTAATTACATGTGTGACAGATGGGCTTCTGAGATTTAGTCACCAAACAAAAAATTTATCCACACATGGTGCTTGGCGTGTGTTAATTTTGGACCCTGCAAAATGCAGTCACTAAACTTCACAGGTGTGTAGTTGACATCAAAGTGAGGGTTGAGTTGGTACGATGGTTGTAGTACAAGCAAAGGGGGCTGGAAGTGGGGGTGGTTATTGGAAAGAGGCCACTGGCCCCTCCACTTTATGCCCCCGGCCCACAAATCTTTTATATGGTGGATCACTGTATTGCAGTGTAATGCCATTGCAGGCTGGGTTCTACTTTCTCATATCTGTAATCTCGTTATCTCTTTCGAATTTGTTTCTTAATGTTTAATCTTTTCCTTCCTTCTTTCTGCTTCCTTCTCAGTGGCCTACTGTCCTTTGTTTTTCTTTTAATTCCAAAGCATATCAAAAATAATAAATGATTATAGTAATTATATTAGTGTGCCTTAAACAAAGAGAAGTGTGCGAGATAATGCTGATATACCATTCATCTCTCCTGTAATAAATGAACAAAGGAAGGACAGAAGACAGCTGCACACACACACACACACACACACACACACACACACACACACACACTCGCACACCTACACACACTTCCTAAAGCCCCACCTCTGTTGCTAGGTTACTGCTGCCTCTTATTATACAGCCATTTCAGCCAATTGCATCACCTTGCTTCACTGCTGGAGGTGGAGCATCAGAGTGCTCCACCGTGGAAGGAAGGGACTCCTGTTTGTCTCTGACATCACTTCCTCCTGCTGTTGTATGGCAGTACTGCCTCTCCTCCTAAACACACACAGAACTACACACACACACACACCAAAATATACTCTTCTTTCAACTTTATCAAACGCTCAGTGATATCTTGTTTTGATAGAAATTAGTATTATGTACAGAATCTGATGTAAATAGTATGTCTGTGCATCTATACACCATTGTCTGTACATCACTTTTTGTTGAAAAACTGTAATACATCCCATGTCAAGTAGTTTTTACAAAAATAATGCTACTGTGTGAAAAGTCTCAAAATGTATTCTAAAAAAATGCAGGAATTGAACTTGTAACCTTTGCTATAAAAAATAACCTGCTTACTATTGAGCAAAGCAACTTACTGTTGGGTATGTAAAAATATGAAAATTTTTAATTGAATGAAGTTTTGTATTATTTTGCACATGTTAAGATATGTCTTTGGAAATTTGAGTTTGGAAACTTGATAAAGTAGCACAGGATATGACATGTCAACTTCTTTACCACAAGAGTTCACAACAGAGGACAGAAATAGCTCTGTCTGCAAAATGCTAGGATCATTACTGGGCCAAGCTTGGGCCAACATGGACATGCAGAAACCAGCAGGGGTTAAAATGTTTTAAAAAGCAAGTATTTAGATCATGGTGGATGTGAACACCAGTCATTTTTAATATAGAGCAGATAAGGTAATTATTTACATTTACTCAAGTGCCCAAGTAGTACTAGTAGTAGTAGTAGTAGTAGTAGTCGTAGTAGTTTTAGAGAATTTTCATGCTTTGAGACTGTTTTCTTTTCCTCCACTACCTTTATGTGATTTTTTGGGGGTGTAGAATTAGGTTTTATGTACATAACATACATTATGCCTAGAACAGGTCTTTCAGGAAATAGGTTCTGTCTTACAATATTACACTTTTAAACTTGATAGTTTAATCTTTTCATCTTTTGTTGAGATGTTAATACATCAGAGAAAAAGCCTCAGCTAATCTCCTTAAAATGTCACCAAATGATTTCTTTGACCAGCTTTGCTTATGCTGCCCTCTCATGGTGTATTTCTGAAATGCCTTTGGTTTAAGTATCTGGAAACATTTTGCAAGAAATGTTGACTGTGTGTCTTCTTCCTGGTAAACATCTCAGTGCTAGTATTCCCAGTACTAAATAAGAGTTAAAAGCAGTAGCTGTATCATTTAGGTACATGGGCCACATGCTGTATATATGTGTGTGTGTGTGTGTGTGTGTGTGTGTGTGTGTGTGTTTCCAGGAGTTTATATGTTGTACATACTATAATTACAACTTGCTACATGTACTGTGTTCTACATATGGCAGGTAGTATGATGATTTTTAGCACAGCTGTGACTTTTGACCCTAAAACTGTTAACTTCCCTCCTCTCCTCCTTACTTTGTCCACCCCTGTGAGGTCCACTGGTCCTAATGCCTCCTGTTGTGGTAGAACGTACAGTAGGTACAGTGTTGATAATTTAATAACTGTCCTGTCTGTAAAGAATGCATGATTACATCACTTGTACAATACTGCATGTCTGTATAACTGCTGGATACCTAAGGATTCATACATGCTCTTTTGGCTTGTTTATGCTCAGTTATTGACTGCATGTCAAATCTGCTGTTCAAAGCTACACACTATGATTTTATTATTAAAACCAATACCACCTCTGCAAACCTTGCAGTTGTGTTAAAACTCAACTGTTATCTGGTTTATGTTACAAAACAGAGGACATGAGCTGTAAGGGTATTTAAGGAGATTTCAGGGGTGCTTGGAACTGTAACAGAATCACTGATTGTAGCTTTAATGGAACAGCAGTCACCAACAGGGTTGTGCATGCCTGCCAGTAAAGCATTTATCACAACTTTGGTCCTATTTTAGTGGTCAGGTCGATAAATTTATCAGGAATAACTGTAAAATAATTAGCCAAACTTATGTCTAGTTAAGTCCGTTTTATTTATTTATCAATCAAACAAAGAAGCAATCAATAAATCATTTATTTGTCACATGAAGTCTTACAAGGTACAACTCAAGTGAAGTGAAGCTCCTTCAACATGTTGCTGCAATTAGGTCCTTTTTCACCTCTGCTTTCATTTGTTGGCAGCTGCTTTATAATTGTCTATTTGTGTATGGTTCTGGTTATCCATGGTTTCTGGTTGTGGAATGATTGTGGTTATGGGTAAAGTTGCTGCAACTGTTTTACAAATCAAGCCCACCACAGACTCAGTGAATTTGATGTGATGTCATCTTCTCCACGTTTTCCTTGATGTTTAATGATATGTACATCTGAAACAAAAAACAAAACAAAACAAAACAAAACAAAACAAAACAAAACAAAACAAAACAAAACAAAAAAACTCAACCTGGCTAGCCATCAGAATCACAGAAACTCAGTTTACAGACTGGTGAGTTGATTTTCTCATTCAGATGGGTGATTCACAGTCACACACAACCACAGTTCAACACCAGCCACAAAAAGACATAAAGACAACATTTGCAAAACATAAATAAGAGCATAAATTTAGTGCAAATTTGGCGCAAATTTAGCGGAGCTGACAGTGAGGCAACTGGAAACATACATTTCATGTAAACAGAATAATAACACATATCAAAAATGTGCCTCAAGGGGCTTTAACACTGTTAACAGTTTTACAGACTTTACAGTAGCTGTACTCTCACAGTTTTATTATGCAATGAAAGATTATTAGCTTGTCAAGTGTCCTCACTTTCAGTTTGACCAGCATATATAGAGGTTTACTATAAAAATAAACCTTGATATAACTGATGTTATGCTTCACTGCATGGGGAGATGAATCCTGCTGGTTAACATAATGAGCATGTTGAAAATAACAGTGATGCGCCTTAGTGTGTGACTCATGTGCTGTCTCTGTATTTTGTCTCCCTCTACAGGTGAGGTTGGATAAGGAGGAGGGTGAGGATGGGGAGTTGAAGGGTCCTGTTGTGTTTTGCATGCAGGCAGAGCATGCTGGTACCAGGACATACTACTTCAGCGCAGATAGCCATGAGGAACAGGAAGAATGGATTAGAGCCATGAGTGAGGCTGCAGAGGTCCACATTCAACCAACACAGAGGTGCTGTTCACACACGTGCACACAGCTATTTTAGACATACACTACACATGCAACGGCAGTCACATTCTCCTGAGTCTATTTGATTGACCTTATCCAGTATGTCCAGTCACGGCAATATGTATGGAGCACTATTCATAACTTAAAAGGGCTACCAGGAACAACACTGTGATCAGAAGCAATGCAAGCCACCATGAAACAAGCTGTTTTATGGTATTTACACTTGCATTATGTCTTCTATTCATACATTCATACATCCACATCTGAAAATATCTTCAAAAAGCAATTGATTTATTTTAGTAAACCTTTAGAAATCTGTATATATATGTGTGTGTGTGTGTGTGTGTGTGTGTGTTTTAATTTCTTATTGCTGTTTTTTTTTACTCAAATAATACAAATAAAATATAAATAGGAGACGGCAACAAAAACAGGAAAGAAATATGCACTAGTTTTACATGTCTTCTCAGAATATAAAAACACAAGATGTTTTGTCTTGTGTACTAGTAATGTACTGGTAACGTCATCAACAAAATACACCAAAAAAGCATGACAGACACAAATCCAATCTGTCCCACATATTACAAAGTGAGTCATGTTGTGACCCAGTTTAAAAAGGCCACAAGACTAAGGGAAGCACACCATGGCAAAGATCAACAAAAGATCTTCATTTAACCAAATTTTACCAAATTAGACCAGATTAAAGGTTAAAGGTATAGTCAGTAGCATTGTTCCTCTCCTCCTGGACACGTCGCCACACACACTGCCTCTAACCTGAATTACAAGAACACACCCATCTAGCCTGCAGATATCAAAGATGCAGCACTGGATTCACAGTTACAAACATAAATGCACAAATTTACACAACTACAGCTGATGCCAAGTCGCCAACAATCAGCCCACAACTTGGTGTCAGCTGTACTTGTGTAGATTTTTGCATTTATGATTGAAACTGTCTTCAATGATCAGCTTACAATGTCTGCTTGGGAATGCTACTGTAAACATTGTGACAACTGAAAATGATGTTATGTTATGTTATATTGCATTTGTCATAATGGAAAAGCCGACGATAAAACATTAGCAAGCTAGCACAAGCTAACCGCTTGCAGGCCTCCACTGTGAGGACACTTTCGGTGCAGGCTCCGCTCTCAAGTCACTGTCAGAACAAGAAATAATACAGATAATACAAAATAAATACAGCCTAGAGACTGCTGCGAACTGATGTCGCTAGGCTATATGGACGGAGTTTGTCCCATTTTGACAGATTAAATCAATAGCGCATGTAAATAAGATAACGTTACTTTTAAAATTATTGAATCTTTATACTAGCTTTATACTATACTATATGTTGCTACACTGGAATAAATAAAAAAAAACAAGTTATGTTCTATGCAAAAAAAACAGGCAAAATCAAAATTTTCATGTTATATTGTTGACTAATTAAATAAAGATCATTTATTGTGTACTTTTTGTGTTATTTCCTATTCTGACAGTGGAGGTGACCTGAGAGTGGAGCCTGCACCTGAAGTGTCCTCACAATGGAGGCCTGCAGGCAGACCCCTCTCGGGATGTTTGGCACTTACCTGTCCAACAGAAAACAGGCCAGCTTCGCGTTGCTCTTCATTCCAAGCCGCTCCTTCAGCTGCGTGTCAGCTGCAGCACATGTAGAGAAATGATGGCTTGCTAATTTTTTACATGTGATGAGCGTGTTTGTCAGCAGAAATAGACAGGGAAAATGGGGTTTTGATGATTATATTGACTCTATACCACTTTTTACTGCAGTAATGTCTCTTCCTGTTACAGAGATGAGGAAATACAAAGATGTCTGTTTTACTTCAACTTCCTTGCTTCCCTCTCAAAACAAAAGCCCTCTGACATCTCTGTGGACAGAATCCCATCATTTGCTGATACAAGGCTCTTTTTTTTTTTTTTTTAAGGAAAAGGTTACCGACTATACCTTTAACTTAAATATATACACTGTGGAGTATGGAAGTCAGTGTTGTCAGTAGTGTGTGCGATGTATGAGTATAAATGTGTGGGGGGTTTGTAATTCGCATAAAAGCAAAGCAAAGAACTAAGGAAAGATAACCAAACCAGAGCAGGGCAGTAACATGCAGCAGCAGAGGTTCAGCCAAAGAGCAAGCCACTAGCTGTGCACATAACTAAATAACCTAAAGAACTCTGAGCTGTTCCCAGTTGCTATAACAAGCACCTGCCTGCAAGAGCACACAGACGGGTGAGATGATAACCCAAATGCACACAGACACCCTTGACTTGTCAAAAGTAACATTATGCAGTTGGACATAACAAACTCATGCATACTTTTATTACTTGTCCAAGTCAAGCCCTGTATGAGGTGCAGATTAAGGCAGCATCACCTGTCAAGACCTGTCAGACCTGTCAGTCAGTGGATGTGGATTTGCCTCCTGGCTATGTGTTATGCTGATGTTGGAGGGAGACTCATCAGAGCTGTCCCATGATTAAATTACCTGTCCAACCATTAGACTTCATGATTACACATCTTTGTGATTTTTCTTTGTTGGCCAATTTGATATTGCCATGAAAACAATGTAAAAGATTACTTTTTGGATCGTGCCTTTATCGATAGGACAGCTATAGAGAGCTAGGAAAGGTGGGTTAGACAGCAGGGGTGACACGAAGGAAAATGCCACGGGTCAGAATCCAACCCACACTGCCGCAGAGGACTTAGCCTATATGGGGCACACACTGTACCAGGTGGAGGTCATCACCATGAAAACAATATTAATAGGAGAAATTAAACATTTCGAGAGATTATTCCACAGGTTGGTCACTGACTTAGGTTCTTGGCCTGGTGTTGAGATTTGTTGCTTTTAAATCTATTTTTTGCCCCTGTAATCTTTTTGAATTAAACCAAAGCTGCCTATCTATTTTCATGCCTTGTTTTCTTTTAAATTCCACAGAATAAACTCTGACACCACTGCAGATCTCAACCACACCATGGTGACCAAGGCTCCCAGCCCGCAGAAACAACAGCATCCACACACACAAACACACAATGAAACAGACAGTGACCTCCACCCCGTCACTAAGATCAACGGGGTCAACAACCAGGAGAAGCCCCCACCCTCGACCCCCTGCTCTGACCAAGAGGGTAAAAAGAGAGATGGAAGACTAGGTAAAGGTGGAAGAGAAGGTGAAGATGAAGGAGGAGGGGCTGGTCCTGACCACACCTCTTACCCAAGTCAACATCCAAATGGTTGGGGCAGCTATGGCCCTCAGGACACCATGCCCCACCACAGCAGCAGCAAACACCCACCTTCCAGTGGACACCGTGTCCCCTCGGGACACCCAGAGGGGGGGGTCAGCCCATTAAGTGACACCAGGGAGCAACAGGAAAACGTGGTGCTGAGAAGGGGGTTTGTGCCCAGGACAGCTCCAGAGAGGGTGGCCCAGAGGAAGAGCTCAATGGCACAGCTGCAGCAGTGGGTCAACCAGCGGCGGGGCATAGCGTCCCAGGAGGACATCAACAGGTAGATGAGGGGAGAACAGGAGAGATATGACAGTGGACTTCCTCCTCAGGTTTTCATCTGTTAGCAGGACACTGATGATGCTGCTGTCAACTGGCGCAGCAATCATAGCTGCATGCAGGTGTCTCCCCCAAGTGCATCTCAATCAAGTTGCATGTCAATTAGAGATGTCAGGGTCTTCGAATTTTGCTTTCTATAGCCCAACACCAATTAATCAGTAACCAAATGGTTAACTTTTACGGAAAAAGAAAAGTTCAGAATTAACTGAAATAAAAGAGGTCTTTCCTATAAGGCTGGCACTTGATTAGCTCAGTGAGCATTTGGACTGGATCTCAAAACACTCTAGAGAGGGTGAGATTTTGTTTCATGATGTAAATGTCTTGGCTTTATTTTATTTTCTGTTGGCTGTAGTGACAGACAGCTGGTTAGCAGCGCTAACATGTGAAAACATAGCGCCCACACCCACCCTGCAGTCTCTGGTTTGCTAATATTAGCCTTGGCTGCTCTGCACTGCATACCACTCTGGGTCAGATGAGAACTAGCTAGTGGTACCACACATTTGACAATTATTACTAGTAGGCTAATGCTGTCTCACCGGCAGGACAGAGCTGCTGCAAAAGCCCAGGTAGCCCTGATGAGCAAGCAACTTCATTTTAAACCACAAAACCCTTCAAGCATTGTTAACTATGTTTGCACTACGAGCCATGCTGACACTGCTGACAGCACAGAGCTAACTGATAAAAATATAGTTTTCAAAACAAGAGACAATCAGGGACCAATTTTTAATTGTCATTTCTGTGTGAAATATCCATGTTCTCCTTGTGTCAGTGTGGGTGTTCATCTTCCTTCCACAGCCCAAAGATATGCAGGTTAATTGGTGACTCTAAATTGCCCGTAGGTGTGAATGTCAGCATGAATGGTTGTCTGCCTCTGTGTGTCAGCCCTGTGATAATCTGGCGACCTGTCCAAGGTGTACCCCGCCTCGCGTCCACCGACAGCCCTGATAGGCCCTAGCCAGGATAAGCAGTTATGGACAGTGAATTAACTCTCTGGGCTGGGAGAGAGGTGCTGCCCCAAATAAGGTAGTTCAGGGTCTTGTTCAAGAGTGAAGGTAAATGGAGCGTTTGGCGTGGGGTCAGCAGTGATGCAGGCAATGTGCAGGACTGTTGTGGTGAAGAGGGAGCTGTGCGAGAATTCAAAGCTTTTGATTTACTGGTTAATCAACATTCCAACCCTCATTAATGGTCAGAAGGGAAGAGATTGCTCAGATATCAGATCGGTTTGGGCATCTGATTTGGATGCCTCCGAGGCGCCTCCTCCCCAGGGCATACCCAGAACACGCTGGAGGGATTATATATTTCATCTAAACTGGAAACACCTTGGGGTCTCCCAGGAGGAGCTGGAAAGTGTTGCTGGGGAGAGGGATGTTAGGAGTGCTTGGCCTGGCCTGCTCCCCCCATTGCCCAGCCGTGGATAAGCACATGAAAATGAATGGATGGATGGATGAATGGATGGATGGATGGAAAATGAAAGAGTAATTAATGAGAGGTGAATGACTGAAATATGTTAAAAAGGTCTTAAAAATGTAGCATGAGATGTGTGCTAAAACACATCTGGTATCCATGAAAAACATGTAACTTCATTATTTATTTTAACCTAGCATTTATTTTACACAATAGAGACGCCACAAACTGTCATGACTTGACATGACATTTGTCGAAGCAATTATCTTTATCTTTTCCTGTTCTTTCAGTCCATCTTGTTACTATCCTGTAAACCGTGGGGTCTCAGGTGACTACTATGGCTACGCTGGTGGCCCCCAGTATGTGGAGGAGTACCCTCTGTACCCACCAGGAGTCCGACCTGACAGTATCTGCTCTGTCTCCGCTATGGGGGGATATGACCGGCGCTGGACTGTTGAGGAGAAACGCCACTCACTGAGGGACGGACCCCATCACCTGTATGGAACCCCAATGTCCAGGGACCAATGGGGGCCACCGTGCTATGGTGGAATGGAAACATCCATGAGACGTCTGTCCATCCAGCCCCGCTCCAGGTCTGTGCCCAGGTCACCGTCATCGTCACTGGGGGGGCCCTACTCACCCGTGCCACCCAACTTTGTCTCGCCAGCTCGATCGCCTTCTGCCCGCTTTGACAGGTTTCCAGGAAGATTGAGGGACGATGTGATCTATGTAGATCCATCTGTCTACAGCCTGAGGAGATCCCTCAGCTCACCGAAGGTAAAATAATGAGTGTGTGTGTTTTTAGAATGATGCAGTGGATATTAGCATAACCATCACCTAACCTTATCCGTTTTTTTTTTTGTTTTTTGTTTTTTTTGTTAGAACAGGCCACTTACTTAGGAGATCTGATATTTTTAATTTAATGGGAGCCAGCTTTGTCCCATGTTCTAGGTGGAATCTAGTTTTTGACTATAGGAAAATAAATGAAACAAAGTGTCATAGAGGTGTCAAATTAAGTCTTAATGAGACCTAAAAAAAGAGTAGCACAAAAACGTTCTCAAAAAGTCAACAGGGATGAAAGAAAGAATGAAAGATTGATGTTCATATGTTGTAACCACATTCATCTTACATTATTCTACAACTTTTATTAATTCTTGCATCCATTTTTCCCTATGACCCTCACTCCCTCCTTCAGTATGACTACCCTGGTGATAGGAGATCCTTAAGCCAAGGATTATACCACTACAACTACCCTGTATCCCCTTCCATCCACAGTAAAATGGTATGTGCCTTTAATGTGCAATACATATATATCTGCTGGATAACATGCAAAATCAGCCACACAGTCCTGTGGTGGCAGGCACAGTCTACTGCCGTTATGGCACTTGCAGCAGTAGTGTGTGTGTCTTTGCTTTGGGTTTTCTTCTGTACATCTGTCCCCTGTTTGTTTGTACTGTACACATCACTCTCTGTCTGGACCTTTTCTCCCTGACTCTCCTCTCTGTCTCTCCACTCTGCTGTCCTTTTCCTAACATGGTACCAGGAGCTCTCTTCTGTGCATATGTGTATGATTTGATACGTGTAAGTGTGTTATTTTACGCAGAGAAAAACATGAAATAATTACAGGGAGAACTTACCTCCATGATCAATAGAGGTAAGTTATAGTTGCTACATATAGCTACATAGGTCACAGAATAAAACTAAACTATCTCCATTAAACTTAAAACACTCATTGTTTCATGAAGGCCTTTACTAGTGGCTTTTACTTTTCACACAGGATGAAAGGAAAAAATTAAACAACTCTGTCCAAATTTGTTAAACTTGTGTCTGTATTTGTAATACATTGCCTTGACCTACAAGGTTTAAAGGTGGAGTATATGATTCTAGAGAAAGACTGTTGATAATGGAACTCAAAACCCAAACAAACACACTTGCTGCTTTGAAAGCTCTGCCCCCCAAATTCATGGACGTGCATAGAAAAAAGGGAACAACAGTAACACTTGTGTGAGCAGCATGATCTCACCCCTACTGCTCATATGTTATTGCTTGGGCAGAAGCCCTGGCATTAGTAAACTCACCCCGGACCCCCTTTCACACTGTTTTGATGCAGAAGGAGTTGGTGGTTTGGTAGGTTTGGGCAACAAAAGCACTTGGTGATGGTTAGAAAAAGATTGATGATAAAAAACAGCACCTGGCTTTTAGCGGCACAAAAGCAGCTTTAAAATGGCAGTGTGCTGCAAAGAAACACTGAGCTTTGAGTGGCACAAAGTGGCTTGATAGGCAGCAGTGAGTCGCTCAAAAGCACGGCAACTGTTGTTATTGGTAATAATAAAGTCAAGTCAAGTCATTTTTATTGATAAAGCTCATTATCACAGAACACAGTTTGCCTCAGAGGGCTTTACAGCATATGACATCCCTCTGCCCTTGGATCCTCACATCGCCCTAGGGAAAAACTCCCGAAAAAGAACCCCTGAAATGGGGGGAAAAAAATGGAAGAAATCTCAGGAAGAGCGGCTAGGATGACGAGGGATTTCCTCTTCCAGACAGACGTGCAATAGATGTCGTAAATAACAATTGAATTACAAAAATGACAAAAAGGAAAGAGAGAGGGGAAGAGAGGGGGGAAGATGCACAGCAATGATGGTAACAAACGCATGTCATATTACAATAATGATAGGTGTAAAATTACTAAATGCACTCTATGATAGCATGTGATGTTATGTGCAAATGTTGTGGGTGTTGATAAAAGTCCCATGCGTATATTGATAGTGGAGGCGTGACTCATAATAATGGCAGTAGAAGGTCGCGTCAAGCACGATCATGGCATTGGCGCAACCAGGATATACTATAATACTAAGGACTATAATATAGCCTTTTATTTTATACCCTGTTTTTAAAGTAATATATCCAACAATATTTCAGTGTTTCCCACAGAATTAGTTTATTTTTGTGGTGGGGGCAAGGGACAAACTTTGGATAGTCTTCAGCTGGCTGCTGTTGCGGCTCAATTTCAGCCAAAGCAAACCCCAGTGCCAGGGATCTGGAGCTGCCTCAACTGTCCTCTAAGTCCTAAATAAATCAATGTTTGTTTACTGAATTTACTGAATTTACTATCATGGTGTGGCTCTGTTCCTTGTGGAAGAGGGACAGGCAGAGGTGAGATGAAACAGAGCTGTGTGTTTGTAGCTCAGCTAACAAGGAAGGTAACTTTACCTCCATCAGTTCAAGTAACTCCACTGTACTAGCAAACTTGTGTTGTGTGTTTTTTAGGGCTTCATGGCCTAGAATCCTGATCTGACTTTAATAACCAATAATGTGTGGACCCACATATAGTATATTTTGAACGATAAGCCGAGGAGTGCTTCCAGCTTACTTTGGGTATGCCTTAGATAGTCATTTTATGTAAAGAAAGTCCTAGAACAAGCTAGCAATAGAGAGTTGTAATGACATTCAAAATGTCTTGTTTTTATTTGTTTGTCTGTTGTTGTGATTGTTCAAAAACATTCAAGTACAGTGAGATGAGCAGCTCTTAGTCATTTAACTGTGTTTAAAGTGTCAGAGTTGATGATTGGCCAGGAGCTGTTGAACCTCGGTGTGATTGGCAGATTGGTCATGGTGCTTTGCTCCACTGCTGTCTTATCTGAAAGCCTTCTTTCTGCACACTGTGTGTTTGTGTGACTTTTATGTGTGTTGCTGTTGCTGCTGCTTGGCTCAGGAGGACATATTAGACCTACAGCTCCAGCGCAACCTGGATTACTTAGACCAACAGGTAGGACAAACACACAATACTGTTTGTTTCCATATTTCATACATTGTTTTCCAATCACGGATAACATTGTCAGTGTTTGAGGGTTCTTCCCTCCTTCATTCCCGATGACAGTCTCCTCTCCTGTGTTTCTTTTTTCCTTCCCAAGGATGCTTGATTATGAGTTTGCTTTAAAAAATAAATATTAGTTCACCCTAACAGAGTTCCATTGTTGTTCCAGTCATCCTATTTTTGATTTCCAAAGCAATATTTGATCTGATCATCCTGATCCAGATACAAACTTTTAGAGATTACCAAATCTGGATAAATAGTACCCTAAAACAGGACTACATTGTAGGCTTCTGCTACAGTATGTAAAGACCAACAGGTAGAATAGCTAGTGTGGGATTACTGCTGCTAAGTGTTTGTACTTACAGGGACAGACTCAGCATTGGGAATGCAACTGTTAGAAACTACTGTTGACTGTGTCATTGGAATTAATGTAAAGTGATGAATGAAAGATAAAATTTTAGTAATTATGTCAACAATTTTTATTTAAATAAATGTCTGCTAAGTCACTTTCTATCACCGAATGAGGTCAGACAATGGTCTGTGGTGACATTCGCACTCACCGAAACATACATACCTGCTGTGAGAACACCACATATCTATTATCTTTATTAATCCTGAAAGCCACTCTGAATCCAGCCTTCAGTTAGAAAAAAAAATTATATATATATAGATAGATAGATAGATAGATAGATAGACAGATATATTCCGATAATAGAAATACATTTTGAAAAACACACTAAGGGTTTGACTCAGATCAAAACCAAAGTAGATCATGAGATCTAATACAATTTAATAATCCCTTCTTTCTTTTGAAGCACCCATTTTCAAGGTTCAATCCATTCAAAAGCCAAAATCTGGGCCCTGAAGTGTATCTTTGACTTTGGTACTAATTAGGAAATTCCTAGGCAAGTGTTGGCTTGTCCAGTCTTGTCAAATTTCATTCTTCTTCCTGGCCTGTTCAAAGGCCTGTTTAAACCACTAATAGACCAGGTATGCCTGCCTCTCTTGTCTTTGGCCCTTGTCTTGTTTGCATGTAGTCCATACTGTCACTCACAGTCTAAAGATTCATGGTTTTGTTTTTCTCCATCATTCCTTTATAAGAGCATATCATACTCTCTGCTTCTGCTTGGCTTAGGTAGCATTTCTGATTATTTGCCACAAATCATTCCATCGACTTACTGACTCTTAACCTAAACCTCAGTCATATCTAACCTAAACCTTAAACCATCTGATTGGAGCCAGGCCATACCCAGCCTGACAGAGACCTCTGCAGCCAGATACTGATCTGGGCTAAAAGGTACTTGCATCAATAATAAATAAATACAAGACAAATTATTTACATTAATTAAATTAAATTAAATTAAATTTAAATAGGCATTGAGGTTTTTGAAAAGAGAAAATTATTTAATGACTATGTATTATGATAAGAGCCTCTGTATGCATTAAACAAACATGTCCAAATTGAGGGTGAATAGCATGTCATCCATCACAGTGTCCTCCTGACTCCATCCAACCTTTGTTTGTATGTTTCCAGTCTCACACAGAGATTACATTCACCCTTTTGGACTCTGTTCAAAGGCAGTTTTGCATGCCTGTAGATCTGCTAAAAACACAGCTGTACCTTACCTTGTACAGTTTTGTTGACCTCTCTCAGCTTACAACATAGATTTTTACACAGTATTTCCAGCCCATTTGGAACCCCTTTCAAGAGTCATTAAGCTAATTTGTCACATCCACAAAAGTGAGAACAATCACTTTCCTGTCCATGCCTCTTTGCATGGTGCTGTTGTAATGATTGTTTTCAAGAATCACTAATACTTCTAAGTTATACAAAATATTCCAGTTCAGTCACAGATCTTTGAAAGACATGTTGTTAATGTGGATGTGCTGGCAGGGCAGAGAAGAAAACTTTTGGTTGAAATACAGTTCTTCATTCTGACACATGAACCAAAGAGCTTCTGAGTTTACAAATGAGGCTCAGGCCTGGAAAAAACACTATAAATTCTGACAGGTTGATCTTACTTAACATAATCTTGGAAAAGGATTGCCTTGAAAAAGAAAAGTAAATATAATCCATAACCATGATGTATGTTTACTTTATATCTGTTAAGTTTACTCCAAATTTAGCTGTATTTACTTTGTGAAGCTATTGCAACTAAAAAATGACAAGTGGAATCATCTTATTCTCTCTAAGTGCAACTTCAGTAAACAAAGTTAATCTGACTAAACTTGATCATCCAAAAAGGGTTTTTTTGCCAGTGATGAAGTCTGTAGATTGTCAAAGTCTGTTTTGTTTCAGAATATCCAAATATGATTGCCTAGTTGCAGCCAGCAGAATACAGAAAATTAGTTTATTGAATTTGCTCACACTAAAAAGATTTATTTATTTATTTAGATTTATTTAAACCTGTCATTTTTAAGTTGCAACATCTTAGAAAAACAAGTAAATATATAAAGTCACCTCAACAGTTAGATAAGTAAGCATAATTTAAGACTAATTGTTATATTTACGTACATTTTTTCAAGGAAATCAGTTTCCTATTTTTTAGGCAAAATCAACTGGTCAGATTTTACAGTGAATCATTAATAGCTCAGTGAAAACAGCCAGGGAAATCATTTCACTGCCAACAAAGAAATGTTGATCTTGATGACTTTCATCACTTAAACAAATTAAGCTTTCCATTCATTAGAATGAGGAACAATCTCTCGCTGTGTCTATACTGTCTGATTAATATTGGTCATTGAAATGATTTGTTTTATGTTTGTTTTCACAGGTTCCTCCTTTCCATGATGTGTACAGCAGAGAGCTACACCCCACACTGAAGCTTAATGAGATTGAAACCAGTGTAAGAGACACACTGAACATAACAAACACACAAACACACTCTTACACACAGATGAACACTTTTTTCAAAGTGACTACATGGCCAAAAGTATGTTCAGGGCCTAGTTGTTTAGAAGTAATCTGGTTGGATTTTGGCAAATGTTGAAAATTGGTTAGTCAAAAGGACAACAAATAATTAAGAACCCTCAGTACATTTTGTTCAAAACTTTTTAGCAGGATAGGGATACTTTTGATCCACAACAATCAAGCTTATCCTGATCCTAGCAGAGGGCTGGATAAGGGTAGATTTCCGGACAAAAACATAGTAAAACTTTTTTATGATTGAATTTATGTACATGTATTTATATTTTGCACCTCATTTGTTTAACTGTGACAGTGATAAAAGAACAGATTAGGCTATCTATTAAGCCTTTCAGTAAAGTAAATTGCAAAAAATGGATTCTCATCAGGGAATCATATTGTAATCACGACTGGAGAAATCAAATTAACAGAATTGGAATGTGTCGTTCCCATAAAAAGGTAATAAAAGGTGGTGCTTGTAATATTGCCCCCTGTTTTATTACACAGCTCAACTTTTAAAAATACTACGTTCAGTATCGTTTAGTAACTGTCACTAGAACTCCGCGCTGCTCACTGATAACCGGTAGTTTGAATACAGACCGTAGACTGTATATACGGTCTCTGATACAGACACGGTAAGACGTCCATATTACAGCTTTACAGCCAACAGTGTATGGATGTGTTGTAAAATGGTTAAAATTATGAATTGTGATTAAAAAATGATGAATTACAGCAAAAATATCCATTACTACAGCCGGTACGAAGCCTGTGCTGTGTCAGAAACTCTTAGAGTTACACGCGCGTTCATGTGTCCCGCGGGTCCGATGCGTGTTCATTTTATGTCTGGAGAAAGACCGAATCTTTAGGACTTAATGTTTTTAATAATGGCTATAAAAAAATGCATTCTGAAAAGTCAACATGTCTCAAAAAAAATTATCCAGTGATTTAAGGAGGTCTCTTTCCCAATGTTAACATACAGGGAAAAGTCTTTCTGGGCCAGTGTGCATCACGTGACGCTGTAGTTCCACTTTCGGCCACTATGTAAATTTTGCTTCAGAGGGTGGCGCACTTCCTGGGGGCTTGATTTGAGCGGAGATAAAGAGTGCCTCTTTGACATGGCCTCCCATTGTACCACTAAGGACTGAAGAACAAAGAAGTGGACAGATTTACAGCTCTGAAATCCCTGGTGAGTATGCTGCATGCTATAAGTTAGCGAGCTAACCACAGCAGGGGATTCTGTAAGCTAACTTTAGCTACTGGATTGTTTACCATTAGCCTGCAAGATAATCGTATGGTTCAACTAAAGATTGCTAGCTTCAAAATTCATATATCAGGTAATCACGTATTTTTGAACCAAGTAATCTTCAGGTAAATCATATGGTTAGCTTGTAGGCTAATAGCAAACATTCCAGTGGCTAACTTAGCTTGCAAATAGCCTGTTTGGTATGGGGACAGTGGTTAGCTAGCTAGCTACAGCATATAGTTTACTCACTGAAGATTTCAAGGGCTGCAACAGTTTCTGTCGTCCTCTGATGCTGCAAGATCCCCAGTCTTTGTGAAATCTAATTCTAAAAGTTCTAAAAGTTCTTTGACACATTGTCAGAATTCAGTCTTTTTAATTTATTTTGAAAGTATTCTCATGTATGGTAGGCATTAATCACTTACGACACGGCATATATTCTTAAAAATGTATGAAAATGACAATGAAACATTGTGATGAAGCAAAAATTATTATAAATGCATCAATATGTACCTCACTTTACTTAACACATACAATGATAACTAATAATACAGCATGGATTGTTATAGCACACTATGTGTCCTTACTAAACTTAATTGTTGATGTGTGAATAAGTGACTATACATATTTATAATGCAGTCAACCTCTAGTTTATAGCAAGTCAAGAGCATCCATAAGACCCTTGCCACTTATAAATCACTATGAGGCACATCTATAATGGTTTATGACTTTTGATATAGTGCATCAGTTTGCATTATGTGTGTTGAGTGTATTCATAAAGCATTATGAATGCATTATAATTCACTATGAATGCCTTCATAATGCATTATAGATGTGGTCTTATTGAAAGTGAATGCCTTCATCAGTGGGCCACCATTGTGTGACCTTATGCAGTGATAGATAGTAACTTAACAAACATTTAAATGAAAATGTTGACAAAATTACTGAAATTTAACTTTCATTTGTCAGTTTTATTAACTCTAATTGCACAAAACTAAGATTAGCGGTCCCTGATAAGCAAAACATGGGATTTCCAAATCTGAATTGCTGTGATCCAGATTATTTTTTATGAACAACCGGGCCCTGGGGTTCATATACTTTTGGCCCTTTAATCTACGCATACACTCACACGGATACAAGTTTGTAATTTTTCGCTTTATTTTGTCTTCTCACATAACATATGTGGTAACGACCTGATGTCCTGTCTGACACAGAAACTTCTGGGTCGGCTATGTGAGCAGAACCGTATTTTGAAAGACCACGAGGCTGTTGTCCACAGACTAAGAATGGACAAGGTAGGCCTACATCATTTTTCACATTGTTATGTGATGAAGAAAAGTTTTATATTTTACAGGTAACCAAAGTGCTTTTAACCCTTTTTACCAGATGTGAGGATTTGTTTTTCTGAATAAAACCCAAAAGGGAAAAGGGATATATACTCATTAACTATAAAAATTAAATAAAAACTGTTACATTTAATTTAAGAAATGAATGAATACAACTTTACCCAACATGTTAAGTGTTTGGCAGGACATACATTAGCGAGGTGACTATTGACAGTTATTTTTCTGAGGCTGTGTGGTGCTGTTGCATATGACTGCTTTATATTGAAAGGTGTTTCTAATAATTTGTCGCTCACAATCCAAAACAACAACTACAGTATGTACAGCATCTTAAATGACCACAGAGTGGACATTTACAGTCGATTGTGATAACATGCACCCACTCACTCAGTACGTGTCCATACAAAGTTAAGTGGAGCTGCAGTTATAGCTTGATTAGGCCATTCAATTGGACTACTGTCCTTGTCCCAGTATGCAAGCACTGGGGGAGATTCAATTTATTGACAGAAGTAGGCCTATGTCTGACTCCACAATGGTAGGTGGAGACAGGACTAGACAAAAAAGTCAGTGGACTATCATCAGACATTCAAAATGAGAGGAGAGGAGAACAGAACAGCAAACAACAGCTGTGCATGCAATTATTTTCTAACACAGCATGAGCAACAGTATGAGATTGGAGCGCTGGCTGGCTGGACACTCCCGTAAAAAGTCAGCACTAGGATGTTTGGTCAGCCTGCAAACACTCACACTGGAGCAGCTTCAGCTGTTGGTGCAAGCTGTGAGCTGTAGTTCAGCAGTATATAGTCAGCTGTGTGTGTCTGACTGTGGATAATGGAGCTGTTATCTGTATTTGTGGAGTTTGTTATGCAGCAGAAGCTGTTAGCGTTTAGCTCTGTTTGTTAGCCGGTGAACCCCAGCAGAGCGAGCAGCTCTTTGCATATTTTCCCTGCACAGCGTCTGACAGGTAGGAGGCTCTGCTATATATAAACAGTATGAACTGCTACAAGTTTCATTTTAATCAGGGACTCTGTGAGAGGACCTTTTTTCAACCTCCAGACTAACATTTTGCAGATTTAGAAAAAAAAATAAAGTAAATAAAGTTACTTTTCTGCTTCTTCAGAGTCAGATCAGTAAGTCAAAGTTTACAGTGAACCTGGGTACAAAACCCAGTTCTCTCAAGTCCTTTGCTTTTCAAATGATGATCAGTGAGTGGTGCTTGTAAATTATCCTGTAAATCTGTGGAAAAACTGCTGGAGATATGCAAGTTTCTAAATACGTAGAAATTATTTGTAGTTGTATTTATTAAAAGACATTTTTATACAACCTGTCACCTTGATCACAATTTCCTGGACCTGTACAAGCCTGACGGGATAAGTTTAAATACAAAAAAACAAACACCTTGAATAAAAGTTGACCAAAATGTCATGAATTTTCATCTACTAAAACGTGAGTTTTCATCTACTAAAACTAGACTGAAACTATGAAGGATATAAAATTACTAAAATGTGACTAAAACTAATAAGCATTTTTGTGTCAAGACTAAGACTAAATCTAATATAGCTGCCAAAATTAACACTGCTGGAGATATGCCCCTTTCAGCTAGTTGCTGTTGGACCTATTTCAGGTTGACCTATAACATCACACACCAAACAAGTTAGCAAACGGCAAACAGGTTGCATGTTGAACAGTGACAACAACTAACTTCTCTGCCCTGTACATTTCTAACGTACTCTACGTTTTACTTGGTACCTTTGTCTTGTTTTGTTTTCTTCCCTTCTTCATCTTCTTTTGTTTCCCCTTACTTTCTTCCATGAATTTATGTTGTTCCACCTCTGGGTCAAAGCCCAGTGACGAGACTATGGAACATGCGCAGAATGGCTCGGCCAGTTTAGCTCCGACTGCAGTGTATACAAGAAAAATCCAGATTTAGTAGGACTAACAGAATAATTAAACTTTTCTAGCATCAAGCATGTTTAAATAAAGATGCTGTTTTAAGCCGCAACATCACAGATAACATATAATAATAAAACCATGATTAGCTCTCTCTATATGTCATTGAGACAAGTAAAAAAAAAAGGCAATAAAGCTCATTACCAATTGCCTCTTTCTTTCTGCCTCGCCATGCTTGCCGTTCCCAGGACAGCCTAGAGGAAGCACTGGTGGGAACTCATCAAGAGATGGAGCTGTACCATAACCAGCCTTTAGCGATGGAGAAGCTACGGTTCAAAAAGGAAACCCTGCAGAACCAGCTCATCAACATCAGAGGGGAGCTCTCCCAGGCCTCCAGTGTAAGACACTGCATAACACTCTGAGGACCCACTTAGGTGTGTTTGTGTGTGTGTGTGTGGCTGTGGCGCATGTGTGCATCTGGTGCTTTCTAAGTATCATATTTCTTTTTTGACATGGCATGGGTTTGATATGATGACTGACAACTTGCGAAGCACTTTTTACACAAATTATGTGATAACATCATTTTCAGCTCATGCACCGTTTTGCCAGGGACACAGTGAGCATAAACATTGCTTAGTCAGGCTACTGAGACATTTTTAAAATGGAAAAAAAGCCAAGAAGGCTGTAGCTTATGTGGAACTTTCTGATGAAGTACTATTTTTAAATGGTGATAGCAAAATGGCAATACCTATTCACAGACATATTCATGCTATGCATTCAGGGTTCCCACGGTCATGGAAAACCTGGTCAGGGAATTTCCCAATCATGCTTTCCAGGCCTCAAAATGTCATGAAAATAGAAGAAAATATTGAAAGTTTTGGGTAAGTCATGTAATGTGTGTGTTTAATTGTTACAGTTGTAGTAGCAACTTTCCACCTAATTTAACATAACCTCATATTTATTTTCTGTAGTTGAGTGCCATTGACGTATATATACGTCATTCAAAAGCCAACGCTTGAGTGCCATTGACGTATATATATGTCAAAGTGTTTTTTCGGCGGCTGACACAAGAGGGCGCTCTCATGCTCCCTGTGTGTAATTTTGGGGCTGCTGTGATTCGCAGTTGTAGTACAAAAGAAGGTAGATCAAAACATGAAGTGGAGTAGCTGGGATCAGAAAGCAGAGCGATCTTTACGGAGGTGATTCAAAACTACAGCAACAAAGCTACATCAATTCAATATCGGCATAAAATGCCCCCCAAAAAATGGAGAGGGTCAAGTGGACAGTTTCACCAGCGGACGCTGGAAGAAACTCTCATGGATCTCGGGACTGAGTGTCCCGCGGGGTCCAAAGCGTTTACTTTGAAAAAATTAGAGTGTTCAAAGCAGGCCTGGTCGCCCAAATACTGCAGGTAGGAATAATGGAATAGGACTACGGTTCTATTTTGTGGGTTTTCTCTCTCTGAACTGGGGCCATGATTTGTTGCATTGTGCTGTACTTTGCATATTTCCACATTTAAACATTTGTTATACAATTTTCAGATGTCTTTTATGTCACTGAAGGCAAAATTCTAACATTCAAATCATTGTTTTGCTTGACAGACTCCCTTTCACAAAAATGCATTTTTTTCAGCCTTCTAGAAAAAAAGTGGTCTTTTTGATGAAACTAGCCTCTATTTAACTTCAGATAAATCAAGAATGGAACAAGGTGCAAACAAACGTTTTTTTTTCCTTGATGAAAAAGAGAGTTTCTTCTTTCATTTGAGCTATTCGGTGTTTTCAGAGTCTTTGTACAAAATATTCTGTGGGTCTTGAAAGATGACTCAAAATGGCCAGAAAAGCTGGCACAAGCCACTTTCCATTATATAATAGGGCTGGCACTCAATGAGTTCGCTCTAATATGCCTCCATGTCAAACATTTTTTTAGCTATCACATGCATGTCTTCCTTTCTCTCCCTGCCTCCGGTCTCTAACTTCATGTATGTGCCCTCCAGATGAAATTACGTTTGAATTGAGTTTGAAACTTAAAAAGGTCAAAGAGCCAGCAACACTTGTAGTTTGAGGAACAGCTTTATTTGACCGATGCGTTTTGGCCTTCATCAGGGTCATCAAGAGACACATTACAAACATCATTTAAATAGGCAGATTTAAAATAGAAAAAAATCAAAAGAAGATAAAAAGTTACATAAATACAACCAATCGTATAAATACATATATATATATATACAAACCAAATGATCACCTATCAAGGTGGGTTGGTTCGAGATTCATGTGACATTAGACCAATAACAACCTGACAAGGCGTGAGGGGAGTGTCCTGCAGAAGACATGAATGTCACCATATTAGGTCGTGAGCTGAGAAGCAGCAGCGGGAAGTGGTATTAAAGTGATCAATTAAAAGTGCTAGGTGCAAAGAAAATTTAAAAAAAAAAAAAAAGCAAAAGACATACTTAGAAACCAGTAAGAAGTAAAACACACGTAAAACACAAATCATTATTATGAAACTATGGACCACCTAAAGATATTCTACTTCACACGAATGAAGATACTCCAGAATAAGAGGCATGCAATCACTCTGTCGACTACATCAGGAAAGAAATGATCTCATGGGGCCTGCCTATCCTGAAGCCCCCCTCCTTTGGTAAGGACAGCCCAGCGTGTTTGTGAATGCATGGAATGGTGTTCTCAACAAGTGCTCCTTTGCCCTGATGGCCATCATGATCCAATACCTTAATGAAGAAGAAAATAAACTTAAAAATGAGGTACGAAAGAATGGAAAACACCTTGAGTCTCAGAAAAATAATGATGTGCTTAAAGAGATGGAGGACATTGATATGAAATTACCTTAATATGAGAATAAAATCAAAGACCTAAAGAAAGACAAATTCGAAAGAGATGAGAAGGGCTACAAGAAGGGATACATTTATTCCTGGTGCGAACATAACATAACCAAAAGTAATCAAAGTTCATAGTTTATTATGGACAAACGCAACTATGATAATGAAGTTCTCAGACAACTTTCAAATACACCATTCTATAAAAAGTTTAAATGTGATCCAACCAGTGAATATCTTTAAGAACAATGAATATTACTTGAAGAAGGCTGTCTTGATGGAGATATTTCACAAAAAGAGTCAAATTCCCTGCTGAATGAGTTTCCTTTAAAAACCTTTTTGTATGTTTTACCTAAAATCCACAAAAACCCACAACAACCTCCTTGTTGACCCATTGTTTCATAAACTGGAAGTCTAACAGAGAGAATCTCAAGCTTTGTGGACTACCATACTTCCACCAGTTGATTCAGATGTAGTCATGTGCACTCTAAATATTGAATCCCTATACACAAATATTGACCATCAGCAAGGCCTTGACACACTCAAGCATTTTCTTGACACCAGATCAGTAAAAACTCCCTCTAGTTAATCTGGCCTCCTTTGTCCTGAAGAGGAACGATTTCTTTTTTAATGACGTTCCATACCTTCACATCTCTGGTACAGCTATAGGCATTGAAATGGCAACCAGTTTTGGTTGTCTTTTAGTTGGTCACCTAGAAGAAAAAACACTGTATGAACCCTATTAGAGTTTTTGCAGTTTTTAAATGGCAACTTTGCAGTTCTTAAATTCACAATCAACTATAGCCTTGAAGAAATAAATTTTATCTATATAAATGTAACAAAAAAAGATAATGTCCACTCCTCCTCTCAAGATCAAAACACACTTCTTCATGCAGCAATTTTTCATCCAGTTCCTCTTAAAAAAAAGTCTACATTTAAGTTAGCTTATTAGATTGAAAAGAATCTGTGCTGTTCCAGAACAATATAATAAAAGCAGAGCAGACATGTTATCAATATTTAGAGACAGCAATTATCCAGAAGATTAGCTTATCAATGCAGGAAACGTAGTAATGTCAATTTTATGAGAAAAAAGAGAGAAGCGCTTTTGTTTTAAAATTTATTTAAAAAGTCTATTTCCAAGAGGAATACATGAGGATTTTTCAATTAATGTAAAGTAATAGGACCTGGCCTTGGCCAGTAGGCTCCATAGCACCCACAAATGCATGCCAGGGTTGGGATAATTTGATTTGATTCTCATTAAAGTTTAATGGATAATTGTTGTCTTTTTCTCCAAACTCTAAATTTCTTATCTTGGAGTTTGTGTGTTAATTTGCATTTTCAAAAAAAATGTTTGGGGACTTTAACATGCACAGCAATTCATTAAAGTTTTCAGGCATGGTCAAACTAGTAATTTATTGGATTTGGCAGTGTATTTGGGCTTGTGCGTGACAAAGCATCCCAACCATAGACTGACGGACAACGCGCCTCCACTTACCCCTGCTATGCTGAAGTGAGGTTAAAATATCCGAGATACGAGCATTGCCATCTTGCAAGGGTGATATCATTGGAAGCCCTGCATCTATACAGAAGTGATATCCGCGGTGGGGGGTTCCCGCCCAAACACACGTCCGACCAAGCGTGAGCAGCTCCATTGAATGTGAGTGCATGGATTGGCTGTCATGGTTGTCATGGCTGTCAATCATGGTGGAAAAGTCCCCTTTTGTATAATTTAATAAGGGTGATGAGAACTACCTTCAGTGACAGAAATCGTCTTTGGGAAAAATATATATGGCGTGTACAGGAGTTTTTAGTTCAGCCTTTGACCATTTACTAAACTGTACTGGACCTGTACTGCAGTCAGACACCAGGGGCAATCAAGACTGAATAACCTCACTATGGGGGAGCTTTCATGTCGTCATCTTTATATTCAGTCTATGGTCCCAACTCACTTTTGCCTTTGAATACATTTTTGATGCCCCTGCTAAACTGGAAAACTCACTCAACTTGGGGCACACATGGACAACTGTGGACTTAAAGAGTAACTAAACCCCAGATTTTTTGGCTCAAGTGTCACCTCCTTGGAATGTAAAACAACATTTGAGGGGGTAAGAATCACCCAGTCACTACATTGTGCCACCTCCTGATCCGCAGCACCTCCCACCCCCCTGCACACACACAAAATAAAGTCAGTCCAATCTGTAGACTGTGCTTGACAGTTAAATTGCTCTGCAATGGTTTAAGAAAACCAGGTCCCTGCATCCAAGCCATTCCTTAATGTTTGAATTATTTTATTTTTTGTTTTAAAATAAAAGATCCTCTGTACTTTTTGCATGGATAAGGCTTCATAATATATTACTCTCATTGCTCACGGGGCTTTTGTTCAATTACAGTGGAGTAGCGAGTTTCACAGACCACTGTTATTGCGGACACATAAACAGTCTCATACTGCATGTGGTGTTTAAGTGTGGGTGAAGCTGTTCTACACTCAAACAGGAGCAGACAGCAGAGTGCAGATACAGACAGCGGACAGTTGGAGTTGACAATGGCAAGTCGTCTTACTGAAAGCATGAGCAACAAAGAAGACCTTAATTCATTTAAATTTATATTACATTCTGAGATTTTAGAGAATTAATATCAGAAAGGCTTGAAAGGCTTTTATTTTCAATCATGAGTGATTTATGTAAGCAACAGATGTTAGAAACATTCTCTGAGAATGACTGCATTCATTTGTGCCTTAACAGGCTTTAACCACCACTCGTATGGAGTTTGAAGCATTAGAAGATGAGGCCAACGCCATTCACGGAGATCTATGGGAGCAGCTCAATGCAGGAGGGCAGGTAAAGGGTCACACTGTCATAATCCCTGTTTGTCCCTAAAGCCCAGAATATGGAATGTAGAAAGATTGTTCCTTTTAATGGATATTTGGAGTTTAGTGTTGCTGTTTACAACAAGAAGCATAAGCTTAAGAAACTTCCAAAGCAATTTATCACTCATTTGCTGTGTATGAGAACTACAATTAGGACAGTTCTTTATCATTTGCTTTCAAAATTTGATTATTAAAAAAAACAAAAAACAAAAGCAATACAAATGAATTGAATCATTCTTATGATGCTGAAGAATATATATATACACATACATTTCCACCTAAAACAATGTCCAAGATTCTGGATAGTCCTTATGAATAATCCATTTACCTCACTTTCAAAGGGACTGTTTTTTAATAGAAAGTGGTGTACCTTTGTTATATAACTTTATATTTCCTGGCTCCTTGCAGAGTGAACTGGTTCGTAGACACATCCAGAAAGAGTTTTGGAGGGTCCAGGATGTGTTAGAGGGACTGCACAAGAATAATTTATCCAGAGGCACTGACACAACCAAGCACAGAGGTAACAAACTGGAAAATAATCATGTTCAGGGGAAATACCAGTGTCGCTATCATGTCTCTTCTAATGGATTAATCCCCTGTCTTTTTCTTGCACAGTGGCCAGCGGTGCATCAGGCTCTTTTAGCACCAATAGTCCTGCCAGTCCCCTGAGCTCAGTAAGCCTCACCAGCCCGCTCAGCCCCTTCTCCCCAGTGCCCGGCTCCCAGGCCTCCCCCACCAAACAGCTGGGCCCGGAGGTAAGCACCGGACACACCCAGCAGGAAGCCAACCCCAATACAAAACCTGGCACAGTCCCATGCTTCGGCTCTAGAACCAACCCTGATATGCTTAAAAAATCAAGCACTAAACCCCGTCCTAAATCATGTATAGTAGTTAGTTTCAAAAGTGATCCTAAGCCTAGGTGTAGACCCAAAAGCTACAGGGAGCCTGACAGAAGCCTTTATGCAGAAAATACAAATTGCTTTGGTTACGAGACCCATGAACCCACCTTTTCTCAGCTCTCCCTAGCTTTCCAAAACCTTGGGGAGTCCTTGGGTAGATTAGACCCTGTGATAGAGGAAACAGACCAAAACATCAACTCAAACTTTGACCAACCCAGAAATCCAGCCAAAGCCAAAGCAGAGGAACAGATCAATTTTCTCCACGTAAAATGCCAGGACTCCAAATATACCACTGAGCATACAAACACTGCCCAAACCCACTCTGACCTTCAGTGGGATAGTCAGTTTACTTCAAATCTTTGCAGCCAGGAGGTCAAGATTGGCCTCAGAAAAGATATCCATCCAGACTCCCATCCATATCACTTCTCCGCAGGACACCATGGTGGCCTCAGAAACCTGTCCAAATGCTTCTCTATGCCTGAATCCCAGAACCCTCTTCTCCAGGACTCACACCTAACTGATGTTTTGTCATCAGGCAACAGTCCAGATTTTTACATATCTTCAGTCCCTTATTTTAGAGATGCTATCCATGGAACACAACTCCATCATCAGCTACTTTCTTGGTCATCATGTCATGCTGTTACAGATGCTAGGCCAATTACTTACCCCAGCCATCAAGAAGGACTTAGCTCTGCTCAAGTGATCTGTGCTGCAACACAGTCTGAGTCACCAAGTGACTCACGAAAAGTGTTCATGCAGACCCATCTTTAAGGAAAAGGATAACCAGCATGTCATAAATGATTCTGATAATTTCACATTCAATCTAATTAGATTTGTAATATTGTAAATATATATTACAAATATTTTTTTGTCATTGGTAAAGGATATCATGACATCATTTGTGTCCCCTTTGTTAAAGCTATCAGTGCGGTGGTTCATTGCCTTTGCAGAAAGAACTACTCTAACCTTTCAGTTGCCAGCACACATTCTTCAACTGCTCTACAGAAATCTCATGGAACCAAAAGAATTTGCAAGCAACCCTGCCGTATCTTCTTAACTACACCCTTTGGCACTTTTGTGCTTTGGCCTGACTCACAAAAAGATTTGGGAGATTGAATGCCATGAGTCTTGAAAGCCAGAATATCTACCATAATATATACCAAAGTTATTATTATGTTTATGGGTTTGCTGTCACATAAAAACATAGAGCATGTTATCTTATATATATATATATATATATATATATATATATATATATATATATATATATATATATATATACTGTTTATGATATTAGCATTCACAGAAGCATTCAGGTCAGGTATTTCATTGACGACCTGGGGATTTTCACATCAACTCCTTAATGACAACAAAGACCTCATTCCACAGATTCATTCTCATGAGTCCTTTCTGCTCTGCACTTTGCCTGGCTTATTATCACTCTTCCACCTATCCTACCCCCCCACCACCACCACCCCCTTGCCCTTATGTTGATCTAGGAAAGTGTTCCCCAAGGCCTCCCTTCCCAAGTCCTATTACCCTATGGAGCCCTCCCTGTCTTTCCTCCCTCGATCCCTCCCCTGCCCTTTGACAGCACTGCCTGGTTACACAGCTTGGGCCTCGCTGATGATATCCTTGATGGTGAAGATTCTCACATCAGAAAGGTATTTGGGCATTTATGCCCCTGTCCTGCCCTTGCTTCACCCATGTCATCTTTTAAACATATAACCACCAGAGACTATCCATACCACCAAGTTCCTCCTCTTTTAAAAACCTCCATATGTGAAAGCACTCCAACCATTGCCTTTCATTATCCTTCTGTGCCCCCATATGATCCTGTGTTTCACTTCCCAAAACACTTATTCCAGGAGTGGTAGTTTGCCCTTTGCTCTTTTTAATTTCCTCTACCACTAGAAGTTGTGTCAGAAGATGTACAAACAAACAAACAAACACACACACACACACACACACACACACACCCACACACCCATATATCTCTATATATATATATATATATATATATATGTATGTATGTATGTATGTATGTATGTATATATGTGTGTGTGTATATATATTAGTGCTGGGCCGTTAACGGCGTTAACGTGCTGCGTTAACGCGGGATTCTTATCGCGCGATAAGCAAATTATCGCGCGATAAACTATTCACTAAGTTGGGTCTATACAGTGAGCAAGGCACCAGTTTCACTTTGTTGTTTAAGCGCAGATGTATACCTGGTCGAATTACGCGGAGGGGGCGTGAACAAGGCGGAAGCTGGTCTGCCTGAGTGACTGGTGGAAAAAGGAGTAGCAGAGACTGGAGTGATTGGCTCAAGCCGTGTCACAAAGCTACTGACTGTTAATGGTCTTCTTCATGACCTCTAATGTAGGCCCACAGTTCAATTAGGGTCATGTTATCAGAGGCTGCGCCCTCTGCTGTTCATTCCAGTTAGCAGGAAAAAGCTTTTTCCACATGGAGACAGAACCTGTGTTCCTAAATGTCTGTGTTTAACAAAATAAAAAAAAGTTAAACACCAAAGTAAATCTTATGGAACATTATTTTTCTTTACCAAATATTATAGTAGAACAGCTTTCTCAAGCAGTTTGTGATGCATTTTCATCATTTAGATAGATAGATATTATTTTGAATGTCTTTGGCAAAATTCAAATCTATAATTTTAATCTAGATTAATCTAGATTAACTACAGGATTGCAGTGAGATTAATCTAGATTAATCTCACTGCAACTAATCTATGCCCAGCACTAATATATATATATATGTATATATGCGTGTGTGTGTGTGTGTGTGTGTGTGTGTGTGCAAAAAAAGAGAGAGAGGTAAAGAGTTCGTAATAGCTCAGTAATAACATGGCAATAGTGCTGTTACGGTTTGATAATCATGAAATAATAATTTAGGGTGTCTGCAGTGCAATGTACAGGTGCACTGTATATTATTTGTATTGTATATATTGATATGGTATTGGTATTGGTCTTTTTATTCCTCATCTTCCACCACATTTTTTGCTGCACAACTTCTCCCACGGGTTGCCACCGCATACACAAAAAATGCATCAAAATGTGCAGAATGACTGAGAATGGTGTGCTGTGATTTGTTTCTCAGAGATGTGCCAAGCCGTTTTCACAAAAATCACAAAAAACTGTGGCAAATTTTAAAAATAGGTTTCTATGAGACCGAATTTTGGGAGCTAGATTGGAAGAGATCAAAGGCAGTGTGTTCAGAGTGTAGAGGAGGTGTAAAATATTGTCCAATTTTCACTCAACATACACAATTTACACATCAAAATGTAGCAATACTGGCACGAGTCGCACACATATTTAGTCAAACAGACTTACACATTTGGCTCATTGAGCCTCCAAATAAAGGGAGAGCCAATAAAATCCCCATTTACTCCTACAATCTCTCCCATGACGCTGATTGTACACTGTAACACTCTGGGCTTTAGTACAACACTCTGCAACTGGATAATGGACTTCCTCACATGCAGACCCGAGACAGTTTGGATTGGCAGTCACATCTCTTCTACATTAGTGTTCACACCGGAGCCCCCCAGGGCTGTGTGCTCAGCCCCCTCCTGTTCACTCTGTTCACCCATGACTGCACACCCAGACATCTGGAGAACTCTATTGTGAAGTATGCAGACGACACCACCATCGTTGGTCGTATCACAAACATCGATGAGAGTTCATATTGGGAGGAAATCAATAATCTTCTTCATTTGATTGTATCTGAGGCATTGGCGATATTGTTTTACAAACATCCATGCCAATAAAGCATGTGTGTTTGAAAGATGCCAGTACAAGCTCCATTTGAACAATATATCAACATTATATATCAGCGTTTTGCATCCATCATATGCTTTTACTACTGCTGCTACTACTACTGTTCCAACTGTTTTTACGTACAGTATGAAGTACTTGTAGTATGTAGTCACTGCTATATGTAGTGCATGTAGTAGAGACAGTGTCCAGTGTACCTTGATGACTCAGATACTGTATGTACATATTGTGTGCAGTATGTGTAGTACAAGAAATAGTATGCACCATCTGTAGTAAGCCATAAATATAGTATGCAGTTCCTTTAGTTTTTCTTACCTATCTTACCTGTAGTATGTAGTACTGGCCACATAGTAGTAGTATGTAGGTCATGTTGTAGAAACACACAAAAACACACTGAGTGTGGCCAATGTACTTTGGTGATATGGCTACTGCTATTAACACTATTACTATATATTTACTAAGTGCTGTTTGATGCTGAGACTTGATAGTTTCTCAAGGTAATTCCTGTCTAATAAACATGAATCAGAACTGCAAAATGCTGAACTACCTGTGACTATGTCATTTCATGGTATTATTATAAGAAACTAAACATCAAGAGGCATCGTAATTATGCACTGGATACAATTGTGGGAGTTTCAGATACTTAAGTTAAGATGCATTGGATAATTTAAGTACCAGTACCCAGTAATGTCAGTGTAAGTATAATAGACATAACACCTGTGCTTGATTCATGGTTATTAAATTCAAAATTACCATATATGTTTCCCTGGTTCTTGGTTTTCAGTATGAGGAATTGAATGTAGTAAAACGAGGTGGTTTAACATTTTGCTAGCCTGTTACATGGTTATTAAACAGAAACTATCACAAGTGTTTCCAGGCAACAATTCACAGCATTATTTAATAATTTGCACCGCATTACCTTGAAGTAAAAGGGAATGTTTGAAACATAAGGGAGGATTAATGCCAGTGTTATAATATGAAAATTACTGATTTTGGTTTCCAAGAAATTTAATGTGATTTGGTCGCTTATAATATTGTAAAACTATCAATGCATATTACCTTATTATTATCCGGTTATTACCCTATTAATGTCACAATATTACCATTTCATAATACAAATATTGCATTGCACTATTTTTAAATGTGTTAAAGCAATGTACACATTGCTTTTGGCCCCTTATTACCTGCATTTATGTCAGTCTCATGCTACCCAGATATTTACTTTATCAATTACATGGTATTATTAATAATTCAACTAGTACTTCACTATCACCATGTTATTAAGAATCATCATTCGAATTCTCATAGTGTCCATTTGTGTAGTGTCTTGGTGGTGGAGTCATGCTACTTAGCACAGTCACTCATGCATTCTGATGATATAGGCTGTGCTGGAAGCATTGTAATGACCGCTTTCACCTTTTCATGTAACTGGACAATGAGTCATACCATTTTTTCATGGCAGAGTATTTTTTCCATCCAGCCCAGTCCTGTGACCAACACCATGTTGAATTCTTTTGTGGAGAAGTTTATACTACGCGAGAAAAATGTATCAATTTTGGACTCTCAACTTTGTGTTTGAGGGTGTTTTGCTGCTTGTTCAGGGATGATTTTAGGGTGATATTTTTGGTAGTGTGATCCATCCTTCACTGTGTCTGCAAGTGATGTATTGCTTCTGCCATGACAGGTATACCAGACATTTAAACATGACCCCCTCATGACTATACACTGTAATGCATTGTTTAATGCATTCTGTTCAATCAGCAGTTTTGGATGTGTATTGGAATGTTTTTATACTAACTTCAATTTTAGCGTGAATACTTAACAAATAATATCAGTTCTCTGCCTTGCAGTCCAAGTTTGGAGAACAGAACAATGCCAGTGACATGCAGGACCAGGTCCAGGACAGACAATCCACCATGAATAAAGGTACAACAATCTAAGCTCAAGTTTCCATGACATAATGCTATTGAATTTTTCACAGCTGATGATCATAACCATCATAATAACAATTCACTCTTGAGTTGGTCCTCAGAACCTCAAGGAACATGTGATGATATTCCTTGGACTGAAGGTTTATAAATTACAGATGAAATATAAAAGTAATAATCCAGTCTACAAATAAATTTTTCGGTGTGTTATTGTATCAAATCAAGTGACGGCCTAAATACATATGGCATGCACATGGAGCAACACATCTGCTGCAGCATGCCCACAGCTGGGTACATCCATTATAATCACCTAAAGCTGCTACACTTTCCTACGTGGGCATCGCAGCTGTTTTCTATTTTTCAGTGGTTGTTCTGTTTTTTTTTCTATGCACAGATCCACAGCCCTCCACCAGATAAAACCTACACAGGACTGTGTACAATAAGTAAGGAAATTTGTGTTTGGTAGATTATTTCTTTGTTGTAACAATGCTTCTTGGCAATAAATCTTATACTATTGGAAAGATTGTTTGTTTCCCTTTTAAATTATGCCACATATGTAAGGAACATGCATTTGTGGGATGAGCAGCAAAGCTGAGTATGTGGGTTTCGGCTATGAAAAATTTGCCAAATCTTCTCTGCTAATGCCAAACAATTTATTCTGCTATTGACTCTTGTTTGGTGTTGTTTGGTGGATTGGATGATTGAAGTCTGAAGAAACAAGACATATTGGCAATTTAACAATTTATTAATTTAACAAACAGGAGCCTTGGTAGCGTATGGAAGAACCATACACAACCACAACAGCCTGGCACCTCCTCCTCATGCTGGTCACCAGCCTGGTCACACTGTGGAAAGGCATCCCGTTCTTCATCCAGCATTTGTCGTAAATCAGGCAACGTGGTTGTGTTGTTCTCTCTGGTAAGAACAGCACGCCCAAGCTGATCCCACAAGTGTTCAATGGGGTTGAGGTCAGGACTGCTGGCAGGCCATTCCATCATCTCCACTCCCAAATTCTGGAGGTAGTTTCTGACAAACCCTGCTCTGTGGGGGCATTATCAAGCATTATCATCTTGGAGGATAGAGTTCAGTCCCAGACTGTGGAGATATGGGATTGCCACTGGTTGCAGAATCTCATCTCAATATCTCTCTGCATTGAGATTACCTCAAATTATGACAAGCCTCGTTTTCCAGTGAGAGAAATGCCGCCCCACGCCATCACACAGCCTTCACCAAAAGATGTCACTCTGTTGGTGCAGCAATCAGCATAGTGTTCTCTGCGTCTTCTCCACACTTTGACCCTACGATCCAGCTGCCATAAGCAGAATCTTTCTCATCGCTTAACATAACCGTCCTCCACATGTTCAAGTTCCAGTGCATGTGTTGCCTACATCAGCGCACCTCCTGGCAGCCCTATGAGACTGGAGATTGGCTGCGTGCAGTCTGTTCTGGATTGTCTGGGCAGAGAGCTGTTGGCTATATCATCCTGCAAACCTTGACTGCAAATCTGTAGAAGACTGCCTATGGTTCTGACAGTGCTAATAGGGTGAGGAAACTGTCTTCTTAGGGTGCTGTCTTCTTGGGACGCCCACTTCGCTCTCTGACATCCCCCGTTGTATGGAACTTGGCCTTCAGTTTGGAGATGGTACTAGCACTCACTCCAAATAATGCCACAACTTGGTTTTGCGGAACATCACCTTGAAGTTGCCCTATTGCATGGGCCCTATCCAGATCAGTCAAACGTGGCATGCCAATTCTTGAAGCAGACACCAACTGACCACTGTAGCAGGGTTCATGCTTACAGGTGCTGACAATCAGGTGCCTGATTGGGGGTACCAGAAGTTCAAAACAAGAGTCAATAGCAACAGCAAGAAAAGCTGTTTGGCACTGGCAGAGAAGATTTGGCAAATTTTTCATGGGCGCAACCCAGATACTCAGCTCTGCTGCTCATCCCACAAATGCATGTTCCTTACAAATGTGGCACCATTTAAAAAGGGAAATAAACAGGCTTTCCAACGGTATAAGATTTATTGCCAAGAAGCATTATTACTACAAAGAAATAATCTACCATACACAAATGTCCTTAATTTTTGTGCCAAGTTTATTTAAAAATGATAAATATGAATCCTGCATTGTACCAGAGGGAATATAATGCAGCAGAGCAGGGTAGTTTTCTAAATTTAATATAAAATAAATCTGTCAGATCAATATATCTGTTGTTAATAGGATCCAGTTAATTAATCCAGTGCCCATTGTGGCCTATGCTTCCAAACCCAACTGCATTATTACTTGGCAAAACTAAGTGTGCACACAGTACTCATACGTGCACTCACACACACACTAGATATTACTCCTGCTGCTGTCTGTCAACATTCATATACCTTGTAGCGGTTATTAATAACTACGTTAAAATTTGGACTTTGCACTCGTTAAAGTAAAAGGGGCACCATTCTCCATTCAGGAGAAAATTAAATCTTAAATTGTGACAGTGTTAAGACATGTAATTACTTTAATCAATCTCATAATCTGTACCGTTTATCCTGTATACATTGATCTTGTTTCTCTCATGAAATAATATCCACAGACAACGACTTGGCGATAAATGAGGATAATTTATTTAGACTAATAAAATGAAGAGTAAATAGATGAAATAGTATGACATATAAAGGACAGTGAACACATAAAAGGGAACCTACGTGATGTATGTTCAGATGATGTAAATAATTAATTATGGATGATAGTGGAGGAAATACGTGACCGTCTATAGCATGGATGCGCACTATACGGTGACGTAGAACTTAGAAATTTGGCATTAAAGCTTCGCTATACGGCATCAACTCTGATCACTAGAAAATGTTATTCTGCCTACTTTTGTCGACTTGATTAGACTTCTCCGGGGGAGGTCCAGGTCCTCGCGTCACTCCAGGGGAGAGCTGCGGCGCGACTTCCAGACGAGGTGACCCGCTGAAAGGCGGCGGCGGCCGGGCAGATGGAGTTGGTGTGCGGCGGTCTTTAACTGGCCTCGGTGTTCGCCTCAGCGAACCGGTAAAAGTCTTTAAACAAAGTCCTTAAGGGCAGGCAACGGATGCTGATAGTTTGTGCAGCAGGTGTTGCTTCTAGATCCGTGGCAGAGTTGATGGCGAATTGCGGAGTGTCCTTCTCAATTAAAACTCGCAGAAATAATCAAAGTAATCCCACTGGTCTGAGGGAGTCACTTTAAATTTGTAATTTGATTTTACTTCGAAACGAATTACCAAAAGTGTCTTTACTGACCAAAAACTGGTATAAAGAAAAGCGTCAAAGAGATTTAAAAGAAAATGGCTTCAAAAGTTAAAGTTCAGCAAAGCTCTGGTGAGCTGTTGCGGCTCCGCTTATAAAATTGAAGAAAAGAAAAGTTGCGAGCGCGGATGCACGAGACGCACAGCGGTAAAAAGGAGCGTAGAAAAACTTCAGAAGAGAGAAGAGGAGAAGCCTTGAGAAGAGTGAGCTTAGAGAGAGAGAGCTAACTTAGAGAGAGTCACTCAGTTTTTATCTTTCGATTTGGGGGTGCGGATGGAAGGCGGAGTTAGCGAACTTTTGCACCAAGCGATCGCACATCTGGTATAAGTTTCTAAAAGACCTAATGTAATTTAGGAGACATTTATGTCTCTGAACTTTATGACGAATTACGCGATCTATAAATTCACGTATCTCCTCACCACTATAGTCTCATCACAGTAACTTCAAATGCATGTTAGGAGACCTAAAAGTAATTTATAACGTAACACATGATTCTGAAGATCCTTTGCTCAATTTTGTGAAATGACCACACATAACATAACATTGTACCATGGATCCTAAGAAACTTGGTGATTACTTAGATATAGGATTACTTTTAACATTATACAATGAATTCAAAATACGATGTAACTACAAAGTTGGTTACGAGCTTACTAATAACTAAGACCACTAGATGGCAGTATAGCTCCATTATAACAAAGGGGAATAAAACGTACTTTACCTAACTCATTCAAATTACATGAGATGAGAAGAATGGGAGGTGCTCCTATCTGTTCACTGAAGCACGGAGACAACCTCACCCCCAGTCACAGAGGTTAAGGAAAAGGGGAAATTTTTAACTTACAACCTTGGTCCAAGACATTCTATCAGATGTTAATCACAACACAGGGTCATATAATGGCTTTACCCAATGTTCGACCAGTTGTTGTTGTTGTTGTTATCTCAGCAGGGGAGGCAATGTGATGGTTGTTTGGTATTGCTTGGGTGATCCCAGGAGGTCATTCAGACGCCTTACATCCTGTGGTATGCTGATGGGGCCTTCGGAGTGCTTTGCCTTCCACCATATGTCAGGATGGAGGGTGTCAGATACTGACTCCTTTCCTGTGGCTTAAAAAGGCAGAGCATGTTTGCAGACATCCCCAGGGAGTATTAGTTAAGTTAATTAACAACCCCCTGTTGGATGTTTTGGGTTCGTAAAACAGTGTCTCTTGACGTGTCCCCCACTTGCCCAGGGGACATTTAGCTCTGGAGTTCCTCAGAGGGACAAATGTAATGACCACGCCAAGGCAGTCCACTACAACCTCATATACCTCATGCAACTGCATAACTTGCACTACTTTTATTTCAATTGTAATGTTTATAGCTTTTTCATTTATTGCAGCTTTATTTATTGCATTATTTATATACTTATATTTTATTTCTTGTCTTTAAGGTCATTGTTGTTATGTATAGTTTTTTATCTTACTGCTCTGTGTGCCTTATTAATTGCCCCTCAGGGATTAATAAAGTGCTTTCGAATTGAATTTAATTGAATTGTAAGCTTGTGCAACAAGGGGAGGCTGACCCAACTGGGATTGGGAGCTGTTCCGCAACCAAGCCTTCTTCTGGCTAATGTCCAGTTGCAGGACAATAAAGTGGATGAGATGTGATTGAGGCTCACTGAGCAACGGAAGATCAGAGACTGCTCTGCACACATCTTCAGAGAAACATCGTTAACCCCATACCTGATTTCCCAGATCAAGCTATTGCACTGGATGGGCAGACTTTGTTGGGAGCCATTAGGTCTAGATTTTGATGCAAATTCAAAAAATGCACTGCAGTAGTTGAATGCTGCCATCAGCAGCAGCATGCCCGGGCAACTGAATGGAATCTTAACAGTAGCTGCTGATTTTAATCAACTCATCCATGTAGTAAGATCAAGGAAAAAAATAATTTTGTTTTTAAACTTTGTTTAAAAAATTGGAATCTACCTTCTTCTTCTTCTTTACGTTTATATCAGAGACTGTCCAGATATGCGTACATTGCCTTAATGTTAGCTTTGTTAGTTCACCCTTCTCTCACATGGTTTTGAAATGATCTGTTATGTTGCTTTCCAGTTGGCATTGTCCCTCCTAGGACAAAGTCCCCCACCGAAGAATCCCACAGCAGCTCTGCTAGAGTTTCCCGTCATGACGGCAGAGTGCCTGATGGAATCTCAAGGGTATGTCAACCTAAACTTCATGTCAATCACTTTTTCTTTTTCTTTCTTTCTTTCTTTCTTTCTTTCTTTCTTTCTTTCTTGTTTATGCGTTGTTTATGCTTGTCTTAAGGCCTCATAAGTGTAAGTCACTGTACTAAGGGCTGACATACATAAGGCATGGATGTGAAGCATTTAGTTTTGCAAAGTGACGATGCAGTCATTTATGAAGGTTTTGGAAGCATACAGGCTACAATAACTGGTACTGAAATAATTAACTTTATCATTTTAACAACAGGATGCATTAATTTATTGATTTATTTTCATGTGAAATGTTGCCTCTGGTACACAAAGGGATTCATTTGAAGCCTTTTTATGTCTCCGACAGCATGGCTGGAGGCATTATGTTTTTGGGTTATCCGTCCATCCATCCATCCCTACATACATATACGTACATATGTTGATCATTTTTGTGAATCCAGTGAGGAAATTTCTTCAAATTTATCACAAACGTCCACATGGACTCAAGGAAGAGCTAATTCGATTTTGGTTGTCAGTGGTCAAAATGACCTTTCATTCATGTAATTCATTAACACCTTGAGTGAATTACATCAAATTTGGCATGGTGACCTCATACAAAATGTTTTTTGCCACAGCTCAAGAACCCTCAAGAACCACCTTGAAACTGTGCTGATTGCTTAGATCTTCTGTGTATGAAGCATCCATGTGCAATTTGACTGGTGCACGGAACAACATGCCAGTAAACACTGTACTATTTTTTTTTTTTTAAACACAGCTCTATTTAGTTTTTACCTGCTGGCAGTGTTGGGGAGAAACTAGCTCCACATAACTAACATGTTACTTATGTAACAGAGTAAAACGTTACATGTAAGTACCGTAAATTCCAGACTATAAGCCGCTACTTTTTTTCTACACTTTAAACACTGCGGCTTATACTACGGTGCGGCTTATTCATTTTTTTTTCGTGGCGGCAAAAACATTTTGCCAAGCAACAGCTGACCAATAAAATTGATGAGTAGTTCACAGAGGTCCAATGAAATTGTATGATAAATCACAACTACCGGTACCGGTATTGTAAATCAGTCATTTGTACTAACCCTCATCAACATGGACAGAAGAAAAGCATATGATGTGGCTTTTAAGTTAAAAGCGATCATTCTGGCAGTTAAAGAAGGAAATCGAGCTGCCGCACGTAATCTTGGCATAAATGAATCAATGGTGAGGAGGTGGAGACGCCAGCATGAAGAACTGAGTCAATGCAAGAAGACGACAAAAGCTTTCAGAGGTAATCATAGCAGATGGCCCAAGCTTGAAAACTTTCTCGAGGACTGGGTTAACACACAGAGAGCAGGCGGCCGCGGTGTTTCCACTGTACAAATCAGACTGAAGGCTAAAGCAGTCGCCACCGAGATGAAAATAGAAGATTTTAGAGGTGGACCATCGTGGTGTTTTAGATTTATGAAACGGAAAAGCCTGTCCGTTAGGGCACGCACAACTTTGTGTCAGCAGCTCCCTTCCGACTATGAGGAGAAACTTGCTTCATTCCACACATACACTCAAACAAAAATAGCGGAGAATTCCATCGGGCCAGATGACATCATAAATATGGATGAAGTACCTCTGACGTTTGACCTGCCTCTCACTTGGACTGTAAATAAAAAAGGTGACTCCTCCGACACACTGAAAACAGGCGGCCATGAGAGAACATATTTTACCTGTGTTCTGAGCTGCACAGCATCTGGACTAAAGCTTCCACCGATGGTGATTTTTAAGCGGCTGACAATGCCAAAGGAAAAATTCCCAAAGGAAATCGTGGTGAAAGTCAATAAGAAAGGTTGGATGACGGAGAGCCTAATGAAGGATTGGCTCAGAGAGTGCTACTCAAAGCGACCAGGGGGCTTTTTTCAGAGAAAAAAAGCATTGCTCGTTATGGACAGCATGAGGGCCCATGTGACAGATTCAGTGAAAGCTGCCATCACGAGCACAAACTCGACTCCAGCTGTGATTCCTGGGGGTACCACTAAGTATCTACAGCCACTGGACATCAGTGTGAACCGGGCATTTAAAGTGGCACTGTGTGAAGAGTGGGAGGCTTGGATGACATACGGTGAGAAATCTTTTACCAAAACAGGCCGCATGCGAAGAGCATTTTTAACTCAAGTCTGCCAGTGGATCCTAAATGCGTGGAGCCGTGTCAAAACGTCAACCATCACTAACGGGTTCCGAAAGGCTGGACTGCTGCGTGATGAAGAAGACGGCGTGCACTCAAGTGACACCGAAAACGAGGAGACTGCAGTGAGTGATGTGATCCTGAGGCTGTTTAATTCGGACACTGAATTAGAGGACTTTGATGGTTTTAGTGCGCAGGAGGAAGATGAAGGCGATCAGTGACTTTTTCTGGTAGGATGCAGTATGTGGTATATGTTACAAGTTATTCGGAGATACTGGAATACTGTTCATGCACTGTTGATTAATATAACGTAGTTGTGTGTTACCGATACAAATGTTTGCTATATTTCAGGGTAGCCGCGTTACAGGTACCGTTAACACTGTGTGCAATATGTATGTATGTAATATATTTGTTTATGTTACTAAGCGGATTAAATAAAAAAGTTAAAAAATCCTCACCTGCAATATCTTTCTGTGTAAATATCTGAACAGTGCTTAAGAAGAATAACACAGTGTCTTATTTATTTACTTTATTATTTATTTAAATGTAACAAATGAACGTGAACTAGTTCATTTTTAGGGCTGTTTAAGCCTGCGGCTTAAAATCCGGTGCAGCTTGTACAAGTACAAAATTGATTTTCTTTCTAAAATTAGAGCATGCGGCTTTTAATCAGGTGCGCTCTGTAGTCCGGAATTTACGATAGTTACAGTAATTAAATTACAAAATAAATGTAATTGTAATCAGTTAGTAACTGAGAAAAAAGATGTTATTAAATTACAGTTACTAATCAAAATGTTGGTGATTACAGAGGGGTTACATATAAAAAAATATTTTCAGTAAAAAAATGTATTTGTTGAATAAAACATTTACTCTGCTGCTTTACTTCTTTTTGCTGTGCAGGAATAACTTCTTTTGGCAAATTTTGGGACATTGCAGCACGGCTGTCGAGACAAATTTGAGCACTGTTTACTTTTCAGCTTTATTTTCCTGCTTCAAATTTTTGTTAGAAAAGTCATCAAAAAGTGATCAAATTTTATAAGTTACATTATATAGTAACTTATTGCATTTTAACAGTAACTAGTAATCTGGATCTCAACAGAATGATGGAAAGTCTCTCATCACAAAGAACAATCTGGCACTGAGGGTGAGACACAGGGCAGGTTATATAGGCAGAGACAGTAAATGAGCAACAGGTGGAGGTGGTACTGCAGGCTGATTAGAAATCAGGCTGATTAGGAGAGAGGTGTGTGACGAGAGGCTGCAGAGGAGCAGACGTGACAGTTTCTAAGGTAACACTTTGAATTAAACCCTTCCCCTTCTGATCATGAATTCACCATTTGGGGATGCTTATGGGTAGAAATATGCATATTTAATCATGCAACAGTTATTTGACATCTCAAAACAAATTGATTTTGCTTTAATGGTAAAAAAAAAGGATAATATACATATTAGCGCAGCACCTTTTTAAACACAGTTGTTAACTCAAAAAGATAATGCGTCACAATAAATGAATAAAAATTATTATTAATATTAATATTGTGTTACATATAGAATATTTTGAAAGACAAGCCGTGGGGCCACTTATAATTGGTCCTTCAAACGCACCTTCACAGCATCTTAAACACATAACGCATTCAATGTGCATTACATAATGCATTGAAAACTGGAAGTACAGCATAGAACAATAATACACAAATGAAAACTAAATAATTATAGAAATAAAAATAGTGTATATAATTTCAATAAATTTCAAATTTTAATAATAATAATAATATGGTCTAATTAAAGCACAGGCCCAAGGATAGAACGTTTGGAATGATGGCATGTTGGCTGGCTTTGAAGCATACTTGCCAAGAGAGACAACAGCCTCTCTGCTGGAAAAAGGACATAAATCACTTCTTAGTCAAACTCAGTTGTTGCTAGTATTGTATGACAAAATATTTCAAGGTATCACAAAGTTCCAGTTTGACTAAGACTCAAATCTGAATTGACTCTATTAAGTATGTTTCTATGCCACATCTTTGTCACAGGAACGTCCAAAGAGTGCTGTGTTTCCTGCAGAGGTAAGGTCAAAGATGAGCGTGGAGGAGCAGAATGAGAGAATCCGACGCAACAAGAGCAGCTCTGTGAGGGACAAAAGGCGGAGTCTAAACCTCTCAGGAGTCCAGTCTCCATCCAACTACAAAGTGGTAAGATCAACCATGTGCTGATCTTCGTCACACACTATAACAAAGTGCTTTTACTCCCAGCTTTCTTGTCTTTTAGCTGACAGCTGTACAGCACGTTTAACACTTTCAGGGTAGAACTACTGTTCATGAAACTGTCATTTTGCTGCATCAAATGGAGTGCACCATGACTTCCTCAGTGGTATGCCATGTTAAGTAGTGTCTGTCCACTACATTCAACAGATATCAACAGCATCCAAAGGAGTGCAACAACAATTGTTAGTTTTAAGTAATGATTGGGCGTGTGAGCTGGTTGACAAAATTTGCTCCACACTTTAACGCCTTCATTAATCACACTTGAAAACACAGACAATTTTCACAAACTGATGAAATTAGTGCAACTGACTTTTCTCATTTCATTCAGAATTGTGTTCATAAATACACTTAGAATACATACAAAAGAGCACTTCTCATTACAACATGCCTGGTCCTATTAGATGTAGGCAAGTATATACTGTAAGCATTAAGTTTAAAGTTGAAACTGAGTAGCAGGTGGCACTTTGTATGGAAGCCTAGCCCACCAATGTATAATTGTGTATGTGAATAGTTGAATGTGACTGGTAGGGTGAAAGTGCTTTGACTGGTCAAATATGAATAGAAAAGCACTATACAAGTGAAGCTGCAGGTGTCTGACATCGTGAGTTAATCCTCAGTAACTGATCTTGAGATAATGGATCTGCTCCATCTCAGAGCACTGGTGTACCACTTAACATGTAACAGCAAGGGCTTGGAAAGCCATTTAAATGTATTTTTGATTGTTATCCATTGGCAGTAACCACGCAACTGTCAGCTGACCAAACAACCAACAGGGCAAAAGCCACTAGTTGAAATAATTGCCTATATGGACTTGAGGTTTCACAACATAATTTTACATAAACCTGTATGACATTCATCAGTTCTCTGTCCTATCTATTGCCCTTGAACTGTTTGTGTCTGTATGAAATTTTACAAAGTGCAAAATTTAGTGTCCGATAACTGTCAAATGGTTTGTAGACTCCACCTACTTGGCGCATAGCAGGCATAAACTGGCTGTGCTAATGGCGCATATCCACTGTTTGACTGCAGTAACAATGCAACTGGTTTCTTGTAAGAACAACAGTTGTGTTTTCTTGTCTAAAAACCATACATTTGGGGCTTTTTTAACATGGCATATGGTCGAAAATGATTGCGAAACAAATAAAAGGTAATTTAGAGAATAGCTGAGCAACTATGTAGATTTTGTATGTATATATTCAGATTCAAACATGCATGTATGTATGTGTCAGGAGTGTGTGGTAAAGCAAGACAGAGAGAGAGAGTGATGGCAATGCTGTGAAAGTGGATGAGAGAAAGCAATCAGAGCAGAGATTTTTAGTTGAGCAGTGAAGATATCAAGTGAATGTGGAGTTTACAGTTTGTGTGCTAATAAATGCTGCAAAGCAAGTTTCCTGTGTCTTGTCTACCAACAGCACTGCTTTTTTACATTATAAAACCACAGATGAACGATTAGTGGATAACCACTGTGCTGCAACTACCAGCACAATGGGAATATTGACGGGATGGGATGGACGGAATGGTCAATGCAGCGGTACATTTATGTGAACTTCAGACATTACACTTATGACTAAAAAGTTTTTTTCCTGTCTGGCATACATGTGCAGGAACTGTAGTATTGCAAGTTTAATCCTACTTCCTGTGTCTGCAGTGTGTGCTAAACATGCATTTTGTTGCTGCATTTCAATTGTGGACCACACAACACAAACTGTGTGTTCCAATACTTACACTGCAATACATTTAGTATGCCAGAAAAAGGTTAAGTATCTGCCAAATTACAGTATGTCAAATGTACTTTGTCAAATATACCAGGATGTTCCACTGCACAGTCAGATTTTGTGATTTCATTAGGGCTCTACACTACCATTGATACCTGGGTCCTAATCTCTACAAATTTTGCATTGTACCTCCAGTATGAACCTCTCAGCAGTGACAGTACTTAAATGTAGGTGACGTGTGGAAGAAATGGGTGAGGGGAAAGCAGCAATCACCAACAAATGTTCTTTGAACTAGTGATTCATCCTTGAGCCTGCAGATGTTTTGATGGCACTGGTATTTGTATGTGTCTCTGTGTGAATGTGGACAGATTCGTCGGCGTCTGACAGCTCACGAGATCGATATTAAAGACTTGGAGGTGGCGGTTCGAGGGCAGGGGCAGGAGTCACCTCGGGAAGAAATTGCTCGCCTGAGACGGTTAAAGGTTGAACCAGAAGCCTATGACCTGGACATCAGCAAAGAGGTGAGATCGGTGAGCTGTTGCATCACTGCCTCATTCAATTTCCCATTCTGTTCAGAGCAGAATTTTCCTCACAGCATTCACTTTTAGCTTTCTATGCACATGTGTCACAGCACAGTAAACACTCTGCCACAGTACATGTACAAGCAGGGAAACATGTCCGAGGAACACAAAAACACTGCAGGGTCCATGTCCAAAAGTGCAGTTAGGGGTCCAGAAACAAACAGGTAAGGTAGCTAGCTAGTCTGCCAAGACAAGCGCAATAGACGTCCCTGTGGAATGGGAGACAAGTGATCTGGGAGATAGAACAGGGTTACTGCCGGGCAAATTCTGGAATTACAGGGGAGTTCATTGCAGAGTAAAACAGTGGGAATGTTATGATTTATCAGATTCTGTAACAACATAAATTGTATCTTGACATTTTTAATGAACAATAAATAATAATTAGCTCTAGATGATATAATATGATGATAACTAAATAAGGGGGCTAATGCCAAAAGATGGCCGCTGGCCAGTCTCAACTGCATGGCTTCTGTGTTTAATCTGAGAGCAACGTAATGTAATCTGGGAAAACAACTAAGAACACGTACTCAGGTAATGTTTTTAAATACAAATTAAAGGTTATTTTTCTTTTTTGGGTTTTTCTTTACCATTTGGCCTGCTTCTGCCTCACAGCAGTCCTGAGATGATAGCTGACAAAAGCTGATAAAATATGATATATGACACTAAGTATATTTTATTAGATTTTTTGGTAAATTACCTTAACCTGTGGTGGAGTATTTCTAGGGTATAAGCCCCTACATAATAATAATAATAATAATAATAATAATAATAATAATAATAATAATAATAATAATTATTATTATTATTATTATTATTATTATTATTGTTATTGTTATTATTATTATAAGTATTATTATTATTATTATTGTTACAAATCTTTCCTCTCACTTAGTGTGATGTTTCTAGATCACAGAGTTAGACCTCCAGTGAAAATGCTCTCCACAAGATGCCTGGGTTAGAGGCCAACGGTTCAGGCTGGCTTTCTTCAGTGACCTGATGAAACTCAGCCACTGCTGTACCTTCTTGACAGTGGCTGAGGTGTGGACTGTCTAGTTCAGGTTGTTGGTGGCCCAGAAACCTGGAGGTGTTGAGTAGTTCCACCTTAGTACCTTTAATCCACAAAGTTTGCACAGGGGGAAGCTTTCTTCCTGAAATCCAGGATTAGCTTCTGTGTTGTATCAGTGTTCAGGACTGCAAGACTGTTATCTTTACCATAGGTGAGTGTTTCATTCACCAGCGGCCTGCAGCCTGGTTTGCAGTTTCCCTTGATAAGTCGAATACGAATGTAGCTGAGTTTATGGGTGGACAAGCAGATCTTAATGTTGTGGGAAAAGGGTGTAGGGCTGAGGCCGCTGTCTTGGGAGGTTCCCATACTGATGTTTCATGCAATTGATGCCTTGTCTCCTTTTCCCTATAATCCCTCTGTTCGGAAATCAAGTTGCAGGTGGGAGGGCACAACTCCAGATCGACCCGCTTTGCCACTAACTTGGTGGGGTGTACAGTGTTAAAGTAGGGCTACTCAATTATGGACAAAATAATAATCTTGATATTTTGATTGATATTGAAATCATGATTATTTTACAATTAATTTAACATGATTACTAATTGGCCTTCAGACCATCATGCAGTTATTGAACATTAACTCTGGTGTTTATTTTTAACACTGGATGTCCTTTAACTTTAATCAAGTGAACTAAAAAACAGTAAAAGCTTTGTGGTACAGCATCTACAAAACACTCTTGCACACTACTGTAGTTTGTTCACATTCACATAATAATGAAACCTAACCCAACTAATATATAATGTAACGATACATAACAGTTACTGAATCAATAACAGCAACATGAATTTTGAGTGAGGATCAATAATTGTTTTAATTAACTCAGTAGAGACTCAGCAGTCAGACATTTCTCAATTCTGTGTTTAGAAGCAGCTGGGAGTCACTACAATGAGAAAAAAGGTTCAACCCTAACAATCGACCGTAAGTGAGCCTGGTCAGTTTCCAGTGAGAAGCTAACTTAGCTTGCTAACTTCGGGGCTAACTTCTGTCCAGCACATACACGTCTGCTCTCCCCGCTTGTGCTGGTTGTTGCTTGCACTCTCTCTCTGTCGCTGCGCACACTGTTGAGAACCAAAGTGAGACAGCAAAGTTTCAAAACATCAAGAGAAGCAGTGCACAAGTGGCTCTGTGGCTCTCTAAACTTCTATTTGGACTTTGGGGGTACAGGTCGAGAACATCCACAAGAAAGGGTGCGCTTGATTCATAGAATAAAAGACAAAACGGGAGCAATATTGTTCGACTCATGATGCTGCACAAAATCGTTTTATCTCGAATATATTGTTTTAAAAATCAAGGGAAGCCAAAATCATAATCGAAATTGAAATTCAATTAATTGCACAGCCCTAGTTAAAAGCTGAACTATTGTACAGAAAGTGCACGCTAGCATAGGTTCTGGGTGCTGGTGTTCAACAGCTGAGTGGAGAATGAGGGCCATAGCATCATCCACTGATCTCTTTTACCATTTGGAAAACTGAGGAGGAGTCCATTAATGTCAGCACCAGTTTTTCTGGACAGCCAGGCGCCTTGCAGATTATATGACAGACTGTTACATGAGTGGATGCCTCCTTTCTATGAAAGAGTGGTAGGTATACGGAAAATCCTCCTGCCCAGAGGTGGGTGTAGGGCATATACCTGCATGTATGCCTTATTATGTTGCCCAGACAATTAACAGCTTGCTTTTTGATTTCTGTGCTGCACTGCAAACTCTAAGTGATCTTAAATCACTTTTAAACTCAGATAAAACATGGATTTTGATATGTGAAACAGAAAAGAATTGGTGTCTTTTATAAATAGGATGCATCTTGGGCCTTATATTCATGCTAGACTAGGGACAAAGTCAAAGTTGGAGCTCTTTTGTAACATTTTGTTTGATTTTTTTTCCTACATCCTTTAATTTTACATATTTTTTTTCTCACATTATCTCATTTAACAATTTATTTGATAATTAGAATTGTTATGTTAACATTTATTTGTTATTAGTATGATAGCTTTATGAAATTATCAATTGTTAATTAATTTATTAAACAATGATAGGCCAATCAAGTCTATACCTCTGTATCTCTCTCTATATATCTCTCACTACAGGTAAGCACTCGCGCAAATCCCTTTTGACTGACTTAGAGCCATGTTAGTTTATGTTTTCTGTTGATTGATTTTTCCCCTAAGTCCTTGTCCTGTTCCTTGCATAACTTTAAATGTTTGTTGTTCTGGTTTTTTTAATGTACTACAATTAGGGAATCCTTATAAGAGAGAGCTTGCTTTCAGTGGCCTCCCCTGTTTAACTAAAGGTAATTATCATGAAATAATAATGGTTACATGTCTGCTGAAGACTGAGAAAATCATGACAAAAATAAAAAAGTTCATGACAGCAATAGTCTGGCGACCCGTCCAGGGTGTATCCCGCCTCTCGCCCAGCTGGAATAGGCTCCAGGAAAAAAGAGATCACCCAAACTTAACAAATGATGATAAAAAGCGCACTAGCTCACTGTTTTGATTCTGTGACATGGATTTTATTAGTGTATCAGTGTATTTGTGTGTATGTGGGCTATATTTGTGTTGATCCATAATTATAAAGGTGTACTTGTTCCAGCTGCTGACTCCTGACAAGGTTCTTATCCCGGAGCGCTATGTGGATGAGGAGGATGACACTCCCCTTAGTCCAGAAGAGCAGAAGGAGAAGCAGAAGAAACTGGAGCGGATCAAGACCCTCATTGCTAAATCAAAGTGGGTTTTGATTCACATACATTTATTAGTCATGTTTCTATACTCCTCACATGTAATTGAAGTTATTATAAATAAATGATAAAATATACACATACATCCCAGTGCTCTCTAGGACGGGTGCTGGATCACAGAAATATCTAGCAGAGTTGAAACAAATAGCTCTGTGCACCAAAGAGCTTCCATCTGAAGGATTTTGCTGCTGTGTAACATTTTGAGCACCAGGCTCTTTTTTACTTCTAATAAATACAGTTACCATCTTAAATACTCATAATGCATTAAAAGCTTACATGGCGTACCATGCCTGTTGCAAATAGACTTATGTCATCACATTTTCTCAACTTGTTGCAAACAGAATGCCCTGCTACTACTAACCCAAAAGAAACAGAACAGAACAGCTTTTCAGTGTTTTCCAAGGCCATAGGGAATATAATTAAAAAACACTGGCATATTTGCTGACACATCTCCACTCCTCTATGGATTCCATTGCTTTAAAGGCCTTAACATGACACCATCATTATTAATATATTTTTATTGTTTTCCTCTCTCAATTGTATATATGTATATATATATATATATATGTGTGTGTGTGTGTGTGTGTGTGTGTGTAAGTGTGATTTCAATATTTGGAAATCCTGTTCACTTTCTTTGTATGATTGTTATTTTCTTCTTGAACACTTTGATTAACATATGTAGCCTAGATTTTTAAATATATTATTATAAAGCCCATTATCACGAATCACAATTTGCCTCAGAGTGCCTTACAGCATACAACATCCCTCTGTCCCTGGACTTTCAAAGCAGATAAAGAAAAATGGCAACAAAAAACCCTTTAGACGTGACGTGCAATAGATGTTGTGTTAACAGAACAATAAAATTACAGTAGCATATGACAAAATGACACATAAGATAGAGAAAGAGAAGGAGAGAGAAAGAGAGAAAAGTCTTTAGTCTACTCTTAAATAAGGAGACGGTGTCTTGTTCCCAGACAAAACTGGAAAAAGGTTCAACAAAAGAAAGACTGATATCTAAAGGCTGTGGCTTTGTCAGAATCGTCTTTATGCATCTATCTATTATTTGACACATTTTAATTTCTTTTTTTTTAAGTAGTTAAAAAAATGAAATTAAATAAATCTACCTCGCACCTTGTACCTTTTACATACATGTTGCATTGATATATTGTACGGATTTATAAAATAACATATAAAAAAACATATACAAACGTTATTTTCTTACTATTATATTTATGATAGTGTTTTCAGTAGATACTTAATAAGGGACATAATCATTCAGCAGGACCTGTATTCTGTAAATGGATTCAAATAATGTATGCTGGTCCAAAAACCTCCATTTTAGGAAATGGTTACTTTCTAATGGCAGAAGAATCAAAAATGGCTCCCCACTGAATTCAGTATAGCTAATTTCAGCAATAGAACACTATTAAGGTGGTAAAACCAAAGAATAAAAATGTCCTTATATAATAATGATAATGTATTATATTTGTCAGAAATAGAATTATCATGATCTACATCTAACAAAACCACCATCCTCTTCCATCTGACTTGCTCTGTTTTTGTGTCTCTTCTCATCTACCAACTGTCAGTTTGCAGAACATGGTTCCTATCCTGGATGGCCCGATGGAGGCTGGAGCTCCAGTTAGCTCCCAGCAGCAGCTGCAGGAGCAGGAGAAGCGCATTGAGATCTCCTGTGCCCTGGCTGCTGAGGCTTCTCGTCGCAGTCGCCTTCTCTCTGGTGAGGACTCTTCACACGGCTGCCATAGACACCACTGCCACATCACTTACCCCTTTCCCACAAACCACTCATCATGATCACACAGCCCAGTGCTTACTCCCAACACTACCTCATGCACATTTCTACACCCAAGTCACCTCTGAAAACTAATGCTGGTTTTCATGTGTTGTTAATGATCCAAATTTTGTCAAGGTAATCAGCCAGGATATTTTTATGAGCAAAAAACTTTTAAAATCCATTTTTAGAAAATTTATAACTGTGTGGTCACTGTGCTTTTAAATTGATTTACTGCTGAATATTACTTTTTAGGCAGTTGCTTTCACCTTTTTACTATACCTCATTATTGACTACATTTTCTATGCCAGCAGCCATCTTCTGGTTGATGACTGGTATGCCAAGTCATGATGCCAGAAAACTATGAAACAAGGGAGCACATATGCTCCGGAGAAGAAGCCAAGTTAGCGTTACGCAGTAAAAGGACGTATGAGTGTTTTGTAGATGAAGAGAGCGAGAGAAGGAAAAAGGAGCTCAGTGTATCATAGGAGTCTCCCAGCAGACTAAATCTATGTTGGCCTAACTAGAGGCTGGTCCAAGGCAAGCCTTAGCCAGCCCTAACTATAAGCTTTATCAAAGAAGACAGTCTTAAGCCTGCTTTTAAAAGTGGAGACGGTGTCTGCCTCTGGGACTGAAACTGGAAGATGGTTCCATAAAAGAGGAACGTGGTAGCTGAAGGCTTTGGCTCCAGTCCTACTTTTGGAGACTATAGGGTTTTCAGAGCTCAGTGCTCTTGAGGGTTGATAGGGAACAAGCTGTGGTAGATATAACGGGGCCTGACCATTCAGAGATTTGTAAGTAAGGAGAAGGATTGTAAATTTAATTCTGGATTTTACAGGGAGCCAGTACAAAGAAGCTAAAACAGGAGGAATATGATCTCTTTTCTTGGTTCACTGTTAGTACAGGTTCGGCAGGACTCTGGACCAGTTGGAGGGTCTTTAGAGACTTGCTAGGACAACCCGATAATAGGGAGTAAAAATAATCCAGCCTAGAAGTAACAAGTGCATGCACTAATTTTTTCGGCATCTGCTTGAGACAGGATATGCCTAATTTTTGTAATATTAATGACAGCTACTTCAAAGGACTGTGATCTTGAAGTCATGATGTCATCAGGCATCACACTTTAATGCATGACGCCATTTACCATTAAACAACTGTATACATTCAGAGAAGCAGTTTGTTTTTTGCTGTTTTTGCTTTGACTTTGTTTTCTTTGCATATATCCTTGTGTTTTGTAGATCCATATTGCTGTGTAAGTTTATATTAGATACATTTAGAAAAAGATAAAGAGAAGCGGATGTGATCAGGACAACTATAAAAGATCAGACTTGTGGATCCCTTTTCAAGACCTCAGCACTGGTGAGGCTGAGAGCTACACAAAAATTCATGGTCCCCAAAGAATGAATCCTTGTGTACGTATTTGGTGATTGACATTCCACAAGTTTTTACTTATCCAGTGAAATATTTCCACATCCACATTCACAGTTCCCAGGGGATGAATTCTCATAGCTGTGGTGATCCCCTGAATTTTCAACAAGGATCATTGTCAGATCTGACATTCAATTTTCCCAATATTTTGCCTTATGACAAAAAAAACCTAGTAACTATTTGCAGTTTTCACACACTGTCACACTAAACTGAGATAGTATACAGTGTGTGCTAAACATGAACTAAAATTACAGCTTCATTTTTAGCCCAGAGCTCCTAATCCTTTTTAGCAGGTTCAAACATATCTATGCTTCTCATCCTTAAGCTCTTTTTACCTGGCACTCTGTGCCTCAGGTCAATTAAGCATTCAGTGGTGCTGAGGGCTCAAAGGGAGTCACACATGCAAAGCTGAGCCGAAGCTAAACATGCATTTGAAGGATACATGATGATCCAGAGACACCAGAACTGACTTTTTTATTTACCCTGAAAATCCAGAGACATCTGTATTTTCACAGTCACACATCTGAATGCACAGGTGGCCCTAGTTTTTCACCAACTTACCTCCCCGTACGTCTCCCTTTGATTGGTTCACTTCTTGCCTTTCTTTCCATTTTTCCTGTGTTCACTCCTCCAACCTCCCTCCATCTCATTCCAGTCCAGTGTGCCCACAGTCCCCCCTCCTCCCCGACCAGCCTGGCCCCTCCCCCTTCCTCTGCTGACTTCCCCAACTCCGCCCACATCATGAAGGCGTGAGTCATACAAGGTGAGTGTACGTTCACCACACCACCTCCACCAGTCCCCTTCTCCCATCCTGTATAGACCCTGTGTGTGTTCCACCCTCAGGACTGCTTTTGCAGGATTCCCCTGGTCTTTGAGGGTTTACAGTATGTTACACTGTGCTTGACCAAAACAGGTTTCCAATAGAAATGCTCATGTTTATGCATTTAATCTGCTAAAAAACTTTTTTTGGTCCAAGTGCTTCATATCACTCTCAAATATGCAACATAATTAAATGGATATAGATTTCATTGGACAAATGCTAATTTCTGGCAGCAAAATTTCATAAGAAAAAAACACCTGCTTAGTTAGAAAAATATATCGCACAAAATCTTGACGGGTTATGAACAAAAAAAATGAGCGTAAGTCTATCTGTGTATCCTTTTTACTGAGCTTGAAGGTTTATCCTCAAAATTCTCAACACAAGGTCCAACTTTTTTGTTTCTGAACATTTTCAACATCTCACATCACAAGGCCAAGTGATGTCGACGAGCTTCAGATAACAAGTAAGTTGGACCTTGTGTTGAGAATTCTTTGTCACTTTCATTTACTATAGCTTGGAGTGTTACTATAGCTTGAGTGTTGTGTTACTCAGGCCAGTGGAAGAGACTTATTGTCTTCCCTATATTAAACCATAATGTCCTGCTGAAGTAGTGTTTGGTGATACATTTTTACTAAATGGCTTCCAAAATAATAATTTCATTTCCCCATGTAAACTAAATATCACTTAGTACCCAGTGACACAGATAATCTAAAAGTATTTTTGTATTTCACTTACACCATCTGTCTTGTTTCTTTTTGTCTGTAGCTCAAGCCCTGGCTGCTGTCAAGTTTGATGGAGCATCCTTTTGAGGATTCACTGGACAAATTGAACAATGAAGATGATCCTGGACAAGTGAATTTAATTTTGTGTTTAGAACCTAAACTGAACTCCAACTAAAGCACGTAAAATTGCCAAAAGAATTTCCTACGAGGCAAGAGAAAATCTAAAACCCTAATGGAAGCTATTAAGACTTTTAAGCTTACCCCCAGATTTCCATATCATCCAACCTGCCACATTCTGCTACTATTTGTGCACTATGTCACAAAATAAGGCTCCAGATCTTTTACCAGCTTTAGATGTTTGTTTTTTTTTTACAATCCCAAATACAAATAAATTGGGACACTGTGTATAACATAAATAAAACTTATTGCAATGCTTTCCAAATATTTAATGTTCAAACCGATAAACATTATTGTTTTTTGTAAATGTATACTCATTCTGAAATTATGGCTTGCAACACATTCCAAAAAAGTTGGGTCAAGAGCATATGCTGTATACCACTGTGTGACACCCCTGTTTTAACAAATGCCAGAGTATTATTTTTAGGTTGCCAGCCAGGACACCTTTTTTGATCATATTCACTAACCTTCCAAGCCCCCAGAATATTTTGTTCTTAGAATATATAAGGAATGAATATGTCAAAAATAAAGAACAGATCTCTTTTTAAACACTTTCATTCATACAAAAAACTATTAAGGCTTCTTGAATTTGTGCATTTTCATTAAAAAAAAAGGTAAAAAAGGTAAAACTTTTGTCTAAGAGAGTCAATTTCAAGTAAAAAATCAGTTTCATATTTCCATTTTTTTTTCTCTCACTTTATGTCAGCGTCAATTGTATAAAAATATAATAATCATAAAAATAATGATGAAAATAATATTCTGATTGAGATGTAGTGGAACATAGGGCAGCACGGTGGCATCGTGGTTAGCACTGTTGCTTCACAGCAAGAGGGTCCCTGGTTTGAACCCGGGTTGGAACGGGGTTTGGTCAGTCAGTGGGGCCCTTCTGTGCAGAGTTTGCATGTTCTCCCTGTGTCTGCGTAGGTTCTCTCTGGGGTCTCTGGCTTCCTCCCACATTACAAATACATGCAGGTCAGGTTGATTGGTGACTCCAAATTGCCCTTAGGTGTGACTGTGAGCATGAAAGGTTGTCTGTCTACATGTGTCAGGCTGTGATAGTCTGGCGACCTATCCAGGGTGTACCCCGCCATCCACCCAATGACAGCTAGGATTGGCTCCAGCCCTCCCACAACCCTTGCGAGGAGAAGCGGTTACGGAAAATAATGAATGAATGAATGCAGTGGAATATATTCCAAAATGTTAGGGGCACACAAACCTTAACTACTTAACATATTTAGGCTTCCAGGTCTATTGTTGGGAGTTTTGGGAGTTAGCAGGAATCTTATAACCAGATATCAATTCATTCTTTCAACATAACCAGGCTACAAACTCACAAGTGAACTTCTCATCTTCTCTCGTCCTGCCTGTCACCTTGTTACACACATACCTACTGTATGGAGTAGAGAGAGGGGGGGAGAGACACTGGGCTGATGGTGGGAGAGCTGTTGACTGTGAGCAATGAGCATAAGAATAAATGACTATATTTCTCTCTTTATCCCCAGTGACCTGAATAAGTTGTTAAATTTGTTATTGAGAGTGTCTGAGAAGTTACTAAATATACCAAGAAAGTTGTCACATTGGTAGCCCTCTCCTCCAATTTTCCTGGCTTATCCTCTTCTTCACTTTTTTTTAGTCATGGCAGTGCTGTTCTATTACACAATGTCTGTAACAGCACGCCTGTCGTATAACAGTGAAAACACAAATTGCCAGAAAATCTCATCAATGGCAGAAAGTGTTCTTGAAACCAGTAATAGAACAAAAGTAAGTGTTTGGACACTGAGGACACTAATTGTTGAAGTTGAAGTTTGGAAAGTGATATTTTTCTCCATTTTTCTTGACTTATGCCTTCATTAGCTCAACAGCTGGAATAAATAGGGATATCTCTGAAAAAGACATGGTGTGGATGGCAACATATGTAAACCTTGTTCTTAAATTGTTGTACTATTTGCCTATGCAGTTTTTCATAAAGTGGTTTATCTTGACTGAGCCTTTCAAGAATGCCCCTTTCTTACCCAGTCCTAATATGTTGATCTGTTATCAATTAATCTGTTTATCTGTGGAATGTTCCAGACGTTTTTTGAGCATTACACAGCTTTCTCTGTCTTTTGTTGCCCCGTCCCAACTTTTTTGGAAAATGTTGCAGGCATCAATTTCAGAATGATTGTATATTTACTTTGTGTTGTAATCAATTTAATGTAGGTCACAAAGGATCTACAAATCATTGCATTCTGGTTTTATTTAGGGTTGATGCAGTGCAGCACTTTTTTTGGAATTGAGGTTGTATATAATTTAGCTCAGGACATATTCTACAAAGTAGAGATTACCGATGAACTACTGTATGTTGATGATGAGATATTTTACACTCATAATGATAAAATGTCAGTTAATCAAGGCCAACAATGAAGATGACCAAGGAAAAGAACAGCAAAAAAAAAATCAATAGAAAGAGGCGATGTAAATGCTCTGGAGGCTGACCAGTAGAAAAAAAGTCTCACTGAAACCTAGAGAGAACTATGAACAAGCTTCTGGACTCTGAAAGCCTGACGAATTCTCATTATCATCTAATCTCCATATCAGCCTAGGAGAACCAATACAGACTGAGGGTATTTGCCCACACCGACATATTATGAAACTTTGACAACTGACCAAAAAAAGAGTGAAACCTCTCATCCTTTGTAAAAAGCGGAGGAGTCTCCTTGTGAATTCACTGTGATGCCTGTCTCACCAAGGCCTCCATCCCCTACACTAAAACTACCATCCTATCAACCCTGTCTGCTATCACAAACACTCATATGCAACCATTAGAATTTATTACATGGATATGATTGGGTCAAAGGTAATGGTACCTGGACTATACTTTGCTTCAATACATTTCTCTGTACAGCCACACTACACAAGAGAAGAGCAACAAGTTTTTTACATGGCAGAGCTTAAGATATACAGATTTACAAAACCATGACCCATCTTACAAAACTGCAAAGCTTAAGATGACCCGGAGTCATCATATTCAGAGTATGGCATATGTAAAATACATCATTGACTGTGTAACCCTGGTATGAGGGAGTAACCTTTGCTCTAGTACTCTTAGGATTGTAGAAGTCCCTGATACACTCTAAAATGTATGGCTTGATACATACAAACTATGATAGAACATATTACATGGGTGTATGTGGTCCAGTATACATGCTTATAATCAGTGGTGGAATGTAATTAAGTACATTTACTAAAGTGCTGTACTTAAATACAAATTTGAGGTACCTGTATTTTACTTGAGTATTTTCTTTTCATGCCAGGTTTAATATGTCTACTCCATTACATTTCTGAGGAAAATAATGTACTTTTTACTTCACCACATTTATCTGACAGCTTACATAACTAGTTACTTTACAAATTAAGATTTTTACATAAAAAGCATGACAAAATTTTACAAAATATAATGTTTTGTTATAAATGAAACTATCCAACAGTCAACACAAGTAGAGCTGAAACAATTAGTCCATCATTTAATGAGACAAAATGACAGAATATTAAACAGCCAATAACTATTATAAACATTTTTGGCGTTGTGTATTTTATTTTTGTCATTTTTAACTTGAAACAGAATGTTTTTTCAGTGTGGTATTAGTACCTTACCTAAATGAACGATCTAAATACTTTGTCCACCACTGCTTATAATACATGTATGGTCATACATTTTGGATTGCCGTCTGTACAGATGGTGGCAGACATGTACACTTGACAAAATGTATGCCGCACAGACTTCACACAGAAAATAGAACTTAGGCTGTACTCTTATCTTGAAAGTAGCACCTCATAGGCTCTGCCCGCTGTTTATGCTACAGTGCATCTGGTCAGTGTCAGTATATTTTAGGGTCAACATTCAATTTAGTGTAACTTTTGCCATGCAACACTGAAGATAATCACTGCGGAGTGTACAGCTAAGACTTGCTTAGTTTCACTGCACTGGAAAGTCCTTGCTCTGTGTCATGTTGACTTTGCTCTGGTATGAAAGCCAGTCAGATTGTAAAGATAAAATCTTTAACTTACTACAGACAGTAAGTGATGTGCTTTCCTCCCATCTTGTGGGTCAAACATAAAAGAGCATAACTCTCGTCATTAAATGCTGAAACTTGTCATGCCCCCTCAGCATCTTATATTGAGGCAAAAGGTATTCTTAAGCGTCTTCATTCATGCAGAGCTGTCTCCCGGTTGAAACAGATCGAATCATGTGGTTAATGTTGTCAAACAGTCACAGTTAGGTTTAGGTAACAAGATTATTTGTGTAAAGCTTCTTTAAAACAACACTGACTTTTTGTTCTACAGGGGACAGAAACAGCAGTGTCCTGGGTAAAAGTCTATGTTTGTGTGTCCCATCCACCACCGCTCCTGCCCACCATATGCAGTGTTTCACGCTCTGTGCACTACATCCATAGCTCTCAGCATCAAATATTGCCGTGGATGAGTTTACATTGGAGTGAGCTAAAAGAGTAAAGACGCCAAAGAGTGCCTTTAGTGTCAGTATCACAAGCCCAAGGGGCATAACAAAGTGTATATGACAACCTGGAAATGAGAACAGGCTAGCACAACACCAGCAGTGAATTATATACACAAGTATATCTTGTCTATTTAAACTTTTACAAAAACTAATTCAAAGATACAGCAGGCTGTGACAGTCTAAATATAAAGAAGCATTTATCTGAGGCAACAACAAAAACTATCAGGGGAAACAGAACTTCCTTAAAGACAAGGGTGAATAAGAGTCCAGAAGTCTTTTCCTGCCAGTCAGTGCTATACATCTCTAACATGTACTCATGGCAACTACAGTATGGTTAAAGTGTGGTTAGGTTTTGGCAAAGACTTTTTCTAACTTTGTCATTCTTTAGATAAAGATAGTGGTCATCTGGTTGTTAGACGAGGGAAGCATTAACAAAGAATACTAGTAGAAAATGGGAAGAGTACAAGGGACTTGTGTGTTTAAGGCAGACTCCTAAAGCCATTCTCCAACCTGACCACCACACTGTCACTGTACATTGTTCTATATAAGATTCACAGTTTAGATACTTAACTTTGGCATTGAGCCAAAATGTCTAATCCAGAGCAGATGCATATCAAAGTCATTCATCCTGCACCCTGCAGGGCCATGATCACCTCGTCCAACCACTGTGGGAAATTTCTGCATTTCATTAAAGACCTTTGCATTTAGAATCAAATTCACAAGACTTCATCACAATGTCCAATAAATCCCCCAGTGACTGTTTACAACTATATAGGTAAAGTATGTTGGATTTGCATTTAGAAATTTTACAGTGTATGTGGAAAGTGAAAATAGAAGTGACCTTAGAAGAGTATCTGCTAGAAAAGCACTTGTCTGTGTAAAGAGGAGTTAGATAATGATGCAGTCATTTAAGATGAACTAGATACCGCAAAACATTGTCATCTAACGTACCCGAACAACTTTAGACCAAGTTATTCAGTGCCATAAGTCTGAAACATTTGTCTGTGTTTTGTATGTTGTCATGAAAGGACATATAAATGACAAGACTTACAAAGGAGTTTGAATCTGGAGGAAATGCAATGATTTATGGTATGATAATGATTTTATTATGAATATACCAAATGCAGGAATTAAGCAAATATTTTAAAATAACTGAAAGAAACATAAAATCTCAACTCATTATTATGTTATGTAATAATACTGTACTTACTTTTGTATTAAAAATGTTTTATTAAAGTTATTTTTTTAGGTATAGTATACATTTTATTTAAAAAACAACAACACTGGTTTACCAAAGTATTTACTCCATTATTGCATTTTCAAGCGACAATTTTATTTCATATGATCATTCTGTATTTTTTCCTTTTTTTTCTCTTTTAACTATACAGATTAAGTATGTCGCTGGGCGGGGATTTCTGCTAGTATTTAGGACAATCTGACAGGATCTGTTAATGTCTGTCAGACAGATGTGTCCAAAACATTTTCAGAAAATTTCTCACTTCAGCAAAAGAGAACAACTTTCTTATTTTGGCAATGCCCCTTCATTGCAACTTCCTCCAGATTGGAACACTCTGACCAGACACACATACACACACAAACACACATTAACTCACAGCTCTCCTTTGTTACGTGAATCTTTATGTTTTTTTGCCATTACACACTTCAATGTTCAAGTGACCTGCCTTTGTACAATTTTATTGTATATCCAAACTCAGAGTCAGAGTAAAAAAATGGCACAGAAAATTAAGAAAATTAACTTTTACACTGAAAGTAGTTAACAGCAAAAACAAAACAAGGGTTCAAGAGAATTCTTTATTTTTTCTTATTTGATTTTTTACAAAGGTAATTTGTTCAAAATAGGCATTTCATATTTTTTTTAAATACATGGATATTCAATGACAAGTTGACAATTTAAATATTCACACTCAAATACGTTGTGACTTTTTCACAAAAAACCTTTTTTTTTTTTGCTGGACCGTTTGACATGACAGAAAATAGATATTTTTGGATTAATTGGAATCTGATGTGTTAAGAAATGAGAGCCAAAAGGTGGTGATAAATATTTGATACTAGATGTAGCATTTGTGGAAAAATAAAGAATATATACATTATATACATTGGTCAATGTATGTACTATTCTGGAATTCAGTTACAGAATATGCTATTATCAAATGTTACAACTGATTTTTTTTTTCTTTTTTTTCAGAGGGTCGGGTGGGGGTGGGGGTTGGTTGGGTTAAAGACAAACTGCTTCAACTATGCAAATAATTTAAAAAAAGATAAATAATATGCTTGCTTTCAAAAAAACTTGCAATAAAGTGAATGTATACAAATAATGTCTTTCTCTAGATGCTTCTGAATTCATCACAGTATTTTATATGATAAAACATGTCTTGCTTCCTGGAAATTATCTATTTACTGCTCTAATTTTAATCCACTTGTTGATGATGAAGTTCACTGCCAAAAAGACTACTGAGGTTAATTGTGCAGCCCGTCTTTACCAGTAGGCTCCTTGATGATATTCTGCAGTCTTTGTTATATAAAACTGTATGTCTGAATGAATAAAGTTAAAAAACAAAGATAGACTGGATTCTTTCAAATCAAAGCTTAGGCACAGAAATGGACAGTCAGTTATTTATTGAAGACACTTTGTATAACCATAATCTACAATTTACGCATTGTAACATAAAATCAAGATGTATACAACATATTCAAAACTAGCTTTCCTATTATCTTCAGCACTACTTAAAGGAAATCTACTTGAAAATATGCTAAGTTCAGTTAATGTCCATGTCCATTTTTTTCTGTTTCATGGCGAAACATGGGCCTGATCCCAAGTCCCTTAAATTGCATCCAAGTTTCCCTCACTTGCATCTTTTCCTTTATTCTATGTCCCGCCCACCAGGGATGCATGGAGAGATGCAAGGAAACCATGAGAGGAGAGAGGACACAAGCAGATATGTTTGAAGAGACATGAGAAGTAATGTCCTCTGAAGCATCATTTGAAGTGATCTGATAATGGTGGCAGCTACTCAGGGCTGCTGCTGGTCGTTTGGGTTTGCTAAGCACAATGTGATACTCACACAGAACAGAAGAAAAGTCACAAAACTTTACAAACTGCATATATGTTCCACTACAGCAGAGCAATAAAACAAGCATTTTGCTGCTCTGCAGAGGAACAACATCATTATTGAGGTCATTATAAAATAATATGACAGCTTTTGAAAGAGTTCTACATTGATGACAGCAAGACCACTTATGTCTCTGTCACATTGGTGGCCGTAGGGATGTTTTAATGATCTTAGGTTTTAAAAAAATGTCAGTCTGTAGAGGCAACAGACTGTAAAGGCCCGAATAACTATAATAATATTAACCTAAAATGAAGATCGGGCTGCAGCTGCTGTGTTCACTGTACCAGCAGCAGCTTTGTGTCTGAGAGGGACTCAAGAGGGACTCAAGCGAGTAAATGCACTACTCATGATTATGACTGACGATGATCATATTGGACTGTTTTGGTGCACCCTCCGGCACTGGTGCCATATGCACAGCGCATAATGCACATGTCCATGGTGGTTGCACTGCAGCTGATCACAGTTGAATCAGCTGTCAGTCGGTTTTAACAGCCGGAGAGACTTTTGCTGGAGTTGGAGTTCAGCCTGTCAGTAATAGAGCAGCAGAGTTTTCTCTGTTTAACAAACACATGACATGACAACAACAACCTGCACTCAGTATTTATGTAATACAGACTTTAAAAAACCTATTCAAAAAGGCAAGGAGACCCATATATTGCTCTTCTTGAGTAAAGAAATGCACATCCGATGTGGGCCATTTGTGGCAATGATACTGCTCTGCTGGCCTTCTTCTGGACCGGACAAAATGGATGTGAGCATGAAGTGGCCATAATATGAAGTACCACAAGAGGCCCATATATCACCAATGAAATGTGGCCCATTTTTGGCAGAAAAGCGACACTCTTGGCAACGTTTATTCTGGATGTCAGCCTGAAATGGCTATTTGGTAAATAGCAAATATAGCCCAAATAATATAAAAAAGATGTGGGCCACCTTTGGCAAAGATATGGCACAGTAAGCACCGGGTAATCTGGGTGTGAGCCTCATGTGGCCCATATATGACATGGCAAATATGGCCCAAATGCTTTACAACATATTTGGACCACTTTTGGAAAATGTACAGCACAGCCAGCGCTGGCTAATCAGACAGTAAGCCTAATGTGGCCCATAATTGAAAAAGTAATTATGGCCCAAATATTGTTGTACAGTATTGGACCACTGTAGGCAAAGATGTGGTACAATTGCTACTGGGTAACCTGAATGTGAGCCTGAAGTGGCCCATATATGGGCAAGCAAATGTCACCCGATTACATTAAAACATATCTGGGCCACCTTTGGCAAAGATACAGCACATAAAACACTGGATAATCTGGGTGTGAGCCTAAAGTGGCCCACATATGACATAGCAAATATGGCCCAAATGATTTACAAATTTGGATCACTTTTAGCAAATGCACAGCACAGCCAGCACTGGCTAATCAGACAGTGAGCCTAATGTGGCCCACAATTGAAAAAGTGATTATGGCCCAAGTATTGGGCCACTTTAGGCAAAGCTGCTGTACAGTTGGTACTGGCTAACTTGAATGTGAGCCTGAAGTGGCCCATATATGGAGAAACAAATGTGGCCTGGTTACCTTAAAGCATATCTGGGCCAGTTTTGTTAATAATGTGGCACAGTAAGCACCAGCTAATCTGGGTGTGAGCCTAAAGTGGTCCATATATGACAGCTCTCAGGAAAAAGCTGTTCCTCAGCTGATTTGGACCCTGAGCCTGCCAGAGATGAGGGTGGTGAACAGGTGGTGACTGGGGTGTGAGGGGTCTCTCAGATCTGTAGAGATGGCTGGAGGAGATGTCCCTCAAGTTTGGTCATGGGCAGCCAATCTAGCTGTCACTAAAAACCGTGTACAAAAACACCCTGGATGTGTGGTCTGCCTGGGGAAAGGGTTTATTTTTGGTTTGTAGGGAGGAACAAGACAAGCATGGACTGTCTGTGGCCAAGAAGTTAGAGAATCAGGCTTGTAACCAGGTTCCGCCGGTCCGAATCCCAGGACTGACAAGTAAAGGGCTGAGGTGCCCTTGAGCAAGGAAGGCAACACAGGGGTGTATAACTACAAAAATTTGTGATCCCAGGTCAGAAACCATCAGCCATGAGGTCGATATTTTGTATTCGGCTGAGACCAGGCCCTTTGCCCCTTTAAATTCAGAAGCCCCTGTGACCCACATTTCCTTTCAAGTCACAGATCACTATCCTACAAATGTCCCTATGTTGTAACAATTAAAAAGATGTTTCAATCATTGCTGTCTATTCTAAAACATGTAAATTGCCTTTCCAGCCGCCATTGGTTGAATAGGACTACTTTTCCTCTTACTTGGCATGCACAGGCACACACATACTGTTAGGATGCTTTTTTAACTTTGCTCATTCTATCCTTCATAGTAGGCTAGTAGTCTGTGTCTTTCACTGCGCACAACATGTGGCCACAAATAGCTTTGACCATACCAGGAAAGGTATATTTTTAGGAATGTTGCTGTTGGAGACTTTATGTCTCAAGCTAAAATGTCATGTCATACTATGATGGAAAAACAACAAGTTTAACTCTTGCTCCTCCTATATAAGTCGACTGAAGTGTCATGTACCATTCATTCATTCTCTGCATGTGAATGTATCCAGAGCGCTCTGTGTTTAAGTATATTTCTGTTATTGGTGTATATTAATTTGTTTTTGTATTTAAAATGTTCTCTCCTTAACATCTCCTCCTTCTTCAACTTCATCAAAAACGCATCATATCACATATATAAGGGTTAAATTGAGATTTGTGGACCATTTCAACCATTTCACTGTGTAAGATTCATTAGAGGCAGTGAATGAACGTGCACTCAAAGAGAACCAGTGTGTATGGTGCATTTCCTCATGAAAACATGAGTGTATAGATTTTGTGTGCAACACATATTTCTTCTTGGAACAATAAACTGCAATAAAATATGGCATTAATAACGATTTGTAATAGTATGATTATTATTCTCATTTACATTTATAAAATGTAAATGAGAATATCAACCTCTATCAACAATGAATAACTCTAACTTTCTTAAATTCTTTTTATTTTATTTTTTTTCATGTGCCTTCAAGCCAAATTGCATTTGTAGTTTATCTTGCTGTGGGAGTAACACAGGGAGGTCAGTGGTTGGAGTTTTACAATTTAGAATCAGTTTTGAACGCAGCATATCTGATTTGGAACAATTGTGCCTTGAAGCTTGCGCTTAGACAGTGAGTCAGTGTCTGTGGAAAAGTCACGTTCTCAATTAACGTATAAGTTATATGACTTATAAGTGACGTTAACATAACTTTAATATTAATTAATGCTAGGTTTAGCTAGCACGAGACAGCTAATTTTTAATGTGCTAACATGAACATTTGCCTTTGAAGAGTAAGTAGCTTCACCATTATAGCAGTCCAACTATTGCCATGTTACAGGAGAGAAATTGGCATGGAATGAAACTACTAGCTAACATTGATTAATGCTAGCTAGGTTTTTTGACCGCTATTGTATACTTCAGGTCTTAAATTTAGGATGGACATAGGCAATGTCTATAATTTTTATTCATTTTCTTTTATCGTTTTATTAAAAGTTAATGTTAGCATTAAGTGTAATACACCTGCACTTCCACTGTCAGCAAATACTGCGTGTGCCTGGGTACCAGACGAAGCTACTTTCATGTTGGACCATGACAATGCTTTCTTGTTGTTTCTGACATCCCGTGAAGGCAACACATAGCTAGTAGGCAGCCCTCTGAACCAAGCCCCCAGGAAGTGCGCCACCCTCTGAAGCAAAATTTACATAGTGGCCGAAAGTGGAACTACAGCGCCTGAAAAGTCAACATGTCTCAAAAAAATTATCCAGTGATTTAAGGAGGTCCCTTTCCCAATGTTAACAAATGGAAAAAAGTCTTTCTGGGCCAGTGTGCATCACGTGACGCTGTAGTTCCACTTTTGGCCACTATGTAAATTTTGCTTCAGAGGGTGGCCCACTTCCTGGGGGCTTGCTCTGAACCCTCTGTTGAATCTTTCAACATGGATAAAAAAAAGGCAGTGATCCAGCGGAATGAGCAGGTGGAGGAATTACCATTTCACTTACCTCGTCATTGTAATATTCTGAAGCATTTTAAAGATCCGAATTGGTACATTAAATTGTTGGGGTGTAACAATCCATCGATCTACATTGATATACCGATTAATTGAGCAATAATCATGTAACACAGATGCAAAGTGTAAATATCAATCCATATCATCCTATTTGAGGCCTGCCCTTATTTTGAAAGTCACACAGTGTCAGGCAGATGATGTGGAGCAGCTTAAAGAAATATGATGAAGATAATGCTGTTTATGTAGGAATAAATCACCAGTGTGCAAATGTTTTGTTTTCTGAGAGACTAGACTTGCGCTCGTCACATGCAAACAAAATCCGTACTGAGAAAACATTACATACCTGCCAGGACACTAAACTGACTTTTCGCTAACGTTAGGTTTAGCTGCTCTGTTTCAACAATGTTGACTGAAATAATGTGCATGTAGGCTGAAAGTCATTCCCACTGTTCTGTCGGGAGATGTATGGACTTAAACCAGTGGTGAGAATGAGAAAGCATAAATTATACTCAAGTGGTTAAGTTAGGAATGGAGCAAAAGTCCACTAGCTGCTAAGCTAATTTCTGCACTGTAAAATGCCATAATCTTATGCTAAAAACATTAGCATGTTGTATATGTGGGGGAATTATGACCTACAAAGACAGCTGGTTTGTCGAAGATCCTTGACAGTTATTATTGAGTTTTATACTTTGGTGAAAACATCCTTGACGTTTTGAGGATTTTGGGAGAAGTTTGTCTTCAAGTAAGAAATCCCTGAAGTTTTAGGAAAAAGATCATGGTTTGAATTAAAGTGACAACATGTTTTCCAGAAAGCGTTTTCAAACAGAGTAAGCCAACAGAGTAAGCCAGCTTTATTTAAGGGCCTACGATCGTAGGCCCTTAAATAATGTTGAATCGAAATCGTATCTTGGTAGACTTTGTGATATCTGGAAATATCTTATTGTTGTCTAAAGTATCGATATAATATTTTATCCTGATGAAACCAGTGATTCTATTAAATTGTATTGTCGGAACATAACCGTATTTATCAGCACACGTGCCCCGCAGATCACAGTGAAGTTTACTAGTGCCTCGTTTTTATGAATTTATGAAATCTTGGAAATGCAAGGTGCACGTTTAGGCAGCGATTTGTCACTTTTATGTCCTGTTTTGTTGCTTTTTATGGGTGTCTCTCTGGTTGTTATTGGCAGCATTACAACAGGACTGTAAAAATATAACAGTCCAACTTTACAGACAACAGATCACCTGTCCAAGTTGCTACACTGATTATAATTGTATGAAGCTGCGCTTGTGCCGTACTCCATCTGTTCAATGTCGCTTTATTAGCAGAAATGTTTTTACTTTTCAAGTTTAATGTTGAAAAGCATCAAACTATATGTCCAAAAATATGTACAGTGCACGATATCAGTAATATGAACATTATTTACTACTACTTTTATGAGTTCATCACAAAAAAATATAATATAACTTTGAAAAAAGTGCTTGTCTTACATTATATTCTTGTCATGTAATATTTTGAGTGATGATACAGTCATTGTGCATCTGGCAAGTATTTGCTGGCAAGTACACCATTAAGGTAAGCTGCTTTCATGTTATGCTTTGCTCCAAAATATTATGAGACATCATTGTAAAATGTTGGTTCTTCTTTCTTTTTCAGATTGACTGGCTTTTGACAACCCATACAGTTAGGTAATTCTCAAAGACAAATTGTTTGCTATATTTGCTAACTCATGGAGAGGGAAGAGTGGCGTAACACTCGAAGCAATTTCAGTAAAAGTGCTGTGAAAAGAGTCAGCCGGCTGTTTGAAACTTTGAATGATGAGGATACTGTTCAGGATAAAAGCGAAGAGGTATATCTTGTTGAACATGGAGCAGGCCCTTCAACCTCTGATTTGCCACCAAACTGTGGATCAGAGAGTAATGGGAAAAGTGAATTAACAAGTGATGAAGATAGTCATGCTGAAGCAAGGGCTGAGGTTTCCTAAAGATGGTTTTAGCGGGTTGTTTGAGAGACCGGGCAGCCTGATTTGGTGTTTCATTGATCGCGTTGTCTGCTGTTTTATGTGTACTGAAATCCCATCACCCTTCTTTGCCAAAATATGCAAGAACATTACTCAAAACACAGACTTGCCATAGTGTTGCTTCCATGGTGGCTCATCCCATTATTTTGGCATACAAAATATGTTAAGCCAAATATTTCAGAAATTTTCATCAGTTGTCCCGAGTCATCACAGTTTCAAATTACAATCAAACATTGGTGGTCTTCCAATTTTTAAAAGTTTAGCTTTACTGTTTTGGCCTGTTTTGGGAATGCTCCAGGGGTATAGAAGAAAACCTGTACTGATTGCTCGTTTCTGTGGGAACTCAAAGCCTCAGTTATTGTCTGAATATCTGAAGGATCTGGTCTGTGAGTTGAAATTCATGAGCAGTGGATTTGCTGTTAATGGTAAGACCTTCTGTCTAACTGTTGGCTCAGCAACCTGTGATGCTCCTGTGAGGGCCTTTGTTAAGGTGTTAAGTCTTTCAATGGATACAGTGGCTGTGATCAATGTGTATAGTCAGGCATTTACATGAATCGCCGCATGACATTCCCAGAAGTTAATGCTAGAGCAAGAACTGATGTATCTTTTTCAAATGCAGAGGATGAAGACCACCATGTACAACAGTCCCCATTTTGTAAAACATCTGTTCCTATGGTCAGTAGATTTCCATGACTATATGCTTTTAGTATGTTTAGGTGTAATGCGTCGTCTGTTTGATTTGTGGATGGGCACTTGTAGCAAGTTGCATGTCTGTATTTCATCCAAGCAAGTCTCAGTTATTTTAGGCAAATTGCTTGCTCTCAGGGGTTACATTCCCTCATAATTTGTAAGAAGGCCAAGGGCTCTTGGTGAGAGATTACGCTGGAAGGCAACAGAACTTAGGCAGTTCTTACTTTACACAGTCCAGTTGTTTTGAGGGATGTGCTGTCTACTGAGGTATATTAAAACTGTATGCTGTTGTCAGTGAGTATATACATTTTGGGAAGTCCAACATTTTGTTTGCTGTTAAATGACTTTGCTTACACACTACTTAAATCGTTTTTTAAACATTTTGGGGAACTCTATGGTCAGGAGGTTATAGTTTACACCATACATGGTTTGACTTATCTCAGTGATGCTGTAAAGATGCATGGCCACTTAGATTTAATGTCAGGGTTTCCTTCTGAAAACTACTTTAAAGAAAAAAAATAAAGGAATGTTTAGAAAGCCTAGCTCACCACTGCAGCAAGGTATATGCAGAATTTCCAAGCTTTATTCAACAAGTTTGAAAAATGAGGAAACTTTGAAAGCCCACAAAAAATTAAAATGCTTTACTCAGATGGACCTGTTCCACAAGGCTTTACTGGACCTGTCTCCCAGTTCAAAGAAGTGGCAATAGATAAGCTTGTCATCAACGCATCAGAGAGGGATAGATGTGTCAATGTAAACGATAAGATACTCTTGGTTCTGAATATAATTGTATTTGAGGGTGAGGAATATATTGTCTGTTTTCTGACTATTCCATTGACTCCCCAGCTTTGGGAATTTGTTTTCTGTCAGATCTGTTACCAAATCTGATGTGCTTTAAGTAAGATACCAATGTGCAGAAGTGTGTCCAGTTACCTTTAGAGGCTGTTTTTTTTTTTTTTTTTTGTTATTCCACTTCTTCATGCTGATCCATCCTAAACTGCAATCTAAGCGGATTCAATTTAGACATCGGTGACAGTGTCCAGCCTGCCTTTGATTTTCTATGTAGGTGCATATCCTATATTTAAACTATTAAATCGGCCCCGGGGCTAAATTATGTATTTAAGACTGTAGTATTATATTGTAGTAGTACTGACACTACCAGTTCTGCTGGCAGTATTTGAGAAATTAAGAAAATTGATTTCCTATCTATTTAGGCAATATAAACATTGCCAGCTCTCTCTGTCTCTCTCTCTCATATACATATAAATACACAATTGAGCTTGGATATTACATTAACTTCCATTCGTTTTAGACAGCCTAACCCTAACCCAGATCCTAACCTTAACCATAACCAAATTCATGCCTAATCTAACTTCAGTTCACAATTTGTCGCCAGCTTCACCCAGGACCTCGGAAATTATGTTTTACATAAACCACTGCTTAAAGTTGTTATCCCCAGAAATGTCCCAAACTGTGCAAAATTTTTAAAAATCCAGTAGAGGGGAAGGATGCAGATACTGCCACTCACTTCTTGTGGCTCATACGTGATGTGATAGAGACTATTTAGAATAGGATATTATTTATTTTTTAGGAAAAATATTTTTACCTTTAAGCCATTTCCTCTTAAAAGCATTTGATAAACAAACTTCTTATTTTTTTATTTTTTTGCTGTTAAAGAAAAGGTTACTATGTTTACACTCTTAAAACTAGTTTGTGCCTTTTTTTGTTCTAGGCCACGTTTTACATCATGGAATTTTGGAGAGGCTGAAGTCGTTTCAGCACTGTGGGTTACAGTGGCCAGCTCAGTATAAAGTGGATGAATTGGTAAAGGCCATATGAAGTGAGGAGCTGCCTGTACACATGTGGGAGGCCTTAGTGTCCGAATTTTGTATTCTGCTGGTATGTAGACCACATATTTATGGTTAGGGTTCACTGATTAAAAAATCTAAATGTAATTTGTTTTTCTTTTTACAGCAAATTACAAAACTGCTCATTTGAAATTTTCTCAAACAGAAACCCACACTGACCTTCAGACAGCAGAGGAACATGATGAGGATCACATTCGAAAGACACGGGAAAAGAGGCTGTAAGTATTGAAGTGCCGTTTGAGGACATAACATAAAGCATATTCTGCAAAACCCGCCCTACATACAAAGGAAACATTGTAGATATACATTTTATCTTTGAAAAGTTTTTCAGTAACATTGATGGTAGTGAAGTGCACAGTTAGAACTAGGGTTGCAACTAATGATTATTTTTTTATCGATTAATCTTAATTTTTCGATTAATTGATTAATCTATTGGTTATTTTTTTTATTGATCTAACTATGATTTTTTTTATCACTCGATTAATATAACAACAAATTTACCAAAAATGACATTTTAAAACTTGTCATACACTGCAGGGCATCATTCCCCAACAAAAAAATAGTCCACTCTTAGCTGGTAATCTGTGTTTTACAGTCTGATATGTAGCTGTTAGAATTTGGATTTTGCACTCGTTAAAGTAAAAGAGGCACCGTTCTCCATTTAGGAGAAAATTAAATTTTAAATTATAACAGTTGCAAAACATGTCATCACTTTAATCAATCTCACAATCTGTACTGTTTATCCTGTATACATTGATTTTGTTTCTCTCATGAAACAAAACCTACAGACAACGACGATAAATGAAATATTTTATTTAGGCTAATAAAATGATGAGTAAATAGAGGAAGTAGTATGACATATAACAGACATTGAACAAATGAAAGGGAACCTAAGTGATGTATGTTCAGATGATGTAAATGATTAATTATGGATGATAGTGGGTAGAAATATGTGACCGTCTAAGGCGTGGATGTGCGCTGAACGGTAAATTAGAATTTCGAAATTTGGTTTAGCTTAGCTTAGCTATATGACATCTGTTGTCACTCTGATCACTAGAAGATGTTATTCTACCTTTTTTTGCCGCCTTGAGAGCTGCTGCGCATCTTCCAGATGAGGTGACCCGCTGAAAGGCGGTGGCAGCAGGGCAGGTGGAGTCGGTGTGCAGCAGTTTTAAACTGGCCTCGGTGTCTGCCTCTGCGAACCGGTAAAAGTCTTTAAACAAAGTCTTTAAGGGCAGGCAACAGATGCTGATAGTTTGTCCAGCAGGTGTTGTTTCTAGATCCGTGGCAGAGTTGACGGTGGATCGCGGCGTATCCTTCTCAATTAAAACTCGCAGAAATAATCAAAAGTAGTCCTGTTGGTCTGACAAAGTCACTTTAAGTTATTAATTTGAGTTTGCTTAAAACGAAATGCAAGAGTGCCTTTACTGACCAAAAACTGGTATAAAAAAAGCGACGAAGAGATATAAAAAGAAAATGGTTTCAAAAGTTAAAGTTCAGCAAAGCTCTGGTGAGCTGTTGTCTGGTGAGCTCCTCTTCTTAAAATTTAAGAAAAGAAAAAGGAACGAGCAAGGACACACGAGAAATGCTGTGGTGAAAGGGAAAGTAGAAAGAAGCACTGAGCTGAGAGCTCACTAAGTTTTAATCTATAAATTTTGGGGTGCGAATGGGAGGCGGGGTATCGAACTTTCGTGCCCAGTGACCGCACAGCTGGCGTTTAGTTTTAGAGGACCTAACGTGATTTAGGAGATATTTATTTCTCGTAGCTACTTCGTGATGAATAACTTAATTTGACCTGTTACATATAAAGTCACATATCTCATCACCACTATGGTCTTATTGCAGTAATTACAAACACATGCTAGGAGACCTAAAGGCAAATATGAATGTAACACACAGCTTTGAAGATCCTTGGTTTGACCTTATTAAGTAATCACACATAACATAACGTTATCCAGTGGACTATAAAGAACTTAGTAATTACTAAGACAATAAATGCAAAACACAAAGAACTATAAAGTTGATTACAAAATTATGCATAACTATGGCCACTAGGTGGCAGTATGGCTCCATCACAAAAAGGGAATAAAATATGATTTTACCCAACTCCCTCAAATTAAATAATAAAGACATGGTAAAGACATGGGAGTTGGTTCTACTTACTCATTAAAACACAGATTAACTTTGATCTGCTAGGAGAAAGATAAGGGAACTAGGTTTAACTTAATTCAGAATTTTGTCCAAGTGGTCATGTTAAATGCTGGTCTTCACAAAAGAATGTAGAATGAGTTTACAACATGTCCTGCCTCTGTCATCTCAGCAGGGGGGAAGAGGACATGAGAGGGGAGAACGTGTTTGTGTGTCGGTGTATGTGTGGACTGAGACAACAAAGAAAGAGAGAGAGAAGTAGACAGAGGATTAAATTTCAGAATGAGGATCATCATTTAATCTTGTGGGCCCTTCTCAAATTCTTGGTAGGATTGTGTATCCAGTCCTCTACACCAAACTTCAGTCCTTATGTCAAAGACAGGTGACAAACAAGGTGACATTTTTTTGTGGCTTAAAAGCAGAACCTGTGTGCAGATGTCAACTCGAGAGTCTCAACAAAGCTAATTTAGAACCCTCTATTAACTCTGGGTTCATAAAACAGTTTCTCTTGACGTGTCCCCCATTCATACAGGGAAAGTTGAGCTCTGGAGTCTGGAGGGAAAATGTAAAGACCACACCAAGGCAGTCCACTACAGATATAAAGTCTCTCCAAAATAAAATTAATGCAAGAGCTTGTTCCATTCAAGTAAAAGGAATGTAGTGCAATCTACATTTAGCAATCAAACAGCAAAATAAATAAAACAATGTAAAATTCAGGTCACTTAACAAAACAGTTACTCTTTGTTACAGTAACAAACCTCATATCTAGCAGTCCAACAAAACATCTTACAGTAAATTAGTGCAATTTGAAAAACACTATAACTTTTTTTTTCCAGAAATAATTATAACTAGTTCATTCTTTCTGCATCAAAATAGTCCAGCCTTGACTGGGCCTTAAGGCATCTCGCTGGCTGCTGATACAAGTGCTGTATTTTCATATTTATAAGCACTTATTCCACTCATTCCATTTATGAAGTCGTGCAAGCTCCTGCACAACTGAGGGCTTTTGTTTTGAAAGGGAAGCAAGGAAGTTGAGGTAAAGAAACATCTTTGTATTTCCTCATCTCTGTGACAAAGAGACACTTTAAACTGCAGTATAAAGTGGTATAGAGTCAAGAAACGCGAGTGTAATGCGTAAAAAAATGGCGAGTCATTGGCAGGCCAAAAATGGCGAGTCATTGGCTGGCCATTTGAATACATTATACGGAGGAACTAAACTTTATTGATTGATTTAAAATATACACGGAGCACATTGTTTTTAGTTTCATTATTATATTGTTTTTCAAAGTAAAACATGCTTGTATTTGAAGATTAATGTTAACAGCTATGGTTAGATTAGACTGATTAATTTCACACTCAGGAGATTCAGGAGGTTGTTTTGTTTTGTTTTAGAATTACCTTACCATGGTAAAGGAGCAGCTTGATGTTTATTGCTTATATCGTTAAACGTGTATTTTATTTATCTCTGCCTTTCTACTGACTTACTTACTGAAATTAATTAATTTAATTAATATCTAATAAACTCAGAAACATCAAGCAGTTGGTATATGTCCTTCTCTTGTGGTGTCCTCTCAGATAGTCTCCACCATGTTTTGCTGTGCTGCACGGGAACAATCCAGGCGTGTAGAGAAAGGCACACTGACATGCAGACGAGGAAAATATTGTTGAGTAATGCCAGCAGAAGTAGTCTTACACTCACCACAGATTACAACTACAAAAAATATGTGAGGTTATAATTTTCAAAAACTGTAGAAAAAAAACTCAGAGCATTTTACCCAAACAGAGAGCACACTATTGGGAAGCCTTGTATATGGTTTAATACAGGGTTTCTGTGGAGGTTTAAAAAGTATTAAAAAGTGATAAATTAAAATTGCCAAATTTAAGGCCATTAAAAGTGTTAAATTTAGTTTTAGAGGTATTATTTTAAAAAAAAAATAGGTATTATTTTTTTCAGACTATGATGTGTCCTATTTTGATTGAAATTCTTTCCGTTAAAGTTCGTGTTAGAGTGGGCTTCAGCACATAATCAAAGATCTTCTACTTTGTATGTTTGATACTGACGGCATATTCTGTGGTCGATTCACTCCGCGTGCACTCAGCTCACCAGCAAGGGTGGACTGGCTCACGCTTTTTACTTCAACGGCCAGAAAACCTTGTCGTCGTGATGGGGAAATGCAAATTTGCTAGATGCAAGACCCAACATTTAAGGAATGGCTGAGGCCTGTTCTTGGAAATAACCGGCAAGCTTATTGTTCAGTTTGAAAAAAAAACAATAAACTATTGGATGGGAGTTAACGCACTTAGGTCACACAAGCAATCATCGAAACACACAAATGCAATGTGCGGTCAGCAACAGCAGTCAACTCTGGATGTTTCAACTTTGTGTGCTGCTGCACCACCACCACAACCATCACAAGCTTGTGCCACGGGTCAAGCCAGCATTACTGCTCCTCCTGCAACTTCGTCTGACCTCCAGGTGACTATGGGCACCACACCAACATTGCGCGCGGAGGCTCTGTGGTGTCTGAACACAGCTGTCAAACACCACTCCTTCCACTCGAATGAAGGAGTTGCGGATCTATTCAAAGCAATGTTTCCCGACTCCGACATTGTGAAGACGTTTACCTGTGGTAAAACCGTGTACGTGGTCAAGTTTGGATTAGCGCCGTTTTTCAAAAAACAGCTTGTCAACAGGATCAACAAAGCCAGGCCATACATGTTGCTGATTAACGCTTGACACTTAGTGTCGTGACAGTTTTTTTAAAAAATCTGAAGGTAGTGAAAAAGGTATTAAAAGGTATCAAATTTAACTTAAGGATTGCTATATAAACCCTGTAATAAAAATAAGGAACAGAGAAAGGTTTGCAGAGGACAGGGAGCTGACACTCAGGATGAGGGTGCTGTCTTAGTGCCGGGGGTCTCCAGGCTCCATTGAATCCCGTGTAGCTCTTTTGCTGAAAGAGAGAGGGGGAAAAGGAAAGGATAGAGGGTTAGACATACTTTTATAGGGCTGGGAGGGAAACCACTTTGGGAGACAAGGCATGTTTGTTCCCCAACTTCAGTGGTGAAACTTTGTTAGTTGTGTTATCACAGTGAATTACTCGCTTGCAAATTAGCTTTTGCTGTGCTAACCTCAGCATTTGTCTATAGTGTCTTATATGAAAGGCCTACAAATATTGATCCTTTTTTTTAAGACTATTTTTTGGCATTTTTGCCTTAATTAGACAGGCAAGCTGCAATCAAACCTGCAGCCACTGCAGCAAGGACATTACCTTCATTTATGGGGCACCTGCTTTATCCACTGAGCCACCTGACGCCCTGTATTGATCCTTTTTTAATAATTTATCAGACTTTGATCCTTTGTCAACCTGCCCGTCCCTGTGTCCAAGCTTTTTCCCTTGTTAAAAAAGGTCCAGGCTTCTTCATTGTTCTATGTCATCACACTAATGTTAATATAAGAGAGTGATTTTAAAACAAAGAGTAAACCACTGCATGTGAATGCATGAATTAGTCAGATTTGTGCTCCAGAGGAGAGCCTTCATCAGGCTGTGTGATACTGCCCTCTACTGCGTTTTTATAACCCGCTTCAAAATAGTTCCTCCAGCACCCAGTGTTCCTATTGTAAGTAACCAATATACAATAACAAGATTACATATATTATACCATAATAAAAAAAATATAATACAATTTCAGTGTTTAGAATAATTTCCTCTTAAACCTAGTATGTTTCATTTTTCTAAATGACTTACCCTGTGATCTCATTCAGGTCTTTCAGCTTCCCTCCCTTTGCCATCAATGGAAAATCAGCTGAGCTGTAACATAATATAGACAAATGGAGTCAACAGAATCACAAAGCTAGAAATGCTCACCCTTAAATTATGTTTCTGTTTACAGTAATGTTTTTACATTTTTTTCTTAGTCTCAAATCTGCACTCTTAATCCATATAAATACTAATATATCATAAAATAGCACTTTGCTACTAAGCACCATATTGTATTTAACATGACATGTAACTCACACTGACCTGTAAAATAAATTACAAAAGCCGTTTCTCCACTTTAACTCCCCAGTCTAAGACAAATGTATTCAAGAGCAGGCCATTTTAAACTAACAGGCTGTTAGTAGCTATCGATATGTGTTCAGTATATACAGTACAGTGTACTAACATTAGCTTGTTCTGTTAGCATGTCTGTTATTGCTTCGTAAATCTAATTTAGTGGCAGATAAAATGTTAATAACGTTAATTTAGCTAAAATATGCTGATAATATACACAACGATTCTTTAGTCATCTTACATTGTTAAAGCCCATCACAAATGGTCTTCTCTGCTGCAACTCCACTGCGCCGCGAGCAATTAATGCTGCTTCCGGGAACTATTGAGATGCTCCACATTCCGCCATTGCTGTGAAAAAACGGTCCATTGGAGTGAACAGAGATGACGTGACTCTCTCTTAAAGGGCTCTGGTTAGAACTGCATGATATTGTGGTGTTTGTGATAATTGTGACTGTAAGTGTTTGGGACTGTTTGTGTGTATGCTTGGGTTGTCTGTCTGTCTTTCTGTGTTCCAGGGGCTGTGCGTGGCTTCCGAGTACACCCTCACACCTGCACCTCATCTGCAAGCATCTCCTCACAGCTTAAATACGCCGACTTCACCTCTCCTCGGTGCCAGATTATTGCCAGCTTCTCAAGTGGTTGATTGACAGTCTCAGTTTGAGATTCTCTTTATGCTTTTTTGATTCGCTTTTGTGCTTTTTGGATTTTTGCTCACTCTGCCTTTTTGTGTTTTTTCCAGTGCCTCTCGTCTCCAAGCTCACCACCCACTCCCTCGCCTTCCTTTGTTCAGTCAACACCTCGGGATCTTCACCATCTTCCACCTCACCAACTTTACCTGCCATCGCTGCCTGCACTATCACCAGCCTCAACTGCCATCCATGCCCACATAGTTGCCGGTGCCCTTCCCCCACTACCTTTCCCCTCCATTACATTATTCTAATAAAAAAATTCTTTGTTATTCCTTAATCCTGTCCAGGTGTTTGCTTGTAGGTCCTCCCCCTTCCACAAATCCCATACTACCACAGAATAATCTGGCCAACAATGGACTCAGCAAACCCGGACTCCATTAAGGACGCGCTCTCCAGCCAAGGAGCTCTCATCGGACACCATAAGGATATGCTATGCGAGGTTATGGAATCTCTACAGAACCTCAATGGTCACATTTCCAGCATTTCCACTGAGCTCGCTCAGCTGTCCACTCAGACTTCAGGTACCGGGGTGTCCAGCTCCATGAGTACTCCCTCTGCTCCAGCCTCTCAGTCTCCTCTCCCCCACCCGGTAAAAGAACCTTTTGTTCCTCCTCTCGAACACAACATGCATCTCTTATTATTCAAATTCTGCATGAGCACTCTATATTATATATATATAGATATATTCAGCATCTGTCTGGGATAGGATATGTCTAATTTTTGCGATGTTACGCAAGTGAAAGAAAGCAGTCCTTGAAGTTTGTTTTATATGGGAGGCAAAAGATAAATCTTGATCAAATATAACTCCGAGGTTCCTTACAGATGTGCTACAGGCCAAGGTAATGCCATCTAGAGAAATTATATTGTTAGAAAGGGAATTTCTGAGGTGTTTGGGGTCAAGAACACTAACTTCAGTTTTGTCTGAATTCAACATCAAGAAATTATGGCTCATCCAGACTTTTACATCCTTAAGACATGTTTGAAGTCTAGATAACTGATCATTTTCATCTGGTTTCATAGATAGATACATTTGCGTATCGTCAGCATAACAATGAAAATTTGTGTTTTCTAATAATGTTACCTAGAGGAAGCATATATAAAGTGAAAAGGATTGGTCCAAGCAGAGAACTTTGTGGCACTCCAAAGCAGACCTTAGTATGCGCGGAGGATTGATCACTGATGTTAACAAATTGGGAACGATCTGATAAGTAAGATTTAAACCAGGTTAGTGCCGTTCCTTTAAGGCCAACTGTTCCATTCTGAGCAGCCAGATTTGATGGTCAGTGGTGTCAAAAGCGGCACTGAGATCTAAAAGGATTAAAACAGAGACCAGACCTGAATCAGAAGCAATCAATAAGTCGTTATTAATTTTTACCAGTGCTGTCTCTGTACTATGATGATGTCTAAAGCCTAACTGAAAGTCCTCGAATAAACTATTATCTTGGAGAAAGTCACAGAGTAGATGAGCAACCACTTCCTCAAGGATTTTAGAAATAAAGGGGAGATTAGATATTGTCTATAGTTTGCTAAAATCTCAGGATCGGGAGTGGGCTTCTTTAGATGAGGTTTAATGACAGCTACTTTAAAGGACTGTGGTACATTAATGGCCCATTAATAAAGACGCATTGTTTATATCAAATAAAGAATTGTCTAATCAGGGTAAAGCTTCCTTAAGTAGCCTAGGGGATGGGGTCTAGCAGGCATGTTGATGTCTTGGATGCAGAAATCAGAGTAGAGAGTTGGCGAAGGTCAATGGGGGAAAAACGGTCCAAAAAAATTCCAGGCCTTACTGCCATATCCAAGCCACCTGAGTCCGGGGTCAGGTCAGTTAAGAGCAAGGTGATGGATTCTATCTCGAATAGTTATAATTTTATCATTAAAGAAACTCATAAAGTCATCAATGCTTAGGGCCGGAGGAATACAAGGCTCTGTGGAGCTGCTACATAGCCGCTGCCAACAGATGGAAGCGGCTTCCAACAGATGTAGCTCTTGCAACCAGTTCATCCACTATTGTGCCACTTGTGCTGGTCTAACATCATGTTAAGTGATGCACCCTGGTATGATGCTTCACATTTAAAAACAACATGAACCGTTCCTTTTGTAGGATGGTATACTTCTTGATGTGGGACATACCAAACCTTGCGATCTCTGTGTTCCAGGTCTGTAGCTGGCACTTTCTCTGCATATCCACTGGATATGAGGTCATACCTGAAGTTACTGACTCCTTGTGGAAGGATGCATCTCTCATAAATGTCCTCTCAGATGAATGGCACGTTGCTCAACAATCTTGCGGTTGTTGGGCATGCTGATGTTCCCGTTCTTCAGAGATAATGCGATTTGGTAATGGCTGTCCATAAGTTTCACAGACTTGTTAACCATTTCCAGGTACTTACAGTCATCTCTTGAAAGTCCTGGCTGTTTGTCCTGACTGCATTCTGGGAAGTCAGACTTGAACTGTGATTTCCAAAGTTCATCCAAAGTCGCAGCAGATATCCTGTTGATGGTGACTGCAGTCTGATATGAATTTGTGTTTTTCTCCCAGAGAGACTCAGTTTATCTATCAAGCCTGTAGTGCAGATGCTGAGCTCCCTTGGTCCAAAAAGGCAAAGGTTTCCACTGTCCTTTGACCTTTCTTTAATTTTACCTTCACTGGTACGATGGCAAGCTTGCAGTTTCGTTCACCGGCCCCGGAGATAACCTCTGGTTTGAAATGCAACCAGAGAACTGTCTACTAAACCTTTTGAGTTCTGAGTTGCTCTTGCCTTTATCTGATTCTGCTTTCTTGTCCTTGATGTGAAGCATGTTAAGATGTTTTAAACCACACGTTTTGCAAGTGAGACTTTTCCTGCACTCCTTACTGATGTGCCCTGTGCACAAACAGCCAAAACAAATTCCATTCTTTTTCAGGAAATCAATCTTCTCACTGTGAGCTCTCTTTTCCAATAGAGGGCACCACTCAAGCATGTATCCAACCCTTGCAGTAGAGACAAATCTTTTCCTATTGAGGGCCACGAAGAGACTTTCTCCAAATATGCAGATGAGATAAGATGTTCATTCCCAAAGTGTTTGTGCAGTAAAGTCTTTACCTTCACATATCCAGGGCCATCAGTCATGTGTTGACAGCTTCGGATCAGTTCTTTGGGCTGCCCCCTGGTGTACTGCTCCAGGAAGTGCAGGCAATCTTCAGGAGTATCACTTTTGGTTTCAATTATCTATTCAAATGCTTGCATGAAGGTGTTGAACTGTAGGGGATTGCCATCAAATATCTGGATCTCTCTCCTTCGCAATGATGCAAGACACAATTGATGAACCATTATTGTGGTGATTTCATTTTCCATTATGTACAGTATGTTACTCCGATCACTGCTACTGTTCATAGAAAAGGGTTTAAGGATATTCCTATGATGTGCTACGGGAGGCGCTGTTGCATTGGGAACTGTGCTCTGTCTTATGGGCTCTGAAGGCCCTATTGGAGATGCATGGTAGTAGTCTGTCATGCGTTCCTCAAATGTGACTAGGTATTTCCAGTTACTGTTTCCCTCTCTTTTAGATGTTTATGAGGGACAGAAGTCTCAGCTTCAACATTCAGAGGTTCAGTCGCTTTTCCACTTTTCTCAAAATATGAATCCATATATTCGGTTTGTCGGGAGGCAGTACTGCCAACACCGGATCTAGAAACCTTCACTTTCGCCACAGATGCGGCTATATCAGACTCAAGCTGCAGCTGTTCCTTCAGTTTTCTTAATTGCTCTTCTTCTTCTTCAAGAGCATGTTTTTTTCAGTAGTTTTTCACGAGCAAGCAAGGCAGCCATTTCAGCTTCTGCTCTGATGTGCAGATGAGGTTGCGAAAACACTGGATTTTGACCTGTGTTTTTTGCTGCTTATGTGTGATATGCTCTCACATGACAATATCCCATCCTTTTCATCCTGTTAAAATGTTTAAGGCTTCTTTTCCTCAGTCACATACACTTGAGCTCTGTCTCCCTCTACTGGCAGAGGTTTGCATTGCAGTTTCCCAGTTTCTGTTCCTTCCTGTTCATCAGCTGGAATTAAAGGTAACAGAAATGTGTGCGATGCAGTGGCATTTTCAAGCAACTGCACCAAAACATACAACTGTGCTTTAACTTGTGAAACTTCATCATCATCTTTCATGAGCTCTTTGAGAGACGACATTTGACTCTTTATTTTGTTCACCTCCATTTTTCATTCCTTGTGTATTGTCTCGATTTTGCATTTCAGAGCCTTTTTTAGTCAGAATGATTGTCCTTTTTTCCTTTCCAGGTTTTCCACCAGTTGAACCAGCATGCGATCCACTCATTTTGAATGCACATAGAAATGACTGTCACAAAAGACTCCAATATGAAGTCAACAAACAAAGCCAAAGCGCGCAGTGCAAGCACATTTCCACATCCAGCACGCGCTGAGCCCAAACCACACACAACAACCTAGGCCTTCCGCCTCACAGTCATGTGAAAACGAACGCAGCAGCAACCTGATGCCCGGACGACAACAACACACAACTTTTGCTCATGGCAGCAACCAAATCAGACTGCGTTTCAAACAAGCCATAACACAGTACAACACACAGGTTGCATATTACAGTTATGTTGCGATCAGGCCCCACCGTGGGCTCAACGACTGATCCACTATAAGCATCTACGTGATGTTGAATGGGCTGGCTCCGTTCCCGAAATCCATATATATACTTTTTTGCTGACAAATGTTTGATGACTAAAAAATAATAATGTGGCACTTACAAATATGTATACAAGGTTCAAATTTTACTGGAATTAAAATAATAAGACAATAACTATAAAACTTACCTAGGACTTTTTTCTTATCCCTGGTTTCAGATATCGCAAACTTTACAACAAGAAGTCAAGGAAGTGGCACTTGTATGCAATAAAGGAGGAAAATGACTACATTTACATACTAGAGCTTCAAAGGTAATTAAAGCTGCAAGCAGCAATGAATGGGCCCTCGCACCCCCAAGTATACTCCAGCTTAAGTGGTCCTTAATTTCTGTGAAATTCGGATAATTTACGCAAAGAGTTTGGAACCTGGAGTAAGCTATTTCACATAGTGTAGTACTTCCGGTGGCCACTAGGTAGCAGCAGAGGAGACACAAATTCCATGTCATCTTCGTGTACATCATTTGTTGTACAAACCACATTTGTTGTACAACTATCATGTAAATTCAAAGATTACTGTCACTCAAGGCTTACTTCTTGTTGCCAGTAGGTGGCGCTATTATGACTAGTGAATATTGTCATACAGATGTGTTCAGGGTGGGATCCTAATGAAACCTATCAGATTTCAGGCACATTGGACAATAAACACCAAATTTACAACAATTTCCTGTTGTGTGGTGAGACATCAAAATTGTAGGCCGCATAACAGGAAAACCAAAAAAGGTTTGCGTGGACCATTGATATCTTTCTATCGGGAAGGTCTTAAGATGATACAGACAGAATTTAAACTGGATCTGATTAATTCTGTTGGCCAAGTTAATAAAAGTGTAAAAAACGTTTTTTCCTGTGGCCACTTGGTGGTGCTATCACGACTAGTGAATATTGTCATACAGATGTGTTCAGGGCAGGACCCTTATCAAACAATTGAAATTTCAGGAAAATCGGACAGTGCACACTAAAGTTACAACAATTTCCTGTTGAATGGCGAGACATCAAAATTGTAAGCCTCATAATGGGAAAACCGTAAAAGTTTTGCGTGGACCTGTGAAAACCTTTCATCACCAAGGAGTTGACAATGGACACACCAATTCTGAGGTCAATCAGATGAATCCTGTAGGACAAGATAGCAAAAGTACAAGGCCCTAAAATCGCCAAATATCAGAACAAAATTCAAAATGGCCGACTTCCTGTTGGGTTTTGCAACGCCCATTTGTGAAACCACAAAAATAACATTTTCGCCAGGCCAGACAAGTGTACCAACTTTAATGAGTTTTTGAGTATGTTCAGACCTTCAAAAATGTGTTTCTTGGGAAAGAAAAATAATAATAATTAAAGCTGCAAGCAACGATGAATGGGCCCTCGGACTCCCACACAATCTGGGGTTACTGGCGTGACTTCGATTGGATCAATCTTTAATTTAATATAATTTAAAGTTGGAAAATGCACACAGAGAGTTTGGACCCTTGTATGAGACATTTCAAATGGTGTAGTTCTTCCTGGAGGCTACACAAAATCTACATCATCTTGGTCTACATTTTACTAAACCATGTAAAAATTAATGTCAATGAAAGGATAATTGTGCGAAAGCCATACTTCCTGTTGGGAGTAGGTTGTGCAGTGAGTGTCATAGTCCAATGACAAGTTGATGTGTTCAAGGCTGCAGACTGATCACAACTGTGAAATTTGGGTCTAATCAGTTGATGCAAAGTGAAGTTACAACAACTTCCTTTTTGGTGGCAACTACTGGGTCTCCATGGCAGCAGCGTTCGTGGAAAACCTAAACTTGTAAATAATTTGTGGACCAAACCATGAAAATTTCATGTAAATCAAAGGATAGTTGTGTTACGAGGCTTACTTCCTGTTGCCAGCAAGAAGCACAGTGAGTATCATAGTTAAATTACATGTTGATGTGTGCAGGGCTGCAGCTTGACCTCAACTGTGAAATCTGGGGCCAACCAGTCTATGCAAAGTGAAGTTACAACAACTCCCTGTTTGTCACCAACCACTGGGCATTATGGTGACGGCGTTCATGGAAAACCTATAGTACAGAGGGAAGCATCATTAAGGTCTTAAAGCTTTTGTCACCAGATATGAAGCCAATCGTATACAATCTGTAGGAGCAGTCCATTAAAGAAGAAAGGTAACAGTTGTCATGTAGATGTGTTCAAGGCAAGACTGTTATAAAACATGTGAAGTTTGGTGAAGATTGGACCATGTCCTCCAGAGTTATAAACTGCTTCCTGGTTAATGGTGAGACATGGGAATGTTTGGCCAAGTAAGGGCCACATGGTGTGACGAAAACTCACAAATGTAATAACTTCTGATGTCCTAGGCCTTCTGAGATGATGTTGTAATTTTGAAGTCAATCGGATGAAATCTGTAGAAGATTGAAAAATTGCGTCCCCTGAAAATGGCCAAAAATACACCAAAATTGCACATTCAATTCAAAATGGCCGACTTCCTGTTGGGTTTAGGGTATGGGTCCAAGAGGCATTTTTGTAGGTCTTGGGCTGTTACACATGCCTCCCAAGATTTGTAGCTCTAGGTGAAATGTACTCCAGGGGCTGCTTCGTTGAAATCTGTAGGGCGTGCTACAGAGCCATTTTGGCACATCAGTGCAAAAAAAATCATATCAAATATCACATTTTAGGACTTCTGATGTGTGTGCTAAGTTTGGTGAGCTGTGGTGCATGCCTTGCCTCTGAAGAAGTACTTCCATTTTTATGGTGAATAATGCGTAACTTTGATGTAAACACAAAAGTGTAATTTCTGTGCATCATGAAGGTCTTTACAGTATTCTAATTTGATATAAGGTCAATTAAGTTAACCTGCTACAGGGGAAAAATCAAAGAATAAAAAAAGTAACTTCCTGCTACCAATAGATGGTGCTATGAGTAAGATTCAAGATTGCACTGCAGATGTCTTCAGGCTTGGGCTATTATCAAATCTGTGAAATTTCGTAAAGATCTGACCATCTGGAGCGATGTTACAACAGTTTTTGATGTAATGTCGAAATATCAAAATTGTCCACCCGACTTTCATATTTATTTTCAAGCATCATTAACATCTTAAGATTTTATGAGACTATTTTGAGATCAATCGAGTCAACCTGCTAGGAGCTGGACATCTTACTGTAAAACTTTGCCTTCCTTTTGCCAATAGGTGGCAATCTCATTGCACTCTTGCTTGCATTGCCATATAGATGTGTTCAGGACGGGACTCCTATCAAACGTGAAGTTTGGGTCATATTGGACCATTTACAGCAGAGTTACATACCACCTTCTATTTACTTCGTGGTTCATGGCAGAACATGCAAATTAGATGGCTCATACAAACCACACGGTGTGATGAAAACTCATGATTTGAACTTTTGCTGTCAAAGGTCTTATGAAGGTAGCCATAACATTTGAAGTCAATCTGAGGAAAGCTCTAGGACAAGATTACGACCCCTAAAAATGGCCAAAATACACCAAAACTACAACTTCAAATCAAAATGGCTGACTTCCTGTTGGTTTCATGGTATGGCCCCAAGAGACTTTTGTGTAGGTAATGGCGTGTTGCACAGGCCTCCAAAGTTTCACAGCTCTAGGTAAAACATGCTGCGGGGGCTCCTTCGTTGGAAATCAGTAGGGGGCACAACTGATACATTTCCTCCCACCCACACACAAGACCATCAAAATATCAAATGTTTCACCAGACCTGATAAGTCTGCAAAGTTTCATGACTTTTTGAATATGTTAATGCCCTCGAAGGCAATTCATTTGAGAAAAATAAATAAAAAATAAATTAAAAAATAAATTAAAAAAAAAAAAAAACTCAGTGCTCGGGCCCTAATAATATTGATTCCTTCAGTTTCAAGAGGGTCCTCGCACTGTTCGGTGCTCGGCCCTAATAAGAATTCCTTCAGTTTCAAGAGGGTCCTCACACCATTCGGTGCACCGTTCGATGCTCTGTAGGAGCAGTCCATTAAAGAAGAAAGTATGTTATTTGTAGGAGAAGATTGAAAAATTGAAACCCCTGAAAATGGCCAAAAATACACCAAAATTGCACATTCAGTTCAAATGGCCGACTTCCTGTTGGGTTCAGGGTATGGGTACTAGAGGCTTTTTTGTAGGTCTTGGGCTGTTCAATCAATCCAATCCACTTTATTTATATAGCACAATTTTAACAAACACAACGTTTCTAAAGTGCTGCACAGCAAGGTAAAAAGCACAATAAATACACAATACACAATAGGATAAAATAAAATCAGATAAACCAAATCAAATAATCACATGAAATAAATAAAATCAAATAAAATAAATAAAGTGCACTGCCCACACAAGATAATAATAAAAATATAAAAATATGCACATACACATAAAGTCATAAAATCAACATGCTAGATGGTGTCAAATGCCAAAGAAAAGAGGTGGTTTTAAGAAGAGATTTAAAATGAGACAGTGAGGAGGCCTGTCTAATGTGCAGTGGCAATCCGTTCCACAGTTTTGGAGCTGCAACAGCAAATGCTCGCTCCCCTCTTTGCTTAAGCCTAGCTTTAGGCACTGTCAGGAGCAGCTGGTCAGCTGACCTGAGAGAGCAGCTAGGAGTGTAGGGGTGCAGCAGCTTAGAGAGGCAGGGTGGAGCAAGGCCATTCACGGCTTAAAAGCAAATAAAATAATTTTAAAATGAATCCTAAAATGGATGGGCAGCCAGTGGAGTGAAGCTAAAATAGGTGAAATGTGCTCATACTTTCTTGTGCCAGTTAAAAGACGTGCAGCAGCATTTAGAACTAGTCGAAGACGAGCAATGGAGGACCCACTAACCCCCATATAAAGTGTGTTGCAGTAAGTGGTCACAAAAGCGTGGACCACTGTCTCAAACTGCTGTCTCTGAAGGACTGGTTTAATTTTTGCCAGCTGCCTCAACAGGAAAAAGCTTGACCTCACCACAGCTTTAATTTGGCTGGGGTTAAAGTGGCTGCGTCCACTTTAACCCCAGGATTGTTCACAATTGGCTTGTGATACTGCCAAGGAACCCAGATTAATTAGGGGGGGTCACAGAAGTGCCACCAAAGACCATGACTTCTGTCTTTTTTTCATTAAAATTCAGAAAATTTAGAGACATCCAGGCTTTAATGTCATGTAGACGCTCTAGGAGTGGCTTGACACAGGAGTCTGACTTTTTAAGGGGGACATAGATCTGACTGTCTACCGCATAGCAATGAAAAGAGATGCCATGTTTCCTGAGAATTGAACCAAGTAGGAGTAGATAGAGGGAAAACAAAAGAGGGCCAAGCACAGAGCCCTGCGGTACTCCCACATGAGAGGGGAGCAGTGGAGGACACAGAGTCATTAAGGCTGACACCGAAGGTTCGATGTGACAGGTAGGACATGATCCATTCAAGTTCTGTGCCACTGATGCCCACCCACTGCTCCAAACGAGCAATCAGGATTTCATGGTCCACAGTATTAAACGCTGCAGTCAAATCTAGAAGTACAAGGACAACACAGTGACCAGGGTCAGTGGCTAAAAAGATGTCATTAAAAACTCTTAAAAGTGCTGATTCGGTGCTGTGCAATGTTTTAAAACCGAACTGGAAAATCTCAAGAATATTTTGTTCATGTAAAAAGTCCATGAGCTGGATGAGTAAGGAGGGGTTCTGAATGGAGTAGACATGTGTTAGGGGAGCTCCATCTCGACTTCACCATTTGCCTCGTGCATAAAACATTTAATCATTATTTCATGAGCCAGAAGTGAACTACAACATTTTAGTTAAGATGACGAAAACCGGTAAAGGAAACAAGCAAGAAAAATGTCCCGGTGAGGACGACTCTGGCGACCACGGAGCCATGCTAACAGACGCATGTGAAGCTAACTCCAACGTAGCTAGCTCCCCGGCTCCTTCTACCATTGAAGACATCCTGACAGCCATAAAAACGCTGGACAGCAAGGTCGACATGAGGTTCGCTGAGCTCAACGGAGTCATCTCGGATTTTAAAGCTGATCTAACCGAAGTAAGCGAGCGGGTGTCAAATACGGAGGCCGCCACCGAGTCACACTCTAGAGGCGACTAGAGGGGCTGGAGAAGCGATGTGACACATTAGCGTCTCAGTACAAGCAGCAGCAAGTCAAGCTAGATGATCTTGAAGCTCGCTCCCGCAGGCAGAATATTCGTATCGTCGGAATCAAGGAGAAGACAGAAAATGGCCAGCCTACAGAGTTTGTATCTAAGCTGCTTCCTATACTGCTCGGAGAGGAGCATTTCAACCTTCCAATAGAAGTAGACCGGGCACACCGCAGCTTGGCTCCGGCTACAGACGGCAAGGCGAGAGCCATCATCGGCAGGATACACTATTACCAGGTGAAAGAGCTTGTGCTGCGGCTCGCAAGAGAGAAGGCTCCTCTACGATACGATGGGCGCCCGGTGTACATCTTTCCGGATTTCACTTCAGCCACAATGAAGAAGCAACAGGCATTCCAAGCTATCAGGGAGAAGTGCAGGGCTAAGTCGATCCGGTGTGGATTCCGGCATCCAGCACGGTTCATGGTCACGGTAAACAACAACACTGCCACGTTTACCACCCCGGCTGAAGCTGAAGAGTTCCTGAGCCGCGAGGCTGAGGGATGGGACGCTGCCGCCAGTGCTACTGTAAGCCGGGGGGCAGACTGATATCCTGGACACATTATATGATAAATGCTGCGGTACTAAAGGATGACGTAAGTTATGTTGTTTAACAAAGATTGCCAGTTCATAAGATATGCTCATGTTCAGTTTGCGTGAGGACTATTAAGTTTTATTGTTTTCTCAATACTAGTCTGTGAAGTGGGGTGCCTGTTCTCCCAAGGCTGGAGGAAGATGGATAGTTATACTGCTAGTCTGGACCACCAGCAGGTCTAGTTTTAACTTTAAGTTAGGGGTATGGAAGTACTACTCCTGTGTTCACACGGAAGGGTTTTGTGTTTGTTATGGGGTGATTACTCAGCACATCTGTCTGTTTGAATTAATTAACTTATCACAGTCATGGAAAATGTTTTCATTTTTATATATACAGTAGATACTCAGTATGTTAGCTGATTCTCATGGACGCAGCAATGGTAAAATTAAAATAACTAGCTGGAATGTAAGAGGGATGAACAGCCCACTGAAAAGGGGAAAGGTGTATGCTCATTTACGAGCACTTAAATCAGACATATATTTTCTCCAGGAGACACACATTAAAAAAACAGCAGAAAAAATACTATGTCCCTCATGGGCTTCTCAGGTCTATCAATCCGACTTCAGTACAAAATCTAGGGGTGTTGCAATTATGATAAGTAAAAATATACCATTTATCCATTCTCAAACAATTTCGGACCATAGGGGCAGGTATGTGATAGTTTGTGGGACTCTGAACTCCACGCCATTAATTCTAGTAAATGTTTACGGGCCCAATTTTGATGACCCAATTTTCTTTCAGAACCTTTACAATACCCTGCCAAATCTGTCCGATTCAAATGTAATCATGGGTGGGGATTTCAACTACGTCTTAGACCCTGTTCTCGATCGACAGCACTCCCACACTGCTGTATTTAGAAACAGTGGCATGCTCAACAATCTTATGCAATCTTATAATTTGGTGGATATCTGGAGGCTTCTCCATCCCACCGTGAGGGATTTTTCTTATTTTTCCGCAGTACATAAATCCTATTCCAGGATTGACTACTTTTTGATTGATTCTAAGCTACTACAGTCAGTTGTTGACTGCACTTACCATAATATACTAATATCAGACCACGCTCCTGTTTCATTAAGTCTTGACTTGAACCACAAGAGAGGTGAATATAGCTGGCGTTTGAATAATGCACTATTAAAAGATGAAAATTTCTGTACTTATCTCTCTGATAAAACAGAACTATATTTAAGCAGCAACGATACGGGCGATGTGGATGATTCCACTCTGTGGGAGGCCATGAAGGCTGTCCTTAGAGGCCATATAATATCATATGAGGCAATAGAGAAAAAAAAATCAAAGGAAAGATTAACTGAAATCGATGATCAATTGACCAAACTAGAAACCTCATACAAAACTGAGCGTAAACTAGAAGTACTTAATAAAATAACAGCTCTACGGTATGAATATAACTCTACAATGTCAAAAAATGTATCAAAATTACTAGTACAAGTCAGACAGAGATATTTTGAGCTTGGCGACAAGCCACACAAGCTATTAGCCCACCAGCTAAGGCAAATACAGGCTTCTAGAGCCATACATTGTATCAAATCCGAAAAAGGAACCTTGCATACTGACCCAGTGAAGATCAATGAATGTTTTGCAGATTTCTATGCTAATGTCTACAAGTCACAGGGCGGCCTAGACCTTCAAGCCTTTAATGCATTCTTTGAGAGTCTGGATTTACCTAAATTATCATTGGACTTAGCTGATATGTTAGACAGAGCCATTAATCTAGATGAGATTACCCAGGTTATCTCTTCCTTTCCAAATAACAAAGCACCTGGTCCAGATGGTTTTAATGTAGAGTTTTTCAAAAAATTTGGCTCTAAGGTGTCCCCGCTGCTCTTACGAATGTTCAATCACACAAAGTTATCCTCGGCTTTGCCGCCTACCTTATATAAAGCTAATATTTCACTAATCCCAAAGCCAGGCCGTGACCCTCAGATGGTATCATCATATCGCCCGATTTCGCTATTATCCATCGAAACCAAAATTCTTGGAAAAATTCTTGCTAATAGACTTAAAGAATGCATATGCTCCATCATACATCCAGATCAAACTGGCTTTATGCCCGGTCGACATATGTATTTTAATTTACGCCGCCTTTTCAATATACTATATGCCAAGCATTCAGGAGAGGCGGTTGTTATTTCACTGGATGCGCAACGCACGTTTGATCAAGTAGAGTGGCCTTACATGATGTCTGTGCTCAAAAAATTTGGATTTGGACCCTCTTTCATGAAATGGATTGAAATAATTTACTTACGACCGACTGCATCAGTTATTACAAATCAGAATATCTCCCCTCCATTTGCAGTTCACCGTGGGACCCGTCAAGGTTGCCCCCTCTCCCCCTTTTTGTTCGCAATTATCATCGAACCGCTCGCTGCAAGTATCAGACAGAGTCCTTTAATCTCCCCCATTAACATGTTTGGCTATAAACATCATCTTTCATTATATGCAGACGACGTCCTCCTGTACATTTTTCAGCCACAAGCATCAATACCTCCTCTCCTGACTCTCATTGATAAATTTGGTGGCCTCTCAGGATTTTCGACTAACTGGGAGAAAAGTGAACTTATGCCCGTCTCCGCAACAGTTAACAAGACATACTTGCAATCCATTCCATTTAAAAAATCCTACAAAACTTTTCCATATTTAGGAGTGATTGTCACCAAAAATCCAAATGATCTCCTCCGGTTAAACTGGCAAAACAAAATTGAGCAAGTCAAAACTAATATCGAGCTTTGGAGAACCCTCCCGATATCTGTGGTTGGGAGGATGAATGCAATCAAGATGATTGTATTGCCCCGCTTCCTCCACCTTTTCCAGTCCATTCCATGTTTTATTGCGCAATCTTATTTCAAGCAGTTAGACTCGATTATTATACCTTTTGTTTGGAGTTATAAAACTGTTAGAATCTCTAAAAAACACCTATCAAAACCAAAGGATATGGGAGGTTTCGCTTTGCCGAATTTTAAGTTGTATTATTGGGCAGCGCACTTATCTATTCTTGCATGGTGGAAGAAGGGCCCTCCCTCGGAGGCAGACATCTGCCCTGCATGGTTGTGTATAGAAAGAATGTTTTGCAAAAAAACTTCACTATCTGCTCTTCTTAACAGCCCTATTACTGTTAAAAAGGAATGCTTTAACAGCAGTTTTGTAACGGGTGCTGTGTGGACCCAGATGCAGTACACCGGTAAACTGGAGTAGTTGGTAATGACGTTTATTAAACCCAGCACAAATCAAACACGCAGCAAGGAGAAGCAGTTCAGCACAAAGTTCGTTCTTCGGGTCGGAACCCCAAACAAAGTCTATGGAGGGCGAATGATGCGAAGAGACGAAGCTTACTGCACTCGGCGTGGGTGAGGAGGAAACCCCGTAGTCCGACGGCTTGACAGCACGTGTGGAGGTACTGTCGAGGAGATGGCGGAAGAGTGGTCGGGGACAGGCGGAGGTTTCGAAGCCAGAGGAGCAGTCCGAGAATGCAGCGGTACCAGTGGGGATTAAACAGCAGAATCGTCGGAGCCAGGCGGAGAAGTCTTTACCAGCGGAGCAGATCAGGAACGCTGAATCAGAACACGTGGTCTGGGACAGAAGGCAGGTAGGTTTTCCGGGGATCAGGCGAAGAGAGCAGGTCGGGGACAGGCAGGGTCGGCTTTGGAAGATCAGGCGGGATAACGCTGGAAAGTCTGGCATAACGCTGAAGAACAATTTGGCGATGAGTGTGTGTGTGGAGGAGGCTTATATCCTGGGTTGATTACTGATGAGCTGCAGCTGTGAGGTGAGAGAGCAGAGCAGGCAGAGTAGGTGGGTGTGGCCAGCAGGTAGAGTGAGCAGAGGGAGAGTGAGTGGAAAAATACTGGAGGGAGGAGAAGGCAGGGATCGTGACAAGTTTTGTAATTGGCAACACCATAAAAATCTGGAAGCAGATAAAACATTACATTAAGGCTCCAAAAATCTACTCGGACACCCCAATATGTGAAAATCATTCTTTTTTGCCAGGTCTGTCTGATAGTGTTTTTCTCCCCTGGAAGCGGAAAGGCATTTGCAATATAGGTGATTTATATATTCAAGGCATTTTTGCCTCATACCCACAACTTGTAGCTAAATATGACATTCCCAAAACTGGCCTTTTTCGATACTTTCAAATTCGAAATTTTGTCAGGACCCACTTATCTAACTCTGAAATTCTGGAAGAACACGGGGTCCTTGAGGCAATAAATAAGTTTGACCTTGCTACTAAAGGGGCAGTCTCCTTCTTCTACCAGATTTTGCACAAGAATATTCATTTGAACACAGCAAACATTAGGCAGGCATGGAAAGATGAACTGGGTGCAGAATTGGAAGATGATGTATGGGATGAATGCTTAAAAAGTATCCATAACTGCTCTGTGAATGTCAGGCTTTGCCTTATACAGTTTAAGACATTACATCGACTGTATTACTCTAAAGAAAGATTGCACAATTTCTTTCCCGATGTTTCACCCATTTGCAACAGATGTAAGTCAATGACTGGTAATTTAATACACTCTTTTTGGTTTTGCAGCAAATTATATACATATTGGAAGAGTATTTTTCATTGCTTTTCTATGGCTTTTGGGAAATGTTGGGAGCCTAATCTGCTTGTGGCCATCCTCGGGGCAACTACTCCCCTATTCTCTGAGAAGAAATATGAGAAGAAGGCTATCCTATTTGGAACTATGATTGCAAAGAAGTTAATTCTCCGGGCATGGAGGTCAGACTTTGCACCCTCGTATGACTTGTGGCTGGGAGAAATGGCAAATATGCTTCACCTGGAAAGACTGAGATTTTTGAATGAAGACAGGGGAGATATATTTAAAAAGATGTGGGATCCGGTGCTGCAACTACTTCAACGATAGGACTACTGTGTCCACCACTGTGAAACGCCTTGCTGTGCATATTCCTTATTATACCATTCACCGTTCACTTTGCAGTTTTTCTTTAAAACATGTATGTCTAATTTGTTGTCATGACTGTGGTCTTTGTTACTTCTCTGTGTGATGAGCTGATCATGTTCGTGTTCTACTTGTTTATTGTTTACTTAGGGGGTGGGGGGAGGGCCTTTTTGCCCTTTTTTTTTCTTTTCTCTTTCTTTTCTCTCTTTTCTCATGTTTGTTCTGTGTTTTTTCTCATCATAAAAAGCAATAAACATATAAATAAAAAAAGAAAAAAAGTCCATGAGCTGACAATAGACATTTGTTTCTAAGATTTTGGAAAGGAAAGGCAGTTTAGAGATAGATCTGAAATTTGTCATAACAGTAGGATCCAGCCCAGGTTTCTTTAACAAACGTTGCACAACGGCATGTTTAAAATTAATAGGGACCACTCCAGAGGACAGACTGCTATTAATAACTGCAAGAAAAAATGGACCAACAGTCTGGAAAACCTCCTTAAAAAGTCGGGGAGGGATAGTATCATCAGGAGAACCTGAGGGCTTCAAACGGTTAACAATCTCCTAAACGAAGGGCAGGGTCAAAGGTTCAAATGTGACCAATTTAGTAGAGCAGGGGACAGAGACTGAAGGGTCAATGGCAGGAGGTGAAATAAGTGCTCTGGTAGAAGAGCCTTTCTCAATCAAAAAGAGAAGGACATTTTCACACACAGCAGGGGAGGCCTCAATTCCAACAGTCTGTGATGCATTCAGAGCAGAGTTGATAACTTTAAACACATGGGGCTTGTGGCAGCTCAGCAGAACAATATCAGAAAAATATCTTCTTTTAGCCTCTTTTACAATGTACTGGTAGTGACACCAGCAATCCCAGCATTTGAAAAGACACTTGCAATTCATCCTTTTGACACTTTTGCTCAGCTCATCTATATTCCTGTCTGGCAGCACAGGTTGTTTCATTAAGCCAGGGCGCCGATATAGTTTTATGCAGTCGGGTCTTTAATGGAGCATTGTCTATGGCAGTTTGAAAGGTGTCGAGAAACCATGAGTTCAGAGCCTCCGTATCCTCATAGACAGATTCAGGACTGACACAGCTCTGCCCGAAAGCAGCCGAGAAGTGAGCAACAGTGGAGGGGTTAATAACTCGACACCTGCCAGCAGAAGTGCAAGGTTAAACTGTGTGACACCAAACAGCAGCTTCAAACAGTACAGGCATATGATCCGAGAAGAAAGCGTCACAGATCTCCAGGTTAAAAACAGGCAAACCATGAGATAAAACAAGATTGAGTGTCTGACCATGTTCATGTGTAGGCCCAAGTACAAACTGCACAAGATTAAAAGAGTCAGTAATATTTAAAAAAAAATACAGTGCCAATGGCTTTTCAGGGCAACGCATATGATTATTAAAATCTCCAACAATAAGGCAATTTAGGCATGGTGTCAGCCAAAAACATAGAAAAATCTGTTAAAAAGTCTCATTATATTTAGGAGGCCGATAAACCACAGCACACAACACCGTGTGAGGATGCCCCAGCTCAAACAGACTCTGTTCAATGCTGGTGAAGGAGGATGACAGCTATATCTGTTTACATTTAAAGTCACTCTTAAAAACAGACCAGATCCTTGACCAGATGTCCAAGGAGAGTTCAAATAACAGCACTTGTCAGGTGAAAGTTCGGTGAAGACACTGGACTCACCAACACTCAGCCAAGTCTTGACGATAAAGAGGAAATCCAGTTCCCGGGATATGAAGAAATACTTAAGGATGAATGATTTATTCCCAAGAGATCTGGCGCTAACCATGCCAAATTTAGCAGGCACTAGCAGGACAGGCAGCTGACGTGGAGGCCCGACACAGGGGTCGCAAGTTCCCCAGATTCACCCCGCGCCAGTGAAGACAAGGAGAGCAGGGTCCGCAGTGACTGAACATGACATCTCAGCCCGCAACTGGTACCAAATAGGTAGCAACAGGGTCCTGGGAACGTTGAGAGACACACAGGCGAGGCCCAGCTCCATATCCATCACGATCAAGACGTAATAACCCGGCCCTCAGCCTCACAAGACAGCTGCTACGCTTTCCCTGGCGTCGATGCCGTTTTCGCCGTGGGAGTGGTGCTTGAGTGTGGCGGAGGTATGTGGGGATATCCGGTAGGAAATGAGGCTCAGTTTTTTGTCTGTAATGATCAAATTTGACAAGATTACTGGTGATGATTCTCAGATCAAGCAGTTTGATGATCATACACCAAGTGGTGAGTGGTAACAGTTGGTGCGGCTGACGGCCCACCTGACACACTGACGCCATCTTTCCATTTCATGTTGCCCGTAGGGAGTGCTATAAGTAATGGCAGTGGTTGTCATGTAGATGTGTTCAGGGCAAGACTGTCATTAAAACATGTGGAGTTTGGTGCAGATTGGACCATGTCCCTCAGAGTTATAAACTACTTCCTGGTCAATGGCAAGACATGGAAATGTTTGGCCCAGTAAAGGCCACACGGTGTGACGAAAATTCACGAATGTAATAATGTTTTGATCTCCCAGGCCTTCTGAGAGGATGTTTTAATTTTGAAGTCAATCGGATGAAATCTGTAGGTGAAGATCGAAAAATTGTGACCAGATATCACATTTTAGGACTTTCGATGCACAGTATGTGCCATGTTTGGTGAGTTTTGGTGTATGCAACAGCGTTTCATGAAAACTCAAAAGTTTAATTTCTCTGCATTCTGAAGGTCGTTACAGTATTCTAATTGAATATGAGGTTATTTGAGTTAACCCGCTACAGGGGAAGAATCAAAGAGTAAAAAAAAAGTAACTCCCTGCTACCAATGGGTGGCGCTATGACTATGATTCAAAATTACACCGCAGATAGCTTCAGGCCTGGACTCTTATCAAATATGTGAAATTTTGTAAAGATCTGATCATCTGGGGCGAAGTTACAACAGTTTTTGATGTCATGTCGAAACATCGTAATTGTCCACCAACGCCTTTCACAGAAAAACTCACAATATTCATGTTCAAGCATCATCAATGTCATAAGGATTTTTTGAGACCATTTTCAAGTCTCCAAAAAGGAATTTTATGTAAAGGAAGAAGAAGAAGAAAAAGAAGAAAAATTCTTTGGATTTCAATAGGGTCCGTGCACCCGTTCGCTGCTTGGGCCCTAACAGTTCCTTTAGTTTCAAGAGGGTCTTTGCACCATTCGGTGCTCGGGCTTAATAATAAGACGAATTCCTTCAGTTTCAAAAGGGTCCTGGCACCGTTTGGTGCTCGGGCCCTAATTATAATTTCAAGGATTTCAGGAGGGTCCTCGCACCATTCGGTGCTTGGGCCCTAATAATAATTCCAAAGTGTGCTCAGGTCCAAATGACAATGCCTTGGATTTCAATGGGGTCCTCACACCACACGGTGCTCGGGCCCTAATAATAGAATAAAATAAAAATAAAAAGGGGATACGAAAAAAAGGTTGCGTATTTTGTTGTTGAACTTCTCAATAAAATATAGCCATTAGGTCTCAGGTCTCAGGTCTCAGTGCCTAGCCATGTCTCTTTAGTAACAATTGGTGTGTGTTGGTGTATGTGTGCGTGTGTGTGGGTGGTAAGGGTGGATGTTCGGGTGCCTTTGCGAATATGTGTGGGAATATCTACATGATTGTGTGTGTGTTGTTGCGTACGTTTATGTGGGGGTGGGAGGGTCAGGCTGTCTGTATTTTTCTTGATTTTCATTGATGTTTTTAATTTCTGTTATTGTTTTTAATCTCTGTGAGGCACTTTGTGTTACTCTTTGTATGAAAAGTGCCATACAAATAAAGATTTGATTTGATTTGATTTGATTATTCCATTAACTGTGCATATGATTTCAAACGATTTTTGTTTATCCTCGTTGAGCTGAGGTGGATATGTTTTTTGTTGTTTTTATTGTTGTTGTTGTTGTTTTTTTATTATTATGTGACATTTCACCTCTACTTTCCACATAGATACCCCATTTCTTCCACTTTGAGTAACTTGTTTCAGGAGCTTTTATCAACAGCTCCATTAATTTCACTTTTTCAATTAAATCCCTCCACTTCCCCACACTGGGGCTTATTTTCTGAAGCCAGTTTTTAGTTATAAGTTTAAGAGCCGTTATCCTTAATTTTCTGGCAAGGTTCTCATCTTCAGTTCTTTCCATCCCCTTTGGCACTTTCCCTGGAAAAAAACAGGATAAACTCATGATCAATTTTGCTGTTTTTTTTCCGGAATATGAGAGATTTCTGTACATATATTCTCCCAGTATTTTTTCGATATGGGACAAGACCAGAATATATGGCTGTATTCAGCATGGTGTTGTCCACAGTCCCTCTAGCATTTTGGTGTTACTGAAAGTTGAAATTTAGCTTGCTGACCTGGGGTTAAAAAGAATCTCATCTGAAAATTCCTTGCAAACTCTCACCAAAACTGAGATGCTGTTGTCTTATGTGATGATAGGCTTATACGCAGGAAAAATGAGAGAGTAATTTTTTCAGAGTTACCATTGTTTTCCTCTAAAAGAGTATTTTTTATTAATTTTGGATTGTAATTATATCCAGTGGCCACTAGAGTAGGAGGAAAAAAATAGAGAAAATCCTACTGGAGTAATATCAAGAGCACGCCCACTAATGTTTCTTAGGTTTTGTTTCTGCCGCCATCTTTTATCCCTGCAGTGGGGGGTGGAGGTAAAGCGGTGGACGGCGGTAAGCCAGGTAAGTCAGCAAAGTAGCTTACTAAAATCGGTTTTATTTAAGATAAAATGTCAGCAGAATTTTTGTTGACTTGTTTGAAAGGTAATGCTTGTGAGTAACATTGCAGCTGGCGAGTTTGTGGGTCTCACACACAGCATAACTGCCAATGTCGATGCTAACGTTAGCTTCAGTACAAATTATAATGTTAGATGTGAATTTAAACCAAGCCTCACCCGCGTTAGTTTAATTTACCACGTGTTTTTACTGAGCTTACTGTTTACTGACCATTTTATTGAAGAAGGTTTGAGTTGTGCCCTCAGTTAGTAAGTGTGTTTAAATTTAATTATTTTATGGGCCAGTCTTGTATGTGTGGACTGTTTTGTCTGCTGTTTGGTTAGCAAGCACGCGTGTTTTACTCTGAGTTGAGTCATGATGTTTTACCGGACTTGTTCTTTGGTTAGTAAGTGGAGTTTTGTGTGTGGACAGTTAGCAAGCATGTGTATTTTACTCTGAATTGAGGCATTTACACCGACCGTTTTAATTGCTCTTCGGTTAGCTAACCTACATGTGGACCGCTAGCAAGCACGTGTATTTTACTCTGAATTGAAGCATTTACACCAACCGTTTTAATTGGTCTTTGGTTAGCTATTTTTTTTTTTTTTGTGGACCATTTTCACCTGCTGTTTGGTTAGCAAGCACGTGTATTTTACTCTGAATTGAAGCATTTACACCAACCGTTTTAATTGGTCTTTGGTTAGCTATTTTTTTTTTTTTTTTTTGGACCATTTTCACCTGCTGTTTGGTTAGCAAGCACGTGTATTTTACTCTGAATTGAGTCATGTAACTTTAACCTAACGTTACGGTTTTACCTGCTCTTCGGTTAGCAAGCTTTTTTTGTGTGTGTGTATGTAAGACACAAATGGAGACACTGGCTGTGAGGAACACTCCTCCATTACACAAACACAAATAAGTTGTGGATTTCCCCGCGTAGCAATGAGTGGAATGGAATTATGCGAGGTTTACGTGGTGAACTCAAATGAAACTGGTTCCCCAACGATTCTTTCAATAGCAGCTCAGAGATAGGATGTTGTGGTGTGTGCTGGCGCAGCAGCACCATAACATTAGGAATGTGAATTGAAACGCATGTTAACACATTCGAAGCACCCAATGAGAAAAATAATTATTTTACCCAGCTTTCAAACAGCATTTAATTAGATGCAAATGCAGAGTGGTATCGAGCCTACCTGTAGATGGGGCTTTTGTAGTACTTAAGCTAATTGTAGCATTCAATGCATGAAATGTTGTGCTCGATATCATCTTAGTACTGTACCGAGACCGCCAGAAATACATTTGTTATGAAGGGCAACTGACCTTCAAATCATTTTTGGAGTGTGGTGAGTGAAAAAAATTGCACAACCTCATGTGTAAATTAGTGGTGCTGTCTTATTATTATTATTATTGTCAAGGACCCTTAGAAGTATATGTATTTGATTTTGGAATCTCTAAATGTTGTTTCGTGTACCCTGAGAAAAAGAATGATTTGAGTTAGAAAAATCTTCATGATTTAAAAAAAAATAAAATGCAGATCTACAAGCTCAGCGTTGCACTCGTGCTACAGTATGAGCTTGCAGATCTGCTATTTTTGGAGTATAAGATCGTTGTTAAGTGGTTCAGATCTAAAGTGACGCTGATGTGTGACCTTTTAATAAAAATAAGATTAATTGCACAACAGAATATCAGTCTTATGCAATATTGTTTTGTCTTCACAGTTTCCAAGAAATTTGAAATTCCTACCTTGGACTTAAAAGTCTATGATGATTTAAACACTGAAGTAAAGTTGCAGAGAAATACGGGGCATGGTTAACATTATTATCACTGTAAATGTAATTGGCCACAAAATCCCTGTGTCCCTTCCCTCTTTTTCCCCCACACAATTAGATCATTGAAAACATTCTGAGGGAGAAACCTGGAGGAGAGAGGATCCTTACAGAGTATGCTCGGAAAAAAAGCCTAACAGATTCCAGAAGACGTGACATGGTTAAGATATTGGTTGCACACATGGCGAGTGAACATGGGTATGTTGTCATGTAATTAACATCCAACCCTAACATTTATGATTTTATTTGGTGCAGAAGGCATCGGCATAGCAGTACTTTTGTTTGGATCTCATACGTGTGTGTGTGTGTGTGTGTGTGTGTGTGTACGCGCACTGTAGGACGAGCCCTTCAAGGCGTGTTAAAGAGGACTACGCAAAGGGCATCACTGCCTTGTTTCCATACCTGGCCGATCCCCAGGGCACTTTGGGCTATGTAAGTACATAAAACAAGTCTAAACTTTTTTACCTTTTTTTTTTTTACCCATTACTTCTAGTATTGATCCAAAAACCGAGTGAGATTTCAACTAAATATTAAAGGGATAGTTCGGGTCTTTTGACATGAATCTGTATGGCATCCTCATCAGCAGTGTAGTGCATCAACAGTGACTTACCCCCGACTGCGTCCTGTGAGTGGAGTTCCGGCCTGGTTTTGGTGTTGACGAAGGTAGTCCGGCTAGTTGTCTGGGGTCATGAAAATAAAGCGTTTTGCTTCTCAAAACAATATGCGTTCAGAAGAGTGATATATTTGCATCACAACACTGTTGTCCTCAAAAAAGTCAGACCTCAAAATCGCCCGGCGCTATTTTCTCTCTGTTCATATCACTGCGCACTGCCACTTGTGGACAGCTGTGCAGGTTTCTGTCACCTGTTCACAGTGTTTACTGCTCGGATAGTTAACGTTAACATGTCTGACTATGACACAAGTGATGCCTTTATGAACCTGAATATACAGAAGCCTCACTTTGTCAGCTGGGGTTAGAACGGGCTGAGAGAGAGAGGAGGGACAGAGAAGTGACAAGCTGAGGTTAGACCCACAGCTGATGCACCATAGTCCGTGATGAAAGATCAGATCAACTAATGTACAGACATCTGCGCCTGCATCACCTGCAAGGATTGTGAAACTTAAAAAAACAAAAAAAAAAAGACAGAGAGAGAGAGAAAGAGAAAGAACAGTGTTGCGCTCACTTGTGTCATACAGCTACAGCTGTGGGTCTAACTTCAGGTTCACTGATCACTGTTACAGGTGGTCCACATTCTGGTGACAGAACCCCCTTCAGTAAGGAAAACCAGCTAACCACTGAAACCCAGTGTCCTGAGGCCATCGCACTCATGCAGCATACAACTGATGAAGCAATCATCAAGGAGAAGATGAAACAGACCCTCACCCATCGCCAAGCAATGGTTCATGACCCAGTGAAGTCCTCTGAAGTATTCACCACCTTTCCAAGATTTCTTGACATCACAGGAATGGTATGTCGCTCCTAAACTGCCTTGCATTAAAATCGAGCTGAAATGAAAAATGACTTTAAACAGATCACATCCCTGGTCATCCCTGGTGCACCTATTAACAATGTATGCCATGTTGTTTTCTGTATTCCATCTTGTCTTCAGATAGAGCAGGATTTCAGTCTGATGTTTGGTGATGACATCTCTGCTAAGTTCCTGGAGAAGTGGCCTACTCACTACAGGCAGAAAGTCCTTGAACAAAGCCGTGGCCTCACCCAGACAAGCGACCTTGAAGATCTCCTACATAACGCTGAATCCACAACAGAAGAACTGGAAGATGGTACACTTGAATTAAAGAAATAATAATAATGGATGAGGGAAATAGTTTTGAAACAAAAATATAAACATTTTAGTAAAAATGTCTTTCCAAATTTTCTTGTATTTTCAGGATGGGACATCTTGCTCCTTATCCACCTCAAGCTACCATCACCTCATGGCCGCAACAAGAGACCAGGAAAGCTCTCTGCCAGACAAGCCATTGACACCTTGTGAAATTTATCAAGGTAATGTTAGTTTAATTGAAGTTTAAGAAGGCTCACTGTTCTGTCCATAATATTAAACCTTGAAACTATACTCTTGTGAAATCATGTGATGACCATACTCATCTGTAATCAGTGAGGGCCCTGTGATATTTATCTGATTTGGCTCCCCACAGATCTATCATCAGCCTGAGATACGCTGATATGAATAAGTTTATTTCTTTTACATTTAGCAGAATAAAAAATATAAGGCTGAAAATGTTATGGTTCATCTTGCGTTTTGTTTCAATAAGTGATTTTGGTGGTGATGATGGGGCCCTTAACTGCAACAGATTAATTTTGACAGCAAGACTAATTAAGTTTTCTTGTCACAGACTGGGACCAGTGTTGAGGGGCATCTGGACAGCATCACAGAGAGCCGTCAACCCTATCTACTGGCTGTGGGGACCAAGAGGAGCGCCATACATAAATATTTCATTGTGATTGACAAACATGCAATCCCGTGTCAGTCACCAGATTCTCTTGCCTCTTTTGACGAGCTTTTAAAGCTCTTTTTGTCTTCGCTACCTCATACAACAGGGATCTGGCCAATGTCTACCAATTCTTGCAAACCGCTGTTTACCAGATTGATGCTGCTACCACCAAGGTGAATCCCAGGGTCAAAGAGATGAGAGTTCGGATGCTGCACTGATTTTGATGCTTTGGTTTGGAGGGTTCTGATGCTATACTGCAAAGATCTATTTTGAGGACTCTGATGCTGTACTGATTGTGATTGAGATGTTTTGTTTTATTTGCAAAGGCCCTCAGGCAAATGCCAATTCACTAATTAAGCACTTAAAGTTGATCCACGGACTTTGTTCAGGAAAGACACTTCGTCTGAAATGTGGTCAACCTGATTGTTCTCATTTTTTTGGTACTTTTTCTGGGTTTCGAAAGCATCTTAAAGCACATGAACCTTGTGATGATCCTGGTGAAGGCCCCTCTACAACTGAAGATTTAGCTGGAAGTTTTGTTGATGACTTTCCATCAAACAGTGCCCCTTCTGACCCAGTCCTTCTTAATAAGAGTCTTGTAGACAACTGTGCTGCAACAGTGGCTGAACTTAAAGTGGCAGGTGTAGGCAAAACAATCATTAACTCTTTGGTTACTTCAATGGAAGAGATTGTTGATGATATCCATAATCAAGCAAAAGAATCTGTGAAGCAGTGTCTATCTTTACATGAACCCATTTGTTTATATCCCAATTTTGAACATTAGACTTAATTTACAAACACCCGAAGATAAAAGAGATGATGCAGAGTCAGTTCAAGTTCCAGTTCAAGAGAAGATCTTCTTAATGACTTTTGTAATGGAGATCTTTTCAAGAGTCATCCTTTATTTTCAAAACAGAAGCATGCAATTCAGTTGCAACTTTTCTATGATGATTTTGAATGCGCAAATCCATTGGGCAGTAAAAAGGGAATTCATAAATTTGGAGCAATCTATTTCACCTTACGTAATCTTTCTCCTAAGCACAACTCAATGCTGCTTAATATTCATTTGGTTGCTTTATTCCATGCCCAAGACATTAAAACATATGGCTTTTCTAAAATACTTGATCCAATTGTAAAAGACATTAAAGAGCTGGAGACTAAAGGAATTCGGGTCCCACTCCCTATGTGATGGGTGTTAAACGTTCTTGTGTTCTAAATTCCTTGCAATATTTCAATACATGTGAAAACTTCTCTGTAGATATTATGCACGATATCTTGGAGGGCGTGGCACAATATGAAATGAAGCTGCTAATACTACACTTGATCAAAAATTACACAACATCAAAGGAAATAGACAGAAGAATTAAGAACTTTAACTATGGCTACATGGAACAAAACAACAAGCCACCTGCACTGAAGTTAATAGAGGACTCAAATGACTTGGGTTTAAATGCGATCCAATCTTGGTGTTTACCTCGCAATCTACCACTTATATTTGGAGACTTGGTTTGTCGAGATGATCAACACTGGTATTTGCTTCTGTTGTTGCTTCAGATAGCAGATATTGTATTTTCTCCTGTGTTATCAACTGGCATTACCATTTATTTGATACATTTGATTTCAGAGCACCATGGGTTATTCAAGCATTTGTTTCCCAAAAAGAAGCTACTACCAAAGCATCATTTTATGGTGCATTATCCTACATGTATTTGTAAAATTGGACCACTTTTGCATACCTGGTGCATGCGCTTTGAAGCGAAGCACAATTTCTTTAAAAAGCAACTAAAAAGCTTCAAAAATATAAGTAAAACATTGGCAAAGAAACACCAAAGTCAAGTAGCATATAGTTGGCAGATATGTGAGCCTGACAGACTGGTGCTTGGTCCAAGTAAAATGGTAGCTTTAAACGTGATGGACAGGGGCTGTGAGATAGCAGAGGCTCTTCAGGTAGCAATTGACACTAAGGTGTTAGATGTTAGATGGGCCAAACACCATGGAAATATGTATCGTCCAGGTTTAGTTGTTTGTCTGAAAGTGCTTAATGAGATGCCAGTTTTTCACAAAATACACCATGTTGTTCTTAAAGATGGGAGGTTACTGTTGGTTACATTTGCACTACAAACAGTGTGTATGGATGAGCATTTTTATGCATTTAAAGTTGTGTGTACTGCAGATGGACCTCATGTTGTTGACGTCAAAGAGCTTTTGTGTTACAAAGCATTCAATATGCAAATGTCATACAGTAATGATGATTCAAGTTCATTTATTGTTCCATACTGTTTCCTGTGATAAAAGAATCACTAAGCTCTAACTATTGCACTAGGGATGAACAATGGATTTCAGAATTTCTTTGCCCATAACTCAAATTCTAATTTATTTTTATTTTCTCCTCTTTTATCTGATACATCCAATCCACCCAATTTCAAAGAGCACATTGTGTCCAAATTGTGATGGCCCACCAATTGGGTGTGAATGTTTTGGCTGGGCTGATGGCTATTGCAAAAATTTACAGACTTATCTGCAGCTACTGATGGTGTGGTGATAGTGTGCATACCTGTTTGCAATATTCTGTTTGTTTTTATTATGAAATTATAGGGATGTGTCATCCTGAAAGACTATTTTTTCCCTCATTGATTACTCTGCCCGTGGAGCCTTATTCATGGAGATTTTTGTTGCATGTATTATACAATGCTGTCATATTACAAAGGCCAAACAGTATTGACATATATATTATGGGTGCTCAGTGCATGTGTTATGCATTTAAGAAAAATACAAGTACATTGAATATTCATTTCTGGTCTTTTTTATTTCAAACATTTTAATCCAGAGTTATCATTATTATAATCAATATTGAGTAAAATACAACTCTTTATTGAGTGAAATAGAACTCTATTCATAGTAGAATTAGACCTCTGTTTTGAGGCAGTTACTACTCTGTACAGAGTAAAATACAACTTTATTAATAGTAGAAATAGAACTCTATTTATGAGGCAGTTATTACTCTGAACAGAGTAAAATACAACTCTATTAATAGTAGAAATAGAACTCTTATGAGGCAGTTACTACTCTGAACAGAGTAAAATACAACTCTGTATTGAGTGAAATGGTGTTGGAGTTGTTCTCACTTTATGCTAAATTGAGTAAATTTTAATCTTGTGGAGAAAATATGAACTCTAGATAGAGCAGAAATAACTGAAAATTTAACTCTTTGACGAGAGTAAATTTTACTCTTTTTGGACTGGGACCAAATACTATCTTTTTGGGAGTAAAATTTTACTCAAATTGAGTAAAATTTACTCTTCAAAATTTTCTGTGTATGTACCCAATCAGAATTTGATACATTTGTGTCAAGTTTCTCTTGCCATCTGACTTTTCTCTTAATTCTTCTGGTCTCTTATTATTTTCTAAAATTTTATACAGTGCTGAGATTTGATGTTTGATATTCTCACATTTGTAGTTTTTAACCCAAAACTGTATGAGGATGGAGATCTGAAATTGTCCAACTGGTCCATCTCAGGCATCTATGGTCAACTTGCAGGCACTAAGGCTTCACTATATATGGGTAGCTCTTTACTTGAGGTAGACATAGAGTCTCAAACTAACTTTAAAGGATGCATAATCTTAAAATTACATACTAACACCTAGGGATTTCTATAACCAGGCATTTAACCTTGCCTTTATTTAATTTCCATGGATATTCATTTTTTTAGTTCTGTGGAGATAGGGCTTCCCATGGTCATAGCTTCACAGTTTTGCACATTTAATTTATATATATGTATTATATATTAAGTCTAGTATAATATCATCAGCATATGATGGTAATTGGTGCTGTGTATTTGTAATTTCTACCCCTGATATTTTCCCGTATATGCACTGCCAATGGTTCAATAGGCTACACAATGCAAATATTAAAGCTGCAGTTGGTGACTTCCAGGAGAGAGACTTTGCCTGAAATTTTGAAAGAGAACTGCCTGCAGATCCCTCCTCCTCCTTCTCTACTGCTCCTCAGCCCTGCCCTCAAACCGCCTCCACAGCCCCTCCCCTGCAGAGGAGGCCGTCATGCATACACAGGCTGAGGTGGCCAGGGAAACGTGATGGAGGGCACACCGGTAAGTACAAGATACAAAAGCTATAAATCTATAAAGCATGTTTTACAGTAACTGCTACATTTTTTACAGTAACTAGCTATATTTAAGCTAGAGACTCAGTTCTCTTTTTGTTAGGTTAATAGTAACTTAATGTTACCGAACGAACAGTTACATTACGGTCATACTGCATTGTTTTCTTAGCTAACCTTAGCTAGCACATTAGCTACTACAGCAAGATAAAAGATAAATGTTCTACAATTCTACAATTTCATTTAGCAGACGCTTTTATCCAAAGCAACGTACAACACAAGCAAGAATTTAGACTTAAGGAAAAAAACCCTAAGTAAAGTGCTTCAGGTGTGATTGGTCACAGGTATTGCCGTCTAGTAGCAGAAGAAGTGCCGCACCCCCTTTTTTTTGGAAACCAAAGTAATAACCAGTAGCGATCTCAGCATCTGAGATTCAGCAATCTCAGTATCACGACTTACGATGACAATCAACATACAACATCACACAACTTTGTCAGTGCTAGATAATCATTAAGTGCTGGGTTTTGGACCATCTGACTTAATCTACCCCAAAGGGCAAAGAGGAGAAGAGTCAGGTTAAGTGCCTAGGTGTTCTCGGAACAATTTTTCAATTGTCTCTTAAAAGTAGAAAGGGACTCAGCAGAACGCACAGAGTTTGGAAGTTTGTTCCACCATTTGGGAACAACAGAAGAGAAGAGTCTAGCTAGAGATTTAGAGCCGTGCTGGGCTGGAAGCACCAGGCGTCTTTCGCATGCAGAGCGTAGTGGGCGAGAAGGAGAGTAGACCTGTATCAGGGATTCCAGGTAGGCTGGAGCAGTTCTTGTGATTGTTTTGTAAGCCAAGAGAAGTGCTTTGAATTTGATTCTGGCTGCCACTGGAAGCCAGTGAAGAGAAATTAGCAGCGGGGTGACGTGCTCTTTTGGGCTGGTTGAAGACCAGACGTGCTGCTGCATTCTGGATCATCTGAAGAGGTTTGAATGAGCATGCAAGGAGACCTGCCAGAAGAGAGTTGCAGTAGTCAATGCGTGAGGTCACAAGAGCCTGAACCAGAAGCTGTGTGGCCTGTTGGGTCAGGAAGGGTCTGATCTTCCTGATGTTGTAGAGGGCATAACGACAAGACCGAGAAACTGAGGCCACATGAACCTTAAAGGTCAGCTGGTCATCAATCATGACACCCAGGTTTCTGGCTGAGTTTGTGGGCACAAGTAGGCTCGAGTCTAGTTGGACACTGATCTGAGGCTGAACAGATGGACAAGCTGGAAAGACCATGAGTTCGGTCTTAGACAGATTTAGCTGAAGGTGACGTTCCTTCATCCATGTGGAGATATCAGCCAGACACGCTGATATCCGAGCTGAGACCGTTCTGTCATCAGGTGGAAAGGAGAGGAAGAGCTGAGTGTCATCAGCATAGCAGTGGTAGGAGAAACCATGGGAGCGGATCACTGCACCGAGTGAGGTGGTGTACAGAGAGAAGAGTAGGGGACCAAGCACCGACCCCTGAGGAACCCCTGTCGATAGGCCATGTGACCTAGACACCTCTCCTCGCCATGACACTCTGAAGGATCTGCCTGTGAGGTAGGACTTGAACCACAATAGGACAGAACCTGAGATGCCGAGCTCAGAGAGTGTGGAGAGGAGGATTTGATGGTTCACCGTGTCAAAGGCAGCAGACAGGTCCAGCAGCAGTAGGACAGAGGATTGACCAGCAGCTCGAGCCAGCCTCAGTGACTCAGTGACTGACAGGAGTCTCAGTGGAATGGTCACACCTGAAGCCAGACTGAAAGGAGTCAAGTAGGTTGTTGTTCCGCAAGTGTTTAGAGACCTGGTTAAATACTGCGCGCTCCAGTATTTTCGACAGAAATGGTAGAAGTGAGACTGGCCTGTGGTTTTCAACCTGGGCGGGGTTGAGATTAAGCTTTTTGAGCAGTGGGGTGACACGGGCTTGCTTAAAAGTAGCAGGAAAAGTGCCAGTTTTTAGGGAGGAATTGACAATGTGTGTGACTGCAGGTTTGACAGTGGGCAGGATGGTCTGCAGGACACCATAAACAGTTTTCTGGAATCAGTAGCAGCACAGATCTTGTTCTGATAGAAGGCTTTCTTAGCGGACTGCAAGGAAGAGGTAAAGGAAGCAAGTTTCTGTTTGTATGAGGACAAATCAGTGGGTTCTTGGGATTTATGCCACTTTCTTTCTGCTGCCCTGAGTCCAGTTCTTTGTTCTCTCAAAACTTCAGAGAGCCATGGACTTGGTTGTTTTTTCTTGGCTGGTTTGGACACCAGGGGGCAGAGTTTGTCCAGAGAGGATGCCAGAGAGGAACAGAGTGTTTCTGTAGCCTCATTAACAGAAAGTGAGGAGAAGTGTGAGTGGTCAGGCATGGCAGAGCTCACCTCATCAGACAGCTGTGCTGCTGTGAGGGACTTATGGTTTCTGCGGAGGGAAATTGTGAGTGGGTGTCTGCAATTGCGGAAAGGCAGCTGCAAATTTTACCAAGAAATGGTCTGACAGGTGTAGAGGGGTAAGTGTCACATCTGCTATGGAGCAGTTACGAGTCAGCACCAAGTCAAGGACTTTACCAGCTTTGTGGGTGGGAGGAGAAGGAGCTAGTACAAGTGCAAAGGAGGAGAGGAGTGCCAGAAAGTTGTTTGCCGGAGTACTGTCAATGTGAATGTTCATGTCTCCCATGACAATCAGTGGTGTGCCATCATCAGGGATGTCAGAGTGTAACATGTCCATTTCAGAGACAAAGCCATCCAGATTACCCCCTGGTGGGCGGTACACAACCAGAATATATGCTTTGATGGGAGCAGTGACATTTAGAGCATGATATTCAAATGTTGTGTTGCTGCTCAACGGGCGCAGTGTGGAAAAAGACCAGTTGTCAGGAATGAGCACACCAGCACCGCCTCCTCGTCCAGTGGAGCGAGGGGTGTGGCTTAGCGTAGCGGACTCGGAGAGTGCAGCTGGTGTAGCTGAGTTTTCTGGGCGGATCCATGTCTCAGTCAGGGCTAGGACCTGAATGTCTGAGAGTTTCACCAGTGAACTGATGAATTCTGTCTTGTTAACTGCGGACTGACAGTTCCAAAGACCAAAGGTAACTGAGTGTGGGCTGGGACCACTTTCTGGGAGAGCGGACAGGTTTTGCGGATTGCGTGTATGGCAGACTGTGCATCTTTTCCGGTTGCCAACAATGACCGGGATGCGTGAGAGACACATTCAATCAATCAATCAATCAGATTTATTTATAAAGCACTTTTAAAACAACCAGAGTCGACCAAGGTGCTGTACAAAGACAATAAAAATAAAAATAATAAAAATAATAAAGGACAATAAAATAATAGAACTAAAAACAGCATAAACAATAAAACATAATTAATAAATAGGCTAAAAGTGTATTGCCCGTCGTATCTATGCACATGTGAAGCAACAACCCTACGTGATGTTAAAAGCTAAAGAAAACAGATGGGTTTTAAGAAGGGTTTTAAAATCAGACAGTGAGGAGGCCTGTCTAATGTGCAGCGGCAGCTCATTCCAAAGTTTTGGAGCCGCAACAGAAAACGCTCGATCCCCTCTGAGCTTCAGCCTTGTCTTGGGCACCCTCAGGAGCAGCTGGTCAGCTGACCTGAGAGACCGGCTGGGTGTATAGGGGTGCAGAAGCTCTGAGAGGTATGGTGGGGCAAGACCATTTAAAGATTTAAAAACAAATAAAAGAATCTTAAAATGAATTCTAAAATGGATGGGCAGCCAGTGAAGTGAAGCTAAAATCGGTGAAATGTGATCAAACTTTCTTGTGCCTGTTAAAAGACGTGCAGCGGCATTCTGCACCAACTGGAGACGAGCAATGGAGGACCCACTAACCCCCAAATACAGAGCATTGCAGTAATCCAGTCTATTAGTTACAAAGGCGTGGATCACTGTTTCAAAGTGCTGTCTGTGAACAAATGGTTTTATTTTAGCCAGCTGCCTTAACTGGAAGAAACTTGATTTCACCACAGCTTTGATCTGGCTGTCAAATTTAAGATCTGCGTCCACTATAATCCCCAGATCATTAACGATGGGTTTGGCGTGTGTGCCAAGGGACCTAGATCAATTGGGGGGGTCACAGAAGTGCCACCAAAGACCAACACTTCAGTTTTTCTCTCATTAAAACTCAGAAAGTTTAGAGCCATCCAGGCCTTGAGGTCATCCAGGCAATTTAAAAGAGGCTGAAGAGAGAATGAATCAGCCTTTTTGAGGGGGAAATAGATCTGACTGTCGTCAGCATAACAATGGAAAGCAACTGAGGATAGAGCCAAGTGAGAGGAGGTATAAAGAAAATAACAGAGGGCCCAGGACCGAACCCTGTGGGACCCCACATGAGAGAGGAGCAGTGGAGGACACAGAGTCACCAAGACTAACACAGAATGTCCGATGGGACAGGTAGGACCTGAACCATTCCAGAGCCGTGCCACTGATTCCCACCCACTGCTCCAGACGAGCAATCAGTATGTCATGGTCCACTGTATCGAATGCTGCAGTTAGATCCAAGAGCACCAGGATAACGCAGTTACCAGAGTCAGTAGCTAAGAAAATGTCATTAAAAACTTTTAAAAGGGCCGACTCTGTGCTATGCAGACTTTTAAAACCAGATTGGAAGATCTCAAGAACATTATGTTCACTTAAAAAGTCCATGAGCTGAGAGTAGACGATCTTCTCTAAGATTTTGGTGAGGAAGGACAATTTAGAAATGGGCCTAAAATTACCCATAACAGCAGGATCCAGTCCAGGTTTTTTAATCAGGGGTTGCACAAAAGCGTGTTTAAAATTCACAGGGACCACTCCAGAGGACAGACTGCTGTTAATGATGCTGTGTAAATGTGGACCAACAGTGGGGAACACCTCCTTATATAAACGAGGAGGAACAGGGTCACTGGGTGAGCCTGAAGGCTTTAAATGATCCACAGTCTCCTGCACGATAGACAAAGACACAGGCTCAAATGAGTCAAAAACAGCAGAACAGGGGACCAACACTGAAGGGTCGTAATCAGGAGGTGAAATAAGTGCTCTGGTAGAAGTGACTTTAGCAATGAAAAAGTGCAGAAAGCTTTCACACACAGTAGGGGAGGAATCCATTCCCACCGTCTGTGGAGCATTCAGAGCAGAGTTTATCACCTTAAACAACACGCAAGGTTTGTGACAGTTTGAGACAATAATGTCAGAGAAATAACTTCTTTTAGCCTCTTTCACAGTGGACTGGTAAAAACGCCAACAATCCCTCAACATTTGAAAAGATACCTGCAGTTTATCTCTTTTCCACCTCCGCTCAGCTCTGCGACATTCCCGTCTGGCAGTGCGGGTTGTTTCATTCAACCAAGGCTCAGTTATCACTTTATGCTGCTTGCTCTTTAGCGGGGCCGCAGCATCAATGGCAGTTTGACAGGTGCCAACAAACTTAGAGCAAAGAGCCTCTGTGTCATCGCACACAGGGTCGGGAGTGACGCAGTTCTGACTGAAAGCGGCTGAGAAGCGAGCAGCAGTGGAAGAGTTAATAACCCGCCGTGTGCCAGCAGCAGCGCGAGGTTTAACTGTGTTGGCGCATACAGTAGCTTCAAACAGTACAGGCATATGATCAGAGAAGAACGCTTCACAGATCTCCAGGTTAAAAACAGGCAGCCCATATGATAAAACAAGATCAAGCGTGTGACCACGAACGTGTGTCGGGTCCAGTACAGACTGTACAAGATTAAAAGAATCAATTATGTTTAAGAAATCCCTGGCCAAGGGGGTTTCCGGACAACATACATGAATATTACAATCCCCGACAATCAGAACCCGGTCATATCTCGGCATAATATCAGCCAAGAACCCAGAAAAGTCAGCTAGAAAGTCTTTGTTATATTTAGGAGGCCGGTAAACCACCGCACACAGCACTATGTGAGAACTACCTAGCTCAAACAAACTTAATTCAAAGCTGGTGAAGGCGGATGATGGGGAAGTCAGTTTACATTTAAAATCGTTTTTAAAAATAGTCGCAATTCCTCCTCCTCGACCAGATGTCCGCGGAGAATTAAAATAGCAGCACTCATCAGGTAAAAGTTCTGTGAAGGCACTGGACTCACCAGCACGCAGCCAGGTCTCTGTGACAAAGAGGAAGTCCAGTTCTCGAGATGCGAAGAAATCCTTCAGGATGAATGTTTTATTCGCAAGCGATCTTGCGTTAACCAGGCCAAACCTGGCAGAAGCCAGCGGGTCTGGGCGAGCAGCTGACTGAGGGTCCCTAAGGAGAGGACGCAGGTTCCCAGGATCCACTCCGCGCTGTCGGGGGCAAGGAGGGCAGGAATCGCGGGGTAAAAACACATCATCCGAGCCGGCCACCGGGACCAAGTAGACGGCGATAGGATCCAGCCAGCGTCGAGAGACATAAAGGCGAGATTCCGCTCCACATCCGCCACGACCAGTGCACAGCCACTTGGCCTTCAGCCTCACCAGGCACCCGCCCCGGTTCCTACGGCGGCGGCGGCGGCGTTTTCGCCAAGAGGATGACGCTGACGTGCGGCAAAGGTATGTCGGGATTTCCGTAAGGAAAGGAGGCAGAGATTTCTGTCCAAAACGTTGCAAGATGACAGGATCTTCAGCGAAGACTCTCAGATTTAGCAACGTTTGACGATTGTACACCAGTAAGGAGTCAACAACATGTGCAACAAGTGATACAAACAGCACAAATAACATTGTGTGTTAGACTGAAAACAGACTGAAAAAAATGTGCTGATTATTATTTAGATTTGTCTCTTTGCAGGATGATTAATATTTTTATATTTGTTTATATGGTTAGAGTTTTGAAAGCGTAACCATTGAATTCGAGGAGGAATTCTCCCCCCCTGCTGCCACAGATGGGGAGACAAGGGAGCCGTGTGAGAGGTGCCTCAGGCAGGGGACGAGGACAACGTGGAAGGGGGCATCCTTTGGGACCCCAGGACCTTGACCTTGATGATATTGCAAGCATACACAATTTAAGAGTGCAGAGGATTGCATATGAACGTTGAAGTAGCCACTGCAGTAATTGTTTGTTAACATAAAAAAAATACTGTTGTACCCACTGAGATAGTAGTTAAATCCTAGCTGTTTACAGTATAGTTATAGTTTACCATTAGGAACACATCCAACTGTTAGATCTGCAACAAGCATGCCATATTTTAGAGAACTGTTTGGAACGGGATCCCAGCCTGTTGTATGGCGTCATGAGCCAATTTTTACCTGCTGTTCCTGGGCCTGCCAGTCCTGCCCCAGGGACACCCTCATGGTGTGTCTGTCATAGGTGCAGTGACATGGCCACCATGGTCGAGAGGAAATGTTGCAACCAACCAACGGAGAGGTGTATTTCAAGGTTGCCACACATGGAGGCCTATATTTTGCAGGTGGGGGGGGTCTTGCGCCTTGCCAGGAGAATCTTGAATTACCTTGCTGACGTTACAGATGAAGGAGAAGACAATTTCACCATGCAGCTTACAGACAGTTTGTAGCATGGCAGTATGGGGTTCTGGGTGATGGTCACTGGGTTGTTATCCCAAGCTGTTGTGTATGGACAATTCGTGACAGAATTCCAGATCCACAAGGACATTACAGGGGCTTTATTCCGAGGAGGATAATCCCCTTACTTACCCTCGAACCACGTAAACATTTCAGAGAGGTGTGCAATATACTGTAAATATTTAAATTTTTATATTTAAAAATTGTTGAAATACTTGCCCTTATTTTTGTTTTATAATAACGTGTGTTTTCTAAAGTGATTTGTTTCTACTTGCATAAATTAAACAAAAAATATAACAGGGTAACATTTTATGTGACCACAAAACATCCAACAATACTTGACATGCAACTTCTCAAAACTGGTATCTAAGATGCTTAAAATTTATAAATAATGACAATTTTGCTATATTTTAAAATTTTATTGGGAAGACAAATAAAGGAGGTGAGTGTAATATACAGGTATTTAACTATGACAAATGTAAAAATAAAACAGGAGTGCAGTGGAGGTGGTGAATGATGCAAAGGCAAGTCTTTATAAGTGTAAGTGGCTGACCTGTGGAAAGAGCAGAAATTGTGTGGTGAGACAATTTGCTTCATGGAGAGAAAAATAGGAATACAATAGCAGTTTTTAAATGTTCTTAAATAAAATGAGCACCAAGCCTCAAGAGATGAGCACAAATGAGCACATCCGAGCACAAACGGGTGTGAGGACCCTATTGAAATCCTTGGAATTATTAGGGTCCGAGCACCAAATGGTGTGAGGACCCTCCTGAAATCCTTGGAATTATAGTTAGGGCCCGAGCACCGAACAGCGCCTCCTTGTGAAGATCATATTTTTTCAATGAATACTGTTGCTGTGGCAATGCTGTTTTTGCCACCAAACAGGAAGCTAATGTAACTTTACTTTGTATTAACCGATTTTCCCCAAATTTTATGTGTGATCAGATGCCAGCCCTGAACACATCAACATATAAGTTAACCATGATACACAATGTGCCACCTACTGGCAACAGGAAGTATACCTTGTAGCACAGTTATCCTTTGATTTACATTAAATTTACAAGCTTTGGTCAACAAATGATGTAGACCAGGCTGACTTTTTTGTTATTGTTTCTAGTGCCACCTAGTGGTCATTGGGTAATATTACACCGTTTGAAGTATCCCACTTAATGGACCAAACTCTCTGCATGCAGTTTCAGACTTTCACTTTTACCGTTTTCCTGTTATGTGGCGTACAATTTTGATGTCTCGTCATAAAATTGAAAATTGTTGTAACTTTAGTAAACATTGTCTGATCTGCCTGAAACCTCATAGATTTTATTAGGTTTCTTGACATTGTTACAGTGGATGTAATCATTTCATTTTAAGGAAGTAATGTGGGAAAAAATAAACAGACTTGTGTTTTTGGACAATACATAATGAAAATCAAAATTCTTGAACAAATATTGCTTAAAAGAACCACTCTCCTACTAATATGTTTTTCTAGACCCCTGTAAATGAGTTTCATATACAAATGTAATCTTTTCTATATTATTTATGATGTGGACTCTGTAGTGTTTATCTTTAATGTATGCGTCAGAAATACAGTCCACAATATCAATATATTTCCCATTTGCATATCTTTTTTAAAGATACAATGACTCAGCCCATGTTTTCATATTGCTACCGAAGCCTGGCGGGATGTCAGGTCTGTGTTAAAGAGTGGAGGAACACATCTGTGTCAAGTGCAGGGATGAACAGCCTGTGTACACAGAGGTGGCCCGGGCTGTCTAAAGCACTGGCCTTCTTAAGGTCACTGCCCTAAAGAGGACAACAACTGAGTTTAGTGTGTTTGATGAGTTAGTGTTCTGTGTTGAGGTCTGTGCCTAGAGGGGGCAAGAGATCTGTATTTGTTTCCTATAGCATCTGTTACTTTTGGATGCCAAGTGTTCATGATAATACATTGTAAAAGTTTTTTTTACAATGTTGTGTATAACCATGTTATTGAAATATACTACTTGAATATGTGTGTCACTTGTATATTTAGATATGTGGTCAAACACAGGCAAAGGTACAGAACACTACCTACACATGCCTAGTTGTTTATTTAACTTTGCTGAATTTAAGTGTCACATCAGTAAGATCTGGATGGATAACAGCTGCAGACACAATATTGCTAAATGATGCTAAATGGTCTACAAAGGTCTAATGCCCTTTTTTAATTTACTTAGGGATTTTGTTAAGTAGCCTACAAATGTAGTCAGTCTACTTGAGTAGACATAAAAACTTGGTTTTATTTCATATTAGGTAGGGTGAATCTCCAACCAGTCTGCAGGACTACACAGAGTGTTATTCAAGGGATCACAGCTGATGGAGGCTGTGTCCCAAACAGATTTACTGTACACTAATTGACACATATGCTCACTGTCTCTGTACACTATTCACTGCAGAAACACCTGTAAATGCATGTTTATTGTGTTGTGTTTTTTTGTGTGCAGCTGTCACCATATCCACATTTCTGTTTATTACATTATAACAAGATGACGAGCTGTCTTGCTCAATAAAAGACACAGTCCTTAGTGTGCGCCTTTAGTGGATCAGTTTGCACATTTGTTTGTGTGTGATATCAAGTTTGCACGTTTTAACTTATGCAAACCTTTAGTAAATCAGCCCCTCAGTGTACAAACATACATGTCTGATGAGGAGGTTTACAAAGTGAGTGACCTGCTGGTCATTTTTTGGAACTGCTTTTGACATGTCAGCAGCTAACAAAATGTAATTGAGCATCTAACAGAAAGTGCCAAAAAGTTCGTGCAGAGTAAGCATGTAAGCATGTGTGTATGATGGTAATAACTAACTAAACTAACTAAATAGGATATTTGCAATATTGACGGTACTGACAGGAGGTAGCAGTGGCAGCAGTAGCTGTCAGACACAGAGGTAGGCCTATATTGTGTTGAGCTGGACCTTTATTTTGAAGAGTAGACCTTTATTTTGAAGATTATGGCACAAACATGAGCCAATCAGAACAAGGGGGCGATGAAGCACCACCCAACAATGAAAACAAAACATTGAGTGGTAAATTTGTTTCCTCAGTAAGAACAGAAAACAAAAATTTGAGTCGAATTTCTTTTTTTTTTTTCTGCCCAAAATCGAAAAAACAAGCTGAATTTTCATTTTTGGTTTCCCCCAAAATCTGAAAAAAAGAAAAAATGATCTATTTCTGGTTTCTAACTGGGTCAGTTCTAAAAAAAATCAAACTATTTAAAAGTACCTTGGTCTTTATAGAACCGCACATTCTTTAAAGGGAGTTGTGTTCCAAATTAAGGAACGGTGCAATATTAGTTTTTATTATTATTATTATTATTTGACAGAATGAAAAATGGAAGACGGGTGACATGAATATACAAGTAAATACATCAAAATAAAAGCCAAAAGAATTTATCATAACAAGCTGGTATAACCAGCTAAACCATCAAAAATTATGCAAAAACATACCTTAAGCTGGTCAAACAAATTGGTCAGCCATCTTACACATCTTAGGCTGGTCAAGCTGTTTGATGCTGGAAGCTCATTGGGAATTTCAGCTTTTACTTTCCTAATTTTGACAGTGTATCCTTTGACAACACAATGGTTGAGGGGGTACCACTGTTGGTGTTGGTGGTACAGTACATCAGCTGGTGCCTGTTGCCAAAGAAACAGTAAACATTCAGACAGAGAGTGCCATCAAGTAAATATGGATATGATAAGCTACTTTAGGGACCTGTGAACTCCACATATGATTCGTTCATTTGGACACTTGACACTGTCACAATGTGTCACATGTCCTGTGAGTACCTTCTTCAAAATGGCTGCTGCTGTCTTCTTTGTTCCTCAAACAAAGAACAGCCATTTGAACTCAGTGCGTCATGTTCTGATGTTAGATTCTCCCACAGATCCATCTTCACACATGATTGGTCCACCACTGTGACCCCCTAAGGATGTCACACAGCCAAGAAGAGACGCATCTGCTGATCTTCTGGCTCTCACTCCCAAACCTCCTCAGAGGAAGGTTGCAGGTCTGGAGGACCTGCGCTGCCCTTCCCCTTTCCACACCTAAGCTCTCAGCAGGAGCTGCAGCCTTGTCTCAGATCTACTTACCAAGTCTCAAGAGACTTTACAGAAGTTAGAAAAGCCACAGCTAACTTCTCAAGCCAAAAGGAGAACAGTAGGACCAGCCAACTTCCTCCTGCATCATTGGAACTGGAACCGGAACCCCCTTTCTTCAGCCGGCAACCCAAAGAACTCTTTTCCCACTCCTGGATTGGCAAGTAACATCTGGGCAAAGCATTAGGACATAAGTACAGGCTGAGCAAGACTGTTTACTTTGTCTTTCATTATAGTGTTTGTACAATGTATTGATGTAGTGCTATTAAATGAGTTGTTGTTGTGATCTCTTTGTTATTAGATTATTGGTTTGTTGGATTTTGTTTGTTCATAACAGACAGGGTCTTGCATGCATCACCATTTTACTAACCAAGGTACCTTATATACATAATCCATACACACTTATAAATTGGCTCTCAACAGAAGTACACAAAGAAGAAACTTAAAGTTCCCGCCTTTTCTTTGTTCCATTGTCTGATCAACCAAATGGTCAGCTAAGGTCTCCCTGCTCTGCAGCCATCTTTGATCCAGCATCTTGAATCTCGCATCTTCGTTGTGCTTCTGTTGTGAGTCAGTTCACCTCTGCCTCTTGATGTGTTCATGCCCACACCAACACACACCTTCTCTTTCTCTCTCTCTCTCTCTCTCTCTCACACACACACACACACACGTTTAAACATCCACACTTGTATATACTTATATATATTAGTAATTACGATATATTTTGTGTTTGTTTTTCATTGTTTTTCTTTTTGAATAAATGTTTTTGGGATCATACTTGCTGTCTGCTTAATATTGTACAAAAGTGAGTAAATCGTCAACTACTGTGTCAAGAGCTCAGATATCCTTCACCCATTACTATTAATGTGGTAATATTGGTTATAATTATTAATTTAATCATTAATCAGAGTCCCAAATTGATAGTTAAGTGCATTTTAAGAGACTGATTTTTTTGATCAGCTATCATTTTCCCTGTCCGTGAATGAGGCTCCACAAGGTTATTTAATTAAAATTAAGTCACATTATTTAGCATAATTAATTTTTCATGAGGCCTGATCACATAAAAGGTTGCCCTGTGTTAACACCAAATCCCCACACTACATTGAATATAGAATGAGAACCCATAGTAATCATAATAATAATATAATTATTAATATATATGAGAAATGGGAGAGCTTTCTATGTGCTTTTACTTCTTTTCCACCCATGCATCATTAGAATTTTCATGTTTGTTTGCCATTTTACACAAAAAAAGAGGATGACTCTTTGTGCTGCAGCTTTAAAAGGGGATTCATTAGTGAATTTGTGCTGCACCTTTAAAAGACCTGCCCCTTTAAGACTCTTGACTGTTCAGGTGTTCCGCTCCCTTTAAGAGATTTACTGTGCAGCACTAAGAAAGTGTGTAGCTGCTGTTTTTTTCCCTTCTCCCTCACTTTTCTTTGGTAACCCTGAAGAATATATGTCTGTAAGTAATGTTTGATTTTAGATTTACATACTTAGTGTCCTTATGACACTTACCTGCTGTAGTTGTGGAGAGAAGCTGCAAGTTGAAAATGTTCTTCCAAAGGACAGCCAGGCTAAAAGGAATGAATGGCCTACAGGACTTGCGGTGAACACCTGTCCTAGGCAAGACAACAGGGTCCATAAGGTGGAGGTCAGGGTAGTCAAAGGCCTGCCTCAGAAGTTATTCTTCTTCTCAAAGGGACATAGTAATATGGTCCTCTATACCAGGTGGGGAGTGTGCTGCCCCTTTAAAAAGAGATTTGTTACTGCAGGTGTGCTACACTTTTAACAGAAATTGCATCTTTAAGACTCTTGACTGTTCAGGTGTTCTGCCCCCTTTAAGAGATTCACTGTGCAGCACTGCCTGGCCATGTGGACATCTCATTGTTTACACAGAGAAAGTGTGTAGCTACTGTTTTTTCCCTTCTCCCTCACCGAAGACTATATGTCTGTAAGTAATGTTTAATTTTCGATTTACATACTTACTGTCTTTATGACACTTACCTGCTATACTTATAGGGAGAGGCTTTTATTTGTGTGAAACAGTTGATGTTAATGGTGATGCTAATTGCGTTAGCTTGTCTATGGCATTTTTAATGTTAAATTAGCATTCATGCTAATCGTTAGACAGCTGTCCCCTTTGATTGGTGGTAGTTCAGAGACATGATGGTGTGTATTTGTGTTTCTGGAGCTTGTTCGTGATATCTTTCTTGTTGTTGAGTGGAGGGTAGTTACACTCATCACAGTTGTAATATTTCTGTTATGTTTCCATATTTCAGTTTCACAAATAAGACCTGATTAACATCCTAAACTGCCTACTGTCTCCTGGAGGTCTTGTTAGCTATCTGCCAAGCTAGACAATCACGCCCATGTTCTAGTAAGGGCAGAATAGTGAAAAGACACGCCTGGTGGATTACATACAGAGAAGTGGATCCTAACACACGACAGTCTTCCGCCATTAAAGCTGCAGTCACCAAGATGGATAAAATGAGAACGCACTTGAAACACAATCACAATGCTCCAGCGCCTCACGTTCAAGTCGGCTGTCCTCAGCTAGTGTTATGGCAGCCAGAGCATGTGCAAAAGCAGAGGCCGCTAAAAGCAAAAGAAGAAAACCGAGCTAGAGGTTAATCTGCACACACTATGGCTAGAAGGCACTGGGGCAGCTGCTATCGCTGAAGCAGAAGTTCTGGAAGCAGCTGCTGAGAACAAATTTGGGGACGAAGATCATGCAAGCCTTTAAAGTAAACCTGTTGAGCATAAGTATTCAGTGAATCCAGTACCTGACACTTATGAAGACTCCAAGCCACCAGAACCCTAATCAACACCAGTGCACCAGGAGCAGTCCAGTGAGATCAGCGAGCACGAATTTCAGGAAATTACCCGCTCACAAATTTCAACAGCAGGAAGGTGTTACAAATCTCAGTTACATTCATGCTCAAAGCTGACTCAGTCACATCCAGGTGTTATTTCCAGGGCCACTGAGTCTGGTCCATCAGCTACAACAATTTTGGCTAAATATTTAGTATGCTATGAAATGGTAAACTCCGGGTTATTAAAGTTTGACGACCAACCTGAAAACTATTGGGCCTGAAAAGCATCCTTTTACAGTACTATAGAAGGCTTGGGTCTGACATACTAACAGAGAAAATCACAGGCTCAAAGAGCTAGGAGACCTTCTTCTGGAGCTTGAAGCTGCCAAAGCAGATGGATTTCTACCTGGTCTCAAGTACCTGAGCACATCTTGTGAGATCAATCCAATCGTCCAGAAGCTGCCATATGCTCTGCATGACAAATGGGTCTTTCAACCATCTCATTACAAAGAAAATCACAGAGCATTCTACCCACCATTCTCGTTATTTGCAAAGTTTGTTCGTGATCAAGCCAAGATCCTGAATGATCTGAGCTGTGCCTTAGTCACTGGTGCTTCAAGTGCAATTAAGACAGACAAACACTTTAAACACAGCACTAAAACACTGGTTTCTGCTAGGAAGACTGAGGTCTCCAACTCTGATGGTAACCATGACAATCCCACAGAAAACATCCAGACAAACAATGTCCTCTACATCACAAACCACACCCGCTTAGAAACTGCTGTGGTTTCAGGAGTAAATCCTAGGATGAGAGAAAAGTGTGTCTTAAGGAGATGAACATTTGCTAGAAGTGCTGCGCATTATCCATTCACCTTGCCAGAGATTGCAGCAAAAGCATTCTCTGCAGAGGAGGCAAGAGTGACAGCCACCCAACTGCACTACATTCAGGACCAGCTCCATGGATAACTGAAGCCTCTGTAGCTGCGAGAGATCAAGGCTGGGAGCAAAAAGCAAGTACTCCTTTGGCAGTTACATCAAAATGTACTGACATCTGTGGGTCTCCATTCAGGTCAAGATCATGTGCTAAAATCTGTCTCATTAGAGTTAATCCCGCTGGGCAGAAAGAGAAAGCTGTCAAGACTTGTGCTGTCCTTGACGAGCAAAGTAATAAGTCCATGGCAAGAACTGAGTTTTTTGAGCTCGTCGGCATCAGGGAAAGCAGTGCATCATACACCTTGAAGAGTTATTGAAACCAAAGGGCAGACAGCTAACAATTTTATCATGGAGTCATTGGATGGTAAAACCTGTATTCCACTCCCCACTCTACATTGTAAAAAAGCCAACTTGAATTTGTTGGCATAAAAAAGTATTTTAAGTTGTTCAAACTTAATATGAATATAAGTTAATAACATATGAGGCTGTAATTTAAGTCAGTCGAGCAAACTCAATTAGTTGTGTCCCTTAAAGGGACTGAAGAAGTTATTACAACTTATATCTTTTGGTTATGTTTTGTAATAAGAGGCAAGTCTTTGTTGTGAAATGCTGGAAAGCTAATCTTACAAGTTGGTGTTTGTCACTTGAACTACTCGGACCTCCAGGCTGGCTGTGTTGTGCTGGAGCTGATAAGAGCTGACCACACAGGTAAGTTTTGAACTGGACTTCATTTAATTAAGTTATAAAATAGGATCATTGAGTGTTATACGGTGTGATAAAAGAATTGATACTGTATACATTGTCATCAACAACAGTTAAACAGTCGAATACAAATAATGTTTGCTAAATTAGCAAATGCTTGCGGCTAGCTGATGCTAGCAATGCTTGCCTGGGCAAGTACCACTCATATAGGGCATGCACGTCTTTTTTTTTCCGACAGGTTAGTCCGAACTGTCTTATTTTGGATATGCCAGCCTGTCACTGCTTTAAAACCGACGTGGCTGGATCGATATTTCAAACTCTACAATCAACTGGTAAAATATTAACCATGTGTTGAATTGTGGAGCAGGTAGGGACAGGCAACCTGTCAGAGGGACACACTTACATTACGTTTACTGTTTTTGCTTGAAACACATTGGATTAATATCTGAGGTTGTTTACAATGAGATTTAATTGATAAATGTCAAAACATATCAAGAAACTGTTCATTTGAGCAAAATTAACAAATAATTATAATATTCTTCCACTCCTCGCATTGCTAATCTCTGTCAAATTGTTACTTTTGTTTTTCAGATTGATATGAATGCAGTGCAGATTCTGTTCAACCATGGCAATGAAGCAGATCTCCTGAAACACTACTGCCTTCATCACAAAGGGGGCAAACCGACCTTGCATCCATACAAACTGCTTGTGTACTTTCAGAACCATTGGTGCATTGAAATCACACCTTTCAAGATTTCACAAGATTGTACAAAGGTAAGAAAACACAACATTTCATTGCTAGTTGTGTGACTTCAAAGACATTGGCTGTAAAAAAAAAAAAATCTTAATTCATCTGCATCATCATCTGAGACACAGAGAGACAGTTTTTAGGATGCAGCTTTGAAACCAACCGCCTTAATGGCTTTACTGGTCACATATCACGGAAACATAAACACCATACACTGAGAGATTTTCGGTCACCAGTCACGGAAGTCAGTGTTGCTAATTCAAATAACAGACCAACCAACTGATGGTCCCTCTCTAAAGACATTTATTTGCATGGCACCCGATATGCAGTGGGTATGATTTGTTTCAGCTGAACAATGCAGTGGACTGCCAGACTTCTACAAAATAGTGACCATGGTAGTAAACTCTGAAAAAGTGGCCTTGTTGGAAAAAAGTTCACATCTTAGTACCTCGAACATTTCAGCTCTTTTGAGCTTGTGGAGAACATTTATGCAAATTAAACCTGAGGCCCTCAATAATCATCATCCATATGGAACTGCAGAATCAGCTGATGATATGTATTTTGCATTCAGACTGATGCAACAAGGAGAGAAACTGTCAGACTTTCTCAGACGACTTGAACGCTCTCTGTCTAAAGGTATATAGAGAGATGGCCTACCTTCGAGCTGTAAGGATAGAGCCCCATGTGGAGCAGTTACTGAGAGGTGCAGTTTCCTCAGACCTGATGCTAATACAGCTATGTCTCAGAGAAAGAAAGGCTCAGCCCCTAACTTTTCTCCACCTGCTCAGTGAGATTCGAATTGAAAAGCAATATAAGGCTTCAAGAATGAAATTTAACACCTCAGTGTATCAAGTACAACAGACAGGTAAAACAGACAGAAATTCAAAGTCTTAAAGCTGAAATCAAAAAGCTCAAGTCTATAGTTGCCTTTGTAAGGGGCGATGGCAGCTGTAACTGCAGAGGAATATTCCAGTCCTGCACCTGCAATCACATCGCACCCATGTGAAAAACAGCAAGACTTTGAGCTTACAGCTTTAAAGAAACAAGTAAAAAGATTACAACAAAAATTGAATAAGACAGTGACGGTGTCTGATAATGCAGCCAACACTAACAAAGACTTTACAGTGGAAGTGTTAGAAAGCCCACACTGTTAATGTGTTGTTGACTTGTTTATTGAATTAAGTTTTATTCACTACTAGTTTGTTAGTAGTTAGTGTTAGTCACAAACTGTTCACCAAGATGTAGTGCAGTTTCATGGTGCTTCAGTCACCTTTTTCGTGTCTTCCCTGCCTAAACCTGAAGAGAAGTATCACATACGTCAGGCATTCAACACTGACAACCTGGGACTATCAGAACATTCCTATCCTGTGAGAGCTCTTCAACGGAGATATAAGCACCTCCACAACCTACCTTTGCCTCTTGTAGACAACGCTCAACCCATGCTGCTCATTGGATCAGACATGCCTCATCTTCTGACACCCATAGAGCCGGTGCAGCTGGGCCCACTAGGGGGACCTGTCGCAGTCCACACCAAGCTCAGTTGGTCACTTCAAGGTCCCATCAGTATTGACCAAGTTCCTGCTTCTGAGCAGCAGTGCCTGTTCACAGTCTCACCTACCTGCGAACTCTTCAAGAACAGTTGTTTGAGCTCCCTATCTCCAGAGTACGATAGGGACACAGGACTCCTCAGAGTTGGCGGGAGGTTAGTGGAGCAGCTAGAGTGGAGCAGCTAGAGCCAGACACCATCCACTGGTCTTGCTAGATCCAAAGCATCCTCTGACCAACCTTATCATCTAGGACTTTGATGCGACCCTCCTGCATCCTGGACCTGAAAGACTTCTGGCAGAGCTGCGTCGTCGGTTTTGGATCCTGCGGGGGAGGGAAGCAGTCAAGAGGTATCAGAGTCACTGCATGCAGTGCCAGGCATGGCATGCCAATCCTTCTGTCCCTAAGATGGCGGATTTGCCGCCTTGTCTTCTATGTCTCTATAAACCACCCTTTTATTCGACTGGAGTCGATTGTTTTGGCCCCTTCACAGTGAAGATTGGCCGTTGAACAGAGAAACGTTGGGGCATTATCTTCAAGTGCATGACAACCCATTGTGTACATCTAGACCTCCTTAAGAGCCTCGATGCTGACACCTTTCTGATGTCTCTAAGGCGTTTCATCGCCAGAAGAGGCAAACCTTTCAAGCTCCTGTCCAATAACGGAACAAATTTTGTCGGTGGGGCTCGAGAGCTATGTGAGGCCTTTGAGGCCATGGCTCCTCACTTGAAGGAGCAGTTGGCAGAACAGCAGATTGAGTTCTGTTTTAATCCCCCCAGTGCTCCTCACTTTGGTGGAGCGTGGGAGAAGTGAAGTCTGTGAAGACTGCTCTCAAGGTCGTACTTAAGGAGCAGTCCATGCCTGAGACAGTGCTTCGCACAGTTCTTGTGGAAGTGGAGGGCATCCTGAATGCTAAGTCGGCTACGTCTCATCAGACGTTGCTGATCCAGATCCTATCACACCTAGCATCCTACTGATGGGACGCTATGACACATCACTTCCTCAGGCCATGACCCTAGTAACACCCTTGGGAGTCACAGATGGCGGCACAGCCAAGTACTCGTCGACCACTTTTGGTCCGAATCAAGTGGTGCTCATTGTGGATGCTCAGCTCCCACGAGCTTTATGGCCGGTTGGGAAAGTGACAGCTACTTACCGTGGAGCTGATGGACGCATCTGGACTGCTGCCATTAAGGTCAAGGATCGGACATACATTCGACCAGCAGCTCGTCTTGTCCAGCTCCCTAAGCTTGAAGACGCAGATGAAGATCCACCTACCTGAGTGGTCTTTCTACCTTGGATTCGACTGTCTATGCAGACAGTTGGGGGCGGCTGTGTTAGAAAGCCCACACTGTTAATGTGTTGTTGACTTGTTTATTGAATTAAGTTTCATTCACTACTAGTTTGTTTCTCTGTAAGTTGTCATATGTCCCATCCTCTTGAGCGCACCATGGTTGTTCTGACGCTATTGAATGCACCACACCTGTGTGTGAAATGCGGTGCCCTGAAGTTTAGTTTCTTTCCTAATACAACGACGGATAGCTGGTATTTTCCTTTGCCTGTACCATCATTCACTTGTAGCCTGCTGATTTATTGCTGTGTGTAAATGCCAGAAGGTGAGTCTAGTGACATTACACTGTAGAAGTTGAATGCTAACATTGTGTTAATGTGTATTCGTTTAGCTGTGCATATAAGATAATGTTATCTTATGCTGGTGCATGGTCAAAGCTAAAAAGCTAATTCATGCTGTATGTATGTGAGGTGATTTGTTTAAGTTATATGATCCATATGTTATACTTGAGTAACGAATACAGTCCTTTGTTACGTTAGTTATCTTATTATGTTACGTATTATGTATGGTGTATGCTATACTGATTGTTATTTTGTATTGCTATTACAGACCACAGCCAAATAAATCAATCTTAGACAGGACATCTGTATTCCTGTTCTTTAATGGGAACACCACTCTCCTACTATGCCTTGCCACTCTAAACCAGCTAAATTCCCGGAGAAGCCCTCTCTCCTTTTTAGGAAGCTACCACTAAAGTTGTCAACTCCCCCACCAGACCTTCAAGACCCGCTGAGGAGCAGTTCTGCAACAGGTGTGGAGAGAATGGACATTTTGCAACAAAATGCCACAATGAAGAAAATCATAGCAAAGTAATTAAAAAACTGATTCAAGCTTCAAGACTTTTCAAAGACATCAAGACTTCCACAAGTACTACTGCACCCAAAGTGAATTGTGCTGTCAAGAAAAGCCTTATAACTTCACCAGCAGCTACTACTATCCCTGAGGGTTTGATTGGCCCACCCAGCATCGTAAAGTTAAAAGTGAATGGTCACTCTTGTGATACACTTTTTGACAGTGGCTCTCAAGTTACCATCATTTTTGAGTCTTATCATTTGAGTATCAAAAGTACTTACCTGATGTCCCCCTACAGCCTGTGTCTGGTCTCAACCTCTGGTGGGTTGGAGCAAGTCTAATGTTAGCTACCCTTACCGTGGCTACATTGAGGTGGATCTGGAGTACCCAGCTGAGGTTACTGGAACCTGTCAGATTATAACAGTTCTTGCCCTTATTTGCCCCAGTCCCCAAACACCTGAGCAGAACCCTGTCACTGTTGGTACAAACACTAGACATGTCAGAAGTCTGGTGAAACAATCAAGAGAGAGTGGCGTTGACATTAAACAAACCCTAGGCATACAAGCTGATGATGTGAATGCCTATGCACCCACTGACTTTGCATCACCCACCTGTGATCAAGAGGATGATGCCGGCTTGGTGACATGGCAAGGCCCAGGTCCTCTAACTTTACCTCCTGGGGAAGACCTGCAAATTGTCTGCAAGGTTGACCTCTTGCAGCCTGTTGGTCAAGAGATATTGATGTTTGACTCATCCCACTTGTCACCACTCCCAAGCAGCTTGCTATTACAGCCCATGGTAGTACCAGGGGATGCAGTCAATGCCAACAGTTTCCAAATTTTGGTACAGAACCAGTCCCCTAAAGAGTGAACAATCATGGGACACATGTATCTAACTGAAAGTGTTACTTCTTTAGCTCTTGACAAACCAACAGCAGAAGCTTTTGATGCTAACCTGATTAACTTTGGAGACTCACCTGTGCCATCAAAGTGGAAGGACAATTAAGCAGAAATTGTCTGAAAGATCCACTGTCTTCTCTTTGACAGATTGGGATGGATTAGCCAAAGATGTTTAGCACATATCCGTCTGTCTGACTCCTTTTCGACAGCGCTCACGCCGCTTGACACCTGCAGACATTGACAATGTAAGGAAACACCCAGTCTGAAAGGATTCCTCAGGAAATAACCGGAGCCCCTGTGACATTCCAGAGATTAACGGAGAAGACAATTGGTGACATGAATCTCATCCGAGTCATTGTCTACCCTGACGATCTTATTGTCTTTGTAAAGTCACTGGAAGAACATGAAGAGAGGCTTGTCAAAGTCCTTGACCGCCTTGGGGAGGCTGGGCTTAAAATCTCCCTCGACAAGTGTCAGTTCTGCCAGCCAAAGGTGAAATATCTGGGACACATTGTCTCTGCAGATGGTGTTGCAAAGCGGAGGCTGTCCCAACCTGGCCTCAGCCTATTGACCTCAAGACCCTTAAATCCTTCCTGGGCTTTTGTGGGTACTATCACAGGTTCATTGCTAACTATGCTGCCATAATTCGGCCACTGACACAGTTAACCAAAGGCTATGCTCCAACTCAAAAAATCCGGAAACATAAAAAAGACCCAACTAAAAGCTATCTGAAAGAATCAGAGCCCTTTGGAGATAGATGGGACCCGTCATGCATTCCATCAGGTCATCTACTGTCTGACTCATGCACCAGTGCTTGCATTCGCCAACCCTGACAAGCCCTACTTCTTACACAGGGATGCAAGCTTAAAGGGACTTGGAGCAGTCGTCTATCAGGAGTATCATGAAGGCTTAAGACCAGTTGCATTTGCTAGCAGGAAGCTGAGCCAGTCAGAGAAGTAATAACCCATACATCAGGTGGAGTTCTTGTCACTCAAGTGGGCTGTTGTAGTTCCATGATTATCTTTATTGAGCTCATTTCCAGTACGCACTGACAATAACCCCTTGACCTATGTGCTCTTAATAGCAAAGCTAAATGCTGTTGGGCACCGATGGCTTGCTGCCTTATCCACGTATGACTTTGATGTAAAGTACCGAGCAGGCAAGCACAACATCGATGCTAACCTTCTCTCAAGAAACTTCCCTGAGAATGAAGACACCGCAGGATGGAAGACTATACCCCAGAGTAGTGTAAAGTACATCAGTCAACATGTCTCCCTCACCAGACCTTCAGACAGTTCCATAAGGTATGTGGAGCAGTTGGGAGCTTCTTCTGAGGCTGTTCCTGACCTCTACACATTTCCAACTCAAATGGAGCTGAAGTCTTGGAGCACATGTCAAACCCAGAACTGGTATCTGCTGAAAAGAAAGATCAAGGCATTGGACTAGCTATGCAGGAAGTTCAACATCAAAAATCACCTGAATACATTGACAACAATTCAAAACTCTCTCAACTGAAATGAGAAAAAGACAAACTTATCATGGAGGAGGGTTTGCTTCATCGTGTCAGCAAGCGACCGTCAGTTGAAGCGTTCACACAGGTAGTTGTAGCACCCAATAATGTAATAATTTACTGAAAATGTAATAATGCCTGAAAATGTAATACAATTTGTACTTAACTCAATCGAAAATGTAATAAAACCCAATAATGCAATAACTTGACCAATAATGTAATAAAATATTCTGACTGATATTGTAATAACATTTTTACCAATAATGTAATACCTTATTACATTATTGGAGATTTATTACATTTTCAGGTGGGTCTTTTTTTAAAAAAAAATTATCTTGACAGATAATGTAATATAGAGGTCTATATTTTGTGTTTTGAGAATCTAAGACTGTTAAATACACTGACTTTGAAACGAGAACTATTGCTTCCCTAAACATTCTTCGCTCTCCACAGTTTTCCAACGAATCACTACCTCGTGAAAACAACCACAAACCAATAAAACAAATTTAAGTAACACTTCATTTGACGAGGGTATGCATAAGTATTCATAACACCAACACATTATTTAAAATTTGACATAAATATATCCTCTCATAAATGGTTATTATATCACTTTGAATGACGGGGTGGCATGGTTCAGTGGGTAGAGTGGCCGTCTTGTAACCGTTGCATCTCTGGCGGTGGGTACTGTCCGACCGGGGGGTTGGGTGGGGGGGTTCTTTTAGGGCTGCGCGGTATACACAGTATGGCGGTAGAAACGATATAAATTTGGCCATGGTAGAGATTTGTGCTCTGCTGTCATACTGTCGATGACGTCATCGCACCTGCGTCTGTGTGAAAATGGCCGCAAGCACAGTAACGGCGGAGAAGGAGGGGCTGGTAAAAAAAAAAAAACGGTGCTACATCCGCGATTTGGACGTGGTTCGGGTTTAAAAAGTCGGATGTTGAGCAGAAAAATGTCATCTGCAAGATGTGTGGAGTAACTGTGACCGCCAACAAAGCTAACACGAGCAATTTATTTTCCCATTTGAAATCAAAACGTGCTCGAGTATGCAGAGAGCCAGAGCCTGCACTCGGCTCAAACACCGGCTCAGTCTACGACAGGGGTCCCTAACTGGCGGACCACGGTCCGAGTCCGGACCCAGACGCCGTCCTATACGGACCCGGACCTATAACCAATAAATTATTAATAGATTTTATTTTTTTAAGGGACGCTTCTATTTTAACTGGCGCAACTTTTCTAGTCTTTCCGGCGCTGGTTTAGCTGATCAGGAAATGCACAGACCAATTGCAGAGAAGCTGTGTGTGGAGGAGACTGTTGTTAATGACGGAGTTTATTACAACAGAAACTAACGTGATGGTTAATGACATCGACACCAACCAGATGCACTTATAAAATTAAACAACTGTATAAGGAGACCTATTCATAAAACAGGAGAATCTGTGTTTCTCTGTGAGAAACTTTCAGACCTTCTCACAGCAGAGTGAACAGGTGAGGGAGGAGAGGAGGGCAGACTGATCACTAATCAATCACTAATACCGTCGTCCTCTCGGACTGATTAAAAAATAAAAATGACAAAATTGGTGACAAACCAAACCTGGGTGTCCACACAAATAAAGTCTTTGTGTGAAACACTGCAGAGTGAAACATCGTGCTGTTTACAGACAGTCTGCTGTTATTAGTTTGACAGAGACAGAGAGGGTTGTGTCTAGAAGGGAACCCTAGACCTGCAAAAGATCGTGCAAGTTTGATTATTTTAGTAGAAATAACGAACACAAATCTCGCGAGAGTTGTGCAAATAAAGAGTTACCTTCTAGACACGACCGAAAAAGGTGCGCAGCTCCAAAAATAGAAAATCATGTCGTGGTGTCGATGTTTTTAATGTGGCAGGCCCCATAAATAAAACACTATTCACTGACCCACAGAGAGTCACTGAAACACTGATCACTGACCTGCTGTGATGGAAAAAATACTCACATTCTTTACTTAGGTATTTTTTACAGATTTTTACAGGATTACAGAACCTTTTCACTGTTTTTGCCATTTGCCTTATAGAAAACCTCTCTTACTTGAAGTACTGTTTACAATATCCACTTTATTTTTGTAAGAATTTTTGTACTTCTGAGGCACTATCCTTACTTCTGTTGTTCTTCTGCACAGGAAATGCTCAAAAAATTACATTATATCTTTGCTTTTTTTTATTGTTGTTGTTTTTTTAAATCAATTTAGTTTTGCTAAGGGACTACAAAACCCATTCAGAAACACTTCCATTATAAGTTTTACACCGCAACATTTATACCGCGATATATACCGTTACCATGAAGAGATTCAATTTATACTGTGATATGAATTTTGGGTCATACCGCCCAGCCCTAGGTTCTTTGTTTATTTAATCACTAATTTGGCTCCGCTGAGACAAATAGGGAGACGAGGCTGTAGCGCCCCTTTTCCACCGAGCTCCAGTGCTTAAGTTGAACCGCCACGGGACGCCCATCTATTCCGAACCCCCCCCATTCCAACACCCCGCTGCTCCGACGCACCGCCACTCCGAAACTCAGATATTGATTTTTAAGTCCATCTTCCTACATCAAACATATACGCCTATTAGTGATCAGCGGGTCGGCTTTTTTTTTTTTTAACAGCCGCCATAGGATTTGCACTGTATTCACAGTAGGCCTACAGATGATGACACAATTTCATAAAAGATTAATTGGGTACCAAACAACCACGATGACTCTGTAAGGTTGATTTTTACATGGATTGTGGAAAAATAGTATGAAGATATCTCACTGCTCACTGTGTGTCTGTCAGGACGCGCACAGCTGATCACTGATCAGACGTGAGCTTTGAGGAGCACAGGCCTACGTCAGTCTAACTGCCCATTTCTCTGACCAGAGGGTTATGATTATGGTTAGAGTTAGGGTTAGGCAGAGGGTTAGGAAGTCGGAGAATTGAGAGGTCGGACTAATTGACGGAAAAATTATAGAAATGCATGGTCAGAGAAATGGGAAGTCGGACTGACGTTATGCGCCCGTACGCTTTTACGCACCGCGCCTCAACATCTGCTGTTGTCTGTAAATATGGAAACACATTGAAACAGCAGACACTGCTGAACACGCGTGGTTTTATTTTATATTTGTCTGTTCTGTCCAACACACAACAGTAACTCCTCTATTTTCATCAGCTGCTGCAGACACAGCTGGAGCGCGTGCGCGCCTGGCACCGCTGTTTGGTTAATAATTATCTTCATAATTATTAAAATAGTTGTTATTCTTGTTGTGGGTAGCATTTTACATACTTATAGCCTAATCATAATCCTATGCAGATCCAACCTCTCTGTATTTCACTGTTGAATAGCTACACCGCTGTAAAACACACCAAACTTTTCAAAAAAAAAAGCTGCATCTCACCAGTTCAAAAACTATATTATAAATATGTCACTGTTCCAAAAGCATCAGATTCCCACAGTCAGGGAGCTGTCCAGGTGCTGAACCAACATGAACCTTTTTCCTCCTCCCGCTCCGCTCCCCAGGCTTGAGTCCGCTTTACCTGGTGCAGCTCTCTGCTGTGTTTTGAGTCTCCATGGCAACGGGGGAGTAGTGATTTATTGCCAATTATTTTTATTGTTGTGTTTTGGACAGAAAAATGTCAAATAAAACCAGACAGGCTGCTCTTTTGATGTGTTTCAGTATTTACAGACAGCAGCAGATGTTGAGGGTGCACAGCTGTTCAGCTGTTTCCTCTCCAGTTGTGTCCGTCTGTCCATTCAGGGTGGGGAGATTTCGACATGGAGGGATTTCCCCAATTGAGTAGCCGACCGGTGTCTTTAGAAAAATGGGAAATCCCGTTGGAAGTCTATTTTTGGAATGGTGGGGTTTCAGATAAGCAGGGCAAACTTTCCAAAATAAAGCTACCAGAAGTTTAAATTAGACAAAACAAATTATATATTTTTTTTCATTTTCTCTCTGCAGCTTGTAGCACCCTTGGTAGGCCTACCAGTCTTGGTGTTTGGGAACTGCTGGCTTAATGCCCCATTTACACGTACACGGTTATTTTTAGAAACGGACATTTCACCCTCTCCGTTTTCAAAAATAATTCCGTGCACACGTATCCGTTTTCAGAAAACTTTGCGTTTACACGAACCCGTGTATGTCTGCTGCCAGGACATTTCAAAACTGTAGGTGGCAGTGTAACGAGAAGCTGAAGCCCACGTTAGCCAATCAGAATCCCGAAAATAGCAACAACAGCAACGAGTCACTTCCTCTTTCTTGTTTACAGAAAAATGGCGCCGGGATCATCATTCGTGTGGAGGGAGGAGAAGTTGTTGCAAAATTGCTGTCCTCCGAACACTCATCCGTCTTTGCTCCTCCATGTAATAAATCAGCTGTAGTTGTAAATGTAAGCATGAGAAGAGGGCTTGCACCAACATAAATACGGCTGCTACTGTCGTTGTTTCTTAAGTAGCAATGATGTGTGGAAGATGAAGAAACCTCCGCGGACACTGACTTGGTTGCATAATAATCAATTTATTACAACAAAGTTCAGCATCCACCAGGCCCCATGGTCTGCCTGGGAGAGGATTCAGGACCAATGCGAATCTCTCTATCTTACAGCTCATGCAAGTCTCTTATATAGGTACAGGCATCGATAAATTTGTCAGTAAACAACTTTTCACCTGTTGTGATCAATCACAAGACCCCACAAATATGTCCTTATTTGGAAGGAGCCTCATTCCATGTTACTTTTAACCTGGGGCTGGTATTTTGTACGCGTGGCTTCAAGGTCTAACCGTCCCTAGACCTTTGACCTCATTGCCTAACCAAAATAGGAACCTAAAGAAACAAAGCATAATACACCACATATTCCCCCCTTCGAGACTCCACAGAGTCTCGGAAAAGAGAAAGGTACCATATTCACATAACATTCCTTTAACAATATTAGAAATTGGTGGAGTGTGAGAGCGAAAAACCTGCCTGGCAGCTTTCTTTACAATTTGCCCATCAAACAATCTAGACAGGAAAATTCTCTCACGGTCCCTCTGCCTCAGGCGACCACATATAGTACTCCAGGCCAAGTTATTTGACTTTCCTAAAATTGTGTAAGATCAACATATGAGCAAATACATATGGAAACCTCAGAAACAAATCAAAACAACGTCCAAAGTCAGGCTGGTCGACCCATCGTACCTTCCAGTGGACCTTTCCCTGCCTACCATCAACTTCCCTGCGCATCGAGAAATTAAAAAAACACTTGAGGTCCCAGTGCATTTACATCATAACAGAGAACATTATTGCCAAAACATTTCCTTTTTATCAGTATCACCAATTTCAACAAAACACAATTGGGTATTGTAACTCTTGACTTCTGATGTGGTAGATCAACGTCAGGATGTCGTATTCTGTCTCTGTTCGGGGCCTTCCATCCTTTTTACTGTCCATTTTGAGTATCTGAGTCCATTTAGAAAGTAGGGATTCCTGAATAACCCTTAACCCCCATGTTGATCTCCTAGATACTGTCCTGGGAAGAAAGAACACATCAGCCAGTATTTTGCAAAATGTTAGTGCAGAAACACACAAATGTAAATGTTAATTTCACCAAGTTTTCCATTTCCCCCCTTTAACCATATCAACTCCCATTTAGAGTCTCAACTGCACACGTGTAGATGACTCCACTATTACTAAGACAGTGTATCAAAATCTTATCCAAGATAAACCAAAAGAAATCACTTATGTTGAGAGATATCAGTAAAATATTATAAGATAACAGAATAATATTGAAAATAAACGTCCAGACTTCATGTAAGCAAATGTTCAAAATGGATATTTCTCAACCACTTCAACTTCACTCTTCGTGACGTTTAGGCTTAACTCTTTTCCAGACTGGTCTTGGGCTCCTTTGTCTACCTGTGATTTCAGATTGTTCTTGCGTATCATCACAGCGGCCTCTGTGATCTCCAATTCACAGTCAACTGCAGTGGATCCTGCTGTTACTGAAACATGTTGAAAGTCCATGCTATTACATTGCTCTCCCTGTCCATCATCTGACTTGTTTCCTGCGGCATTGTCAAAAACATGCGTAACCTCATCATTTTGACTCTAAGGGAATGACCTTTCCTCCCTCCGTACTTTTACACAGTGTGATAAATTATATAAAGTTGGAGACCCTTTAATCTGGACCGCGGTTCCAATACTGCGAACAACTTCAAATGGTCCTTCACGGCGTTCGTTATACCACTTTCTTCTAAATACCTTTACAAACACCTTGTCTCCTGGTTGCACTGTGTTTCTCTTTTGCTCACCAAGGTTCTCCTGCACCTCTTCCTGTCTCTGCTTGTCGGAAACATATGTGGATATCTTTTTATGAAGAGTTGCCATATATGTTACATATGCTCGCATTTCATCTTCCAAAAGGGCCAAACTTGGTCGCTTTCCACTTGTTTGCAAACAAGGAGTTGGCATCCTCAGGCCACCGTCAAAATCTGTCCACAACAACTAACATATATCTTTTCCCTTCTACTGGTTTGATCAACAAAATCAACTACCAATTCTCGCATAGGACCTCTTGGAGTCGGAAGGTAACCAGAGGGAACCCATTATACCTCTCCAAACATTATTTTTCAGACAAATGGTAGCCTAACTTAGTAGCTTGCAATTTCTTTGGTGCCCAGACATGACAGGACACTGCTCAAGGAGGCTTTCATGGTTAGTTAGCTGAACATCTTTGCTCATGGTTGTGTTTGGCTTGGGGATTTCCCTCTTCTTTTTTTTTTTTTTTCGGTGAAACAGCACACACTAGACGCTAAATATCAGTTGTTACATGGGGACGTGACTGAACAGATACGACACAGACTTGCCGTTATGAGTTCTATGGATGGCTTCTGCAAGGATCATGGAGATGTTGATCACTTAGATTTTGAACAATGCTTATACTAATGAACCAAAAAGACCTTTCCCAATCCATCTGCTCCTATAACTGCTTTTGCAGCCTCGTCAGCAGCTTTATCTCCCTGTGAGACCTTGGCAGATGACCTTCGTGTTCTTACTGATGCAGAGGTTTGTCTTGTTCCTGTATAGCAGTGTCTGACTCCACTCTGCTGCCAAAGCAGCCTGGCAAACAACCTACTGTGAGACATCCTTGGTCCTTTACCAATGACACCAGAGGCTGAGACCACAGACACTCTGGAACCTGTTTCAACATTTCCTCTCTCGTTGGGTCTGAGTCCAACTTCGCACTGAAAATTGACTCGAGTGTCATCTGCACCGTTTGTGATCGTCTCTGTCCTTGAGCTGAAATCATGATCTTTATGAACTGCTGATCCTCAGAGTCACTACCTCCATTCTCACTCTCAGTTGTGCTGTCCTTTCCTGGATCCATTTTCCTCAGTGTCTTGGTTCCTCTTTTTTCTCTGCTTTAGCCAGCATCCGTCTCACTGCAGAGTCATACCCTCCAAAAACCTCATCCGAATCACTTCAACTATGATCTTTTACTGTCTTCTTTTTAGACCTTTGTCCACAATGACCTTTCAGAAGTACCTTCTTCTTTTTAGTTTTGGAGATGGGGTACATTTCTGTGGTTGTTTTAGCCTTTCCCATCTCTATGATTCACTCATTCTCATCTATAATATGATAATTACCCTCCTGACTGATCACTGGCAGCTGGGAATAAACATCAGTATACTGTACCTCCTTAAAATACCAAACTCTATTTCTCTTTTCGCTTTACGTTTTTGTCCCTTTTTCCCTTTCTTTTTGGCCCACATTGTATGTGGCCACAAGTACCTGCATTGTTTTCTGGGTTAAGGGTCCCTTCCACTGGCCAAGGCTGATCAATGTCAGGCCATCGGTTACTCCATTTTTCCAAAATTTTCTGCAATACCTTTAACAAAAGGATTATTCTTCTGTACTACCTCAACAGGAGAAATCGCCTTCTTAATTTTAGTATCCATTCTTGACATTACAACAATTCCCTTATACTGTTGTATTTTAGATCAAAACAAACTAATTAAGAATTATCTAAAAGGGCACTGTACTATCTCAACCATTCAAAAGCTGAATAAATCCGCCAACCTCAGAAGAAACCAGAGATTTATCGATACAGGCAAGGACACCGCACTAAGCCCTAATATAATATTGCTTTAACACTCCTTGTCAAATTTCAAATAATTTACAATCCTGTATAGAAATAAAGACTCAATAAGTCAACTCCACTAATTGGATAAATGCTTCAGTTGGTCAGTCCGCTGCCAAAATTCTCTGCTATATAACTGCAACATATAATATTTTATGTATAAATGAACAGACGGGTGTACTCTATTTACCCCAGACTCGTATCACAATAGATCAAAAGAAACACTAGGAGCCTATATGAAAAGCAAGCTAAACATGTATCACTAATATCAGTATTTATATACCAAATCTATAACTATGTGTGTGCGCATATATGTAAATGCAGGAATTTGTGTAAAGAGTTTGCAGATAAAATTACACTGGCCTTGGTCAAACTGGATGTCGACTCTAGACACTCTGTCATCAGCAGACCCCAGCCTGTGTAAAGCAAGGTCAGAGGTCATTTTGTCTGCTATTTGGGGGATCCAATTTCAGACAATTACAATTACACACATTATCTACCATTACAAGAGCCAACTTAATTTGCCACAACGAGTTTTGTATTTATTTATTTATTTATTTTTCCCCAAGGTCTTTCCTAAACTACAATTTCTAACTGACACAAATTTATTATAATCAATCATTTTACTCTCCTGCTACGTCCTAATTTTAAGTTCAAATTTTGGCTTTTAGGTTTAGTTAAAACTAACTCAAATATCTTTAGATATTATTATTCAACTGTTTCTTAAACAGAAGTACGATCATCTATTTTCTCTGTCTCTGTATCTCACATGAAGAGAGGGGAGGGGGACACCCTCGCCGCTCCTCTCATCTGGGAAAACAAACTCCTTGGTCTTCTGCGAGGGACTCTACCCCCCTGCTTCACCTCTAAAATTAGCAGGAGCTTCCAGTATGCACTGACCATCAGAGTGAACATCTAACTCAGCTATCATACATGACTCAGGGCTAAACCAACCTCACATGGAAATAAGAATCCAATTCCAATACTAATAAACTCCATCAAAAGATTTTCTTTCTCTCTTTATACTTTCCCTTCTTGAGTTTTTTGTTCGTGCTTGTGTAAACACAAAGTCCTCACTGATCTTCTCCACTAAGCCGAGGCTCATATGATTTATCAAATATGTAGAAAGTCCCTTTTGAGGCTTATATATTTTATCAAATCTACTAATGTCCCCTTAAAAAGGGCTCATATATTTTATCCATTAACTTATAAAGTCCTCCTATCAAGACAAGGGCTCAAGTAATTTTTAACACTGAAGGGACAAACGTCTCTCCTTATAAGTTACTAGATCTCCTCTATTCAACCTCCATATATATCTATATATATCTATTTAATATAAACTCTACTTTCTATATATCAATTACACATAGTCACGGATATCCCACAACCTTCTACACACAACCAAACCTCATACACACACCCCCGGGTACAGACACAAACACAGACCAACCATCTATCAGACAGAGACCCCACTGACAACATTTCCAAAGACACGAACAACACTGAATCTTAGACTTTTAAAGTCAAAACTTATTCCTAACTCAGTTCTCTCACTTGTTTATTTTATCTTATTTTTCCAAAAAACTTCTCACTTAGAGCAAGCTTTTCAAAAACAATTCATCAGTTAACAAGTTTCCTCATAATGCGTGCACGCTTTTTACTCTTAGGCTCATTCAGCCCCTTTTTCATCTTGTCTTACTCAAACTTCAACTTCTAATTTCTCTTTTATTACTTCTATTTTTCACTCATCTTTACTTTTATTCCTATATCTCTTTTCTCTTTACTCTTTTACCTCTTTTATCTTATCTTGACTTCATCTTTCCAATTTTAGCCTGGCACCAGGTCTTCTGTTTTAACTATTTGTTAAACCTTTACTCCAATTCGACTATTCCTCAAAGTCAACTATCACGCAGTCACTAATTTACACGTCTTACCGTTAAGAGTCGTGGGCCCTGACTTCATTAATCTTGCATGGTTATTTAGCTCACAAACGTAATAATTACACTTATTCTACACTTTAGCTTTAATTTGAATCTACTTCTTCTCTTATTTATTCTTCTTCTCTATTACTTGATTCTATTTCTATTCTCTTTTTCCTTATTTCTCTTTATTTCTCTTTATTTCTCTTTACTATAGTTCTTTTATCTCTTATTTCTTCTATTTATACCTATATCCCCCTTTTTTGCAACACTTATGATGCAAAAGCAAAATTTAGACACGAAAGCCACTTCAACATCAACACATCATAGTACTCCTGCACAAAGGCTCTTTACAGTGTGACCCAGCAGCAAAAAATCCCCCAGCCTCAACGAACAAACCAACGTGTTAATTTGTGAGGAAATACTCACCCTATCAGTCGACTTGATATGGGAGCAAGTGCATTGAAGCTGTTGGCAATGCTGCAGGACACAACAGATCCTGTTCGTGACGCCAAATCTGTCGTTGTTTCTTAAGTAGCAATGATGTGTGGAAGATGAAGAAACCTTCGCGGACACTGACTTGGTTGCATAATAATCAATTTATTACAACAAAGTTCAGCATCCACCAGGCCCCATGGTCTGCCTGGGAGAGGATTCGGGACCAATGCGAATCTCTCTATCTTACAGCTCATGCAAGTCTCTTATATAGGTACAGGCATCGATAAATTTGTCAGTAAACAACTTTTCACCTGTTGTGATCAATCACAAGACCCCACAAATATGTCCTTATTTGGAAGGAGCCTCATTCCATGTTACTTTTAACCTGGGGCCGGTATTTTGTACGTGTGGCTTCAAGGTCTAACCGTCCCTAGACCTTTGACCTCGTTGCCTAACCAAAATAGGAACCTAAAGAAACAAGGAATAATACACCACACTACTCTGAGGGGATCCATGGTTACCATAGCAACATGTAAACATAGGTCGCACTTTTGACGCGAGTGCAAGTTCTGTCGCATACTGTGACGTCTACTGCCTGCGTTTTCTCCATTTTGCTCCATTTACACGCAAACGGGCATCCGGCGTTTTCCAAGATCTCCACCCTGGCTGGAGTTTTTAAAAAGCATCGTTTTCAGAGGCGAATTCTCCGTTTGTGTGTAAACGAAGGATGGAAACGCAGGAATATTTCTCCGTTTCTAAAAATAACCGTGTACGTGTAAACGGGACATAAGATGTCTATCAGAAAATAGTTTGATAGAATATGATGATAAAGTGGTAGACTAAATGCTAGATTTTTGTTATTGACCACATGTTACATGCTAATTAGACATTAAGTGCAGCAATAGTCTTATCATTGATTAATAATTATTATGTGTTATGTCAGTGTAACCCTGTTAAGAATCCTTTCTTATTAAATAAATAGTGAATAATTTATGGTTTAAGAAAGTTCATATTTGGTTAAAATTGTTACTAAAATTGTTTTAAAAAGATGAAAGGAAAAGTTCATAAAGGTTAAAGTGGTTTGATAAAAGAGTAAGGTGTAATAAATAAGATTAAAGCTGCACAAATGTACATTGTTTAATTCAGATTTTAAAACATGAGACATTTTTAAAACAAGTTTGCATTGAGACACAAGAGATTAAACATATTGACATAAAACATTCATTTCACAGAATTATTGCAATGAGGCTTGGGGTTTTTTTGCTCCTGGCCTTCTTGCCCATGTGCATGGGCCATGGTCAACAACCAATGGATGAGGAGAGCTATGACGTCATTCTAAAACTGCTGAAAGGAGAGTTCAATGTTCCAGTTGCAAGTCGAACAAGAGTACAACGGAATGCGATCATCAGGTTTTGGAGGAACAGAGACAAGTTTTCCTTGGATGAAGATGGCCTCACTGTCCTTTTCAATGGGAAGGTTGTTGTTCAGAAAGGCTCTATCCCAACACTTGTGATGAAAGGCTTAGAGGAAACAAAAGGCTCTGGGGCAAGAAAACTCAAGGTACGGCTTAGAGAGCACTACACGGGCATTAGTGAGGACAGGATTTGAGGTGTTCTAGATGCATCCAAATGCTACCAACACCTTCAGGTCAGATTTTTGAACAAACCTATCCTGAAGCCAATAAAGGCCAAAGAGGTACAGACCAGACACCAGATTGATCTTGTGGATATGAAAAAATGGAAAGTATGGTATGGCAAAGCCACATACAGATACATTCTAACGGTGCAAGATGTCTTCAGTAGATATGTCTGGCTTAAGCCACTGAAGGGGAAAAGTAGCAGTGAAATAGCAAACCACTTGAATTCGATCTACAGTGAACATGGGCCTCCGAAAACAATACAACATGACCAAGGTAAAGAGTTCCATTGTGCTGTGAGGAAACTCATGCAATCCCTTAAAGTGAAGATCATTCAAAGCTCCCCTTACCACCCACAGAGTCAAGGAAAGGAAGAGCGCATGCATCGATCATTGCGTAAAAAGATATTGTACGACCTGCTAAACCTAGAGCGTGAAGGAGTGAATTGGGTAAGCCATTTACCAGTCTATGCCAGAGTACTGAATGAAGACCCAAAGAAGACACTGCACTGGGCTTCACCTTTTCAGGTCTACTATGGCAGAAAAAGCAATAATGTCATGCAACCTCTGGACTGTGATCTTTCGGAGGTGGAAAGAGAAACCCATCCAGGTGATTTCAGAAGCACTTTACCTACCAGGAGACAGCGGAAATTATTTGACCAGAGATGATCAATGATTAGGCAAAGAGCACGTCAAGCAAACAAAAAATGCATGGAGAGACTATTCCTCAAAAGCTCGGGATCCACACCAGTGTCAATATACCGTGTCAATGAAGAGATCTTGGTAAAAATTAAGGACACTAAACATCATGTCACCAAGAAGCATGCTGTTGTGCCTGGCACCATTGTGAAAAGAAATTTGAAGTTGTCCAAGTACAAGGTTCAATATCAAACACCAGATGGCTTCCAAGAGAGATGGTTTTCAGTGGCTGACATTACCAGAATCAAACGTAGTGGGGAAAAACGTAGACAGAAATATTTTCAGTTTAACAGCCATGAGAAGAAGACAAGAAAAAACTTTCTCATTTCCAATACCCACCAAGACCACGCTGAATCCTTTATTTCTTCTGGAATGACAGTCCAGCTTGATCCTCTCCCAGACGGAAACCTGGGAATCTTCCTTTCACCAGCAACTTTAAGGCAGGAGATTATGTCAGATTTGGCTGCAAGTCCTTTTGCCGTTGATGGTACACCATTGTCTTCCTTTGTAGATGGTAATTGGGATGACTACGTAACTACGCTGGGACTTTTGGAGATCACATCACTCTCCAACGAGCTGCTCAAATGTTCCACACTCAGTTTCTAGTTGTTTCAACTCTTGGCATAGATGCGACCTCAATTGTTGCATCCACTGAAGGATACAATGAGGAAATGCCCACATTGGTTCTTGGTCACATTGCAGAAGGGCATGGGGATCACTATGTCAGCCTTAGTGGTCCTATCAACTCCTACATAGAGAGTGTTCAGGAAGAGGAAATGCTAAGGATCCCAGCAAGACACACCGCACCAACGCGGGCATGTGAAGTGGAAGTTAATGGCGGTTCTACTCTTGACATTCCTTTAGTTAGTTCCCCTAAATCTCCTGTCAGTGTGCCAACTTCTAACATTGTATCCCCTGTCCTGCCCCCGGAAATTCTGGAATTAATCATTAAGTTCACTCTTGAGATGGATATGAGCATGTTAGGAACACTCAATAGGGTTTCTCATCTGTTCAGAGATCTGTGCAAATCTTTCCTACCTGAGATCTATGTGTGAGATGCATTGGCTGCCAGTCTGAAATTGGACCAGCAAAATGAACCAACTATCAGTGTGATGAAACTGTAAAAATCATCTGGTCGCTTCAGCGGCTTGTCACTTCGACTGAAAGAGCTCTTCTCCACATGCGCAGATTGGATGAAAGCATGGCTTGTGCTTAAAAATCTGAGTTTTGGTAGATATCAAGTGAAAGATATATACTGGAAATAGATGGAACACAAAGTGATCAAAAGGAACAACCGAGAAGAATAACTCTAAAGTCAAACAACATTAAGGGACACAAAACATAGGGACAAAAAATGCACAAAGGGACAGAAAATGGCTGAAGAGGGACACAAACCTAGCAAAAAGGGACACAAATTTACTTCAAGAACAAATTATCAGCATATAGGGACAAAAACAAGAATGAGAGGGACAAAAAAAATAAAGATGACACAAACAGGACCATGAAACAACCATGAAGGCAACATTATTAAAACTATATGACCAGAAGGACACAAAAGCAGCAAAAACGGACATAAAATGACCAGAGAGGGACACAAAATAAACACAGAAGGACACTAAATGTTCACAAAAGGACTATCAATATGGGTCTTGCTCCAGTCTATCATTTGTCCTGTGGCTTGTTGTGTCAGATACTCTCTGTGGTCAGGACAATGGCAACCCACTGAAGCCGTTAAGATGTTGGAATGTTTGACTGTTGTGATGTTTCGTCCGTCTCTTTCACTGTCTCTTGTCAGTTTTTTTTTTTTTTGTGAAGCTGCACTTTCATCTTTTCTTGGGTCCTTTGATGGAAACACCCTGTTAAATGACTGTTTCAGGATTGGTTATATGTTATATGTTATAGGCTATTATATTCACTGTTGTTTACATCATTAACGTGTTTGTTAATAAATGGAGATTGCCTGAAAAAAGATATCTTGGTTCGATTTTTTGAATTTTATACTATGGGTCTGTGAGCAGGGCACTTAAGAAATCTGTTCACCTTAGTATGTTACTAGACTATTTATAGAATTGTTTGTCCTGTGCAATCACCTGTTGACTTTACACTTAATATAGCAGTGCCCGCTCAGTTTTCAAGATTATTTAATCTTTATTTAAAGCCTACAGGTAAATCTTATAATATACTTTATGACTGACCACTTTGTCACTTGACATCTTACTGATTAAAAGTGAGACCATTCATGAGACCATTAATGAGTGAGGCCTATATTTATGTCAGGTGTCACGTAATGTGTATGTGGGTGTTAAGAATGCTTATGTTATATCTTCACAAATGAAGTGTCACTGACTTGTTTTCATGAGGTAATGATATGTTGGAAAACTGTGAAGTGAAGAGGTACATTTAGGGAAGTTACCTGGGGTCTCCAGTGCTGCTCAAAAACTATACCAGAATTCTGGTCACCAAAGGAGGTAAGTCCATCACACACTCAGCAGGACCAGGATGTCCCTGAGTATCTGCATGTGCATATAGCTGTATGGTATAGGTCTGCAATTCAGTCATTCTGTTGTTTCAAATCCAGTGTAGGCTATATAACAGTCTTGGATTCTCAAAACACAAAATGTAGAACTCTATATTACATTATCTGTCAAGTTTTACATTATCATTTTTTTTTAAAAATGACCCACCTGAAAATGTAATAAATCTCCAATAATGTAATAAGGTATTACATTACCGGTAACAATGTTATTACAATATCAGTCAGAATATTTTATTACATTATTGGTCAAGTTATTGCATTATTGGGTTTTATTGCATTTTCGATTGAGTTAAGTGCAAATGTTATTACATTTTCAGGCATTATTACATTTTCAGTAAATTATTACATTATTGGGTGCTACAGTCCTTCCCAAAGAGTTTTGTGAAGCTGCGCTTAAATCCTTGCATGATGACTTGGGACACCTTGGTATCGAAAGAGCTACTGACTACAGAAAACTACTGATCTGCTGAGAAGTAGTTTCTTCTGGCCCAAAGTGGCTAGGGATGCTGAGCAGCATGACAAGAATTGCGGATTGTGCGTAGTGCGCAAGACACCAGGTTAAAGAGCAGCTCCACTGCATCAGATCATGAGCAGCGGACCAATAGATCTCGTATTTGACTTGCATCTGTTTCTATTATTCTGTAAAGCCCTCTGAGGCAAACCATGTTTTGTGATAATGGGCTATATAAATAAAACTGACTTGACTTGTATGTATAGATTACCTGTCCATGGAACCACACTAAAAGAGCATCAGTGATGTCTTAGTTGTGACCGATCACTTCACTCGCTATGAACAGGCTTACCCTACAAAGAATCAGAAGGCTCAGACTGTGGCAAAAGTCCTGGTTGACAAGTTATTTTTGCACTATGGATTGCCCGCCGGAATCCATTCTGATCAGGGGAGGGATTTTGAGAGCAAGTTTATCCGAGATCTTTTGAAGATGAGTCCTGAGTCATGAAAAGAAATGTCAGTGGAGTCAACATTTAGGATATCTTGTTCATGCATACAACAGCACTAAGTGTGATTCCACAAGGTACTACCCTTACTTCCTCATGTTTGGAAGGGAAGCCAACTCCCTTTTGATGTGTGCTTTGGAACATCACCAGATGAGAAGACAAAAAACCATTCAAAGTATGTGCAGAAGGTGAAAGAGTACCTTCAGAAGGCTTATCATCTGGCCTCTGAAGCAGCTAACAAGTCTCATCAAAAGAGCTAAAGAGCTTATGATAGGAGAATAGGTTTCCAGTCCCTTGAAATTGGTGACAGAGTGTTGCTCAAGAATTTGGGACTGAAAGGCAAACACATGTTGCAAACCAAATGGAGTCCTGTTCCCTGCTTTGTAGTTGGAAGAATGTCTGATCTACCTTTGGTCAAGGTCATTCAGGAAGATGGAAGAGGACGCACAAAAACAATTCACAGAGATCATATTTTGCCTATTAGAGAACTTGTGTGACTACCAAAAACTGAGATGGAGTGTGAACCACCCATAAGAGCAAAGACAAGAGCTTGTACATCCAAGAAGAAAGATAAGCCAAAGCCTCAGATTCATGAGATATTTTTGTTAATGAGAAATAGGTTAATAAATAAATGAATGTTTAAATGTTTATTTTTAAAAAAGAGTGATTAAAATACAGATTTTTGTATGTGTTAAAAATGTGTGTTGTAAAATGTAAAGTTCATAAGAATGTTTAAAAATGTTTAAATGTATTTTATTTCATTTATTTTGTTTAAAAACTGTAAAATCTTTGAGAGCTATCTTTCTGGAGGAATGTACCTGGTCATAGATGCAGTTGACTTTGTGTTAATTGGTTCATGTGTTGTGCATGCAGTGAGGGCATGTGCGCATGTGCGTAGTGACAGACGAGAGGAGGAGAAATAAAACGGAGCATGCAGGGGTTTTCTGTCTGAGCAGTTTTGCGAAATTGCTCACTGTAGTTTGTGTATTATCTCGGTCAATGGATTTTTTTTGCAAGGTAATCTGCAAGAGGACATAATCAGAGCTTTAACTCAATGTTTTGACGTGTTTTGGACTTTATTAGCTGCTCGTTGGACAAGAGAGCAGAGAGTAAACAGAGACGGACAGTAACACAGCTCATCCTCGTGGCTTTGTCTGGATTGTTTAAGACTTTGTTGGATCGTTTTCAGCCTGAAAACAAGACACATCCACCAGATAGTGCTCTGAGCCACCCTGGATGCTCACAGATCCTCTGCTAACGCTGGATACCTGCTGGACATCAGGACTCCACCTGTATTCTGCTTCCTTGCTCCTAAACCGAGGTTGATTGATGGACTACACATCTCTTAAAAGGAACTGCCCAGACCTTTGTCTCGCTTGCTCATTTGGAGTGCAGAACGACTGAGTTTTGATTTCAGCGTACTCAAGTGAAACGGGCCTGCAACGGAGTATTTTGTTTTAAAATAATTTATTCTGCCAGCTTAGTATAGAGTGTTATGTTTTCCTAAAGTGTGTGTTTGATTATAACTCAAACTGAAGTTGTCAAAATGTTAAATTATAAGTTAGTGCAACTTCGAGTTGAGTTAACAGAAGTTAAATTTCAAAGTTGTCAAATTGTAAAATTATAATTTAGAGCAACTTAGATTTGCATTAACAAAGGTTAAAATTCAAAGGTGTTAAAATGTAAAATTATAAGTGTGCAACTCAGTTGAGTTGACTGAAGTTAGGATTCAGAGTTGTCACAACATAAAATTATAAATTAGTGCAACTCAGACTTGAGTTAACAAAACTTAGAATAGTAAGTTGAATAAACTCAAATGCAAAACTTAAAAGATTAAGTTTAATTCCCTTACTCAAAATTCTTAGAATTTAAGTTGGCTCAACTTTTTTTTTTCTTTTACAGTGTAATTAAATGTGATGTGCTCCCAGATGACAAGTCTGAAAGCCCCACACCAGAGATCGCCGAATACTATGCGCATCTGGAGCAGGTAGTGGAAAAAATCCCAGCTCTAAATCCTGATGCAGCCATTCTAATTCTGCTTGGCAGAGACATGCCAAAAGCACACAAATTTCGAGAACAATACAATGGGCCCCAAGATGCAACCTATGCCCAACATCTTGACCTTGGATGTGTGATCATTGGAGAAGTGTGTCTTGGGAGAGCACATAAGCCAGACAACGTCAGTGTTTTTACCGAACAAACATGCTAGGTAATGGCCGCACGTCTCTCTTTGATCCCTGCGCTAATAGTCTCCACATCAAAGACAAAGTTGATGCCCCAGTGTGTCACCATCATATTTCAAGAGCTATTGAGATGAATGACATATATTTGAGGAAACAGACAGCCTTGGCAAAGGAGTTTTCCAGTGCCAACGCCTCATAATGACAAGCTTGCCTTATCTGTGCATGATAAAATCCTTCTGGAAATATAGACAGGGAGGTCTTCATGGATGACTCAAACAGCTGGGTGCACCGCTACCTTTCAGGGAACTAAGGTGCAAGCTCCCCAACAACAGGCCACAAGTGGTCAAGCACTTCACAACCTTATGCTGCATGTTGGAAAAAAGGCCAGAGATGAAATTACATATGGTGACATTCATGCAGAAGATCTTCAAGTCAGGTCATACTGACACCTGCAGTAACAAATCTCCTTTTCTTCTTTTAAACAAATCTCCACCTGTTATAGAGGACTATATCACTATCACAGCACTGTCATTTACTCAAGCAATGTAACAAAGCACAATAATTTGAACACAACAAAATAAACAGATGAACCGAACAACTAAAAACATGTAAGTAAATTGAGTGCTAGGTTAAATTAAGCTGCTTGAAAGAATAACCTGATAAACTAATATAGGCTCATGTAAGTCGGCACTTGTTGCCATAGTAACAGTAAACATTTAAGTAGTGGCATTTATTTATCTATCTTAACTATATTCTAAGGTTGTATATCTGCTGTTTTGCATAATGTTACATATGTATGGCCATTCACTCCTCTTCATACATTTATGATTGGATTAAATTTATACCTCCACATCATCCACACATGTCCCTCTGGTTCCCTAGTGGGGGAGCAGCAAAGCTTGGGTCAAAGGCTTGCTCATAAGGGCAAGAGGAGAGCCATGGCCCACTGAGCATGTTGGAAAAGCAGAGGGAGGGCTGAAGATTAGTGAGGTGACTGTCCTCCAATGTTAGTGTTCATCAGACAACAGCATGCTGGGCTATTAGAAGAGTGTCCTTAGCTCTAGAAAGCCCACTGGACAGGAAATAAAGCTTCTTGACAGAAGGGCAAAGATATTACTTTTCAGAAAATAACAATGTTTCATTCACCATTCTGCAGAAAATAATTGATTGTTAAAAGTGTATTGTCTGCATCTCCTCTCTCTCAGTTTCATGTATGAAGTTCTACAAATGTTTGTCTGTGATTTCATGAAAAAACGTCAGATTATTGGACCAATTTTAATGAGGAGCCAATTAATAGCCTTATATAAATATATATAAACGCCTCTATGTGCACACAAATACGCCCCGCCCCATATGTGCACACGCATACACACACAATAAAGATATCAATACTAATGTTGGTATTACTTCATGGCTGTAGATGAAAACACAGTAACCCCAGGATTCCACCAGCAGCATGTCCAGAGCGTTATGGCTGCAGCGCTGTTTTCACTGAGCCAATGCTGAGCCACTGCTGACGGACTGTGGAATTTAGGGGTAAAACTGTAATGTATGTAAGAAGGCTATACGGCAGTGTGGCAACACTACACATTTAGTTTTTCTCAAACCCATGAATGATTCAATTGTGTTTTAGAAAATGATTTAATGTAATGGCCAAAGACCATTTCAAACGTTGCTCTTGTAAGGGCAAAAGACACATCACACTTCTCCCCCACTCCACCTCTCTCCCACTCTATTTCACTTTCTTCTCCTCTGTCATATATATATATATATATATATATATATATATATATATATATATATATAAATATTATTATTAGAGCCCGAGCACCGTACGGTGCAAGGACCCTAATATAATTGGTCCACTTTTATTAGGGCCCAAGCACTGAACGGTGCGATGACCCTATAGTAATCCAAAGGATTATTATTAGGGCCCAAGCACAGAGGGTGCAGGACCCTGTTGTCATCCAAAGGATTATTAGGGCTCAAGCCCGAAGGGTGCGAGGACCCTATTGAAATGCAAAGGATTATTAGGGCCCGTACACCAAAGGGTGCGAGGACCCTCTTGAAACTGAAGGAATTATTAGGGCTCGAGCATTGAATGGTTTGAGGACCCTCTTGAAACTGAACGGATTATTATTAAAGCCCGAGCACCAAACGGTGCGAGGACCCTATTGTAACTGTAGGGATTATTAGGGCCTGAGCATTGAACGGTACAAGGACCCTCTTGAAAATCAAGTAATTATTATTATCATTATTATTATTATTATTATTATTATTATTAGGGCCCAAGCACCGAATGGTGCGAGCACCCTCTTGAAACTGAAAGAATTCTTATTATGGCCCAAGCACGGAACGGTGTGAGGACCCTCTTGAAACTGAAGAAATTCTTCTTCTTCTTCTTCTTCTTCTTCTTCTTATTATTATTATTATTATTATTATTATTCTTAGGGCCCGAGCACCGAACGGTGCGAGGAGCCTATTGAAACTGGAGGGATTATTATTAGGTCCCGAACACCGAATGGTGCGAGGACCCTATGGAAACTGAAGGAATTATTATTATTATTATTATTATTAGGGCCCAAGCACCAAACGGTGCGAGCACCCTCTTGAAACTGAAGGAATTCTGATTATTATTAGGGCCCGAGCACTGAACGGTGTGAGGACCCTCTTGAAACTGAAGGAATTAGCACCGAAGGGTGTGTGGACCCTGTTGTAACTGTAGGGATTATTAGGGCCCAAGCACCGAACAGTTTGAGGACCCTCTTGAAACTGAAGGAATTATTATAAGGGCCTGAGCACCGAAGGGTGCAAGGACCCTATTGAAACTGAAGGGATTATTATTATTATTGTTTTTATTATTATTATTATTATTAGGACCCAGGCACCGAACGGTGCGAGGACCCTCTTGAAACTGAAGGAATTCTTATTATTATTAGGGCCCAAGCACTGAACGGTGCGAGGACCCTCTTGAAACTGAAGGAATTCTTCTTCTTCTTTTTCTTCTTCTTCTTATTATTATTAGGGCCCAAGCACCAAACGGTGTGAGAACCCTCTTGAAAATGAAGGAATTAGTATTAGGGCCTGAGCACCGAAGGGTGCAAGGACCCTGTTGAAACTGAAGGGATTATTATTATTATTGTTTTTATTATTATTATTATTATTATTAGGACCCAGGCACCGAACGGTGCGAGGACCCTCTTGAAACTGTAGGAATTCTTATTATCATTAGGGCCCGAGCACCAAACGGTGCGTGGACCCTCTTGAAACTGAAGGAATTCTTCTTCTTCTTCTTTTTCTTCTTCTTTTTCTTCTTCTTCTTTTTATTATTAGGGCCCAAGCACCGAACGGTGCGAGGACCCTCTTGAAACTGAAGGAATTAGTATAAGGGCCCGAGAACCGAAGGGTGCGAGGAGCCTATTGAAACTGAAGGGATTATTATTAGGTCCCGAGCACCAAATGGTGCAAGGACCCTATGGAAACTGAAGGAATTATTATTATTGTTATTAGGGCCCTATTGTAATTTGTCTGTTTTTTAGGGCCCGAGCACTGAACGGTGCAAGGACCCTATTGTAATTGGGCTGTTTTTTTTAGGGCCTGAGCACCGAATGGTGTGAGGACCCTCTTGAAACTGAAGGAATTCTTATTATTATTAGGGCCCAAGCACCGAACGTAGCAAGGACCCTCTTGAAACTGAAGAAATTCTTCTTATTATTATCATTAGTAGGGCCCAAGCACCGAACGGTGTGAGGACCGTCTTGAAAATGAAGGAATTTATTATTATTATTATTATTATTATTATTATTATTATCAGTATTGTTATTAGGACCCACGGTGCGAGGACCCTCTTGAAATGGAAGGAATTCTTCTTCTTATTATTATTGTTATTAGGGCCCAAGCACCAAACGGTGCGAGGACCCTCTTGAAACTGAAGGAATTAGTTTAAGGGCCCGAGAACCGAAGGGTGCGAGGAGCCTATTGAAACTGAAGGGATTATTACTAGGTCCTGAGCACCGAATGGTGCGAGGACCCTATGGAAACTGAAGGAATTATTATTATTATTATTATTATTATTATTATTATTATCATCGTCAATATTATTATTATTATTATTATTATTATTATCATCATCATCATCATCATCATTATTATCATTATTATTATTATTATTATTATTATTGTTATTGTTAGGGCCCGAGGACCCTCTTGAAACTGAAGGAATTATTATTATTATTATTATTAGGGCCATATTGTAATTTAGGGCATATTTAGGGCCTGAGCACCAAGGGTGTTAGGACTCTATTGTAATTGCTCCCGTTTTTCTTATTATTATTTCGCAGAATGAATTGCTTTTTTGAGGGCTTTATCATGCTCAAAATCTCATGAAACTTTGCACACTTATGGGGACTGGTGAAAAATTTTGTATTTTATAGGTGTCATGTATAGATGTCAAAAAATGAGCTCAGTAGCGCCCCCTAAATCTCAGCCCTGGCAAACCATTTCATGTAGAGGTACGAAAATTTAGAGGTACATAGAACATGTCAGGATGGACAAAAAATCCTCATGGAGCCATACTCTAAATCCAACAGGAAGTTAACAATTTTGAATTGAAATGTCATTTTTTGCGATTTCATGGTGATGCAATTTGAAACAATAGTCCTACAGATTTCAATGGATTGACTTAAAAATTAAGCAATCCCACCTTCAGATGTGAGCAACCTTAGTTTGCGAGCAGTTTTGGTTTTTGGTCAACGGTGTGGAAGTAACGGGGCCAAGAAGTAGCATGTTTCGCCACCAAACAAGAAGTACTTTTTAACTCAGTTGTACATGGTCAAATCTGCCCCAACTTCACATGCTTGATAAGACTCCCACCCTGCACACATCTATATGACAATTTTCATCTATACTGAGAGCGCCACCTATTGACACAAGAAAGACGAAGTTTTAGACTAAGAGGTCCAGCTCCTAGCAGGTTGACTTGATTGATCTTAAACTTGTGTCAAAAAATCATTAAGATGTTGGTGATGATGGAAAATGAATATTGTTCATTTTTGTTGATCGGTGTTCCCGTGACACCACGGCAAATTTCGATGTTGCGACATGACATCAAAAACTGTCATAACTTCACCCCAGATGGTCAGATTTTAACAAAATGTCACACATTTGATGACAGTCCAGGCCTGAAGACATCTGCAGCACAATTTTGAATCACAGTCATAGCGCCACCTAGTGATAACAGGAGGTCAAGTCAAGTCAAGTCAATTTTATTTATAGAGCCCATTATCACAAAACATGGTTTGCCTCAGAGGACTTTACAATGTATGACATCCCTCTGCCCTTAGACCCTTAGACTGTAAAGGGGGAAAAAAGGAAGAAACCTCAGGAAGAGCGGTAGAGGATGATGAGGGATCCCTCTTCCAGGATGGACAGACGTGCAATAGATAGAAGAATAAATAGAATAGATAGAATAGTCGTAAATAACAAATGAAATACAATTATGGCAAAAAGGAAAGAGAACCTCTCTGAGGTTCCTTACAGTTGTGCTAGAGGCCAAGGTAATGCCATCTAGAGAAATTACATTGTTGGAAAAGGAGCTTCTGAGGTGTTTGGGGCCAAGAACAATAACAATAACAATAATAGTTTTGCCTGAATTCAACATCAGGAAATTACGGCTCATCCAAGCTTTTACATCCTTAAGACACGTTTAAAGTCTAGATAGCTGATCAGTTTCATCTGGTATCATAGATAGATATAATTGCGTATAATCAGCATAACAATGGAAATTTGTAGAGTGTTTTCTAATTATTTTGCCTAGAGAAGCATATATAAAGTAAAAAGGATTGGTCCAAGCACAGAACCCTGTGGCACTCCGAAGCAGACCTTTGTATGTGCAGAGGGTTGATCGTTGATGTGAACAAATTGGGAACGATCTGACAAGTATGACTTAAACCAGGCTAGTGCCATTCCTTTAAGGCCAATTAAGTTTTCCAGTCTGTGCACTAAGATTTGATGGTCAATGGTGTCAAATGCAGCACTGAGATCTAATAGGATTAAAACAGAGACCAGACCTGTGTCAGAAGCGATAAATTCATTCATTCAAGTCATTATTAATTTTTGCAAGTGCTGTCTCTGTACTGTGATGAACTCTGAAGCCTGACTGAAAGTCCTTGAATAAACTATTATTTTGGAGAATGTCACAGGGTTCATGAACAACCACTCTCTCAAGGATTTTAGAAATAAAGGAGAGATTAGATATCGGTCTATAGTTAGCTAAAATCTCAGGATTGAGGTTTAATGACAGCTACTTTAAAGGACTGTGGTACATAACCTGTTAATAAAGACGCATTGATTATATCTAAATAAGAGTTGTCTAATAAGAGCAAAACTTCCTTAAGTAGCTTAGTTGGGATGGGGTCAAGCAGGTATGTTGATGGCTTAGATGCAGAAATCAAAGTGTAGAGTCGATGACGGTCAATGGGGGAGAAACGGTCCAAATAAATTTCAGGCCTTGCTGCCATATCCAGGCTATCTGTGTCCGGGGTCAGGTCAGGTGAGGGCAAGAGGTGATGTATTTTATCTCGAATAGTTGTAATTTTATCATTAAAAAAAGTCTGGACACCAGTATTTCCTAAAGTTGGTGATGTTAAATTGCTTGCCGTTTTTTATTTCACATTCTGCTGCGCTCTTCGCCACAAAACAGGAAGTTGTGTTTAAGGGGCTAAAGATGCTTAAAAACTCACAAAACGTGACATACACATCAATAGTCCTATGATGTGTTATTTGATATGGTTCTTTTTGCTGTGATGTGACAAAATGTGCTCTGAAGCGCCACCTACTAATTTTCAGATAAGCAGCCCCGTGAACCGTTTAATCTAGAGCTACAAAATTTAAGAAACTTAAGCCCAAGACCTACAAAAAAGCCTCTTGGAGTCATGACCTAAACACAACAGAAAGTCCACAAATTTTAATTTTAATTACATTTTTTGGCCAATTTTTGCAATTTCTGCTAGAGCCTGACTGACTTTTCAGTACACCCATATTATCACCTGATACAAGACTCACAGAAAAAATGGAGCAAATCAGTCTCGGCTCATATTTTTTCCAAATGCACGGATAGGAAAACTCTGTTCACAGACCATATAATGCAGGAAATGATGCTGGGGGTTTTTAGAAATAGTTGCTTTCTATAGCTGTCCACTAGATAGAGCTCTTACTCCATTGTTCACCCATTGTTTGACCCTACCACACACACACACATACACACACAGAAAGAGAGAGAGAGAGAGAAAGTCAAAGTGCTCTCTTACTTCATTGTTAAACTCCTCTAAACACTCAAGGACATTGTGACAGAGAGCGTTGCAGAACAATGGACGGTGGTGTTATCAGATGATCTACGGTTCCAGGGTACAACAGGAGAGGACTACCAACCAGCTGACTTCATTATATTTAACAATTTTCCAGACCCTCTTAGCAGCATTATATTTAAGCAGCAACGAAAGACACATTTAGGGACTTAGATTATCAGGAAATAGGAGAAATACACTGTAATTTTTTCCCATTTTTGTTGCTGTGAGTTAGCCCAAGACAGCATTGTAAGTGGCATATCACAATGTCCACAACTGCAACACACACAGACACATACACCTGCTAAAGTGACTTAGGTCATCTCCAGCCTTAGCACTACATGGAGGAAGTACTAATTCACTGCTGCTGCTCACCCTTTCTCAGAGACACACGGCCGCATCAGTCAGCATCCAGCGAGTAGCCCAGTGTGCAGAGGTGTGAGGGTCCGTTCATCGCTGCTTGCAGCTTGAATTTTTATTAGGGCCAGAGTACCGAAGGGTGCGAGAACCCTATTGAAATGCGAAGCATTATTATTATTATTATTATTATTATTATCATTATTATTATTATTATTATTATTACAGCAAATAAATTGCTTTTTTTGAGGGCTTTCACATATTCAAAAAGTCATGAAAATTTGCATAGTTATCAGGACTGGTGAAAAATTAGCTATTTTATGTGTTGCCTGTATGGGCTTAAAAAAATCACTAAGAGCGCCACCTAACAGATTTCAATGAAGGAGCCCATCCGGCCCGTTTCATGTAGACATACAAAAATTGGTGTAATCGGTGTATAGAGCATCACAAGACAAACAAAAAAGTCAGTAAGAGCCATACTCTAAACCCAACAGGAAGTCCGCCATTTTAAGTTGAAAAATGATTTGTCAGGAATTTTCTGATGTTTTTCTGATCCAACTAGTCCTACAGTTTTTGCCAGATTAACTTCAAAATTTATTAATCCTATCATCAGGTGGGGGCAAGTTTAGTTTCCGACCCGTGTGAGATTTCGTTTAACGGTGTGGAAGTCATGGGGCCACGAAGTTTCATGTCTCGCCACCAAACAGGAAGTAGTTTTTATCTCAGTTGTACATGATCCAATCTGCATCAAACTTCACATGTTTGATGAGAGTCCCGCCCTGAATACATCTATATGACACTTTTATGCGCTTGTGAGAGTGCCACCTATTGGCGCAGGAAAGACAAAGATTTACACTAAGAGGTCCAGCTCCTAGCAGGTTGACTTGATTGATGTCAAAAAATCATTAAGATGTTGGTGATGATGCAAATGAATATTGAGCAGTTTTGTTGAATGGCGTTTCTGTGACACCACGGCGAATTTTGATGTTGCAACGTGACAACAAAAACTGTCATAGCTTGACCCCAGATCTGTCAGATCTGTACAAAATTTCACACATTTAATGAGAGTACATGCCTGAAGACACCTGCAGTGCAATTTGGAATTACAATCACAGCGCCACCTAGTGGTCAAAGGAAGTTACTTGTTTTTACACTTTGATGTTTCCCTGAGAGCAGGTTAACCCCAGCAACCTCATATTCAGTCACAATACTGCAAAGACTTTCATGACACAGTGAAACAATACTTGTGATTTCATCCCACGCTGATGCCATGGTAACGCACTATTCGTCATAATTTAGAAAGCACTTTCTGAGGGGCAAGGTATGCATGAAAATGTACCCAATTTTTTTAGATCCATCAGAAATCCTAAAATGTGATATCTGATATGACTTTTTTGAAGTGATGTACCAAAATGGTTCTTGAGTGCCCCCTAGAAAATGTAAACGAAGCCACCCCTGTGGACCGTTAAACCTAGAGCAATGAAACTTGGGAAATATGTGTAAAAGACCAAGACCTACAAAAATGCTTCTTGGAGCCATGCCCAAAACCCAACAGGAAGTCTGCCATTTTAATTTACATTTTCATATTTTTTGTAATTTTAGCCTATGTTCAAAAACAATTTAGTCCTACAGATTTCTTTTAATCGACTTCACATCCGGACCATAGTATTTCCCCAAAGTTGGTGATGTTATATTGCAACCAGTTTTTGATTTCATCAAATCCTGTTGCCGTTCTCCCCCGTTCTTCGCCATAAAACAGGAAGTTGTGTTTGAGGTGCTAAGGATGGTTAAAAACTCACCAAAATGTGGCATACACATCGAAGGTCCTAAATTGCGATATTTGATATGATCATTTTTGCTTTGATGTGTCAAAATGTGCTCTTTAGCGCCACCTACAAATTTTAAAAAGGCAGCCCACGTGGACTGTTTAACCTACAGCTATGAATCTTTGAGGGCATTTGTAACACTCCAAAACCTACCAAAAAGCCTCTTGGGGTCATGCCCTAAACCCAACAGAAAGCCCACAATTTGTTTATTTTATTTAAATTTTCAGGCAAATTTATGGCAAGGTTGTCCAGCAGGGGAGGCCTTAGTCCATTGTTTACATTCTCTCTGTAAGCACATGAGTGGCAGAGAGCAGGAGAACATACCGGATGCTGATGTTGTCTGTCAAGGGTTGTTTTCGTGGTAAGACACATTGAAATCCATACTGTTATATGATTAAACAATGGCTCCATCATTTTGTACACAGGCAAGACGATCTATGGTGCCAGTGTGATGTGAGGAGAGGACTACTGCTACTACTCACTACTCACCCTGGCGCTCAGCTGTTTGACCTGATGCCCTCAGGCAGGCGCTACAGGTGCATCAAGGCAAGGACAAACAGACTGAGAAACAGTTTCTTTCCGAGAGCCATCACCACCGTGAACTCTCACAAATAACCACCCCGGACACCACAACAGACAATAGACATTATACATCACATCCCTACCTCAATCCACCCGGTGCACACCCTAATTATCTTCCATGTGCAATATATTTCCTGTGCAATATATTTCTATCTGTGCAATATACTTCACATACTGTGCAATATGTCATGCAATACACCGAGTCGCTCTACTCATATTTATTATTTAACTTATACCTCCACACCCATGTACATAGCTGTATATAAGTCTATTTTTATTTTTTTTATTTCTATCTCGTACTTAATTCTGTAAAAAGCTTTTGTACTTTGCACTGAAGGAATGGAGAAGCTCTCCAATCTCGTTATACACTGTATAATGACAATAAAGAGCATTCTGATTCTGATTCTGATTCTGATACTGATGTGCTGACGTCATCTCTATTTAGTGATTATTTGGACCCTCTTGGCACACACATTTAGCAACGTATTTATATCAGCAGGGAATAAGGAGGAAATATACTATTGTTTATTCCCGTGCCTGCTGCGCTCACTAAACGCGGTGCAGCTCTGTATGAAGCAGATCATAACAGAGCCATTGTGCTTACTAAGGGACTGTTCTGTATTTTAGACTTAGACTTAGACTTAGACTTAGACGACTTTATTGATCCCGGGGGGAAATTTAGTTGTCACAGCAGCTTGGCACGTAAGACATACAGAGACATACATAGGAAAATAAGAAGAATAATAGAAGATAAAAATAGACATAAATATATAAAAATAGAATAAATAGAATGCTGAGGTAGTGCAAAAGAATACTGAGGTAGTGCAAATGCAGTGGTAAGGTGCAATCTGATGATGGTAAGGATACACATGAGCATGGTAATGATGACAGCAGAATAAGGGGAATATGTAGAGGTGTACATATAATACTAATAATGGTAATAACATCAGTTTGAAGGCATCGCACACATAATAGTAGTAATAGTATTAATAATAGTAGTAATAATAATAGTAATAATAGTAGTAATAATATCCATATTAATATTAATAATAGTATCAGCATCATGACATTAGCACTTGACATTTTTATGTCTGATGACCTATGTTATGTATAATATAATATAATAATAATGATAGAATAATAATGATAATAATAATAATAATAATAATTATATATATATATACATATATATACATATAAAGATGTATAATATAATATTTATAATACAATGCAGGCGACGATCCGATGTTATATATTTGTACATATATATACATGATATGCATACACACATACTGCAGTATGTACTGTTGGATGTGGAGTGACGGAGTTTAGTCCAGTTCAGTGACAGTCACCACAGGTCTGACAGAGGTGGATGTGTTGAACAGTCTGATGGCAGCAGGCAGGAATGATTTCCTGTATCGCTCCCTCAGACAGCGGGGTTGGAGGAGTCTGTTGCTGAAGCTACTCTTCAGCTTGTCCAGTGTCTTATGGAGGGGATGGGTGACATTGTCCATTATTGCCAGCAGTTTTGCCAGCATTCTGTCCTCAGCCACCTCCTCCAGGGAGACAAGCTTAGAGCCAACAACAGACTCTGCCTTCCTGATCAGTTTGTTCAGTCTGTTTGCATCCTTTGCCTTGATGCCTGCCCCCCAGCACACCACAGCAAAGAAGATGGTGCTCGCAACAACAGACTGATAAAACATCAGGAGCATCCTGTTGCAGACATTGAAGGACCTGAGTCTCCTCAGGAAGTAAAGCCGACTCAGGCCCTTCTTGTAGGCTACCACAGTGTTGGTGGACCACTCCAGTTTGTTGTCCAGAAGGACGCCCAGGTACTTGTATGATGTGACAATTTCCACATCAGTCCCACTGATGCAGACAGGAGAGGGTGGGGGCCTGTTCCTCCTTTTATGGTGCAACTGACATTTTGGGTAATGTTCCAGTCTGCAGTTAAACTATAAAACAAACAGAATACTCCTCCACCTTTCTCTGTCCCTACTGAGAGGGTTAGTAACAGATACAATAATACCAATTTTATTTGTCATGATAAATGTGAGTTATCACCGTGTGTTGAAATCATGGTGAAAACTAACCACAGGGTCTAAAAAAACACCCACCGCGCACCAAATGTGATCAAATCTAAGGAGGTTATTCATTACACTGGCAAGTAAATATTTGTGCCTAAATAGTCACATATTAAACTCTGTTCAGAGTCTCCAGTGCGTTTTTAGGAGCGCGTGGCTTTCTTGATCTGCGCCGGTGTCCTGATGTCTCTGTGTCACCTGCGCTTGTGCGGCGAAAGCCATCTCGAGCGCTACTCACTCTGCGGCTCTGTTTCCAGCACGAAACATCAGCTGATCTCTAAATTATCACCATCAGCTGTCTGTGGGGAGCTAACGCTGCGTGCATATTGATAAAAGAGATATTAAGACAGAGGCCCTGTAGTTTCAGCCAACACTGCAAACTTCCGTTCCTACCTTCCACAATAAAAGCCCTGGGTGGATACATAGCATCACACCTTGCCAGAGGGAACTCATTTTCACACAGAGGCTATGGTGATGAGATGTTTATAATATTTAATACTTTTACTTCATATTTTGCTCCGCCCTCTTCTTTAAGTTTGCATACTATACTCAATTACACTATACTATATATACTTACATTTATTGAAATGAATGTATATGTGAGGAAAAAAAAGGCTATTTATTATTTTGTCTGGTAATAAATATGCCTGGCTAGTAGATTTTTTCTTCCAGCCAAACTGGATGGTTAATCAAAAAGTTAATTGTGGACTCTGACTGCAAATTTTAATATTCCCTTATAACACAGGAAGCTGCTTTCGGTTAACTCTGCATGGTCCAATCCATCTCAAACTTCACATCTTCCATCTCTGAGTGTCACAGCCTGAAGACATTTACATGTCAATACTTGGCTATAGTTCCACCTTTACACAACAGGAAACAGGCAGCTCCAGCCTTGGCGCTACAGTGAGGAAACACTAATTAACTGCTGCGTGCAGTGTTGCCCTTTCATCAGTTGGCATCCAGAGAGTAGCCCTGATGTGCACGGAGGTGCGAGGGCCCGTTCATCGCTGCTTGCAGGTTTAATTATAAGCATAAAAAAAGCTTTTTTTAAGGCTTCAACATATTCAAAAAGTTCTGAAAATTTGCATAGTTATCAGGACTGGTGAAAAATTGTATATTTTATGGGTTACCTGTATGGGCTTAAAAAAATCACTAAGAGCACCACCTAACAGATTTCAATGAAGGAGCCCCTCCGGCCCGTTTCATGTAGACATACAAAAATTGGCCAGTATATAGAGCATCACAAGACAAACAAAAAAGTCAGTTGAAGCACACTCTAAACCCAACAGGAAGACTGGCATTTTAAGTTGAAAAATGATTTGTCAGGAATTTTCTGATATTTATCGGATCCAACAAGTCCTACAGTTTTTGCTGGATTGACTTCAAAATTTATAAATCCTATGATTGTTGCAGAATAGTGGACAGTGGTCAGTCAGAATGTTTTTATGGTAACCAACATTGAAATACATACTGTTATGCAAAAAAACAATGGCCTATTCTTTCTGTAAACAAACAAGATGATCTAAGGTCCCAGAGTACAGGGGGAGAGGACCAACCAGCTAACTTTATTGTATTTAGCAATTTTCCAGGCCCTCTTAGCAGCATTATATTTAAGCAGCAACGAAAGAAACATTTAGGGACTTACTTGCATTATCAGGAAATAGGAGAAATATACTGTAATTTTTTCCCATGTTTGTTGCTGTGAGTTAGCCCATAACAGCACTGTAAGAGGTAGATGCACACACACGCAACACACACATACACACACATACACACACACACACACACCTGCTAAAGTGACTTAGGTAATCTCTAGCCTTAGCACTACATGGAGGAAGTACTAATTCACTGCTGCACACAGTGTTGCCCTTTCTCAGAGAGACACGGCCGCATCAGTCAGCTTCCAGTGAGTAGCCCCGACGAGAGTCAGAGAGAGACAGAGTCAGAGTGCGCTACCACTCCATTGCGACAGAGTGTATTGCAGAATAATGGATGGTGGTGCAGTCAGTCAGAGTGTTTTTACAGCAAGCAACATTGAAATACATACTGTTATGTTTAAACAATGGCCTCATATTTCTGCAATTATATTATATTATAATTATATTATATTTATCATATTCACTCATATTTCCTCAGGTTCCAGGGTACAGGAGGAGAGCACTACCAACCAACTGACTTTATTGTATTTAGCAATTTTTCAGACCCTCTTAGCGACGTTATATTAAAGCAGCAACAAGAGACATATTTAGGGACCTATTTAGATTTTCAGAAAAAAAGGAAAAATATACTGTCATTTTTTTCCCATGTTTGTTGCTGTGAGTAAGCCCACAACAGCGCAGTAAGTGCCAAATCACAACGCACACACACAAAACACACACACACCTGCTAAAGTGAGTTAGCTCATCTCCAGCCTTAGCACTAGATGGAGGAAACACTAATTCACTGCTGTGCGCAGTGTTGCTGTTTCTCAGAGAGACACGGACCAGCATCATTCGGCGTCCAGCAAGTAGCCCAAAGGTGCGCGGAAGTGCGAGGGCCCGTTCATCGCTGCTTGCAGCTTTAATTATTATTATTACAGCAAATGAATTGCTTTTTCAAGGGCTTTATCATACTCGAAAACTCATGAAAATTTGCAAAGTTATCAGGACTGGTGAAATATTTTATATTTTACTGGTTTCCTGGTTGGGTGTGAAAAAATGACTCAGTAGCGCCACCTACAAAATTTCAACAGAGCAGCCCCTAGACTGTTTTCCACCTAGGGAATGAAAATTGGTAGAATTATGCAGCATCACAAGACAAACAAAAAAGTCAGTTGGAGCCATTCTCTAAACCCAACAGGAAGTCGGCCATTTTAAATTAAAAAACGGCAATTTTCTGATGTTTTCCAGATCCAATTAGTCCAACAGTTTTTGCCAGACTGACTTCAAAATATAAAAAATCCTATCTTCAGGTGGGGGCAAGTTTAGTTTGCGACCCATTTTTGATTTCGTTAAATGGTGTGGAAGCTATGGGGCCAAGAAGTTTCATGTCTCGCCACCAAACAGGAAGTAGTTTTTATCTCAGTTGTACATGATCCAATCTGCATCAAACGTTACATTTATATGACAACTGTATGCGATTGTGAGAGCGCCACCAATTGGCACAGGAAAGACAAAGTTTTACACTAAAAGGTCCTGCTCCTAGCAGGTTGACTTGATTGATGTCAAAATAGTGTCAAGAAATCATTAACATGTTCGTGATGATGGAAATGATGGATGATGGAAACGGTTTTGTTGAATGGCGTTTCCGTAACGCCATGGCGAATTTTGATGTTGCAACATCAGATCTTCACAAAATTTCACACATTTGATGAGAGTCCACGCCTGAAGACACCTGCAGTGCAATTTTGAATCACAGTCATAGCGCCACCTAGTGGTAACAGGGTTAGTTAACAGGTGACAAGTTTTTTACACGTTAATGTTTCCCCGAGAGAAGGTTAACCCCAGCGACCTTATATTATGTCATAATACTGCAAATACTTTCATGATACATGAAACGCTGTTGCCACGGTAACAAACTACTCGCCATAAAACAGGAAGGGCTTTTTCAGGGCCAAGACATGCACGAAAACTGGCCAAACGTGGCACAGACATCAAAAGTCCTGAACTGTGATATTTGATATGATTTTTTTGTATTGATGTGCAAAAATGGCTGTTGAGCGCCCCCTAGAAAATGTCAACAATGCAGCCCCCACGGACTGTTTAACCTAGAGCTACAAAACTTGAGAAACATATTTAGAATACCAAGACCTACAAAAAAGCCCCTTGGAAACATGCCCTAAACCCAGGAATCAGGAAGTGCACCATTTTAATTTGAATTTTCATATTTTTTGTAATTTTAGCCTCTGTTTCATTAAACACTTGTCCTACTGATTTCATCAGATCGATTTCACAACTGGAAGCCAGTATTTCTTTAAGTCGGTGATGATAAATTGCGAGCCATTTTACAATTCATCAAACACCGTAAAAGATGCTTAAAAACCTTGAAACATGGCATACACATCAATAGTCCTAGGATGTGTTATTTTATATGATTTTTTTTGGTTTGTGATGTGCCAAAATGTGCTCTGTAGCGCCACCTACTAATTTTCAAAGAAGCAGCCCCTGTGAAGCGTTAAACCTAGATAGAGACATATGTAAAAGCCCAAGACCTACAAAAAAGTCTCTTGGAGCCATGCCCAAGTTTTTGCCATTTCTGCTAGAGTCTGACTGATTTTCAATAAACCTATATTATCAGTTGATAGGAGACTTTTACAGACATAAGAGCAAATCAGCCTCTGCACATATTTTTTCCCAAATGCACTGGTGGGAAAACCATATAATGCAGAAAATGATGCTCGTATGGTTTTCAAATGGTTGCATTCTATAGTTTGTCCAGCAGAGTGCGGTCTTACTCCATTGTTTACACTACTCTCAGCACTGTTAAAGCAGCATATTAGACCACATATGGCTCTACCACAATCACACAGGCTGGATCCCTTTTCAAATGTATCACAGCTGCAGCTTTAGCTGACCCTCACACACACACACACACACACACACACACATAGAGAGAGAGATAGAGTCACCCTCCTAAAGAAACTTCACAAGTATCCAGACTCCGCCACTACATGGAGGAAACATAAATTCACTGCTACGTGCAGTGTTGCCCTTTCTCAAGAAGAAGCGGCAGCATCAGTTGGCATCCAGCAAGTAGCTGGACGTGCACGGAGGTGCGATGGCCCGTTCATCGCTGCTTGCAGCTTTAATGTTATCTATTGTATTTTAAATTTTTTTAATGACGTCTATTGCATGTCTCTCCATCCTGGTAGAGGGATTCCTTCTTAGTGCTCTTTCTGAGGTTTCTACCATTTATTATTATTATTTTTTTCTGTTGTCGGTGGGTTAGGTTTAGGCTATTCCTTTGGTTGCTGTGAGGCTCTAAGGACAAAGGAATGTTGTGCTGTGAAGCCCTCTGAGGCAAAATTGTGATTTGTGATAATGGGCGTCTAAATAAAATTAAATTGAACTGAATTGAATGTTTGAACTGCAACATTCAGAACATGTTAAAGAGACCTAGGATTGCATACATTTTTTTTTTCTTTTTTATGACGTTAAAGTAGTCTAAACAGGAATAAGAGTGGTGGACTGATGAGAAGAAGGTGTATTCTTTGAGTGTGGGCTGACAAGAGCGCCAAGCATCGCAGAGACCATAATCACTCATGTATTGTTTTATTATATCACTTGATTGCCAGTTACGATAACTACCTGCTCTGTTAAGTCTGTCAAATTCTGGATTGAGTACCAAGTAGAAGTCCCCTCCCACTATAAGTGTTGTGTCTGAGTGTGCCGAAAGTGCAGTGAAAAAACTGTAGAAGAAGGAGGGGTCATCAACATTTGGACCATATATATTGGCAATGCATAACTCTGTATTATGTGTCGATATATTGATTATTATAATTCTTCCTTCTGGGTCTGTGATAGTGTTATTGCAAGTGAAATTTATTTTTTTACTAATTAAAATAGCTACGCCTCTTTGTTTGGTATTATAGCTAGCTAAGTATGTGTGAGGAAACTGTGATGAACTAAGTTTATGATGTCCTACTTTGGATGTGTGAGTCTCCTGCAATAACAATGTCTGCTTGAAGGTTATTAAGGTGTTCAAAAATTTTGAGTCTTTTTTCATGTGATCCAATTCCACGCACATTCCAAGTGACAAACCGTAACGTGTTCATATCTAAACTAACTTATGGAGTATAAATTGTAATTTAAATAAGTGGAGGTGTGCATGTGTGTATGTGTGTGTGTGTGTGTTAGATGTGTGCAGCTGCCTTTCTGAAGAGCCTGCATAAACAAGTTGTTGTATATGTGTTTTCTTGTGTGCGTGCGTGTGTATGTCTGTGACAAGTGTATCCTTGTAAAATATGTGGTAGGACTGAACATCATTGAAACACAATAGATTTAAGCATAAGTGGTGACCCATTACAACAACTACAACAGGAAACAAAACAAACAGAACAGGTAACACAAATGCACAGATTAACAGTCTGGGAGGAAAACAGTACATTATGAGACGTGAACTGTGATTTTAGTTAATAAAGGACCCAAAGGAAATTAGTGGAGAAATTGTTCTGTAACAATGTTCTGTATTACCTTATTCGGAGACTACCTTTAAGTGCGGGAGAGGACGTGCATTCAGTAGAGCCAAGGAGTGAACTCTGGATCACGGCACAGCTGTCCATTAACGTAGAGTTTGTCCACAGTGATGATAGCCCGGGATCCTCCGTCGATAAATTTTTTTCTGATTGGGAACAGGTATCTGCGGCACTCCAGGATTTCCTTGGGGAATTGATCGTTCACGATGAAGTCCGTTCCTCTCAGCTCCCTGCCTCGGCTCTTCACCAGCTCCTTTTGTTTGAAGTGTTCAAACTTCGCAACAATGGGTCTCGGGCGCCGGCCGGCCGGTCTCTTAACATGGTTTAAAAAAAATGCAATTAAAGTTGACCCTCAATCCTGCTACATCTTGGTGTCGAAGGAGGAGTTGAGGAGCCTCACAGCCTGGGGAACAGACTGTGGCTGGGGTGGCTGCAGCCTTTAGTATCCTTGGGGCTCTGTGCAGACACTTCACTTCACTGAGGTCACTGATGCTCTGTAGATGGGAAACAGTGATGTGTTTCCAGTCAGTATGCTTTATTGCTCCTCTGTAGAAGTTAACCAGGATCTTGCTCTGGAATTTAGCTTTCCTAAGTTTCCGTCAGAAGTAGAGCCTTTTCTGTGATTTTTTTAACCTGGGTGATGATGTGTGATGACCAAGATTAGATGGCAGTAATAGATAGATCATCACTTCACCACTGACACAATATTGATGCAGAAAAGATGCACTTGGACAACTATTAATGCTCATTTGGTTTTTAGAGTGTGGTGCAATTGGCGATCAGCAAAATGAACCTAATCAAAACAACACAGTAACTGTGAATTAAGCAATGGGCATTGTAGTGGACTGCCTTGGCGTGGTCATTACATTTGTCCCTCTGAGGAACTCCAGAGCTCAATGTCCCCTGGGCAAGTGGGGGACACGTCAAGAAACACTGTTTTACGAACCCAAAACATCCAACAGGGGGTTGTTAATTAACTTAACTAATACTCCCTGGGGATGTCTGCAAACATGCTCTGCCTTTTTAAGCAACAGGAAAGGGGTCAGTATCTGACAACCTCCATCCTGACATATGGTGGAAGGTAAAGCACTCCGAAGGCCCCATCAGCATACCACAGGATGTAAGGCGTCTGAATGACCTCCTGGGATCACCCAGGCAATACCAAACAACCATCATATTGCCTCCCCTGCTGAGATAACCAACTGGTCGAACATTGCGTAAAGCCATTATATGACCCTGTGTTGTGATTAACGTCTGACAGAATGACTTGGACCAAGGTTGTAAGTTAAAAATTTCCCCTTTTCCTTAACCTCTGTGACTGGGGGTGAGGTTGTCTCCGTGCTTCAGTGAACAGATAGGAGCACCTCCCATTCTTCTCATCTCATGTAATTTGAATGAGTTAGGTAAAGTACGTTTTATTCCCCTTTGTTATAATGGAGCTATACTGCCATCTAGTGGTCTTAGTTATTAGTAAGCTCGTAACTAACTTTGTAGTTACATCGTATTTTGAATTCATTGTATAATGTTAAAAATAATCCTATATCTAAGTAATCACCAAGTTTCTTAGGATCCATGGTACAATGTTGTGTTATGTGTGGTCATTTCACAGAATTGAGCAAGGGATCTTCAGAATCATGTGTTACGTTATAAATTACCTTTAGGTCTCCTAACATGCATTTGAAGTTACTGTGATGAGACTATAGTGGTGAGGAGATACGTGAATTTATACACCACGGGTTAGATCGCGTAATTCGTCATAAAGTTCAGAGACATAAATGTCTCCTAAATTACATTAGGTCTTTTAGAAACTTAGTCCAGATGTGCGATCGCTCGGTGCAAAAGTTCGCTAACTCCGCCTTCCATCTGCACCCCCCAATCGAAAGATAAAAACTGAGTGCGTGACTGACTCTCTCTCTCTCTGTCTCTCTCTCTCTCGCTCTCTCTCTGAGCTCTCTTCTCAAGGCTTCTCCTCTTCTCTCTTCTGAAGTTTTTCTTCGCTCCTTTTTACCGCGGTGCGTCTCGTGCATCCGCGCTCGCAACTTTTTCTTTTCTTCAATTTTATAAGCGGAGCCGCAACAGCTCACCAGAGCTTTGCTGAACTTTAACTTTTGAAGCCATTTTCTTTTAAATCTCTTTGACGCTTTTCTTTATACCAGTTTTTGGTCAGTAAAGACACTTTTGGTAATTCGTTTTTAAGTAAAATCAAATTAATAATTTAAAGTGACTCCCTCAGACCAGTGGGATTACTTTGATTATTTCTGCGAGTTTTAATTGAGAAGGACACTCCGCAATTCGCCATCAACTCTGCCACGGATCTAGAAGCAACACCTGCTGCACAAACTATCAGCATCCGTTGCCTGCCCTTAAGGACTTTGTTTAAAGACTTTTACCGGTTCGCTGAGGCGAACACCGAGGCCAGTTAAAGACCGCCGCACACCGACTCCATCTGCTCGGCCGCCGCCGCCTTTCAGCGGGTCACCTCGTCTGGAAGACGCGCCGCAGCTCTCCCCTGGAGTGACGCGAGGACCTGGACCTCCCCGGAGAAGTCTAATCAAGTCGACAAAAGTAGGCAGAATAACATTTTCTAGTGATCAGAGTTGATGTCGTATAGCGAAGCTTTAATGCCAAACTTCTAAATTCTACGTCACCGTATAGTGCGCATCCACGCTTTAGACGGTCACGTATTTCCTCCACTATCATCCATAATTAATTATTTACATCACCTGAACATACATCACGTAGGTTCCCTTTTATGTGTTCTCTGTCCTTTTATATGTCATACTATTTCATCTATTTACTTATCACTTTATTAGTCTAAATAAATTATTCTCATTTATCGCCAAGCCGTTGTCTGTGGATATTATTTCATGAGAGAAACAAGATCAATGTATACAGAATAAACGGTACAGATTATGAGATTGATTAAAGTAATGACATGTCTTAACACTGTCACAATTTAAGATTTAATTTTCTCCTGAATGGAGAATGGTGCCCCTTTTACTTTAACGAGTGCAAAATCCAAATTTTAACGTAGTTATTAATAACCGCTACAGCATTTAAACAAAAAGACACTCTTGCAAAAGGGACAGTTTTTCACATTTGTATCATGTTTTTTAAATGTTGTAATAAATCAGATGAAATTTGGGAAGAGAAATGCATGATTCATATTATTCTGAAATGTTCACCTGTATTTTTAAGGAACTGAGATACATCAAACCAAAATCATTTATTGTGGTACCAACCTTTGAGACCCATAACATCTAGATTCTTAGGTGGGGTTGAAAGAGAATGACAGACACAATTAGCAACTGGAGTCACAGGGTGCGTTTCACACAGTATATTAAAATGTAGGCATAAAACAAAATCAGAGGGCCCCTCTTTAACCAAGGAAAAAAGCATAAATAAGGTTCTCTCTCAAACACGTATTCTAGTACCAATAAAGCAGTGGATACCATATAAATTTATTCAGTACATCAATAACTGTTTTAACAGTGTTTTACAACCTGAACACATAACATAAATCCCCTTTAACTAGTTGTTTGACCGAACTAAATTGCAAGGAAAGAAAATTCTCTGAGTGCCAGAGAGTTAAGGGTTCCTGTTTCCTTTCCTTAAGTTCAACTTTGGTCCTTTGTTGCAGTCAGTTCAGATAGTTTCAGACAGAAAGGGTGGTGTCAAGTCAGTTTCAGTTTCACTTGTCTCTGTTTTTAGTCAAAACGACAAATGTAAGCTTTGACGGTCCTGCCAGTGGGATGAATGGGTGGTTCCTTCCTCCAGCAAGATAATCTCCAGCTCCTCTGGATAAGGAATTGGGCAGGTTCAACGGTGGCTCGCCATCTCATTCGTGAAGAAGAGTTCAAAATCCAAAATCTTACAATGTCTCTGGGTTGTCTCAAAACCTAGTTTATGTAAAAACAAGGCTCTTACTCCTTTGATTCATGACATCTAAATCCTCTGTGGCCATACAGAATATCAAATCAATATTCTCAAACACTACTGTTACACAATAGTGATCAAAAAATTGTTGTTTTTTTGTTGTTGTTTTTTTTAAATACACAGCATCTCTTGTGTGGAATATTTAATCCCTTTTATATCAGTCATGGGAGATTTTTAGCTTTTTAACCACAAAATATGATCATTTAATATTTGAACCACGACTCATGATCATTTAAACATTTAATGATAATTTCAACCATGAATTATGATTATTTAACATTTTAACAATGAAACGGATGTGTTTCCTTTAAATCATAGTCTGAATAACAGCACCAACATCATGTATCTTGTTCATATCACATCACATTCTTATATTCAAGGTAGTTTTAAGTGCACATATTCAGGTTTCTTTTTTTAAAAAAACACTATAAATTATTAGCATGCAACTTGAATGTAATGATTTCAATCAGGTTATCAGTGCATAAATGTGCAGCTTTAACTAGAGCTTTATCATGTAATATCATAGCAGTAAGGATAATGTGCAGCTCAGTGAAGAAAACAGAGGCTTTCCGCAGTGCCTTGTGTCTACAGACAACACTCCCTAAGTACTTCGCCTCCATGGTAGCTCAACTCAGCTAAACTCATAAAGATGCTGCCAATAGTGATAAATTCCTGGCACACAGGTCCTGGTACACTTCTTCCACTTCACAAATGCCGTCTCTGATTCTGCCCAGTATATTACTTTGATCTTGTTTCTGACTCATGCAGCAATCAACGTGTGCAGCAAGATGTTGGAGATCTTCTACCAGTCTGTTGTTTCCAGTGCCATCTTCTTCGCTGCTGTTTGTTGGGGTAGCAGCATCAGAGCCAGTGACACCAACAGACTTAATAAAATCATTAAGAAAGCTGGCTCTGTGGTGGGTTTAAGGCTGGAGACCGTGGAGACTGTGGTGGAGAGGAGGACACTTAAAAAACTGCTCGCCACCATGAACAATGCTGAGCACCCCCTCCACCGCACACTGGACCGACAGCGGAGCACCTTCTCCAACAGACTGATTCAGCTTTGCTGTCGAAAGGACAGAGACAGGAAATCTTTCCTGCCACAAGCCATTCATCTGTACAATAACTCACCTCTGTCTGCTCTTTAAACTCTGGTCTTAGCTCCATGTCACTTTACACTAATGACTTTATTTTATTTATTCAGATACTGTTCCGCACTTTACACTTGTATATATGTATATATGTATAGTCTCTTAGTTTTTAGTTTTTTAAGCGTATTCCTTTTATATTCTATTGTTTGCTCTTTATTCTCTTTGTTCTTACTGTATGGCGCTGCTACACCCCAATTTCTCAGTTTTGAGATCAATAAAGTATATCTATCTATCTATCTATCTAAACATGGGGCTCCTCTCATGGATGTATTATAGGGATGTCTTGATATAGCCATGATTGATACAATTCGTTTCTATGAGAGCTGCTCAGTGGCGCAGAAGGGTAGAAGAAGATTTAGTACATTTGTCCTTGATCCCACTACATCTTCAGAGTTGAAAGATAAGTTGATTAAAATCGGCAGCTACTATGAAGATTCCATCCAGTCCTTTGGGCCATGTCTCTGTGAAGATATGCGTAGAGCAGTCCCCATTCTCCCGTTGCTGAGTGAGCCTCAATCGCATCTCATCCACTTTATTCTCCTGTGACTGGACATTAGCCAGAAGACGGCTTGCAAGGGGAACAGCTCTCAGTCCCAGTCGGGTCAGCCTTGCCCTGATGCCTGCTCCCCTCCCTCTCTTCATCTGGTGCTTTTGGTTTTGTTTCTCCCCTATAGTCTGACTGGCCGCTCAGCACATGCCACCGGTGGGGATCCTCTCGCGGTCTGCTGCATTCAGTCCAAACTCCACACAACTTTTCCCAATGTTGTGCTTCAGCAAAAGGGGTAATGGAGTCAAAAAAATAGAAACATGTCCCTCACTCTAGATGTGAGCATTCTTTGCCTTAAGGATCAATGTTAAATCTTGATTTTGGCACTTTGACAAAGTTGAATATTTCAGAAACTATGAAAGATATTTGAAATCTGAAAGACAAGTTTTAATACTGACATGATGTGAAATATTTTGAAGGTGGAATGAACTTTTTACATGTAAGTATGAAGGAGGAGAAGTGTTTTTAAGATGATTCAAATAAGGTCATGTGTTTCAAGGTTGAACATTCTTTCCCATAGATATCAATGTTAAATGTTGAAATTGGCATTTTGACTAAGTTTCAAACAAGTTTAAATATTTCAAAAAGTATGAAAGATATTTGAAATCTGAAGGATATGTTTGAATATTGACATGATGCAGAATATTTTAAAGGTGGAATGAATTTGCTGAGTGAATGTATGAAGGAGGAGAAGGGTTTTGAAAATGCTTGAAGAAAGTTGAACTTTTTGCCAGTTTGAACATTCCGCCCATTTGAATGAATGGGGAAAAATGCCCGTAAAATGCTGAATATTTTGCAAAGTATGAATGATATGAAGAAGTTGAAATATTTCTCCTAATTAAGTTGAATATTTTGAGGTTTGAATGGTGTTTGTAGGTTGAAGTATGCTGAAGTTATGAAGTGCCATAAAAGTGGGCTTAAGAAAAATAACAATAAAAATAATTAAGATGTAGAAGAACAACCAAGAACTAAAATAATGTGGTTGCATAAGCGTGCACACCCTAAAACTAATACATTGTTGAAGTACCTTTTGATGTTATTACAGCATTGAGTCTTTTCAGGTAGGAGTCTACCAGCATGGCACATCTTGACTTGACAATATTTGCCCACTCTTCCTTGCAATAGAGCTCCAAGTCTTTCAGATTGTGAGGACATCTCCTGTGTACAGCCCTCTTCAGGTCACCCCACAGATTTTCTATTGAATTCAGGTTTGGGCTCTGGCTGGGCCATCCCAAAACTTTAATCTTCCTCTGGTGAAGCCATTCTTTTGTTGATTTGGATGTAGGCTTTGGGTCGTTGTCATGCTGAAAGGTGAAATTCCTCTTCATCCTTAGCTTTTTGGCAGATACCTAAAGGTTTTGTGCCAAAACTGACTGGTATTTGGAACTGTTCATGATTCCCTCCACCTTGACCAAAGTCCCAGTTCCAGCTGAAGAGAAACAGCCCCAAAGCATGACGCTGCCACCACCATGCTTTGTGTTCTTTTGGTAATGTGCAGTGTTCTTATTGTGCCAAACACACCTTTTGGAATTATGGCCAAATAGTTCAGCCTTGGTCTCATCTGACCATAACACATTTTCCCACATGCCTTTGGGGAACTTGATATATTTTCTTTGCAAAATGTAGCTGGGCTTAGATGTTTTTCTTGGTGAGAAAAGGCTTCCGTTTTGCCACCCTACCCAATAGGAGATTGTTGTTGCATGTACTGTCATGGTCTGCGATCTGTTTAGTGTTTTATTTTCTCCCTCATGTTTCATGTCTTGTCTTACTGTTTTATTTTGGTATCACTCATCCCTGATTGTGTTTCCCGCACCTGTTTCTCATCCCGCCCCATTAGTCCCGCATATATTCCCCCTTTGTGTCTTGTCTCGTCACCAGTTCGTTGATCCTCCTCATCCACGTAACAGCTTTGGTCCGCAGCCTTGTCAGTAGCTCTTTTTGTGTTTGAACCTCGCTTGTTTTTTGACCTTGCTTTTTTGCCTCTTGCTCTGGACTCCTCTGCTGGGAATAAACCTTGTTTCGCTGCTCTTACCTGGTCTGAGTTTTGCATTTGGGTCCTACCTTCCTGCGCCACAGTTCATGACATGTACTACACAACCAGTACTTGCCAGAAATTCCTGCAGTTCATTTAATGTTGCTGTGGCTTCTTGGCAGCCTCACTGACCAGTTTTCTTCTCATCTTTTCATCAATTTTGGAGGGACGTCCAGTTCTTGGTAATGTCACTTTTGTGCCATATTTTCTCCACGTGTTGATGATGGTCTTCACTGTGTTCCATGGCATATTTAATGTCTTGGAAATTCTTTTGTACCCTTCGCCTGACTGGTTCCTTTCAACAATGTGATCCCTTTCATGCTTTGTCTGCGCCTTGCAGACAATGGCTTTTGCTGTGAGTTACAACTAAGCAAATGTCAGGAAAGTGCTACTTTAACAGCTGGATTTTATTTAGGGCTAATCAGAGTCACTTCAGTTGACGGCAGGTGTGTACTGACTACTATTTCAAATTAGTTTCAATATATTTGGTTAATTCTGAACACAGCCACATCCCCAATTTTGAGAAGGTGTGCATACTTATGCAACCACATTATATTAGTTTTTAATTTTATCCACCTAAAGGATTTCAGTTTGTTTTTCACTTGCATTGTGCAGGGTATATCGGTCACATTAAAGGTGGAAAGAATTCTGAAATTATTGATATTGATTTAATTATTTTACACCACAAAACATGGCATTAAATCAGGGGTATGTAGACTTTTTATAACCCACTGTATGTAGTTTGCATTTTAACAATAATGGGCTGTTCGTCAGATAGTTGCATCATGTCATTTACATAAGATTCTGCTTTTTTTGCGCTGATTTTGGTATCAATGTTTTTTATAAAATTAAAAAAAAATAACCTTGGTTCCTGTTCACTAATTAAGTGTTAACTAATGGTTAACTAATGATAAGCTACTGTATAACATTTGTTTGGGAGTCACTCAAGAACTGACCATCAACTAATAGTATGTTGGTTATTCGTTCCCTAATTAGGTCCTTAGTAACTACTCTTTAAAGATGTCAGCTACTGTAGTTTATAGTGAATGATTTCTTGCTTTTTGTCATTGTTATTCAGTCCAAAAAAAAAAATATTGTTAAAAAAATCTGTAATGTCCTCATATAAGGATAGCAAAGTTTCCAAACTTTTAATCTTCTTCTGAATGGTTACAATAAGGTGAGCTGATCAACATTATTTCAGTTGGTCTGCTACACTGTCCATACAACTGTAATTTACAGTCATCAGTCATAATGAAGACAACTCATAGGTGACAGCAGAGCAAGACTTTAGTCGAAATCAGGCTGCTATCTTATGATCTTCATGTGTGGTGTTTGTCTACAGGTTACTTTGTAGCTTTTTAGCTTACTTAACTTACGCCATTTGAAAAGTTTAAGGCGAACTGTAAGCCTTCAGTTTGTGTTGTCATTAGTTACACTTAAGATATGTTTCAGTCGACATGTTTTGGTCAACGTAAGATGTTACTTACCAGTCTAACAAAAGGTTGCGAGTTCAGCATCAAACTGCATTTCTTTACTCCCAATGAGCTGTCACCAATGTTGGAAAGCCACACAGAAATTTTCTCTACTTTTGCTTCTTTGTACATCGTTTTTTTTTTCTTTGCCACAGAGCATTGCTTCTTTCTGGGAGCTGCTTGTTTTGAGGATAACAGTCATCACTGAGACTATAACTTCTATGCTGTATCAATTGACTTTTGTTATTTTTTTTCCTCTTTTTTTTTCTTCTTCCTCCTCTGCTACAGCCAACTAGAGGTGACAGTGACTCACTGTCGCCTCTCAGGCTAGTATGTCTTATTACTGAAGGGACGACTTGTCCCTGGCTGCTTGGCAGTGGTTGGGATAACAAGCATGATGTGTTAATGCACAAAGATGACACTTCTATAACTTATGCCATCTGCATCTTTTGTGCATTGTACACGGGATTATTACAGTGGTGTAAATGGAAATTTTGTTTTTCTGAGGATGATTTTGCAATGCGAGTGCACCATTACAGACAGGAGCATATATTCAACTTTAAAGAGACATCATCTTCCCTTTAAAGGATAATTGGGTTGCTATACAAAACCACCCATTACTCATTCTTCTATCATCCGGATTTATTATTAACCCAAACAGACCATTAAATTGTGAAAATAACCACCTGTCTCCTGTGTCTGCATTAAGGGTCCTGATAACAACTGCATGATTACAACATCTTTATTACATCTCTTCACTAAGTTTGCCCCTGATGGTGGCTGCATACCACTGGCAACCAAACTGTATTGTGCTTTGTACCCTACCCCTTGAAGGAAGATGACATAATCTTTAACTATGTGTTTTGTGGCCCTTCATCTTTTCATATGACATCACCACAGGTGCAGATGCTATTGCATTTAGACTTTAATCACACATGGATCAAACACACTAAAACACCACACAAAATGAGAAAAACTACTACATTACCTAGGCAGACAATCTTCAATTCTTCAAGTCAATTCATTGCTTTTTCAGTGTAATAAATCTCTATTCATTAATATTTCTACATTAAAGACAGATCGAATGATTTTGCCAACTATTCCAACTTTAATATATATATATATATATATATATATATATATATATATATATATATATATATATATATATATATATATGGTGGGTTGGCAGCCTTGGCAGTCTCTTTCATCATAATCTGTCTTTGTATCTGTTGAGGCTCCTGGCATTTCTGTGTTTGCCACAGTCAAAGGTCATGGTGTTGAAGTACTCTGGCAGCCATCAACTGTTGGAGGCCAGTTCTTCCAACTTACTGTCAATAGAAGCTGTTAAAACAGGGGACAAAAATGAAACGATCATGTAAACATTCAAACCAGCATAAGTTATCATTTCAATAATGAACAGTGCATATGTGGTGTGGGGATGGCTGAGTGGTTAACTGCAACCACAGAGTTGCAGTGTCCCTTGTTCGAAATTTGTTGCATGCCATATAACTTTCTCTTATCTATCATTATCTGCCTGTTTCTATATTACCTAAGAGTGTACAATCCATGCACAAAGAATAAAAGGCATAGGGATAATTGGTCTGAATCTGAATCTGAATTTGATGACATCATCACCTCTTGAATGGGATCTTATATAATCTTTATTCAGTCCTCCCATTTCACTTGTCAGTTTGATTTGCCAGTTCATTATTTGTCTCAGCTGTCTGGTGGAAGTAAGCCTGTCATTGCATTAAGAGAGAGTTATGTAACATGCGGGACATATGAAAGTAGTCTTCTCTTGTTATGTCTTTTCAGATTGTATGTGGAAATGTGTTCATCAGAGAAGGGTGCAAGGCAAACTTTCCAGAAACAAAGCATATATTTTGTTTTGTGGACAAGTGCAGAAATTCCTGAATGGCAATCCATGTAAAATTCCAAATTATATAACATAAATACTGTCACTGAGCCATGATTCTAAGAAAAAAGGCCTTGGAAGCTAGCAGTAGACTACCATGGCTACAAAGATACATGACAGGGCTCAAGGGGTTCTGGGGTCAAAATACACAGAAAGGCTCTGGAATACTTCTATTTTGTAGCGAGCAAAGTATTTAAAAAAACAAAAAAACAAAACATAACCAACAACAAGGTACAGACAAGAAGATATTGAACTGTAGTCCATTTGTTGAAAACAGTTAGTAAACCATTTGCAATGGACCTCACATGATTGATTTTAGGAAAAACCCTTTTGATGCTTTTGATTGGTGGACCCTTACAGACTAAAGGAATATAAATGACCAAGGATTTAGACACATATCTGGACCTTCTGAATGCCTTAAAGGTAGGGAGTCAGCACTTTTGTTCTGTTTCTTTTTTTTTTACCATGCTGTTAAATCTAATTAAATTATGCTTTGATGATCATGGTTTCTGTAAAATTCAGCAAATGAAATGGTAAGAATATAACCAAGCTAACAGTGTGTACCTTGTTCATATTGATAGAAGTTAAACCTTGAATTTATTTCTAATGTGCAATGCTATCCATTAGAACTAGCCTAAGTAGGTTTTCGGTGGAGACCTGCTGGGTTTTGAGAGGTTTTAATACTCTAAAAGACTATATTAACTTGAAATGTCCCGGATCTTGCCTTGTTAATATGCGTCTTTTCATTCATATGAGAGAGGGAAGATGTGGTGCTGAGTAGGACCAGTGTGTGACTGAGAAGTGTTCACAGCTCGTTCCCCCAGATTAAAATTAACAAGTTGCCTACTGGACACACAACAATATATACATAAACCACCACATATAGATTTTCTTTGTTTTGTTTTGTTTTTTTTTTTTAACTCAACATGCTTTTGCACTTTAGTCACATTCACACACACACGCACACACACACACACACACACACACACACATATATATAGATATATATACATAAATACAGTGCCCAGCATAAATGAGTACACCCCCTTTGAAAATCAAAATTTGTATCCATTGCTGAGTGACTATGAGTACAATTTGCTGCGCTTCATCTATCATATCAAGTGTGGTTAACTAAATTGAGGTGTTGCAAAAATGATTACACCCTACTAAATCCCTACAAATCCTACTACATCAATACTTTGGATGGCCTCCTTGATTTTTAAGAACAGCACCAACTCTTCTAGACATTGAATTAACAAGTTGGCAACGTACTGCTTCATCTATCTTTCTCCATTCTGGATGGAGAATGACGTTCAACTTGCCTTTTCAGAACTCCCCATAAGTGCTCTATTGGGTTGAGACCTTGTGATGTGCTTGGTCACTGAATCACTTTCACCCTGTTCTGCCTCAGAAATGAAATAGTGACCTTAGATGTATGTTTTGTGTCATTATTATGTTGGAAGAGTGCCCGGTGACCCAGTACACAGAGGGATGGTAGCATCTTCTCTTTAAGTATTTCGTGTAGATTTGTGAATTCATGATATCATCAGTGAAATGCATCTCCCCATTACCTGCAGTACTCTTGCAACCCCACAGAAGAACACTGCCACCACCCTGCTTTACTGTGGGTACCATGTGTAGCCCTCCTACACAACTTTCAGTTAGGTTACAAAGTACTAATACCTCTGATGACTCTGTAAAATAGCTTAGCATAGGAGGTGAGTTGGTGAGAAGTCTAGCGCTGTCTAGGGTGCAGAGAGGCCCAGTTAGCAGATTATTTAGCTAAACTGTAAATGTGAGCAAAGAAACTCCCATGCACTTAAACACACTTTAACACCTCATGCATAATAAACATAAATCAGATATGAAATCACACAGTTCAACATTTATAACAACTCATTTATTGAATGAGTGAATATTTGAACAGACATCAAGTTTGACCCCTTTTCTTATACCTGATAAATAATAATAATACCCAGGATTTTATAGTTTAGTTTGTTGGTACCAACGTTGCAACGCTTGTTGGAGCTCAAGAGAAGAGGCAGAGAAGATAAACTATACCTCCTTTAAGTTGAATGGAAACAACTCCTCCTGAGCAGGGATATCTCCTGTGTTTCTCTGTCCGAAGCAGCCCAGCAAAGATGATTGACTGGGTCCACACGCACACACCTGGAGAGACAGCGTCCTCTGCACCTAACTCCCTCTGGCGGAGCGATCAATGTCCGGATTAGTGCTTCGGCACTGAATGGCGGTCTAAAAAATTTAATCTTGCAGCTCTTTTAGACTTTCCAAATGTTATCGAACCCGATGGTTTACATCCAAACAGGGATAGAAGACGTTTCACGGGGGTTTTGACACACAAAAAATTATTTACTGATTTGCAGACGTCTCTTTCCCCATGTTAGCAAATGGGGAAAAGTCTTACTGGGCCAGTGTCATCATGTGACCGACTCAAACGGTGTAATTACACTTTTGGCCACTATGTAAATTTTGCTTCAACACATAGCGCACTTCCTGGGGCTTGGTTCACACGTGTCCTTCTTCTCTCCCATTTTTTTTCTCTTGTCCCTCCCTGCAAAAACGATAGGTAGGAACACAGCGATGGACTTTTCCCTTTTGATTGACACCCCGTCTACTCCTGTCAACAACTCTGAGTGTTTACACTTCACAGCTGCTAATGTTTGCTGAGTTAAATGAGACATATAAAAAAAGAAACACAATTTATAACGTGTTTTCTCCCAAAATAAAGCATTTTAAACCCTTATATGCAATTAAGGAAAATATAAAAAAATATTTATAGACATGTGTAACCAGGGTACTACACTCTTCCCTCATGAAAATGGTCATGTCCTCATGACTGAGGTTTCACATATTACAACATTAGCAATCTTAGCCTATGCACTTGAACAAAGAACTTTTAACAGAAGAAAGTGACACATCATAATGAGTAATATAGACCTCTACTGGTGCAACGACATGTCATAGGTCATTCAGTGTGGTACTTTAATCTGCCTTTGAGGTCTTAAAGTTTTTTCCAAAACTGTGTCATTGTCTGGTCTTTCAACTGTGTCACCTAGTGTTGGTGTTTCATCAGTTATCTGCACTGCAGTGTGACTCTCAGTCACAACAGTTTGATTGACAGTCTGATCAACAGTACTTTCAAGAGTCATTTCAGTCTCATCTGTGGACTTTTGCACTGCAGCTTAATGTGATGCTGAAGGCTCTGCAGACACGTCGTTTTCCAGGTCTGAGCTTCCTGAAACTGCAGGCCTGATGTCCAAATCCAGGCCAAAGGGTTCGGAGCGTTGCCTGTTTTGAAGTTATGGATAACATGAATGTTGTGGTACATAACAACTGTACCATACACCAATTTCTTCCTCTTCTGAGTCAGATTCAGAAAGTTTGTCAACGTGTTCAGAAATGGAGCAGCAGTTTTCAGTTCTTTTTGATTTCTGTTCATTTGCTGACTCTCATTTTCGGGTTTTGTGTTTCTTTGTTTTTTCCTTTTTGCAGTTGCACTTCCTGTCCAATAGGCAGAATGTGGTTGCAGTGTAGCACAGCCCAAGGTTTCTGATTAGGACCCTGTCTCTGGCAGCAAGTCGACAGAAATTGACTCTCTGATCATAGCATTTCTTATTTCCTGTGTTTTTGATGTCTGCCTTACTCTCAGCCAACTGATAGGCAGCTTGAAGCTCACTCACGTCTCATGTTTTTGACATACCTCAGGATGGAGGTATGGCTCTAAGCATTCAATAGGAATCAGGGGCAGGTGCTTCAGATGCTTTTTGTAAAAGGAACGATAAGGCAGAGTGACTTGAGACCAGCTACCAAGTGATACTTTTCTATGGACATCCTCAATTTGTACAGAGACAACAGAGCTTGGTCCAATTAGACCATCTGGACCTTTGGTAGAACGTATCTTCTCTGGGGCCTCAAGTCGTCCCTCTACTGAGCCCCTGGGAAGTTTCCCGCAGGCTGTTTTGCTTTAAGGAGACCCATGTTGACTTTTCTGAGATTTTCTGGATTTTGACATTCACGCCTGAAATGGCCATCTTCACCACACCTATAGCAAAAGACATCAGCACAATATATAGGGTCTGGTGCTCTCTCTTTGTTGCATGCAGGTGGGTTTGCAGTATTTCTCCATTTGTAGTTTGGTGTTTGCTGCTGTATATTACCTTCAGAGGCCACTACTGAAGCATAGATCGGGCCTGTAACATCACTTTTAAGGCTTTGAAACTCTCTTTTAAGGTTTTCTATTGCAGCATCATTCTCAGGAATGGAAGCTATCATTGTCATTTCTGGTTGGACAGGGATGATGGGTGCACTAGCACACTCAACAGGCTTAACTGGAAGTAGAAGTTGCGTTCTTTACATTTTGTCTTTCAAGGATCATGTATTCCTCTTCTCTAACATTACGCAGCAGCTCAGTGAAGCTTGGAGGAGGCTTGAGTTTGTATGTCATTCTTATGCGCAGTGCAACTAGAACATGAGACAGAGGTCCTCTTGCAACTTGTTTGATGCGAGCTCGATTCATGTCAGCTACCTCAATTCCACCTTGACAATGGACCGCATGCAACAGTTTATCAAGTCTGAGTAAGTATGCTGACATTCACTCACTAATTGTGTCGGGACACTGCCACTCCTTTAACGTGTGGTGTTTGTTCAGCCCAGGCGTCGTACTCCTCTTCTCCATGAGGAGTTGGTTTTACACCTGAGAATATGCGCAGCTTGCGGTAACCTTGTCCATCTGCAGGCATGCCTTAACACGTCAGCAAAGGAGGAGATGGCACTCACAAGGTCTGTGTTCAGGTCTTGACGAGTGGGTGGAGCAGATGTGTGCAAACCTGTGACATCAGCTAAGATCTTACCTTCATTAGCTAGGAATGTCATTGACTTGGTCTGGAAGTCATCTGGTTCATGAAGGGATCTTTGAGTCTCAGTAACACTAACCAGCCATGGTTCTATACCACCTGTGGGTAGCAACTGTACAGGTACGTCAGCTGAAGATATGTCTCAACTAAAATCAGTTGCTTTTTGTCAGTGTTGGCTAAACATCTCCCTCTTGTTTTATAGTGACAAAAAGTCTTTTCCCCATCTAGTTCTGTATAGATTACATCATCAGTGACATTAACAGATACATTAATTAGGACCAATGCACTTTTTTCACATCAATGTCTTTTATCTCACACCACTCAGTTATCTGCTCAGACTCCATGTTGTACTTAGTTTTCACACTTAACCTTGATTTTTTTTTTTTTGTTGTTGTTTTTTAACAGAAATATTTTTTAACAATAATCAGGGTTAAAGGCAACAAATTTAGCATTAGCTGTTTTTAAATGCTATGCTCACCTACACAACAAGTCCCCACGTGTAGCCCTTCTACACAACTCTCAGTTAGGATACCAAGTATTAATACCTCCAAGGGTCTGTAAAATAGCTTAGCATGGGAAGTGAATTGGTAAGAAGTCTACTAATATTTTGAAAGTGCATAAAATGATAAATGAAGACAATATCACTCTAGGGTGCAGAGAGGCCCAGTTACCAGATTATTTGGCTAAACTGTAAATGTGAGCAAAGAAACTCCCGTGCACTTAAACACTATTTAACCCCTCATGCATAATTACATAATGATTGTGCTCCTTGCTCTTGTGACGCCATACAGTTTGGAACCTATCAGTGCCAAAAAGATTTATCTTTGTCTCATCACTCTAAAGTATAGAGTCCCATTAGTCCATGTCTTTGTCAACATGGGCCCTGGCAAATGCTAGACGGGCTTTTTTGTGCATGGGTTTCAGCAGTGGTTTCCTTTGTGGATGACACCCATGCATGCCACTCCTCTGCAGTGTATGGCGTATTGTGTCATGGGAAACACTTACCCTGGTTTGACTCTAATGCTTTGGTGAACTGTGATGAACTTGCATGCCGATTTTTCTTCAATGTCTTGTGATGAGAATCATAAGACGCTCGTATCAAGGTGTTAAATTCCGTGGACGTTTTCAGCGAGCTTCCCACAAGTCAATCCTTTTGGAATTTTTTGATTGTTTTTTTCTATTTCATTCTGACTTATTAGCAATACTTTACTAATTTTCTTGTAGCCTTGGCCTTTTTTATGTTAAGAAATTATCTTCTTTTTTAAGTCTTATGACATTTCTCTTCCACGTGGTTTGTCAGCATGGGAGTGGATTCTCTCTCTTAAATACCACCCTAAATTGTCAATTACCTGGTGGCCACCTGTGTGTGTGTGTGTGTGTGTGTGTGTGTGTGTGTGTGTGTGTGTGTGTGTGTGTGTGTGTGTGTTTGTGTATGTGTGTGATGTGATGGTTGATTAGACTCTAGATCCCTGTTAATTATAATTTTACCAGATTGTATTCCTATGACAATCATTGGGGTGTACTCATTTTTGCACCATGGTCTTAACTAATTTTTTGTTAGAAAACTTCCAATTAGTTATTACTGAGCAATCTCATTTAAAACCAATAAACCAGATTTGTGCACACATTTTAGTGTATAGGTGTTAGTATGTATTTGTATGATGTTTCTGTCATTTCTGTATCAATGCAAGTACTCGTATTAAACCTGGAGTATCAACCTGTGTCTCCATCTTTGAGAAGTCATCACAGTAAATGATCCTATCAATAGTATCCCACAGAAGGTATTTATTCTAAGGGGAGATATGTGTTTTTTTGACAAATCAGTTAGGGTGTACTCATTTATGCTGAGCACTGCACACACATATATATACATATACACACACACACACACACATACATACATACACATACATATATATACACATACATATGGTAAGTGTTTCTACAAATACATACATATATGTATATATATATATATATAGAGAGAGAGAGAGAGAAAGAGAGAGAGCAGTCCTAGGAACAGCTAAGATACTGTGCAGGACCCTTGAGCTACCAGGCCTCTGGTTGAGGACCCGAATTTTGAAGGAAGAAACTGCCCAAAGGGAGAGAGGGAAATTTAAACATATATATATATATATATATATATATATATATACATAGGTAATTTGGTGTGAAAGAGAGGTAGCCTACAGCTGTGCATTGTCAGCATAAAGTAACTGATGAAGAAACCAAGGGGAGCATGTACATTGAGAACATATCAGGGCCAAGGATTGAACCCTGGGGTACACCACATATTAGCTGAGCAGATGAGGGTACATAATATTCAAGGGCCACAGGAAAAATCCTGTCAGACAAATAGGAGGCAAACCAGTCAAGGGGTGTCCCTGTTATACCCGCCTTGGTCAACAGTGTCAAAAGCTGCACTTAGGTCAAGCAGCAAAAGGACTTACATCCCCAGCATCAGCGCACATAATATCATATGGGATTCTGAGCAGAGCATTTTCAGTACTGTGTTAAGAATGAAAAACAGACTGTCCAGGACCTCTAAAACTAATTAACTTAGGCTTTAATTGGTGATAAAAAGTCTTGAATCAATCTTTCAAAAGTCTTAAAATTTCTAAAATATGGGAAGTAACTATTACTGTTTCTTTCATGAAGTTTCATTGTAAAATCTCAAAATAATTGATTACATTAATTTTTCTTAAGTAATTTGCAGACTGGCTCTTGCATTGACATCTTATAGGTCAGGCTAGTCAAACCAGTAACACTTATATTTTGTTTCCAGATGGAATGATCAGAGAGGCTCTCTTTAGCTCATTTTTCGCTGCAAAAAATAAAAAAGTAAACATTTGGCATTTTTATGCAATGGAAAAGCATCAAGAGTGTGGCAGCAGATATTACTTATTATTATAGAGTCACTTAATGTAAATCAGATGATATTGGCCCACTTGCACTTTAGTTTGATAAATACCCTCTAAACTGAAAAATAACACAAAATTTGAAGACCCTAAGAGTAATTAATAACAATGTTTTTAAATATCCTCTTCTCTTATTACATCAAGGAGAGGCTTTAAGTGTTTCATGACAACATGATAGTTGGAAAACCTGCCACAAAAGGAGTGCTGTGCTCAGTTGTAACAACAGCAATACTGTACTGTATTGTCTAATTTTGTGAAACAATGTACAGTAGTACATCTCAAAGGAACAAATAGTGAAAAAATAATGTGCTAATAATGCAGTATACTTCAGGTTGAGCAAAACAAAGTGAATGGATCCAAATGTAAGCATGATCACAAATACCTGTGACTCTTGTTGCTGTTGGTGATATTTATATTGTTGATGAGTCCTTCTGCCATTTGAAGAGGCCTCTGGCTCGTGGGCTGGCTGGCATTGCCTAACTCACTTTCCACAGAAAAAGGGTCCGAGTGGTTTCCAAAGAGACTACCTTGTCTCTGTTTCGGAAAAGATAGCACAGAGGGCTATAGTCATCATGGACACATGCTTAATACAAATGTGGATACAAGTTAATACAAAAACATTACACACCAGATGGTCAGTATGGTATGTTTAAATCGTGCTCTCTTTTTTGTTTATTCATTCCCTTGTTTTTAATTTGTCAAGAATTATAACACTCGACACATTCTCATCCCAACTCATCACATGTTGCCACTATGCAGTGGACTTCCACATCTACAAATTGTGTTTCATGTATCCTGTGATGTCAACAGAAGCACATGGTGGGATGTCGCTGCACAAGGTTACATTTAGACAAAACAAGCACATGCTGGCATGGATGGTTAGGATTAGGGTGAAGGAGGCACTTAGTGTACAAGGTGAAGGGCACACAACTTGCTGAATTTAATTTACTTTTGAAACAACAAAATTTGCAGTTTAAAATATTACAATTGAGTTAGTGGGAAATTGGAGGTGCTTTTCAGTTTTGAGAGGATAGTGTGTCATTGTTTTCTATAGACCACTGTTTAAGACAGTAAAGAGCCTAGCCCATATAATGACTTCCAAACTTCTTTACCTTACTCCCTCCACCTATCCATTCATCCATTCACTCTGTTCTGTTACCCTGAAGATGCCCTCCACTGCAGCTTCGTCAATAGCTCGTTCTCTTTCTTCTTCAGTCACAAGGTCTCCAGAGATGGCTCTATGAAGCTCTGGAGCGGCCTCTTCCTCGATGTTCCTCAGCCCTGCCTGATGGACACAGAAAAATATTTGGTTCATAAAGAAAAGAAGAATCAAATTCCCATTAAATGCATGTGTGCATTTTTAAAAGCATCAGCAGGTCAATAACGAAATACTGGGCTGGGAAAAATCGTGTACAAAATAATTTGCACATATTACAATGGTTGTTACTATTAGATGATTTTTATTGTTATAAGAGTAAAAAATCAGCTTGCATAACACTTTAGAATAAACTTTAGTTGTTTTACATCATGTGGATTTTACTTTGAATTTTCACTTTCTCCTCCATTATTAATTATTTAAAGTTCCTTTTTTTGAAGGGTCCATACTATTTTTTATTTGATGACTTTTTTGTTTGTTTGTTTTTCGCAAGGGACATCGAAACACAAATGACCAAGTTTTAGTGCAATACACAGGCAACAATACCCAACATTAAAAAAAACAGCACACAAATGTGAACTTCCAATCAATTTAGGTCCGATTTCAGTTGGACTAACATGTTTACATGTATTTTAAAAGTCCAGTTTCAGTTGGATTTACCAAAAAAAAAACCCTTTTTCTAACATATAAACATACTGAGAGTCTCAAAAATACAAATGGTCTTATTGTAAAGTCAGAGTTTAGTTTGTTTGTTTGGGGCTACAGTAGAACAACACTGTGGTACTGTGGAAGAGGACCCACTCCATTAGTAAACGTCACAGCTGAAGGTAAAAAAAAAAACCCAAAACAATTATTTTCTTTTTTTTTGTTGTGATTTTAAACTAATGAAAATATAGTTATGAATACTGTATTCCATTTCTGCCAAAAGATGATCCTTCATCTTATAAATTGGACCTTCAGGGAAATTTTAAGTTCAGCTGTAAATTACCCCAATCATTTTTCCCTTTAAACATGGAAGTGCTTTATTTTGATAGAGTTTATACATATAGCAGCAGAACAACTAGCCGACTGGCTGGAAGAAACTGTGGGAGTGAAGGAATGATGAGAAAAAGAGACTAAGTCAAGGCAAGTCTGTATACTCTCACTTCAAAACAGCAACAACGCATGCTCAGGACAAAATCACACGCTGCTATTCAAAAAGTTATTCCATTTGCCCTCCTACAGACTTGAAACCTCAATTGGCCTTAAAGGAACATCACTAGCCTGGTTTAAGTCATACTTATCAGATCGTTCCCAATTTGTTCACATCAATGATCAACCCTCCGCACATACAAAGGTCTGCTTTGGAGTGCCACAAGGTTCGGTTGGACCAATCCTTTTCACTTTATATATGCTTCCTCTAGGCAACATAATTAGAAAACATTCCTTAAATTTCCATTGTTATGCTGATGATATGCAATTATATCTATCTATGAAACCAGATGAAACAGATCAGCTATCTAGACTTCAAACATGTCTTAAGGATGTAAAAGCCTGGATGAGCCGTAATTTCCTGATGTTGAATTCAGACAAAACTGAAGTTATTGTTCTTGGCCCAAAACACCTCAGAAGCTCCTTTTCCAACAATTTAATTTCTCTAGATGGCATTACCTTGGCCTCTAGCACAACTGTAAGGAACCTCGGAGTTTTATTTGACCAGGATTTATCCTTTGCCTCCCATAATAAAACAAACTTCAAGGACGGCTTTCTTTCACTTGCTTAACATCGCAAAAATTAGACATATCCTATCCCAAACAGATGCTGAAAAATTAGTACATGCATTTGTCACTTCTAGGCTGGATTACTGTAATTCCCTATTATTTGGTTGCCCCAACAAATCTCTTAGGTCTCTCCAACTGGTGCAGAACGCTGCTGCTCGTGTTTTAACGGGAAGCAAGAAAAGGGATCATATTTCTCCTGTTTTAGCTTCTCTGCACTGGCTCCCTGTGAAATCCAGGATTGAATTTAAAATCCTCCTCCTTACTTACAAAGCTCTAAATGGTCAGGCTCCATCCTATCTGTCACAGCTCATAGTTCCTTACCAACCCTCAAGATCACTGCGCTCTGAAAACGCAGGGTTACTTGTGGTTCCCAAAATTTCCAAAAGTAGGTTAGGAACCAGAGCCTTCAGCTACCATGCTCCTCTCTTATGGAACCATCTTCCATTTTCGGTCAGGGAGGCAGACACCGTTTCAACTTTTAAGGGTAGACTTAAGACCTTCCTCTTTGATAAAGCTTATAATTAGGGCTGGCTCAGGCTGCCTGGACCAGCCCATAGTTAGGCTGACATAGGTTTAACCTGCCGGGGGACTTCCTCTGATACGCTGAGCTCCTTTCCTTCTCTCAATGCCGCCATCAGAAATCATGCATGTCTGTTTACTGCATTGCCATGTGCAAGCTTAGCTTAGCTCTGTGATAGCCATGTGGTACTCTCACTACCTGGGGCTCACGATTACAGAGCCTGGGTCTGTTGAACTGCACTACGCTAATCCTGTTGCCTCTCGGGAGCGTTCCTGCTCCCTTGTTTCCTAGTTTCCCTGGATCCTGGCCGTAACCTTGACTGTGCCTGACCGTGGTGATAGCTGTGCTGATGCTGCGACCCTGCCTTTGGTTGTGCTCGTGCTGTGGCTGTACTGATTCTGTGCCCCCCGCTCGCCCTGATCGTGGTCTGGTCCTGGTTGCGCCGATGCTGTGATCTTGCCTTTCACTCCCTTTCACATATGCATGAGACTGTTATCATCTCTATCAACATCATCATAGAGAGCAATTACTAATTTCACACCTACCATTATTGTAATATGACATGCATCTGTTTCTATTATTGCTGGGCTATATAAATAAAACTGACTTGACTTGACTTCACTTCACTTCCCCCTCAGCCCTTGGTGTTACGTAACAGCTGACATCACACAGAGGCCACTTGGAAAGCCAAGGGTTGGCAGGGGACTGAAATCAAAACATGCCTGCCCTGGTTTACTTAATTACTGAATTTATTTTTTAATAATCAGAAATATATATATATATATATATATATATATATATATATATATATATATATATATATATATATATATATATATATATATATATATATACACAGTACACACACACATTGGCAATCAGCTGCATGACTTTTTGAAATAATCATTTTTGAGTGTGGTCTGTATCATGATTATCATAACTATTATTGTTAATGGGGTTATGATATCTTGAAAAACAGCATTTTCACATGCATTTACAGATAATGTTGGAAATAAAGAAATTACACAAGCTGAACATAACAAATATACATACATATTAGCCTAACTGCAATTAATTACATGACATTTTTCAATAAGCAACTATCTGAGTGGATTTTTATATGTGTAAGCCGACCTATACAGGCCTATGAGATATATTAGAAGTGAAACTGAAAAGCATCAGATGGTGAACGTACCTGTATTTAACTATATTTTTTTTAAATTTATTTACCTATTTATTCATCCTATCTTTCTTCTGTGGTGCAACCTTAATTGTATTTATTACTGCCCCCTAACCATGGATGTATTTTTTTGCATCACATTCATAGCTGCAATGCAGCACTTCAATTTTTTAGACTACTGGAACGGCCCTTAAAATGGCAGAGGGGATTCCCCCGAGGGCAAGTGCTGAGAGGACGTGAAGAAGGGCATGTTGAATGACTTTTGGAACGCAGCCACAGTCCACCAGCAGAAAGACTACAACCAAGCCCACATACTCCATCTCCCAGAATCCCCTTCAGTCAACTCTGAACTCTGCTTTTTAAAGGAGCAGCAGCAGTCTCTGGTGAATGTTTCTATAATGTCTCAGCCATATGCCATTACAGGTGTCAGTGGTTGTTTTCAGTGGATCTGGTGAATGTTTTTCAGGACAAGGTCTTACCCCACATACCTTTCTCATGTTCTTTGATGTTTATGTTTTGGTTTTAATGTTGGTCTTAGATGTTGAAGTTGGGAAACTCAGTGCTAACTCGATAAATCTGTCCTCCATCCCCTTATTTTCCCACAAATTATACAACATAAAGCAGTTAGTATTTAACTGGATATTTAAATGTTCTCATCCATATGCAAATCTGGCAAGAAGTTTTTAAACTTATAATACCACTTGAAAAACATTTAAAAAGTAAAATCAGTATCTCATGTTAAACAAATGCATTAGCATTATCCTTACTTACTATTTTGAATGGCAGTCACATGAATCAAATAAATTAGATTGACAAAGATCAATTCACTGCACATACAAATAACTACTCACCTGTATCTCATTGGTAGCACTTTTCTTGGTGAGCCGGTAACCATAGTACTCCTCTTGTCTCTTCTTCAATTTCCTGAAATAATCCTGGATCAGGAAAGTGGCATAGAATTTTCCCACTGTCACTTCATCATCTGTTAAAACAAAGAAAAGCATGTGACGCATAGAATGCTTTCAAATAAGATGAGCATTTAAAAGGGTTAAATCTGCTGTACACTGGCAATTTTAGAACACCTCTGACTCTTCAAGCTCTACCTCAAGTTACTGAGGTGTGCTAGGTGTGATAAATTTCATTGTAGCAGTTTAAATAGGGGATTCATTAATTAATCAACAATTAGTTAGGGTGAGAAGAAGCAAAAGCTCAGAAAGGTAAAAGCAAAAACCTAAAAAGCCCAAAAACACAAAACCCAAAAAGCCAAAAGTCCTTTGACTTCACGGGGGTTATAACTCCTGTGACAAAGGGGTGTGGTGCTTGACCATCAAAGCAGGAAAAATGCACTTCTCCCTTTTACCAGTCTCACTGTTTTAACTGTCTAGATCTAATTTCTTCCTAAAGTGTTGATAAAGTTCACTATGAGCCAAATCTTCAATATTTGAAACCATGACAGTCTCCTCTGCTGATTGATATCAAACACTGATGAGAAAACCAAATAATTCTTTGGCAGATCATTAACTACATAAAACAGTATCAACCACTTTTAACAAACATAACAAATATATGTAAAAATAAGTAAGTATAATACTATGGTGTCGAAACATATATATAATTAAAGGCTATTAAAGATCCTATTGCAGTAAAGGTATACAAGTACTAGCATCGAAATATAACAAAGTATGAAATTACTTAATATGACCAAAGGACTGTCAACAAAACCCATAATTACACAAATCACAATTCACATGATTACAAAACTGTATAGCATCTGCACACAACAGTGTAAAGGAAGGATAATTAAGGTACAGATAAAGGAGATGCATATCAAAATGCAAGTCTGTATTAAGAGTCTTTCCATTCAGTGTGTAGCATGCTGCTGGCAGAGGGTGACGAAATGAAATGAAATGAAATGATTACGAAAATCAGTTTATGTGGTGCTATTACAGTCTGGAGATGTGTGGGTATGTCACGTGTTAGTTGCGCAACAAAAGCAGAAATTGTCAGTTTCTATGATGTATGGATCTCCTCATGTCTCCTTGAGTCTTTGTAGGACCTCAGTTGACAGCTCCTCGCCCAAAATGAGTCGTAAATTAACTCAAAGTGTCGAATGGGCAATAAAATCTGTCATAATTTAGATCCATTAGCTGACCTTGAGGGTCATCTATGGAGTATCCAAAAGAAATTTCAGTTTTGGGTAGGCATTTGAATATCTGCTTATCAAGAGTTGTTCTCATCATCCACTACATCATATTGGGCACAATTATACTACATGTCAATGAAAAACAAAGAAAGACATTTGCAACTGCAATGAGTCATCTGTGCAAATTGAAACTATTTCAATCTGAGTGAAAAAACTGAATTTGAATCACTGGTTTTATACATTGACTGCATATAATGAAGGGTGAGAAACTAAGGAGCATATTATTCAGCAGCGTTGTATTATTCATAGGAAATGAAAGCTCTTTCTTCAACCCAAATGACAATTGTGAATTCTAAACCAATCTAGAAATCCAGAACTGATAATTATAATTAAAAGACAACACAGAACATACTGAACCACCTGGGGTCTAAAAGAGTTTAAGTACAGCTGCTCATTTAAAAATCAAATAGAATCATCATGGAGAGTACCAACAATAAAAAGAACAAAACAATGATAGAGAAATGCATGCTGATTTTATCAATATAAAATGTTTGAATCCACAGTATTTAACCCTTCATGCTGGATGGTTGAAGTGATAAATAAACTTTCCCATTCTCACATTTTTTTTTTTTTTTTGCTTATTGTTTTCCAGACTAGGCACATCAAGCCTCACTCCTTGGATATAAGCCTACAGTATAGAGAGAGTCAATTCCATTTCTAGCTGTGTGACTTATATTTTTATACTATTTAAATAGGCTAAATTTCCCAATCTCATACTAGGAAAACTTAATAACAACAAGGGCCAACTGAATTGATCATAACTTGTGAACTGTTTTATCATAGCATCCGCAAGGATCACATATCTAAATGTAACTCATCCATAGATGGATCTAGAGAAGAGAAAACAGCACAGAGATTTCGTGTTTCATATTTGTTGTTCTAAGTCTTCTGTCCCAGTCTAAGGAAACTGATCTAATGCTGTATGAACTTTACGTTTTGACAACAAATGATTTTCCATACATAAAACATTGGGACAAAAAAGAAAAAAAAAAGAATCCTTAGGAGGCATTGATTAAGTAAATTGTGCTCGGTCTTACATACTGTAAACAGAGTTTCTATCAAGTCTTGCTGGTTCACAGTATTTTCGGAAATGAAAAAGTCCCCCCATGAGTATTTCCTCCAAGCATTCCTTACAACATTAATGACAAAAGTACTGAGTGACATGATCTGACACTGCATGAAAGTGGGTTTTTTTTGTTCATAAAAACACTGTAAAATGCAGTGGAGGTTCAGGTAAATGACTGTTCACAGCACTTTGAAGGCAACACAGACAGCTTCAGGAAACTGCCTGAAACTGTTGTGGAGTTGCAGTTTCTGATAGTTTAGAACCCTGAGAAGCACAGGAACTGTGCAGGTTTATTTTGTCATGTTTGTGCATATTATTATTGCCAAACATTTGCAAATTAATGGCTGTGTATGTGCCTTCTGATGATTGTCTTTTTTTTCATAGGCCTCATGAAAGCTGACCTCCTATAGGTGGGATGACTTGATCCAGAAGTTTCATACTGGTACGCTTCCAAATCTTCTTGATAATTCCTCTCAGTTCCTCGTTGGCTTGTTCAAAATTACCTAACCAAAGGAAAAAAATACAATAAGACAAAATGCATCACTGAAATTCAAGATAAATCACTGCAGGAATTGAATGATGCCACCACCAGCAGCAACATGCCCAATTAAACAGATGGAATTTTCATAGCAGCTACTGATTTTAATTAACTCATCTTTCAACTTCAAAGATGTAGCAGGATAAAGGACAAATGTAATTTTGTTTTGTAAACTTTGTTTAAAAAAATGTTGTTTTGCCATCAAAGTCAATCGTAGCCGAAGCTCATAAATGCCCATGACTCCTGCAGAGTCATCTGAAGAGACCTTCTATGGTGAACAACTTTTAGGAGTAGGGTGGAGGACTTTAAAGGGGCTTGAGAATTTTTTGAGCAGAGGAGAAAATGGCAGACTGGCAATATCATATTCAATTCTATCTATAAAACACAATTTATCTTAGACACCTAAAAATTTTTGGTATTCACCTCAAATACTAAGGAATTTGCTCTCCTGAGAGTCCGGATGGGAACATCACTGACAAATACTGATACAGCGCTAAAATGACTTCAGGGCTGTGCAAACAGTGGTTTGTTCAGCTGAACACATTACAGGTGCTGCTTTACCCTGCATAAAGGATGTTTACACCATATGATCCATAAAAAAGTCCAGGAGAATTATTACAGATTCCAACCACTTGGCTGCTCAGTACTTTACCTGGTTTGGCACATGCCCGATGTACAGAGCCTGTGTCCTCACCACAGTGGCTGCAGGTATGACTGCCACCTGTGGCCTATTTTTGCATGTCATCACTTCTCTATCTCCCTCTTTCACGCTTGAGCTGTCACATCTCTAATCCCAAAAAAAAGAAACCACTTGGATACTTTCCTTTTCTCTGTGTTCAGATCAGGAAGGAGGTACTGGATATCCCAGGCCAGGACTGCGAGGCTCATGAAAAGCTTCTAACCTCAGACCACAAGGATCCTAAATAAAGACTGTGGTAGCACTGGGTTGTTCATTCATTCATTCCTTCATTCATTCATTCATTCATTCATTCATGTATTCATTCATTTTACATTTTTGTCCTCGCAAGGGTCGTGTCGGGGCTGGAGCAAATCCCAGTTGTCATCGGGCGGAAGGCGGGGTATCCTATCCAATCCAATCCACTTTATTTATATAGCATGATTTTAACAAACACAAGATTTTCAAAGTGCTGCACAGCAAGGTAAAAAGCACAATAAAAACACAATAGGATAAAATAAAATCAGACAAAATCAAATAAAATAAGCTAAAAACACAAATAAAATCACATAAAATACATAAAAATAAAATAAAATAAATAAAGTGCACTGCCCGCACAAGATAATAATAAAAATAGGTGGGTTTTAAGAAGAGATTTAAATGAGACAGAAAGGAGGTCTGTGTAATATGCAGTGGCAATCCGTTTCACAGTTTTGGAGCTGCAACAGCAAATGCTCGCTCCCCTCTGAGCTTAAGCCTAGCTTTAGGCACTGTCAGGAGCAGCTGGTCAGCTGACCTGAGAGAGCAGCTAGGAGTGTAGGGGTGCAGCAGCTCAGAGAGATAGGGTGGAGCAAGGCCATTCACGGCTTAAAAGCAAATAAAATAATTTTAAAATGAATCCTAAAATGGACGGGCAACCAGTGGAGTGAATCTAAAATAGGTGAAATGTGCTCATACTTTCTTGTGCCAGTTAAAAGACGTGCAGCAGCATTTTGAACTAGATGAAGACGAGCAATGGAGGACCCACTAACCCCCATATAAAGTGTGTTGCAGTAAGTGGTCACAAAAGCGTGGATCACTGTCTCAAACTGCTGTCTCTGAAGGACTGGTTTAATTTTTGCCAGCTGCCTCAACAGGAAAAAGCTTGACCTCACCACAGCTTTAATTTGGCTGTCAAATTTAAGTATTGCATCCACTTTAACCCCAAGATTGTTCACAACTGGCTTTTGATACTGTGCCAAGGAACCCAGATTAACTAGGGGGGGCACAGACGTGCCACCAAAGACCATGACTTCTGTCTTTTTTTCATTAAAATTCAGAAAATTTAGAGACATCCAGGCTTTAATGTCATGTAGACACTCTAGGAGTTGCTTGACACAGGAGTCTGACATAGGGGGACCATAGATATGACTGTCATCACTGTCACACTGTGGAGTGTGAACAGTTGCTGGTCCTCTGCTCAGTGAATGGATGAATTTGTAATATGACATGCATCTGTTTCTATTATTGCTGTGCCCCCCCACCCGCTCTCCCCCTCTCTCTTTCTCTTTCCTTTTTTGCCATGATTGTATTTCATTTGCTATTTACGACATCTATTGCTCATCTGTCCGTCCTGGAAGAGGGATCCCTCACTATCCTCTACCGCTCTTCCTGAGGTTTCGTCCTCTTTTTTTTCCCCGTTACAGGGGTTCTTTTTGGGGAGTTTTTCCTTGGGTGATGTGAGGGTCTAAGGGCAGAGGGATGTCGTACACTGTAAAGCCCTCTGAGGCAAACCATGTTTTGTGATAATGGGCTATATAAATAAAACTGACTTGACTTGACTTGACTCATCAGCATAGCAATGAAAAGGGATGCCGTGTTTACTGAGAATTGAACCAAGTGGGAGTAGATAGAGGGAAAATAAAAAAGGGCCAAGCACATAGCCCTGTGGTACCCCACATGAGAGGGAAGCAGTGGAAGACACAGAGTCATCAAGTGCTGTGCCACTGATGCCCACCCACTGCTCCAAACGAGCAATCAGGATTTAATGGTCCACAGAATCAAACGCTGCAGTCAGTCATTTTCCCTTAACTGCTTGTCTTCATAAGGGTCGTGGAGGGGCTGGAGCCAATCCCAGCTGTCATCAGGCAGAAGGCGGGGTACACCCTGGACAGGTCGCAAGACTATCGCAGGGCCGACACACATAGACAGACAACCATACACGCTCACAGTCACACCTAAGGGCAATTTAGAGTCACCAATTAACCTGAGCTGCATGTCTTTGGACTGTGGGAGGAAGCCGGAGACCCCGGAGAGAACCCACGCACAGGGAGAACATGCAAACTCCGCACAGAAGGGCCCCCGCCCATGGACTGAACCCCGTTCCAACTGGGTTTCGAACCAGGCAACAGTGCTAACCACGACGCCACCATGCCGCCTGCAAACACTGCAGTCATGCACTAAAAGTGCAAGGACAGAGACCAGAGCCGGTAACTAAATAGTTGTCATTAAAAACTCTTAAAAGCGCTGATTTGGTGTTGTGCAGTGTTTTAAAACCAGATTGGAAAATCTCAAGAATAATTTGTTCATTTAAAAAGTCCATGAGCTGAGAATAGACAATTTTTTCTTAGATTTCAGAAAGGAACGGCAGTTTAGAGATAGCCCTGAAATTTGTCATAAAAGTAGGATCCAGCCCAGGTTTCTTTGACAAAGGTTGCACAACGGCATGTTTAAAATTAATAGGGACCACTCCAGCGGACAGAGGACTGCTATTAATAACTGCAAGAAAAAATGGACCAACAGTCTGGAAAACCTCCTTAAAAAGTCGGGGAGGGATAGTATCATCAGGAGAACCTCAGAGCTTCAAATGGTCAACAATCTCCCGAACGAAGGGCAGGGTCAAAGGTTCAAATGTGTCCAATTTAGTAGAGCAGGGGACAGAGACTGAAGGGTCAATGGCAGGAGGTGAAATAAGTGCTCTGGTAAAAAGAGACTTTATCAATGAAAAAGTGAAATTTTCACACACAGCAGGGGAGGCCTCAATTCCAACAGTCTGTGGTGCATTTAGAGCAGAGTTGATAACTTTAAACAACACACGGGGCTTGTGGCAGTTCAGCAGAACAATATCAGAAAAATATCTTCTTTTAGCCTCTTTTACAATGTACTGGTAGTGATGCCAGCAATCCCTCAACATTTGAAAAGACACTTGCAATTCATCCTTTTTCCACTTTCACTCAGCTCTTCTACATTCCTGTCTGGCAGCACGGGTTGTTTTATTTAGCCAGGGCTCTGACATAGTTTTATGCAGTCTGGTTTTTAATGGAGCCGCAAGGTCTATGGCAGTTTGACAGGTGTCAAGAAACCATGAGTTGAGGGCCTCTATATCCTCATACACTGATTCAGGAATGACACAGATCTGTCCGAAAGCAGCCGAGAAGTGAGCAGCAGTGGAGGAGTTAATATCTCAACACCTGCAAGCAGAAGCGTAAGGTTTAACTGCGCCGCACTCCAGCGCGACTCCTGCGGCGAAAATGGCACTGACGCCGGGGAAAGCGTAGCGGCTGTCTTGTGAGGCTGAGGGCCTGGTTGGTACATCTTGATTGTGGTGGATATGGAGCTGGGCCTTGCCTGTGTGTCTCTCGACATTCCCAGGACCCTGTTGCTGCCTATTTGGAACCGGTTGCGGGCTCAAATGTCGTGTTCAATCACCGCAGACCCTGCTCTCCTTGTCTCCGCGAACGAGTGAATCAGAGGAACTTGTGGCCCCTGTGTCGGGCCTCCTCGTCAGCAACACATCTGGACAGACAACCTTTTACGCTCACAGTCAACCTGATCTGCATGTCTTTGGAATGTGGGAAGAAGCAGGAGACCCCGGAGAGAACCCATGCAGACATGGGGAAAACATGCAAAATCCGCACAGAAGGGCCCCCGCCCACGGACCAAACCCCGTGGGTTGTTCATATGAGTCATTAAATATGTTAATTACATTTAGAAATTCCAGTCTGCAGAGCTTTTCACACATTTTATGGATGAACCTGAGAATTGGGTTGGTTGATTTGGTTGAGATACATCAGGTTTCATGAAAAAAAAAATCATTACACTTGCTCTTCATATCCCACAATACATGTGATGGGTGTTTTGGCGTGGGACAGGCCAGGTTGATTCTGTCTAAGCAGGGACACTTGTCAGTCTGTAAAAAACCCTGTACTAGTTAAAAAGTCCAACCCATTCTCACTTCAAACTTGTCAAATAGCACCGCTCTGTCAGTACTTTTGGTGTACAAGTGTGACGGCAAAGCCAGCTTTTGCATTCACATGCAACATGTTCGGGCGGGTCACATGATAATGCGGTAGAACAGAACTGTGGCGCTGTTATTCTATGCTGGCGGATAGCTGGATGGCAGCATGTCTACATGCAACACACACAGACTTTACAACGTGACCAGACAAAACCAGTCATGTGCAACTGAAATGCTGAAGGACAGTGTCAGGTAATAACGCTGCCGTTAACCACATAATATAGGGAGCTTGAGCGCTCATAGGGCGCAAACAAACAACCAACTTTCTCGTGGCTGTGGCTCAGAGGTAGAGCAGGCTGTCCTCTAACCAGAAGGTCAGCGGTTCGATTCCCAGCTCCACCTTGAGCAAGATACTGAACCCCAAATTGCTCCCAATACTGCATCATCGGAGTGTGAGTGTGTGTGAATGATTACTGAGTAGCAGGTGGCACCTTGTAAGGTAGCCTCCACCAGAGTGTGAATGTGTGTGTGAATGGGTGAATGTGACATGTAGTGTTAAAGCGCTTTGAGTGGTCAATAAGACAAAAAAAGGGCTATACAAGTATAGTCCATTTGCCATTTACTATTTGCAGGAGTTCAGAATTTGTTTCCTGTGTGGATGTGTGTTTTTTCTACACCTTACCATGTGCCTCTTTTGCCTAAACCTAATCATCTGTGACTTTGTTGCCTAATCCCAATCATTGTGACAGTCTGTTGTGTAAATGTAGGGACCGTGCTTTATCCCACCACATGCGCACTTGTTGATAACATGATAACAGTCTGCATCATCCCATCATGAAATCATCCCATCATGAAGTCATCCCATCACGTGCATTTCATCACCGTAATGGCAGTCAATGAAAAGAGGTCTAACATCTATATTTGATTTTATCAGCGTGTAAAGCATAGGCAGTTGTTTTTTGACATTGTCCCTGGGTCTTTGTATCTAATTGAATTTAAACATACTGTAAATATGCTACAATGTTTATAACACAAACCTTCTGTCTTTATTTTCAGTGCAGTTCTAACCAGGGCAAACAATGTAGCGTTGAAGGTGACTGTTCCATCACTGTTGAGAGGCATGTTCATGGAGACCAACCTCTGTAAAAACAAACACACACATGCAAGACATTGTGGAAATATTAATCATATCCGGTTTTATAAATGACTTACCAACAAAAGCAATGTCAAATAAATACTTAAATTTATATATGCATTTTCTTATTTTCAGTTTAAAGTTATTTTCCTTTTTTCAGTTTTTACAAAATATTCTGCATCCAATTTCTCTTAAAATTTTCATCTTTTAAGGACAGGGCTTCAATTTTTTAAGTCTATCACTTACACTGAAAGTACGCGACATCCTTTTAATGGTCATCATGAACAGAAACAGAACATGATTCAATGTTCACATGGGCATCTGACCATGACAGACTTGAAAAGTAATAAACCTATCCACAGATCTGTGAATTTGGACAATTCCAATCTGATTTTTTTTTCATTCATTCATCCATCCATCCATCCATCACTATCCACATGGTGCAGGGTCTCACGGGCAGCAGGTAAAGCAAGATATTCTTAAAGACTGTCTCCCCATCAATATTTTCCAGCTCCTACTGGGGTATCCCCAGGCATTCCCTAGCCAGTTTAAATAAGAAAACCTTATTAATCCCCAATAGGGAATTTATTTGTCAGCACTGAAAAACTCATTTAGGCAACACACAATACTGTGTGTGCACCAATGGTACACAAAATAAATAAATAAAACCATAAAAAGCCATTTTGAAATGGAGATGGGATATAATTCCTACAGTATGTCCCAGGTCTACCCCATGCCTCCCTCGAATTGGATATGCTCAGAAAGGATCCACATTAATTGCCCAAACTATCTTTGCTGGCCCCTTTTAATGTAATAGAGAAGCAGCCCTCTGTTTTCCTCAGTTTTCTAATATCTGAGCTTCTCAAGTTAACTCTGGGGCTTTGGTCAGCCAGTGTAGGAAACTCATTTTGAGCGCTTGCATCCACAATATCATTCTTTTGGTCACCACCCAAAGCTCTTCACAATGGGGGAGGGTCAGAATGTAGGTTAACTAGTAAAACGAGAATTTTGCTTTGTGGCTCAGCTCCTCTTCCAACACAACAAACCAGCACAACACCCAAGGGCTGCTTATGCCACACACATCTGCCTGTCCATCTTGCGCTTTTTAATAACCACACTAATAAAAAGATATTTAAACTCCTCTGCTAGGGCCAGTAACTTACTCTCAACCCCAACGATGAATTCCCATTATCCCTGGAGAGAATATGAATGTTTTAGTTAATGGCAGAAAAACAACACAGACAGTTGCATGCACTGTAGGAAGCATCATGAAGGCAATAACCTAAGTTCACTTATTTATCTTAAATATCATATATTACAGACGATTTGGTAAAAAAGTATGTTATAGTTTTAAAAAAAAAACAGGTTTATTTACAATTGTGTTTGAGTGAAGGCTAGTGTACACAGGCTGCAGTGCAATAAAGTAATAATAATTAATACGTAAAGCAATTCATATTTAAAACTATGCACATTGTGATACTGAGTTGAGAAGACATGTTGAATATTGTTGAATTGTCTTTTGTAAGTTATTACCAGAAGTTTAGTGAGGATATGTGACAGTAAATGGTGAAACTGTACAACTGTGTCTTAATTGGTAACAGTTTAACTTGGTCATCATCAGAGCTTCAACACGTTGTATGAAAACAATGTAGCTGACTATACTCAAAGAACAAGCTCAAAAGCTCAAAGCTTTCCCATGTTGTTTTGCTGTTGTAGTGTTAATTTTGCAGGTTAGAGTATTAAAGATGGTAAATTGCTTAGCACACAGCTAGCTGGTTGTTATTATCAAAAACTTAATCAATGTCCGAGTTTCCATTGTTGCGGTAGAGTCGGTACAATGTCCTAGGAAAATTGTGTGATTGTAAAGTATCTTGTCAAACCAACAAAAAGAATATGGGTTGTTCACTGGGTGACGGTGTGTCTTTGTCAACCTTACTATGGTGAGGAGACTTGCAGAAAAAAAAAATCAGCATGAGTCCATCCAAATTCATTGGTGAGAGGACAAGTGTTATTCAGCATCCACTTTGTCAGAGAGCAGCTGCTTCCTTTCTCTCTGCCTATCATCAGGGGTTAGCTGAGAAAATAAAGGATGACCTACCTTCTTAACAGCAGCTGGATTATCTGGGTTAGGTAATCAAGTTGGTCATTTGTGTGGTCAATGGACTCAACAAGCTACAGAGAGTGCAAACTGAAAGTCCTCTGGACTGCCCCTAAGTCCCCCTAGACAGGACCTTATTAAGACCTTATTTAACACTGTCAATTTCTCTTGGAATAAAAACATGTAAATTAGACTATGAAATTTAAAAAATCAAATTTTCTGTGACTGAGAAAGTGATGTGTTCAACTGAAGAAGTAAAGAGGGATCCCTGTGGAGGGTTGAGTGAGGATAAAAGAGACATACTTTAAAAAAAAAATAAATTAAAATCCGGACCTGTATGTTGTCCTGTTTTTTCAAAGCTCAAACATGTGTTGCTGGCCAAGCCTGCTGGATGGCAGTGAAAGGTTTTTGAAATATGGCTCCACAATCAGATGCAGCTGACTGACTTCAGTCCCACAGATTGGGATCACACAATGCTACACAGCAAAAAGGGGTGACGTATTCACTGCCTTAGTTAAGAGAACAACTGAGCTCATTCCTATTGTGAATACGAAACACACCATGGTTCAGGAAATAATGGTCGACATGGCTGAATCTTTTGAGGTGCCGTCTGAATTACTGTAGATATGATGTTGACCTGATGAAATGTGCGACACCCCTGGTGATTCACCCAAAGTCTGATTCATGCATGAAACAATAGCCATTTAAATGCAAAGCGCTCAAACGTATTTGACCTATTTATGATTCTCTGTTACAGGCTGGAGTTATTGTTCCCTGTGATGGCTACCCTGTGCAATCACCCATTTCTGCTAAAGAAAATTCATGATACAGGCCAGACAACGCAGTGGCGTTTTGTCCAACATTTACGGCAGTTAATGTCTCTGTTCATCCAGATCTAGTTCATTTCAAATCCACTCAGTGTTTCCCATCACTGATTTGGCAAACATGTTTTTCAGTATTCCTGTGCACAAAGATTCCCAGTACTGGTGGGCGTGTGTGTGTGTGTGTGTGTGTGTGTGTGTGTGTGTGTGTTTGTGTGTGTGTGTATGCGCGTGTGTGCGCTGTCAAGTATGTAGATTGTTAATATGCTTTTAGTATTTTCTAACATACTAAAATAAATACAGATTTTTTGAAAGCAATGCAAAACACTGCCTTTTTTAATAATCGCTCCATCTTTAAAACACAAAGGCCTGTCTACTATGTAATTTAATCTTGCACTCAGAACACTATGGAGAGTACTGCATTGAAATTTCACCATGAACAACTGAACTGGGAGAACCACATACCATAGAGGCTTTTTCCTAATTTACAATCATCTAACTGAAGTGCAAAATACTTGGTTACATTAGGATTGCTGTCGGTCACCAGAAATCAGGCTGAACATCTTACCTTGCAGGCGACACGATGAGGACAAAATTTTCCAAAACCCAGGGGAGGAGGAATCCTTCGCAGGAGTGTCACCACATCAAGATGCTTAATACGTCCCCTGTAAGAAAGAACACAAAATAAAGGCTTTATGGATAGAGGATATTTCTCATATTAAGAAAATTATCTTAATATACATTTGTATTGAAGTAATGTAAGAAACAAGCACATTATCCCGATGTAAAACCCTACCACAGGTTAATTAGATGTGTTTATCAACAGGACCAGGCTAACAATTATTACATCACCTTTTTAAGGTAGCAGTGCTTAATTATTTACACAATTGTATTAGGTTTGGCTACACATGTATTTGAAATAGTTAAGATTAAGAGCATTATGTGAGGATTTCAACAGTGTTAAAGTTTTGTTTTTTTGTTTTGTTTTTTGTGTTGCATGTCTTTTTAATAGCATGTTAAAAATTGTCTGAAGGAGTGAGGCCAATCACACACTTCACCGCTGGATGTCTGAGTTTAATCAGGATTGCTCGCAAGATAAATTGAATAAGACAAAATGAGATATGGCTTTTTCCTGCTAAGCCCTGACCTTTGCAAATCATCTTTGATCAATGGCCACTGTGTTTTTTAAACAATCTTATGATTTTTAAGAGAAATGTGTCTCAGGCCCACAGTGTTGTATAACAAATTTGATACTGATCGAGTCTGAATAGAAAAAGTAGATATCACATACTGGTTTTTTTTTTAAATTACTAGCAAAATTACAGCAAACTTATATGGTCCGGGAGAATTTATTGTGGAGCACATTGAGCTGGACACATGTGCTAAATTTAATTTCAATTGGACATTCCAAAATCTTGTCTTTGGGCATAAATTACAGCATCATTTTATGGCAGATTGGTGGAGGAGCCCAGAGAGAGGATACACTGGTGTATCCCACATAGAAGTCCTTCATCGAGTGGCGAGACTAGGGAGCTTGCCAAGGGTCACGGAGATTCCTCATTTGCATTGTGTCATATATTTGATGCACCTCCTCACGCATCTTATTTACTCTCACAGTTTATTCTCTCAGCGCGCATTCTGCGGAGTCACTAAAGAGATCTATAATATCGTAGAACATGTCACATGACGAAATGTAGGCCTGATTTAATGCGCCGTTTAACTGTGTGATAAAACGAACAGAGAAGAAGTTTTTGGATATTTTAATTCTAAGTGTTTTGGCATCACGCAAATCAGCAGCTTATTTCACTTAGGCATTCTTTGTCAGGGCAATAAATGATGTGTGGGTCAGGCCGCCCTTTATTGGAACTAGTCTACTGGCAGACCTGTTTACGTGCATTAATCAATGACCTGAACCTGTCATGGTTCCTGCATTCTTCCTCCTCCCCCCGCTGCCAGTAGTTTTCCACTCACCTTCCTCTGCTCTGCTCTACCTGCAAACCACGCCCACTGCTGCAGCCTGCTCTCCCCACAGCTGCAGCTCATCACCAATCTACCCAGTATTTAAGACACTCCAGCCCGTTCACTCATTGCCAGATCGTCCTCTGCATTATGCACGTCTTTCCAGCGCTTACCTGCCAGATCATCCGTTGCCGACTCTGCCTGTTCCCGACCTGGTCTCCTCGCCTGACTCCCCATGAACATACCTGCCTTCTGTCCCCGAACATGTGCTCTGTTTCGGCGTTCCGGAAAACTGATGGCTCTGCTGGTAAAGACTTTTCTGTTCGGTTTGACATTTCTTCTGCCTGATCCCTGTCGGTGCTGTTACCTCCGCGGACGGACTTCCTGGTGACCGAACCCTTGCCTGCTCCCGACCATTCTTCAGCTCGACCCTCGACAACGCTCCAACACGTGTTGTCGGCTCGTGGTGCTACGGGGCTTCCTCTTCACTAGCCACAGTGGGTACAGGCTTCGTTTCTTCGCTTTGTGGGAAACCCAGAGACATTGCTAGGGCTCACCGCCCGAAGAACGAACTCACAGTCTGTAAGCTGAACATTACTTGTGTTGGTATTAATAAAAGTTATTACCGACTGCCAGAGCGTTTTCGTGTGCTGCATCTGGGTCCTAAACACACCCGTTACAGAACCCGAACCGCACACACTGAAGCTATGTGTGTCTACACAGTACATCTGCACGATGACAACAACTTATCACTGTCTTTTGTGTGATTACATCTCCAGTATGATCTCGTGTGCACAGCTGATATCCTACAGAGGTTTGTCTATGTGTATATTTAATATTGCCTACTCAGTGTGGACATAGAAACGCTTCCTTGATATTAAAACACGCTGTTAGACCTTCGTATGTGGAGAGGGAAATATGTCTGCTGGACATCATGACCGGAGAAATGAATCTGAATATGTAGGACTTGAAAAGATGTTCCTGCTCAGATGCAGAATAACAAAGCCCAGCAGCTGATGATGAAGCTGCGGCTGGAGGTGGAGGTGGCACAATATTGTTGTTGTGTATATATAATTATTAATAAATTACTCTGAATCCTGCTCTGTCACTTTATAACTATATATATATATATATAACTATAACTCTAATCCCTATATGAATTTAATTTGAAAGGATTCTTCTCTCCCTGACAGTCTGACAGCTGATCAGCTGATCATCACATCATCGTTACCGACGTCGCTTTGGGCAGATGCTGTGGGACCGAGGATTTCCCAATTCGCAGCTTCCCCTCCTCTCTCCTCGCGTCTCCTCTTCGACTCCTCCGCCAACATCCTCTGTGGGAGGGACTAAGACGTGAGGAGAGGAGCCTAGTGGAGGATGCTTGCAGTTGGGTTATCGTGTTGGAAAGCACTCAGTGGGTGTGTGTGAGTGTGGGCGTGGTCTTTCCCTGCAGGCTGGGCCAGGTGCAGGCAATCTCCTGATGAACTGGTGGAGTATTTAAGCTGCTGTCTCAGACCTATTCCTCACCAGAGTACTACACCTACTATGTGTTAGATGTTCTTCACGGCCTCAAAGTAGTTTTCCTGTGTCAGCCTGCTTTCTCCTTTGTTTGCTCTTCACGTCGGCATCTCCGAAGACCACTGGGAAGCCAGCCAGCCTCCTGCCTCCTCAGCCTGCCGACTTATCTCTGCTGAATGCAACTTAAATAAGCAACGACTTGACTGTGGCCAGCCCACAGTCATAACAGCTGAGGAGGTTTGTAAAACCAAAAGATCACCTCAGAAGAAACAGCTGGGCCTAAAAGTATCAGAGGTAGGGTTCTGAAGGAGTTTCATAACGTGAATGCTGCTGTCACACTGAACATCCCACTGAGCCTGTTCAAACTGTAAAACTTTAAAAGTAAAAACAAAGCTAATGGTCAAATAATATTGAACAGCTACAACTAATAATCCTTGTCCACTGTCTATACCCTAGGCCTGACAGTAAGGTATTGGCAGTAGACAAACAGTCAATACTTTATTGTTAGGCCTAAGGTCTTGACAGAGTCCACTTCCAAATCCTTGATATTAGGTCTGGGGTAGGGAAAGTGGACAGACACCATTTCTTCCCAGGGCTTTGAGTTAGGAGGCTGAAATTAGCAGTGCATGCTCCTTGATCCCCATGGTACAAGCTCTATTTATCTCCGCCTCCTAACTCAAAGCCCTTGGGAGATATGACCTCTGTCCACTTCCCTTACCCTGGGCTTAAAAAGAGGCATGAAATTTTTAAAGTCACTTTTTAATCACATTTAAGGTAATAATTGTGAACTTTCTCAGATTTATTTTTTCCTCAATTAATATGTTCAAGATAATGTCACTGTAAAATAAAAATATTTAACATTATATATAAATGATAAATATTAAATCTAAATGTTATATATTAAATCGAAATCTTAAATCTTCACGTCACGATTCTAAATATTTAGCGAATATGCAAATTCACATTGGTGCTTGGCAGAGGTACCAAAATAAGAGCTTGATGTATTGATGTTCTGCGTACATGGTCACTGACAGATTTTCGTGTTGAAAGGAGAAAATTAAAATAATTAATTTTTACGTTCCAGTTCAACTCTTCTTCACTCCTAGCTTGTGTGAGAAACTTTTGTAGTGAGGAGAGCAGCCTGCACCTCGGGAGATGTGCAGACAGACTAGCTGTAGCAGCTGAACTCAGAGCTAACCTGCTCACACAGCAAGGGCTGTCACAGACGGCAATGCTGGGTTTAACCCGGGGAGATGAGATCTGTGCTGGCTGTATTCAAACTGCTACTGCCGCTGACTGAGGGACCATCTCTACAGCTGCTAATGGACTGTACTCTATTTATCAGAGGTTGGCTGGGGTGCGATTTTTTTTCCCATCTTTCATCAATAAACATTATTTATTGTGGGGGGAGGGTGATTGATTCAGAAAAACATTTTAAGCTACAGGGAGGGTCAAGATAAAAAAAAATAAAAAATTATGTTTACATGTTTACCCAAACCACATTACAATCATACTGTTCTCAACCTAGTAAGCATATAGGCAACAAGCATGCTCTCTCAAAATACTGTGCATGATTGCATAACACCACTGCCTATGACTTTTACTTTACACTATCCACACAAACGACACCTCAAATTAATCTTCTGAAGCCAACCATTCCAGGAGTGTAACTTCTATCACTGTACAACATGGATGGAGCAACAGACAAACTCCCCGTCTTACATTTACCACAGATTGTGTCTTACCCTTCCTATTTGTGGTTAAAAGCCTTCTTCTGTGAGTCAATTCCAGTCGCTAAACACCATCCCTATAAAGCTAACATGGTCAGGGGGAAGAAATGAAGTTCATAAGGTTCACTTGGAACTAGACCTTGAAACTTGTCTGGACTGTTTTCTGCAGAGGCTGCTGCTGCTGGAAAGCACGGGTTTCAATTTGTGCATGCACACATAAAGCAAGTAAGCCTTGGCCAACTACATAAGCATGTATAGGTGTTCATCCAGATAACGGCAGTGAAATGTAATCGTTTTGGCCACAGGTCACAAAGATAAACACCTCTGTGATGCACACACACACTTACGTGGCCTCAGGATCATATTCTGCCCATATTTTCTTGAACTCATCCAAATGCTGGGGACCAAGGATAGACCAATCACGTGTCAGGTAGTCAAAGTTATCCATGATGACAGCCACAAATAGGTTGATGATCTGTCAATGACAAAGGTTATTTGTTGTTACTGTCTGTTTGTGGTTATGTTTGTGGCACTGTGTGAAACTGGATTGAGATGACAAAAATGTCCCTTGTAAATGATTCCTTTTAAAGGAACACCTTCTCTGCACTATTTTTATGTCAGATAATCAAAAATTATGTATAAAGTATGTCATTTTCTGTAACTGCTTGTCCTCGTAAGGATGCTGGAGCCAATCCCAGCTGTCATCGGGCGGAAGACGGGGTACACCCTGGACCGGTTGCCAGACTATCACAGGGCTGACACATATAGACAGACAACCATACACGCTCACAGTCACACCTAAGGGCAATTTAGAGTCACCAATCAACGTGAGCTGCATGTCTTTGGACTGTGGGAGGAAGCTGGAGACCCCGGAGAGACACGCAGACACTAGGAGAACATGCAAACTTCGCACAGAAGCCCGGACCGAACCAACCGGGTTTCGAACCAGGGACCCTCTTGCTGTGAGGCAACAGTGCTAACCACGACGCCACCGTGCCGCCTGTATAAAGCTTTACTTTTCTTACATGCCTCCACAGTGAATGGTAAATCCAAAAAGGCAACCATTCATCATGAATTGGAATAAAGAGAGTCAGTATAAAGCATTCATTTACAAACTTTCACACAACTGCAGAATAATATGTGTCATCCAACGTTGAGTCCGACAATATTTTTTCGGGCTGTGTCGTGTACAGCCTAGTTGGTATTCCCACCAGCACATCACCGTTGGTTGAGGTCCACTTCTTTCAGAAGAAGCTTGCAGCTGAGAGAGACTCGACTGCTTAGCTGCCATGGAGTACCTCCAAGTCTTGACTGATGAATGCCAATGATAGCATTAACATTAATAAAATTGCATAGAACTTTATTAAGGAGCCCAAAGTCCACATACTGAGTCTCTTACATAAAAACTCCCCACACACAAGATGTTAAAAAAAAGTATTAAGTGCAAACTAAAAGAGAAAGTCAGGTAGACTGCCTCGGGTCACACGCTGAGATGCGCTCTGTCACAAGTCACGCCATTCAGTCCAAACAGTTTCATATACAGCTGATTAGTGTGCGTTTGAACTCTGCTCAAGCAGAGCTCAATGTCTATAATGAATTATGAACATACTTAGAATGTGTTATAGTGTGCATATAGTTATAAGTCACTATAATTAGTCTTGCCTTAAGTAAAGTGACAAAGAATAAGATTGAGTCAATGCAAGAACAGCACATAATATGCTGTAAAACATATTGTTTTGAACAGGAACTAACATAGAGTACAAACTTTGTGATGATGAACATTCCAACACTTATTGTCTCAATTTGGAGATAACAGATATGAGCATGAAGATGGATGATTTCGTCTGTATTATTCAGCTTTGATTCAGGGGCATAACTTCTCCCAAGATCAACAAGGGAGATAGAGAGAGAGAGGGGTAGAGCGAGCAGCAGAATGAATGAAAAGAGTGAATGGCGTTAATGTCGATTAAGCAGTTAATTAGAGGTACAAAACAGTGTTTTCTGATTGTGTCATAATGGTAAAACTCTAAAGCACAAAGTAATCCTGTATGAAGACCTGTATGTTTTACTGCTGGACTTAGATTTGTGAACTGGGGTCATCACGGTGTGAGGACCCTCTTTGAATGCAAGTTATTGTAATTATTATTATTAGGGCCAGAGCACCGAACAGTGTGAGGACCCTGTTGAAATCCTTGGCATTATTAGGACCCGAGCACCAAATGGCGCGAGGACCCTCAGGAAACTGAAGGAATTATTATTATTTTTAGGGCCCAAGCACCGAACGGGTACGAGGATGCTATTGAAATCCAAGGGATTATTAGGGCTCTCGCACCGAATGGTGCGAGGACCCTCTAGGAATGCAAGGAATAATTATGAGGGCCCGAGCGTTGAACAGTGTGAAGCCCCTTTCTTGTTATTATTATTATTACTATTATCATTATTATTATTATTATTATTATGAAGGAATTTATATGAACTGAAGGAATTATTATTATTCGGGCTCGAGCACCAAACAGTGCGAGGACCCTCTTGAAACTGAAGGAATAATTCGGGCCCAAGCACCGAACGGAGTAGTTCATATGAGGGACATGGTCCAATCTGCACCAAATTCCACATGTTTGATGACAGTCCTGCCCTGAACATATCTACATGACAACCGTTATCATTACTTATAGCGCCCCCGACTGTCAACATGAAATGTCATGGAAATTACCCTTGCAGCTTTAATTAGGGCCCAAGCACCGAACGGTGGAAGGACCCTCTTGAAACTGAAGGGATTCTTATTAGGGCCCAACACCGAATGGTGCGAGGACCCTCTTGAAACTGAAGGAATTATTATTCTTATTATTATTAGAGCCTGAGCAATGAAAGGGTGCAAAGACCCTATTGAAATTGGTCCGTTTATTATTATTATTATTACTATTTTTTCGTCAAATGAATTGCTTTTTTGAGGGTTTTATCATACTCAAAAACTCATGAAAATTGGCATGTTTATGGGGACTGGTGAAAATTTTTGTATCTTATAGGTGTCATGTACAGGTGTCAATAAATGTCCATGTGACGGGGAGGAGGGGCAGAGCTTTCAGCCTGATCCGGCGGGGCTGGTTTTTAGTCCATTTAGACCTGCCACCCTGGCTCAACTTCCTCTTTCTTTCCTTTCTTTCCTCTGGCATTCATATTTAAGTCATACTTGCTAATCAGTGACTCTAAGATCCTCATTGAGTGCTTATCCTTTTCTGGAGCACAAGTTTCTTGTGTTCTGGTTGAATGTGTGTTTAGAGTGTGTGAATATGTGTGTTGTTTTACCAAAAAGGCACATAGCATGTAGAAACTCATGAAGTAGATGATGGCAAAGTTGGATCCACAAGTGTACTCTTCCCCAGGCAGGTAGTCCGACTTGGGGTCACACTTCTTCCCATACATACACGCCAGCATTACTTCATGCCATGCCTCCCCCGTAGCACATCTGCACAACAGAGATAAGGTGTTAATTTTTCACTGACAACTGGCTGTTCTGATGTAATTTTCAGGAAAACTGAGTCGATATCAACACATTAACACACAACATTAATGTCAATTGTACACAGGAAGTTAGTCAAAAATCCCCATAATAATCATCCTGCCAGTATAGTTTAAATAATGTAACCATCTACTGTTCTTAAGTTACTTTTCATGAAATAGTAGCTAATCTAAATTTAAGTATACAATAAACAAACATTCCACTCTGTGATAAAATTGTTATCAGTATGATTTTAATGTCTCCATGCCAGCAATAGCCGAGGGTCGAGGCCTTATGGATTTGGGTTATCCATTGCCCCATTCTAATGAACACAATATCTCAACACTTAAAAGAAATTTCTTCTAATTTACCATTAATGTCCACTTGGACTGAAGAATGAATAGATTAGACTTTGATGATCATAGGTCAAAGTTTAAGGTCAGTGTGACCTCATCTGTCTCACAGTTCAGAGTGTTGTAAATTAGCTGGTTGTCAAATGTGCGCTGATGATACAGTCATTAATGTATCGGCTAAAACCACCAACGCAGCAGATGAGATTTTAACAAAATGGAGGGTGTATCTCAGTAGCTAAAAAAAATCATCTCACTTTAAATCCCAAACAGACAGTATCAGTGTTTTTTTTTTCCATTAGAAGAAAAGGTAAAGACCTGAGTAATCAGTGATTTTAATTTTTTCAGTTTCATTCTTGACTTATTTTTGATAAGCATGTTAAAAAGCTGTGAAAGACAGTTAAGACAAATCTGAACTGCAGCCAACTGTTCATCCATACCATGATATTTTCCCATACATCACACTGTGTTACTATTTGGGGCCAGGCCTCACAGTCATCTATCAAACCTGTCAGTTCATTTTTTTTAGACAAGCACTGAAAATAATGGACCAAAAACCCATAAAATGGCATCATTGTACAATTCTGAAATATATATAAATAGCTTAGCTTTGTTTAGCTTTATTTAGTTTTCTTTTACTAAAATAATAATTTAAATGTGTGAATAATCTTGCACCAGCTGTACTATGTCCATATGTTACAAAAACAGAATCAGAATCACAACTAGGGGATAAGCAAATAGCAACTGCAGAGTTACACAGAACAAAACTACTTTTGGTCAGCTATCTTTTTCTGTAAAAGGGACACTTTTTGGAACGCCAACATTAAATAGAAAGTTCAAACACTGGCTGAGACAAAACAAAACCTGCTGTCATTCATTACTGATTCTGCACTCAGGTACGCATACACAGACATGGACACAGACAGCAGAACAGACACTCATAGACAAATGGACACGTATTATCTTAAGGACCACGTACACATTATGTAAAACACAAATTTTCCGTCATGAATTAGGGAACACAAACACACACAAACACACACAACAACTAGCAACATTGATTTTAGTGTGATGTAACTATTAACTGTTCTTCAACGTCTCATACACCACCAGTTCGATGCCTTTGCAGGGGAGTGGACAAACAGCAGACAGGATGAAACACAGGTGTAAACCTCAACTGAATTCACACTAAATCCGTCAGTAAGGCTGCTTCATACAGGACTGTTTTTGTGCTCTAGAGTTTAACCATTGTGACACAATCAGAAAACACAGTTTTGTTAATTGACTTTACCGTAATTTGCTCTCCACATTCATTTTTCTGCCCATTTGCCCCCTGTCTTTCTCTTTCTCCCTGGTTGAGGCAGTTCTGCCTCTGAATCATTGTTGAATAATACAGAAGACAATCTTCCACCTTCATGCTCATATTTTTAATATTATCTCCAAATTGAGACATTAAATGTTGTTTGGAATTTTAATCGCCACAGAGTTTATATTGTATGTTAGTACCTGTTCAGCATAGTTCTTACACAGTCTTATTCTTTGTCACTTTACTTAAGGCAAACAAAGACTACTTAAAGTGACATATAATCACAGGGATTTTAAATTAAATCCCTGTGATATTAAGGCACCCAATTACCACTTACAGTGAGTTATACTTACATTATAATACATTATAATCGGGATTATAATGTAGTATAAAATGATCATTATGCATCACAGCTGTGAGAATTTTAATAAACTTTGAGCTTTGCAAATACAGTGAGTGGAGAGCAAATATGTAGTATGGACACCTGACCTTATAAGTCATTATAAAATGACTTGTGTGTGATGACTATTGTCATAAAGTATTCTGAATATTTCTAAATGCTTATAACTATATGCACACTATAACACATTATAAGTGTGTGTTCATAATTCATTGGCATCATAAAGAGTTATGTTTATTTTTATAAAACATTATAAATAACTATGAGTGCTTATAACTATGATCATACAGAACTGTTGAGGCATTATAGTTTATTATAAGTATGTTTGTAATGTGTTATAATGCAGTATAAACATACACTTCATAGAAAGTGTTACAGAGTATTTTCACAGTGTGGTTTTATTAGCACTTTAACTACAGTAAAGGGTCTGAATATCACCACTACCTATTTGTGAATTACCTGCGACACACACTGCAGCTCAGTGTACTGGCGCTGCTTACAGTCTCTCCTCATCCTCTTTTCTGAGAAGCACCACTCTCAGATAAGATACACTTTTTAACAAATTTTCATCATGTGGATTTCCTTGCGATACGCAGCCATATACTCGCAGGCTGTCTTTGCAGTGAGTGAAAAATTCTCCATTGCACCCTACCAAAGCCACTAATAATCAAACTGAACCACAAGCTTGATAGACCGAGCGACAGTGGACAGTAAGGTTTGGTCAAAGAATGGTCAATCAGTATACGTGATGTAGTGATGATAGTTTATAGCAAAGTATTCTTATTTCAGCAGCCTGACCTCATTCAACCCGTGACTTTGTCCTCGTTGACCCCTACCCTCCTCCACTCATCAAAACCCATCACGAGTCACATAAATGAACTATTTTGGATTAAAAATGGTGATTTTTGCAGAAAACCTCTGATTCAAAGGTAAAAACAAATAACATATGTTTTCTAAACCAGCTATTGTGCAAGGGTTGTTTGATGGATTTTTTAAAATTCTTATCAGAGGAAGACAGACCACCAACCTGAATAACAGTAGTACAGCCTGCGGGAATGTCTGGAAGTTGTTATTCCTGTTGATGTATGTGCCGTCAACCAATGCAATTTTACCAAATATCTGTAGACAAATGAAGGCATGTTAGGAAAAGTACCCACATTGTGTAGCTTTTTTGCATTGAGCAGTCTTAGCTTCTGCATGATCCATTACAATCATGAAATGTTCAAACTTGGAGGGCATTATCATGCTCATATCGTGAGCATTGTCAAGAAAATGTCATATTTCATGAATATATAAATAAAATAAATGTCTAAATTTACAATTACAACTGTTTTTTATTAATTATTATTTTTATGTTCATAAAAAAATCATAAAATATAAAATGTATGTGAAGTATAGTTTCTGATTGTCAGAATTTATGTTGTCTGCTTTAACAGTACACATTTGACAAGTGAAACTGGTGAAACTAAAGCATTGTGCCGACCTAATCACATTTGCGCTGATATTCCTGATGCCATCAGGAGCAATTTAGGGTATGTATATGTGATTAACCTGAGTAGCAGATGGCACCTAGTGTTGTCTCAGCAACCAGTGTGTGAATGGGTGGCTTTGACTCTCTAGCATAAAAGCACTTTGAGTAGCAAGTGCCAGTCTTTGTCATTTACAACAGCAATCTCATGTGAAGATAGTTAAATAATTTGTGGTCTGTATGTACCTGCATTCCAACCACAGCATATATAAAGAAGAGCATGAGAATGAGCAGGGCCACGTAGGGAAGAGCCTGCAACACAATGACCAATGACATTGTCAGGCAGACTCATTAGGCTAATTTTAAAGAAGAGACTGAATGATGCTGAGAGATGATACTGACCTGAAGGGATTTGATGAAGGTCCACAGAAGATTACGGATTCCTTCAGAACGATTCAAAAGTTTCACTAGACGCATGACTCGAAATAGTCTGAAGAATGTGACTGATACGCTCATGTTCTCAGAGGACTTCTCAGGGAGAGAGGACAAATTAAACATTGCATAGTGCCAACATTTAAATTCCACAAAACTTGAATTCAAGAAAAACTAAAGCAGCTCACCGCAATTGCTTGCATGGGATCCACTGCCTGAAAAAACAAATAAATATTTTCCACTGCTGCCCTCTGATCAACTGCTTCAACAAACACACTTTTGGTATGTACATCCAAAGTTTATAATTGTTTCTCACTTTGTAAACTTGGTGTCAAAACACCCCCATCTGATCATTTCATAAAGGATAGAGGAGCTTGTAAAACAAAAGAAAATAGTCAGCATGCAGGTATCGTTAGTGCTTAAATTAATTAGGTCCAGTGTCCGGTCAGTTGAAGAATAACACAGTGTAGTTCATGCAAAATTCTGCCACAGTAGGGCTACACTGATGTATAATTTTGCTATTTTATGGGCCTTATATTTACTGTTATCATTAAATCTGAATCTGAAATTATTTGATAAGATTCAGTTCATTAGGATTTTAACTCAGCAATCTGTTAAGCCAACAAGAATGAAGACTTAAAATGCTGGTATCGTTTTCATTCATATAAAGATGTCAGAAGTTTGCATTCTGTATTGGTATACGGTACATGTTGTTGCCATTCTTCCAACACCAAGCATTACAAAACACAAAATCACAGCAAAATATCAGATCTCAGCAGCTTCTGCACCAGTCTCTCCAACTGGTGCAGAACGCTGCTGCTCGTGTTTTAACGGGAAGCAAGAAAAGGGATCATATTTCTCCTGTTTTAGCTTCTCTGCACTGGCTCCCTGTGAAATCCAGGATTGAATTTAAAATCCTCCTCCTTACTTACAAAGCTCTAAATGGTCAGGCTCCATCCTATCTGTCACAGCTCATAGTTCCTTACCAACCCTCAAGATCACTGCGCTCTGAAAACGCAGGGTTACTTGTGGTTCCCAAAATTTCCAAAATTAGGTTAGGAACCAGAGCCTTCAGCTACCATGCTCCTCTCCTATGGAACCATCTTCCATTTTCGGTCAGGGAGGCAGACACCGTTTCAACTTTTAAGGGTAGACTTAAGACCTTCCTCTTTGATAAAGCTTATAATTAGGGCTGGCTCAGGCTGCCTGGACCAGCCCATAGTTAGGCTGACATAGGTTTAACCTGCCGGGGGACTTCCTCTGATACGCTGAGCTCCTTTCCTTCTCTCAATGCCGCCATCAGAAATCATGCATGTCTGTTTACTGCATTGCCATGTGCAAGCTTAGCTTAGCTCTGTGATAGCCATGTGGTACTCTCACTACCTGGGGCTCGCGATTACAGAGCCTGGGTCTGTTGAAATGCACCACGCTAATCCTGTTGCCTCTCGGGAGCGTTCCTGCTCCCTTGTTTCCTAGTTTCCCTGGATCCTGGCCGTAACCTTGACTGTGCCTGACCGTGGTGATAGCTGTGCTGATGCCGCGACCCTGCCTTTGGTTGTGCTCGTGCTGTGGCTGTACTGATTCTGTGCCCCCCGCTCGCCCTGATCGTGGTCTGGTCCTGGTTGCGCCGATGCTGTGATCTTGCCTTTGGACAACTCCCTTTCACATATGCATGAGACTGTTATCATCTCTATCAACATCATCATAGAGAGCAATTACTAATTTCACACCTACCATTATTGTAATGTGACATGCATCTGTTTCTATTATTGCTGTGCCCCCCCCTCCCCCTCATCTCTGCCCCCTCTCCCCCCCTCTCTTTCTCTTTCCTTTTTTGCCATGATTGTATTTCACTTGCTATTTACGACATCTATTGCTCGTCTGTCCGTCCTGGAAGAGGGATCCCTCACTATCCTCTACCGCTCTTCCTGAGGTTTCGTCCTCTTTTTTTTCCCCGTTACAGGGGTTCTTTTTGGGGAGTTTTTCCTTGGGTGATGTGAGGGTCTAAGGGCAGAGGGATGTCGTACACTGTAAAGCCCTCTGAGGCAAACCATGTTTTGTGATAATGGGCTATATAAATAAAACTGACTTGACTTGACTTGACTTTGATGAAAAGGAGACAACTGTCGGTGCAATTATTTAAAAATGGAAGAAACACAAAATAACAATCTATTGCCCTCAGGCTGGGGCTTCACGCAAGATTTCACCATGGGGTATCGATGATCGAGAGAAAGGTGAGGGATCACCCCAGAACTGCATGGGAGGAGCTTGTTAATTATGATCAGCTGGGACCACAGTCACCAAGAAGACCTTTGGTAACACACTAATGGACAGAAATCCTGTAGCACCCGCAAGGTCCCCCTGCTCAAGAAGGCACATGCACAGGCCCATCTGAAGTTTGCCAGTGAGCACCTGAATGATTCAGAGAAGGGTTGGGAGAATGTGATGTGTACAAATGAGACCAAAATCAAGCTCTTTGGCATCAACTCAACTCGCAATGTTTGGAGGAAGAGAAATGGTGACTAGGACCCCAAGAACACCATCCCCACTGTCAAGCATGGAGGTGGAAACATTATGCTCTGGACGAGGGTATGTGATATGAAATCTTGGGTGACAACCTCCTTCCTTCAAGCAGAATGGGTCGTGGATGGGTCTTCCAGCACAGAAATGACCCAAAATATACGCCAAAGGCAACAAAGAAATGACTCAAGAAGAAGCACATTAAGGTCATGGGAGTGGCCTTGCCAGTCTCCAGACCTTAACCCCATAGAAATTTGTGGAGGGAGCTGAAGCCTCAAGTTGACAAGCAATAGCCTCGAAATCTTGAAGATTTGAAGAGGATCTGCAAAGGGAAGTGGACCAAAATCCCACCTGAGATGTGCTCAGACCTGGTGACCAACCACAAGAAACGTCTGACCTCTGTGCTTGCCAACAAGGGCTTCTCTACCAAGTACTACATCAAGTTTTGCGAGGGGATCAAATATTCAAGTCAAGTCAAGTCAAGTCAAGTCAAGTCAATTTTATTTATAGAGCCCATTATCACAAAACATGGTTTACCTCAGAGGGCTTTACAGTGTACAACATCCCTCTGCCTTTAGACCCTCATATCACCCCAAGGAAAAACTCCAAAAAGGAAGAAACCTCAGGAAGAGCGGCAGAGGATGATGAGGGATCCCTCTTCCAGGACGGACAGACGTCGTAAATAGATGTCGTAAATAACAAATGAAATACAATTGTGGCACAGCAATAATGTAAACGTATACTTATTTCACTCAATCAAATTCAAATCAATTACCATTAAATCAACTGCCATTAAAATTAGAGACCGTTCATTTCTTTGTCAGTGGGCAAACTTACAAAATCGGCAGGGGATCAAATAATTATTTCCCTTACTGTAGATAACATTGCTGGGCCCCATTTCCTCTACCTTAAAGTTAAGGGTGTTGTCTAAGAACATTTCTATGAAATTACTATGAAATTCAATCTTAACACAGCTTCTTAACTTCTGCTGTCTGAAGATGATTCTGAACACACATGTGACTTTGCATGCTGAATTGTCTAAGTCATGCTTAAGACGGAGTGGGTTGTAAAGGGCAAAATTGTTCAGTATGAAATTGTTTCTTTTGTTATGCTGCAACAGTTCCAAAACAGTTTCTCAAGAATTTATTTAGCTCAACACATAAAGGGGCACAAACAAATATGGTCATTATTTCGGGACATAAAATAAAGACAAGCTTATTCATTCTGCCCTAGATATGTTTAAAATGTAAATGTATTGCCTCTTTCCTTTTGAAGGATCCATGGTGACCCTGTTCAGTCTACACCCAGCTGTATGGCCATGGGGTCTGTGCAAGTATCCATTTGCAAAGCCACACTCCTATATCATGCACACACAGCCACGCACACACGTACACCACTCACCTCTTACCTCCACACACACACACACACACACAACACACACACGCGCACGCACACGCACGCACACACACACACACACACACACACACTCTTTGCACAGGTACTGTGCTGCTCCTTTAGTCATTAAATTATATCTGTGTTTTGTTTGGTCAATATATTTAACAGGTCCTTGTTCTACAGTCAGTGCTTGCCAGCATAATTGTGTTATTTTGAGGCAATTCTTGTTTGCCCCTGTTCTTGGAAAAGTAATGGTCGAAGTCAGCTTTTGCAGCACCTCATAAGCTTAAGAGTGTTCATAAGATAAATTTTATGTCCATCTTATCCCTCTCATGCTATTGGGAAAGGGAGCCCTGCTTTTAAACTCCTTTGTAAGTCTAATCCTTGTTCAGAAAAATTCCATGCATCACATAAACACCATGCAAAACTTAATCAATTGAATAGTTACTGTGCAGCCATGGAGACAGTAAATTCCTCCAGAGGAGGCCAGTGCTGCCTGTGGGAAAGAAACACAAAGTCAGTCAGTGATGTCAGAGAGGACAGAAAAAGAGCTTACACAGAGTAGTGGTGGTTTTTTTTTTTTGAAAATACAATTGAAAACCATGCAAATATTATACAAAGAGAAATTAATTTTCTCTTCGAGCAGAGCTACTTAGCTGTCACACATATCTAGCTTGCAGCAAGTTTTCATGTATGTTTTATAATGTAAAATTCTAACGAGTTTTCAACAAATTTTGGAATCATACAAGGATATGAATGAGCAGGTTTTCAGTGTTCTATGTCATCCTGAATATGAATTAACACCAAATAACTGATATAGAGTTAATGTAAAGGTGCAAATTAAAGGACAATATCTAACTATAAAGCTTCTTTCACACTGCCATAAAGTAACCACACTTACAACTGCGTACCTGCAGGAACATTTCCCCAAAGGGGCCTGCTGCCGCTTTGATCAGCAGCTGTGATATCAAGCAGGTGTTCAGATGAACTATTTGTTATTTAGTTTTTCTTTTTGTTTTACAGTTTGAAGCATATATTTGCTACAAACTGTCAAACAATATATTACATAATTCATATGTGGCAAATTTCTTCAATGTTTGAGCTTTTGTTTTAGTATGTGTTTTATCGTCAAGGGTCCCCATATCTACAAGGTTTTTACACAAAGCACATGTACACATTAAGAACAACATGCAAGAGATGAACTCTGCATTGATTGTTTTATATACATTGGTTTGTTGTTATGGACCAGAATTTGACTCGTACTGACAATATACTAACATCACGCACTTTGAAGCCTGAGATACTGAGGAAATGTCACAGTGTGATTTAAAGCCAAAATAGCAGCATTTTGAAGTCTAAAACCAGACCAAAGGATTCATGCTCTGGGGACATAAATGTCTGCAAGGAATGTAATGGCACATATCCAGTAGTTTTTAGATTTTTGAGTTTTCAGTCAAGAGCAATAAAAAAGAAGCCCTATTTTGCTCAAGTCCTTATCTATAAAATTAATACAAAGTGAAATCTCTTAAAAAGTCCACATGTATTAGAGGAACAATGAGATCATTAATTGAAGTACTGCTTTCATCTGACCTAACACCAGATCTTAATCCTTGATGAATGTGATCAGTCTAAGCCATTTATCATGAAAAGATTCATTATACCGGAGAAATTCAGAAGCACTGTGCAATCAAACAGGACAGAAAGTCACTGCAACATTACAAGGTAGTATGAATCTAGAATAAACCATTTTGGATGCACATGAACATTTTTTGTCATTACCTTAATTTGTGTGCATACAAGGAAAAAATATCTAAAAAAATGTCTTTCACAGTAAGTAGTATTCATACTGTTTAGAATGGGGTGGGAGATATCTAATCAGGCTCATAATTTGAGGTATATTATGTTAAATTAGTAAAACTCAATTATGAAATCTTTAAAATGCAGACATTTCATGTCATATACAAGCTAATGTAAGTTTTGTCAGTTGGTTCAATCACCACAATTAGTGCCTCTTACTAAGCCCCTGCAATATGTTAGAACTAAGCTAAGTTTAAACTTACAAACAGCTGTTACGATCGACCACTGATCTTTCAGAATCCAACCAAAGTTTCAAAATGATTGCTACAACATCTGCAGGCCACCACGACTAATGAAAATGTGTTTACATATTATTGAGTTAAGTGTTTCTGTTACAGGTCACATTTAGGGAACATTTTTGGAATAATTAACAACTAGGATGGCTTACTGCTGTTGTACTCAGCATAAAAAAGCTTGTTAAAAAGGGTTTATATTTATACAGTTCATTGTTAAAGTTAGATTTGACTAAGCAACCAGTAAATCATCAATAAATCAATGCAATGACCGAAAATGCATGATAATTTTATGTGTTTTTAGATATGTGAACATGTTTGTTAGATTATGTTATTTGTGTGTGTGTGTGTGTGTGTGTGTGTGTGTGAGAGAGAGAGAGAGGGAGAGAGAGAGAGACAGACAAACACAAAAGAGAGAGAGAGCAAGGCAATGGTACTCACATCAATTTCACTCAGCATCACGTCAACAACACTTCCAATGACGATGACAAAGTCAAAGACATTCCATGGGTCTCCAAAATAACCCTTTGAGAAAACAAGATAAGTGTTAATGTGTGTGTCCTGGGATGTCACTCGGCATGATATTGTACCCATTATTATGCATACACATCCACATTCATTTGTGTACCTCTTTTCTAATAAAAGTATGCCCTGAAATCATTGTCACAGAAGCAAAATTAAATCCTAATGGGATTCATGTCTGTAAGTAGAGTTGCTTGTTCACTAAGTATTAGGTCTTTATTGTGTCGTGCAGAGCTTATGCTCTTTTTCTTTGAGGTTAGTTAATGTTATCAAACCACTTCCACATTTCCAGGTCGTGCCATCTTTAGAACTAACTCCACAGGGAAGCAGATAGAAACATTACCTTTGCTTTCAGTCATGTACACAGTCATAGCCTGGTAAATATTTATCACACCAGAATGTCTACCAGTGCCATGATGAATGATATGATATGGCACACCCCTATGTCTAATAATGTTCCATCTTACTATGGCAACAGAAAAAAAGTGCTTGGGACGAAAAGAGGAAGCCCTCAAAATAAAAGAAGGCAGTAAACTCGCTATCATCCAGGGAATTCACTCTATTTTGACCTTGGTAATAATTCTGGTGTTAAATCAAAATATGTTTCTCCGTCAAAAAGTTTCTACCTTCTGCTGACTGGCTTAGCATCCCAACACACCTTTAAATGTGTGAAACTGCTCTTATGATGCCTTTGTCCAACATAGGATAAGGCTTACAGATCCCACACTCTTTTGTACTCCAGATTCAGTAATTTCCAGTGTTGCCATTTCAACTGTGAATGTTTGCCTCTGCACATAGGCAATGACTGACCTTTCTCCCTGTTAGAGAGCTTCCACCGTAAGGAAGTGTCAGCCATTCTTGGTCCATAATGTGCCGAGTTCAGTGCTAAAATTTTGGCTGCGTGAGTAGGTATTAATATGACCTGCTCCGCTCACCTTTTATAAACAACAACGAAGCCTTCTTAAGTTTCTGATACAATGCCACTGCTTTAAGTAGCCTTATCTAATCTGGGGGTTGTCCTTGCTGCTTAAGTATCTCCACTGGGACAGATCTATGTTGTCACGAATCAATGAGACTTTGTTGGCTACATAGGTCTGAAACCTAGTGTGGTTGCTTCAAAAGTACTTGAGCTCTGTTTAGTTGATGGAGGGTTTTAAAGGTGCAATCTGTAATTTCCAGCCACCCAGACCAACAGAATGGGGGGCATTATTTCACCCTTTAAATGACCTATTTGTAATTACCAGCCACTAAGTCAAAATTAATGGGGGGTGGTATTCACCCATTCTCAATGTTACAACTGAGATTCCTATGGAGATCTTTTCAGCAAGTCTGAATGTGTAATTTCAGTTATTGTCAACACGAGCCTTTCATGTTTTGCGACTTATTACAAGGAAACATGAGATAAACACAAATGCTGACATTTCCTTTGTTGTTTGGTGCATATCAAGTGAAGGCTAAATACAGCAGTAGTTGACAACATAAACTATATATAAATAAATACTATATAAAATAGTATAGTAAGTATGTACAATACAGGTGTTTTGTTGAAATTACAAAGCTGTACAGACAATGCTATACATCATGGGACGTGACCAAAATATTATCACAATATTGATGAAATGTGCTATGATGATGGTCAAAGATGCCAGCTACTGTAGTGTATAGTGAGTGATTTCCTCTGGGGGGCTTTTTATCACTGTTACTGATCTTCCAGCTCTGCAGGCCTTGCTCGACTCTTGGGGGTAGAAGCTGGAGCTGGCCCTCACTTATACCCATAGCAAAAATTTCATGATTTACTAACTGCAGCAATGATACTGTTTGATAGTGTAAATGTTTTTTTTAAAAAAACAAACTCATAAAAAACGTGTAATGCCCTCAAGAGTAGAAAAGTTTCCACACTTTTAATCTTGCCTTATCTCATGACAGTCACGCAAAGTGGTTACACTAGGGTGAGCTGGTTGATATTATTTCAGTCGGTCTATTTCTGTGTCCATACAAAATGAAATGAAAATGTACAGTCATCAGTCATAAATGAAGGCAACTCGTAACTTACAGAAGAGCAAGAATACAGCTGGACAAAACATCTTCATGTGTGGCATTTGTGTATAATTTACTTTATAGCTTTTTAGCTTAGCTTAATTTACTTAGCTCAGTTTTAGCAATGCCACATCAACAAGAAAGCCGTCACATCACGCCATTTAAAAATTTTATGGAGAACTGTAAGCCCACAGATTGTGTTGTCATTAGTTAAACTAAAGATATGTTTCAGTAAATAGTTATCGTTAGATGTTACTTAGCAGTCTAAAAGAAACATTGTGATTTCAGCAACAAACTGCATCTTTTAACTCTCCAAGAGCTGTCTCCAGTGTTGGAAAGCCACATAGATATTTACTCTAGTTTTTTCTTCTTCTTCCAATGCTTCTTTTCTTTGTTGCAGAGTGATCCTTTTCCAAGAGCTAAATGTTTTGGAAATGGTCCTCACAGAGACAGTAAAATCTACCTATGCTTCATGAAGTTTTTCTTTTTTCTCCCTCTTTCTCTCTCGGATCAACTTCTTTGTCCTCTCCTGCAGTACAGCCCTCAGTCCAAAATTTGTTATTACAAAAGGGAAGTCCTGAGAGGCAACAGTGACTCACTGTCGCCCTTCAGGTCTGTCGTGGGCTACTTGGCAGTATATATCTCTGCAATACAATAAATAGGCATGAATGTCAACAGTGTGACTTCTTCACTCTCTGTTGATACGGTTAGTTCATTTTTTTTGAATGTTTTAATGCGCAAATTTGCCCAGATCTTACAAATTGCACCTCTAAGTAAAGGAGTAATTGTTTCCTCAGCATTTTGTGTACTTGCACCAACAGTGCTGCACCTTTCAGCTCCAGCAGGGGAACTGTGTTCTGATTTAAAGGAAAGGAATATGGATTTTCCCCTCCCTGAGCTACCACCTTATCGTGGTGGAGGGGTTTGCGTGTCCCAGTGATCCTAGGAGCTCAGTTGTCGGGGGCTTCATGCCCCTGGTAGGGTTACCCATGGCAAACAGGTCCTAGGGGAGGGACCAGACAAAGCGTAGCTCACAAGACCCCTATGATGACATCAACCGATGGTCCAGAGTTCCCCTCGCCCGGACGCGGGTCACCGGGGCCCCCCCCTGGAGCCAGGCCTGGGGGTGGGGCTCGATGGCGAGCGCCTGGTGGCCGGGCCTTTACCCATGGGGCCCGGCCGGGCACAGCCCGAAGAGGTGACATGGGACCTCCTTCCCGTGGGCTCACCACCCATAGGAGGGGCCGTAGGGGTCGGGTGCAATGTGAGCTGGGCGGCAGCCGAAGGCGGGGACCTTGGCGGTCCGATCCTCGGCTGCAGAAGCTAGCTCTGGGGACGTGGAATGTCACCTCTCTGGTGGGGAAGGAGCCTGAGCTGGTGCGCGAGGTTGAGAAGTTCCGACTAGATATAGTCGGCCTCACCTCGACGCATGGCTTGGGCTCCGGAACCAGTCTTCTTGAGAGGGGATGGACTCTCTTCCACTCTGGAGTTGCCACTGGTGAGAGGCGCCGGGCAGGGGTGGCAGTACTTATTGCCCCCCAGCTCGGTGCCTGCACGTTGGAGTTTACGCCGGTGAATGAGAGGGTAGCCTCCCTCCGCCTTCGGGTTGGGGGACGGATCCTGACTGTTGTTTGTGCCTATGGTCCAAACAGCAGTTCAGAGTATCCACCCTTTTTGGAGTCCTTAGAGGGGGTGCTGGAGAGTGCTCCTTCTGGGGACTCCCTCGTTCTGCTGGGGGACTTCAACGCTCACGTTGGCAACGACAGTGAGACCTGGAGGGGCGTGATCGGGAGGAATGGCCCCCCCGATCTGAACCTGAGTGGTGTTTTGTTATTGGACTTCTGTGCTCGCCACGGATTGTCCATAACGAACACCATGTTCAAGCATAAGGGTGTCCATATGCGCACTTGGCATCAGGACACCCTAGGCCGCAGTTCAATGATCGACTTTGTAGTCGTATCGTTGGACTTGCGGCCGTATGTCTTGGACACTCGGGTGAAGAGAGGGGCGGAGCTGTCAACCGATCACCATCTGGTGGTGAGTTGGCTCCGATGGTGGGGGAGGACGCCGGTCAGACCTGGCAGACCCAAACGCATAGTGAGGGTCTGCTGGGAACGTCTGGCAGAGTCTCCCGTCAGAAGGAGCTTCAACTCCCACCTCCGGAAGAGCTTCGACCATGTCCCGGGGGAGGCTGGGGACATTGAGTCCGAGTGGGCCGTGTTCCGTGCCTCCATTGCTGAGGCGGCCGACCGGTGCTGTGGCCGTAAGGTGGTTGGTGCCTGTCGGGGCGGCAACACCCGAACCCGCTGGTGGACACCGGCGGTAAGGGGTGCCGTCAAGCTGAAGAAGGAGTCCTATCGGGCCTTCTTGGCCTGTGGGACTCCGGAGGCAGCAGACAGGTACCGACAGGCCAAGCGGAGTGCGGCGGCGGCGGTCGCCGAGGCGAAAACCCGGGCATGGGAGGAGTTCGGCGAGGCCATGGAAAACGACTTCCGGACGGCTTCGAAGAGGTTCTGGACCACCATCCGGCGTCTCAGGAGGGGGAAGCAGTGCTCCGTCAACACTGTGTATGGTGGCGACGGGGCACTGCTGACCTCGACTCGGGACGCTAGGATCGGTGGAAGGAATACTTCGAAGACCTCCTCAATCCCACCGACACGCCTTCCGTTGGGGAAGCAGGGCCTGGGGACCCGGGGGTGGGCTCCTCTATCTCTGGGGCTGAGGTTACCGAGGTGGTCAAAAAGCTCCTCGGTGGCAGGGCCCCGGGGGTGGACAAGGTCCGCCCAGAGTTCCTCAAGGCCCTGGATGTTGTGGGGCTGTCGTGGCTGACACGACTCTGCAACATTGCGTGGACATCGGGGGCAGTGCCCTTGGACTGGCAGACTGGGGTGGTGGTCCCTCTTTTCAAGAAGGGGGACCGGAGGGTGTGTTCCAACTACAGGGGGATCACACTCCTCAGCCTCCCTGGTAAGGTCTATTCGGGGGTACTAGAGAGGAGGGTCCGCCGGATAGTCGAACCCCGGATTCAGGAGGAGCAATGCGGTTTTCGCCCCGGTCGTGGAACTGTGGACCAGCTCTGGACCCTTGGCAGGATCCTTGAGGGTGCTTGGGAGTTTGCCCAACCAGTCCACATGTGCTTTGTGGACTTGGAGAAGGCATTCGACCGTGTCCCTCGGGGGCTCCCATGGGGGGTTCTCCGGGAATATGGGGTTTCGGACTCCTGATACGGGCTGTCCATTCCCTGTATGACCGGTGCCGGAGCTTGGTCTGCATTGCCGGCAGTAAGTCGAACTCGTTTACTGTTAGAGTTGGACTCCGCCAGGGCTGCCCTTTGTCACCGATTCTGTTCATAACTTTTATGGACAGAATTTCTAGGCGCAGCCAGGGTGTTGAGGGGGTCCGGTTTGGTGACCTCAGGATTAGGTCTCTGCTCTTTGCAGATGATGTGGTCCTGTTGGCTTCATCGGGCCGCGACCTTCAGCTCTCACTGGATCGGTTCGCAGCCGAGTGTGAAGCGGCTGGAATGAAAATCAGCACCTCCAAATCCGAGACCATGGTTCTCAGCCGGAAAAGGGTGGCGTGCCCCCTCCGGATCGGGGATGAAGTCCTGCCCCAAGTGGAGGAGTTTAAGTACCTCGGGGTCTTGTTCACGAGTGAGGGAAGGATGGAACGGGAGATCGACAGGCGGATCGGTGCGGCGTCTGCAGTAATGCGGACTCTGCACCGGTCTGTCTTGGTGAAGAGGGAGCTGAGCCGAAAGGCAAAGCTCTCGATTTACCAGTCGATCTTCGTTCCTACCCTCACCTATGGTCACGAGCTTTGGGTAGTGACCGAAATGAGTTTCCTCCGTAGGGTGGCCGGGCTCTCCCTTAGAGATAGGGTGAGAAGCTCGGTCATCCGGGAGGAGCTCGGAGTAGAGCCGCTGCTCCTCCGCATTGAGAAGAGCCAGATGAGGTGGCTCGGGCATCTAATTAGGATGCCTCCAGGACGCCTCCCTGGTGAGGTGTTCAGGGCACGTCCCACCGGTAGGAGGCCCCGGGGAAGACCCAGGACACGCTGGAGAGACTACGTCTCTCAGCTGGCCTGGGAACGCCTCGGGGTCCCCCGGGAAGAGCTGGATGAAGTGGCCGGGGAGAGGGAAGTCTGGGTTTCCCTGCTTAGGCTGCTGCCCCCGCGACCCGACCCCGGATAAGCGGAAGAAAATGGATGGATGGATGGATGGAATATGGATTTTTCAATAACAAAGGTAACACACAAAGTCCTGAAACATCTACCTCATGTAACTCACTCATTCCTAGCCTAATTTTAACTGGCATCAGCAAAGTGATGTAGTTGTTCACATTTTGGTGTTCCATAGTTCTTAGGTTTCATACAACATTGAATTCAACTAAAACACAATAAAGTTGTGCTCCAGAAAAGGATAAGCACTAAATGAGGATCCTAGGGTCACTGATCAGCAATTATGACTAAAATATGAATGCCAGAGAGCAGTAATAGAAAAAGAAAGTGAAAAAGAAAGAGAAAAACAAAAGAAAAAGGGAAAGAGGAAGCAGAGCCAGGGTGGCAGGTCTGAACGGACCACCCTCGCTGGATTGACTGAAAGCTCTGCCACCTCCCCCTCCTCCCCGTCACACGGATGGGGATTTCAACTGAGCACAAGAAACTTGTGCTCCAGGAATATACACACTAAAGAAACTAGGGTCACCAAGGGTCAGAGAGCAGTGAAGACTAACACATCTTTGGGGTCATCAGGTGGGAACCTCCTTTCATTAGTTTTTCACCTAGTTGGTCCCACAACACCTCCAGGAGGCTACACAGTGAACTCTGGTGTCCCAAAGCAACTCCCTTCGTGCCAGCCCTCACTGCTCCTATACAGCCCAAACAGCCCTGCCACCTTCAGCAGACCCAGGCTCCATTTATGCAACTCCCTTCGTGCCAGCCCTCACTGCTCCTATACAGCCCAAACAGCCCTGCCACCTTCAGCAGACCCAGGCTCCATTTATGCAAGCTCCAGGTAGTGGCAGTACCACCTGGCTATCACAGATACAAGGCTAAGCTTAACTACTACAAAGCTCTCACAGTTGCAAGCTAAACTACTATAAAACTATCACAGTTACAAGGCTAAGCTACACTATAACATGGCTATCACAGATACAAGGCTAAGGCTAAGCTATGCTAGCCACGCTAGCTAGGCTAGTTATCACATGGCTATCACAGCCTACAGACAGATACAACAGGCTATCACAGATACAAAGCTAAGCTAAGCTAACACATGGCTATCCCCCAGGAGGCTAAACTGAGCTAACTAAGCTAGCTAGGCTGGCAATTACATGGCTATCACAGACAAAACAGCAATACTACCCTCAACAGACCCAGGCTCTATTTATGCAGACTCCAGGTAGTGACTGTGCTGATGCTACATTCTCTAGCACATGCATCACAATTGCCAATATACTAAAACTCACATACAAGACTCAAGCTAAGGGAAATAAGGGTGAATTGGATCAGCCAATTCACTTACTTGGATGGCAGCATGGTCTCACACAAAGAGACTCAACCAGGCCACTCCCACTCCAAAATACCCTCACACTTCCTGGATTTTCTCCTGAGAGGACTGATCTCCACCTGATCTCAAGGAGTTGTCCGTTCAGTGGATCCCCCTGCTGGTCCCCAACTACCATTGTTTCTCCTAATTCAAACCCACTGACTGGATTTAAGTGCCTCATCTGACATTTCCCTCATTGTCTTCCTCAAACTTTGTCCCCTTACTCCCAGTCCCCCCAGGAGAGAGATAGCTGATCGAGCTACAAATCCCCTACATCCCACTTCAACTGGGCGAACCCTGGCTTTCCATCCTTTCTGCTCAGCTTCTGCCTGTAAGTCTGTGTACCTCAGTTTCTTCCTTTCATAGGCTTCTTCCACTGAAGCTTCCCAAGGACCTGTAAACGATCCATTGAGTCACCGACCACAGCACTATATCAGGCCTTGTGATAAACTAATTTTGCAGCTTGACAAAATATGTCTTAACGTTGCAGTACTTGAACACAATGGGTATGCTGGGTCGTTATTTACCCAGAGCTTCAGGTTCTGGGGGATTGGCAACACATCATATGTAGCCCCTATCAGAAATCTAATGTGGCTCTCCTCCATACTACACAGGTCCCTCCAGCTAAGCTTCCTCCTCTCTACACTTTCCCAATTCAACCACTGACCCTGCTTAGCCTGAGCCACTGACTTGGCCCCCCTTACAGTCTCCTCCTGCCTACGTTCCTGTTCCACCACCAGTTTTCTTCTATCCTTGGGGCCTACTGTATTCCACACCGGTTTGCCTGGCCCAAGCCCCAAGCCTCCCCGGCCAAACTGAACATTACCTACTATCTCTGCATGCCGAAGAGCAGCCTCTGCGTCCTGAACTGCCACTCTTGGGTTCCATTTTCTCCCCTTGGAAGGATGTGGAACCACACTCCCAATTATTACATCCTTACTCCCAGCTAACAACAACTCTGCCCTGACCTTGGTGCACTTACACTCCTCTGTTAAGCTGGATACTGGCAGCTGAAGTATCCCTTTCCCCATACAATGCCACACTGCTTAGACATCTGGGAGCGCCTAACCTCTTCCTAATATATTAGCTAACCACCCTTTCCATTCTCTCCACAACAGATACTGGGACTTCATAGATTGACAGTGGCCACATTAACCTAGGAAATAACCCAAACTGCAAACACCACAACTTTAACTTTCCTGGGAGCCCTGACTCATCTATTCTATCTAGTCCTTCAGCGACATCTTTTCTAAATTGCACAACTTGCTCAACATCATTCAAATCCACATTGTACCACCTACCTAGGCTCTTCATTGACTTTTCCCTAATGAAAACTTGGTATCCCCGCCTTCTGCACCGTCGAGTCTATTAACCCATTCCTTTCTAAGTACCCAGCTAATCTCTGCGCTACTACACTGAAGAAAATCTTCCCCTCTACATTCAGGAGAGAGATCATCCGGAACTGGCCAAGATCTGAGGACTCCTTCTCCTTAGGGATGAAGATACCCCCTGCCCTGAGCCATGCTCTTGAGATAATTTGTTTCTCCCAAACTATTTTTAGATTTTTCCACAAAAACTTAAGAATGTCAGGTGCACTTTTGTAAACCTGGTAGGGGACTCCATTAGGCCCCGGGGCCGAAAGAAGCCTTTGCACACCTGATCACTTCCTGAACTTCTTTCCACCTAGATGGCCTAACATCCAACTTCTGACTCATCTCTCCTAATGGATGCCTTAAGGCGTATCAGGTGGAAGACCTCCACTCCTATTTTTCTCTCAGTCTGAATAAGTCTTTCTCAAATATTCTTCAATCTCTAGCCTTGTTGCCTTAAGTTCCCCCCCTTTTTCCTGATTAAACAACCCTTTCACAAATTTAAAGCGGTACCTTAAAAAAGCTGTCCTTGCATATTCTTTCTTTGTCTTTTTCCTAAAATGCTTTGCCCTTCTAAGTGCTGCTAGCCTGCCTCTTAACTCCTCTTGCAAAACACTGATTCCCTCCCTCTCTTCGTCTGTAGACTTTTTCCACTGTTTTCTTAACTGTCTCCTTTTCTTAACTACCCTCTCTATTTCTCTTTGCCTTCTAGACTTGCCTACCTGTACTCTCTTTCCTCTCTTTCTGTCATGCACCCCGAATCTCTCTGTGAAGCTTTTAATGCTTTCTATCCTCTCTGTCCATTCCATCCACTGATCTAATACAGCCTGAGGCAAAGGTTCATCCGATCCAAAACCTCTCTGGCAGATCTCTTTGAGCAACTGCTTGGCTGGGAGAATGAGAGGAGATAGAAGGCTGAGTGGATCGAAATACTAAACTCACAAGAGCAAATATTCCTCTTGAGGTATGTGGCTTCTGTGTGAGATGGATGTTGAACGAAACCGTCAAAATCCACACACCACTGTAGTCCCAGTACTCTTTCAAAAGGAAGGCTGTCTTTGTTGAAATCTACTATCTGACTTAATTTACCATTTCATGACACCCACAGTTGCTGCATAATAAATGAGGTCTTTTGCTAGCTTTTGGTGGCCACTGACTTTACATAGTCATCAACATAAAAATGGTGTTGGACTGTCTCAGCTCCTCCTTCCTCCAAATAATTACCAGGTAAATACTTAGTAATTAGGGGACCATAAAGGGAAGGGTTACCCTTAATTCTTGCAACAGTTTTGGAATAATCTTGAAACATATAAAATTAACTATTTTAATACAATACCTTTGAGCAAGCAAATATGTTTAAATCAGAGGCGCCTCATGGTATATGAGGTGCCTCGGCATGCATCTATCAGCTTCTGCACATTTAGTTTCTACACTTAACAATGACGGGTGGAGGTGGGGGGGGTATGTGTGAGTGTTTGCCTGAGATGAGCAAGCAGGGGACGCAGAGATGGCAGCTGGCAAATATCCTCCTTTACAGCCACAGGAAGTCAGTGGCAGTCTTTAACAGCAAACTAGCAGGGAAACTAGCAGGGAAACATGACATAACCCAATGAAATGAGCAGACGGCGACACACACATGTGGCAGCATTAACCTGCGATGCTCATTAGGGGCGCACTATCATAAATCTCGTGACCTGTCGTAAAACTGTCCTAATGTGATGTAGTCACAATACCCTTAAAGAGCATTACATTCAAAACATACAAATAATACTAACACAAATAATACAAATAATAATACAATAACATAAATAACATGTTACAGCATCAGAATGGGTGGTGCTGTCATTATAAAGACTAGATGAATATCAGACACTGATATACACTGATGTCGTATAGCAAAGCTTTAATGCCAAATTTCTAAATTCTAATTTACTGTTCAGTGCGCATACACGCTTTAGACGGTCATGTATTTCTACCCACTGTCATCCATAATTAATCATTTACATTACCTGAACATACATCACTTAGGTTCCCTTTCATTTGTTCACTGTCCTTTATATGTCATACTACTTCTCGCCAAGTCATTGTCTGTTATTATTTCATGGAAGAAACAAGATCAATGTATACAGGATAAACGGTACAGATTGTGAGATTGATTAAACTGATGACATGTTTTGAAACTGTCATAATTTAAAATTTAATTCTCTCCTAAATGGAGAGTGGTGCCCCTTTTACTTTAACGAGTGCAAAATCCAAATTCTAACGAAGTTATTAATAACCGCTACATCACAAACACACTTGTGTGTCCGTTTGTACTTTTATATGAAAAGAGGTACACTCAAAAAAATATGCATATGCAATATGCATTCCTTGTGAGATTAATCTGGAAAATGCAATCATTTGTTGAATTTTGACCAACCTTGGCTTTGAAGGCCATGAGTTTCAGGATCATCTCCACAGTGAAGAGCACAGTGAAAATCACGTTCAGCATGTCAGACAAGTGTGTAACGTGGTCTGACTGGTTACAGTGCTGGGGGTTAAAGAGATTGACAGCTGCATTAATATAAAGTAATCGGAGTGATTGTATGTTGGCTCTCAGCTTGTAAAAATTGTACTTGAACATAGAAGTGATCTGATAAAAGCTTCAGTAGCCTACCATATGACTGACTAATAGCTTTCCCAAAGTCTGTTATACCCTGTTCATACACCTCAGGTAGTATGTTCTTTCGGTAATACTTTCAACGAAGACCAGATCTATAATGCATTTTGAAGGCATTCATCGTGAATTATAATGCATTCATAATGCTTTATGAAGACACACATAAATACACTTAATGCTTGCTGATGCACTATATCAACAGTCAAAAAACATTATGGATGCTACTTAAAATGATTTATAAGTGCCAAGGGACTTATGGATGCTCTTGACTTGTTATAAACTAGAGGTTGACTGCTGGAATGCATTATAAATATTTATTCTCATTTATTCATACATCAAAAATCAAATGTAGAAAGGATTCACAGAGTTCTATAACTGTCCATGCTGAATCATGAGTTATTATTGTATGTGTTAAGTAAGGTGAGGTAAATATTGATGCTTTTATAATAATTTCTGATTCATCATGATGTTTCATTGTTGGTGTTAAGTAAAGTGTAATAATTTTAATGCATTTATAAGAATCTATGCCGTGTCATAAGTGATTACTGACTATCATATACTAGATTTAAAAAAAAAAAAAAATCCAATGACTGAAGTCTATTAATGTGTCAGTGAGTTTTTAGCCACAGAATCAGATTTCACAAAGACTGAGAATCTTGCAGTGTCAGAAGTGGACAGAAACTGTTGCAGCCCTTGAAATCCACTGTGAGTATGCTATATGTTGTAGCTAGTTAACTAGGTAACCACTGTCCCAATCCCAAGCAGGGTATTTGATAGCCAAGTTAGCCACTGGAATGTCTGCTATTAGCCCAAAGCCAAACGCATGAATTGGTTCAAACATACATAATTAGGTGATATATGAATTTTAAAGTAAGCAATCTTAAGTTGAAACATACGGTTATCTTGCAGGCAATAGCAAACAATCCAGGAGCTAATGTTAGCTTGTATGTAGAGCCTACAGTGATAAACTTGCTAACCTACAGCAGACATGTTTGTCATTAGCTAGCTAGCTAATGACTGAGTATAGGTATTTATAATGCAATATAAGCCCCAGCAGTCAACCTCTAGTTTATAACAAGTCAAGACCATCCATACGACCCTTGCCACTTATAAATCATTCTAAGTTACATCTATAATTTTTAATGACTGTTGAAATAGTGCATCAGAAAGCATTATGTGTGTTTATGAGTGTAGTCATAAAGCATTAGATGTGGTCTTCATAGAAAGTGTTTTCATTCTTTGTTGCCAGAAGCATGTGTCAGTACAAGGGAACAATGAAGTTTATTTCCTGAGCAATGTGTTGCAGTCCAGGTAGCATACCCATTCAAGCTTAAGGTGCTATGACAAAGTTGAGTTGAAGGTAAAACTTTAGCATTTTGAATCATGACTTGAGATGCCAGGCTGCTATTTTACCTTTCATAATATATGGCAGCCTCCTGAGTTGTGAATGAGATAACTAAACTCTTTACTACTACCCTTGCCAACTGCTGCAGACTTCCTCCCCAGCACCTGTCATGCACAATCACAGACAGACACACATGAAGTACAAAATCAGTGTAGTACAGTAACAGACTAAACATTAAGTACAGCAACAGGCAAGACTTATAGTAGTCCTATATGTCTAGTTTGCTGCTGTTGTACATGTAATTTTTACAAGCTGAGAGCCAGCAAGACATGTAGTACATCATGTCTAGGCTGTTGATGTACATGTATTTGTGTACTTAGAGCAGCAGCTGACAGTGGTGTATTCCCACTGTCAGACATACAGAGGTGCCTATGCTAAAAGAACTAGGCTTACAATATTGTAACCTTTGTTTATTCTCACAAAGGCAGAGCCCTCCCTAACCACAATTTATCAAAGAGCACGGACACATGCTGGGGTATCATGTAGCAAGGGGAATCAGATCCAACACAGCTCACATACATCCAGCCCGTTTCACTGGTCGTGTTTTGTTCCAGTGAGCACAGACCCTGAAAAGAAGCCTGACATTTGCAAGAGATTGAACCATATGATCAGGCAAGGCATAGACCCAGACACTGTCGCATAAAAGTTCTTGACATTCACCCTGCTGAACAAGGTTACAGACACTGCCATAGCACATGTGGAGCGTGCATGGACCACAGTGAGAGTCCATGCCTTCCTGCCTGCAGGCTTGGGAGACACACTCACAAAACAATCCACTGCAGTCACCACATGGCAGCAAGTGACTGGAGTGCACTAATAGGGCAGATCATCAAGCATTCTTGTTGCTGAGGTCAGTGCAACCCTCTTTGGCAACCCTTCCTTGATTATACCACAGCACTGCGAGGGCCCTCATGGCACCTCACTGACTTTAACTTTCTTGTCTTAATGTATTTTTCATAATGTAATGCATTTTATCATAGGATGACCACAGAAACATACTTAGCAGAGTACGCTGGGTGTTTTTTTTTTCTTGGTGTTTTTCTCCTTATTTTTTCTCTTTCCCTCTCTCCCCTACATGTGTGGAGAGTGACAGGAGGAGGTGGATAATGTTTCTCTTTTCTCAATGGGAAAAAAAAGTGTTAAATATAAAATTTAAAAAGTGAATAAATAAAAACACTGATGAATTCTCTGGGCAGATGATATGGATGACATCTTAGCACCAAGAACTCAACATGTGGTGAGCACTGTCCCTCCATTTTAACTGCGTTTGAGCACCAAGCATTATTTTTACAGACACAAAGCCCTCCTCCTCTCGTCTTACTGGAGTCTTGTGACCTGTCTGCTGTAAACAAGGCCGCCAGTCCAGTGCAATAGCTTGATCGGGGATGTAAGGGGTTTACCATGTCTCTGTGAAGATGTGCGCAGAGCAATCTCTAATGCCCTATTGCTTAGTTAGCCTCAGTTGCATTTCATCCATTTTTATCTCCTGCGACTGGACTTTAGCCAGAAGAAGGCTTGGTAGAGGAACAGCTCTTAGTCCAAGTCGGGTCCACCTTGCCCTGATGCCAGCTCTCCTCCCTCTCTTTGTATGGCTCTTTCAGACCCCTCTCGTCTGACTGGCAGCTCGGCATATGCCATTGGTGGAGATCCTCTTGTGGTCTGCTGCATTCAGTCCAAACCCCACACAACTTTTCCTGATGTTGAAAAGTGCTTCTCTATCATAGAAAAACCATGCTTCAGCAGAGGGGGCCATGGTGTTGAAAAAAAAAATAAATATATATATATATAGCAAGTAGAAAGGATCTGAGGAGCTGCTGGCTGTTGCATCTGCATGTGCCGCCGTTGCCATAACAACATCAAACTCTATGAGCAACACTAAATATTTTTTTTCCTCACCATAATACAGACAGTCGCAAAGGCACACAGACAGACACACAGTGTGTTTTATGCTTGTGCTGTATTCATACCTGCATTCCCAGACACATGGTGTTGAGCATAATAAGGAGGAACATTAGGTACTCAAAGTAGCAGGAGGTGACAATGTACCACACCTGATACTGGTAAGGGTTTTTGGGAATATAACATCGCAGCGGTCGGGCCTTGAGAGCATACTGCACACACTGGCGCTGGAGAGGTTAAAAAGAAAGAGAAGGTAGAGGTTTTAGACAAAGCAATGGCAATGACAACCAAAGACAGTTCAGACTAAAAGTTGGTAACACTTCACATAAAGACCACATCCACAGTGAATTATAATGCTTTATGACTACACTCAAAAATACACATAGTGCTTACTGATGCACTATATCGACAGTTAGAAAACATGATGGATGTGACTTATAACAATTTGTAAGTGGCAACTGTCTTATGGATACTCTTGACTTGTTCTAGAGGGTGACTTATAGGGCTTATGATGCATTACAAATATCTACACTCACCTCTACACACATCAACAAGCAACTGTAGTAGTTACTCATAGTGTTCTATAACAGTCCAGTATCACAAGTTTTTACTGTATGTGTTAAGTAAAGTGAGGTACATATTGATGCTTTTATAATAACTTAACAATGCATTTATATTGTGTGCTTCACCATAATGTTTCATTGTTGATGTTGAGTATGATGTAATCATGTTCATGCATTTATAAGAATCTCTGCTGCATAATAAGCGATTACTTATAAGAATCTATGCTGCAGGACGAGGTCATAGTTTTTAGCCTCAGAATCAGATTTTGCAAAGACTTTTAGGGTCAATATTTGCACGATTCGTAGCTTCAAAAAGGGAAAAAAGAGGTACGAAAATGTTGCAGCCCTCAAAATCTGCAGTTAGCATGCTATATGCTGAAGCTAGCTGGCTAGCTAGCTAACCACTGTCCCCATCCCAAACAGGCTATTTGTAAACTAAGTTAGCCACTGGAATGTTTGCTATTAGACCTCAAGCTAACTGTACATTTCAGTTTAAGATTGCTTACTCCACTGTGATTCTTTTTTAGTTTTTAAATCTAACACAAACTTCTAAAAAATCTATTGATATTTTTTGGATCAGTATCTTATATAGTAACATTTCCTGGTGGAAAAAGTGGTTGTGATTAAATTGTATATATATATATATATATATATATATCATTCACACACACTCACACTCTGATGATGCCGCATCAGGAGCAATTTGGGGTTCAGTATCTTGCCCAAGGATACTTTGACATCTTGTCCAGAGGAGCTGTGGATTGAACCGCTGACCTTCCGATTAGAGGACGACCCACTCTACCTCTGAGCCACAGCCGCCCCACACACAAGTTGGAAAGAAAGACTACTCAGAGAGGATGATTTGACTCTGGATAAATGCCTACAGGTGTGTAGAGCTATGGAAATCTCCCGTGAGCACAGCAAGACTATAGAGGGACAAGTTGTGGAGGAAGTTCATGCTTTCCAGCGGAGAATAAACACAGACAAAAGTACAGAAATATCATGCAAATTTTGTGGCAGAATGCATGAAAGACAAAAAAAATGTCCTGCTTTTTGAAAACTACTTCGCAGTGACCTGCAGGAGCAAAGTGAGTCACAGAGAACAGCACAAGAAAGTGCACGCTGTTGCAGAACAGGACTCGGATTCCTGTGAGGATATAATGACAGTCACAGCAGTTACACAGGAGATGGAGGCTATGAGTCACATAAAGGACATGAGAATGACACAAAATGAAACGCAGCAATTGTTCGCTGGAATGATGAGTAACAGCAACCTGGTGAACTTTTAAACTGTGGAGCGACATGCAATGTTATACTAGTACACATGCTAAATCCAGACACACAGATTGAAAACACGGATGAAGTACTAGTGATGTACAACATGTCCAAGTTGCGCCCAGTTGGCAAATGCAAGGTCAAAGTGAGAAATCCCAGAAACCAGAAATTGTACAAGCTGGAGTTTCAAGTTGTGGGGGAGGACTGTAAAACACCCCTGATTGGCAGGAAGGCTAGTGAAGCCATGAAACTCATCAAAGTACAATATGAGAACATATTTGCCACTGACAGCATTGTGTCCACAACTGTAGACAACAATGAGTCTACATGGACTTTTAGATGAGATACAGACTGAATTCAAGGATGTGTTCACAGGGGGATAGATATTGACTCCACTGTCAAACCTGTGAAACTCCCAAAGCGAAGAGTTCCTGAAGTGATGATGAAACCCCTACGGGAGGAATGACAGAGTCTTGTGGACAGAGAGATTATTGCACCAGTTGACTGCGGTACTAATTAGATAAGTGGCATGGTATCTGTGCAGAAACCAAATGGAAAGCCCAGAATCTGCATCAACCCAAGACTGTTAAACAGGGCTCTGAAACTAAACCATTTCCCACTGCCTACTATAGATGACATTTTGCCACACATGTCAAGGGCAAACATTTTCACTATCTGTGATGTAAAACATGGATTCTCACACGTAATGCTAGCAGCAGAATCAAGCTACCTTACTACTTTTGCCACACCTCTTGGGCGATTTAGATGGCTCAGGATGCCAATGAGTATCAGCCCAGCGCCAGAGGTTTTTCAACGCAAGCTGATGCAAGCACTGGAAGGCTTGCCAGGCATCCACATCATAGCGGATGATGTTTTCACAGAAGAAGGGTAAACAATGACAGCAAACTCAGACAGTTCCTTCAGAGATGCAGAGAGAGGAACATCAAGTTGAATGCAGAAAGCATTCAAGCTCAGAAAGCAGGAGGTGCCTTATATCGGACACCTTCTCACTGCCCAGGGTTTGAAAGTCGATCCTGAGAAGGTTCGAGCCATCACAGACATGTCACCACCTACAGATGTTAAAGGTGTCCAGAAACTGGTTGGAATGGTGAACTATTTAGCCAAGTTTTATGAACACCTCTCAGATGACTGTGAGATACTGAGGCAGCTCACACACAAGGAAAGTCTGTGGGAGTGGTCTGATGTGCAGGAGAGTGCATTCAAGAGACTAAAAGACAAAATAACACAGGTACCGATCTTAAAATACTATGAGCCAGAGATGGAGCTGACACTGTTATTTACGACATCTATTGCTCGTCTGTCCGTCCTGGAAGAGGGATCCCTCATCATCCTCTACCGCTCTTCCTGAGGTTCCTTCCTTTTTTTTTTCCCGTCCCCGTTCTTTTTCAGGAGTTTTTCCTTGGGTGATGTGAGGGTCTAAGGGCAGAGGGATGTCGTACACTGTAAAGCCCTCTGAGGCAAATCATGTTTTGTGATAATGGGCTCTATAAATAAAATGGGCTCGACTTGACTTGACACTGCAGTGCAACGCCAGTGAAACCGGGCTGGGAGCAGCTTTGACACAAAATGGCAGGCGTGTGGCATATGAGAGCAGGGCACTAACACTGACGGAAAGGGGTTATGCCCAGATTGAAAAGAGTGCCTCGCTATAGTATTTGGAATGGAAAAGTTCCATCAGTATACATATGGCCGACCTGTTAATGTAGAATCAGACCACAAACCACTTGAAAATATCATCAAAAAACCACTGTGGAATGCACCGAAACGACTTCAGAGAATGTTGTTGAGACTGCAAAAATATGACCTAAATGTCACCTATGTTCCAGGTCGTGACAGTGCTACTGGCCGACACATTGAGCAGAGCGTATCTGAAAGACAGTCACAAGAGCCAGAGAGACTTGGAGATTGAGGTTGTCAACATGGTGGCATTTGTATCAATCTCAGTAGAGAGGCTGAGTGAGATATGTGCTGCAACACAGACAGACAGAAATCTGCAGACCCTGATCAACACCATACAGAAAGGGTGGGAACAAAACAAGAAAGATGTACCTGTTGGCATAATGCATTACTTCTCCTTTCAGGATGAACTGGGCATCCAGGATGGACTTGTTTTCAGGGGAGAGAGAGTTGTCATCCCTGAATCACTACAGGCGGACATTATTCAACAGATTCACTCATCACATCTGGGGATTGAGGGATTCTTGAGAAGGGCAAGAGGATGCATCTATTGGCCAGGCATGAATGAACACATAAAAACATTTGTGACAAAGTGTGACATATGCAGGTCAGTAGATCGTAAGCAGCAGAAAGAGACACTTCAGCCGCACAAGATCACAGACAGACCATGGGCTAAATTGGGTACTGACCTCTTTAGTTTTGAAGGCAGAGACTATCTGATAACAGTGGACTACTTTTCCAACTTTTGGGAAATTGATTACCTCCCAGACAAAATGTCCAGCACAGTTATCAGGAAGTTAAAAGCATACTTTGCCAGACAGGGGATTCCAGATGTTTTCATTTCTGACAATGGGCCCCAGTATTCGTCCAGAGAGTTAAAAAAATTCAGCCAAAATTGGGAATTCACTCACATTACGTCCTGACCTGGCTACCCGCAACATAACGGGAAGGCAGAATCAGCTGTGAAGACAGCCAAGCGGCTGATAAAAAAGGCAAAAATGTCGGACAGGATCCATACCTGTCCGATCCATACTGGATCATAGGAACACCCCAACACAAGGGCTGAATGCAAGTCCAGCACGGAGGCTCTTAAGTAGAAGGACGGGGACTCTGCTGCCTATCAGAGAGTCTTTTGAGGCCAAAGGTGATGGACATTAAAGCAGCACTCATACATAACCAACAAAGACAAGCAAAGTACTACAATCGTACAGCAAAGGGCATGGACACACTAAGAGCTGGAGACTGTGTGCGAGTTCAGCCACTAGTGCCAAACACAACCTGAAAGAAAGCAACCGTGATGACCCCATTGAGTCATCGATCCTACAATATGGAACTGGACTCAGGCAGTGTCCTGTGACGGAATCACTGTTACCTCCGGCGGGCCATGGACACTGAGACAGTTGATCTGACCCCAATAAGGCCTGTGGATACAGGAGAGACTGGTAACCATTACAGTGTTACTACAAGGTTTGGACGAGTAGTTCAGAAACCTAGATACTTGAATGACTTTGTGAGTAAATGAGGGGACAGTGACATGAAAAAAAAAATGTGGATGCAAATTAAAGAGAATGGAGAAAATGTTAAAGAAAATATATGCTTTATAATGTGTAGAAAATGTTAAAGGAAATATATATATACAGTAGAACACAATATATATAATATATTATGTTCTATAATGTGAAGTGAAAAAAAAAGGGGGGGGGGGTGTTCCTGGATTTTCATACTTTCATACTGTAATTTCATTTGTTTCTGAAAAGCTACACTATATAAATATTATAATTTAAGTGTTTGAAAGTTATGGTTAAGTTTGCACTTTATATCCAGAATATATGTTGTATTTTTGAACATGAATAGTGTTTAAGGAGTTGACACAAAAATATTCTGCTATCATTTAATTGGAGAGGAAGACCTGTGAGTAAGGGTAATACTCAACCGTCCAGTTTGTATAGTCTAGATGAGGCAGAGCAAACTGAAACAATAACTAGCGATGACTTGTCTATCTTTACCAGTGTGCATATTTTGATATTTCTTTTTCTTTTTTTTTAGTTGTAAAACAACAGAGTTCTTCTAATCAAAAGCCATTGCCTTATCTTGTGTGTATAAATCTCCCAAATGTAGCTACTGCTTTCAACTTTTTGCATCTGTTGTGTTGAGATGTCCACTATTGTCGTCTTATTTTTCTTTTCTCTCTCACTGACAGTTCTGACACAGGTTTAACAATAACTTTTTCCTTTTTTTTCCAGGTATCTTTCTCTGTCTTTTCTGAGGAACTCCTGGTATGTTACTGGATCTGATTTAATGCTTTCCCTGTATGCTTTTGATCTCTCTATTGTGGTCTTGCATACCATCTAAAGAAAAAACAAAGGTTTCACATTTTGACATCCATTCTACTGTAGTTATCAAATACTATTTGCACATTTTTAACTTAGAATATGAATTAGCTTATTAAGTTTTTTTGTTCAATTTAACATGCACTTTTTGCAGTGATATAAGCCAACTGAAAGGCATTTTTAACACTGGCCATCATTTCCATCACAATTTGTCTTTTCCATCACATTAAACCAAGTAATCAAAATAACACAAAAAAATAGTAGCTTAGTTTAACCTGTAATGGTAATTTTAGAGTTACCATTAAGTATACTGTATATAAAGTGTTATTTTTCTGATTGTTTGTAATTTCAAATGAAGTATAAGCTGTTTGGAAATGACAGCCAATAAACATATTTTTGATTTCACAAACAATTACCTTGATATTTTATTTCAGTTAGTGCCATGTTGCTAACACTCTCCTCCAACCATGTCCTCTTGTTTAACTGACTTTTCCTGTGGTCAAGTATACAAATCCTACGGAAACTTTCTTGATTCACAATTTGTACCATGTGGTGGAAATGACAGTGACCCCAAGGAACAGGCGTTCTTTTTGTGGAAAAAAGACATTAATATAACTGATAAATGGAAAGTTATATGTTATTAAGGCCGGAGCACCGAATGGTGTGAGTACCCTCTTGAAACTGAAAGAATTATTATTATTATTTTTATTTTTATTTTTATTTTTATTTTATTTTTTTTATTTATTTTCTCTCTCAAATGAATTGCCTTTTTGAGGGCTTTAACATATTCAAAAAGTCATGAAACTTTGCAGTCTTATCAGGTCTGGTGGACTAGTGTGTGGGTGGGAGGAAATGTATTAGTTGCGCCCCCTACTGATTTTCAATGAAGCAGCTCCTGTGTCGCGGTTTACCTAGAGCTGTGAAACTTTGGAGGCCTGTGAAACACCCCATTACCTACAAAAAAGTCTCTTGGAGGCATACCGTAAAACCAACAGGATGTCAGCCATTTTGATTTGAAGTTGTAATTTTGGTGTATTTTTGGCCATTTTCAGGGGTCTTAAAATGCTGTTTGACAGCAAAAGTTATTCAAATCATGAGTTTTTATCACACCGTGCGAACTGTATGAGGCATCTAATTTGCATGCTCTGCCATGAACCAGGAAGTAAACAGGAAGTGGTATATAACTCTGCTGTAAATGGTCCAATATGACCCAAACTTAACATGTTTAATGGGCGTTCCGCCTCGAACACATCTGTATGACAATTTTAAGTGATAATGAGAGTTTCACCAATTGGCACAAGAAAAGCAAAGTTTTACAATAAGATGTCCAGCTCCTAGCAGTTTGACTCAATTGATCTCAAAATGGTCTCAAAAAATCTTTAAGACGTTGATGATACTTGAAAATGAATATTGAGAGTTTTCATTGAAAAGCGTTACCGAAGTCGGGTGGACAATTTTGATGTTTTGACATGACATCAAAAACATCGCCCCCGATGGTCAGATCTTTACAAAATTTTACAGATTTGATAAGAGTCCAGGCCTGAAGACATCTGCAGTGCAATTTTGAATCATACTCATAGCACCACCTGTTGGTAGCAGGAAGTTACTTTTTTTACTCTTTGATTTTTCCCCTGTAGCAGGTTAACTCAATTAACCTCATATTAAATTAGAATACTGTAAAGATGCACAGAAATTACACTTTTGAGTTTTCATCAAACGCTGTTGCCAAACTTACATATTATTCACCAAACTTCGCTGCACTGATGTGCCAAAATGGCTTTGAAGGCCTTAGACATAAAAAGCTATTACATTTGTGAGTTTTCTTCACATCGTGTGGTTGTTACTGGGCCAATTATTTCCATGTCTCACTATTAACCAGGAAGTATTTTATAACTCTGAGGGACATGGTCCAATCTTCCCCAAACTTCACATGTTTGATGACTGTCTTGCCCTGAACATATCTACATGATAACCATTACCATTACTTTTAGCGCCCCCTACTGGCAACATGAAATGTCATGGAAATTACATGCCTTCTTCTTTGATGAAATGCACCTACAGATTGTATACGATTGGCTTCAAATCTGGTGACAAAACCTTAAGACCTTAATGATGCCTCCCTCTGAAGTATAGGCTTTCCATGAACGCTGTTGCCATGGAGACCCAGTGGTGGCCGCCAAAAAGGAAGCTGTTGTAACTTCACTTTACATCGACCAATTGGCCCCAGATTTCACACTTTTGATGAGGCTGCAGCCCTTAACACATCAACATGTCCTTTAATATGATACTCACTGAGCCACCGACTGTCAACAGGAGGGATGCCTCGTACCACAGCTATCCTTTGATTGTCATGAAGTTTACATGTTTTGTTCAACAAATGATATAGACCAAGATGCCACAGATTTTGTGTGTCCAAAGGAAGTAATTCACCATGTGAAATATCTCCCTTAAGGGTCCAAAGTCTCTGTATACTTTTTCAGACTTTCACTGAAATGGATGATTGCGTCATTCAGAGTCCTGCCAGTAGCCTTGACTTGCGTTGGGGTGCGAGGGCCCATTCATCGCTGTTTGCAGCTTTAATTTGTATTTGAATTTAATGTAAGATCAACATCAAAATTCATAATTAAGTAGGGTTGAATGACCAAAACTGGACTCTGGGACAAAGGAGGTGTAATATAACTCCAACATACAAGGCCTAAAAATAATGACTGATATATAATTTATTTTTTCAAAGTCAAATAAAAAATAAGAAACATGTTTTTGTTTTTCTTAATTTTACCAGAGATGCAAAAATTGCTGCAGCTGAAAAATCACCCATATATGGTTTTATGATGATATATTTCAAGCGATTTTCAGATGAAACATACAATGAGTTTGCAGGCTAATAGCAAACAATCCGGTAGCCTATGTTATTTCACACGTAGACCCTTAAATGGGTATTTTACAGCATACAGCATACCTAGCAAAGCTTTTGCGAGCTGCAACAATCTCTGTCCATTTCTTTCTCCACCACTCTATCATGGTAGAAATGTGAAGCTCCTCCTCTACTACTCTTTTCAAGAGTCCAAAGAGTCAAAAAAAATGCAGTAGCCAATCATTAGCACTGGTCTACTACCCAATTACAGCATAGTAGTACTAGAATCATTAACTCAGACAATCACAGCACAGTGGGGCTGGACCATACAAAACATGCCCCCCCAAAAATAAAAAAAAACAAATCTAAACACTGTCTTGGTTCTCTTGTGCTGTGGAAAAAGCAGCGGATATCAGCAGTGACAAAGAATGCTTCTATGACATGAACAGAGATTGCTGCAGCTCCTGAAGTCACTCTTAAGGATGCTATATGCTGTAACTTAGCCAGCTGTTGGGATTCGACAGCACAGATGATTTCAGAAACTTTAACTGTACATGTGAGGACATCTTCTGTAAGTTCAGCTACATTTAGAGGACAGTGATTGAAACTGCATGTTCTTTGTTCTCTGGAACAAAAATGACAGCCATGTGCCCTTTACCCCCAGCCCCCAAGGTGCCTTACCTTTGGCACTTCAGGGTGGATCCCTTCCCATGGACCCATCTTCAAACTAGGGATGGGTAGCGAGAACTGGTCTTAATTGGTACCAGTACATGATTGGGGTTGTTAAGTAAGTACCGATAAGCTCCATGACAAACAGTGCTTCTATCAGTATTCATAACATAAACTGTGTACTGACCGTTTTAACCTTATTCTAACATATCTAGCAACCTGTGCCTCATGGTGACAGAGCTGCTGGTATCAGGGGATGACATATGACATTTATTGTTGTGCTGCTGCTGGCTGCTCTGCTTGTAGTGGTGGTAGTAAGGTGAACACTGGACAAGTCCAAGCAGTCGAGATTGTGAGCTCACTTCTCTAAAAGTCACAATGGTGCAGCTTAATGCAAACTTGTCAAAAGGTATCTGCAAATGCAGCATACCATCAATATGTAGCAGTGCAGCATCTTTGATAGCTTTAGTAAAGCAGCTAATGCTAACATTAGTCAAGTGGTGAAGCCTCCAAGCGCCAGTGGCTCTGAAGGCAATGTTAAGAGGAGTAACAAAACTAAAAAAACAGGTAACAGATGTTAACACATTATGTTCTGGTTTATTTATTCAATCCCATAGATGATTTCAGAAAAGCAGCAGCCTCCGCTTCGTTCTCAGTAGATGGAAGTCAGACACCCATGTCCCATTTACCATCACAGAATGAGGGGAAATGACACAGGAAAAAACAACAGAATTACAAAGGGCTGCTGGCGAGTTTATCGTGAAAGAGTGCCCATCACTTCAGTGAAGTGAAGCTAGTTTAGGTAAGCTGAATAACTGCTGATAGGTATGCTAAGAATTAAATTTGCCCTAATAACAATAAACATTAATGAACAAGGACAGATGTTTCCTTACTCAAAGGAAACTGAAAATTTACATGAAGAAGTTATGTTGTGATGAAACTTTGCAGTTCGTGGAGGTAGGGTCAGTTAAAGAAAAAGCTGCATGATTAGTCATACAGGAAAGGGGATAAACCTAACAGGTGATGTCAGTTTGTGTAAATAGTTTGTCAAAGGAAATTTGAATAGCAAGTATCAAATAAGACGTTGTAAAAATCACTGAGTTGCCCAGTTTGTGGCAAAAACAAAATAACTTTTTTCACAGGTTTACATGTCATTTTTTTCATTTCTGCACTAAATTAGTGTATCAAGTAGTTAGTATCAATTAGTAGTATCAAAAAGAGTAACAATAATTATCTGTATTGATAAGCAGTATCGGTAGGCCTATTGGTATTAATAAAATCCCAACAATACCCATCATTACTTAAAAAATGACTGGTTTACTACTGTGACCCCTCGGCATGTTACCAAACCAAAAGGAGAAACTTCTGCTTTCTTCCCTCTCTTGCTCCTGAACCTCCACAGAGGAAGGTTGTAGGTCTGGAGGACCTGCTATGCCCTTACCACACTCTCACACCTATGTTTCAGCAGTAACTACAACCTTGTCTTAACTCAACTCTCCAGAACGCGAAAATATGTTAAAAACCTGCAAAGTAAAATAAATTTAAATAAAATAATTTTCTATGCCCACTGGTGCCCTCACTTAGTGTTTTCTGTCTAGAAAAAAAATATATATACATTAACATTACAAATAAATAAACAGTGACATGTTCGTAAATTATGTGTGAGCACGTGATGTGTCGTTATTGGGTGTGGAGGTGCGGGTCAGAGGTCAGGTCAGGGTAGGTCAATTGAAAGACGGTCACGTTCAAGTGATGGATTTGTAAATCCGGTGCGCAGAACCGAAAGAGAAGAAAAGAGGAGGAGAAGAAGAAGTCGCAATATAAAGGTAACATTATGCCTTCTCTTTTTTTATGCTGTTTTGTGTGAAGACATTTTATTTGAGCTAGCTATGTTGAAGTAATGTTTAACAGCGCCAGAGAAGGACTTTGGGCATGGGCAATGCTGACTTCACATGCTAAAAAAATAATGACACACACTGATAGCGACTAAGAAGGATTGATAAATTATGAGAGGGATCAAAATAGAGGCCAAATCACCCGCATGCGCCACCAGTCAGCTGAGGATGGGCCGACTATGATCAGTTCACTCGTATATCTGGCTTTCTTTTTTAAAATATAATAAAACACAGCTTTCTGCTGGCTGTACTCTGTGATGTTTAATGTGAAATGCACTGCATCTGCGCTGTTTATGTCTGTGATGAGAAGAATGTAAAAGTTAGTTTATTCCATCCATTATAGGATAGTTTTTTACACAGTTATTATCCCTGCCTGTGTGTCCAGTCTGATATTGCATTACAGTTTCATCACGTCATTATAAAATTGAAAATTAATTTTACCATTACTATTATTAACAACTGTGTGCACAGTGTCACTGTTGCTGCTGCTTAGCTCTCCTCCTCCCCTCCTACTGTACTTATTACGTTTGATATTGTGCTGAATGATTGCTGAAATTCAGTAGCCAGGTGATGAAAATGCAAGCTGCAGCAGCTGCTGGGTTTTTTTGTTTGTTTTTTTTTGTTTTTTGCTTGTACAGTCATAAATATATCTACTCTATATCTGTCTAGATGCACTCAGAAAATATTTACAGATGCTCCAAACAGCTGCTGGAGAGGTGCCTTTTGATGAAACATCCACACAAACACCGATCCCTGAAGCATGTGAGTTTATTGTTTGTGGTCTCTGACACACTGCTATGTTGTTGTTGATGTTATTATTGTTAATGTAAATGGTAATTACAGTAATGAAGTTACTAGTCAAATAAAATAAAGTGTGTTTATTAAATGAAGTAGAACGACACAGCAAACTTAATGCAGTGGTGTTACAGTATGGATGTCTTCTCTACGTTTGAATACAGCTACATGTCAGGTGCCATGCAGCAGCATCAGCAGCACTATTGCATCAAGCTTTACCACACCACCCACCTCTGAAAGTCAGCTTGAAGCAGGTGAGTTCTGTAATTACATGTTACAGCTGCAGTCACATTACTGAACAATACTGTTATTCATAATTTATGCTTCAGATGTGTTTCTTGCCTGATGCCCTGTAATTTGTAAATCGTTATGTGATGCTGAAGGACTAATATTTAAATTTGCATGTGTGTTTGATTTTCTTGCAGGTGAAGGAACAAGCACTGTATACACTGTTCAACAGTCTGAGGACACAATGTCAACACAACTTGAAGTACACGACGAGTCTCTCAAGGCAGCACCTTTAGACCCTGCTGACTGGCCATCCCTGTCTGATAAGGTGAGGGTGGAGTTAGTTCACAGAGGCCCATATCAGCTAACATCAGACTCTGACTTTCCAAAAAGAGAAGATGGGAGAAGTTGCCATCACAACTACTTCTATAGACAATTAATCAATGGAGAAAGGATCAAGAGGAGTTGGACGATATATTCCATTAAAACCAACAGTTTATACTGCTTCTGTTGTAAGCTCTTCTCATAGAAAACATACAAACTAATCAGTGATGGACTAAATGACTGGAAAAATTGCAGCGACATTCTAAAATCTCATGAGAACAGTCCAGATCATTTGAAGCACACGGCCTCATGGAAAGAACTTGAAACTCACAAGGGCTAAACAATAGACAGAGCTGAGATGGCACTAATAGAAGCTGAAAGGAGGAGGTGGCGTGAAGTCCTAACCAGGTTGGTGGCCATCATACAGTCACTGGCAGAGCAAAATATTGGAACCACAGACATACTTCATGAACCAAATAACGGCAACTTCCTGAAAGAAGTAGAGCTCATGGCAAAGTTTGATCCTGTATTGAAGCAGCATGTTGCTGACGTGGAAACACGCTTTAGCCATGCATCCTATTTGGGAAAAAATATTCAAAATGAACTCATTGATTGCATTGGTGGAAAGATTGTGGAGGCAATGGTCAAAGAAATTCGACAAAACGAGTACTTCTCAATCATTTCGGATTGCACCCCTGATTTGAGCCATAAAGAGCAACTTTCTGTCATCATTCGACATGTTGCAGTTGAGGACACCCCACAAATAAAAGATTTAATATTTTATGGGGTTCCTTGAGGCAAAGGAGTCCACTGGAGAAAGCCTTTCACCCTCATTCTCAATAGACTTGAAGAGCTCAGCATCCCATTTGAAGACTGTAGAGGGCAGTCTTATGATAATGGAGCAAATATGAAAGGGAAGAGGAAAGGAGTCCAAGCCAGGCTTCTAGAAAAAAACCCAAGGGCTTTATTTGTGCCATGCGGAGCACACACAGTGAATCTGGTGGTAGCTGATGCAGCAAAAAGCTCTCCTGATGCCACTTGCTACTTTGGCTACCTGCAGAAGATGTTCACACTGTTTTAGGCCTCCATTTAAAAAAAACATGTGACCAAAACCCTGAAATCCTGGTCAGATACAAGATGGGTGAGTCGAATCAACAGCGTAGAGGCTGTGAGATACCAGGCTGCAGAAGTCCAAGATGCACTTATAGAGGTGAGGGACAACGCCACAGACCCAACAATAAAAATCAAGGCACAAACTCGGGCTGAAGAGGTTGGATCTTACAGATTCTCAATCTGTGGTGGTGTGGTGTGGCATGACATCCTGACTAAGATTCAACATGTCAGCAAATTATTGCAGCCAGTCACAATGCAAATGCATGTTGCAGTTGACCTTCTGAGAAGAACTAAAGCCTCCCTTGTAGCCTACAGAGACAGTGGGTTTTCTTCTGCATTAGTGTGTGCCAAGGAGATGTGCGAGAAGATGAATGTAGAGGCTGTCCTTAAGCAGAAGAGATTGCGAAAAACAAAGAAACAGTTCTCCTATGAGGTTCCTGACCAGGAAATGACAGACGCCCTAAAGATAATGGAAATTTCCTTCCTCAATGTGGTGGTGGATGTCTCCATTGTGTCACTGCAGGAAAGATTTGGGACATTGGGTGAAGTTGAGAAGAAGTTTGGCATACTTGTCAACTTCCCTGACCTGCCCAATGAGGAGCTAAGACAACGTCAGACACTCAGCAACCCCCTAAGCTGTGGTGGGCAGTCAGCCCTGGAAAAAGCCAAAATGACAACTTTTGAATTTCTCAGCTTCCTACAGGAGAAGAATTTGAAAGAAGTTTACCCCAATATGTGGGTCGCCCTGAGGATTGCTGTCACCATTCCCATGACAGTTGCTGCTGCAGAGAGGAGCTTCTCCAAATTGAAGCTCATCAAAACGTACCTGAGATCCACCATGTCTCAGGAGCGTTTAAATGGACTTGCCCTGATGAGTATAAACCGCAAGATGTCTAGGCATGTGTCATTTGATGACACCATAGATGCCTTTGCTGCCAGGAAGTCCAGACGTGTAAACTTTTAGTCTTTTGTTGAAAGATACACTGGACAAAGTAACTGTTGTTATTGTTGAGTGTTACTGTTGAGTTTGTTGTTGCTAAAATTAAACTGTCGTGATTGCTCAGTTGGCTGTTGTCATTGAATTGTTTTGTGGGGGGCAAGGACACCAAATTGGGTAGAGCCGGCCCTGTAGTAATAGCCAGCCTCCTCCTGTATCATTGGAACAGCATAGCGAGGGCTGAACTTGAACTTCCTTCCTCAAAGAACTCTTCTATCCAAACTCTGGATTGGCACGTAACACCTGGGCATAGCCTTAGGACATAAGTGCGGGCTAACCAAGACTGTTACTTTGTCTTTTGTCGTGTCGTGTCATGTGTATTATGTATTGATTTTATGCTTTTGAATATGTAATTGTTGGGATCTATTTGTAATTCAGTTATCGGTTGGTCGAATTTTTGTTTGCTAATGCTTCACACAGAAAATATTTTGCATGCAACCACACACTGTTTTTGCTAACCAAGGCACCGTTCATACACTTTAGATCCTATAAACATACTCACATACTCACAAATTGGCTCTCAACATAAGCACACAGAGGAGGAACTTACATTTCTTTTTTTTTCTTTGCTACTTTTTGTGGTTAGGCAAGGCCTGTGCCCTCTCTGAGATCATCTTTGATCTGGCATCTTGTAGCATATGTTGTTAGCCAATTCACTCTTGTCTCTTCACACACACACACACACACACACACACACACACACACACTCACAAAATTACACATCCTTGAGTGTTTTGTTTTGCTTTACTTTCTTTTATTTTTTAAAATTTTTTCCTTTGGAATCATACCTGCTGTCTGCTTCATATTGCATGAGAGTGAACGAATTGCCATCTACTGTGTCAAGAGCTCCAAAATTCTTCAACCTTTACTATTAGTATGGTAATTTTGATTATATTTATTAATTAATTATTTATCATTTATTTTGATTTTTTGCTTTTAGCATGCAAGCTAAGCGTATGGTTCAGCTTAAGATTGCTAGATTCAGAATTCATATATCACATAATCATGTATTTTTTTAACCTATGCAATCTTTAGCTTAAACATACGGTTAGCTTGTAGGCTAACCATTGTCTTTAGATGTCTGAGAGTGTCGGACTTCAGCCTTTTGAATGTATTTTCCACAGTATTCTAGTGTATGGTAAGTAATACTTATGATGCAGTATAGCTTCTTGTAAATGTATGTTACTCTTTACTTAACATCTACAATGAAACATTATAATAAAGCATAAATTATTTTAAATATATCACTTTATTTAACACATACAATGATAACTTACAATACTGAGTGGACTGTTATAGCATACTATAATTACTACAGTTGATTGCTGATGTGTGTATAGGTGAGTATAGGTATTTAAAATGCATTAAAAGCCCCATCAGTCAGCCTCTAGTTTCTTGCTCAAGAGCATCCATCAGACAGTTGCCACTTATAAATCTCTATGAGTCACATCATGTTTTATGACTGTTGATATAGTGCATCAGTAAGTACTATGTGTGTTTATGAGTGTTGTCATAAAGCTTTATAAATGCATTATTCACTATGGATGCCCTCATAATGCATTACAGATGTGGTCTTCATAGAAAGTGTTACCTAAAACACTTATTCTTATAAATGCATGAAAATGATTAAACTGATCTATAATGAAAACAATCTATACTCTTATAGATGAAAATTATGCCCTGCACTTAACACCAACAATGAAACATTACGATAAAGCGTGAATTATTTTAAATGCATCAATATGTACCTCGCGTCATTTAACACATACAATAATAACTTGATACTGCATAGCATACTATGAGTCCTTGCTACAGTTGATTGTTGATGTGCCTATACGTGAGCTTATAATGCATTATAAGCACTATCGGTCAACCTCTAGTTTATAAATAGTCAAGTGCATCCATAAGACCCTTGGCACTCATAAATTATTATAAGTCACTCCTATAGTGTTTAATGACTGTTGATATAGTGTATCAGTGAGCATCGTGTGTTTATGAGTGTAGCCATAAAGCATTATAATTGTCAATGCCTTCATAATGCAACATAGTTGTGGTCTTCATAGAAATTGTAACCACAAAGTTTAACAATGATATGTCAAATGATTTAAAATTTAGCTCTATTTCACCCTGACCATGATATGGGCTCAAGTTTATGTTTTGGTGTTGGTCACGGCCACCTGGAGAAACGAGACATCGCCTATTAGCAGCAGCTAGATTCAAATTGCAGGCTATTAAAGAAAATTAAATAAGATTTAAAGCATTTTGGTTGGATTTTTGACAGGGGTCACAGCATCCTGTCCTGCATGGCTGTCCTGCATGGCTTTAGGCTAGGTTGGTTGGTCTTACCTAGGTTAAGCAGCTGTGTTAGTTTAAATGGCAGTCTGCAAAAGTAATTAAGAGAGATGATTCAGATAAAGTTGGCTGTGAGAGATTTTTCCCAGATCCACGAGGAAGAATGGTAGAGGTTCCTTGTTTCCCTGTAAAGTTTTGTTTGAAGTTAGTGTTTGTGTGTTTTAATGTCCTCAAATGATCTGTGAACAGAGTGCTGAAGCAAAGCTGTGTCTGACCACGGAGAGTGAGCTGACCAAGTGATGGGTGTTGGATCAGAGCCAGGACAGCCTGCCCTTTCCCACTCCGAACTCTTCAAAACAAAAAGCCACCTTTTGCATCCAACTGGAACGTAGCTGGACAGCGTCAGATGAGAACGCACTTGGACAGAAGTCACAGACTGCAGACTGTCACTTGGCGCATCCAGTTACAACTCGCACAGGCAGGGTTGCGTGAAAACAGGACCAGTCAAAATGAGCATGAAACTAGGACAGTGTCAGGTAGTAGCACTGCCAGTAACCACATAATATAATGTATAATGTTAACAGTGCTAACACAATTTCATCAAATGTCACATAATTAAAAGTTCTGCGTAGAATTTGTCCAATAAATTCTGTTATGGTGTAAGTGTCAAGTTATTATCTATTCCAAATCGTACAAAAACAAACACCAAAACTGACAAATAGAAGAGCTTATACACTCACTGAAGCACCATTGCTGGGGCTGTTGCCATAGCTGCAACATCAGCTGACAATTTTCTGGCATTGGCATCACGTAACCAATGGAGCGTAGCTTGTTTGATTGGATGTTGGTTTGACCCAATCTAGAATCGACTGCTAATCCTTGGGTTCCCAGATGTTACTCTGAATGGTATACCTCATATTTGGCCCTCTGAATTTGGCCTATTGAATTTGAGCAACTTGAAAATATATTAATTGAATTTTACACCTTGTATTTTGCATTTGAATTTGGCCTGTTGAATATCAGCATCTTGAATATATTTGAACTTTTTAAAATGTAAAGTTTTGGTTCTGAATTTGTGAACATTGAAAATAAGAGTGAAAATGTGTAATTGGAAATCTGAAGAATTAAAAAAAAAAAAAGAAATTCAGATACATATTTTCAATACATAAATATTCAGTGCTACAAATTCAGTGTCTTTTTAATTTCAAAATCAGATGGAACAGATTTACCTCCATAATAACAAATTAAATTGTCAGTGCCACTGGTGAATGTCATCTGAATTGCTACGCAAATGACAGTAATTCAGCTAATAAATCATTGCATCCCTATGAAATATACAGCACTTACAGTTTTTCAATAACTGCTTGTACTGTCACCTTTACATACAAGGGTTTTACTGCACTTGAAGCAACAAGCAATGTCTTACAACTAGAGGAAAATCTGCTCATGTTAGACTGTGTCATTCTCACTGGTGTGGCTTCTATCCTCAAGTTAAATTGCTAAGTGTTTATGTACATGTATGTGTGTCTGTGCTCAGCCTTGACCTTGCCCTTTTGCACAAGCGTTTTTAATTTTCTTTCCAGTCACTTTTAACATACCTGGTTTTTGTCCAGCTCGCAATTCTTATACTCCTGCTCTCCTTGCTCCTGGAAGGTGACGATGACGAAGCCCACAAATATATTCATCATGAAGAAGGCGATAAGGATGAGGTAAATGATAAAGTAGATTGAGATGGCCACTCGGTTGTTGTACACTGGGCCTTTGTCCTCCAAGTTTGAATCAATGGCTTTATATAGTAACCTAGGTAAAAAGCAAACAGTCACAAACAAATAATAATAATAATAAATCGATTTTACATAGCGCTTTTCATCAAACTCTGTCTTACAAACACATAAGACAAACAAAAACCAAATGAACAGGTGAAATGGTTGATGGAGGTTAATGGAGGTTAAATGCTTGTTGAAAGATGTAGGTGTTTAACAGGTTTTTGAATGCTAGAGGTGAGTCAGAGGCACGGTTGCACGGGGGGAAGGAGTTCCAGAGGATGGGGGGTGGTTATGGCGAAGGCCACACACATGCAATATCAAGACAAAACCCCAAATCAAAAAAAGAGTGTATATATATATCTTTCTCATTCCGCTGACTAAACTATATAGAAGGTGCTTGGCACAGAACAGATCACAACTCACTTTGGCCATCCTTCAAAGGTAGAAATGGTGAAAAGAGCCAGCATGCCATTAAGGATGTTGTCAAAGTTTAGTTCTGAGTTGGTCCACTCCCTCTTGTGGATCTCCACTTCATGAAGTGCTCCTTCTTGGTACTTTATGTACCAGCCTCTGAACCACCAAGTGGAAGGGAAAGACAGACAGACAGTATCATCTTTATTATCACCTTTACTAAAACTGACAACCTATGAAACAATGAGCTTTCTAGCTTCTGTAGCTAGCAGTTGTGACATAAGTTAGGACCTATATTGTTGTGTCTCATTTGCTGCATGGGAGACAATGACAATCCTTTTTAGTACTTGTCAGGACCTGTCCTTGTTAATGACATCCAAACAATCAGCAAGGGCCTTGCTTTTGCTAAAAAGAGTATCTGGTAAATCCTACTCAAGGTCCACTTTCTTTTTTCATAGCTTTTAATCACATATCGCAGGCTTTAGGAGGGGAATGGTAACCCTCTCTCTGTTCAAAGATGGGGTTTTCCACTCTTCAAATTATGCCCTCTATCCTTCCGCTCCTGTCCCAGGAGTGTGAGCAGAAGAGACAGGGAGAGAGGGGACTCCCGGAGGTGCACTGAGTGGAATATATAGGATAATAGATTTTGTTGTTGTTGTTTTTGTTGTTATCACACAACCCTTTATTTGCAGTCTGTTTATTGATTGGTCAGCTGATGCATATAATCTTTATTTAACCATATAAAAAAAAACCACTGACATCAGGATCAGGGTGACCTGGCCAAGAGGTCGGCAGCACGTCATAAACAGTAACATAGAGCTGACAGTACAGATTAATACATACAGTTTTGGTTGTAGATGCAATACTGTTTTCAGTAAGATGTGCGGGTGCTAAAACACAACAGCAAATAAAAAAATTAAGATTTAAAACACAGGCACTGTTCAATGGTCTCACACTGTCTGTCCCTCAGGATAGAACGGGAAGCCCTGAGTGGAATAAGTTCAGAGAGTTTCAATTTAGTGTTTCACGCAGAGGGGGCAGCAAAATTGGATAAGGACAGAATTTGGTGGAACAGATAAAAGAAGAGTTGCACAAGAATGCAAGGCATAGCAACTGCTTGTTTTCTGCAATAAAGCACACAAATAAGGGGGAAACAAGCCTAAAAGAGCCTTATAAATTAGATTGAGCCAATATGTGTATCTGCAAACACATAGGGCAAGTTTGATTTCATGTACAAATCACAATGGTGGGTGAGACAACTGCATCCAGTGACAAATGTCAGTGCTGAATGAAAAACAGTGTCCAAGGACTGAAGACATTTGGATGCACATCCAAAAAAAGCACATCCTCATAGTCAAGAATGTACAAGAAGGTTACTGTCACTTGTTTTTCTCTGACCTTGAGAGAGAAGCAGGTTCTATTTCTGAAAAAGAACCCAAGCTTCACCCAGAGTTTAGTGACCAGATTATTTATATGCGCTTTTAATGAAAGCTAGGATAAAACCCAAATACTTGTAATTTAAAACCTGCACTATAGATGTTCCTTTAGATGTCATAATATTTGTAATGTTCTGTGTTAACACATTTGAATGAGAGAAAACCATGAGCTTGGTTTTATCTGTGTTTAAAACCAATTTGAGATAATTTAAGCGAGACTGGATAACATTAAAAGCAGCTTGTAAAAACTCAAAAGCCTGAGTGAGTGAGGTTGTACAGCAATAAATAATGGTGTCGTCAGCATAAAAATGATACATTGCATTTGACCAGTTGTTACAGAGATTGTTTATGTAGACTAAAAATAAAATGGGTCCCAGCACTGAACCTTGAGGGAACCCGTTTGGTAATGTCCAGAAAAGAAGAGGTAGTTCAGGCCACCTGAACACATTGAGTTCTGTTGGACGGGTAGTTGGCGAACCAGGCAGCTGCATTCTTAGATAAGCCTATGTGATGTAGGGCTTGTATCAGCAGGCTATGGTCTACTGTGTCAAATGCTTTTGACAAATCAATAAAAAGAGCAACACAATATGTTTTGCTGTCCAGAGCCTCAATTAAATCATTTAGGACCTTTAGAACAGCTGTAACAGTGTTGTGCTGTCTTCTAAAACCAGATTGGAATGGAGATAAAATATTATTTAATTCTAAAAATTCCTTTAGCTGATGGCTGATGATCTCAAGCAATTTAGCTAAAATACATAATTTAGAAATTGGTCTATAATTGTTTAATTTTGTGGTTAATGGGACAGGATGCCCTTACCATTATGATGGTATTTTCAATGGTGGCTGCCATGGATGGCACTGGCCTTGGTAAAATGTGTGCATTAGGGCCCTGGCCATAGTAATGTCCATAGTCCAAATAAGCTACATCGTGTAACAGATTCACCACTTATTCACAGCCCAGTGAGAGCTGTTAAGACTTGGTTAACAACATTCAGGAATTGACCCTGACTCTGTCCAAAAATTTGGCCAAAAATTTAATTAAAATTAGAAATGGCAGAACTTCTCTTGGGTTTAGGGCATGGCTTTACTATCATTCCTCATTGCAACTGCTGTCAGCTGTTACCCAGCTGTCAAGATGTAAGGACGCTGCAGCCATGCAGAGCATTGTGGGTAAGAATAGCCAGAAAAGCATGCTGGCTTGCATACTGCAAAATGCGGTCGGATGTAGTAGGACATCAAGGTATTTCTGGCATACTGCATTTCACATGCTTCGCATTGGGACATACTAAATCATTTTCAGCCATACTAAATACTATGGTAGTATGGGTATTGGAATGCAGGGATAATGAATTTGTTTGGACTATGACTTCATGTTCTTTTGCGTTACCTTGTCTGTTGGCTATTTTTGTCATATTTCCATCAGTGCCTTTATAGTTCACTGTTATGAAACCCACAAAATGCAGCATTCTTCCACTGAAGTACTTGATGCCGGTAAAAGATTCCAACTGTGCTATTTGGGTCCATCCACCAACAGTCGGCAAGAAAACCATCTATTCATCTAATGCTGTATGGTCTTATTGGGAGAAACCACATGGCACTGATATTCTTCCTTTCATTATCCTATTTGTGCAAAAGGTGATCACACTTTTAAGGGATGGCTTTGGTATTAAGAGTATTTATTAGAGTTGCTAATAGAAACATTTTTCCTATCAGCTTAATTACGGTTTTCTTAGAGGAAGTCATTTCACTACATTTTTCATCCGGCTAAAGCTATTCTTGATGAAAAAAAACAAGCTCTGTGAATTGCTGGCACTTCAATAAACATAGTGTATCTGTTGGGGCATTCTTTATTAACTTGGTAGCTATGTTACATCATCTAGCATTTTTATGTAATTCTGTTGGCCTCAACACAAGTTACTGGCCTAATTGGCTTTTCCTACAAAGTTCCTCAGCTAGCCCCTCCAGCTCGGCACTTCCATGTAAGTGCTGATGTTTTTGCCTTTTCCCTGCCTTAGGCTTTCCACCTACACACAGAAGGTCAGGGAGGTGTGCTCTCTCTCTTATGCTAAATTGTTATTGATGCATCCATGACTCTTGCAAATGTCTGCATGGCCAAAGTGATGTCACACCATTAGACATGCCCCAGTGCAGGGGTCCCAAAAGACAGGTTTTAACCTGTTCGTGCACATCCAACATTTTTTAACTGGCTGGATTCATATGGGTGAAGATGGAGAAAGCATGCTGTAGATGACTGTTATCACCACTTACATAAAACTGCAATATTTGCATGCTATCACAAATTACATTTATTATTTTCATGTCTATTACAATTGTTACATGTTATATTATTGTTACCATTATAGTTACTGTGCATCTTTTCCTCTTTCTCCCTATCTCTTCCTCCCTCTGCTCTCTTCTCTCTCCCTCGTTCCTATTTATCATTTTGTCGTCTACTGTAATTTGTTTTTTTACAACATCTATTGCATGTCTGTCTGTCCTGGAAGAGGGATCCCTCCTCAGTCGCTCTACCTGAGGTTTCTACCATTCTTCCCCCATTATAGGGTTTTTGTGGGAAAGTTTTTTCGAAGTCGATGTGAGGGTCTAAGGACAGAGAGATGTCTTATGCTGCAAAAGCCCTTTATAAATAACTGACTTTATAAATAAAATTGATTTGACTTCACTTGACTAGATGTGGGTTTGTCAAACACTGCCTCCTACAGGCTTATCATGAAGGGAAACCTGCATGGAACATTAAATATGCAAATATTTCCTTTTCATGATGCTGTGTCAGCTCATGTCCTTGCGACCATCTATGCCACGAGCATAACTGAGGCTTTAGGTTGTCCACGTATGCACATCAAAGGGTAGGGAGTTGTGTCCTCTGTGCCTGAGGTCCACAGTTGCATGCCTGATGGAACACCAATTCCATCTTGGGCTTCAGTCATATGATAACAACTGATGTGATTAAAAGCTCTGGAAAAAGCTAGTAAGTGGACCTCAATATATATAAATATATATATATATATATATATATATATATATATATATATATATATATATATATATATATATATATAATCCTAAAACAATAATATGCAGCATCACTGTTTTAGTTTTCAGTACAAATTCCTTACTTGCATGTTTCCTCAGTCATTTTGTCAGGATCTGTGCAAGTATAGAACTTGCCCTGGAAAGGCAACAAAAGTGTCATGAGAAGACAGCTAGACAAAAGTTTACATTACTGTAAACAGTACAAGCAACATAACATAACTGTAGTACCAAGCAACAGTATGTATTGTATTTATTTTTCTCACTTTGAAAAGTTGAACTCCAATGCAGGCAAACATGAAGTCCAGTAGCATGGTGACCAGTACAATATTTCCAATGGTCTTGACAGCAACAAACACACATTGGACAACATGCTACACAGACACATAAATTACAGAAGATGAATCAGGAAAGTTTTGTGCCATTAAAACTGCCAGTATATTAACAGACATCTCATACCTTGAGTCCCTTGGCTCTGTTAATGGCCCTTAGGGGCCGGAGTACCCTCAACACTCTGAGAATCTTGACCACTGAGATGGCGCTGGATCTAGATAATAAAGATAAAGGCACACCATTTTAACGGTTGTATCGCTTTACTAAATGGCAATATGCTGTTGTTTAGTCTAATGGTCTGATGGCACATGGCATTGCTTTATTAAATTCATAAGTTGCACGAGAGAGATCAGTCAGCAAGATGTCATGTGGTACAGCTCTAGACTCCACTTACTCCATGCCCATTGAGAGGAGAGATACACTGACCACCAGAAGATCCAAGATGTTAAAAGAGTTCCGACAGAAAGAGCCTTTGTGAAGAATAGCGCCATATGTTGTCATCTAAAAAAAACAAAAAGCTGTTATCCGTTATGACACAGTTGTGGTGTCATAATTAAGCTGTAGGCATAACATATGCCTAAAAACAAACAAACATAAAATGCAGAATGACAAACACACAAAAAAATATTAAAACTAATAACTTGATAAAGGATTAAGTGTTAAATTTTCAACTGAAATTGAAGAAAGAAAAAGTACAAAACAATAGGCTAACTAAAAAAGAAATGTCATTATTCAACCAGCCAAACCTTAATTGTCTATTAACAGCTTTCACAAAATTAGTCATGTTTTTACAACAATTTGAAATAAACTTTTAAATGTCTTTAAATGACTAATAAAATAAAAATAAAAACATTCTGTCAAAAGACGACTGGGAGCGTAATGTTTACATGGTATGCTGACATGGATGTAGATCTACCTTGATGTCCATTTCTCCAACCTTTTAATGTGTGGGAGATTTATTGTAGTAGCTGGCATGGTGATGATTCAGCGTTGCGTTGGGGGGCACCAAAATTTCACCCAGAAAAAAATTTAAGTGAGACATCATAGTCTGAGCAATGCACAAAAAATTTAAGTAACTTCAGAAGACATATTGAAGGCCAGTCCACAAGCTCACTTCCCCCTTTCTAAAAAAAACCATTGTATTCCTAAAAAAAATTTGGTGCATTTCCATTACATTGTACTGGCTCTACTCTACTCTAGTCTACTCGTCTTTGGTATCAGGTACTTTTCTGGGGGTCGTTTTTCATTAGAAGATAGTACTGCCTCGTGATAGCGATGCCGTGGGACACTGCCATCAGTTTCAATGCTACACACATACACCGCGGAACCGGGGGGGCCAGGGGGGCCATGGCCCGGGTAACTTTGGTGCTCTGACTTGATTAAAAGCTGTAGTAAAAAAGTTGTATCTGTGTTTTTAAGAGCAAAGTCACCACACACCTTCACTGCTGCCGATAAAAAAAAACTGTCACCGAGACGCTGCATTTTGATTTGTATTCGTGAGCCTATTAAATGAATTGTTTATCGTTACATCATGCGTGAGTGTCCTCAGCTAACGGCTGCCGGCACCTGCCAAACCGCTGGCTGCTTCTACAGAAATGAAGAGACAAAAATCCATAGCTGATTTTTTTTCAAATAAACAGAGAAAACAGAATGTTCATCAAACTACAGCTTCTGTGGCACTGGCCCCAACAGACCCAGAGCGTCCACCTCCATCCTCTCCTCAAAGTCCACCACGGACCCCGCCGCCCTGCCTTCCCGCAGCTAGCTGCTCTCCTCCGGCTGCTTCATCACAAGCTCCTGAGAGCCACTGCTGCACAAGTGAGTGCTGCAGGGATTTGACTAAGCCACACCAACCACACGACCCTGCTGTGCTGATAAAGACCAAAAAGGTACAGGGGACTGGGTCATCACAGCGAACACGATCCGTTCAGTATCAGTGGTTCAAAGATTTTAACTGGCTCACATTATGCGAAACAAGCGGGAAACTATACTGCACGCAGTGTCGCTGCTGCACAAGTAAAGGCTTGGTGATTAACGAAAAAACAGAGCCCGCTTTCACCATTCATGGTTTTCAAAACTGGAAAAATGCTACACCTACATTTAAGGAGCATGCCAGCAGCAAACATCACAGAGAGTGTGTGGCTCAATTTCAGGTGTTTGTGTCACAGCAGCCCAGTGTGGCCACACAGCTGGATACCCAGTTACAAGAGAACCAGAGGTTCAACAGAGAGATGCTACTCAAACAACTAACTTCTCTGAGTTTTTTGGCCGGCCAAGGTTTAGCCATAGACGGTAACGACCCACAGTGCAGTAACCTGTATAAGTTGATGCAGCTGAGATCTGAGGACTGTCCCGATATCAAACGGTGGCTCAAGGAGAAGAATTACACGTGTCATGACATTGTTAATGAGATGATCCATCTGACTTCACTTGATGTTTTACGGAAGGTTTTGTTACCTATTCGGGATGGATATTACGCAATACTCGCGGATGAAACCAGAGACATTGCTAACAAAGAACAGCTTGTAACTGGGTGGATGACACATACACAGTGCGTGAAGATTTTGTGGGTCTTTTTGATTTGCCGAAAACAGATGCACACACAATTTTCACTGTGCTAAATGACATTTTGAGACGGTGCAACATATTGCCAGAGTTGTGCAGAGGGCAGGCTTATGACGGCGCTGCCAACATGTCAGGTCACTTGAAGAGAGTCGCTGCGAGCTTTAAAGTGCAAAATCCTGCAGCTATATTTGTGCATTGTTTGGCACACTGCCTAAACTTGTGCCTGCAAGACGCTGGAAAAAAATGCACAGTTATACGAGATGCACTGGATATTGTGCATGACGTGGCACACCTAATAAAGCAATCTCCCAAACGAAATCATGCATTTCAGTCACTGAAAAACGAAATGAAACCCGACACACAAAACCTGCGGACACTTTGCCCCACACGATGGACAGTGAGAACTGGCGCTTTAAAGTCAGTTATTGACAACTACTCTGTGCTCACCACTGCAATGGAAGAGTTTTCAGAAGAATCCCATGATGAATGCGGTAGAAAAGCTGGAGGCATTTTAGCCATGCTTGAGAAATTCAGCACTTATTTTGGTCTGCGCCTCGCTTATCTGGTTTTCCATCCAACTGAACAGCTGTCCAAGACATTACAAGCCACTAACACAATGCTACAAGACGCCCAGAGCGCAGTCACTGTAATGCAAGCCTTTATTCAGCGACAGAGGTCAGATGAAGCATTTGAGAGCTTCTTCAAGTCAGTGATTGAAGCCTCCAAAGATTTGACAGAAGGACCACAGTTGCCCCGACAACGCAGACTCCCTAAACGGCTTGGGGGCGGGGGTACTGAGCACGCATTTGAGAGCCCATCAGGATATTACAGAAAACAATACTTTGAGGTGTTGGACTTGCTCAATAATGAACTGAATCGTCGTTTTGATCAGAGCGACTTCGGGGTTGTGATGGATATGGAAAAGCTGCTTGTCGCAGCGGTCTCTGCGGTGACACTCCCGTCTTCTGTAACGTCCTTATATGCAGAGGATTTTGACTTTGACAGTCTGCGTGCACAGTTGAGCATGTTGCCAGACACCATAAAGACATCAGGGATTCAAACCAAGTCTGAAAAAACATCAGTAAGGCTTATAAGTGAAGCAATGAATGCTGTCCCTGTGGCCAAAGAACTACAGTCAGAAGTGCACAAACTGTTGAAACTGTTTTTCACGATCCCTGTCACTACAGCATCAGCTGAAAGATCGTTCTCAACACTTCGCTGCATCAAAACATACCTGCGTTCAACTATGACACAGAGAAGGCTTAATGACTTGATGTGCAGCCACATACACAGGGATGTTCTGGCACAAGTGGACCTGACGGCTATTGCCAAGGAATTCATCCAGCAAAATGAGCGACACAGACTGTTTTTCGGCAAGTTCAAGAACCACTAATGTGAGTCATGTAGGCCTAATGTAATGTAATGTAAGTTGTTGTGCTGGTAACTTTTGCGCAGCTGCGCTTGTTTTGTTGTTGGATACATGTGTGCGTGTGTGCGTGTGAGTGTGTGTGCGCCCCGCTGTCCAGATGCGTTCCGCGGTCCATGGCTACACACACATACGCACAGGGTTGGAATTACATGGTGGCTTTCGGGGAAGCCCCATTTTCTGGTCCGCACCACTACTACAACATTTAACATTCATAAAGTGTACGACAGCGCGCGGTCAATAAGTGAAAAAATATTCTACTTATACCAATGTAAGCAGTTAACTCCGCCAGTTTCTCTCTCTCCCTCTGTCCCTTCTGTCAGATGATGAGGAGTTCAGGTGACATAAATGTAGGAAGTTGACCGCAGCACTGCTTCATGCACAGATCGCCGCAGCAGGGATAGACACAGAAGTTATAAAATGGAGGCAGATGTTCGGAAAGGGAATGTAATGAGCAAGTAAACGCACAAAATTGACATATTACTTTTATGATTTCAGGAACCTTTTTGTGCATAAAATATATAATCTGTAATACAAAAGTGAACAATTTTTTAGACCTCCCCCTGAAAGTCTCAAGGGAGGTTTTCAGGATATCCAAGCTCCCCTTAGCTCCCCTGTAATTCAAACCATGCACACACACGCACTATCACTCGCTGGATACGCTCGTCGGCCAGCAAGGTGAGGAACGTTTGCACCTCCTCGAGCAACCAAGGTGGGATCTTTCTGGTTGCCTTTTTGGGAAGAAAAAAGATGATACAAAACTGTGGCTGCTATAATAGCTTGGCTGTTTGCGCTGTTCAGGGTATTCCATGCATTGATGACACATTAATGACGATTCTCTCTGACCAATCAGTGGTCTGCAGTGTGTCCATGTCACCTTTTAGTACCTCTTAGTACCCGGTCAGAGTAGAGTAGAGTAGATCCGGTACCTGTAGTGGAAAAGCTCAATTTAAAATTGTATTGTTAATAGCTGTTCATTGGGGACAGCAAAAAACAAGCTATATTAATCGCTGTGTTTCAGTAGTAGTTTTACACCCCACATTAACTCCCCCTGAGTCCTTGATATTGAGTGCCCAATGAAAAAAAAACAAAAAAACATTGACTTTAAGACGAGGGAAACGGAAATGCTTATTCATTTCCTGGTTTTGTCTGTGATATATTTGCCACAGTTTACCTTTAAACTGCAGATTCACATCCACTCCAAACTGAAGCAGATGACTTCACCAGCTTATGAACCGTGATGTTACTAATGATGTCACCAGTCCTCCATGAATTCACGGGTGCTGAATTTACCCCATATTTGTGACTGACAGCCGACTTACCCTGCCCGTCATGACTGCAAACACAACGCATCTAACTGAGACAGAGCTCTATTCACTTGGGACTAGTATTACCTGGGGACCTCATGTAATTTAGAAATTAGCCTCCCCCCATCTGTGTTTCACACAGTGCAATTGCACGGGGATAAGCAACATCTGTATTTTACTCATATTTACTGACCAGTCACGAAGGTGTGCACCAAAATCAAACGATTAAGTGAGCCTTTAAAACCTCTATGGATGAATCAGGATTCACAGTGTTTTTTCTGAACCTCTTCAAGTTTTTCTTTGGTTTGTACCCATCTCTATCTACAATATTAACTGTGGTGTCTGTTATTACCTTGAGCACAATTTCCGCTGTGAACACCGAAGTGAAGACTATATCAGCATAGGCCAACACCTAAAAGTGTCACATTATTTGTGTTATCAATAATGATATAATATCTTTACAAAATGCTGGCTGTAAATCAATGCTGCAACTTTTCAACTTGAACATTTAAATTGACAATGGTACAATCATGCAATTGTTACCTGATTCCTAAAGGACATGGGGTCGATGGGATCCTCAGCAGCTAATGAAATAGATGAAAGTAGGATGAAGAGGAGGATGATGTTGGTGAAAGTAGTTGCATTGATAATACGATGGCAGAGCTTCCGGAACCTGTAATGGTTAAAAGACAAATGATGGAAGAACATGTGAAATTCCTCTATCAGACAGGAATACATTTCTTAAAAAAGTTCAATCAAAATTTAAGTGGGCTTAGGAAATTGTGGCAAAACATTTTTACCAGACTTTGTCATGCCATGTAGGTGAATGAAATTCCCTTGTTAACAAACACTTAGCCTCGAAATGTGCATGCAGTTTCATGACAACCCAGTGGATAACCTTTAAAACATCATATGGGTTGTAAAGGGGCAACATGGGTACCAAGTGGGTATGGGCTTGAACTGGGCAAATTGTCTGGGCCCCACATGGTTTCAGTAACATGGGTCCTATATAGGAAGCCTACATGGTCAGCCCATATGGGTCCCATAGGGAATATGAGTCGGCTAAGTGGGCATGGGATAGAAGTAGGCAAGTTATGTGGGTCCCATATGGGGCACATGTTATGTGACCCATATGGGACCCACATAACATGGGAAAGCCCATGTGGGCCAACTCAAAAGGCCCCATAAGGGATATAAGTGGGTAGAGTGGGCATGGGGTGGAATTGTGTATAGTTTCTTGGTCCCCATATGGTTCCTTCAACTTTGGCCCATATGGGAAGCCCTTGTGGGATAACCATGTGGGCCCTGCAAGTGATGGGAGTGGGCTAAGTGGGCATTGGCTGGAGTTAGACAGGTTGTGTGGGCCCAATGTGGTTTTTGTAACATGTGGCCCAGATGGTTAGCCCATGTGGGCCTAGTCTATGGGCCCCATAAGGGATATAATGGGGCAAAGTAAACATGGGATGGAACTTGGTAACACCATCTGGGAACCATGTTACTTCAGTAACATGGGTCCAAAATGGTAAGGCAATGTGGGTCCACTCTATGGGTCCCATAAGTGATGTAAGTGGGCAAAGTAAACATGGGATGGAACTTGGTAACACCATCTGGGAACCATGTTACTTCAGTAACATGGGTCCAAAATGGTAAGGCAATGTGGGTCCACTCTATGGGTCCCATAAGTGATGTAAGTGGGCAAAGTAGGCATGGGGTGGAACTTGGTAACACTATCTGGGACCCATGTTGCTTCAGTAACATGGGCTCAACATGGTATGCCCATGTGGGCCTACTCTATAGGCCCCATAAGGTATGTAAGTGGGCAAGTTAAACATGGGATGGAACTTGGTAATACTATACGAGACGCATGTTGTGTCCGTAACATGGGTCCTACATGGTATGCCCATGTGGGCCTACTCTATGGGCCCCATAAGGTATGTAAGTGGGCAAGTTAAACATGGGATGGAACTTGGTAACACTATCTGGAACCCATGTTGCTTCAGTAACATGCAGAGGTGGGACCAAGTCATTGCTTTGCAAGTCACAAGTAAGTCTCAAGTCTTTGCCCTCAAGTCCCGAGTCAAGTCCCAAGTCGAGACAGGCAAGTCCCAAGTCAAGTCCCAAGTCGAGACAGGCAAGTCCCGAGTCAAGTCGCAAGTCCTACACTTTGAGTTTCGAGTCCTTTCGAGTCATTTTAACAACAAAGTAATAATATATTAAATGTTAACAGATCATGTATGCTTTTAAAATCTATATTTATTTATCAAAACAAATTTGATAAACAAGTGCATTGAACATTTACAAGAAAATTAGTGCTGACATTGCACTTTTATATTGCATTATTAACCAGTACCATTTAACATTTGACTCATATTCTGCAAGAATATTTTTCCTTTTAAACTATTTCTGCACAGAATAAACATTTGATAAAGTGCAATTGAAATCATTCTCCTCTCGCTCTTCTTCATCAACAAGAGGCGCAGGTTGATCTGCCTGTGCTGCATCTTGCAGGATCAGTTCTGGCAATTATCAGAAACAAAAGAGCCCTTATTACAATTAGAATGGGAAATCAAGTGTGTTAGACTTAACACATTATTGTTGCAGTCAAATAGATCACTCGTTGTGCCACCTCTGCCTTGACATCACGATTGACCAACACATGGGGCTCCACCCAAAACAGAGAAAAGGCTGGATCCAAGGCAGCTGCTTTGAGGTAGACTGGGTCTGCAAAGGGAGCAGTGAACCCATCTTGTGTCCTGGCCATTTTCACATTGATGAAGATTCCAAGAAATCTTTTGTTGAGGGATACCTGGAGACTTCTGACCATGCTGCTCAGGAAACGGACTTGAGGCTTCAGCTTCTTAAGGTGGTGATTGAGGGCCAAGACAGACAACAGCACTGATTGTGACTACCTTCTCCCCCTGTGTCAAGTCAGTTGCTTCACCAAACGGCTTCAAGATGTCCACCAACTCCTTCAACAGACTCCACTCCCGTGCTGTGAATGACAACTCCTTGTGGCCAGACTTTTCCAGAACAGCACAGAGCTTTAGATGATCACACTGGAGAACTGCCTTCACTTGCCTCAGTGTTGAGTTCCATCTTGTGTTGACAGCAGCAGGAATGCTTTTCTGTTCCCCAAATTCAGCTTCGAACACATCTTTGAACATCGTGCTTGTGTGCAGCAGTGAGCTGAGTTTTGATAACTTTGAAAAAGAAGGAGATGCCACTTTTGTTTCTTTCAAGCCATCTCCCACCACCAACTGAAGAGTATGCGCAAAACACTGCAAGCGCTGTTTCTTTGCCATAGCAGCATCTACTGTTTGCTGGTCTTCCAGGGTTAAGTCATGCCAGAGCTCTGGGTCATCAAGATGATCCCCGTCATCATCATCAGCAGCATTGTCACTAATAATGTAGTCCAGTTTATCTTTAATGTTGTATTCATCACATATTACCTCAAACTGGTCACATATTCTTTCAGCTGTGTGTGAGCCTTGGAAGCGGTTGCAGGCCAAGAGATTGGACTTCAACTGTATCCTCTCTGCCTCTTTCTCTATCCAATGCACAGTGACTCCAAGGAACCCCCTCATCTTTCGGTCAGACCAAATGTCCACAGTGACTGAAACATGGTCAGTGCTGCTCAGTTGAGTTTTTAATTTCGACCGTCTCTCTGCAGCAAGGTTCTCAGTTTTTGATGTCAACGTTCTGCGACACACTGGGCTGTACTTACTGTCAACTACTGTCAGAAAATGCCGAAAGCTCTTGTTTTCCACAATAGACAGGGGCAAGTTGCAATCAATAATCAAGTTGGACAGTATTGCATTGGTGATGGCCTTTTGTTGTGGATGGCTCATACTGTAATGCCCTACACGAATGTCCAGGAATTGGGCGATTGTAGGCTGTTGTGGTTCCCTGGTAATGCTTTTGGTCGTCTGGTATTCTTCATATCTGTAAGATGCAAGCATATTAAACAGATGTCAGAAAATCCATTATAGCCACACATAAGATAAGATAAGAAGGAGAAAGTGACAGTAGGATACTTATAAAATTAAGTTAAAAAAACAGAAAATGTGTATATACCTATCAGAATTTAAAAATATACAAATATAACAAAATATAAAATGTTAAGTACTAAATAGGCAGGGCTATACACACAAGACTATGTACAGTATATACACCTTTAACTTGTACAGATATGGATTTATGGGCATATACATATACTGGTGGCTGTGCAGGATAATTGTGCACAGAGTTGTTAAATACACACATGGTGTGTAGTATAAAAAAAAACTAAGCAATATAAGCATGTGAATTATGTTTACATTTACAGATTGCACAGAGTAGTAGCAGCAGAGATTTTTACAATGCGATACACAGTGTGGAATAAATATTGCACAGAGATAAAAAAAAAACAAAAAAAAACAAAGACAATGCAACCATACAGTAATGCATAAGGTAGGGAAGTGAATGAGTTATATAGCAGACAAAGCAGTGCTACATTAAGTAGTGCTGTTAAAGAGTCTGACAGCTGATGGGATGAAGGACCTGCAGTAGCATTCACATGAATTACATTTTAATCTATGAGTCAGGGAATGAACCCACAGTGGACGCAACAGATCATCATCGTGTTTGCAGTGTAACGTTAAGTTTACAGCCTCATTAACTACACAGCTAGCACAGTTACTTAGCCGATAAGCTAACGTTATCTGAGCATTAGCTCACCAGCTCTACTTACCGCTCTTTGTGCAGTTTTAGATGTCGAACTAAGTTCGAAGTTGTTGCCTCTCCGTCTGTAATCTTCGACCCGCATGTTTTGCACACTGCAATCCGTTTTTTGTTGACCACTTTGTAACTTTTGTACCCAAACGACACTATCCTTGGTATCATTTTCAACTGGCCCATTGAATGAGTACTATTTCTTCTTCGTTGTTTGTTGTCCTACAATTTGATTGGATGCTGTCGGATCAAAACAACGTGGATCTAATTTGATTGGATGCTGTGCCTGCAGCTCACGCACACACACAAATGCGCACAGAGAGAGAGAGAGAGAGATGCAGAGCGTTCGTTTCTAACATATATTTTAATCTTTGTGTTCTGGTGAAAGTAGCAAGTCTTTTCAAGTCAAAAGGCTCAAGTCCAAGTGAAGTCACGAGTCATTGCTCTTCAAGCCCAAGTCGAGTTGCAAGTCTTGTAACATTTTGTCAAGTTGAGTCTAAAGTCATCAAATTCATGACTCGAGTCTGACTCGAGTCCAAGTCATGTGACTCAAGTCCACACCTCTGGTAACATGGGTCCTACATAGTAAACCCATGTGGGCCTACTGTATGGGCCCAAAAAGGGATGTAATGGGGTGGAACATGGTAATAATATCTGGGGCCCATGTTGCTTCAGTAACATGGGCCCCAGTTTAATCAGAAAGTCATGACTGTGGGGAAGAATTATGTATAGGTTAGACAGCATTTGCTGTGTTTTTGTTTGTTTGTTTGTTTGTTTTTAAATGCGTTCCGTTTATTGTTTCATCCTACTATCAAAATCCCAGTTAAACAATGGTGGACTAACTTTCATAATTAACATTAATACAGACATGATAAGACAAGTGAAACATTCTGATTATGAATAAGACCCTGATTAAAATCTACAGGCTCTATATTTCTTCCTAATAACTCTGTGACTACATGAAAGCAGCTGTCAGGTGTGCTGTGCTGTAACAAGGTGAAATGTGCCTCAATTATTTTTTTTGACTGACTGACTGCCCACTGGTTTGAGACTTAGGCTACTGCTCATGCAGTTTATTACAGTCAAACTACTCGATAGCCTATAATTAATAATTTCCTAACTAATGTTCTGCTCACAATTGAATATGGTTTGGAAATGGTGTCTTTACATGACTGCTTGTGTTTACACTGTAATTTGAATAAGTTGATTTTTGCATTTTGTGTTATTTCCTATGATCACTTTCAGTTAACACTCTGTATAACAGGCATCACCAAATGGCGGACCGCGGTCCGGGTCCGGACCGAGTGATTGGTCTGACCGGACCCACGAATCTCAATCAATCTATGTACAAAATTTTACATGGAGCATTTTGCTGACGGTAGTGGGCGCTGCTACTCCAGTTAATACGCTAATAGCGCCGACTCAGTTGAGCCAATCAAATCCTTTGTTTACCCTGCACAGCCAGCGCACCCAAAAGCAGAGAGGAAGAGACAGTGGGGAGAGCATGGCGTGCTCCAAAATGAGGAAGGTCGACGCGGAAAACCGTAGTTTTAATGATGAATGGACGGAGAAATTTATGTTCATTCTTCCAGCAGACAGCTCAAAACCAGTGTGCCTCATATGCTCCGAAACCGTTGCATTAATTAAAAGCGGCAACGTGAAGCGGCACTATGAAACGAGGCATGGCTCTTTTGAGCGAAGTTATCCCCTGAAGTCCGAGCTGAGAGCACGCAAAATATCCGAGCTCCGAGCCCAGTATGACAGGTCTAAACGACTCATCACGCACACATTTACAGCCCAGCAACGTGCAAATGAGTGTTCGTTAAAGGTAGCGTGGATTTTGGGGCAACATAAAAAAACATTCAGTGATGGGACAGTTGTGAAAGAGTGTCTGCATGCGGTGGCAGAGACATTGTTTGAAGGAAAACAAAAAGACGAAGTCTGTGAAAAAATCGAACAAATCCCCATGTCAGCTTCAACGGCAACCAGAAAATCAGAAATATTAGCCGAGGATGTTCTGGCGCAGCTTGATGCAGTTATTCAGAGTGCACCATGCATATCATTGGCCATTGATGAGTCCACAGATGTGACTGATAATGCCCAGCTTTTGGTGTATGTGAGATTTTTTAACAAAGATAAAAAGGAGCTCTGTGAGGACCTGCTGGGTGTAATGCCACTTGAAACACACACACGAGGAGAGGACATATATGCAGCAATGAAAGAAATGCTGAGAAAGAGGGGTATAGATCCGGAGCAGATTGTGTCTGTCACAACAGACGGTGCCCCTGCCATGGTGGGAAAAGAGCGGGGGGCTGTGCCCCGAATGAAAGAAGACAACCCAGACTTTGTTGCTTACCACTGTCTCATCCATCAGACTGTTTTGTGTGCCACTTTATCAGAGCAGTTTGCAGAAGTAATGAACACAATGATGAAGCTCATCAACTTTCTCAGGGCATCCTCATCCCTTCAGCATCGTCTCCTGGAATTCCTGGAAGATGTTGAGGCAAATGCCAATGATCTGCTACTGCACAACAATGTGAGGTGGCTGAGTAAAGGGAATTCACTGGGACGTTTCTGGTCTATTCGAAAAGAAATAACAGCTTTCCTAAAGCAGGTCAAGAGTAAGAGAGCAACAGAGTTTTTACTTTTTCTGCAAGATGAGCACAAGATGGATGTGGTTGCTTTTTTGGTTGACATTACATCACATCTTAATGAGCTCAACTTAAAGCTGCAGGGTCAGAACAACTCAGTTGCTGATTTGATGACAGCTGTTCGCTCTTTCCAGAGGAAGCTGGACATTTTCAAAGAGGATCTTGAAGGATAGTGTGAACACTTCCCAAAACTGAAGGAACAAATCCAGGGTGAGAGAGACATTTCTCCCTATGTTGATTTCACAAACAAGCTGATTGTAAACTTCAGCAAAAGGTTCAACAGCTTCTGCCTTGGCCAGAGGCTCCTCCTGCTAGTCCAGAATCCTTTCCTCATCCGAGAAGTCAGAGAATTTTCCAAGGAGGTGACACAGACATTCAAGTGGGCACATGCAGGATCTCTACAGCTCGAGCTCATTGATCTGCAAGGAAATGCTGCATTAAGAGAGCATTTTGAGGCAACTGACCTTGCTACCTTCTGGCTACAAACTGTGCCTGAGAGTGTGTTCCCTGGTCTGACCAAAGTAGCCCTGCACACCTTGACAATGTTTGGATCGACTTACAGCTGTGAGTCTGCTTTTTCCACCATGAACATTATCAAAAACAAGTACCGCTCGAGGCTCACCAATGAACACTTACATGTCTGCATGAGAATGGCACTAACTCCATTCCAGCCAAGATTTAAGTCACTGGCAGGGCAGTCACATGCCCATTTTTCTCATTAAAAGAAGTTAAAAAGAAAAAGAAGAACCAAATGGTGGTGTTTGTTCTTTAAAAAGAGCCATTTTATTGTTTTGAACATGTTGACCTATTGACCTCTTGAAAAGTATGCCTTCAGTTCTTTTTATGCATGGACTTGTTTAATTTAAAAAGAAGGTTGTTTAGTCAATGCTCTGTTTGCACTGTTCCTAAAGCAGACACTTTTTGTGACCTTTTTACTTGAAGTGTAGGCCTTTAGTCCTTTAGGCTGGGACCTCCTTAATTTAAAAGAAAGCAGGGTTATTAGGCTCTTTTTGCACTTAATTTATTCTGAGGTTTCTGTTTCCTTTAATCTGAAATAAAAGCCTTAAATTTATTTGACTATGGAAGTGTACTTTATTAAAACTGATAATACAATATTGAAACCACAAACACAATAATACAAGTTGGTCTTTGGTTCGGACCTTTTTATGTGGAGGAACTTTTAGTATTGGACCTCAGTGAATTTTAATTGACTACCCCTGCTTTAGATACTTCCAGCATGGATTGTAAGCTTTTATTTTGGCGGCAATTATTTAACTTCCGCTTGAGACTTGTGGCATGGGTTGGATGTATGCTGTCGGCCATCTTAATTGGAAGGTACTCTTGTTTAGTTTAGGTGAGGTAGCCTACGTAGCCTACGTAACCTAACGGTCACAGTGCGCGCTTTTATTTCATTTTTTTCAGAACAGCGGCTACAGCAGCACAGAGCACTGACAGCAGCAGCCAAGAGCAGCAGCAGTCCAGCAGTGCGCTTTGGATACTGGTGAGTGGCATATCTGTCTCTGTATAATAACTGTATTAAACCATTACTATCTAAGTACTGTGACGAACAATTACGAATGCAAAAATGCAAGCTGAATTACAGCAGCACCCATGTGACCAGGTAAAGACGGCATTGTTGTTAGCAACCTAGCATGCTATCTAACGTTAGCGGCTCCGTGCTGTGGCCCCGCTCCGCAGCCACCTTGGAGGTGTGGATGCCCGCTGAGCTTGGCTCTGCTTGCTGCACAACCCAAGGTGCAGAGCGGAAGAGCCGCTGGACCAGAGACCCGGCTGGGAGGGCATTACATAAAAACATTTTATGATTTTTAACACATAATAAATGAGGCATTCTGGTGTGCTGTGAGGGGAAAATAGAGGGAAAAGACAACATTGGTTCAGATAATATATGTGTACAGGGCTCTCAAGTTTTGAACTGAGTTCAGAGTGCGATTTTGGCGGTAACGGCAGGGGTTTCTTTGGGGTGGGGATGGGGCTCTTATCTGATAATGACACATAAATTCGTACAAATATGCAGATGTGTGTGTGTATTTGGAGGAACTCGGGAGAGGAAAAGCAGCAATGTGATAACAAATTAGGATTTAAATTTTAATTTTAATTAGCCTGCTCGCTCTGCCTGAAAAGGAAAAAACCTGCTGATCAGCCGATTCGATATGTGTAATATAGTGGGGCTGTTAAGCTCTTAAAATATGGACAATCGTGCTTTTTGTGAAAGAAGCATGAAACTTTCAGAGTTTGTTCTTCAGGACATAGGCTTTAATTTAAGATGTGGAGGCATTCTCAGTTTGACCTCTGAGGTCAGCTAGCTTGCTTTTTTCAGAGATTTTTTATCATTTTGAACATCTTTTTATATTTTATTAGTGCTGTCAATCAATTAAAAAATTTAATCTGATTAATCACAGTTTTAGCCTGTGATTTTATTCTACGGATTTCAACATCGGATTACTATTTTTAACTAACGGGACTTTCTACAGTGTTTGGGGGAGCTTAAGGACGCTGCTTTAAGCAGACAAATCTTTTGCTCACCTCTACTTCAATGGGAACAATGTGTCTGTGTTTTTGATGCGCAATGATGCCTGATGCAGGGACGCACTGCAGAGAGGAATAAATGTACATCATCCTCCACTTGCAGACTTGAGTGGTACTTGCTTTTAATCATGGTCAGTGCGGAAAATCCACACTCACCCAAGTAGGTGGAGGTGAAGGGGATGAGCACTTTGACAGCCTTTTTGTAGAGGTGCGGGACTCGGACTCCACAGACAGACAGAAGTGCGCCGGAGTTTGTGTGGTCTCATACTGTCATTAGCGAGCAGCTCTTTGCAAATAACACACTGTGGCTGCTGGGCATCTTTAGAGCCAACCCATGAAACTCTAAACTTTAAATATTCACTGTCATACCGTACTTCCTCCGTTTTCTTGCTCCCGATTCCTGCTCTGCCTCTGATTGGCTGGTGTTCGTTGCTAGACAACAGTCAGACACAGCAACGAACACCAGCCAATAAGAGGTAGAGTAAATACAATGTGTGGCGGGAGTGCGTGACAAAAGACCGAAAAGCGTGACTGTCACGTTCAATGCGTGAGACTTGAGAGCCCTGTGTGTGTATATATATATATATATATATATATATGTATATATATATATATATATATGTATAAAGCAGATTTAGTACTGACTGAAGTTCCGATCATTGTAATAGTAACAATGGCTGGACTCATGAAACCTAAACTGAACTCAGAACTGGTCTAGTTGGAAGCTGTGGTTGGAGAGAAAAAACAAAACTTATTTTTGACTCCTTCTCCTCCTGTAACATTTAGATTTGTCCAGATCACAGTTGTTGGAAAGTGTTCGTCTTTGCCATGTAAGTAATTTAAATTTAATAGTTTGTCATATTATACACAAGTGATCAGAGATGGCAGAAAGGACAGAAGATGGAATCTGACACTGCAATGGCACCTTGAACCACAGACCAATCAATTTGCGCACAATGCCCAGGCAAACTAAATGCATGTAGTAGTAGAAACCATACCAATACCTAGCCCTTGGAGAGGGGATTTAGAGTGATGGTGGTCTTCATCAGACATTTGTTCAAACTGAGTGTCTGTCCTCAGGCTGGAATCCATCTCTGGAAACACAACTCTTCTGTCAACATAAATGCCATACTGTAGCTGTGTCCCAATTCAGGGTCTGCATCCTTCGGAGGCTGCAGCCTACGCGGCCTTCGGAGGCGACTCCTTCGGAGGCACCTCCGAAGGCTGCATCAACGGTTGTTAATTGGGACGGTCTAGCCTTCGGAGGATTTCCTGGTTACGTCACAAGATGTTCCCGCCCTTACCCTACGTCACAAAGGAGTTCTGGGTTCGCGCTCGCGGGAGAGAGAGAAGAGGGACAAAAGAAGCTGTGTCAAAAAACAAAGAAGAAAGAAAAGAAAGAAGTTATGGAACCTGAACTACTTATTTTATTATTTTTAATTTTTATTTTCCTGGAGGAAGAGGTGAAGCGCCTCCGTCAGCGCCAGCGTCGGCGACTGATTTATCTCCGGCTGAGAGCAGACCATGGAGAGGTAAACCTGTTATTTTAACCCAAAGTAATGTTATCATTAGCTAGATAACAGTTATGCTAGTTAGCAGTAACTAGCATACCTGTATACATTTATTACCAAGAAGTGACATTAACGCTAATTATAGAAACTACTGTGATGTCTTTTATTAGGGTTTTTATTTGTTTGTTCATTAAATGAAGTGCTGAGATGTCAGGCTACAATGTTCAAATGTACGTTGATGTCCAATATTATTTAGTTAATGTGCAGTACATTATTTTCTACAATGTATTGTGCTGTATTTGTTTAATTTTATTTCTAATAATTAATATATTCCAAATTAATAAAGTGACTGATAACCAGATGTTGATCATAAGAAAACAGTTGCTTTGATCAAGTGATCAACTAACTCTCTTTCAAGTGGATAGACAGAATAAGCATTATCTATCTAAGCTATTAACTAAAAGATCTCATTAACTCAAATTAAATAGCTTTTGTTGAGATAATCATTTTTATCCCGTTCTCCTCCTTTCCCAATTCAGACCAGACCCCTGTACTGCAGGATAAATCTGGCCGTCCCTGTGCTGGACAGGTTTTTTGGGCAGGGTGACACCAGACAGGACTTCAGGCTGAGCAGAGAGTCTCTGGCAGTGCTGCTGGACCTTCTCCACCAGGAGCGGAGACACGGATGGGGTGCCACAATAGAGACCTTGGTGTTCCTCTTCTGGCTGGCGAGTGGGGCGTCATACAGGGTGGTCTCCAGAGTGTTTGGGATGCCTCGCTCCACTGTCCACCGCATCGTCCACCGAGTTACTGAGGAGGTGGTGGCAATTCGCCACAAGGTCATCTGCCTCCCAAGGACTGCAGAAGACCTGGCGACAGTAACTCGTGGATTTGCAGGGCTGGCAAGACACAGAGCTTTTGTAAAAGCTGCTGGAGCAATCGACGGCTGCCATGTGAGGATCAAGCCACCAAGCGGCCCTGATGGTCACTGTTACAAGAACAGGAAACTGTTTGCATCAGTTATCTGCAGGCAGTTTGTGACCATCAGGGCCGTTTCATCGACACGTACGTGGGCTGGCCGGGGTCGGTGCACGACTCCACAGCCCACTGTACAGGCGGGCCATCTACCCTCCTCCAGGGCACTTCATCCTCGCAGACGGCGGGTACCCGTGCCTCCAACAGCCACTCCCCCTCATCACTCTTTACAAGCGGCCAGTACAAGGTGTGGGAGCCCAGTGCTTCAACCACCATCATTCCAGGGCACGCGCTATCATTGAGCGTGCCTTTGGAATGATGAAGACCAGGTTTCGCTCCATCTTCCTGCAAGCGCTGGAGGTGCACCACACCTTTGTGCCTCAGGTACGTCATCACTCAACAGGATTTCATTTTAATAGTGAAGCAGAGTAAATCAAAATTAATGATTTTTTTTTTTTCATTTCAGGTCATAACAACATGTGCCGTCCTGCACAACATCTGCCTGGGGGCGGGAGACATCATGGCCCCACAGGATGAGCTGCAGGACGACATGCCGGAGGATGAGGGGGAGAACGGGTTGGAGGCTGTCAGTGGTGCTCAGTGGCGGGACCAGCTGTCTGCGGAGGTGTCTGCCCTGGAGGAGGCTCACCCCGACCACGACTATCTGTAGTCGGCAAGTAAAATCATTTGAAAGCTGATATTCCCTTTTAAAGTGTTTTGTTTGTCGAAATAATTTGTGGTGGGATGTATTTTGTCTTTATAAAGGAGTTTGCACTTTGTTTAATTCTCACCTCTATCTTAAAAAATTCTTAGTGACATGGCAGCCGTTGATTGAGTCAGCCCTGCAAATCCAGTTGATGGACGATGTGGTGGACAGTGGAGAAAAGCAGCCCCAAACACACTCTGGAGACCACCCCAGATGATGTCCCAAGGACAGACAGAAGACACCAGGGTCTTCATTGTGGCATCCCATCCAGTCCAGCAGCACTGCCAGGGACTCCTGCTCAGCCTATTTTATTTGATTTTCACAAGATTTTTTTTAACAGCAAATTGTAAATAATTTGATTTAATTTGTAAATAGTAATTTCTGTTGTATTTTTGTAAATAGTTGTAAATTTTAAGACTGCCTCCTTGTAAATAGTTAGAAATGTTCTGATTTTTGTAAATAAAAGAAAACATTTGTAAATACTAAATGGAATACACGTGTTATAAAGTAACAATATTTTAATAAATACAACATAAAATCTTAAATGTGAAAGAACTATACAAAATAATTCAAAAAATATAAACAATATAAAACAGAACTCAAACACTTTCAGCAAAAAACAAAAAAAAAAATCACCGCCTGTCCACCATTCTCTCAAGTAGAAAGAAGAGCCTCTCCATCCTCTCTCTGCTCTCCTGAGCTCTCCTCTCCTCTGCCTCTCTCTGCTGCCTCATGTCCTCCTTAATTAAATTAAGGAGTTCATCCTCTCTCCCTCTCTTTCTTCTCCTTGCTGGCCCTGGCTGGTTCTCCTCCTTCATCCTCGTGATCAGCCCCCGCAGCACTTGGCCCTGGTGTGTCCTCAGGGATGGAGGCAATTAGGACAGGGGGAGCCATGGAAGGCGTCTGTCCTAATATCTCATCCATGAGGACAAACCAGGGCCAAGTTGCGGCAGTGGGCTTCCCGCTGACTCCCTCACCTGTCCCTGGATATTTGCAATCCTGAGGCAAAGGAAATCAATCATGTCAACAGCAGCAGTTTTCAGCAAGTCAGTTTTATTAAAAAAGGCTATTATCACAAACCACAGTTTGCCTCGGAGGGCTTTACAGCATAACAGAGTATTTATTAACTTGAATGCATAAAACAAATATAATTTAGTTTTGAAATCATCATCCAAACCTGTACATACTTTGTATTTTTTTTTAAGATTGTCCCATTTTTTATTGGCCTGTTGGGGCTCAACCTTCCCCTCCAGGCCCATTTTTTCCAGGATTGTTCTAAACACAGACAAAAGAAAGAGAAAAGGCAAACACCTGATCACAATAACAGGGATGCAGAGATTATTCATATAAAGGTCACATCAGGATAGACACAAAATCTCTCAAACATTTACATGATGCAATTTGTTCTTTAGATCATCATTTTAGTTTAGACTTTATAAAGGATTTGGGTTAATTTAAGTATCTTTAACATTCAATATTTATAGAATACAAAAGAGCTATTTTTTATTGCCTTACCTCCATCCCACAGTGGCGGTGTTTTTGGCCCCTGTGAACAGATGGCCGTTCTCACCACACAGCTTTATGAAGCTTTCAGTTTGCTCCTTGCTCCCTAAAGCAAGATGAAATGTAAAGCATGACAAACATAAAAGTTCTTATGTCACAGAAATAATAATATTTTTTATTATTCTTAATATTATTTTAATTATGTTGAATTAATCTAATATTCAATCCAAACAGTTAACTTGACTCTACAGTTGCACAGTTTAAATAAAGCAGGACTCAAACCTCAAACTTGATCCATTTATATACCTAGTGTTATGAAGCATAAATAACATCTCCACAGTCACAAGAACTTTTAAGTCAACCTCTGGACGTTTGACATTTGAAAGTGAAGCTTTTAAGGCTTACATCTAAAGCCTACATTCTGGCATCAAGCTAAACGGGCAGCAGAGCCTCGGGCAGCAGAGCCTTGCTCAGCGGGCGGAGCTCTCCTCTGCTGCGGGCAGCACAGCGGGGCTACAGCGCCGACCTGGCTGTACATAGCTACTATGCTAGGTGGCTACATGTTAGCATTACTAGCGTTGCAAATTTTTTTACTAGGTTTTAAGGTCCCTCAAAGTTTTACATATCTGGCGTTTAATTTTCAAATGGGTTAAAACCCAATACTTACATTTGAATGTAAAATCTGCGCTCCGATCTCCGCTCTGTGCCGCCATGATCAGTTTAGAAAATAACCGGCACGCAAGGAATCTTGGGAAATGGAAGGCCGCGAAGGATAGTAGCGATGCATCTTCCAAACAGAGGGAAAAGGAGGACGCACAGATGAAAGCATCAGGAAGTGCAATGTTGTAGTGTTTCCCGTTTAACATTACACCAGTTGATGTGATGGCTTGTAAATCTTCAATAAAATCATGCATGTAGTCATTCACAGACTCAGGTTTACAGGGACATGCATATATACCTATGATAAACACTTTTGCTTTTGGTAGTTCAACTATTTGATCTAAAATAGGCCACAGCTGCATATTAGAGCTTCTTGAAAGAGGCAGCCCATCAACATTCACACGAATAGTCAATGTGTCTGTTGTCAGTATTGCACTTTTTCTAACAAGCCTTAGACATTCATTTTTATTATACAAGAGTTATATGATTCATTTAAAAGCATTTAATTTTACCACCATGACAAATATCTTTTTGCAAAATCTATTACCATATCATAAAACTGTCTAACAGTTTTCTAAAACTGATTTCCACAGACTAGATTTTAACTAAAACAAATCAAAACTTAAAGACTAACTTTAATTAAATCTTTGGTGAGTGACTAAGACTAAAATTAAATTAAAAGTTCTTGTCAAAATTAACACTGTGATGTAGTACAAGCCATTTTACATGTGACCTGTGGGAACACTCCTGTGTATTTTAGTGAAATGGATTACTTCCATGCAGGGGTGAAAGTAAGCCGGTACGGTCCGGTACTGTGTACCACTAAAAGATTCAGTGGCGGTACGCAGTACCAGGAAAATGGTAGAGCGGCTGCCTGTTAAAGCCCTCATTCAGAACCAGTCATGGCCGCACTCTGGGTCAGAAAATAGATCTGCTAGCAATATGCAGTCTTGAAAACTACTTTGTCTGTTTAAAATTCCTTTTAACTCATTCCGAATTTTTTCCGAACTGTCCTTGCTGTGCTTTAGTCCATGCTGGACGGAGCCTTGGCTGGACGGAGCCTTGGCCGGACATCTCCCTCTCTTCCTCAAGGCTCTTGCCCTGCTTCTCTCCCCCTCCCCTCGGAGAGAGCCCGGTGGTCTCCTCTGCACCTAGCCTTCGAAACGTGTACCACACGTTTAATGTCTTTACGTTCGTTGCAATGTGTCTCAATTAAAATCAGTAGGAGAGTAAGCAGTTGTGTTTCGTGTTATTTTATTCAATTTCAACGATACAGAACAGCTCAGAAAAGAAACTGCTTGTGAGCTAACGACCGAAGATTTCACTCAGCAGTATGTGAGTGCGCATGCGCGTCTACTTCCGAAACACAGCGGTTGCTATGGGGATGGGTTTGTTTGATTTATTGTACTGGGACGTTTTCCACAACTGGTGCACAGACGTCAAGAAACGCCGCTGGCGCCGGGACAGGACGAACAATAAAAGACACCAACGTAATTCCAAACATTCTTGTGGTTGGCTGAAACACTTTGAGCATGATTTAAATATCTGTCAGTTATCATCTTATCTGTCAGTTATCATTTTAACCCTTATGCCTTCCTCGGGCATTTTTGTACATTTTTCTCAACTTTTTTTTTTTCATTTGGTGATCATTTTGGCTGTGTTACAGCTTGTGGCATGAATTTTTGTAAGAACTTTTCTTTTGTGTAAAATTTTTTAAATCCAGTGTCTTTTACTCTTACATGTCCTTCATTCGCCCTTGACGCATTTTGCACCCTCTGGACACCTTTGTGGCAAAAATGGACACGCACAGAAAAAATGCTATTAAATCATCATACATCGATATTTTTTTCTGCTTTTTTTTTCAGAAATCACTTAAACAACTTAAGACTTGCTCAAACTACCAAACATTCAATCATTTTCAGGATTTTAACCCTTTAAATGCCAGTTTAATTGTTTGAATTACTAATGATTTATTACAAAAAAATCACAAAAGAATAATTTTTTTCCATATAATAAATAGTAGGGGGATGGGACTTTGGTGGTGATTAGAGTCTTGGATGTGTCAAAGATTACCAACAAAATTGATTTGATTGCATTAGTATTTTTTCTGTAGTACCAGATACTCCCTCTGGACACCTTCATGGCCAAAAATGGCTCATTGACTTCCATTATAAACACATTTTTTAATTTCACTGCCATTACAGTATAAAATCATGCATTCTGTAATGTCAGCATTTCATTTTGAAGAAAAGTAGTGATATTTGACATTTTTACTGTATTCCACCAGATTCAGCTGTTTTCCCATTGTAGGCTGATACATGAAATTCTTGTATTTTTGCCATTAGATTACATTATATTATGGAGCCATGTGTCTACCAGGTGACCCCAAGAGTGGGGTGTGTGTGTGTCTGTGTGTGTGTGTGTGTGTGTTTGTGTGTGTGCGCGTGTGTGTGTGTGTGTGTGTGCACGCCCGCGCAGATGGCTGGCAGGTGTGCAAGCGTGCATGTGAGAGAGAGTGTGTGTGGATCTGTAAACACACACTGATCATTTCACGGGTGAAAAAAGGGCATCTTTTGAGGGATGTGTGTCGTGTCTTTGAAGAGGTGCTCCTGCCTTTGCTGTACTGTACTGTACTGTACTGTACTGTAAACAAAAACAAAAACAACTCTTAGTGTGTATATTTGGCTGCTTTCACAGCCAGGTGCAAACACCACCGCCTGCACCAAATGTAACCAGTACATTTGCAGAGAGCACCAAGTGACATGCTGTAGCACTTGCTGGTCTCCTGCTGAAAATGAACTAAACTAAAAACACACACACACACACACACACACACACACACACACACACTCAATCCATTTATCTGTTTCTGTCAAACACACACACATACATCATATGTTCTGGATCCTGGATGTTTCTGTTTCAAATTGATGTTCATATTTCATATGTTCTGTTGTGTTCTCTTTTGTTGTTTAAGTTTACAAAGTTGTTGTAGTTTGCACAATAAATGTTCACACTGATGAATCAGATGATGATTTAAAACTTATTTCACAAACACACACACACAAATCACTCTTAGGGTCACCTGGTAGTCACATGGTTCCATAATATAATGTAATCTAATGGCAAAAATACAAGAATTTCATGCATCAGCCTACAATGGGAAAACAGCTGAATCTGGTGGAATACAGTAAAATGTCAAATATCACTACTTTTCTTCAAAATGAAATGCTGACATTACAAAATGCATGATTTTATACTGTAATGGCAGTGAGATTAAAAAATGTGTTTATAATGGAAGTCAATGAGCCATTTTTGGCCACGAAGGTGTCCAGAGGGAGTATCTGGTGCTACAGAAAAAATACTAATGCAATCAAATCAATTTTGTTGGTAATCTTTGACACATCCAAGACTCTAATCACCACCAAAGTCCCATCCCCCTACTATTTATTATATGGGAAAAAATTAATTTTCTGTGCTTTTTTTGTAATAAATCATTAGTAATTCAAACAATTAAACTGGCATTTAAAGGGTAAAAATCCTGAAAATGATTGAATGTTTGGTAGTTTTGAGCAAGTCTTAAGTTGTTTAAGTGATTTCTGAAAAAAAAGCAGAAAAAAATATTGATGTATGATGATTTAATAGCATTTTTTCTGTGCGTGTCATGTGCCACAAAGGTGTCCAGAGGGTAGTAAATTTGAGGAGAGCACAAGGGTTAAATAAAAACGGAGAGAAACACTACAAAACAGTCATTTTTTTATGTTAAAGGAATAATGCAAAGAAAAAAATTACTTCTTTGTTCAAAAGAAAAGACAGGGACACTGAAGATGGGTTACCACAGAAAATCACAAAAAAAGCCCAGTGATGAAGATTTTGAGCAGGCTGAGAGTCAGAGTGAGGAGGCACCATGTCAGGGAAAAGAAGCAGCTGCAGGACCACCAGAAAAAAAGCACAGGTGATGATGATGCTACGCCTCCTGCTTATCCTTCCATTTGGACAAAGGATCAATATGGACAGCTCAAAAGCAAAAATGAATGGTTGTATGCCCAACATGGGAAACTGGGATGCACTCCATGCCACGATGTTAAAAATCTAGGTCTCATGGCATCCCGTGGTGTCAATATTGCCAGTCAGTGGGCTGAGGGAAAGATAACCCCATTTGGTAACTCAAGAGATGTCCAGCTTTTATCATTGCGCAAAAAAATTCATGAGCACCGAAACGCCCAAGCACACAATAAAGCAATTAAGATTCTTCAGACAACAAAGAAAGACATTCTCCTGAACATGAACGCCACCAGTCAGGAGTCTGCATTTGAGTCCACTGCCAGGGTATTCAGGACAGCATATTATGTGGCCAAAAACAACAAGCCATTCACTGACTTTGAGAGTCTGATTGAACTGCAGCAAGCTAATTCTGCTGATTTAGGTCGTGTTTTGCACAGCAAAACTGTCTGTGTTGATATAATTGATCATGTGTCATCACAGATGAAGAAGGAACTCCTGGGGAAGATTATAGAAAATAGGAGTAAAATCACAGTACTAGCTGATGAGTCAACCACTGTGGGGCACAAGTCAACATTAATTGTGTTTTTGAAAGCGAGTGTTGATGGAGGGATGGAGCCCATTGCTTTTCCACTGGACCTTATTGAGCTGGATAGCCTGTCTGCTGCTCACATCAAAGAACAGCTTATGAACTGCTTGTTCAAGAGTGGCTTCACCACTGAATTACTGCAGGAAGTTTTGATAGAATTTTGCAGTGATGGGGCCAGTGTGATGCTGGGAGTGAAGTCAGGTGTTGGGAAGCTGCTCCAGAATGACTTTCCAGGCATTGTACTGTGGCACTGCCTTAATCACAGACTGGAGCTGGCTGTGGACCAGGCACTGGAGGCAACAGGGGGAGCAAAAGACTTCCAGGCCTTCCTTGACAGCCTATATTCATTGTATAGCCAGTCACCAAAAAACATGCGAGAGCTAAGTGAATGTGCTCACAACTTACACATCCAACTCAGAAGAATTGGAAGAGTGTTCAGAGTGTTCAGAGTGTTCTTCATACAGGGCAGTCACTGCAGTTTGGCACTCTTACCCAGCACTGGCACAACATTTCCGTGAGGCATCAGAGGATGAGACAAGGGACAGCAGAGAGAGGGCTAAATTCAAAGGTCTGCTGTCAAAGCTGTGCTCTGTAAACTTCCTGAAAAGTCTTGCACTGATGGCAGATGTCCTGACTGAACTGAAGAACTTGTCAGAGTTTCTTCAGAACAGGAAGACCACACTCCCAAAGGCCCATGAGATGATGACGATGTATGTCAAACGCATTGAAAGTCTCAGTTCATACCCAGGGCAACATGCAGTTGAAGCTAGCCAAGCAGAGGAAGAGATGAAATTTAAGGGAGAACAGTTAAGAGTTGGCAAGTCTCCCATCATTGACTCTGCACAGTTTAGTCAAGCAGTTGCAGAGAGTATGAACGACAGACTCTTCACAACCACAGCCAGCAAAGCACAGGCCAGTGTCACAGCTAACAGAAAAGAGACTTACAACAGGCTTCTAAATCAAATGGCAGTCCTTAACCCTGACAAGTGGGACCATGACAATCCTCGATATGGAGAAGATGAGGTGAGGGCTTTGTGCCATGTCCTACATCTGAATGAACAAGAGGCACACCTTGGCTTCATTGAGTACCAGGCCAGTGGAGGAAGAAGCATTCCTAACAAGATAAGGAAGTTGCTTATGGCAGTGGACACATTGTCAGCAAGTAATGCAGACTGTGAGTGGGGGTTCAGTACAATGAACAACATCATCACTGAGTACAGGAGCAAACTGACAGCAAAGAATGCTGCAAACCTCCTCTTTGTCAGCTCAGTTGGACCACCATGCATGCAGTGGGACCCAATGCCTTATGTGAAGACCTGGCTGGGCAAAGGAAGAAGAGCAGCTCACACAACAAGTGGCATGGCTCACCGCCACTCAGAGGAGGATAACTACTTTAGGCCTCTGTGGAAAATCTTTTAGGTGATGTGTTCTGATGAGGGGTAGTTCCACTTTGAGTTTTTGCTCGTGACCTCATGATCTGTTCTTAGAGACTTGTATTCTGGATGTTTATCAATGTTTCAATTAAAAGAAATAGTTTACCATATTGTCAAGTGTTTTTAATTACTGCCTACTCCATGGGCCTACAGGTAACCTACAGTAAAATATTGAATTGTTTTTATTTGTTCATGTTTTGACTTTGCTATTTTAAAATGCATGACGTGAGAGAGAGATGAAGGTTTTGGTAATAGTACCAGCAAGCATTTAAAACTACTTTCACCCCTGCTTCCATGGCAATTCAAGGACAAGGAGGAGGAGAATCAAAAGTAGGGTGCAGCAACATTTAATGACCCTTGCCATGGAGGCTCTGGACCAGGCAGACCAGGCAGTGGACCATGCAGACCAGGGTGTAGACCATGCAGACCAGGCTGTGGACCAAGCAGTGCAGCCAGTGGATCAAGAAGTGCAGGCGGTGGACCAAGAAATGCAGGCAATTGATCCGGATGTGCAGGTTGAGGAATATATGGAGAACAGTATTGATGAGACTGTAAATCTGCAGTTGGACGTTGACAGTGATGTTGATGACTTGTATGTGTATAGTGACTGTGAAGAAGATCCTGCCTGTGATTTTACTGACGAGGAAGCTCACTCTGATGCGAAGATTAAACTAGCCGAATGGGCAGCTAACCGTCAGGTGTCTCATTCTGCCCTGTCAGAGTTACTGGCAATACTCTTGGAGCTAGGTCTGGATGTACCCAAGGATCCCAGAACTCTCCTTGGTACAGTGAAAGACTGTGAGGTCAAAGAGATGGGACAGGGAAGTTACTACCACTTTGGGCTTGCAAGTGCAATACTGTCAGAACTGAAAATGACAAATGAGCATGAACTGACAACAGACAAATTGACTATTCGTGTGAATGTTGATGGGCTGACATTTTCAAGAAGCTCTAATGTGCAGCTGTGGCCTATTTTAGGTCAAATAGTTGAACTACCAAAAACAAAAGTGTTTATCATAGGTGTATATGCGGGTCCCTGTAAACCTGAGTCTGTGAATGACTACATGCATGATTTTATTGAAGATTTAAAAGCCATCACAACAACTGGTGTAATGTTAAATGGGAAACACTACAATGTTGCACTTCCTGATGCTTTTATCTGTGACACTCCAGCAAGAGCTTTTTTCAAATGTATCAAAGGTCATGGTGGCTATAGTTCTTGTGAGCGTTGCACACAGTATGGCATTTATGTTGACAGTAGAGTTGTGTTTCCAGAGATGGATTCCAGCCTGAGGACAGACACTCAGTTTGAACAAATGTCTGATGAAGACCACCATCACTCTAAATCCCCTCTCCAAGGGCTAGGCATTGGTATGGTTTCTGCATTTCCTCTGGACTACATGCATTTAGTTTGCCTGGGCATTGTGCGCAAATTGATTGGTCTGTGGTTCAAGGGGCCATGGCAGTGTCGGATTCCATCTTCTGCCCTTTCTCTGATCGCTTGAAACTGCGTAGACAAAGCTTACCCCGGAGCTTTTCCAGAAAGCCAAGATCATTGTTTGAGTACAGCCAGTGGAAAGACAGAATTTTGACAGTTCTTATTATATACAGGGCCAGTTGTGCTTTTTGAAAGATTGCCCAATCAACAATACAGAAACTTCCTGGTTTTGTCATGTGCTATGAGAATACCTCTGTCTCCTCTGTGTGAAGAGTTCTGTGGTTATGCTAGAAAATTGTTAAGATTATTTGTTACTGACTTTGCTAAGATATATGGGACGAAATTTCTGGTTAACAATACACACAGTCTTATACATTTAGCAGATGATGCTGAAAAATATGGCCCTCTAGATTCAGTTTCATGTTTCCCTTCTGAGAACTATTTGGGACAGTTGAAAAAAATGGTGAGAAGACCACAAGGTCCTCTGCAACAAATTGTCAGACGTGTCTACGAAAGGCAATTATTTCCTCACATGTCAAAAGATGTGCCGAAGGTGTTGAACTGAAACAGCCCCATGCATCTGGGCCACTGCCAACCGATTTTTCCATGCATCAGGGTGTTCAATATTAGATGTATAAAGTCAAAGACACAATAATCACCAACTCCAGTGATTCCAATTGTTTTGAACTAGGGGGAAGAGTTGCAGTTGTGAGGAATATTGTGCATTCCTGTGCAGAAACACATATAGTGTATGAACTTTTTGAGACAGGGGCACATTTTTTCTTCATCTTGGAGTTTGTTTACAATCAAAACTGTCTGGTCAGCTTGCCAGTGCTCCAGTAACAGACTTCACAAAACCACTGCTATTATTGCCTCTTAAGAAAATGTTTGTGGCTTTGCCTCAGCTACACAGCACATAAAATGATTGCAGGATGGCCTCATTCAGTGTGGTGGAGTTTGTCGACGAAACTGATCATGATGGCTGCAAGCAGGTGGACATCATTCTATCGGAGTGGTTCAAGGGCACTGATGGAAAACTATGCTGGTGGCCACCAGCCGGATTACTAAATGTGACCAAGGCTGTGAAAGAGGGCACACCACCAGCTGAAAAATTGGATCCTGTGTAATGTGCGTGTGCTGGGAAATGCAGATAACTTAAATTTTCCTCATTTACTACTGCTCTATTTGCTTTACTTAATTTAAAGCCTTTGTCCCCAACTTATTCTTTTTCTCATGTTAATTTTTCTCTATAGGTTTCCCTGAGCTAATTTGTCATGGGCTGGTGTAGCTGCAGATTGTCATTCCAAACAAGCAGGATCACACCAAACTCAATTCATTCAATTCAGTTGATTTCAGTTCTCACACATGATAGTTGTGGGTGTTCTCCTGTTTGGTTGGATACCTGCAACCACACCATCGCTCCGCAGATTAGACATCTGTATGTGCATGTATATCTGTGTTGATTGGCTATTACTCGTGACTTCTAATGAATTTTCAAATAATCATATTTTATTTACCATAGTACCGTAATAACTGTCTATGGATATTCTCATTTATCCAAGTCATATTCTCTCTGGGCAAATTGAATCATAGGCAGCTAGACTTGCATTTGTCTAGGAAAGACAAATGCAAGTCCAGCTACGAGTCAACTCTAATGTATCCTTTTTTCCTCATTTGCTGATCAGAAAAATGAACTGAATTGTGACTCAAAACTGTGATGTCATCCAAATTGTGAATTTTGTGATACACGACAACTATTTTAAATTCCTATGATCTAGTTCTTTTTTAATATCTGTTTCACTCCTTTTATTTTGTGTCATTGTATTTTACAGCCACTTATGCAGAGGCCAGGGTGAAGCTACATCAGGCTGAGTATACATCAGACCTGACAGACACCGAAGATGGCTTGATAAAGAGAAAGTTGGTGTTTGTGGGAGAATACAGGTCATTTCCATAATATAGAGGCAGTAGGTATGGTTTACCTCATATATCCTCATTTTAACCTATCTAGGGTAAGGGGAACCCTCCGGAGTCAGAGCAAGCAACTCGAATCAAGTGAGCATTCTGATTCAGAGGAGGAAATTCCACCAACTCCCCCAAAAAATCTCCTTGGGCTAGCAGCAAAGAAAATGACCAGCCGGATCACCAGCCCCACTGCCCAGCGAGGCACCAGCTCCACTGCCCAGCAGGTCACCAGCCCCATTGCCCAGCGAGGCACCAGCTCGACTGCCCAGCAGGTCACCAGCCCCACTGCCCAACGTGGCACCAGCTCCACTGCCCAGAGGGTTGGAAGCCCCAGTTGTGAAGCCATGTTCTCTAAACTTCTTACAATTGTTGAAGAAATTAAGGAGACCCAGAAAGTTCATGGTAAGATGCTAAATGTACTGCTGAAGAAGCAAGATGCATCAATGACTGAGGTTCCTGATGACGTGGTCTTCCCGCTGCAAACTCAAGCAGATATTGAGGCTCTCGAGGAGAAACTGGGGGACCGCAGTCTAATGTCTGCTGTTGTAAGTTTTTTTGTTTGTTTGTCTTTTTTAAAGTTTTGTTTTTCCAAATTGATTTTCATTAGCCTACAAAATAAAAACATTTATCACATTACAGTAAATTACATAAAGGCTACAGCAGGGTCCGACATTAACAGTTGCCTGACTGCCTGGGGCAAGTAAGAAAAGTCTTTAGGCAAGCAGAACCTGCGTGGACATTCCTGATCAGGCAAGCGCCGAATCAGATTCTTTTTTTCTTTTTTCCCCCGTTCTTGTATTTCCTTTCCTGTTTCTGTCCTTGAAGGAGTTCTAAACATGAGAACAGTTGCACATTGTCGGCACACACACTCACCTCCTTTTCATTCGTCTCCATGGCCGCTCAGCTCCAACTGACGCATCAAATAGCCCATGACACCTCTCCGCTCCGTCTCCGGAGGTCAGAGCAGCATCATGGGGAACTACACGCACCTACACCTTGCATAGTGAGACATAGCCAAACGTAAACAACGGATCACTTTGCCTCAATGAGGTTGATTTGCTGTTCTAATTACTCCGTGATTTTTAATTTAGTTTGTTCTCTTGTAGATGTTGGAGTAAGTATATGATTCAGTGTTCATGTTCACTCCTTATAAGAGACAAGATATATTGCTGCATAAATCAGTGTCCTGGATGATAGTCTAACCTTGGGGGTCAGTTGTGAGAGTGAGAGTGGGAGCATGACGTGAAGAGAGCTTGAAATATGGAGATAAGAGGAGGAGATGTGTGGAATGGATGGGAGTCAAAAGGGAATGGATGTGTGGTGTCTATAATTTTGTTCAACAGGACACCTAGAAGAGAAAAACAATTTCTAATAAGGGATTGTCCTTGAAGTTGACCAATCCTAAGATGATGCCATGCTGAAAGGGGAGCCAGATAATGAGGGGAACCAACCAGAAGATGACTCTACCTTCATTCACATTTCCTCATTGTAAATAGTATAAAATACTGGATCAGGGAAAGACAGGTTGTCACAATGCAGGCTGACTAGCTGATGTTGTTGGCTAGGGAGAGGCATTTCTGATCCAGAGCTCTGTAACTGCTCATTACTTGCTTGAAAAGATTCACTAAAAGGTTTGAACTTAAAATTCTAAATTCTGTGTGGACATTCACTTATTTACTGTTTATTGAGTTGCTTTTAAGAATTCTGAACATAGCACTCACCCTGGGAGGGTGAGAGTTTTTTTTTCTACTTGCAGCAACCAAGAGAAAAACTCCTTCATAGAGCAGATGCGTTGTAGGCTATTATAAAATGTTTCCATCTCCGTCCCCTTGGCTATTTTCTCTCCATCCATAGCGTCACGCCAGCTTTAGCTTTAGGACAGATAATGTGTGACTAATGTTTACAAATGATGATTTTACTGCGGTAATTTTTTAAGTTCCAAAGCTGAGGCTTTGCTCTGCAGGCAAAAAACTCCAAAAGAATTTTTTGCAAGTCTGGACATTGTCTTTTTTTTCTCTAGTCTTCATCTAAAACAAAAATAAATGAGCCTAATTAAAAAGATAATTGAGGTAACTAATTAACTAACTAAATAAAAGAGAAGTTAAGTAATTCAGCAGCTGACTGTTTTTAATGGTGCAAGCCTAAGTTTGTGGTGTATTTTGGATACTGTTACTTTAATGGCAAATCAGTAATCAGCAATAATCTAAAATCGAATCGATAATCATTAATAAGCAGTTGGTAATCAAACTGAGACTTCAATAATCGTAATTGAATCTAATTGGCAGCACAGAAAGAGTTTTACTGTACACTTTTACTTTTGTTGATATTCAGTAAACAGGACATAACAGTAAATAAAGAAGTTATTTAAGTAGACATATTTCTCCCTCAAGTGATTGGATCGTCATTGGTTATCTGTTTACTTTGAACTCACTAATCAGTGATCGGCCCCCAAAAATCCTGATCTTGTAATGGCAGGGCAAGTAAGAATTTACATGGGGCAAGTAGATTTGCGAAGTATTTGCCTGGCAGGGCAAGCAGGAAATAACCTTAACGTCAGAACCTGTGTTACTTCAAATGTTTAGTTAACTTTGCTGCTGAATTTTTAAATCTTTGAAGCTTATTGATTCAGCAGTTAATGTAAGCCTTTCTTCTTCTTTCTCCTTTTGGCCCTCATCCCTAGGTTGCCATGGTGGCATATATAGGGGGCACAAGTGTAGATGATGCAACGAGGCGAATGATGAAGTACATTCTGTCCAACGAGCTGGGGCATTGGAGTATAACATGTTAGGGATATAATTTCTCTGTTGCCCTGATGGATCTCCATCAGTTAGAAAACTTAAAGGAAATTAGAGGAAAAATATCTCCTGAGATGAAAATGCAAGGAATTTGGCAACAAGTTCAAAAACTTGTCTGTGATCTCCGAAATACATGACAAAGCAACTTGGAGGCAGGTGGTCTGCTTGCAAAATTCTTCAAGCGATGATGCAGGGACACTTCAGCCCCAAGCAGTCCGAAGCTTCACTGATTACTCATCAATCTCCTTTGATGACACGGATGATACAGAGCCTACTTTATCTTCTGGTTCATCGCCATCTACAAGGCACTGGGTCTGGCCAAGTGTCTTCATAGACCCCCCTTTCAGCTATGAGGATGAACTGCAACTGGAAAAGACCAATGAACCTACTTAAGCCACTCACTAAAACTGGAATCTCACATTTTGGAATGACTGTCTGAGGAAATTATTAAGTTGAAAGCCTATCCAACAGACAACGATCTAAATGATGCTGCCAAAGCTCTTTTGAAAAAGCATCCTTGTCTGTGGCAGCAGGGATCCTTCAGTGGCTGTTACGGGTGGAAGATTAGCCTTAAGTATAAAATGGCCAACTTTTGAAGTCCTTCAGAAGATTCTTCTGAATCTTGATGGACAGAGGTTGTCATCCAAGGTTTCTAAAGCACAAGCTTCTGAAGTAAATAAGCTTGATGAATACTAAAAGAATGCTAGTATTTGCCCATACAGTATCTCTGCATGCCATGCAGATATTTTTGGTTCACTTTGAAAGTTCAAAATTAGACGTCATACAGATGTTCAAAAGGACTGTTAAGTTTGCTGTATGGACTGAGAATCATTGTCTCAGCGGTTAAAAAGTCTACTACCTATTATATTCCCGTGTTGCTTGATCAGATGTACCAGTGTCTTTGAACACACATCTATACTGAGTTTACACGCTCTCCATTGATGGTCACACACTCACCCTCTCCCCACAGATCAGAAACCTTAGATTCATTTTTGACCCCACCCTCTCCTTCCAACCCCACATTCATCAAATCACCAAAACAGCCTTCTTCCACCTCCACAACATCGCCCGCCTTTGTACGACCCCTTTCAAAATCTGCCGCTGAAATCCATGCCTTTATTTCCTCCAGACATGATTATTGCAATAGCCTCCTTTATGGTCTTCCCTCCACTCACCTTCAAAAACTCCAATATGTACAGAACTCAGCTGCCCGGTTACTCACTCACACCCGCTCCAGAGACCACATCACCCCTGTCCTCCAACAGCTCCACTGGCTCCCCATACAACAGTGCATCCAATTCAAGATCCTGCTCATCACCTACAAATCCCTCAATAACCTGGCCACTCCATACCTCACTGACCTTCTGCAGCACTACCGCTCCTCCTGCCATCTCTGATCCTCTGACTCCAACCTCCTCACTCCCACCGCTAAATCCAAGCACCGTACCTTGGGGGACAGGGCCTTCGCTATAGCCACGCCCACCCTCTGGAACTCTCTCCACCCACAGATCTGTGCCTCTGACTCACCTCTAGCATTTAAAAAGCTGTTAAAAATCTACCTCTTTCAACACGCATTTAACCTCCATTAACCTCCATCAACCATTTCACCTGTTCATGTGGTGTTTGTTTGTAAAGCATCTTTGAATTTGATGAAAAGCGCTTTATAAAATCAATTTATTATTATTATTATTATTATTATTATTATTATTATTATTACTACACGGTTGATTGTCGCTGAAGTAGATGTACACACTTATTTTTAAACATCATTTGAGAATTCCTTCTGCTCGCTGTGCTGTTGGTGCTACCACTCACTTACCTGCTGTTAGTATGAGGGTCAATACCTGGCTTGCTTGGATTCCCCTGCTGTGGATCACGCTTCTGTCTGTGCCTCAGTCCATGTTATTTTTGCTACAGTACACAGCTGCCGAACTTTTGTTACTCCGCCATAACCGTCCCGTTGAGCTTCCCTCCGTGCTTCGCAACCACCTGGACATCGCCCTTCTCCCTCGCAGGAAATACATCAACTGTGGTTCCAGGCGCAGTTTGTGCGTTGATTGGGGAAGCTCAATCAGGTCCTTCTTGTCCATCCGTCGCCGTTCACCGCGAACTCCAGGGGGATGTGCCACTGCTAGCCGCAGTGCGTTGACTGTTCTACCTGTGGCTAATGCTATTGGAGCGGATCCTGGCACCATCTCTCTGGGCCTGCTTAACATCCAGTCATTAACCAACAAGGGATCTCTGGTCTGTGATCTCATAAAAGATAACAAGCTTGATTTTGCCTGACGGAGACATGGAGGCAACCGAATGATTTCGCCGATCTCAACCAGACAGTCCCAGCTGATTTTGTTTACACCTGTCAGCCTCACGCTGGTGGGCGGGGCAGAGGCATCGATGTTCTCCACAACTCTGCATTCAAGGTTTCCTCTGTCTCCACTACAACTTTTGGCTCATTTGAATCCATCACACGTAATATCTCAGGTGCTATTCCCACCATTTTATCTACAATTTATCGACCACCGAAACGCAACCCAGAGTTTCTAAATGATTTTTCTGCTTTTCTTGCCACTATGTGTCCCATGTCTCCCAACATCATTCCGCTGGGTGATTTTAACATACACATGGACAATTCAAGCAACTCTCTTACAAATGATTTTTATTCACTGCTGGACAGTTTTGGTTTAAAGAAATATATCAATTTTCCCATGCACTCTAAAGGCCACATCTGTTACGCCTCATCCATATGTAGCCTCATTATCAACATTATTCACTTGTCCCTTTTCCTCAGGTTTGGTCCCTTCTGCTCTTAAAAACAGCCATCATTACTCCTGTTCTCAAAAAGCCCGGTCTTGATCCCTCTAACTTCAACAAATTTCGTTCCATTTCAAACTTACCATTTCTCTGAAAAATTCTGGAAAAGTCAGTTGCAGCTCAGGTCCACAATCATCTCCAAAACAATAACCTGTACAAACAGTTCCGGTCTGGTTTCCGCCCTTTGCACAGCACAGAGACTGCCCTCACCAAAATCACCAATGATCTTCTGATAGCTGCTGATGCTGGACTCCTGACAATTCTCATCCTCCTAGACGTAACTGTTGCATTTGATACCATATCACACCCCATACTCATTAATCGTTTAACTTCAAATGGTGTCTCCAGTACAGTGTACACCTGGTTCAACTCATTCATTTCCACCCACTCTCAATTCGTCCAGCTCCACAATCACTCATCCTATTCCTCCCCGTCAACTCTGGTGTTCCCCAGGGCTCAGTCCTTAGCCCACTCTCTTCATCATTTACTACCTTGTCTGGGTGTCATCATTGATGACACCCAGACAACTACCCTCTCCTACTCTGCTCATATCGCCAATGTCACCCGGTCTGCCTATTTCCACCTGCGCAATATTAATCGACTCCGCCCTTCACTAACTCCCCAAAGTACTGCCACCCTCATTCATGCACTAGTTACTTCCCGGTTAGACTACTGCAATTCCCTTCAGTTTGGCCTGGCTCAAAAAAACATCCATAAACTTCAATTGGTCCAGAACACTACTGCTTGTATTCTTACCAGAACCCCCTCTTCTGGACACATCACACCCATCCTCGGACAACTCCACTGGCTCCTGGTCTACCAGTGCTTTCTACAATATCCTCCTCCTGACTTTCAAAGCCCTTCACAACATCACTCCTCTATACCTGACCGACCTCCTACAACCATACACTCCCTCCCGATCACTGCGCTCCTCCTCTGCCAACCTCATCTCCATCCCTCCTGCCCTTTTGTCCTCCATGAGGGCTAGAGCCTTCAGTCGCTCTGCTCCCATCCTTTGGAACTCTCTCCCACCTGACATCCGCGCCATTTACACCCTCTCTATATTTAAATCCAGGCTCAAAACTCACCTCTTCAGCAACGCTCACTCACTCTAATTTACACTGTTATATTTTAATTGCTGTAATTTAGCTGTTAATTGCCTCATTTCACTTTTGTTCTTTGTAACTTTTTTGTAGTTTTTACGTTGTGTTCCTGTAAGGTATCCTTGAGTGCTCTGAAAGGCGCCCACAAATAAAATGTATTATTATTATTTTGTCGGTACAGTGTTTAACATTCACTCCAAATATGAATGATGAAGGCACCAGGTTTTCAGTCCATTGGTCCATCATTGCACTCCTTTAACACTGTTAAATTGTTAAATCAAATATAAAATGTACTGGCACTTTGTCGTATTTTTTTTTTTTTTGTATGTTTTGTTAATTGAATTAATTAATATTAGTGAACACAACACTAATTGAACCAACAAGATTTACTTTAGCATAACAGACAAATCCTATATGAGTTAATTCAAAAAGACTGACATAATCATAACAGGCAAGACCTATAGTAGTTCATACAACAAGGTTAAATTATGATGTTTTAAATTGTTTGACTAATGTAAACTACACTTTGACTAGACTAGATACAAAAAATTGAATTCAACAAGAAGCATATGAATTGAATTAAAATAATAACATGATGTTTCGCCCACAAATCTATATGTTGTTCAAATAACGAAATCAGTTCCAATTTCAGTCAAAATCAAATTTAACCCTACCTGCCTTGCCACATGTGGTTGCAAAGATAATGCAACCAAACCAAACTAAATGAAATAGGGGATGTGGTGTAAGGTCCAAAGTCAGTGATGGAGAGTGAGAGGGAAGAAATTGGGATGGCTCATCTTAAATGCATCCTAGATGGACTGGCAAAGGCTGTGGCAGAGCCAGGGGGCGTTCACACTAATTTTAGGGCATCTGTCCTCTGATAGTGTCATGGTAGTATTATGTAATTTAAATGTCAGTAGTAAATATAACTTGACATTGAATAAACTAATCATTTCTTGCTTTTTTTTCCTGATTGATGAAAAAAACCCATATTTATTCCACTAGTATCCTCAGTTTCATTATGAATTATCACGGTAGGATTATTTTAAAAAAAATGTAATTCCACTACAGCTTACTGAATACATGCCTTAAAATGTAATTTGTAACATTTTCCATCAGATCATGTTAAACTAACAGATTCTATAGATATGGATTACTTTTGGAATACTTCAAAATTGTATTGCTGAGATAATTTGTCTATCCTCAAGTGGAAAACTTAGAACAGTGTCCTGGTTGTGCATGTCCTTTGCCATTGTGTGGCAGGTGCTCTGCACATACTACGTGGGATATTTGTGTCTCATATGAATTTTAGTCTGTGTCCTAACAACACGTGAGTATCTTTCTGTCCACACTGACTTTGTTAATGATACACCTCTGTTACATCATGTAGACAAATATTGAAGGCTGCCTATCAGCTGTATGCTCAACTAGAGACATAACCCTTCAAAGATGGGCAAGTACTTGCTATCTTTCCACATTTATATTTTCAAACAGAAAACAAGGGTTATATTGTGATATCTACAGAAAATGACAAACAATACGGCAGGAGGTTGTTATCATCGATGGTCATTAGACAGAAACCTTCCAGGTGAACTTTTTCCAGCCAGCTGATCCCTTATTTAGGTTTTTTTATTGGAATTAAATTAAATCACGGGGCAAAGCTAATCACTTCTATGGATATAGAGTTTAACTTTAAACTCAATAACTCCAGTCTGATATTGACTGTATTTATTTTAAGGCTTTATACATACACACACACACACATATATATATTTATATGTGTGTGTGTGTGTGTGTGTAACAGACTATAAAATACTTGGTTAAATTATAGCAAAGTGGTGCAGTATTGTATATGGGCTGGCCTTAAGGAATGCACTGTGGTCAGTTATGTTCTCTATCTATCTCTCTGATTTGTAAGACTTTTAATGTTAATACCTTGCATTTTTCGGTGTAATTCACTTTGACTTGTGAGTTTTGATATGTCTCCCATCATTTATCTTTATGCATACCACATGACAGAAGACATAACTGATTTATGCCCTTCGTTTTTCATTCTTCCTCCTCATGACACTGTTAGTTCTCCATACTCAAAGGCATGGATTTGGTTTCAACTTTACAGGAAGTTCAACAGACAAACCAGCAAGAGTGACCATCATGTGCTGGTAGGACCAGCTAAATCATCCAAAATGATAACACATAACTCCAATCCTGAATACCACTATGTCTTCATCACTATCAACCCCAACCAGTATCATACTTGTTCTGAGGTCCAAAGATAAAAAACGAGCTGGCCTCTGGCATTGGCACTGCTTCCTCCTTTAACTGCAGATCTGCCATTGGACGAGGTCTAGGGCTTTCTGGGATCTCAGGATCTTCCTCCTCATCATCACCTAGCCAACAGAAAGAGTAAATAATTAGTAGAGACCTTCCCTCTGAGATTCGGGAAGTATGATTAACAATACCTAATAGGGGCATTGGGATTTACCAGGAAAGTCTGCTGGAGGAAAAGGGTCTTTGATCTCATTGACATTGGACTCAAACTCGTCAATTTTGAGCTGCAAATTTTAAAATCAAGTAGTTTAAAGGTAGTAAAGAGAAAGAAAAAGCTGTTATATTGTTGAATTTACATGGTTGATGAAGTCTTTGGATGTCTCACCTTGGCAGTTGTAGGGATGCCCTCTACACCTTTGGCTCTTTGCTCAGCCAACTTCTTTGCCAGATTTGCTTTCTCTTCTGACATCTTGCCAGGCATGTTGGCCCTATACATCATATAGAATACAGAATATCAACAGAAGTGTTGTTTGTTTGTGTTGTGAAAACAAATTGCAGTTCTTTAAACCTTGACTTTAATTTAAATGCGTTACCTTGATAGGGTAGATACAAAACAACATAGTTCTAATACAGAGTATGAGGTTGATGTATTTCACAGAAAGTTTATAGCTATTGCTAATTTTCATCTTTTGTCCCTAGTTGGGCTTTTAAATTCAGACCCACAGTAAAGTTTCAAACAACATAACAAACTATAAACATCGTGTTCTGACTAAAACAAGAGCATTTCTGTTTTTAAGACAGGAGAACCAACTGTTACCTACTGTTACTACACTAAAAATAACCAACACATTTTAACATTCATTGGACGGGTGCTCAATAATATACATTCATTGGACAGATGCTCATTCATTTACATTAATTGGATAGGTGCTAATTAATTTACATTCATTGGAGAGATGCTCACTGACTTAAGTCCAAATCTGTGCTGGGCCACACACTTCAGTCACAACACTGTTACTATGGTCAATTGCAGAAACCTTTTGGAGACAAGTTTCAATGGCTTAGTCAACAATATCAAGTGAATTTGCTAATATATGGACAAACTGTCATTGATTTATAACCAAACTTGAAAAAAGGCCATTTCACTTGTTTCAAACTTGTGACACCCCTGTTAAGCAATTTTATAATAATTTTTCACATGAGGTTTAACATTTTCAAAACATATCCTGCAAGTTTTGTGATGACTGGAAAAACAATTTTGATTTATAGTCTGATTTGTGCTTTGCCATGCCCATTTTTTTTCATCTGTGGTGCCCCCTAGCGGTTGAATTGAATTAAATGTTACGACTCTGTTTTGTGATGATTGGCGCAATGGTTATAGAGTTGTGTCTATTCATGTACTGAGCCACGCCCCCCTCCCTCTTAAATTTCATTGGTCAGTATTTTCAAAATTATCACCATGCAATTGATAACTTGTGATAACCTTTATCAAATGATTACCACCGAAAATGTAGTACAAATCTGACCTACAGTTTAGGAAGTGTCAAAAACATGTTTTTCAAAGACTTAAAAATGGCAGAAACTCTTTCAGGGGACATTGAGAGTTCTTATAGCTTTTTCAATGAGTGCATAGAGTTGGATTTGTTTGTCTAATTTCATGTCAATCGGACTTCTGGTGTGAAAGACATGGCTTTTCAAATACTGATTTTTTCAGCATAAGTTTTGCCCCATATGGCCAATTGGCATCATATTTGCATTTGCACACAACCTCAAATCATTGTTAAAAAAAACAAAAATAAAAAAAAGTGAATCTGTGAAAACATGTCTGAAGAAAAAGAAGAAAAAAATAAAATAAAATCACAATAGGGATTTAGCCCTTATGGCTTGAATCCCTAATAATAAATCAGCACAAGATCAATTAGGTTTCAGCCATTCAGGCTCTAACCCTTCAATATGGCCACAAGCAGAAATTGAGTTTCAAGTGAGCATGGATTATTAACAGTTGAAAGCTGCAAAGGCTCAAGACCTTTGACTATTTACAATATCTGCACAAAGAACAACCAACAAGTTCTATGACAATCTGACAAAGGCTCATTACATCTAAATCTTTTGGAGCCACACCCTTCTTTGGCAACATTGTCACCCTCTTTTGGTCAATTGCAGAAACATTTGGGGACATGCTTCAATAGTTTACATAAAAATATCCACTGAGTTGGTTATGTTTGGTCTGAATGGTTAAATTTTATACCAGGCCAACGTATTTCTTTAGAACTAGTGGCATCCCCTTTTGAGCAGTTTCAAAATAATTTAACACACGTGGTTCAACATTGTTATGGACCTTATACTGCAAGTTTTTTAATGATTGGTCAAACAATTGCCTATTCAAAGTGTGATTTGTGTTTTGCCAAATACGTTCTTTTTTTCATTTATAGCCCTCACTAGTGGTAATTTTGAATGAAACATTTACTGTATGTTTTAGGTACTTGGATGGACATTTCCTTAATTATCAGCCCAAGTGTTGTGGAGTTAGGTTGATTTACAGCTACACCCCTTTTGAAGTTCATTTGTCAATACCTTAGAAAATCAATGACATATCAACAAGCTTTTCATAACTTTTGACAAGCTTGATCAAGTAATAATTCACAGAAAATATGGTACAAATCTGAGCAAAGGTTTAGAATTAAATTTGTACCTTATAAACAGAAGACACATGTTTTATATAGTGATCAATACTGGAAATGACTTTCAATAGAGCCAACAACAAGTAGCTTATTAAAAGTGAATTGCAGTTGCGATTTGCGGGTTGACAGATCGTTTTCAGGTCACTGATTAATACATGTGTTTCCGGGTTGGATGGGATGGGTTTGCTCTCATAGCAGGCCAAATTGAGGCGGGTTTTAAAAAATCCTGACCCACAGACATCACAAGATATAAAGTAACCCCCCGCCCCCACCCTGGAGACTCAGATCATATATCTGTTATGCTTTTTCCAGTGTACAGATAAAATGCTGTAAGACTGTAAGGAAGGAGATCAGAGTCTGGCCAGAGGGCTCAACATCAGCACTCCAGAACTGTTTTGAATGTACTGATTGGAGAATGTATAACGAGGCAGCTACAGGGGATCCTTATGGTGATGTAGAGGAATAAACTAAGACTGCGACCAGCTACATTGAAAACTGTATTGGTGATGTCACAGTTATCAAGTCCATCACAATTCAGGCGAATCAGACGCCATGGATGACGGCTGAAGTCTGAAAAAAGCTGAAAATCAGGGATGCTGCCTTCAGATCAGGTGACAGTGTAGCCCTCAGGTCTACAAGAACTGACCTTTCCCAAGCCATCAAGAAGGCAAAGTAGGCATATAGTGACAAGATAAAAGGTCATTTTTATGACTCAAGAGACAAGTGGCAGGGGATTCAAGCTATAACAAACTACAAAACAACACCACAAGCTGTGGTCGCCGACACCTCCCACCCCGACTGGCTGAATGATTTCTACGCCAGGTTTGAGGCATTGAATCCCATACCAGGGAGAAAAAAATCACCCCCACTGAGTCAACCCATGTAAAGCTGCTGGACCCAACAACATCCCTGGTCAGATGCTTAAAGACTATGCTGCTGGACTGGTCGGTGTCCCCACAGACATTTTTAACATGTCTCTTAAGCAGTCTGTTGTACCCACAAAGTTCAAAACTTCCACCATCATCCCTGTGCAAACCCAAAACATCATCTGTACCCTGCCTCAATGACTATCGGCCTGTAGCATTGACCGTTGTCATAATGAAATGCTTTGAAAGATTGATCATGAGTCACATCAACGCCAGCTTCCCACCCTAACTGGATCCCTTGCAGTTCCTTTAACACCATCATCCCACAGCAGCAAGTAGAGAAGCTCTCTCTGCTTGGTCAGAACACCTCTCTCTGCAACTGGATTTTGGACTTCTTGTCAGAAAGACCACAGACTTTCCATGTTGGCACCAGGATGTCACGTTCATCAAATTCACTGATGACACAGGCGTAGTGGGACTCATCAGAAATGATAATGAAACATCTTACAGACAGTAAGTGGGACAGCGGGTCAGTTGGTTGTCAGAGAAGAACCAGTCTCTTAATGTCAATAAGACTAAAGAGATAATTGTGGACTTCAGGTCAAAGGCTGAGCACTCCCTGCTGCACATCAGCGGCTCCCCAGTGGAGAAGTCAGCAGCACTAAATTCCCGGGTGTCCACATCACCGAGGATCTGCCCTGGACCATCAACACCACACACACCTGGTTAAGAGAGCACAGCACCTCCTCAGGAGGCTGAAGTGGAAGAGAATCAAGCAAGCTGCATCAGGTCCTGTTACAGCAGCTGCAGTGTGGCTGACAGAGAGGCTCTACAACGTGTAGTGAGGATGGCTGAGGTCATTGGGGTCCCACTCCAATCCATTGAGAACACTTTCAAAGAGAGATGCAGAATGAAAGCCCTCTGCATCGTGAATGACCCCTCCCATCCCTTTCATGGACTGTTTGATCTCCTGCCATCTGGCAGAAGATATACCGCCCCATACATTCTAAGAGAGCCAGAATGTGCAACAGCTTCCTGCCACGGGCCATATGACTGCTGAACTCTCTGTGACCTGCACAAGCATTAAATATCTTACCCTTTTTTGAGTTTTTTGTCAGGCATTTCAACTTTTAAATCAGGCACCTGTTTGCACTTTAAGAGTATTGCACTCTTAAAGTGCAATACTCCTAAACGTTGTTCAGTGTCTTTTCACTGTCTTTAGCTGTTTTCTTTTTTTTTTTTTTTTTTGCTCACTGGTCCAGAGGAACGTACTTACGCTCCACTATATGTGTTCTCACAGATATGGATGGAATGACAATTAATAAACTTAAACTCTTGTAGTTCTGACCCATTTTTGATTTGACACATTAGGTCCAGGTGGATCTGAAACACAGGGAATTCTTGTGTTTGCCTGCCAGAGGAAAGTCTGAGTAAAATAGACTGCCATCAACTGGAAGAAGAGCAGCCCCTGCCACACCAAAGGGTGGAGTATCTGAGAGTTATGCTAGACCCTGCAGCAGCCTGCAGGCCACTCTGTTGGAACAAAAATGGCAGACCTATGGCAAGCAGTTTGCAAACTGGCTTGCTGTGATGGTGATGCTGTAGACAGTCATGCAGGCACTTGGGTAATGGCAGCAGTCCACCCAGTGGTTCTGTCAGGGCACATGCAGCACCTGCAGAGGTGATTTGCCAGCCATTGCTCAGATGTCAAGAAGCACAAGCAATGCTTGGTTACTACCCTCCCTGCTCCCATGAACATTTAGTAAATTACCTCCACGTGTGCCGTTTTGGCCTAGGCCCTTTTTTAGACAAGTCCAAGGGAGCATTCTCTAGTGAGTGTACTTTTGGTAATTGGAAAAAGGTTGCTAATCTCATGTCGAGGAGTAGTTCCCTACAGGACAAGTGGAGGCTACACCCCAAGATGGTGAGCCAGAACTGGATTTGCATCGGGAAAGCAGAAATGGATCTGTAAGTCAGCTGATCCAACACTCACTGCCCACTATGGTCCTCCTTACAACAACAATACAGACATTGAGGAGTACACAGATACTCTTACTTCTCACATCAACAAATGCATCGATGATGCAAGAACACACACAAGAACCATCATCACCCAACCAAACCAGAAGCCATGGCTGACAGGAGAGGTCTACAGGCTGCTGAGGGCCAGGAATGCTGCCTTCAGAGCTGGTTACCCAACTCGTCTGAGAACAACAACAGCCAACAACAGCATCAGGAAACCAAAGCGAAAGCACACAAAGAAGCAAACTTGTCATTTCAAAGATAGCAGAAACACACAAAGTCTGTGGGAGGGAATCCAGACCATCAGGGACTACAAACCCTCACCACAGATCTGTGACAGCAACATCTCTCTACTCAATTATCTTAACAGCTTCTTTGCACAGTTTGAAGCACAGAACAACACACTTCCACAGATGTTTCCACCCCCTCCCCAAAACAAGGCTCTGTGCCAGTGTGAAGAGAACACTATCAACAATCAACACCCAAAAAGTTGCAGGACCAAATAACATTCCTGGTCGAGTGCTAAAGGATTGTGCAGAGGAGCTCAAGGATGTCTTCATGGACATCTTCAACACCTCTCTGAATCATTAAGTGCTTTGAATGGCTAGTCATGTCACATATTAAATCCACCCCCAACCTCCACCCTGGACCCATTCCAGTTTGCATACCGAGCCAACCGCTTAACCAAGGATGTCATCTGTTCTGCTGTTCATCTGGAAACTGGACCCGCTGGGGCTCAACCCCTCCCTATCAAGGTGGTTGCTGGACTTCCTCACTGAGAGGCCAGAAGTAGTATGGGTCAGCAACAACATCTCGAGCACCATCACACTGAGCACAGGAACCAACGGTTGTGTGCTCAGTCCCCTGCTCTTCAGCCTGCTGACCCATGACTGCACGCCAACCTTCAGCACCAACCACGTAGTAAAGTTTGCGGATGACACAACTGTAATAAGTTTGATGAGACAGACAGACTACAGAAAAGAGGTCAGCCTTCTAGCCACATGGTGTTGGGATAACAACCTCCTCTTAAACGTGAACAAGACGTCATCACTGTTTGGTACAAGAGCTGCATGGACTACATGGTCTCTCCGAGACATCAATAACATCCGCCTCACCTTCAAAGCAAACAGCATTGCCGGTGACTCCAGCCACCCCTCACATAGCCACTTCAGCCTCTTGCCTTCGGGGAGAAGGTAGCGAAGCCTCCGTGCCCGCTCCACCAGACTCATGAACAGCTTCATCCATCGGGCTGGCAGGAAGCTGAACTCTCTCTCTTGTCTTCCACCTCCCCTCTCTGCCCCCAAAACTCTGGACTCTGAACTCCCTCCCAACCCTTGTCAAACACACAAAAGAACAATCACCTTTAAATGATGCTGCGACTTCCTGTCTCATAAAATTGCACAAAAAACTACTTCACTATAAACTCTGTTTCTGCTGCTGTGTTGTATATAACACATTACCTCATACAAATGAAAAAAAAAACTGCTTTTTTGCACTCACCATACTGCACGATATTGCACACGTGAATATGTATATAGCAAATGTATGTTGATATATATATACATCATGTCTATATTTTCTTCTTTTTACCACTGAGTGATGCGAGGACCCTCTTGAAATGCAAGGAATTATTAGGGCCCAAGCACTGAATGGTGCAAGGACCCTCTTGAAACTGAAGGAATTCTTCTTATTATTAGGGTGGCCCGAGCATCGAAAGCTGTGAGGACCCTCTTAAAACTGAATGAATTATTAGGGCTAAAGCACAGAGTGGTGCGAGGACCCTACTGAAATTTAATATTGTCCATTTTTGTTGAACTATGTTCCTGTGACACCACAGCAAATTCTGATGTTGTGGCATGACATCAAAAACTGTCATAACTTGACTCCAGATGGTCAAATCTTAATAAAATTTCACACATTTGATGAGAATCCAGGCCTGAAGACATCTGCAATTTTGAACCACAGTCATAGCGCCTCCTAGTGGTAACAGGAAGTTACTTTTTTTTACACTTTGAGTCTTCCCCAAGAGCAACTTAACCCCAGTGACCTCATATTCAGTATTAATACTGCAAAGACTTTCATGATACAAGGAAAACAAAACTTGAGTTTCCATCACACACTGTTGGCATGTTAACAAACTATTCGCCATAAAACAGAAAGCACTTTGTGAGGGGCTACCAAATATGTCTAGAACCATCAGCAATCCTAAATTGTAATATCTGATATGATTTTTTCGCATTGATGTGCAAAAATGGCTCTTGAGCGCTACCTAGAAAATTTCAACGAAAGAAAGTTATGTTTGAGGGGCTAAAGATGCTTAAAAACTCACAAAAACTGGCAGACACATCAATAGTCTTATGATGTGTTATTTGATATGATTTTTTTTTTGCTGTGATGTGCCAAAATGTACTCTCTAGCGCCACCTACTAATTTTCAATGAAGCAGCCCCTGCAAACCATTTAACCTAGAGCTACAAAACTTAAAAAAACTTGTGTAAAAGCCCAAGACCTACAAAAAAAGCCTCTTGGAGCCATGGGGCCCGAGCACCGAACGGTCCGAGGACCCTCTTGAAACTGAAGGAATTCTTATTACTAGGGCCCTCGCACTGAACGGTGTGAGAACCCTCTTAAAACTGAAGGAATTATTATTAGGGCCCGAGCACCAAACAGTGCGAGAACTCTCTTGAAACTGAAGGAATTATTATTATTAGGGCCCAAGCACTGAACGGTGCGAGGACCCTCTTGAAACTGAAGGAATTATTATTAGGGCTCCAGCACCAAACGGTGCGAGGACCCTCTTGAAACTGAAGGAATTCTTCTTATTATTAGGGCCCGAGCATCAAACGGTGCGAGCACCCTCTTGAAACTGATGGAATTCTCATTATTATTATTATTTTTCTCCCAAATGAATTGCCTTTTTGTGAGGGCTTTAACATATTCACAAAGTCATGAAACTTTGAAGACTCATCAGGTCTGGTGAAAAATTTGATATTTTAATGGTCTAGTGTGTGGGTGGGAGGAAATGTAGCAGTTGCGCCTCCTACTGACTTTGGAGGCCTGTGCAACACCCCAGAACCTACAAAAAAGTCTCCCGTAAAACCAACAGGAAGTCAGCCATTTTGATTTGAAGTTGTAATTTTGGTGTATTTTTGGCCATTTTCAGGGGTCATAAACTTGAGAACTTGTCCTAAAGCTTTTATCAGATTGACTTAGAATGTTATGGATACCTTCTTAAAAAAAACTTAATGATGCCTCCCTCTGAGGTATAAGTTTACCATGAACGCTGTTGCCATGAAGACCTAGTGGTTACAGCCAAAGAGGAAGCTGTTGTGACTTCACTTTGCATCAACTGTTTGGCCACAAATTCCACAGTTGTGATCAGGCTGCAGCCCTGAACACATCAACATGTCACTGAACTATGATACTCACTGCGCCACCTTCTTCCAACAGGAAGTACCCCTCGTACCACAACTATCCTTTGATTTTCATGAAATGTACATGTTTTGGTCTACAAATGATGTAGACCACTATGACATAGATTTTGTGTGTCCAGAGGAAGTCATTCGCCATGTGAAATATCTCACTCAAGGGTCCAAAGTCTCTGAATACTTTTTCAGACTTTTAATTAAATGGATGATTGCATCACTCAGAGACCTGTCAGTAGCCTCGACTTGCATTGGGGTGCAAGAGCCCGTTCATCGCTGCTTGCAGCTTTAATTAGGGCCCAAGCACCGAACGGTGCGAGGACCCTCTTGAAACTGAAGGAATTCTTATTAGGACCTGAGCACCAAACGGTGCGAGGACCCTCTTAAAACTGAAGGAATTATTATTATTATTATTATTATTATTTTATTTTTATTTTTTTCTCTCAAATGAATTGCCTTTTTGAGGGCTTTAACATATTCAAAAAGTCATGAAACTTTGGTCTCGTGTGTGGGTGGTAGGAAATCAGTTGCGCTACCAACTGATTTTCAATAAAGCAGCCCCCCCAGCAGCACGTTTTACCTAGAATTATGAAACTTTGGAGGCCTGTGCAACACCCCAGTACCTACAGAAAAGTCTTTGCATCTTTGCGAAAGGCGTTACCGAAGTCGGGTGGACGATTTCAATGTTTCGACATGACATCAAAAACTGTTGCAACTTCACCCCAGATGGTCAGATCTTTACAAAATTTTATCTGAAAAGAGTCCAGGCCTGAAGACATCTGCAGTGCAATTTTGAATCTTACTCATAGTGCCACCAATTTGTAGCAGGAAGTTACTTTTTTTACTCTTTGATTTTTCCCCTGTAGCAGGTTAACTTAATTGACCTAATTTTCAATTAGAATACTGTAAAGACCTTCATGATGCACAGAAATTACACTTTTGCGTCATCATCAAACGCTGTTGCCAAAGTAACACATTATTCGCCATAAAATAGGAGCACTTTTTGAGAGGCAAGGCATGCACCAATCTTCACCAAACTTCACGTTTGATGACTGTCTTGTCCTGAACACATCTACATGACAACCATTATCATTACTTTTAGTGCTCCCTACTGGCAACATGAAATTTCATGGAAATTACATGCTTTCTTCTTTGATGGAATGCTCCTACAGATTGCATAGGATTGACTTCAAATCTGGTGACAAAACCTTTAAGACCTCAATGATGCCTCCTTCTGAAGTATCGATTTTCCATGAACACTGTTGCCATGGAGACCCAGTGGTGGCCACCAAAAAGGAAGTTACTGTAACTTCACTTTACATCAACCAATTGGCCCTAGATTTCACAGTTGTGGTAAGGCTGCAGCCCTTAACACCTCAACATGTCCTTTAATATGATACTCACTCACCTCGTACCACAACTATCCTTTGATTTTCATGAAGTTTACATGTTTTGTTTGACAAATGATGTAGACCAAGATGCAACAGATTTTGTGTGTCCAAAGGAAGTAATTCACCATGTGAAATATCTCCTTCAAGGGTCCAAAGTCTCTACATACTTTTTCCAAGTTTCACTGAAATGGATGATTGCATCACTCTGAGTCCCTACAGTAGCCTTGACTTGTGTGGGGGTGAGAGGGCACATTCATTATTTCATCAAATGAATTGCTTTTTTGAGGGCTTTATCATACTCGATAACTCATGAAACTTGGCATGCTTATGGGGACTGGTGAAAATTTTTGTTTTTTTTATAGGTGTCATGTATAGGTGTCAAAAAATGAGCTCAGTAGCACCCACCAAAATGCCAGCCCCAGCAAATCATTTCATGTAAAGGGATGAAAATTGAGAAATGTCAAAGATCATCCCAAGATGAACAAAAAAGCCTCTTGGAGCCATACTCTAAACCCAGAGGAAGTCTGGCATTTTCAATTCTTTGCGATTTCATGGTGTTGGAATTTGAAACAATAGTCCTACAGATTTCAACGGATTGTCTTCAAAATTTGGAAATCGCACCTTCAGATGTGGACAACCCTAGATTGCAACCAGTTTTGGTTTTTGATCAACAGTGTGGAAGTTATGGGGCCAAGAATTTACATGTTTCGCCACCAAACAGGAAGTTGTTTTTAACTGAGTTGTACATGATCCAATCTGCCCCAAACTTCACGTTTGATGAAAGTTCTGCCCTGAACACATATGACAGTTTCACATGATAGTGAGAGCACCACCTATTGACACAGGAAAGACAAAGTTTTACACAAAGAGGTCCAGCTCCTAGCAGGTTTACACGATTGATATCAAAATTGTCACAAAAATCATTAAGATGTTGGTGATGCTTGAAAATGAATATTCTGTTGAATGGCGTTCTCGTGACGCCACAGCGAATTTTGATGTTGCAACATGACATCAAAAACTGTCATAACTTGACCCAAGCTGGTCAGATCTTAACACAATTTCACACATTTGATAAGAGTCTTGGCCTGAACACATCTGTAGCACAAATTTGATTTTATTTTCACAGTCATAGTGCCACCTAGTGGTAAAATAATGTTACTTTTTTTACACTTTAATGTGTGTCCTGTGGCAGGTTCACCCGAGCAACCTCAAATGCTTTCATAATACTGCAGACTTTCATGATGCACAGAAAAAAAACTTTTGAGTTTTCATCAAACACTGTTGCCATAATTACGCACTATTCGCCACAAAACAGGAAGCACTTTTTGAGGGCCAAGGCATGCACCAATACTCACCAAAAGTGACACAGACATCAAAAGTCCTAAATTGTGATATCTGATGAGGGTTTTTTTTGCATTAATGTGAAAAAATGGTTCTTGAGTGCCCCGCAAACCGTTTAACCTAAAGCTACGAAAACTTATGCAAAAGCCCAAGACTTACAAAAAGGCCTCTTTGACCCATGCCCTTAACACAACAGAAAGTCTGCCAATTTTAATTTTATTTAAATTATTTTTTTTTCAATTTCTGCTACAGCCCGACTGATTGTTCAATATACATTTATTATCACTTGATATAAGCCTTATACAGACAAAATGGAGCAAATCAGCCTTGGCTCATATTTTGTCCCATATGTGCTGATACAAAAACTCTGTTCACAGACCATATAATTCAGGAAATGATGCTCAGGTGTTTCAGAAATAGTTGCATTTTATGGTTTGTCCAGGAGATAGAGCTCTTACTCCATTGTTTACCATCATCTCAGCACTTTAAAAGCAGCAGATTAGCGCAAATACAGCCAATCACACAAGCTGGCTGCTTCCCTGTTTCACACCTCTAGCAGCTGCAGCTTTGACTCTACCTCACACACACACACACACACACACACACACACACACAGAGAGAGAGAGTCAGAGAGAGACGGAGTCAGAGTGCACTCTTACTCCATTGTTCAACTACTTTCAGCACTCAAGGACATTGTGACAGAGAGCGTTGCAGAATAGTGGACGGTGGTGCAGTCAGTCAGAGTGTTTTTAGGGTAAGCAACATTGAAATACATATTGTTATGTTAAAAAACAATGGCCTCATCTTTCTGCAAACAAACAAGATTCTACAATTCTACAATTTTACAATTTCATTTAGCAGACGCTTTATCCAAAGCGACGTACAACACAAGCAAGAATTTAGACTTAAGGAAAAAACCCTTAGTAAGTGCAAAAAGTGCTTCAGGTGTGATTGGTCACAGGTATTGCCGTCTAGTGGCAGAAGAAGTGCCGCACACCCCCCTTTTTTTTTTGGAAACCAGGGTACCAGGGTACAGGAGGAGAGAACTACCAAACAGCTGACTTTATTGTATTTAGCAATTTTTCAGACCCTCTTAGCAGTGTTATTTTAAAGCAGCAACGAGAGACAAATTTAGACTTATTTAGATCATCAGGAAAAAGGAGAAATATACTGTCATTTTTTCCCATGTTTGTTGCTGTGAGTAAGTCCACAAAAGCGCTCTAAGTGGTAGATCACAAAGCACACACACAACACAACACACACACACACACACACACACACACACACACACACACGCACCTTCTAAAGTGACTTAGCTCATCACCAGCCTAAGCAGTGTTGCCCTTTCTAAGAGAGACACGGCCACATCATTCGGAGTCCAGCAATAGCCCCGCTTGCAGCTTTAATCTTATACAGTGTTTTGTTCTTAATGTCCTTGAAGGGTAGTACATTTATTCACAGTGTATTATAGACCCAGTTCAAAAATTGAAATTGGAATTTCAAAATTTATCAAGAAAGAAACCTTCTTACAAAAAAAATGTCATATGCACCAGCACAGCCAAAAAGATTGCAAAAAACAAATGAAAAATGATCTATTTGGACAAAAATGTCCATAATGATCCCAGAGGCTTAGGATCATGACAGTCCTCAAGCAACATATTTTAAGAATCTTCAAATGAGATTTTATACATGTTGCAGGATGAAATGCCTCATCCCCTGCTCTAATGCAAGTGTGCTCCCGGTCACTTTTGTGACCGGGAGCCTATATTACTCTGTATTTTAATTCTCACCTTGGTAATGATGTAATAGGCTATTTTTTACCACGTTGTCCTCCTTTATAACATGCATGAAACAATGTGATGAGTAGGCACGGGGCAAGATAGGCATGATTAAGATAATAACGATAACAATAATAACATTAATAATAATAATTATTATAAATGATCAGAATTTTAATACTCAGAATTTATGGCGCACTTTTTAAGATCCACATTACAAAGGGCTTTAAGAAGGCGGCAAATAATGTTTTTTAAATAATTAATAAACAAAACAATTACAAAAAACATTTTTCTGCATAAAAGCCAAACAGTGAGGATGTGCTTCTTGTAGTCCATCATCTGAACCATAGCCATTATATCTATGATGTGAACATTGTAGTTTGATCACAGCAGACCCCATTAATAACATCCCGTCGCATCATCACAGAGCCGCAGAGAAGTGCAGCCAGATTCTCTAAATACATGACGGGAAGCGAGGCTGACCCGACTTGGACCGGGAGCTGTTCCTCTACCAAGCCTTCTTTTGGCTAATGTCAGGTTGCAAGAGAATAAAGTGGATGAGATGTGATTGAGGCTCACTAAGCAACGGGAAATCAGAGATTACTCTGCGCACATCTTTACAGAGACATGGTTAACCCCCATCATCCTGGATCAAGCTGTTGCACTGGTCCTAGTCCTGGCCTTGTTGGGAGCCATAAGGACACAAGACTCTACCTTGTACATAACTGCCCCACCAGTACACTACTGTGCCCTGCAACAATATCATTTCTTCTGAGGAAACTTTGAGAGCTTGTGGGTAAGGTACATACAATGTTACCGCAACTTGCATTGTTTGATCCCAGCTAGTGACCTCTGTTGCATGTCAGCCCTCTTTCCCAGTAAATGTTTTCTGTTTTTACCTTTACTGTCACTATCCAATAAACAAAAAATCATTTGTTCTCAAAAGAGAAGCTGGGGTGGTGTAAAACAAAAAACAAACAACCAATGGATTATGGAGCAATACAAAATTGTGGTCTGGAGATTTGTTGGTTAATTTTCCTATATGGCAGAGGCCAGGAGTATGCCACATGCCTGAGCTACACGTGCCCTTATCTATAAATGATGATCTGAGATGTTTTTTATTTTGCACAAAGCATCAGCCCCTCCCTGAGGTACCACCTTATCGTGGTGGAGGGGTTTGCGTGTCCCAGTGATCCTAGGAGCTCAGTTGTCGGGGGCTTTATGTCACTGGTAGGGTCACCCACGGCAAACAGGTCCTAGGGGAGGGACCAGACAAAGTGTAGCTCACAAGACCCTTATGATGAAGACAACAAATAGTCCAGAGTTTCCCTCGCCCAGATGCGGGTCACTGCCCCCCCCCCCCCCGGAGCCAGGCCTGGGGGTGGGGCTCGATGGTGAGCGCCTGGTAGCCAGGCCTTTACCCATGGGGCCCGGCTGGTCACAGCCCAAAGAGGTGACATGGGACCTCCTGCCCATGGGCTCACCACCCGTAGGAGGGGCCATAGGGGCCGGGTGCCATGTGAGTTGGGCGGCAGCCGAAGGCGGGGACCTTGGCGGTCCGATTCTCGGCTGCAGAAGCTAGCTCTGGGGACGTGGAATGTCACCTCTCTGGTGGGGAAGGAGCCTGAGCTGGTGCGCGAGGTTGAGAAGTTCCGACTAGATATAGTCGGCCTCACCTCGATGCACAGCATGGGCTCCGGAACCAGTCTTCTTGAGAGGGGATGGACTCTCTTCCACTCTGGAGTTGCCACTGGTGAGAGGCGCCGGGCAGAGGTGGCAATACTTATTACCCCCCGGCTCGGTGCCTGTATGTTGGAGTTTACCCCAGTGAATGAGAGGGTGGCCTCCCTCCGCCTTCGGGTTGGGGGATGGATCCTGACTGTTGTTTGTGTCTATGGTCCAAACGGCAGTTCAGAGTATCCACCCTTTTTGGAGTCCTTAGAGGGGGTGCTGGAAAGTGCTCCCTCTGGGGACTCCCTCGTTCTGCTGGGGGACTTCAACGCTCACATTGGCAATGACAGTGAGACCTGGAAGGGTGTGATAGGGAGGAATGGCCCCCCCCGATCTGAACCCAATTGAACCCAGATTGTCCATAACGAACACCATGTTCAAGCATAAGGGTGCCCATATGTGCACTTGGCATCAGGACACCCTAGGCTGCAGTTCAATGATCGATGTCATATCATTGGAATTGCAGCCGTATGTCTTGGACACTCGGGTGAAGAGAGGGGCAAAGCCGTGGTGAGTTGGCTCTGATGGCGGGGGAGGACGCCGGTCAGACCTGGCAGATCCAAACGCATTGTGAGGGTCTGCTGGGAACGTCTGGCAGAGTCTCCCGTCAGAAAGAGCTTCAACTCCCACCTCCGGGAGAGCTTCGACCATGTCCCGGGGGAGGCAGGTGACATTGAGTCCAAGTGGGCCATGTTCCATGCCTCCATTGCTGAGGTGGCCAGACCTGGCAGTCCAAACGCATCGTGAGGGTCTGCTGGGAACGTCTGGCAGAGTCTCCCGTCAGAAAGAGCTTCAACTCCCACCTCCGGGAGAGCTTCGACCATGTCCCGGGGGAGGCGGGGGACATTGAGTCCAAGTGGGCCATGTTCCATGCCTCCATTGCTGAGGTGGCCAGACCTGGCAGATCCAAACACATTGTGAGGGTCTGCTGGGAACGTCTGGCAGAGTCTTCCGTCAGAAAGAGCTTCAACTCCCACCTCCGGGAGAGCTTCGACCATGTCCCGGGGGAGGCGGGGGACATTGAGTCCAAGTGGGCCATGTTCCATGCCTCCATTGCTGAGGTGGCCGACCTGTGCTGTGGCTGTAAGGTGGTCTGTGCCTGTCGGGGCGGCAACACCCAAACCCGCTGGTGGACACCGGCGGTAAGGGGTGCCGTCAAGCTGAAGAAGGAGTCCTATTGGGCCTTCTTGGCCTGTGGGACTCCGGAGGCAGCAGACAGGTACTGACAGGCCAAGCGGAATGCAGCGGCGGCGGTCGCTGAGGCGAAAACCTGGGCATGGGAGGAGTTCGGTGAGGCCATGGAAAACAACTTCTGGACGGCTTCGAAGAGGTTCTGGACCATCATCCGGCGCCTCAGGAAGGGGAAGCAGTGCTTTGTCAACACTGTGTATGGTGGGAACGGGGCGCTGCTGACCTCGACTCAGGATGTTGTGGATCGGTGGAAGGAATACTTCGAAGACCTCCTCAATCCCACCGACACACCTTCCGGTGAGGAAGCAGGGCCTGGGGACTCGGGCTCCTCTATGTTTGGTGCTGAGGTTGCCGAAGTGGTCAAAAAGCTACTCGGTGGCAGGGCCCCGGGGGTGGATGAGGTCCGCCTGGAGTCCTCAAGGCCCTGGATGTTGTGGGGCTGTCATGGCTGACACAACTCTGCAACATTGCGTGGACATCGGGGGCAATGCCCTTGGACTGGCAGACTGGGGTGGCGGTCCCTCTTTTTAAGAAGGGGGACCGGAGGTTGTGTTCCAACTACAGGGGGATCACACTCCTCAGCCTCCCTGGTAAGGTCTATTCAGGGGTACTGGAGAGGAGGGCCCGCCGGATAGTCGAACCCCGAATTCAGGAGGAGCAATGCGGTTTTCACCCTGGTCGTGGAACTGTGGACCAGCTCTGGACCCTTGGCAGGGTCCTTAAGGGTGCATGGGAGTTTGCCCAACCAGTCCATATGTGCTTTGTGGACTTGGAGAAGGCAATCGACCGTGTCCCTCGGGGAGTCCTGTGGGGGGTTCTCCGAGAATATGGGGTTTCGGACCCCCTAATACAGACTATCTGTTCCCTGTATGACCGATGCCAGAGCTTGGTCCGCATCGCCGGCAGTAAGTTGAACTCGTTTTCAGTGAGGGTTGGACTTCACCAAGGCTGCCCTTTGTCACCGATTCAGTTCATAACTTTTATGGACAGAATTTCTAGGCGCAGCCAGGGTGTTGAGGGGGTCCGGTTTGGTGACCTCAGGATTGGGTCTTTGCTCTTTGCAGATGATATGGTCCTGTTGGCTTCATCAGGCCATGACCTTCAGCTCTCACTGGATTGGTTCGCAGTGTGAAGCAGCCAGGATGAGAATCAGCACCTCCAAATCCGAGGCCATGGTTCTCAGCCGGAAAAGGGTGGAGTGCCCCCTCCGGATCGGGGACGAAGTCCTGCCTCAAGTGGAAGAGTTTAAGTACCTCGGGGTCTTGTTCACAAGTGAGAGAAGGATGGAACGGGAGATCGACAGGCGGATCGGTGCAGCATCTGCAGTAATGCGGACTCTGCACCAATCTGTCGTGGTGAAGAGGGAGCTGAGCCAAAAGGCAAAGCTCTCAATTCACCGGTCGATCTTTGTTCCTACCCTCACCTATGGTCACAAGCTTTGGGTAGTGACTGAGAGAACAAGATTGCGGGTACAAGCAGCCGAAATGAGTTTCCTCTGTAGGGTGGCTGGGATCTCCCTTAGAGATAGGGTGAGAAGCTCGGTCATCTGGGAGGAGCTCGGAGTAGAGCCGCTGCTCCTCCGCGTTCAGAAGAGCCAGATGAGGTGGCTCGGGCATCTAATTAGGATGCCTCCAGGACGCCTCCCTGGTGAGGTGTTCAGGGCACGTCCCACCGGTAGGAGGCCCCGGGGAAGACCCAGGACACGCTGGAGAGACGAGAGATGTCTCTCAGCTAGCCTGGGAGTGCCTCCGGATCACTCAGGAAGAGCTGGAAAAAGTGGCCAGAGAGAGGAAGTCTGGGCTTCCCTGCTTCAGCTGCTGCCCCAACGACCCTACCCCGGATAAGCAGAAGAAAATGGATGGATGGATGGACAAAGCATCAGCAGTTTGAAGAACTTGACTGACCAGCAGAAAACCCTGACGTCAACCCCATCCAAACATTTGGGATAAATTTGAACACAAAGCATTAACCAGGCCTTGCTACTCAACATTAGTAGCCAATCTCACTAATACTTTTGGTGTTTCAAATCCCTGTAGCCATGTTCCAAGATCTGCTGGAAGGCGCCTTCAAAGAGTTGAGGCTGTTATTGCAAAAGAAAATGTTGCTGCTCACAATTGTCTTTTCTTTGTCTCTCAGATTTATATCAGCTTCCTACTTGCAGATTACTAAATTCTGATCTGTTTCTCCTAGGTTTTATATATAAGAGGTCTTATATTAACCTGGTGTTGGAATGACATGTTGAATCACTACATATTGCTGTAATTTCAGTTTTCAGTTTTTTCCACATACTTTTTGCTAGGAAGTGTTAAAAAAAATAATTGCCCACCACAATATGTCACTTTGTACCATAACATGAAATCATGGGTGTTTGATTCATAGTTGTACATGAGATTAGAAGTCAGTATAAAATATGAAAAGATGGGTTTTGATGAAATAAATATGTTTAATTTTTAACACTTACGAAAACTTACCTGAGAGCTTTCTTGCGTTTTTTCTCCTCTGCTTTCTCTTTCTGTGCCAAAGTCAGAGACTCAGCCTCTGCCAAATTATCAACAGCAATGGCCAGGAAGACATTTAGGAGGATGACTTAATGACAGGGGGGTCAAAGATTATGACAATGATTTGCACTGAACTGTGGAACAGAGACATACATATAAACAAAATCCACACATACTCTCTGTAAGGATACAATTTCCACAGACAAATAGGATGATGAAGTAGATGCTAACTAGGATTCCAGGCATGCTGGGTCCTCCATGAGCCATGATGCCATCGTACATGACAGCATTCCAGTCCTCACCTGTCAGGATCTGAAACACTTATAATTTAACATTACTAAAGATTTATGTTAATGAAAATAACTGGGAAATGTTTCAAATATATTTCAACTTTATTAGGAGATCACATTGTTTCATGAATTTATGGATAGTGGTTTTGATTGTACCTGGAACACAGTGATGAGGGCCTGAGGAAAACTGTCAAAGGTGCTGCGGGGTTTGAGTTGATTGGGAAAGTTAAACTTCCCCCCAAACACCTGCATACCCAGCAGGGAGAAGATAACGATGAAAAGGAAGAGGAGCAGCAGCAAGCAGGCAATGGAACGGACTGAGTTCAAGAGAGAGGCCACCAGATTACTAAGAGATGTCCAGTATCTGCAAAACATTATTTAAACAAGTCATTAGTTATTCCCCAGTATTCAGTCATACAGTTGTGTTTCAACACAGAATTTGTATGTTATATTTGAGATTATATTTCAATGGAACATTTTCCAGCTGTAAAATGTGACACATTATGTCTTGGTCACAACTATTTAATATTACAAAATTTAGAATTTCTTTGTGCTCCAATAAAAAATAAATATTGGTCAGGCTATGCTTACAACCACTTTTATTGACTAAACCCAGAGCTCCAGAAGAGAAAACAAGGAAACAGAAGAATTAAATTTGAAAGAAATCATATAGAAAGCTGTGTTTGGATATATAGTTTAGAAGCTTTACATAGAAATTGGAGCAATTTCTATGTAAAGCTTCTAAACTATATATCCAAACACAGCTTTCTATATGATTTCTTTCAAATGTTGTGTTAGTGAGCCATACATTTACCATTTTGATTGCAAAAGATATAAATGAACCCAAATCTAAAATCAAAACCCCACTCACCATAACCCCACTCAACACTCTAACAGCTCCCTCTTACCTTCAATTGGAGAACGTGAAATTGGAGAAATTGGAGAAATTGAAATTTTGCAATCAAAATGGTAAATGTATGGCTCACTAACACAACATTTGAAAGAAATCATATAGAAAGCTGTGTTTGGATATATAGTTTAGAAGCTTTACATAGAAATTGGAGCAGCAAGGAAACCAGTGATCACAGCCACACAAATTTCACATGCAAGAAGAGATGATACAAAGAAGGTAGAAGGCAGAAGGTAGATTTATTGGTCACTTTTTTCAACCAAGTTTAAAAAATGCAATTACTTTTGTCCTTGATCCTACTAGCCTACATCTTTTGAGTTGAAGGACGAGTTGATTAAAATCAGCAGCTACAATGAAGATTCCATCCACTTCCTTGGGCATGTTGGTACTGGTGGCCTCATACAATTCCTGCAGTGCATAAGTGCAAAGCCTGCATCCTACACTTAACTACAGGTACAGTATGTAACAGTTATCTGGGACTGTCATGGTGACCCTTGCTCTTTAAAGCATAGGGCCATTATTTTCCTGCTACATCTGGTTTTTGATTCAGTGCCTGTCTATCACATAAACTACATACAATTGTGGGAAATGATTATTAAGGAATATATTTCCTTAATATAATGCCATTTTTCACAGATTCATTCCTTAGTCTTATATATTTTCCTAGGCTATTTTTTTTCACCTTTGCTTCAACACACTGCATTTACAATTCACTATTTTAGTCTTATCACCTCTCTGCCCACATTTTTAAAACCCTACAACCAATTTTGTCATTGCGTATTTTACACTTAGTATTGTGCAATTCACCTCCTCCCCATCCCCACCATGGCCTTCAGGATATCCAAGAGATGAGAGAGACTTAACTAAAAGATTACATCACCCAACCACAGGCATTACTTCACTACCACTCTGACACTTGACACTCTTTGTTATCTTCACACAGGCCTACACTTACTGTAGAAGCTTCAAATCTATGTAGCCAAAATAAGTGTAATCTAATATACTTCCAATTTATATGTTCTTATTAAACTAAAGTTGAAAAACAAGCTAAACCTGTCACAGCCTGCCTTCATCCAGTTGCACATGCTGCGTACCACAGCTGACCACAAGTGTCAGCAGCATGCAGTCCAGCCTTGATCCTCTTTCACGTTCAGGCCATAGACTGTAAATAAAGATGGACGATGCACCCCCACCTATCCCAGATATGAGCGCTGCCATCTTGTGAGGGTGATGTCATTGGAAGCCCTGCATGTGCACAGTAGCGATGTCCGTGGTGGTGGGGGGGGTTCCTACCGAAACACCAGTCCGACCAATCATGAGCAGCTCCATTGAATACGAGCACACGGATTGGCTGTCATGGCTGTAAATCATGGCGGAAAAGCCCCCTTTTGTATAATTTAATAACTCATTAAAACCGGATTTATCATGAAAACAAACACTTGAACAAACATCAGGCTGATGAGAACTAAACTAAAAATTATTTGGCATGTACTTTGAGTTTTTAGTTTGGCCTATGACCACTCAAACAGGACCTGTACTGCAGACAGACATGATGGGGCAATCCAGATTGAATAACCTCACTTTGGGGGATCTTTATATACAGTCTATGGTTCCAGCGGTGGGGGAATGTGAAGGTAAGAGGGAGCTGTTATAGTGTTGAGTGGGGTTATGGTGAGTGGGGTTTTGATTTTAGATTTGGGTTCATTTATATCTTTTGCAATCAAAATGGTAAATGTATGGCTCACTAACACAAATAACACTGCTGGTTTGAATGTTAATGATAAAGTGGATCTAAGCAAGGTATGATATGAGGTGAAATTAAATGTGTAAGAGACATCATTACACCTAAAATGATTAATTCACATTTAATTTCTACAATCAGGCTTCAATTTACCACCTCATCATCGGGGAGCCATTTTCCCTGTTTCTAAATGCGGGTATGCATGAGTCAGAGTTACCCCAAATGTATACACTATTTCCCATCAAGATTTTTTTTTTAAATACTTCCCAATTTATGCTTAGAAAGTGGTGTCTGCACATTTCAAGCCCATTTTTTTGTGTGTGCAATGGTTATAAATGAGGCCCTAAATAAGGAGAACAGGACGGAGACATTTTCCATTAAATGTTAGATAATTCCTGTCCCTTGTTAAATCAACACACAGTTTGATCCGTCCAGTTTCTTTTACCAAGTTCTTATATTCCTATTGTTCTTTGTCTTTGTCTTTTTGCCATTTCAGTTGTCAGTCTGGCTGAACCTAATTTGTTCTGCAGCTGCAAAATATTAAACTATTTGCACCTATTTTTTGCAAAGTCCTCATACATATAGCTCTTTGTAAAGAAGACTTTAAAACACCTAAAACACAAGGGAGAGCCTAAAAGCAGTCAACACCATTTAAAAAATATATAATCATAAATATAGTACTCTTAACCTTTTAATCAACTGAAACAAACTTTTAAGACAGAAGATAGTTTTAAACCTTGTTTTAAATAGTGTATAAAAGTAAAAAGAAACAACTCTGTACTATTTAATGTCAAAATTCAGTCAGACTAAACTGTTCTCCTTTGATGGACAACAGCTAGTTTTTTGAATGTGAAATAAAAAAACATATGGGAGAAAGAACTATTCTGGAAATTTAAGTCTTCTTTTGCATTTGTAGCTATTCATTTACCCTTTATTATTTAGTGCAACCCTGAATTTAGTTTATAATGTATTGGTTTTCTTGTATTACATTTTTGTTGCTACCCCCATGGTAATATTTAACACAGCATGCCCTCTCTTGTTTTTCACATCAGTTTTAATTTACGGTCAACAGTCAGTAAAAGCAGTTTAAAAGTTAGAGCTTTGTTAGGTTTTACATAAGCCAAATGCATATAGTGAGCAACTCACATATACACATGCAAATTTGCACATAATAGCTCTGCTTGATCAAAACTATCTCACCTGGTGACTTTGAGCAAGCGGAGCAGGCGTATGCAGCGCAGCACAGAAATACCCATTACTGACATAACACCCATGTGGACAAGGATGAGCTCCATAATGCCAGTTGACACCACAAAGCAGTCAAAGCGATTGAAGAGAGACATGAAGTAAGAGGGCAAGCCCAGAGCATACATCTTCATGAACATCTCAAGGGCAAACATAGACAGCAGTAGCTTATTGGCACTGTCTGTTGATGGTTGGGGCCAAAAGTACAAAGAAGAGGGCAAGACACAGAGGGAAAGATAGATGTTTCAAGTTATAAAGTCATATTTGTATATGATAGCTTGGTACTTAAACAACAATATCTTAAACTGTGACATGATTAATTATACCATAGGCATACCTGATGCAGTTTACTTACTGGCTGGTAGCTTACTGGCTCTGTCTCTCTTCTAATCAAACAACACCATCAATGGAAGGAATTTATCTGTCAATCAACTTTCATTTGCATAAAACCTTTCAGTAACACTTTCTATGAAGTCCATGTCTATAATTCATTATAACGCATTATGAACATACTTATAATGCATTATAATGCCTCTATAGTGCTGTATAATCATAGTTATAAACACCCATAATTATTTATAATGCTTCATAAAAATAATCATAACTCATTATGATGCCAATGTCTAAAATGAATGCATATAGTTAAAGGTAACTATAAGTAGTCTTTGTTTGCCTTAAGTAAAGTGATAAAAAAAATAAGATTAAGTTAATGCAAGAACAGCACATAATATGCTGTGAAATGTATAGCTTTGAACAGGAACTAACATACAGTACAAACTTTGTGATGATGAACATTCGTGGCACTTACTGGCTCAATTTGGAGATAATAATACAGATATGAGCATGAAGATGGAAGATTGTTTTCTGTATTATTCAGTTATGATTCAGAGGCATAAGTTCTCAGCTCAGCAAGGAATATGGAGAGACGGGGTGAGCGAGAAGCAGAATGAATGAAGATTGTGTGTAGGGATTTGGCTTTAACATGGGGCAACCCTTTCTGTGATCAGCCTCACGTGAGTGCCACCAAGTATAATTATCAGAAATAATTAATTATTATTAAAAATAATTATTAATTATGTTAAATAATGTGACTTAATTTGTATTAAATCACCTCGTCGTGAAGCACCATTCCCGGAAAAGGAAAATGATAGTCTCATAAAATACACTAAATTATCAATTTGGAACTCTGATCAATAATTAAATTAATAATTATAACTGAATTTACCATACTCATAGTAAAGAGGGAAGGATTTCTGAGCTCTTGACACAGTAGTTGACCATTTACACATTCTTGTACAACATTAAGCACACAGCAAGTATGATTTATTCAAAAAGAAAAGCATTGCTAAACAAAACAAACGATATATCTTAACTGCTAATATATACAAGTATATATACAAGTGTGGATGTGAAAGTGTGTGTGTGTGTGAGAGAGAGAGAGAGAGAGAGAGGGAGAGAGACAAAGAGAAGGTGTGTCTTGGTGTGAGTATGAACACACCAAGAGGCAGAGGTGTATTGACTAACAACAGAAGCTACAATGAGATGCCAGATTCAAAGATGCTGGATCAAAGATGGCCGCAGAGTGGAGAAGGCCTTAGCTGACAATGTGGGTGGTCAGGTACAAAGAAAAGGCAGGAACTTTAAGTTCCTTCTCTGCATGCTTCTGTTGAGTGGCAATTTCTGAGTGCATGTATGTGATCTAATATGTACATGATGTGCCTTGGTTAGTAAAAAGGGTGTTTAGTTGCATGCAAGACCCTGTCTATGTGAGGCATTAATGAACTAAATTCCAGACTAACCAATAATCCAATTACGAAGAGATCAGAACAACAACTCATTTGATAGCATTACCACTTTTACATGTTACACATAATATGACAAAGGACAAAGTCAACACTCGTACCCAGCCTGTACGTATGTTCTAAGGCCATGCCCAGATGTTACTTGCCAATCCAAGAGTGGTAGAAGAGTTCTTTGGGTTGTTGGCTGAAGAAAAGAGGTTTCGGTTTAGTCACTTCTGTGCAGTTCCAAGGATCCACGAGGAGGCTGGCCGGCCCTGGTGTCCTTACAGAGATAGCACTTAAGTGCAGTCTCGGTTCTGTTCTCCTTTTGGCTTGAGAAGTTAGCTGTGGCTTTCTAATTTCTGCAAAGTCTCTTGAAACTTGGAAAGTAGAGCTGAGACAAGGCTGCAGCTCCTGCTGAGAGGTTAGATGTGGAAGGGGGAAGGGTAGCGCAGGTCCTCCAGACCTGCAGCCTTCCTCACAGGAGGTTTGGGAGGGAGAGCCAGAAGATCAGCAGATGCGTCTCTTCTTGGCTGTGTGACATCCTCGGGGGTAGCAGTGGTAGACCAATCATGTCTGAAGATGGATCTGTGGGAGAATCTAACACTTACGTGTCAGACCACAAGGCACTCTGAGACGTTGATTTCAAATGGCTGTTCTTTGTTTGAGGAACAAAGAAGACAAAAGTAGCCATTTTGAAGAAGAAACTCACAGGATATGTGACACATGTCCAGTGTCAAGTGTCCAAATTATCAAACCATATTTAGAATTCCCAGGTCCCTACATCACCCCTGTGGCATCAGGATAGCACCCGGTGTGTGAAGGCATAACCATGTTTGGTCCACATTTGAAAAAGTTAATTTGTCAGTCCATTTGAAGCTGTAACATCTGAGCAGTTTGTCAGTCAACTGGGCATTTGTTGGCACTATCTATCTGGCTAAGCAAAACTGGTAAACAAGTTAACAAACAAAACCTTAAGGTTACAAAATTATTCCAGATGAACAACAACACTGACATGGTGTGAAATAACTAACCTGTGTTTCTCAGTAGGTGTTAGTGAGAACAGGAATGTTAGTTATGTAAATGTGTTTGGTGAGATCCACAAGGAATGGCACACAATGACAAGGACGTGTATGACTAGGTTGGCAAAGTCATAATGTGGTGTATCCTGACTAGTGTTGCAACTAGTGGTCTTACTAACAAAATGCTAACAAAAATCAATCCAGGTGTACTTGGAAAGTTGGACAGTGGTGTCTGAGTCCAATCAGAATTTAGGTTTTCTAAACAAACAGCAGAGTGTCTGGCTATATACGTTCAGAATTACTGAGTTTGCTGCTGTTGCTGGAAACTCTGCAGGAAGAGCAAGGCACTCTACATTAACATCTGTCTAACTGTCAGTACTAATTTGGGCAGGGTGAGAAGTGAGCTCTGGACCTTCTGTGCTTCACTCTGGGCTCAGGGCTGTAATGCTTCATGTAGTCAGAGATAGAGTAGAATTCAGAGGACTGTCACTGTCTGAGAAATTTTGATTATGCTCAAAACTGTGCTCAGAGATGTCAGAGATGCTGCGGTCATAATCTGACAGATTAGTCGGCAGGTCACACTCCTGGGCCAGAATCTCTGAGTAAGGCCTTCTACAGCTTCTGTTCTGTGAATGCCTATCTCATGGCAGTTGGAGGACATGGCGGCTACGCCTTTTGTCTCCCTGCTGTCTTTTCACACCCCCCTTCGAGCTGTTGTGAGGGTGGTGTTTTGGGGCAGAAGGCCTGTGTGACACTGCAGCAGAAGAAGAAAATTCTTTACCAGTGCTCGACAAAGCTCTGTGTAATCATTTCTGACCCTGGGAGGCTGGGACTGTACTTCACTAAAAACTCAAGCTCTTCAAGGCGAGAACATTATGTTGAAGGCTGACTTGGTCAGTACACTCTTCTAACAAAACAATGTGGTGACCTTCACTGCAGGGGGCACCACATATACTTGCTTGTAAGTATAGCTGGATGTCTACTGCTGTGGCAGACTGATGGTGTAAATGTGAAGGCTTTTGCTAGTGTTAAATGGAATCAATCATTTTTTGGTGTCAACCAAAAATACTGCTGATATTAATATTGCACACATATGAATGAATGCCAAAAGTACTGCGCCTTGCGGCAGGGCCCTAAAATATGTAGGGATTTGGCTTTAACACAGCGCAACCCTTTCTGTGATTACGCCTCACGCAAAGGTCACCAATTGTTAAAGTATGGTTATCAGAAATAATTAATGATTATTAAAAATAATTATTAATAATATCAAATAATGTGACTTAATTTACATTAAATCACCTTGTGGGGCACCATTCCCGGAAAGGTAAAAATGATAGCTGATCAATATAAACAGTCTTATAAAATACACTAAATTATCAATTTGGAACTCTGATCAATAACTAAATTAATAATTATAAGCAAAATTACCATACTGATAGTAAAGAGTGAATGATTTTGGTGCTCTTATCACAGTAGTTGGTGATTTACTCAGCTTAACTCTTTATTTAGCAATGCTAAACAAAACAGACAATATATCCTAACTGCTAATATATACATATACATGTACATACACATATATACATACATACATACATACATACATATATATATATATATATATATATATATATATATATATATATATATATATATATATATATATATATATATATATATATATATAAGTATATAGACAGCTGCGGATGTGCAAATGTGTGTGTGTGAGAGAGAGAGAAAGACAAAGAGAAGGTGTGTGTTGGTGTGGGCATGATATATGTGGTCTAATATGTATATAAGGTGTGTTGGTTAGTAAAAAGGGTGTTTAGTTGCATGCAAGACCCTGTCTGTGAGGCATTAACAAACTAAATTGCAGACTAACCAATAACATTATAACAAAGAGATCAGAACAACGACTCATTTGAAAGCATTAACATCATTATATGTTACAGTCTTGCCCAGCCTGTACATATCTGATAATGCTATAACCAGATGTTACTTGCCAATCCAGGAGTGGTACATGAGTTCTGTGGGTTGTTGGCTGAAGAAAGGAAGTTCTGGTTCAGTCACTTCTGTGCAGTTCCAAGGATCCAGGAGGAGGCTGGCTGGTCTTGGTGTCCTTACAAATATAGCAGTTAAGTGCTATCTTGGTTCTGTTCTCCTTTTCGCTTGAGAAGTTAGCGTTGGCTTTCTAACTTCTGCAAAGTCTCTTGAAACTTGGAAAGTAGAGCTGAGACAAGGCTGCATCTACTGCTGAGGGCTTAGGTGTGGAAGGGGGAAGGGTAGCGCAGGTCTTCCAGACCTGCAGCCTTCCTCGGATGAGGTTTGGGAGGGAAAGCCATGAGGCAATCTGGGATGATTAAGGACGATTGTTTAAGGAACAAAGAAGACAACAGATCACATATGATTTGTTTATTTGGACACTTGTCACAGGACATGTGACAAGTGTCCAAATGAACAAATCATATGTGGAATTCCCACGTCCCTATAAAGTGAATGGCGATAATGTTAATTAAGCTAAACTGCTTAAACAACAGTCAAACAGTACAAAAACAGTCTATATTAAGCTGCCATACTGCTGGATTCAGAGCTACGAGCTGGGGTCAAAGTCATCATCCAGAAACCCTGCGTCATTTCACCTTGGAAAGAGTTTTCAGAATAACACCTTGATTTTTTTGCACTACTTTTAAGCAACAGAATGATGACTGTTGTCAGAAAGTATTCTAAATATTTATATATGCCTACAACTATATGCACACTTAAACACATTATAAGTGTTATCTCAATTCATTATAGACATTGGCATCATAATGAGTTATGACTATTTTTATAGAACATTATAATAAGGCATTTTAATGCATTTAAGTATGTTCATAATGCGTTATAATGCATATAGACATGGAAATTCATAGAAAGTGTTACCTGTGCTTTGCAACTGTTTCATTGCATCATTTTTAAAACTTCTTTTCCAATCACTGACTAATTAGTTTAGTTCTTTATTAAGCACTGAAAAAAGTGTTCAACTATACACTGGATGGTTCATTTTTTCCCATATCAAAATATATAAATGACAATTATTAATGTATTGCTTTTAGAAATCTCTGTATTTGATTACATGTGTAGTCCAGATTATAAAAGAGTTATGATTCTTCCATCAAAAACAGACAACTTCAGTATTTTGTGTTTCTTTTGCTCCCACCAAAAGGAAGCTGATAAATAACAGCTGCCATGCAATAAACACAGGTTGAAATGAGTGTAATGTGTATAATGCTCTGACCTTGCCAGTTTGTGAGTCTCTGAGATTGTTTGTGGTGTTCTGTTGCGATGGCCAGTGTATTTAGGAAGACAAGCATTATCACCCACCAGTAGAACAGTCTGGACTTCACATACACTCTACATTTACGCCGTAACCAACGATTCCACTTGCGAGCCAGTTTACTGCAAAAGAAAAAGAAAGAAAGAGAAGTTTACTTAAAAAATGAATCACAGTGGTCCTCACATAAGATATCATAACTTTTCAATGATGCTGATGACCTATGTTATTATTCCACCTTTTTTTCTGATCCATTAAATCCAAGCTTCTAGTGTTTTCCAGAAGCACTGAAGTACAAATCCCACTATATCCATGTCACTAGTCACTGGATAAATTATGTTTATGGGTTATTTTAGTCACTTAAGTCACCATATTAATTTAGATGTAACAGGTCAATGTGAAAGGATGAATATTTTAGCAGGAATAATTAGGGCCCAAGCAGCGACCGCAGGTCGTTGAGGACCCTCTTGGAATGCAGGGCATTATTAGGGCCCAAGCACCTGGCAGCGTGAGAACCCTCTTGGAATGCAAGGAATATATATATTTTTTTTTTAATAAATTAAATTTTTGGAGGTCAACTCATGAAAGTTGGTACACTTGTCTGGCATGGCAAAAAAAATTGTATTTTGGTGTTTTCATAAAACACACATGGCAAAATGGCTCCACAGCGCCCCCTAGTTCACATGAAGTTTCACCTAAAATTATGAAATTCGGCACATGTATGTATCATGCCCAGACGCACAAAAAAGAATCTTGGACCCACCCCCCCAAAAACAACAGGAAGTCGGCCATTTGGAATTGTGAGCTGATTTTTGGCCATTTTGGGCCTTGTACTTTTTGAAAAGGTATCACAGGACTGCACAAAACTTTTAGGGTTTTCCAGTTATGTGGCGTACAATTTTGATGTCTCGCCATACAAGAGAAATTGTTGTAGTAACTTTGTACATTGTCAGATCTGCCTAAAACTTTAAAGGTTTGATAATGGTCTCACCTTGACACATCTGTATAACAATATTCACTAGTCATGACAACCCAACCTAGTGGCCACAGGAAATATTTTTTTTAATATACTTTTATCAACTTGGCCTACAGAATTAATTGGATCCATTTTAAATCCTGTCTGTATGTAAGACCTTCCCGATTGAAAGTTATCAATGGTCCGCACAAAACTTTTACGGTTTTCCTGTTATGTGGTGTACAATTTTGATGTCTCGTCATACAACAGGAAATTGTTGTAACTTCGGGGTACTTTGTCCGATCTGCCGGAAACCTCATAGGTTTCACTAAGGTCCCACCCTGAACACATCTATATGACAATATTCACTAGTCATAAGCCAATCCTGTGACCTCTGCGGGACCATCAATGCATCACTCCAGCATGTCCTGTCAGGATGTAAAACAGCACTGACTCAAGGTCGATTCACATGGCGGCATGACCAAGTGCTCAGGAAGCTGGCAGAGGTGCTGGAGAAAAGTCGGCAGGAGGCAAATATCCAGATTCCATCAAGGAGCCAACAGAGGATCCACTTCCACAGGCAGGGGGGACCCGCAGATAACCCCAGCAAGAGTGCACCATCCTCCAAGCTGTTAACACCAGGGGCGGAGTGGAAGATGAAAGTGGACCTTAGCCCACAGCTCCAGTTCCCACAGGAAATCTGTTCCACCACCCTAAGACCCGACGTGGTACTGTGGTCCGCAGCTGTGAAGTCTGTATTGCTGATAGAGTTGACAGTGCCATGGGAGGAGGGACTGGAAGCTGCCTATGAGAGGAAGATGGCGAAATACGCAGACCTGGTCGCAGAGTGCAGAGAAAGCGGATGGCAAGCAAGGACGTACCTGGTGGAGGTGGGAGTCAGGGGCTTTATTGGCAGCTCCACGCCACGCTTGCTTAGAGACGTGGGACTACGGGGAGCAAGGCTGAGCAAAGCCACCAAAGAACTGTCGGAGGGAGCAGAGAAAGCAAGCCACTGGCTCTGGCTGAGACGACGAGACAAGTCTTGGGGGGGGAACATCAACATAGGTTGAGCTGCAGGGGGTGTTAGGGAGACGTCCCTGTACACTGCCCCACCATTGGGAGATGTTCTGGGTTAAGGGGCGAAACGTCAGTGAGCAGTGGTCCCCAGCTGAAGACCCTGCAGCTCAACCTGTTCCTTGGTATGCGGTCAGGTTTAGGCCTGGCTCAGGGAAGCGGACGCCCCTGCCATGCACAAGTCCTCCTTTGGCACCGCCAAGCGGATATACCATCACCCTGTATGTAATAATGCACCTCTGGAGACAGTGACTCCTGTGAATAGAGCAGGTGGAGTCCAGGGAAGACTGGAGGACAACCAGGAGAGACTGGTGGCGGCAGGATAGACTGCACCGGGAGAGGCGAGCTAGTAACCCTACCCTCTAGTTTCCTAAAGGAGACACCCTAACCTTACTACGAAAACGAAACAGAGGAAACAGCCCGAAGGCCCTCCGAGAGGCGGGATGGAAGAAGGGCCTACAAGGACGGACCAAACGGTAACGAACGCGAGGACAACGGCAAAAGAGAAGATTCCCAGGAGGTGTGCGTGCGGTTGGAAAAAACAACAACTCTGAGGGGACTTCACATCCACATGGGAAAGAAGAAGTGCGGAAGTGGGAGCCAGAAGCAACCTTGCACTGCCCTGGAAAGGGCAGATCAGACAAATGGGATCCAAGGCCAGGTAGAAAACCACAGTGCCATTGGGCCCAACGTTGCAGAGGCAGGGCAGGAGGAAAGGAGAGCAGAGGAAGAAAGGGATGATGATGGACCCCATGAAGTGATCTCTATCGCACCCACGATTGACCCAAGAACTGAGTCACGTCAAACAACCAGGAGCCTCAAAAGCCCACTCCGAAGGAACAAGATCAAGTGGCCAAAGGCCAACGAAACTGAGGAGTGGAGAAAGCTGGATGAACACCTGAGCAGGCTGCTGCAAAGAGCGCTACGTGGGTCAGTGGAAGCCAAGTTAAACCTGTTTGGGGAGATCGTGTATGAAGAATGCAGCAACAGGTATGGCGAGGTGACCATCAGAGAAGCAGCCCCAAGGACAAAGGGGAGGAGAGAGACAGAGATCGATGACCTGGTGGCAAATAGAAGGCAGCTCCGCAAGCGTTGGAGGAAAGCAGAGGAGTTTGAGAGGGAGGGCTTGAAAGTTCTCTGGGATGAGATCAGAACACTTCTTGCCCACCTACGGAGGGCAGAGCGCATCTGAAGACGGAGGAAAAGGAAAGAAAAGGAAAGATCAAGTTTCTTCAGGAATCCATTCCAGCATGCGCGAGGACTCCTTGAGGAGAAGACGAGTGGAACCCTGGATGTCTCCAAAGAAGAACTGGAGGAATACATCCGTGCTCAATACAGTGACCCGGCAAGGAACAAGCCCCTAGGCTCACCAGGGTATGTGCCCAGGCCTCCAGAACCATCAGCCCTTTTCGATACATCACCACCCAAACTCTGTGAGGTCACGCAGGTGGTCCAGAGGGCAAGATCTGCATCAGCACCAGGCCCAAATGGGATACCGTACAAGTTCTATAGGAACTGCCCGGGAGTGCTGAGGCTCTTATGGACCCTGTTAAGAGTCATCTGGACCAAGCAGAGCATACCATCTGAGTGGAAAAGGGCAGTGGCTGTGTATATTCCCAAGCAAAAAAATGCCAAGACCATCGGGCAGTTCAGGAGCATAGCCCTACTAAATGTGGAGGGGAAAATATTTTTCTCCGTCATGGCAAGAAGGATGACCACCTATCTGATGGACAACAACTACGTAGACACCAGCTGCCAGAAAGCCGGAGTTCCGGGTTTCCCTGGGTGCGTGGAACATGCTTCGTTGATTTGGGACCAGATTCAGACCACCAAGAGGGAGAAGAAGAAAGACCTGCATGTTGTATGGCTGGACTTAGCCAATGCATACGGGTCAGTGCCACACCAGCTCATAACATACGCCCTAGACTTCTTCTACATCCCGGATAACATCAAGACCATGATCATGAATTACTTCCAGGACATGCACATGTGCTTTGCACTGAAGAAGTTCATCACTGGTTGGCAACAACTAGAAGTCGAGATTGCAATGGGATGCTCCATCTCTCCCATCCTCTTTATAGCAGCCTTTGAGGTTATCCTGATCGGGGCCAGGCAGGTGGTGGGAGGTGTCCGGTTGCCTGCAGGTCAGAGGCTTCCCCCCCTAAGGAGCTATATGGATGACATCACCTGCCTGCTACGAACTGCCCCATGCACATCCAGACTTCTGAAGAGGCTGGACGAGCTAATTGGCTGGGCAAGGATGAGGTTCAAGCCTCAGAAGTCCAGGAGCCTGTCGCTGCGGAAAGGGGAGAGGAATGACAGAGTCACCTTTACCATCGGCGGCGAAGACATCCCCCTCATCGTGGACCAGCCCATCCGAAGCCTGGGAAGGCTATATACATCTGGTCTCTCAGACAAGGATATGGGGAAAAACCATCCTTCAGCAGTTGTCAGAAGGCCTGGCAAAGATCGACACAAGCCAGTTACCCGGAAAGCACAAGGTGTGGTGCTATCACTTCACCCTGTACCCAAGGGTGATGTGGCCTCTAAAACTGTGTGAAGTCACCTCATCAGCCGTAAACAAGATGGAGGCAAAAGCCAACACCTTCATCCACAAATGGCTCGGGCTACCAAGGTGTTTCTCAGCAGCTGGCCTCTACAGTTGAAACTCACTACAGTTACCCCTGAAATCCATCACCCTGGGCTATAGGCAGGAGAAGGCCCGACTGCGACTGGTGATGGAACTAAGGGACTCTGCCGACAAGACTGTAGCAGGAGCAGATGTCAGAGTTGCAACTGGAAGGAAATGGAGGGCTGAGGAGGAGGTGCAGAAGCTGATTGGTAGGCTGCACCACCAGGAGGTTGTGGGCAGGGTCCAAACAGGGCGGGCAGGCCTTGGATGGAGTGATCCACCCAGGTTATGGTCCAAGGCAAACAAGAAGGAGAGGAAAGACCTTGTTGTTGCAGAGGTCACGAGAGTGGCACAGGAAGAACTCAGAGTGAAGTCTGTGGCACAGGGGCAGCAGGGGCGGTGGACTACCTGGGAGGGTGTCGTAAGCCGAGCAATCAACTGGGCAGACTTTTGGAAACTGCCACAAGCTCAACTCAGTTTCCTCATTAGAGCGACCTACGACACGCTCCCGAGCCCTCTAAATCTCCAGCAGTGGTTTGGAACAGAGCAATCCTGTGACCTCTGCGGGACCATCAATGCATCACTCCAGCATGTCCTGTCAGGATGTAAAACAGCACTGACTCAAGGTCGATTCACATGGCGGCATGACCAGGTGCTCAGGAAGCTGGCAGAGGTGCTGGAGAAAAGTCGGCAGGAGGCGAATATCCAGATTCCATCAAGGAGCCAACAGAGGATCCACTTCCACAGGCAGGCGGAACCCGCAGATAACCCCAGCAAGAGTGCACCATCCTCCAAGCTGTTAACACCAGGGGCGGAGTGGAAGATGAAAGTGGACCTTGGTCCACAGCTCCAGTTCCCACAGGAAATCTGTTCCACCACCCTAAGCCCCGACGTGGTACTGTGGTCCGCAGCTGTGAAGTCAGTACTGCTGACAGAGTTGACAGTGCCATGGGAGGAGGGACTGGAAGCTGCCTATGAGAGGAAGATGGCGAAATACGCAGACCTGGTCGCAGAGTGCAGAGAAAGTGGATGGCAAGCAAGGACGTACCTGGTGGAGGTGGGAGTCAGGGGCTTTATTGGCAGCTCCACGCCACGCTTGCTTAGAGACGTGGGACTACGGGGAGCAAGGCTGAGCAAAGCCACCAAAGAACTGTCGGAGGGAGGAGAGAAAGCAAGCCACTGGCTCTGGCTGAGACGACGAGACAAGTCTTGGGGGGGGAACATCAACATAGGTTGAGCTGCAGGGGGTGTTAGGGAGACGTCCCTGTACACTGCCCCACCATTGGGAGATGTTCTGGGTTAAGGGGCGAAACGTCAGTGAGCAGTGGTCCCCAGCTGAAGACCCTGCAGCTCAACCTGTTCCTTGGTATGCGGTCAGGTTTAGGCCTGGCTCAGGGAAGCGGACGCCCCTGCCATGCACAAGTCCTCCTTTGGCACCGTTGGAGGTGCGCCAGGCTTAAGGCCAAGCGGATATACCATCACCCTGTATGTAATAATAGTGCCACCTACTGGTAACAGGAGGAAGGCCTTGATGGATTATCATTGGATATACATGATATTTACATGGTTTGTATAACAAATTATGTACACAAAGGTGACATGGAATTGGTCCCTCCCCAGCTGCCACCTATTGGCTGCTGGAAGTACTACACCATGCGAAATAGCTTACTCCAGGGTCAAAACTGTTTTTTGGAATGCAAGGAATTATTAGGGCACAAGCACCCTTACGATTATTATTAGGGCCCAAGCACCGAATGGTGCAAGGACCCTCTTGAAACTGAAGGAATTATTATTATTATTATTATTATTATTATTATTATTATTGTAATTTTTTTTTCCTCTCAAATGAATTGCCTTTTTGAGGGCTTTCACATATTCAAAAAGTCATGAAACTTTCCAGATTTATCAGGTCTGGTGGAAAATTTGATATTTTAATGGTCTTGTGCGTGGGTGGTAGGAAATGTACTAGTTGCGCCCCCTACTGATTTTCAATGAAGCAGCCCCCGCAGCACGTTTTACCTAGAGCTGTGAAACTTTGGAGGCCTGTGCAACACGCCATTACCTACCAAAAAGTCTCATGGGGCCATACTGTAAAACCAACAGGAAGTCAGCCATTTTGATTTGAAGTTGGAATTTTGGTGTATTTTTGGCCATTTTCAGGGTTTCGTCCTTATCCTAGAGCTTTCATCAGATTGACTCCATATGTTATGGCTACCTTCATAAGACCTTTGACAGCAAAAGTTATTCAAATCATGAGTTTTCATCACACCGTGTGATCTGTATAAGGCATCTAATTTGCATGTTCTGCCATGAACCAGGAAGTAAACAGGAAATGGTATGTAACTCTGCTGTGAATGGTCCAATATGACCCAAACTTCACAATTGATAGGAGTTTTAAGTGATAATGAGAGCGCCACCTATTGGCACAAGAAAGGCAAAGTTTTACAGTAAGATGTCCAGCTCCTAGCAGGTTGACTTGATTAATTTCAAAATGTTTTCAAAAAATCCTTAAGATGTTAAAGGTGCTTGAAAATGAATATTAAGAGTTTTCATTGAAAGGCATTCCCACTGTGGGGTGGACATTTTCTATGTTTCAACATGACATAAAAAACTGTCGTAACATCGCCTCAGATGGTCAAATCTTTTTAAAATTTCACAGATTTGATAAGAATCCACACCTGAAGACATCTGCAGTGCAATTTTAAATCTAGTCATAGCGCCACCTATTGGTAGCAGGAAGTTACTTTTTTTACTCTGTGATTTTTCCCCTGTAACAAGTTAACTAATCCTATAAAGACCTTCATGATGCACAGAAATTAAACTTTTGAGTTTTCATCAAACCATATTGCCAAAATTACGCATTAATCGCCATAAAACTGGAAGCACTTTTTGAGAGGCAAGGAGTGCACCAAAACTCGCCAAACTTAGCACACACATCAGAAGACCTAAAATGTGATATTTGATATGTTTTCTTTTCCACTGATGTGGCAAAATGGCTCTGTAGCACTCCCGACAGATTTCAACAAAGCAGCCCCTGCAGTACATTTCACCTAGAGCTACAAAACTTGGGAGGCATGTGTAACAGCCCAAGACCTACAAAAAAGTCTCTTAGATCTATCATAGACCTTTAACCCAACAGGAAGTCGGCCATTTTGAATTGAATGCGCAATTTTGGCGTATTTTTGGACATTTTCAGGGCTTGCAATTTTTCGATCTTCTCCTACAGATTTCATCCGATTGACTTCAAAATTTAAAAATCCTCTCAGACAGCCTGGGACATCAAAAGTTATTACATTTGTGAGTTTTCTTCACATCGTGTGGTTGTTACTGGGCCAATTATTTCTATGTCTCACTATTAACCAGGAAGTATTTTATAACTCTGAAGGACATGGTCCAATCTTCACCAAACTTCACACGTTTGATGATGATGTCTTGCCCTGAACACATCTACATGACAACCATTACCATTACTTTTAGCGCCCCCTACTGGCAACATGAAATTTCATGGAAATGACATGCTTTCTTCTTTGATGGAATGCTCCTACAGGTTGTATACCATTGACTTTAATTCTGGTGACAAAACCTTTAAGACCTTAATGATGCCTCCCTCTGAAGTATAGGTTTTCCATGAACACTGTTGCCATGGAGACCCAGTGGTGGCCGCCAAAAAGGAAGTTGTTGTAACTTCACTTTACATTGACCAATTGGCTCCAGATTTCACAGTTGTGGTCAGGCTGCAGCCCTTAACAAATCAACATGTCCTTTAATATGATACTCACCGAGCCACCTATTGGCGCCAGGAAGTAAGCCTCGTACCACAACTATCTTTTTCATGAAATCTACTTGTTTTGGTGCACAAATGATGTAGACCAAGATGGCGTAGATTTTGTGTGTCCAAAGGAAGTAATTCACTTTGTGAAATATCTCACTTAAGGGTCCAAACTCTCTGTATACTTTTCAGACTTTTACTGAAATGAATGATTGCATCACTCAGAGTCCTGCCAGTAGCCTTGACTTGTGCTGGGGTGCAAGGGCCTGTTCATCGCTGCTTGCAGCTTTAATTATTGTTATTCCTTAAAATGAATTTGCTTTTAGAGGGCTTTAATATGCACCTTAAGACCTGTGACATAACTACTAATTTAAAAAACTGAGTTTTCATCACACCATGTGGGTGTGGCTTGGTTTCCAACTTTGATGTTTTGCCATGACACAGGAAGTTGTTGTAACACAGCAACATAAGCAACACATCAACTGATTTGCCCAAAACTTGTCATGCTTGATAAGAGTGCCGGCCTGAACACATCTGCATGGCTCAAATGAGTTATCATCATAGCGCCACCTACTGGAGACAGGGAGTTATATGTTTTACGTTTTACAGCTCAAACTTGTGTAGTGGACTGCCTTGGTGTGGTCATTACATTTTTCCTCTGAGGAACTCCAGAGCTCAACGTCCCCTGGGCAAGTGGGGGACACGTCAAGAGACACTGTTTTACAACCCAAAACATCCAACAGAGGGTTGTTAATTAACTTAACTGATACTCCATGTAGGCATCTGCAAACACATTCTGCTTTCAGACTGCAGTCCGACCAACAGTACCAACATCATCGTAAAATTTGTCGATGATACCACTGTGGTCGGACTAATTTCACGGGAAGATGAGACAGCCTACAGAGAGGAGGTCCAGAAGCTGACGACCTGGTGCTCAGACAACAACCTGGCACTAAATACCACAAAAACAAAGGAGATCATTATGGACTTCAGGAGGAACAGAACCGACCCGCCCCCCCTCTACATCAACGGTGAATGCGTGGAGAGGGTCCACACATTCAGGTTCCTGGGAGTCCAGATCTCCGACGACCTCTCCTGGACCGACAACACCACAGCGGTCATCAAGAAGGCTCAGCAGCGACTACACTTCCTGAGAATCCTCAGGAAGAACAACCTGGACAGGAAGCTGCTGCTGGCGTTCTACCGCTCGTCCATCAAGAGCCTGCTGACTTACTGCATCACCACCTGGCACGGGAGCTGCACCGAGGCAGACAGGGAGAGGCTACGGAGGACAGTCAGAACAGCCCAGAAGATCATTGGCTGCCCTCTCCCCTCCCTGGAGGACATATACACCACCCGGTGCCTCAGCAGAGCACATAACATGATCAAGGACAGCTCACACCCTGGCGCTCAGCTGTTTGACCTGTTGCCCTCAGGCAGGCGCTACAGGTGCATCAAGGCAAGGACAAACGGACTGAGAAACAGTTTCTTTCCGAGAGCCATCACCACCGTGAACTCTCACAAATAACCACCCCGGACATCACAACAGACAATAGACATTATACATCACATCCCTACCTCAATCCACCCGGTGCACACCCTAATTATCTACCCATGTGCAATATATTTCCTGTGCAATATATTTCTATCTGTGCAATATACTTCACATACTGTGCAATATGTTATGCAATACACCGAGTCGCTCTACTCATATTTATTATTTAACTTATACCTCCACACCCATGTACAATAACCGGGTATGCCGAATCTCAAACAGTGGAAAAACGCTGTGTTGAAGCTTCTGTATAGCTTTGTGCTATTTGTAATTTGCATGCAACGGCGCATTTGTGCGCTCAGATTTAAGGCCTTTTGGTAGGTGACGGTGACTGCGTGTTCCAGAAGCCGAACATCCTGCTCTGAGCTCGGGGATATTACGCCGCGCGTTCTGGCTAATTTTCCCTGCCTCAGCCCCTCGGCGCTAGCTTGTTAGCTTAGCTACCTAACCGTTAGCAACTGCCAAATCGCTTGTAGTAGAGGTGTTTTCAGCGGTGCTTGAGACCGCGTCGGGGTATAAATACCCTCACTGTTCAAACGAGTAAGCTTAGTCTGCTTGTTCTGAATGTCCCAGAGCGGACCTCTGTGTGGTTTGAAGCGGCTCAAACTTTGTTGAAACCCATGTGGTTCAGTAGCCCAGTAGTTGAACTGGCTGTTTATCTCATAGCTGGCTGTGTTGACAAGTTGTCTGCTCAGTGTCCTGAGCGAAACTGTGTGCTTCTCGCCTGAGCAGGTGAGGGCGTTCATGTGGGCGGTGCCGGGAGTCATCACGGCTGACGTAATCCTCCCCTGGACGCCACAGCTCCTTCTGGAAAGAGTGAATAGGACCGCAATCGCGACATCGTTTTGGTTAACTGAAACTTGAAGAGTGATTATTCAAACTGTGCATGCATATAACCGACTGGTGATGAATTTTCACTTAACTGAAGTTCAACACTGCAAACTTTGCAAAGTAAATTGCAGAATTTACCCTTGCCATTCACTCACTTATATTAGTGTGCTAATCCTATGCTAATTCACTTTCCTCTTTCTTAATCTGAGTCTTAAAGTTATAACACTTTTGACTTTGTATTATATTCTTAAAACACAGTTACAAATTAAGTCAAGTGTATACACCTCATTCACTTTTCTTAAATTTCGTGTTTGATTTATGATCAATTTAATGTAATTGATCAAAAATTTAACAAATGACTAATTTAACTGACTGAGTTAAAGTTAAATCTCCCCTTTATAATTTGGTTTAACTTTGTCCTCAAGGTGGCTGCCCCCAGATGTGTATCTTCTCTTAAGTCTGCATTGCCTCTAGCACTTACACTATAAACAACTAACCTCTTTTGGTTAATATTACAGCAACCTGGTACCTCATTGAACAAAGAATACATTGAATTCTGTTTGTATTTTTAATCACTACTAATCAAACACCTATAATAAAATAAAATAACACAAAATATAACCTGATTGCCTGCAAAACTCGAAACAATGTTTCTTGAATTAACGACGGAGGCCCTGACTCACCCATTAAAGGGAAAAACACTGACCAAAGTGTTGGGTAGCTTGGCCTCAGTGTTGACTGCACGGCTCAAACATACACAACAACTGCTCGAGCAATCAGCAGGTAAGCTGAAATCATGTGTACAACAAACTGCACAACTGCAGAGGGGATCAAGGCTCTTCCAATGGCAACTTGGAGCACCCCAACGAGCTTCAGCAGAAGCAGAGGCACATGTAGATGACTTGAAGGCTCAGCGTGACACACCAGAGGAAAAGAAGATCAAATTGAAAGATGAGATTCACGAGCTGGAACTGTCACTCCACAAAAAGGAATGGGAGCTAGCTAAGACACAACATCAGCTCGAAAAGGTAAATCAAGCCTGTGATGAGTCAAACCATCAGCTCCAGCGTGCAATAGAGCACATGGAAGACCTCAAAGCTCAAAACAGGGCCTACTGCTTGCACTCTGAAGCTGACAAAAGGGAGATGCAGCTCATGCAGCAGCAACTGACCAAAGCCGAGGATGTGGTTAAGCAGGCCCGCCAACAACAAGCAAGTACAGAAGGAGAGCTAGAAACCCTTAAAAGAGAACTGGGATATTCTCTTGCTATATGTCGGAACCGACGGACAAATCTTGATGAAGCTTTGCAGGAAGAGAAGAAAGACAAGCTACTCACCAAGGGAGCTCAAGAAGGCTAGAGCCTAGAGTGGCTCCTCCCATGTCAGGAGTAACTCCGCCTCCACAATCTTACCTGCCTCCAAACAGGCAAACCTCTTTGAGTCTTTCAGATCAAGACCTACATAAGATTGCTCGAAACATACCACGCTTTGAACCTTGTCCTGGTGGCAGAGGTGTGGACTCGAGTCACATGACTTGGACTCGAGTCAGACTAGAGTCATGAATTTGATGACTTTAGACTCGACTTGACAAAATGTTACCAGACTTGCAACTCGACTTGGACTTGAAGAGCAATGACTCGTGACTTCACTTGGACTTGAGCCTTTTGACTTGAAAAGACTTGCTACTTTCACCAGAACACAAAGATTAAAATATATGTTAGAAACGAACGCTCTGCATCTCTCTCTCTCTCTCCCTCTGTGCGCATTTGTGTGTGTGCGTGAGCTGCAGGCACAGCATCCAATCAAATTAGATCCACGTTGTTTTGATCCGACAGCATCCAATCAAATTGTAGGACAACAAACAACGAAGAAGAAATAGTACTCATTCAATGGGCCAGTTGAAAATGATACCAAGGATAGTGTCGTTTGGGTACAAAAGTTACGAAGTGGTCAACAAAAAACGGATTGCAGTGTGCAAAACATGCGGGTCGAAGATTACAGATGGAGAGGCAACAACTTCGAACTTCGTTCGACATCTAAAACTGCACAAAGAGCGGTAAGTAGAGCTGGTGAGCTAATGCTCAGATAACGTTAGCTTATCGGCTAAGTAACTGTGCTAGCTGTGTAGTTAATGAGGCTGTAAACTTAACGTTACACTGCAAACACGATGATGATCTGTTGCGTCCACTGTGGGTTCACTCCCTGACTCATAGTTTAAAATGTAATTCATGTGAATACTACTGCAGGTCCTTCATCGCATCAGCTGTCAGACTCTTTAACAGCACTACTTAATGTAGCACTGCTTTGTCTGCTATATAACTCATTCACTTCCCTACCTTATGCATTACTGTATGGTTGCATTGTCTTTGTTTTTTTTTTTTGGTTTTTTTTATCTCTGTGCAATATTTATTCCACACTGTGTATCGCATTGTAAAAATCTCTGCTGCTACTACTCTGTGCAATCTGTAAATGTAAACATAATTCACATGCTTATATTGCTTAGTTTTTTTTTATACTACACACCATGTGTGTATTTAACAACTCTGTGCACAATTTGCCTTTGCAAGGCAACATAGTTTACATTGCTTAGTATTTTTAATGCTACACACCATGTGTGTATTTTACAACTCTGTGCACAATTATCCTGCACAGCCACCAGTATATGTATATGCCCATAAATCCATATCTGTACAAGTTAAAGGTGTATATACTGTACATAGTCTTGTGTGTATAGCCCTGCCTATTTAGTACTTAACATTTTATATTTTGTTATATTTGTATATTTTTAAATTCTGATAGGTATATACACATTTTCTGTTTTTTTAACTTAATTTTATAAGTATCCTACTGTCACTTTCTCCTTCTTATCTTATCTTATGTGTGGCTATAATGGATTTTCTGACATCTGTTTAATATGCTTGCATCTTACAGATATGAAGAATACCAGACGACCAAAAGCATTACCAGGGAACCACAACAGCCTACAATCGCCCAATTCCTGGACATTCGTGTAGGGCATTACAGTATGAGCCATCCACAACAAAAGGCCATCACCAATGCAATACTGTCCGACTTGATTATTGATTGCAACTTGCCCCTGTCTATTGTGGAAAAGAGCTTTCGGCATTTTCTGACAGTAGTTGACAGTAAGTACAGCCCAGTGTGTCGCAGAACGTTGACATCAAAAACTGAGAACCTTGCTGCAGAGAGACGTTCGAAATTAAAAACTCAACTGAGCAGCACTGACCATGTTTCAATCACTGTGGACATTTGGTCTGACCGAAAGATGAGGGGGTTCCTTGGAGTCACTGTGCATTGGATAGAGAAAGAGGCAGAGAGGATACAGCTGAAGTCCAATCTCTTGGCCTGCAACCGCTTCCAAGGCTCACACACAGCTGAAAGAATATGTGACCAGTTTGAGGTAATATGTGATGAATACAACAGATAAACTGGACTACATTATTAGTGACAATGCTGCTAACATGCGCAAAGCATTCACTGTGTGCTTCCCCACTGAACAAGAAGATGATGATGACGGGGATCATCTTGATGACCCAGAGCTCTGGCATGACTTAACCCTGGAAGACCAGCAAACAGTAGATGCTGCTATGGCAAAGAAACAGCGCTTGCAGTGTTTTGCGCATACTCTTCAGTTGGTGGTGGGAGACAGCTTGAAAGAAACAAAAGTGGCATCTCCTTCTTTTTCAAAGTTATCAAAACTCAGCTCACTGCTGCACACAAGCACGACGTTCAAAGATGTGTTCGAAGCTGAATTTGGGGAACAGAAAAGCATTCCTGCTGCTGTCAACACAAGATGGAACTCAACACTGAGGCAAGTGAAGGCAGTTCTCCAGTATGATCATCTAAAGCTCTGTGCTGTTCTGAAAAAGTCTGGCCACAAGGAGTTGTCATTAACAGCACGGGAGTGGAGTCTGTTGAAGGAGTTGGTGGACATCTTGAAGCCGTTTGGTGAAGCAACTGACTTGACACAGGGGGAGAAGGTAGTCACAATCAGTGCTGTTGTTCCATCTGTCTTGGCCCTCAATCACCACCTTGAGAAGCTGAAGCCTCAAGTCCGTTTCCTGAGCAGCATGGTCAGAAGTGTCCAGGTATCCCTCAACAAAAGATTTCTTGGAATCTTCATCAATGTGAAAATGGCCAGGACACAAGATGGGGTCACTGCTCCCTTTGCAGATCCAGTCTACCTCAAAACAGCTGCCTTGGATCCAGCCTTTTCTCTGTTTTGGGTGGAGCCCCATGTGCTGGTCAATCGTGACGTCAAGGCAGAGGTGGCACAACGAGTTAAAGTTTAATATCATTGAGTTTAATTTAACTTTTTTTCTCATAATCTGATCTATTTGACTACAACAATAATGTGTTAAGTCTAACACACTTGATTTCCCATTCTAATTGTAATAAGGGCTCTTTTGTTTCTGATAATTGCCAGAACTGATCCTGCAAGATGCAGCACAGGCAGATCAACCTGCGCCTCTTGTTGATGAAGAAGAGCGAGAGGAGCTTGGACAAGGAGAAGGGCTGTTTGCTGCATATCATAAAAGGCAGAAGAAGGATGTGGGGACCACTCCAGCACTACAGCTAAGTCACTACCTTGACATAGCCGAAGGACAGAATGCTCTTCTGTTCTGGGCAATGAACATGAAGACTCTTCCTTCACTCTTCCGAGTGGCCATCAGAGTGTTGGCAGTGCCTGCCTCCAGTGCTCCAGTGGAGCGAGTTTTCAGCCATGGTGGCATCTTTCTACGGCCCCATCGTGCACAAATGACTGACAGACTTTTGGCCAATTTGGTCTTTTGCAAATGCAATGCAGCATAGAGCCCTGAAATAACAGAAAACTCACAACCCTGTTAAGTGTTATGTTCATGTATTTGTTATGTTTCTCCCTCTCTCAAACACAAAACCCTATTTGTGTTTGTCCTTTAAGGATAACCTAAATGTTCCTCAATATACAATATTACCTCTAGACCCGTAATGAATAATCGATGATTAATCGATTTTTGGATTAATTACCAATTGTTTTGATAATCGAGTAATCGTTTAGAGTCTTTTTTTTTTTTTTTTTAAAAAGTGCATTCAGTGGTCAACTGCTGTGGTGCTAGTTCTAGTGCAATATGTTATGGAAATATAATATCAGCACATTTTTGTACTTTTGTTTTTACAAATAATTTCAGTTGCACTATCAAATGTTTATTCTGTGCAGAAATTGTTTAAAAGGAAAAATATTCTTGCAGAATATGAGTCAAATGTTAAATGGTACTGGTTAATAGTACAATATAAAAGTGCAATGTCAGCACTAGTTTTCTTGTAAATGTTCAATGCACTTGTTTATCAAATTTGTTTTGATAAATAAATATAGATTTTAAAAGCATACATGATCTGTTTACATTTAATATATTATTACTTTGTTGTTAAAATGACTCGAAAGGACTCGAAACTCAAAGTGTAGGACTTGCGACTTGACTCGGGACTTGCCTGTCTCGACTTGGGACTTGACTTGGGACTTGCCTGTCTCGACTTGGGACTTGACTCGGGACTTGAGGGCAAAGACTTGAGACTTACTTGGGACTTGCCTGTCTCGACTTGGGACTTGACTCGGGACTTGAGGGCAAAGACTTGAGACTTACTTGGGACTTGCAAAGCAATGACTTGGTCCCACCTCTGCCTGGTGGCTCTCATGATACCACAACTTACTTGAATGACATCGACTTCTACTTGCGAAAATTCCCCAACGCTACGATAGAAGACATGCTGTACCTGATCAAGGTGACTTCCAGTCGCAACGTCAGCAAGTTCATTGAGCGGCAACCCTTCCAGGTTTGAGCTAACTATAGGTTGTTCTGTAACGCCTTAGAAAAAGAATTTTCGGATCCAATAGCGCAGACCGGCTTGGCCGCTGCCATTGCAGTTAAGCAGGGGAGGCAAGAATCTCCCCAACAATACTATTATCGCCTCTTACAGGCATACTTTGGTTCTCGAAACGAACCTGGGATGGAGGAGGACATGAACTTCAAAACCCTCTTTGTCCAGAATCTCCATCCAAATACTCGTAATCAACTAGGTGTCTTGGCGAACCCGCGCACTGCAACCATCCAGCAACTACGCAGCCTTGCTGCGCTGGGATTTGCAAGACAAAAGCAATTCCATGCTAAACAGGCAGAGTCACTACTCGAGTATAGACAGGGACTCTTTGGAGCTGGAAGATGCCCCCAGTGGTGGAGAGCATAACGCAGCTGCACGCCCTCTCCAAACTAATCAGAGGTCGAAACGTCAGAAATCCACAAATGGTGACAACAAAGAAACCTCCCAATGGAAGAGTAACAACACCGGAGGTAAGTTTAAAACATCTCAATGTAGTCCAGAAGATCTTAAAGCCATCCTGCATCTTATCGACGAGAGGAAAAGGGAGAAAAGCAGGAAAGCTAATCTTCTCCCCATAACGGCAGTAGCCCCTACGCCTCTTCAGTCAGATCGCCTTGCAGACCAGCCTGACATGGTGGTCGAAGAGCTTTATTTGGACCCTGGTGAACCTGAGCCCACCTCCTCACAGGGCCAAACACCAGTAGCTCCAGCTAATGGAAAGGAATGAAAAGGGAGGTGAGAAATCAATCCCTCCTGGCGCAGTCTTGACAGTTCAGCTTGACTCGAAAGATGAGTCCCTTGATGAAGATGCATCAGCTATACAGGTTGAACCTCCTTATCAACAGTTCTTGTGCTGTCTCACTGAGCAAGGCGCTGCATGAAAACTTTACTTGCCCATGATACTTGAAGACACTTTCGTGTATGAAGCTCTCCTTGATACAGCTGCAGACATAACCTTGATGTCATCAGCACTGTTTGATACACTGTTAATGACAGTATTTCAGTCCAGCAGGGACTTAAGACTCCAGTCCTGCTCTCTGAATATCCAGCCGTATGCTCCCACGGGTACTACACTGACATCCATGACCATGGTAAAACTGACCATTGGCTCAATGAGTTTCATCCATTCCGTGTACGTGTCTTCGCTTAATGCAGTTCCCCTTCTCATCGGCAAGGATCTCCTTAACTGTTTTGAACCACTGATTGACTTCCAACGCTTGGAACTCTGGGCACAGGTTCATCAACCTCTGCCAATTCTTCATCCCAAAAATACTGTTGCTCAGTGCTGCTTCCTTGAGACCAAGGCGACAAAAATTTCAGGTCAAAAGATGAGCGTTGAAACAGACCACCTGCCTATGTGGACACGCAGCGGTTTCATCAGCTCAGGTAGAAAACCGGACTGGAATAAGGTCATAGGTCACTCTAGCGCTCCTGGTCAGGACAAAGGGTTCAATCACCAAACTGGCACTTTGGCCAAACAGGCCGCCCTCAATGGAACGCTTTGGCACTTCGACTCGGACTTTCTCATCCACCCACCCTCCCCGACTGTCTGTGTCGTCACTCCAGCTCCAGCTGCCGCCCAACTTATGGCTTCTTTTTTCGGCCCTGGTCCTCCCTCGGTCACCCCTGCTATCTTAAGTTCTGACCTTATCTCCCTCCAATGTCTTGATCCAGCTATTCACGTGCTCGTCCCCTGGCTCTCCAGTGCCTTGGACGATGATGTCTCTGCCGCAGATCTTGATCCCATTGCTAGCTTGGCATGTTTATTCTGTGTCCATTCTCCTCTGCACCTCGTGACAGGCCTTCTGTGTATGTCTCTGACGACCTCACTTCACTTGTGCTCGTGGGTCCTCAGAACCACAGGGGGGTGATGTTGATGCATGCCCATGACTCTCCGTGCACAGGCCAAAAACAAACCAAAGCCACACTCAGAGTACTTGTCCAGCTGACCTGTTTGCCACACATGCAAAAAGACGTAGCCGACAACATCAAAGGCTGCTCAGTCTGCTGCCAGTTCCAACTGTCAAACCTGCTCCACAGAGCCCTCTTGCAACAAAGAGGCACCTCCTCTCCCATGTCAGACCTTCAAATTGACTGGGGTGGTCTGCCAAGTCGGGTCAATTCAGATGGAGGAACACATTTCACAGCTGATGTTATGCAACATCTATGGCACTTACTGGGTGTGAAAGCCGACGTACACATTTGCTACCACCCCCAGGCTTCTGGCTGGGTGGAATGGACAAAGCAAACAGTTGTCAACACATTGAAAAAGTATGTGACTAAAGCTCACAAAAATTCCAAAGACCAAAAAGCATCCCATGGTGTACTCCAAGTAGGGGACAAGGTGTGGTACTACACTCTCGTCCACCCTATTGGAAAGGTCCACCAAGGCCCTGGAAGAGTTACACGCAAGTTCCTTCCTCATTGGGCTGATCCTTATTTGATCACAGGCGAACTCTCACCTGTGGTATACCAAATCAAGGTTACCAAAGGACAGGGAAAATCAAGTCTTAAATGGGTTAATCCCAATCAGATCAAACCACACAAATGTCCCATGGGACTTGAAGGACATAGCAGCATCCAAATACAGTCCTAAGAAAAGCAGACTTCTATAGTTGTTTGTTAGCAAAACAGAGGAAGTTTTGTTCTTGTTCTGTAAGGTCAGTTGTGGCAGATATTGTGAGAGTCTGGTATTTCTTTGATACTTTTTCCATCGTCTGTTGTCTGAAATTGATCTAAAGTTTCTTGGGTTGATTTGTTTACAAGTGGGGGTGGTTCAGCACCCACTGGTGACAAGTTCATGTGGTCTAACCTATAACGGTTTAGCTGTTTGTTTTTTTTTTTGTTGTTGTTTTTTTTAAGCAGATTAGTAAATTTGCTTTATCTTAGATTGGTGTGCTTTTATTTAAATTATTTGAAACACGTAACTGTACGACATGCAAATTTCACTGTTCCACAACGAACTATCCTTTTCATAACCTTAAAAGCTCTGACGTGTCTCTGTCCATGCAAGGTGTTATGCCAAAAACCTTTGGTAATCAATTAGTGTAAACAACAATTGTTCAAATGAGGACAAATGAGGCTCATTGACCTTTTATATTTTTCCTGTTACTATTCATCATGTTTTTTTTTTTATTCACCAAGTAGATTCCATTATCCACCAGAATAAACACTGATCAATGGTATAGGAAACACTATATCACAAAGACATCAACTCTGATCATGGGGATTGTTGTTATGCCACCTGTTCTTCCTAGCCAAGGACTGCCTGCACCTTAGCGATCCAAAGCTCCTGGAAATCTCGCATGGAATCGAGTGGGGGAATGTAGTGGACTGCCTTGGCGTGGTCATTACATTTTTCCTCTAAGGAACTCCAGAGCTCAACGTCCCCTGGGCAAGTGGGGGACAAGTCAAGAGACACTGTTTTACAACCCAAAACATCCAACAGAGGGTTGTTAATTAACTTAACTGATACTCCATGTAGGCATCTGCAAACACATTCTACGTTTAAGCCACAGAAAGTGTCAGTACTTGTACAAGTACTTGGCCCTTTCCATCACAAGATGCGTGGGAGATAGGCATTCTTGAGGCCACATCCAGCTTACCACAGGATGTAAGACATCTGAATGACCTCCTGGGGTCACTCAGGCACATGAAGCAACAATCATTCATTGCCCCCTCTGCTGAGATGACAAAAGGCAGAACATGTTGTAAAGTCATTATAAATCCTTGTGTTGAGACTAACATCTGATAGAATCGCTTGGACCTAGGTTGTGAGTTAAAGTTTAACTTAATTCTCTAATCCTTCTCTTTGTAGGTAAGAGTTTGTCTATGTACTTTGATGAAGAAGTAGGACCAACTCCCATTCTTTAATCATTTAATTTGAATGATTTAGGTGAAAGCATGTTTTATTCCCTTTTTGTGATGGAGCTCTATTGCCATCTAAGTGACCTTAATTATCATTAATCTCGTAACCAACTTTATAGTTACATCTTATTTTGCATTCATTGTATAATGTTAAAATGTAATCCTGTATCTAAGTAATCACCAAGTTTGTTAGGATCCATGGTACAATGTTATGTTATGTGTGGTCATTTAACAGAATTGAGCAAAGGATCTTCAGAATCATGTGTTACGTTATAAATTGCCTTTAGGTCTCCTAACATGTATTTGAAGTTACTGTGATGAGACTATAGTGGTAATGAGATTCGTGAATGTATACACGACGGGTTAGATCACGTAATTCATCATAAAGTTCAGAGACATAAATGTCTCCTAAATTACATTAGGTCTTTTAGAAACTAATTCCAGATGTGAGATCGCTCGGTGCAAAAGTTCGCTAACTCCGCCTTCCATCCGCATCCCCAAATCGAAAGATAAAAACTGAGTGAGCTTCTCAAGCTCTTGCTCTCAAGTTTTCGCTATTTTCAAGGCTTTTCTCCTTCTCTCTTCTCAAGTTTTTCTTCAAGCCTCTTCAGGCTTCTTTTCGCTCCTTTTTACCGCGGTGCGTCTCATGCATCCGCGCTCGCAACTTTTTCTTTTCTTCAATTTGATAAATGGAGCCGCAACAGCTCACCATAGCTTTGCTGAACTTTACTTTTGAAGCCATTTTCTTTTTAAATCTCTGACACTTTTCTTTATACCAGTTTTTGGTCAGTAAAGACACTTTTGGTAATTCGTTTTAAGTAAACTCAAATTAATAATTTAAAGTGACTCCCTCAGACCAATGGGACTACTTTTGATTATTTCTGCGAGTTATAATTGAGAAGGACACTCCGCGATTCGTCATCAACTCTGCCACGGATCTAGAAGCAACACCTGCTGCACAAACTATCAGCATCCGTTGCCTGCCCTTAAGGACTTTGTTTAAAGTCTTTTACCGGTTTGCTGAGGCGAACACCGAGGCCAGTTAAAGACCGCCGCACACCGACTCCACCTGCCCGGCCGCCGCCGCCTTTCAGCGGGTCACCTCGTCTGAAAGAAGTGCCGCAGCTCTCCACTGGAGTGACGCGAGCACCTGGACCTCCCCGGAGAAGTCTAATCAAGTCGGCAAAAGTGGGCAGAATAACATTTTCTAGTGATCAGAGTTGATGTCGTATAGCGAAGCTTTAATGCCAAATTTCTAAATTCTAATTCACCGTGCATCCACGCTTTAGACGGTCACATATTTCCACCCACTATCATCCATAATTAATCATTTGCATCATCTGAACATCACTTAGGTTCCCTTTCATTTGTTCACTGTCCCTTATATGTCATACTATTTCCTCTATTTACTCATCATTTTATTAGCCTAAATAAAATATTCTCATTTATCACCAAGTCGTTGTCTGTGGATATTATTTCATGAGAGAAACAAGATCAATGTATACAGGATAAACGGTACAGACTGTGAGATTGATTAAAGTAATGACATGTCTTAACACTGTCACAATTTAAGATTTAATTTTCTCCTGAATGGAGAATGGTGCCCCTTTTACTTTAACGAGTGCAAAATCCAAATTCTAATGTAGTTATTAATAACCACTACACTTGGTAATAAAAGTGTTGAGATCTTGACAATGCCTGCTTGTGATTTCAGAGGTTTTTCATGAATATCGTTGCCATGGCAACATGGTCTTTGCCGCAAGGTGCAGCCCTGAACACATCAGCATGTCAATTAAGCATGATAATCACAGCACCACCAATCTATACTGTGATTTAAATGAAATTACATGATTTGGTCTACAAATGATGTAGATCAAGATGACATGCATTGTGTGGTCCCCAGTGCCACCTAGTGGCCACAGGAAGTATTACCCCACATGTAATATTTAACTGAAGGATAGAAACTCTCTGCCTGCTTGTTCAGACTTTCACTGAAATGAAAAATCATGGGACATCAAAACTTATTCAATTTCTGAGTTTTCGTCACACCATGTGGGCGTCGCTAGGTTTTCAACTTCAATGTTTCGCCATGAAACAGGAAGTTGTCGTAACTCAGCCAGACATAGTCCAACCTGCCCCAAATGTCTCATACTTGATAAGAGTACAGAGTTGAACTCATCAGCATGGCTCACTTGACTTATTGGCATACTGCCACCTACTGGAAACAGGAATTTACATGATTTATATTTTTAGTTGCATCTCCTTATAGATTGACCACATTCAACACAAACTTGGTAACAAAAGCTGTTGTAAGACCTTCATGATGCCTCCCTGTGAAGATCATATGTTTTCAATGAATGCCGTTGCCGTGGCAATGCAGTATTCGCCACCAAACAGGAAGTTTCTGTAACTTCAGTTTGTAATAACTGATTGGGCCCAAATTTTACAGGTGTGATCAGGTTGTGGCCCTGAACACGTCAACATGTGATACTCAATGCACTACTTACTGGCAACAGGAAGTATGTCGTGTAACAATATCATCATTTGATTTACATGCAATTTACATGGTTTGGTCTACACATGATGTAGACCAGGATGACTTTGTGTTATCTCCAGCGCCACCTAGTGGTTTTAGGAAGTACTACATCATGTGAAGGGTGTCAATGGTCCAAACTTTCTGCATGAAAACTCATGAAAGTTGGTACGCTCATCCAGCCTGGCGAGAAATTCATATTTTTATGGTTTCACAAACGGGCATGGCAAAATGATTCCACAGTTCCCCCCTATGTAGCCCCAATGGCTGGTTTAAACTACAAATACAAAATTCGGCACACATATGTATCATGCCCAGACGTACAACAAACCCTCTAAGACCCACCCCCCAAACCCAGCAGAAAGTCGGCCATTCTGAATTATGTGCTGGTTTTTGGCGATTTCAAGATAGCATACTTTTGCTATCTTGTCCTATAGGATTCATTCGATTGACTTCAGAATCAATGTGTGCATTCTCAACTCCTTGGAGATGAAAAGTTATCAAAGGTCCGCGCATAACTTTTACGGTTTTCGTGTTATGTGGCGTACATTTTTGATGTCTCGGCATACAACAGGAAATTGGTGTAACTTTGGTGTATATTGTCTGATCTGCCTGAAACGTCTTAGGTTTGATAAGGGGTCCCATCCTGAACACATCTGTATAACAATATTCTCTAGTCGCGATAGCGCCACTTAGTGGCCAAAAGTAAAAACTTTTTTTTATACTTTTATCAACTTGGCCTTCACAATTTATTGGATCCAGTTAAAGTCAAGGTTAAATGTCATAGGTTCGATAAGGGTCCTGCCCTGAACACATCTATATGACAATATTCACAAGTTGTAATAGTGCCACCTACTGGCAACAGAAAGTAAGCCTTGAGGGACAATTATCATTGGATTTACATGATATGTACATGGTTTGGTCTACAAATGATGTACACAAAAATGACATGTAATTTGTGTCCCCCCTGCTGCCACCTAATGGCCACTAGAATTACTGAACCATGTAAAATAGCTCACTTCTGGAATTCTTTGTGTACATTATCCGACTTTCACAGAAATGAATGACCGCTTTAGCTGGAGTCCCACCAGTACCCCGAACATATGTGGTGGTGCGAGGGCCCTTTCATCGCTGCTTGCAGCTTTAATTTTAAATCGTTATTTTTGACTTATAGAGTTAATTTCTATTATTACATGCAGCAATTATTACGTTATCATTAATCACACTTGAATTATTGTTTTATTTATAAATTTTCATGAGTATCTTTTAGTTGCCATAAGTTCATACCTGCTATTGTTTGCAGAGACAGGTATGAGTGTTTTAGACTGAGATGGCATGTGCTGTGAACAGAGAGGCTGGATGTTCGCTTTCTTGCTGTATTGATGTCAGTTAAACAAAACTAAATTGGGATAATTTGTCCCCCACTATTACCCACACTCCAGGAGGACAGAAGAATGCTACCAAACAAGACATAAGGGTTACAACAGTGTTTTTTTCTTCACCTTTGAATTAATTAGCTAAGACATTAAGCTCATACATGCCAACAAATTGGCTGCAGTCTTCAAGTGCACTGTAAGTTTGTTTTAGCATGTTAGACTGTTAAACTGTTCTCCAGACAGTTTTTAAAGGGCAAAGTAGACTGAAAACTTTTTCGGCCAGGGTTGGACAGTACTTTCCAGCATGTCACAGCTTTCATTGGATGATGTCAAGGACAACGAGAGAGTTGTAGCAGCTGTCGAGGGCCAACTGCTACTAATGATGAGGCCCCACAACTGGTTCTTCCACCCCCACACAAAAAAGCCACACTCTATGTGATTGATGTCATTGAGAACATTCCAAAGTCTTCCTAGACACACATTCAGGGATATAGGTCTTTAGAATGACTATTCCATTTCTAAGTTACTTGTTACTTGTGTTACTTGTTTTACTTGTGTTGCTTGTTTTGTTTTGCACTGCTAGACTCGTAATTTTTATATCTTATATGTGTATCTTCTATTTTATCTGGTTTTATCTGATTCTGATTCTGATTCTAAGAACAAAAGCTATGCAATGTTCTCTCTGAACTCTATGCTAGAGCAGTGATTGATGACTGTCTAGGCAGTCTAGGCAGCCTGTTACCATCAGGTTCTGTAATTAGGTTTTCGCAAACACTATTTCGGTTATCAGAAACATCACACAGCCAGTAATTGTCGGTTGGGACTTTTTAATTGCAAATGATGTAGTGTTGGACTTGAAGGAAGGCGATTTTTAAGTAGGGAACCGCACTAGACTCTCTGTCCTAGGTGCAAGTGAAACTGCTCCCCTAAGCTGTATTGCTGTCACCTTATGTCCTGTTGCTGTACCTGACATGTGACAAATGAATGTTTTGACTACAGTTTAGCCTACTAGTGGTGTGACTGAACTCAAAACTGACTAAAGAGGTGTCCTTGAGCTGGGTCCACCTAGTTCTCAAGGTCTGACAGCAATATGCACACTTGCTCCTGGACAGGCAGGGCTGACTTATGTCAGAGTAATGAACTCGACAAATGCTAAGGTAAAAATATTGACAATGACTACTCTGTAATGATAGGTAGTGTAGCCGCAGTAACCACCACAGCAGATCGTCACTGCAGGAACACACTGACGCAGTCAGACACAGCATCAAGCTTGATGACAGCAGATGCTTCACCTATCAAACAGAGAGAATACAGAGCTGCACCCAACACCAGAGCAGAGATAAACAGGCAGGTTCAGCTGCTCCTTGCATAAGAAATCATAGAGGAAAGCTTTTGCCCCTGGTGTTACCTTGTTGTTCTGGTAAGACAAAAAGATGGTGGCTACAGATATGACTACAGGAAGGTGAATGCACCCACAATTAAAGACTCATACCCTACAGAAGCCCTTGACAGACTTTCAGGTGCATGCTGGTTGAGCACAATGGACTTACCCAGTGGACATTGGTAGGTTGAGGTTGAACCAAATGACAGGGGAAAAACAGCTTCAGCACTGGTGGTGCTCTGTACCACTTCAAATAGATGCCCATGGGCTTGACAAATGCCCCACCAACTTTTCAAAGGTTTATGGAGCTTGTGCTCTATGGCCTGCACCAAAAGGAACGCTTGATTTACCTGGATGATGTCCTTATGTTCAGTTGCTTTTTTACAGAGCCTGGAAGAAGTGTTCAAGAGGTTTTTGCACTGCTAGTTTCAAGTTTAAAACCAGAAAGTGCCAGCTTGTACAAACACAAGTGTCTGTCCTTGAACATGTAGCTTTCAACCGTGGACTCTAACCAGATGCAAGAAACCTTGAAAAGGTTTGTTGATGTCACACCCCTTTGTCACAGGAGTTATAAACCCAGGACTTTGCTTGGTTTGCTTGTGCTGCAGCAAGCAGCTGTTAATCTAACTTGAAAGAGAGAAATTTTTAAAACAGCCCATGCTCCATGTGTTCTAAATGATGACTTAGAACCAAAGGACTTTGCATGAGACAGTGAGACAATTTGAATGCAACAAAGCCTGATAAGCTGTCATGATGATCTCATCTCAGCCATGAGATGTCAGAAGATGATCCAGCTGTTCATTGGGAACAGCAAGCCGAGTGTAACTGAGCTACCCGTAAAGTGTCCTCACAAAGGCAACACTGCAACTTTCCAGAGTGAACATTTTCCCTGGCATCGAAACTGCTGATGAAGGTGAAACGATCTTTCCTGTGCTTTTATGGGGTTGATGCTCTTAAATGATGGGGAGACATAGCAAGTGATAGACCTAAGTAATCAGGCCTCTTCTTTATCTTTTCCTTCAATGTTTTATGGGATAGGTTGCATCTCTGCTGTTGACTAATGCTTAACATAGATGGTTCTTCATCTGCTTGATCATCTTGCACTATTTCCGTGCACCTGATCAAGTCCAGATGTCACATCTTTTTCAGTTCCTCACTGGTTTTCATCCCATGATTTTTATTGTTGCTTCATTTATTAGTTTGTTGTTCAATTAGTCATTGAATTGACTTTGTGTCTTTGCCGTATTCACTGTTTCATCATTTATCCATACTAATTCTTAAACAGGACATATTGTGCACATTTTCAGATCTCGAACTCCAGTGGAGCAGCTTTGTATCATTCACTATCCAAAAACTCTCCAGATCTTCAGAAAACTGTATCTGAAATCGTCTATCATAGCCCTGTTTTCAGCAGAGCTCTGAGCAGGCCCCAGGAAGTGCACCACCCTCTGAAGCAAAATTTACATAGTGGCACTACAGCGTCACGTGATGCACACTGGCCCAGAAAGACTTTTCCCCATGTGCTTAACATTGGGAAAGAGACCCCCTTAAACCACTGGATAATTTTTTTGAGACAAGTTGACTTTTAGAACGTATTTTTTAATAGCCAAAAGCATTGAGTCCTAAAGATGTAAAATGCGCCATTTTCCGAATGAAGATTTGGAATTGAACGCACATGTAACTCTTGGAGTCCCTGATACAGCACAGGCTTCGTGCCAGCCATAGTGATGGATATTTTTGAATGATAATTCATAATTTTTACCATTTTACAACACATCCATCTGCTGTTGGCTGTAAAGCCTGTAATATGGACGTCTTACCGTGGCTGTATCAGAGACCATATGTACAGTCTACGGTCAGTATTCAAACTACCGGTTATCAGTGAGCAGCTACTAGTACTAGTACTAATGTATAGGTCGATTTCTACAAATTTGGCAAGGGGACATTTTTTTCACATCAGCATTTTCTTTTACTACTAGTGACAATTACTAAACGGTACTGAAAGTAGTAGTTACTTAAAGTTGAGCTGTGTAATAATGCACAAGGCAATATTACAAGGCACGTCCTTTTATTATATTTCTGTGGGCAAAATACATTTTGCTTCTGTTAATTTCATTTCTCCGGTCGTGATTACGATATGATTCCCTGATAAGTGTATATATATTTCTGTGTGTGTGTGTGCGTGAGTTTGTGTGTGTGTAGAGAGAGATTAATATATCATTATCTGATTATCACGTAAATATAAAAAACTGACAGCACAGCTTTCGTTATACTGCCGATTAGCTGCTGTTGCTAATAAGCAAAGCTACTATGAGAGGAATGCTTGTGAATGAGCACTGTTCGCTTTGAGCACTCAACTAGGGTAACTTGCGTGAGCAAGCCAGTGAGTCAGAGTCAATGCTCCGGTAAACTCGGCCACACTCTGCCGTGTTCGGTTGCCGTTTATAACTTCTACGCATGCTCTGTGGGCCAGTAGATCTGGGTAATTCTTTTTCTAAACCCATAAAAAGAGTTTTCTCTGCTTCATGCACCACTGAGCAGCTCTCATACGAATGAATGAGGCCCCGCCCCCACAGCTGTATCCAGATTTATAATAGATCCATGGCTCTGAGATGGTGGGTTTCAGCTTCCTCCTCCTCCGTGCTGCTCTGTGCCCGCCTCCCGCTCTGCCCACTCTGCTGATTGGTCGGCTTTCCAAAACTACCTGAGGCATATGTCGATTCAGAAATTCTGTTTGCAAACAGTAAACGGAGAAACTAATGTAGTTTGTTGTTGTTACTTGGGCATTATGACCTTCAAGACACAGGCTTACATGTTAGATTCTGAATCCGGATATTGTGGTGAGTAAACAGTTATCCGAGTAACTGTTGAACCATATGGTGGATTTTATTTTTTACCCGCGCTCCACTTTTACTTAGTTTCTAATACACTCTATTGTAGATACACAAGTGGCTGATAAAATGTTTCCTCTGCTGTTGACAAACAGCTATAAACTGATTATCTTATAAGGGATATTACCATGTGGGCTCAGGAACACGGAAAAGTTCAGAAAACCATTGTCAGTTAACACAGTTCGTCGCAACATCTACAAGTGGAAGTTAAAACTCTACCATGCAAAGTGAAAGCCACATATCAACAACACCCAGAAATGCTGACACAAAGTGGAAAAGTGTGCTGTGGTCTGACGAGTCCACATTTCACATTGTCTTTGGAAATCATGGACCATGTGTCCTCCGGGCCAAAGAGGAAAAAGACCATCCAGACTGTTATCAGCGCAGAAGTTCAAAAGCCAGCATCTGTGATGGTATGGTGGTGTGTTAGAGCCCATGGCATGAGTAACTTGCACATCTGTGAAGGCATCATTAATGCTGAAAGGTACATACAGGTTTTTGAGCAACATATGCTACCATCCAAGCAACGTCTTTTTTAAGGTCGTTACAACAGCTTGGCTTTGTAGTAAAAGAGTGCGGGTACTAGACTGGCCTGCCTGAGTGGTGCATTATGAAGCGCAAAAGACGACAAGGGAGACCCCGGACTCCTGAGCAACTGAAGTCGTACCTCAAGCAAGAATGGGAGAGAATTCCACCTTCAAAGCTTCAACAATTAGTGTCCTCAGTTCCCAAATGCTTATTGAGTGTTGTTAAAAGAAAAAGGTGATGTAACACAGTGGTAAACATTCCCGTGTCCCAGCTTTTTTGGAATGTGTTGCAGGCATCAAATTCAAAATGAGTGAATATTTGCAAAAAAAAAAAAAAAAAGTTTATCAGTTTGAACATTACATAACTTGTCTATGTAGTGTATTCAATTGAATGTAGGTTGAAAAGGATTTGCAAATCATTGTATGCTGTTTTTATTTATGTTTTACACTATGTCCCAACTTAATTGGAATTGGGGTATGTATTTAGTCTGCATGCTCTTTTAACTAGGTGAATACATAAATATCTGATAAACTTAAATCGTCCAAAAAAGGTATTATGCAAAGATGATAAGCACACTACTGACTAGTAAAAGATGATCAACTGAGTTGTGTCCATTTTGCTGACAGTTCCAGTCTCTGATCCTCCATTTTCAGTGTTGAGCAGACCTGATGGAAAAGAACACACCCACGCACACACACACACACACACACACACACACACACACACACACACACACAGAGATATCACAGTTTTATCATTGTTAGGAATCAGCGTTCATATTTTGTGTTATTTTTGTCACATGATGTTACAAAAGATAAACCAATCAGATCTGAATAAGATTTGGATCGGCTAAATTAATTTTTATTTACATCTGCAGTGTGCAGATTCGTTAGGCCTGCAAACTGACCTTCACTCCTTAAATGCTGAGATGCTTAGTTAGTGGCCAATAAATAAAATCACCAATAGTTTGATTCAGTCATTGTTTAGTTAGTAATACATAAGGGTGGTTGTATCCACATGGTTAAATGCATTTATTGTAAGTGGCTTTGGATGAAGTGGCAGCTCTTTATTATCATGATCACTACTTAATTTTCTTCTGGTGATATTTAAGCACTTCCTACCCCACACACTAACATGTTCCCATCCCAAATTGTCACATATTGCAGCTTTGCAGTGGACTTTTGCTTCCAAATATTAAATTTTAGTTGTCAGAATCAGAATCAGCCTTATTGGCCACATATGCTTACACAGACGAGGAATTTGACTCCGGTTAGCTTTGCTCTCAATGTACAGGAATTAAACATTAAATATAAAAAAATTAAAACAGATAGAAACAAAAATTTATAGTTTTAAATTTATGTATGTACAAGCCCTAATTAAACAATTTTAGCTAATATATACAAGTCTGTGTGCATCGTAGTGCAGTTTCAAGGAGTGTAAAGAATCTGACATAAGCTTAAACAAGATAACAAATGTGTGATGTATATAAAAAAAAATGCAAAAGGTCATATGGTTAAAAGCAAGATAAAAAGAATGTAAATTGTGCATTAGTGATTATTCCAACACTGTGACCGGTAAGAGTTCATCAAAGTGACAGTCTGGGGGAAGAAACTGTTTCTGTGTTTGGTTATTTTGGTGTGCAGTGATCTGTATGTTCTACCAGATGGGTGGAGTTTGAAAAGTTTGTGTCCAGGGTGTTTGGGGTCTGCAGCGATGTTAGCTACCCGTTTCCTGACCCTGGACCAGAATAAGTCCTGGATGGTGGGGAGCTCGGTCCCGATAATCTGCTCTGCAGACCTGAATGTCCTTTGTAGTCTGTTCCGGTCCTGTTTAGTGGCAGATCCAAACCAGACAGAGATGCAAGTGCAGAGAACAGACTGAATGATGGCGGTGTAGAACATGATCAGCAGCTCCTCAAGCAGGTTGAACTTCCTGAGCTGTTGTAGGAATTATAGCCTCTGCTGGGCCTTTTTCCAGACAGAGTCTATGTGTGTGAGAGATTGTAGATCCCAGAAACTTGAAGGTATCCAAAGTAGACACTGTGCTGTTCAGAATTGTGAGGGGGTGAAATCTACTACTGAAATCCACTCTTATCTCCACAGTCTTGAGCAGGTTCAGCTCCACCAGAGGACTAGCTGTTCTACCTCCTGCCTGTATGCAGACTCATCATTGTCACGGATGACACCAGTGACTGTGGTGTCATCTGCAAACTTCAGGAGTTTTTTGATGCTCCCCAGCCTAACCTGCTGCCTCCTGTCAGTCAGGAAGCTGGTGATCCATGGAGGGCTTCTTGGGGACTGGGAAGATGGTGGAGCGTTTGAAGCAGAGAGGTACTTCACACAATTCCAGGAATTGGTTGAAGATCTGGATGGAGATGGAGGTCAGCTGGTCAGCACAGGCTCTCAGGCAGGAGGGGGGGACACCATCAGGTCCTGGAGCCTTCCTGGTCTTCTGTCTCTGAAAGGGCTGTCGCACGTACTCTTTGCAGATCAGTAGTGCAGGAGGGGAATCCGAGGGGAGGGGGTGGCAGGGGGGGCAGATTGTTCTATTAATTGGGAGGCTGGTGTGAAAGAGTCCTTTTTTTAAACCTGGTGTAGAAGCTGTTCAGGTCATCTGCCAGTTGGCGGTTTCCCATGGGAAGGGGGGATGGTCTCCTGTCGTTGGTGATGTCCTGCAGGTAAACTGATACAGGGCTGTTGGCTAAGAAGCTGTTTTGTAGCTTTTCAGTGTAGCTCCTCTTAGCCACTCTCATCGCCTTTGTCAGATTTCTGGCCCGTTCCCCACTTCTGTAGGCCTCTTCCTTGGCCTGACGCAGCTTCCTTAGCTTTGGTGTGAACAGGATTTGTTGTTGTTGAATGTGAAGGTCTTGGTATACATGCACATGCCCTCACAAAAAGTGATGTAAGACGTCACAGTGTCAGTAGAGTTGAGATCTGAGCTGGGGTGAAGGAAAACATTTGACGTTTATGAAAAACGTCTCAAAGTGAGGGCTGCATGATTTCTTCAGCACTGTGACATCTGTACACCAACATGTGTTTATGTATGTTCCGCCTCTCCTCATCTTCCCCGAGAGCTCCGTGACGTGGTCCACTCAGAAGAGCTGGAATCCTGGCAGCTGTAGTGCACTGTTCAGGACGTGTTCACCGAGCCAGGTTTCAGTGAAGCACAGGGTGTTAGAACTGCAAAAATTTAAAAAAAAAAAAAAAGTTTTTTGAATCGAGAAGCAGCAATTTATCCATCTTATTTACCAGGGAGTGGACATTCACCAGGTGAATGGATGGGAGAGGAGTACGAAATCTCCGCTGCCTCAGCTTGATGAGCACTCCTGGTCACATCCTCCATCTGCGTCTCTGGCAAATCCCAAAGAGAGCCGCTGATGCTCCTCCGAAATCTCTGAGAAACTTTCCATTTCAGTAAAAACTGGTGAAAACGTTCCAGCAGAGAGCCTTCCAATATTTAGGAGTTCCTCTCTGGTGCATGTGACCAGAGAGGGGGAGCCAAAGACAGAAAAAAACAAACAAAAATACAAGAGAACGAAGAACCAAGGCGGCCATCCGTTGCACCATCTTGGGATACTTTAATTTGAAACTTATTGTTATCCTTCTGCCTCTGCTCTTTACGTTCCAATATTCTGCTACCATGATGTCAACAAATGCACATGAAGTGATGATGCTGTACATGGTTATGTTTAGGCAGCAACACTACATGGCAAACAACAGAAGGACGTTGACATACACATGCTAACACGGGATGGTCAGGTTTAGGTGACAGTCACAGATGGTTATGTTTAGGGAAAGGAGGCACATGGGTAGGTGTTAGGGAAAAAAATCCATCCATCCATCCTTCATCCATTTTCATCATCTTATTCAGCTGCTAGCATTCTTCCTCCCAATGCTCCTGTAAGTCCCCCTTTCCTTAATGAGATCACAATAAAGCCACCTCAAGTCCAGAAAGTCATCATTGAACATTTCATTTGTAATGATGCAACACCATCCAGTCACAGCCAGAGCAGAGTAAGAACCTTCTGAGGACAACTGCAAAAGCTTAATGGCAAGGTCAATGATGACACCTGGCACACCCAGGTGGACCTACTTCTCAACGATGCTACCCTGTCTGACTCTAAAAAAGTGGAAATAATCATAGAGAGCCTGCTCAGCCCATTTGCTGACATTGTCAAGCTGCTTGGAACAAATGCACCCCTTGAGGCTTACCTCACTCAGCTTGAATCAGCATTTGGAGAGGATGGTGAGGAGCTATTTGCAACTTTCTTGGGTTCAAACCAGATGTCCTGGGAGAAGCACCTTCAAGCTCTCCTTATTAAAGCCATCTCCATAGGGGCAGTTTCACCTGAAGAGTCCGACATGTACTTACTCCGGCAATTCTGCTGGGGGTGCTGGGAACAGAGCTTGATCATTGGTCTTCAACTTGAGCACCAGAAAGCTGATCCCCCATCTTTCCCAGAATTATTTTTCCTTTTCAGAACAGAAGAGGACCGGCCGGCATGCAACGAATGTTCACTGAGTCTTGCACATGTCAGTGTTTGAAGAGGAACCTGTTGCCAGGAACCTGTTGAAGTTGCCTAACTTTGGAAACAAGTGGCACAATTAATACACAAAGAAGGAAAGGAGTCTAAACATCAAGAGGATCCAAGCAACTCTACAAGGAAGGAAACACCCTTGCAAAGTGAAAATATAGCAGCCCGTGTCACAAATCCTTAGACATCCCGGACTCCCATTCCACCAAGACCATGGTTTTGCTTTAAGTGTGGAGACCACGGCCACATTGCAGCAAACTACACAAATGGACCTAACCCTGACCCTCTGAGACAAAAGTGACAGATTCTGGGAGCACGGAGCCCGCAAAGCATCTTTAAACTTGGAGAGGCTCCTGCTGTGGTACGACCAGGAGCTGAGGACGTCGATCGGATAATTCCCATAACAATGACCCACAATGTGGAAGAGGAGACAGAGCCCCTGAAGACACTGATGGACTCAGCCACACCCTACCTCCTGGAGTTGTGGGCCCCCGCTACATTTCTACAGTCTCTTTACAGGAGAAACAAGGTGTGATTCTCGATACCGGATCTCAGGTCATGACCATCTCAGAGATTTACTATTGCAGATATCTGCCATCCCTCCCCATTCAGCATTTCCATCATCTGCTCGAGGTTGAAGGGGCTGGGGGTCAGCCTGTGCACTATCTGGGCTTTGTTGTTCTAACTTTCCCTGAGAGTGTTACTGGGGCAGAGGAGAAGTTGACTGCTCTAGCCCTTGTTGTTCCGAGATGCCAGTTTAATAGCAGAATTCTACTGTCGGTTGGCACAAATGTTTTGCTGCAGCTCTACCAACGTGGGATAGATTGTGACAGGCCGACCTTCCTGAGAAGGTCAGACGTCGTTGAATTGCTCCTCCAACACGTCATTGGTGAAGTATCTGCTGCTAAGAGTGTAATGTCCCTTAACTCCTCACAGTCTGTGCCCACTGACACAAACAACTGCTGTGAGATGCCTTTTAAAGAGCTATCAAGGTGAACACCCCAGTGACAGGGGGACTGTAAAACACTACCTTAGAGAGCTCCTTGATGCTGGAATAATAAGAGAGTCCTAGTGCCTAGGAAGCAGCCCCCCACAAAAAGGAACAAAATTTGAAAAATCTGAAACATACAAACATCAAAACATGCACACACATGCACACACTACCCACATATACCCTGCCTAAAATAATCTAATATTTAATCTCTATTGGACTCCTGAAAATACACATTATACATCTTTCATGTCATTGGGTGTGAATTCATCATTGATTCATCATAAGTATGTATCTGACTTTACTTAACACATACAATGGTAATGTATGTGTTGATACATGATACAGCATGGACTGTTATAGTAATCAGTGGTCAGTGGTCGTCCAACTGAGAATGGGAAAGAATCTGTTTTGTTTGTTTTAGAGTGCTGAAATGGGGTATGATGGGATCTGAGTTTGATGGAAAGTCACTCATGGCTGCTTGAAAAATGCTTCCAGAGTCAAAACATGACTAGTCTAAGTCCAACGATGTTTGCTCTCCCAGCAAATCTTCAGGATCCAGTCTGGTCTTACGACATTTTAAGGAAAGTGGGAAGAAAAGTAAAAAAGTGAAATTTTGATGTTTTTCGTGACTGTTTCTCGTGTGTTTCACTATGTTAGCCTCCTCCATTGCCTTCTTTTGGTGCGTTAGAGTGACATCAGCATAGATTAATTGTTTTTACTTTCAGTTTTAGCACTAACCTATATTAGGAGATCAGAACTGCACTGTATAATATTGCTGCAGGTGGCATCTCATTTCTAAACACTGCATATGCACATCAACAAGTCTGAGAGAGGTGTTCACCACTTTCCATGCAAAGTTTGTGATTAATAAAAACAAACTTGATGGGAGAATGTGCACACCTGTCGTAAAACGATGTTGCAGTGGTGAAATAAAGGTTAATTTCGCCACAAATTACACGTTACTTATAGATCCGCTTTCGCAGATATGAGGCAGATCCACCTTGGACAATTCCAAGTTGATTTTAGGTTTAATAAAGGAAATCACGGACTTAAAGACGTACGCACAGTTTTATAAATCTGAATATTCAGTTTTGAAAATCTGAATTATGGAAGCACACCAATTTCTGTTACTAGTAGTATTAATCTTTTTATAAATGAGACCACTGTAGTGTTCCATTGAACAAGTATTCTGTGTCTTGTGTCTTACTCTGTCCCTCCTGGTCATTGTCCATGACCTCAGCCTGAGTAATCCACTCCATATAGCCCTTGAGGTCTTCATCCAGCTGCTGGGTTTCCCTCAGCTTCTGAAACTCTCCACGAGACTTGGCCTTCTCCCGCTCTTTTGTGAACTCGCTTGAAATGAAGCAAGACAACAAATCTGAAGCACTCTTAGAGATAATGTGAACTGCAGACACAAAAGATTGTAGGGTAAGCGGACAGAGCAAAGAGTAAATCATGATTATGCCAAAAAAAACATCTCAAAAAATGTATGGAGGAGTAATATTTATATTTAGGATATTCCTACCCACTGAGCACACCCAAAACAAGGTTCAGTACGAAGAAGGAGCCAACCAGGATGAGTGTGGTAAAATAGATCCATGGCCATTCCATTCCTATAGCATCGTTTACCTGTCAAACAAAGCACACATTTTTGTCTTTATTAAAGAAATAAGAACATGTAACTTATATTTTGAAACAGCAACATCTGCCTTGTGCTAAGGCCTACAAAATGTTTACCAACAAGTGAAACACACTTGTATTGCCTGTATACACAGAGATAGATCAGAATATAAATATCCTACTACTATAACTGGACAGTGTATGCTTGTGTTTGTGTGTCCCACTATTCCTCAAAACACATTGCTTCAATCCCAGCTTAAACAGCCACAATTAAAAGGTTATGGGGGCCAGCCTTTACATGGTTTATTTTTTATTTTTATTGTGAAATTAATATGGAAATTTGATGGAAAAAACACTGATCTATAAAGGAATGTTTAGGCTACGTGACATGACAGAGGTCCATTTTTATGGATGCAGTGTCAACAGAGAGTGTTTGATGTAACACGATGCAGCATAATGTCTGACGCTCATGTCCAAACAGGACATTGTGGTGTGTCTGGAGCTGCAGCTGGCAGCAGCATGTTGTTTTGCTGGCGTGAAGGGACAAGCGATGTTAAGTGGCTATCCAGCGCGTCCAGCTCCATGGATTGTTGCATGGCTGCTGTGGCATTTGACAGTGTTCTAATAATCTCCACCAAAATGCCATTAAGCAACATTGCAGCTTTGGCTAGATTACTTATAGGCTGTTGAGTGGACAACCCGTGAGGCAAATGAAGAAATAAGAGCCGTTCTGGCTTTCCTCCATGAACAATTGTTTCAACTGAAATTATTTCTGTTTCTACTGAAATTTTCAGTTGTGTTTAGCATTTCACCAGTGTTTGTGAACACATTTCATTATTTTATACAAATAGTGTGTGTGTGTGTGTGTGTGTGTGTGTGTGTGTGTGTGTGGATTTCAGTATGTCTTGCGAGGGCATTTCAGTACTGTGTGTGCGCAGATTACAGTAACTCCTTATTATCCAGTTGCCCCAACAAGTCTCTGAAGTCTCTCCAACTGGTGCAGAGCACTGCTGCACGTGTCCTATCGGGTACCAAAAAAAGGGATCATATTCTTCCTGTTTTAGCTTCTTTGCACTGACTCCTTGTAAAATCCAGAATTGTATTTAAAGTAGTTCCCAAAGTCTCCAAATGTAGAATGGGAGCCAGAGCCTTCAGTTTCACGCTCCCCTTTTATGGAACCATCTTTCAGTTTCAGTCAGGGAGGCAGACACCGCCTACACTTTTAAGGGTAGACTTAAGGCCTTCCTCTTTGATACAGCTTATAATTAGGGCTGGCTCAGGTTGCCTTGACCAGCCCCTAGTTAGGCTGACATAGGTTTAGTCTGCTTGTACTTTCTAGGATACACTGAGCTCCTTTTTCCTTCTCTTGTTCCTTCCATCTGCAAACACTGTTGTCTTTGTACTGTATTACACTAACTTGGTTACCTCTCCGGAGCATACGTGCTCCCTTTTTTTGTAGTTTTCCTGAAACTTGGCTGCAATCTTGGCTGCGCCTGGATTGTGGTGATGGCTGTGCTGATGCTGTGACCATGCCTTTGGCCATGCTCGTGCTGTGGCTGCACTGATGCTGTACCTCCAGCTTGCCTTGATCGTGGTCTTGGTTGTACTGTTGCTGTGGTCCTGTCTGAGGCTGTGCCTTTGTTGTGGGCTTTGGTTGTACAGATGCCGTGATCCTGCTGGACCCGACCATCTACTGCCATTATTATGCATCATGCCTCTAGTATTAATGTATGCATGGGGCTCTTGTTAACACCTATGATTTTTGCACGTAATATTACATGCTATCATAGAGTGCATTTAGTCATTTTACGTCTATCACTATTGTTATACAATGCTATTGTTACCATTATTGCTGTGCTTCTCTCCCCCTCTCTCCCCCTCTCTTTCTCGATCCATTTTGTCATTACTGTAATTTAATTAATATTTACAACATCTTTTGCACATCTGTCCATCCTGGAACAACTATCCTTCCTCAGTCACTCCTCCTGAGGTTTCTATCATTTTTTTCCCCATTACAGGTTTTTTTGTGGGGAGTTTTTCCTTAGACGATGTGAGGGTGTAAGAGCAGAGGGATGTCATATGCTGTAAAGCCATCTGAGGCAAACTGTGTTTTGTGATAATGGGCTTTATAAATAAAATTGAAATTGAAATTGAATTGAATTTGAATGAGACTGGTTCATATGTGAATGTGAGAGGTAATTATGAATAATGTTCCACACGGCCCCTCATATGCATGGGTAGATTTGTAGATGTATCAAAAAGTCGTTTAAATACACGTTTACTGATGTTATAAATTTAACGTATTTGTTCTTGTGATTGTGACTGTATGATAATTTTTCTCGAAATGCGATGATTTTGATCCACCGGTAAAATAATTTAAAATTTCCAATCTGGCAACACTGCTGAGAAGAGAGAAAGAAATTCAAGATGGCAACTATTGAATGTGTTTAATATACTGTTTGCTAGTTTTAAGTTAATGGCACTTGTTTAAGATATCGGGTCATAGTGCTAAGATGTCGTCCATCTTATCTGCTCAGAGAATGCACCAGCATTTTTATTGTTGTTGTGTACATCCCCCCAGATCCAAATACAAAACAATGCACTGCAGAAATTGTATAATTTTATCAACAGCAACATCACCAAGCACCTTGATGGAATTTTCATAGTAGCTGGTGATTTTTGACAAACAGACCTCACATCTGTCTTACCGAAATTCTACCAGCATGTCCAGATCCCCACCTGAGGAAGAAATACCCTGGACAAAGCCCTCCCATGACCTCACTTTGGCCTTTCAGATCATATCTCTCTGTTTCTTCTGCCATCATATTGCTTGCTGATAAAAAGGGTCAATCCAACAGATAAAACTGTTAAAGTGTGGACAAATGAAGCCACAGCAGCTCTACAGGACTGTTTTGAGTGCTCAGATTGGCAAATGTTTAAAGATGCTGTCACTCAAGATAACAAGATCAGTCTTGAAGAATATACATCTTCTGTGACATCATACATCAGCAAATGTGTTGGTGATGTCGTGATCACAAAGACAGTGAAATTATTCCCCAACCAGAAAGCCTGGATGAATGGGAAGGTGAAGGTTCTTTTCAAAGCAAAAAAAGCTGCCTTTCCGTCAGGTGAAATGGAGGCATACATCACTGCCAGATCATGACTGAGAGCTAGCATCAAGGAAGCTAAGAGGAGACACCATCAGAAACTGGAGAGAGACCTCAACAGCAACAGCACTAAAGATAGGTGGCAGGCAATTCAAAATGTCACAGGCTACAAAAGCGCCACCATCATATGTGAGGCAACACTGCCGGACGAGCTGAACACATTTTATGCTGGCTTTGACCTCCTCAAAAAAGACTCAGCTGTGAAGTCGACTGGGGACTGACTGGCGACTGATGTTCTTGTGTTTCAAATACATGGGCCAGACATGGCCATCGAACAGACCGGGGGGGTCTGGCATCGCGTAGTTCCTAGAGCACCTCCTCTTTTTGCATTCTTCATATGGGATGGAAATAAAGTAACGTTGGTTCAGCACGTCGATCAAAGGTCCATAGGTGTAAAGCAGAAAGCCCTCCACAATAAGGATGTGAGTTTCCTCTTCCTCATGGTCAGACTTTGGGACGATCTCGGTGTCCAGGGTGTTGTTGACGCTGTGAGACTTCTCAAACTTCACTGGGTTGTCCAGCCATGCATAGATTGTACTCATCATGGCGTCCGACTGGGGAGTCAACTTCACAGCTGAGTCTTTTTTGAGGAGGTCAAAGCCAGCATAAAATGTGTTCAGCTCGTCCGGCAGTGTTGCCTCACATATGATGGTGGCGCTTTGTTTATATTTACTTTATTTTACTTTGAGTTTTTTCACAGTGGGCGGTCCTCTGGACCCCTCCAGAGGACCGGCCACTGTGGCCCCCCAGGGCTGGGTACTCAGCGCCATCCTGTTCACACTGTACACCCATGACTGCACTCCCAGATGACACCACCATCATAGGCCATATTATAAACAACGATCAAAGTTCATACTGGGAGAAAATCAACAGTCTTGCAGAGTGGTGCACAGAGAGCAACCTACTGCTCAACGTCAGTAAAACAAAGGAGCTGATTGTTGATTTTAGAAAGAAGGAGGCAAAGACACACACCCCTGTCTACATCAATGGAGCCGAGGTAGAGCAGGTGAACAGCTATAGGTTACTTTGAATTGCCATCACTGACAGCCTATCTTGGTCATCACACATCACCACCCAGGTTAAAAATGCACAGAAAATACTCTACCTCCTACGGAAACTCAGGAAGGCTAAATTCTAGAGCAAGATCCTGGTTAACTTCAACAGAGGAGCAATAGAAAGCATACTGACTAGAAACATCATGAACTGCCCAGAGCATTGCTAGTACCCATCTCCAGAGCATTAGTGACCTTGGTGAAGTGAGGTGTCTGCACAGAGCCCAAAGGATACTGAAAGATAGCACCCACCCCAGCCACAGTCTGTTCACCCCGCTATCATCTGAGAAAAGATACAGCAGTATCTGCTGCTGTACCACCAGACTACAGAACAGCTTCTTTCCCCAGACTGTGAGAATCATAAACCCCTCCCTCAATGCCAAAAGATGTAGCAGGATTTTGTGACTAATTTCAATATCATTTCTATTAAAACTAAGTTTAAAAAAATGACTAATAAATATGCCTTGTACTTTGAAAAGAGTACTAGAATATTGTAGTCAAGTACAAGTAATATTACTTACTTATTATTACTTACTAGAAATGTGACTAGAGTATAAGTGAAAGTACTTTAAATAACTTTAAATAAGATTTATTTAAGTAACAGTTTAAAAAAAGCAACATGAGCCTCAATGTCAAAATCAACAGTAAATTAAATTTCTATAGACAGCCCTTTGCAGCCTGTTTATACTACTGATTATTAATCAGTTCAGCCTTACTAGAGTTAACTAGAAAAGAAGCAAAACTCAGATGAAAATGACTGACAATTAATAAAACCTCAGTGAACACTGGCAACAGGTGCAAAAAGCAATATTGAGATGCACATATCAAACAACCTGACACTTCTTATAGAACCAACAGCAAAATAAAATCATCAGACAACATGGAGTGGTCTGAACAATAAAGTGAACAGAAATTACATAAACACATTACAGCAATAATAATAATAATAAAATAATAATAATAATAATAATGATAATAATAACTTAGATTTATATAGCACCTTTCAGATAACCTAAGGACACTGCTTAGGTTACCTTTCAGATAACCTAAGGACACTGCACAATTAAATAAAAATGTAACACAAACAAGCAAATAAGGTTGTAGGCTGTGGTGAACAGATGGTGTTTGAGGAGTTTTTTGAACATGTCCAGAGATCAGGGGTTTTTGATATTTATTGGGAGTGTGTTCCAGAGGGTGGGGGCTGTGACACTAAAACTCTGTGTCCAAGAGTACGGAGTCTTGGTGTGGGGAATGGAGAGCAGGCCTATGTCAAGGCCTATTAGTCCAGTAAAAGACAGGCATGAAAAAATGAGTGCTGTCCTATCATTACAAGACCAAAAGGTAGCGGTTATCAATAACTACGTTAGAATTTGGATTTTGCACTCGTTAAAGTAAAAGGTGCAACACTCTCCATTTAGGAGAGAATTAAATTTTATTTATGATAGTTTCAAAACAAAATTCACTCAAATGAGGTTGCAGGAAAACTAGAGATCAACAAAGTATCAACAAAAATTCACTTTTACAAGGTAATGGAAAACTTGAGTCCAACAAAGTATCAAAATAAAAATAGGTTTCAAACCTGAACAATACAAAAGCTTGAGCAACAACAAGACTTGGCATGAATACGGCGCTGGTTCACTGGCTAACGAGACAAGACGAACTGGCACAGGACAAAAGGAGACGCAGACTATATATACACAAGGTAAGGGGAAACAGGTGGAGACAATCAGGGTGGGGCCGACAATCACAACAGCGGGAAAACACACAAAGGGAGGAAGTAAGGTGACCTGAAACAAGAGGAGAGTTAGGATTTCAAAATAAAACAGGAAATCACAAGACAACATGGACACAAGACAAAAAAACAACTTAACACAACTTCCTTGACATGACAAAGTGTTACCGTTCTTGCAATGACTCAATCCTGTTCTTTGTCACTTTACTTAGGGCGAACAAAGACTGACTTATAATCACAGGGATTTCATTACGTTACTTAAATCACCTGATGACCACTTACAGTGAGTTATACTCACATTATAATACAATATAATAGGGATTATAATGTATTATAAAATATCATTATGTATCACAGCTATGAGAACTTTAATACACTTTGAGCAAATATAGTGAGTGGAGAGCAAATATGTAGTATGGACACCTGACCTGTTAAGTCATTATAAAATGAATTATAGTGTATGATGACTGTTGTAAGTACTCTGACAATTTATAAATGCTTATAATTATATGCACACTATAGCAACCCTGACTATGTGTCAGCCCTGCAATAGTCTGGCAACCTGTCCAGGGTGTATCCTGCCTCTCGCCCAATGACAGCTGAGATAGACTCCAGCCCCCCACGACCGAAGTGACAAGTGGTTACAGACAATGAGTGACTGAGCATCTCTGACTACATACAGGCACAAAACCAAAATCTGATCATACTTTACTCAACCAATTTAGAGATATATCAAAGTAAAAGTTTCATATTTCTACCTTGCATTGACTTCAAATCTGAGACTAGAGGTGCAGTGAAAGCATATTGCTACATAGTGATGTAGAAATATGCATGTGTGTGTCTGTGTGTATTACATTTAATTCAGTTTAATTTAATCCTAACTTGACTAAGTAAATAAGAATTAAGGAAGACAACTTCAAAAACATGCTATAAGCACAAACTGGTTTGCTTTTAGATTAGACTAATAGCTTACCCAGTAAAGGACATCTGTCCACCCCTGTGTGGTGATACACTGGTAGACGGTCAACATTGAAAAGCCCAGGTTGTCAAAATGGGTGATTCCATGGTTAGGGCCTGGCCAGCCAGCTCGACACTCTGTGCCATTGATGGTACAACGCCGACCATTCCCCGCTTGAGCACATGGAGCCGGCTTCTCATTCTCCACTGTCGCAATAATGTCTGAGGGTCAGAGAAGGATAACGAAGGTTATTGTAACCCTATTCTGTTAGCTCAGGTGGAGTCCTCTACTTGACTCTATGGGTAATACTCTCCTCCAGTAATCAGCAAGTATTAGCCCACTGAGATTTCCATAGATGTAGCCAACCAGTCAGGACATGAATACCCCTAACATCCCGGATTAAGCTATTGCACTGGATGGGCGGACCTTGTTGGGAGCCACAAGGACACAAGACTCCAATGCAAATTCAAAAATTGCACTGCAGGAATTAAATAATGCTATTAGCAACAACATACCCGAGCAATCGGATGGAATCTGCATAGTAGCTGCTGATTTTAATCAACTCAACCTTCAGCTCCAAGGATGTGGCAGGATCAAGGACAAATGTAACTTTGTTTTATAAACTTTGTATAAAAAATGCCTAATAAATCTACCTTCTACCCCGACAGGTCCCTCACCACACCACTGGGGATGCATCCATAAACACTGTGATGTAAGAGGTCACTCATCCGAGAGATACTCCTACAGCAGATTTTGTGGGAACCCCCATTGTCTTAGGTTGTCCTAAGCTGAATGGGGAATGGTAACCAATGGTGACAAGTTTTGCTCGTGCTTCTTAGCATCAAAGTGAAGGATAGTAAACCAATTCCGTAGGTGATGCATATGCAGCAGCCCCAACCGTAGCACCAGTTGCCATTAACCCAAGCACCTGCTGGTCAATGTTGTCACCATTGCAAGAAGCCACAGTTTGCAAACTGATGTCTGTCTTTATTCTGTGTGCCTGCTTGCATTGAGCACATCCCTCAGATATTTCACCTGTTGGTGAAGAATGCATTGTTAGAGAATGCACCCTTTAAATCGAAGGTGGTGAACCAGTCTCCTCGCTGGACCAGTTCCAGTAAATGCTAGAAGGTTAGCATTTACTGGAACATCTGTAACATCTTGTGGGCAACGTATTGGTTTGGGTTGCAGAGACCCGAAAAGGATCTGAACCCTCCGGTCGCCTTTGGAACTAGAAAGTATGTGAAGTAAAATCCCTTATTTCTGTCTCAATCACAATGTTTATTTACAATAACCTCCTGGTAGAAAACCACTGCATCACCTAAATACAATCATATGGTGCTGAGCAAACTTAACTAATTAGTTTTAGGTCACCTGAGAAAAGTCCCACATTGAAAAATAAATGTGCAGTTGAGTATATGATATAGTTAGAATATTATCACAGCCTTACCTTGCTGTAACATATCCCTTACCATTGAGGACTTTAAGTCATTATGTCAAAAACACCAGACTCCATCGTGAAAATTTGTCATTATACTCCACCGAACAGTGAAGTCAGTGGAGCAAATATTCATATAGTGTACACTTAAACTGATCTAGATTTTTGGTTTTTTTTAGGTGGCTAAAATATGTTTTGCTGCAACCCTGTCCATAGCAGTACATTGCTCAGCTTGCTGGTTAAAGACTGTTTCCCAATGAACATGTATTCTTTCCTAAACATAGCCCAAATCCTATACAGGACTATACCTATAAATAACAACAGTGTTCAGTTATTTCTCTCCTCATAAGTAATGAACAGTCCCTAACCACTGAGGGTGGCACTTGCATTAAAAGGTGGAAAACACTGTTCCATAGGGGAAAACATGTTGACACAACACCTGTGGATTAAGTTTATCAAAAACCTTAGAAAAGCAACGCTGTTCATAAAATATGCACAACAGAAACATTAATTAGTTCGCACCATTGTGTTAAACCCTATATCTATGTATAACACAGATCTGACTGAAAAATGACAAAAGACACAAACAAGTTTGCCAAATTAACATATCTCCAAAATTTAAAACAGAAACCAGTTATCTACCCGGAAGTAGCTTTTGTTGTTAGCATGACATCACGGTTATTCGGCCTATAGACCAGTCTAACCATCCTTTCCATGCTCTAGTGCAGGGATGGGGAACCTCCGGCCTCCGGGCCGGATACGGCCCGCGGAGCCGTTTTGACTGGCCCGTGGACACGGACTGGGCAGAATTTGGGCAGATGCCAGAGTGGCCGTGCAGTCTCGGGGCCGCGCACCACGCAACGTCAAAGTGAAACTGTGTCCTGCTCCAGCGCAGCGCGGAGACGGGGAGCCGCTTGCGGCCCTTGTCTCAGCGATGTCTTTGCGCCCGGTCGGAGGGGGCCAGGAGCGGACGAGGGTTTGCCCTGGTGCGGAGCAGCAGCCGGGGACAGCGACATCACAGAGAGACATCACAGAGAGATCCGATTCCCCGAGGCTCGGCTCCGGGCTGCTTCCCCGCTCCGTGGCTCAGAGCCTCTCTGTGAAGTTGCTGTCCCCGGATGCTGCTCTGTTGTCTAACCATGGAAGAATGTATTAAGACACACACACAGACCTCGAGGATATTGTATAATTTATCCATTATCTCCACCTCCGCTCCCTTCCACTGCTGGTGCTGCGCTGCAGCGCTGTGTCTGTCACCGCCTCTCCTCCATTGATTGGTCAGAAATGCTCAGATGTGAAAAAAGCAAAAAAAAATTTTTTTTTGTACAAAAGTTTCAGAGACAGTGTGCAATTGTCACAGTATGAGTTCAATAAAAAAAAACAAAAAAACACGGATGCAGTGTGCAATAATTGCCCAGAAATTACAGTAGTTTTCCGTCAGGTCAGTGAGCAGCACGTGCTGCAGTCAGTTGGCTGGAGTCAGAGGCGGAGCTAGAGGGGAGGCCAGGGTAGCACTGGACCCCCCTGAAATCTGATTGGACCCCCCAGGTGCCACCCCAGATGATTGACATATCGCGGCACCGCACGTCTTGTCGGAAGGAGCCAGTTGCATTTTTAAATCAGTGAAGCCTATTGACTGCTAAGTCCCTCCTGTACAGTAGTTGGCGCTATGTACCACAAAGCGTTGCAATCCACGTTCATTAGGAGAAGAAGAAGAATCGCCACTGAAGCAGAGGAAGATTTGAATCTGATTTGAACTGGAGTCGGTTATCATTGCTGGAGACAGGAGATCAACAAAGTGACGAAAAAGAAGGAGACGAAGGATACCCTTCATGGACAGTGAACTCCTCGTCGTAAAGTAAGTTTTACGCTGGTGTCCTAATGAGTCACTGTTTAAAATAACTTTTGTAGATAGGAGATTTTTTTTTGTTGTTGCTACAAGCAGAGAGCCACGGCATCAAGCAAACGTTAACGTTACATCTCATGGCGTCTAGCTTCCAACAGCCGCTCAATATTAACGTCTACATTTAATTCATTTGGGTCGCTATTTATATACGTGTTTCTCCAATGATTCTAGAGGTATGAAACTGGAGAATTAGCCAGCTACCTGTTTCATGCTCTGTTGCCTTAAATGAAACGTAATGTGAACACGGTAGTTAGCCTGCTGTCAACTAGCTGAAAAGTCTGGATATTAAACTTTCGTCTATGGTGGTTTATTTGCCCTGACATTTTTTAGGCTTGAAGTAGGGATTTAATAACATTGTGTGATTATAAGTGATGCTAGGAGTAACGTTAACAAGACTGGCTTATTTTTTCATAGGGTCAGTTGAGAATGAAAAGGCAGGGGGAGAAGATTTATGACCTCTTTTTAAAGAGAACCAAGTCAGGAAAAGATGAGGCAGGCAGACAGCCAGAATTCAGGTCTGCTAGCAGCTCCCATCCTGGGACGAGTCAGGAGGAGAGAGAATCTGATGCACACAGCCCATCATCACCAGGTCAGAGCATAGAAGCAGTCACATGCTCACTTCAGTAGTAATTTTAAGTTTCCTACGCTAGTATGGAAAGTATGGAATTTGATTTTCTACATTTCCAGGTCTGTAGTAGTATGGAAAATGGAAACAATTGTATGGAAATATATTTATCTTAATACTTATCTGGGTTATCTTAAGATGTATGGGTTAATTATTTTGCATACACTACCTATCTACAATCTCCTGGAAATAATTTAGTGGCATAATGGCATACAAATTCAGAATAATGATAACAAATAATTTGCATGATGAATTTCATAATCTATTCACATGATACACATCTTATTACTCAAATGTCACAAAAAGATTTCTGTCTTTGTTACTGAGAAGTCTGGGAATTAGGGTCTGGAAATTTTAAATGTGTAGGAACCCTTAAGTTTTTTTTTTGGATATTTTGAAGTGTTGGTTACTGATGTGTGTTGTTTTTTTAATGGTGGTTGTATGTTTATTTTGCTTACACTAATATTTTTATTTTTATACAATGTAGTTCCCTTGAGGGAGGACACAGAAGACAAAGGTGGCAGCTCCCTTCCTGGGACTAGTCCGGAGAGAGAATGCACAACACAGCACAGCCCATCATCACCAGGTCAGAGCATAGACAGAAACAGTCACATGCTCAGTTCAGTAATAAAGTTTAGTTTTAGATATTTTGAAATGTTGGTTACTGATGAGTGTTGTTTTTTAATGGTGGTTGCATTTTTATTTTGATTACACTATACAATGTAGTTCCATCGAAGGAGGACACGGAGGCCTCTGAGGATGAGGATGTCAATGAGCAACAAGAGCCAGACCCAGAGACCCAGAGGACCCGGTGGTAGGTCTACTTACCTGAAACTTGCTAGTTAGCTGCAGTTATTGTCTAATAATCTTCTGGATCCCTTAACTGTGTTTTCATGACTATTTTATTTGTATTCCAGATATTTCAAGATGCAAAGAGGAGGGACCAGTTCAGCCTTGTCTGACACAATTCCCCAGAACCCAGCACGGATCAAGGAAGAGAGCATTCTGCAGTGCCTGGTACAGAGCCAATTCTTGGCTTGAATACTCAATCCTTAAAGACTCTTCCTACTGCTTTGCCTGTAGACATTTCTCCTTGCCTAATGCACCAGACTCTGCCTTTGCCCGAGTCAGGCTTCTCCAATTGGAAAAAAGCGTTGTCAAAGGAGGCTGGGTTTAAACTCCACTCAAAATCAGAAATGCATGTCAATGCAATGTACGCATGGAATCAGTGTAAAAAGGCTACTGAGATGAACACAACCATGTTAAACTCTTTGAACATGAACCGACAAAAAAAAGTGGAAGAAAATCAACAGTATGTGAAAACAATAGCAAATGTTCTTCTGTTAATGGCAACTCAAAACATTGCACAGAGAGGCCATCGGGAGTCTGAGGACTCTCACAATAAGGGGAACTTTTTGGCCATACTGGATGAAATAGCAAAACACGATAAATTCATTGAAAAGAGGCTCGATGCATGTGGCAATGCAAAATACACAAGCCACCAAATTCAAAACGAAATCCAACAGGGTTTAACTGAGATGGTCTAGACCGAAATTATCAAAGAAGTAAAAGAAAATGAAGTTTTCAGTGTGATTGCAGACGAGACAAAAGACCTCCAAAAAAAAAACCAAATGTCTATAGTTATAAGGTATTATTACAAAGGTGCCATTCATGAAAGTTTTCTGTGCTTCCAGGCAGCTAAAAGCCTTGATGCAGCAGGTCTCAGTAAATTGATTGTCAGTTGTCTAGAGAGGCATGGTCTGGACTACAGAAATAACCTTGTAGGACAAGGGTACGACGGTGCATCTGTCATGAACGGTAAACATTCTGGAGTATCTGCAAGAATTCAAAACAATGTCAGATTTGCATTTTACGTTCACTGTAATGCGCATTGTTTGAATTTAGTTCTTGTTGATGCTACAAAAGCAGTGCCTGAGGTTGTTGACTTTTTTGCACTTCTGCAGCAGCTGTATAACTTTGTGTCTGGCTCGTAGCAGCCCAGGGAGCTACATGCACTTACAGACACAAGGTGGGCCTGCAGATACACAGCGTGCCGTAATCTGAGAGACAGGCTTCCAGCAGTTCTGAGACTGTTGCAGGATCTTGCACTTGAAAGACGCTGAGAAAGGTCAGTAGAGGCGAGGGGTCTTCTTTCTCAGATAGATCTACAGTTCATAGGGCTTTTGGTTACCTTTTGTAAAGTGCTTGGTGATGCCAAATGTCTTTCTGACATGCTCCAGTCCAGCACTCTTGATCTAGCAAGGGCTGTGGATCTAGTAGGTGCCCTTACAGACACTTTCCAGGACTACAGAACTGAGAATTACTTTGATGAACTATGGAAAGAGGTTGAGGAGCTTGCTGAGCAGTGCAAAATCGGTATACAAACACACTATAAAAGACATTCTAGAATAAGCTCAAGATTTCTTGACTCACTGGTGATGAGCACTGTAGGACAGAGAAACTGTGATGATGAAGGCTTCCCCAGATCACTCTTTTATCAAGTGATTGACTGTCTCATAACTGAGCTGAAGAGGCGCTTTTCAAAGAAAAGTTGTGAGACCATGCAAGGTGTGCAGTCCCTGAACCCAAAGAGTGCAACTTTCTTAAGTGAGGAGCCTCTATTTGCCTTTGCACAGACCTTTGAGTCAGACCTCAGTGACCTCAAACATGAAGTTCACCAAACCAAGCGACTTCTAGACAGGAGAGTGAAAAGTGGATTAGACAGACCATCTACTTTGCTTGATTTCATTATGTTTCTCGAGCCTTACAAAGAGGTTTTCCATGAGATATTCAGACTTTGCAAGATTGCTGTTGTTACTCCAGTCAGCACTGCTTCCTGTGAGAGAAGCTTCTCTGCTTTAAAACTGATTAAAACTCACCTCAGAACCACCATGGCTGATGGCAGGTTAAGTCACCTTGGAACTCTCAGTATCGAGTCAAGAAGGGCATGTGCCCTCAACATGGATGACTTTGTGAAACAATTTGCGACTTCTCACCATAACCGAAGGATTATGCTTTTCTGAACCTGAAAGATAGTGTCTCTGGTCATGACTAAGCTCTTCACTATGTTCTACTTAGACCAAGGATAGTTTGGGAGTCAGACAGAACCCCTTGTCATAGTTAAAACCTGCACACTGTGTGTGTGTGTGTGTGTGTGTGTGTGTGTGTGTGAGAGAGAGAGATTGATGAGAGAGAGAGAGGGAGAGGGAGGGAGTGGGAGGGAGGGAGGGAGAGAGAGATATTGTGTGAGTAACTATGAATGTGTTGGTGCATTTTCACCATTTTTGTAAAAATGAGTTATTATTAATGCATTATTGAAAAATTGCCAAGTTATGTTTTACATTTTCTGCATTGTTAATAAACTGCAAATTATATATACATAAATCTCATCTCCTGTGTGCTTAGTATGTGCATTTCAACATTTGACACTCCGATTGCAATTGATAAGTCGAGAAATAAATTCATTGTTTATAGTCTGTGGACCCCCTGAAATAGCCTTGGCCACCCCCTGGCCACCCCAAGGATAAAAGTCTAGCGATCGAGTCTAGTGATCGACACTGATGACAAATGCCGCATCATGGCAACTGCCAAAAAAAGGAAAGTGGATGCAGAATGCAGCACATTTCAGGAAAAATGGACAAATGATTTTTTCTTTGTTGAAGTGAAAGGTTTGTTCCGAGGCACTGACAGTAATGAAAAAGGCCAATCTGGAACGCCATTACACGTCAAAACATGCCCATCTCCAAGAGTTGAGAGGACAAGTGCGGTTGGATAAAATAAACACACTTCGTCGGAGTTTGGAAGCTCAACAAGCAGCTTTTGCACGACCACAGACTGACAGGGACAATATTGTGCGTGCAAGTTTTGTGGTGAGTGAATTAATAGCCACAAAGCTGAAACTTTATGCCGAGGGAGAGTTTGTGAAGGAGTGCCTCGTAGCCACCGCCGAGCTGCTGGCGCCCGACAAAGTGAGAATGTTTCAAAACATCAGTTTGTCCCGACGCACCGTTGCAGACAGGATAACAGATATGGCACAAGATATTGAAAAAAACACTTAAAGTCACTGCAAAAGACTTTGTGTATTTTTCTCTGGCCTGTGATGAGACAACAGACATCACCAACACAGCACAGTTTGCCATTTTTGTGCGTGGGGTTACCGCCGAGTTTGATACGAAGGAGGAGTTGCTGTCTTTGCAAGCCATGCATGGCACTACCAAAGGCGAGGATTTGTTTAAAGAAGTCATTGTGGCCATGAAGAAGTTTGAACTGCCATTTGAAAAGTTGAGTGGCATCGCCACTGATGGTGCCCTCGCGATGGTTGGCGCACAGAAAGGATTGACTGCATTAGTCAAGAAAGAAATGAGCCGTCTGAGTCTGAATCCAAGTGACTTAGTTGCATGCCACTGTATCATACATCAGGAGAGTCTGTGTGCCCAATCCCTGAAGCTAAATGATGTGATGAAAACTGTTGTGTCCACCATAAACTTCATCCAGCCTTGGTGTACTTGAAATTAAAAAAAAAACTGTCACTGTCACTGTCATGGCAGCAAAGCATCACGTTGACGCATCTAAAGTGATGCTAACACTGTTGGGATCTAAACTTGGGCAGTGGCATTCTGGTTGCTGCTGAACACCACTCTTTGAGTGGTCTGCGCTGAGGCACTGATTATATTCTTGAATGCATCCATGGAGCACACTGTTAAGTTGGCAAATCATCGTAGATTAAAAGAAAAGGGATGGCAGACAGCTTATTGTACTGCCTCATATACTGTGTAGTCCAAATGCATTTGGATAGGCACATCCTAATTGGCCAGCTACATTTATGCAAATGTCGTTGGGCAAATGTGTGCTCATGGATGGTGGAGAGTATTATCCATAGAGTCCAGTAGAGGTACCTTTTCTACTACGGCTCAATTAACTACATTACCACAGTCCATTACTACTTTTTTTCTTTTTCTCATCTGACCTTATGGCAGACACATTGCCAGTTCTTGTAAATCTCATTTAACACTCACAGTTCCTGATATAGCATGAATAGTGTTTATGTTAAAATACAGACCTCACAAATAGCACTGTGCTGGAGTGAGTAAAAATGATCAGACCAACCCATTCTCTGTATGTCAACAGAGGAGCTACATGGTGAGTGAAAAGTTTCTGCATCTCCTCTTCGAACCATGTAACTTGTGTGTTTTTTTTAACTTATGGATTTTTCTCAAACTCTAGTTGCATTGTCAAATATTACATAATTTTAGATTAAGAAAGATTACCGCTGTGTCAATAATCTGTTGAGTTGCAAAGTAAATAAACTGTTATTGACAGCAAAGACACCACACTATAGAAAGACAAAGACTATTTCTTGCCAGTAACTGATAAATTAGGTCATTACTGGCAAAATCCACAAATCATACTGGTGCATCTCTAGTAGTACTGCCATATGTAACTCTGTTGTGCTGAAAACAGTACCTGTGCCAATGTAGTAGCAGGTTTTGTGCATTTTGCATTTGAAAAGCTCCAATCCCATGATTGAGTAGATGGTGACCATAAAAAGGACCAGTAGGGTGATGTGAAAAAGAGGAAGCATCGATTTTAGAATGGAGTTCATCACCACTTGCAGGCCTACGGGGGAAAACAGGAATAATTCAAACCAATATTCCTAAGAAATGATCTGACAACACAGTGTGTATGTGTATGTGTATGTGTGTAATTGTTACTGAATAAATTAAATGCCCCTAATGTTGGTACATGACTGTAAACACCGGTATAAACCTGCATTACTACTAATAAAATATTCATACAAAGAATACCAACAATACAAATTTTAGCATTAGTGTTACTTATTACACTAATAATAAAATAACAATGATAGCAAGATCAAATTCAGTTACAGCGTGAGCAAGTTCTATAATTCAGTTTTACAAAGTATCTGATTCAAAGGCAGACCATTTACTCACTGGGTACTCCAGAGACCAGTCTAAGTGGTCGGAGAACTCTGAATGCCCGCAGAGCTTTCATGTCAAAGCCACCACCTTTTTCTCCTACTGGAGCCTCCACCCCACTGATGTGATTAATGGCATCCACAACCACAGTGAAAAGCCTGGAGAGATAAAAAAAAAAAAGAGAAGATTATGTTTTTCTAAAACTGAAATAACAAATGGTTGTTTAGCACATTTAAAGTTTTAGGAATACACAGTTGAAAGCAGTGAGAGTCTTTCTGACTATGCTTAATGACTGCTGCTTCTCCCTTGGTCAAGCTCAGTCACTTTAACTGCATCCACATTTCCATCATTGTGCATATTATCCTCAGATCTATGTTCTACCTCCTGAGGATGTGTGTGAGAAAGAAATGCAGAAAAACTACCTGCTTCATTTCATGATTTCCATCCAGAAATGAAGGTTGTTAAAGACAAATCTGGGGCAAATCTGGATTGGATTGTTCCAACCTCAACAGGTCTTACACTGCTCTTCCCCTGCTTGGCTCCAGTAACCACAAATAAAGAAAATATAGCTGAAGCATTTGGGGCTGTTTGGCTGTATCATGTTGTGGTGTTGTATATTGCTGTTTTAATGGCTGTTTTATATGTATGCATAGTTGTATGTCAGTACATGATGCATTTTAAATAGATGCATGGTTTTATGCAAGTGTACGTGACGTCACATCCTTATAGGAACATGAGGGCAATGCCTTCTGCCACTGCCTGCCTGTATGTTTTTGGCAGGTTTGTGGTTAGCTTTGCTAGTATGCCAGACAGTTGCTGTTAAATCAGGTGCACAAACCGATGAAGAGAAAAGCCGCTAATAGAATTCCATCTGAGAAAGAAAACCCAAAGAGGAAGAGATTGTGGATTTGTGCTATGACATGCCCACGTCCCCCTCTCTTTGTTTTTCTATTTTGGAGGTGCAATCTAAACATTTATTGCATGACATGAAAATTTGGTGGGTTTGTGCTGCAGCTCAAAGAAGTTTCCACTGTTGGCCACCGGCACCATGCCAGTCATGTGACTGAAAACTATGAATAGGTGCATATGTGTTTGCAGACATGCACAGTTTTGATATATGGTTTATATATTCATTTTGGTCACACTTTGTATGAAACCCATGTCTATAATGCATTATAACGCAATATAAAAACGTACTTATAATGCATCACAATGCCTCTTTAGTGCTTTATAACACAGTTATAAGCACTCATGGTCATTTAAAATGCTTTGTAAAACTAATCATAACTCATTATGATGCCAGTGTATTTAATTAATAATGAACATTTTTATTTATTTTTTACTTAGCCTTTATTTAATCCCATTGAGATCAAAGATCTCTTTTTCACAAGAGACCTGGCCAAAAGTGGCAGCAACACATAGTTACAACAACAAAAACAATCTCATACAGTACGCATTAAAAATACGACACAGTCTTGTGTCGTGCAGGCATAGGTGCACAGCAGTCATCAGCATAAAAATGAAAAGAAGAATTTGGGATATTTTGTCCGAGACAATTAATATACAAAGTAAATAGTAGTGGTCCTAAAACTGAACCTTGAGGTACTTTAGTGATAAAAATCAGAGAATTGGGTAAAAAGTTCAGTAGCCTGGGAGAAAGACAAAAGGAGCAGCTGCAAGATAAGAAAGGTGGGAAAAACGAATGAAGAGTGCAAAACCAAGGTATAATGATTAGGTATAATGATGTCGTCCAAGGTCATAGTAACTTTTTGGCATGAGGCCTTGACCAGCTGCATCTCCGCTGTGTGAGAAAAAACAGGAGGAGAAAAGTTTAACAGCACACACAGCAGAGGTTAAACATTCAACGACACACACACACACACACACACACACACACACACACTCTTTTAAAGTAACTGAATATGATTTCCACAACAGTAAATTGAATCTTGATTTTGTGTTTCTACTGAGTGGTCTATTATGCTGTAGTTTGAAACAGGGTGAACATTTATTCTGTATGAATAACCAGTCTGTAACCTGGGTGTGATATTATAAGTAAACTAAGTTGCATTATTTTTAAAAATAAAGTATTAAAGGTCTTGGAAATAATGGTGTCACGAGAGAGATAGGTCTGGGGTGTGGCAAAGTACCTAGAACCCCAGTGAATGCTGACACTATTAAAATCAGAGCCAAAAGATGAAAGCAGGAAGGAGGATTTTCCTGGGTCCTCAGAAGAGGGGGGAGAGACCCCAGAATCTCCATATGAGTATAAAAATGAGTGTTTCAAAAGTCATGTTTAGTCTAATCCCGGGATTGGCTCGGGTTTGTTGTTGTGTTGTCATAGACCACAATAAAACTCTACTTTGCAACTGACTTTGCTCATCTCAAGTGATCCTTCGCTGGAGCTACAACATCCATCATCACTTTTGATGAAAGCCTGCAAGAATAGTTACATTAGATATGCGTTTGAGTTAATTTTAGAGAAGTCTTCAGAGGTGTTTTTGCCACAACAGTAACCCCTTCTGAATTTGTAGTACCTCAGAGATTACACACTCTGAGTGAACAGCCTGGGTTCTACCAGAAAGATAGTTGGCAAACCATCCAACAGCATGGTCTGAAAACCCAGCAACTTTAAGGCAATCCAGTAAAATGGCCGATTTCCAGTCCTCAGGGATTTTATTTGAAGTCAAAGCAAGGTTAAAAATGTGGCACAGTGGCTTAGCTATAAAATTCGCATCAAGCTTTGAAAAGAAGGGCTCTTAATTGTCTGGGCCTGCCGGTTATCTCAGATTGAGATTTTTCAGAGCCATAGAAACATCTGGTGTAGTAAAAGGACAGAAGGTAAAAGTCTGGACTTGTCAAGAACTGGAGACACCAGAGGGAGCTTCTTCGACTTGAATCAAAAACCTGAGGATATGAAGTGATTATTAAAAGAGTTGAATTTATCTGTTATTTGTTACACTGTGACCATTAATGACAATGTTAGGTGGAAGAGATTTACAGTGGTTAGATAGTGACTTGATTGTTTGCCAAAATTTCTTCAGGTCTTTTAAATTTTCAGTTGTTGACTACAGATAAAATTCAGCTTTTGTTTTTAAATTCATCTTTTTGAGAGGTTCATTTATTTCTCAGCTGTCTAAAATAAAGCCATTCAGACTCTAATCTGGTTTTGCATGCTCTGGCCCAAGCTGAGTTTCGCTCATGGAGCAAGTCGGAGAGTTCACTTGAGAACCAGGGGTTATCACACCCTTTAACTCTAAATTTACACATGGGAGCGTGTTTGTTTACAGTGTCAATAAAGGATTTGTGGAAAAATTTCCAAGCAAGTTCAACATTGTCAAATAAGGAGATTATATTCCAATCAAGATGGTTTAGATCATGTGAGAAAGCCTGCTCTACAAAATATTTAATATTGCTTTTTTCAACAAAGCGAGGCATAGTTTTAGGTAAAATGGTAAATGGACCGTACTTGTATAGCGCTTTTCTAGTCTTTTCGACTACTCTAAGTGCTTCCACAGGACACGACACATTTACCCATTCACACACACATTAACACAGTACTAGCAGAGGCTACCGTACAAGGTGCCACTTACTAGGTAGTAATCATTCATACGCATGCACACTCCGATGAAGCGGCAGGGAGCAAATTGGGATTCAGTATCTTGCCCAAGGATACTTCAACATAAGGAGCCAGGGATTGAACCATTGACCTTCCAATTAGCGGACAGCCACTCTACCTCTGATCCACAGTCGTAGGTATCCTTGTATCTCATACAACAGCTATCACCCAATGATCACTGACATTTCAAATTAGGACAAGTAGGGAAACTACTTAACTGTGTGAGGATTAAAAAAATCACACTGTGCATCAGAAGCTGGTATAGCCAGTCCTAGTTTAAGTCACCAACCAAGACTTACTCAATTGTAGTTGGGAAAGGAGTTTTACCAGAGTGCTCAATGAGCTATGAGGGGCTGATGGGGGCCTATAACATCCAACAAGCAAAATGTTGTGATTTTGGGATACCTCCACATCAAGGGCTAAAAACTCAAGCTCCTTGCTTAAAGATTCAGTGATCAATAGTTTAACACCAAAATTGCACTTTTCATAGATTGCCACCCCACTGCCTTTTCTTTGACAGTCTGAACGATACACATTAGATTTATTATTGAAAATATCCTTATCTGGAACAGTTTTTGTCTGCCATGTCTCTGATAAAACAATTTTAGCATTTGTTGAGTTTATCCAAATCTTTATCATATCCATTTTAGGGAGCTAACTCCTGACGTTAATGTGTATAATTCCAAGACCAGATCTTGCTTTAAAATCAGCAGGAGTAAGAAATTTTGCAGGAATGTCTGGTCCTGGATTAGATTCCACATTCCCTTAGAGCAATAATAGCAACATTATTAAACTTAGTGCTTGATGTTATTGTTTTTTTAAGTTGATTGTCATCACGGTGGAGAATGTGTTGACTGCAGGAGCAGTAGAAAATATAAAATGATTTTTTAAAATAAGAAGACAATAAGAGTGAAGTGACTCCTCGCCATTGAGCAGCCATTTGGAAACATTCACTGTCAATAATATACAACCTGGTAGAGAGGAGTACAGGTAACACTCATACGAATATGTGAGAGGGTTAAATTGACAAATGAAGTACTCCCAGTCCCACCACACTGTAGCACGTCCTGCAGTAGCACCGCATGTGCCTGAGGGTTACCAGAATTCAGGAGGACAGTCCGTAAAATACTGCAAAGTTAAAAAACACAGTACCGTGAGCAGCATGACAGGGATATCCAAGGAAAATCCAACACAGAAAAAGCATTCCTGAAGACTTAGACTAATGTCTGTCGGAAGCAGGAGACCCAAGGATCCACAGTGAGTCTACTCACTGAGAGAAGCCCGGCGTCACCGGTGTTGGGTTTGGTCAGGCAAATCCAAACAGAGAAACACAAGCGCCAGTGGGACAGGTGATCCAAGATGAGTCTCGCTATTACCGGCATCTGCCAACAGCAATCCACCACACCGGTATAGCGACAAGGAGTGAATGCCGAAGTGGATTCACAGGATTGGTCGATCAGAGCAAAACTGACCCAAACAGTCTCAGAAAAAAAAAACTATAGCAGATCAGCCTCTGAACCCCATTGCTACACTGCACAGCACCTGGTGAACAGCCATTTGTCCTCTGGATGATATAAACATGAGTAAATAAAACAGCCTAGTGTAAAGACTGAAGATAAAACTTGAGTACCACTGGTTCACACAGGTGATTGTAACTTAAAAAACAAATCAAACTTCACTCTCACACACACATATGTGCTGCCATCTTGGATTTTTAATGTGTTATGGTGTGCATATATAGTTATAACCATTTATACATATTCAGAATACTCAATACTTGTCATAATTCTGTAGCTTAAAAGTAGTGTTTTTTATGTTTCCAAATCCCAAAAATTCAAGCTTGTATTCTGAAAAGCATGTATTTGACCCCAGCTCACAACTATAAATCAGGCAGTAAGGCAGCTTCAAACAGGATTATTTTTTGTGTGCTTTAGAGATTTACTGCTGTGACACAATCAGAAAAAAACTGCTTAATTGACATTACCGCAGTTCACTCTCTTCATTCATTCTGCTGCCTGCTCAACCCCTGTCTTTCTCACTGTCTCCCTTTATGAGCTTGGGAGAAGTTATGCCTCTAAATCAAAGTTGAATAATACAAAGGACAATCATCCACCTTCATGCTCATCTCTATATTATTATCTCCAAATTGAGACTTAGGTGTTGTTCAGACTGTTCATCATCACAAAGTTTGTACTGTATGTTAGTTCCTTTTCAAAATGATACATTTTATAGCATATCATGTGCTGTTCTTGCATTGACCCAATCTTATTCCTCACTTTACTTAAGGCAAACAAAGGCTACTCATAATGACTTATAATCATAGGGATTTAATTACTGTACTGAAAGCAGCCAATTAACCTACAGTGAGTTATACTCACATTATAATACATTACAATAGGGATTATAATGTATTATAAAATGATTATAGTGCATCACAACTTTATATACTTTATATATATATATATATATATATATATATATATATATATATATATATATATATATATATATATAATTTGTACATGCTAATAACTATATGCACTCTATAACACATGATCACCATGTTCATAATAATAGACAATGACATCATAATGAATTATGATTATTTTTATAAAGCATTATAAATAGCTATGAGTGTTTAAAACTATTATTACACAGCACCACAGAGGCATTATAATGCATCATAACAATATAGTGCTGCTGTTAATTACGATTTACTTTTTGTCTATTTCATGTACAGTTACTGTTATCAGGAGCATTAATTCTCCTTCTGGACAGAATACAGAGGGCTGCTGGACAGAGAAGCAGCAGATGTGGTTGATGTAATATTTTAGTCAAATTAAATGTGACTTAAAATTTACACACGATCATACGCACAAGAAAATAGGCAGCACAGCTTTTGTTGACTACACTCCAAAACTATGGAACATAGTTACACAACTATATCTTGTTTCTTACCACGTCTTCCGATTGTTTATTCTTGTTTTTTTCTGTGTGAGCATTGACTAGAACGTCCTTAATCGGCTCCAGAGGCTGTGCCATGGCCATAACATGCAACTGACGGACTTGGTGGCATTTAGGGGTCATGGCAATTATGGCTTTCACATGTCCCTGCCCTGTTGTTATTGGGAACTGGTCCTGTAAGACCAGCTGGTAATGTGGAAGTTCTCTTTGTTTTTGTGCTAAACATTTTAAGTTCCTTTGTTTGTTTCTCCTTGACAGATGTTCTGGGCACACAGTTGGTAAAAGAAAGGCAAATAGATAATAAGTTGTTGTCACTGACTAAACTTAAATAAAAAATCTGGGTGAAAAGCACACGGTCAGAACCAAATATTGTCATTTTAAACTGTGTAAACTATGATATAAATGAGATAAATAATCCCATCTAGAGTGAAAAACTCTTTAGTCAGTTTAATAGCCTAAAGTGTTCCGTCGCTCTAGTTCAAGAAACACACTTAACAGAGAAAGAACACTGAAAACTAAAGGGTGAGTGGGTGGATTTGCCTTATATAAAAATGGGGAAAAAAGAGTGGTTGCTATCCTTTTTAATAAATCAGTGTTTACCATAATGAAGAGCTGATTCTATATGCTCCCAATGAAGACTGTACTCAATTTTTTTAAGAAACTTGCCTCTCTCCTGGCTGATAAAGGTAAAGGACAATCCTAATATGGGAAGATTTAAATTGTATATTGGACAGAAAACTGGACAGACTGCTTGTAGAGTGGTTGATGAAGGAATTGGGATTAGTAGATGTTAGGTACTCCCATCACCCCAGAGAAAGAAAATTTGAATTTATGTCTCATGTACATGGGAGCTATTCTAGAATAGACTTTTTTCTGCATCTCAAAAAAAGATCTATACAGTGTTGAGGACAGTAAAATAGAGCCTATCACAATCTCAGATCATGATCCAGTCACTCTCAAAATATGCTTGGCATCATATGAGCACTTTAAATATCAGAGACTTAATGTCTCACTACTGACTGACCTTTTGCTCCAACAGGAAATGCAGAAGGACCTGACTGATTATTTGTCTTTAAATAATGAGAGTGTCTGTCACTCTAAATGGGCTAAAGCTGTGATGAGAGTAAAGATGATAGCCATATCCTCCAGGATAAAGAAACAAAGGTCAGAGGAACAACAGAACCTTGACCCAAAAATTAATAAATTACAACAAGAGCATAAATGAAGATGGGAAGACAGGATAAAAACAACACACAAACTACTCCAAGAAGCCAAACAAGATTTAGATGTGCTATTTACCTATGAGGCAGAGGGTGCACTTAGATTCACTGTTATGTTCTGTGAGAACTCTGCCCTCTTGTGGCTTTTGTGAGTAAATCATCCTCGTCTTTCTTTAATTGCTGCTGTTGTTTCTATTGGTTGTTTTAGTCATGTGACTTAGGTGATAGTTCAGTCATTCCAATCAGAAAGTCCTTCAGTTGATGTGTGACATGTGGTCAGCTTGCAGCTCCAATTCTTTTCTTTTCCATTCATTGCTGTGTCCAGGAAAACACCGCTTGTAAGTTCAATGTACATTGTACATTTGATTGTAATGTCATATAATGTATTTTGGTTTATTTACACGTGAATGCTGCTGAAGTTATGGTAGCTATGAGTATGTATGACATAAGCTGTTGTGACAGCTTTTTGATTTTGGTTTTCTTGCTGCATGTATAAGCAATCATTTTCTGCTGGTGAATTTCATGTACATCATTTCCAAGATATTTACAAGTTATGTAAACCATATAGTGCATCATTTGACTGTGGTATTTTGTGTTATAATGACATAGCTGTCATTTGCATTATTTTATGTGTGTGCATATATGTTGTCATTTAAACAGCATGCACTAATTGGTGCTATTTTTCTGTATTATTTCAGTTTTACAACGAACGCCTTCATGAGAATAACGACAGCAGTTAATAGCATTCAGCTTTACTCCAGCCTCTGACTTTCTCGTGAAGCTTGTGAGCTATCTGGTAATTTGTGTAAAGACACACACACATTGAGGACAGAATATTCACAAGCAGAAAATGTTATAAATTCGGCAACAGAGCAAGTACGTTGCTTGCCTTTCAATTACGTAAAGTTCAGCCAAGTTGAGTGGTTCCTAAGATTAGACATCCCATAACCAGTTAGTCTCACAACCTAAAGAAATTGCAGATGCCTTTGTGGCTTACTCTACAAACCTATATGATAATCAGATGAAAAGACTGAAAAGATACAAGAATTTTTGGGACCCCTTAATATGACTGAATTATCCACTGACAAGGCAGCTGAATTGGTTAGGTTAGGGCAATCACAGAAACAGAAATAAAAGAATCCATCCTTAAACTTAAGAATAACAAGTCACAGAGTTGCCAACAGGCAGGCAGGCAGGAACAGAATGCTGGAAAGTCTGTCATCAGGTAGAACAATCTGGCACTGAGGGTGAGACATAGGGCAGGTTATGTAGGCTGAAACAGGAAATGAGCAACAGGTGGAGGTGGTTACTGCTGAGGAGGATGCAGCCAGGCAGAGGGAGAGAGAGAGGGAAGCACTGCAGGTGGAAGAAATCAGGCTGATTTGGAGAGAGTTGTGTGAGGAGAGGCTGCAGAGGAGCAGACGTGACAGAACCCGCCCCTCAAGGGATGGCCCCTGACGTCCCAAAAGGAGAGAGAGAAAAAAAAACATAAAACAAAACCACCACCAACAACAAAGCGAAGAAAAACCCAAGCTGGGCGGGAGCAAGGGGAAAAGACAGGACGGAGGGATCAGGACCCCAGAGAGTCCGACCTGGCCAAGGCAGGCGCCGGGGCGGCACAAGCGTCATCGACGACCTCCCCCTCAGGAACGTCAGGCAGGGATAAAGCATCTGCAGGAGGGCGATGACCCGGTGGCGGAGCAGCCGGAGCAGCAGGCATGTCAGGGTGGCGCCGATGGAAGTCAGCGATGAGGTCCGGATCCAGGATGTGACGGGAAGGGACCCAGGACCTTTCCTCAGGGCCGTATCCCTCCCAATCAACAAGGTACTGGAGACCCCTCCCACGGCGTTGAGACCGGACCAGGAACTGTGTACGCTGGGGACCCGTCGACCAGGCGAGGAGAAGGAGGTGGCACCACAGGGGACAGCAGGCTTTCATGCACTGGCTTGAGCTTGGACATGTGGAAGGTGGGATGGATCCGCATGGTGCGGGGAAGTCAGAGATGGACTGCAGTCGGGCTGATGATCCGTTGAATGGGGAATGGACCGACAAACCTGGGTGCCAGCTTTCGGGAGTCGACTCGGAGAGGAAGATCTTGGGTCGAAAGCCAGACCCTCTGGCCCACCTGGTAGTCCGGAGCTGGGGATCGCCGACGGTTGGCAGCAGAGGCATACCACTGGACAGAGTGTTGGAGGGCGGCACGCGCTCATACCCAGGTTTGCCGGCAACAGCGGATGAAGGTCTGAACAGACAGGCAGGCAGACTCCCTCTCCAAGGTGGGAAACAAGGTGGGCTGGTAGCTGTAAGCGCACACTGGAATGGAGAGAGGCCTGTGGCAGAGCTGGGTAGAGTGTTGTGGGCGTACTCGATCCAGGGGAGCTGCTGTGACCAGGAGGATGGATCCTGTGAGGCCATGCACCAAAGGGCCGTCTCCAGGTTCTGATTGGCCCTCTTTGTCTGCCCGTTGGACTGGGGATGGTAGACAGACTGCCAGAGGCCCCCAGAAGGTGGCAGAACTCCCTCCAGAAAACTGAGGAGAATTGTGGTCTCTGGTCCAAGACCACATCAACAGGGATGCCATGGATGTGAAAGATGTGGAGGAGTACCAGCTGGGCTGTTTCCTTGGCGAAGGGTAACTTGGGGAGCGGGATGAAGTGGACCATTTTGCTGAAACGGTCAACAACAGTGAGGATGGTGGTATGGCCGAGAGAGGGGGGTAGACCAGTGACAAAGTCCAGGGCAATATGGGACCAAGGACGGTGCGGAATGGGAAGGGGCTGGAGGAGACCCGCCGGGGCCTGGTGGGAGCTCTTGTGTTGATTGCAGACTTGACAAGCTTTCACAAAGTCTCGAGTGTTCTCCTCCATAGAAGCCCACCAGAACCGCCGACGGATAATATCCAGAGTGCGTCTGGTGCCAGGGTGACAGGCGAAGCGGGAGGCATGGGACCATTGGAGGACCTCTGACCACAGGTTTTCAGGGATGTACAGACAGTCGGAGGGGCAGGAACTGGGGCCCGGCTGGGCCTCAAGCGGCTGACTTCACCCTCTCCTCGATGTCCCAGGTGAGGGAGCCGACAACACACGGGGACGGAAGAATTGATGCAGGACCATCGGCGGGTTCTTCCTCTCTCTGGAATTGTCGGGACAGAGCGTCGGGCTTGACTTTGCGGGAGCTTGGGCAGTAGGAGAGGGTGAAGCAGAACCGGGTGAAGAAGAGGGCCCAGCGGGCCTGACTGGAGTTGAGTCTCTTGGCAAAACGGATGTATTCTAGGTTTTTGTGGTCTGTCCACACCAGGAATGGTTTCTTGGCTCCCTCCAGCCAGTGACGCCACTCCTCCAAGGCCTCCTTCACCGCCAGCAGTTCGCGGTTCCCAATGTCGTAGTTTCTCTCGGCAGGGGACAGGCGACGAGAGAAGAAGGCACAGGGATGGAGCTTTTGGTCCAACGCAGCCCGTTGAGAGAGGACGGCCCCAATCCCTGTGTCCGAGGCGTCCACCTCCACCACGAACTGCCGGTCTGGGTCAGGAGTCTGGAGGATGGGGGCAGAGGTGAACCTGGCCTTCAGGTTCTAGAATGCCTCCCCGGCTGCAGAAGATCACCGTAACGGGACCTTGGAGCTGGTAAAGGCGGAGAGGGGAGCAGCCACAGAACTGTAGTTCCTGATGAACCGGCGGTAAAAGTTGGCGAAACCCAGGAACCACTGTAACTGTTTGCGGATCTCAGGGACAGGCCAGGAGGCAACAGCAGAAACCTTGGATGGATCCATTTCAAGGCTGCCCTCACCCACAATAAAACCAAGGAATGGCACTGAGGAGACATGAAACTCGCACTTCTCGGCTTTAACGAAGAGCGAGTTCTCTAGGAGCCTTTGAAGGACAGACTGGACGTGACCCACATGTTCGTCATGGGACCGGGAAAAAATCAGGATGTCATCTAGGTAAACAAACACAAACTTACTGAGCATGTCCCTCAAAACATCATTCACGAGAGCCTGGAAGACGGCTGGGGCGTTGGTAAGGCCAAAGGGCATTACCAGTTATTCATAATGTCCGATGGGAGTGTTAAAAGCCATCTTCCATTCATCTCCCTCTCGGACACGGACCAGGTGATAAGCGTTGCGGAGGTCCAGTTTTGTGAAAATGGTGGCCCCCTGGAGGGGTTCAAAGTCAGAGGACATTACTCAGCTAACCTCCTTTTGGGCCTTTATTAACTAAAATCACAGTGCACGTCTCATAATGTACTGTTTTCCTTTTAGACTGTTAATCTGTGTATTTGTGTTACCTGCTCTGTTTGTTTTGTTTCCTGTGGTAGTTGCTGTAATGGGTCACCACCTATGCTTAAATCTATCATGTTTCAATGATGTTCAGTTCGACCACATATTTTACAAGGATACACTTGTCACAGACATATACACGCACACACGCAAGAAAACACATATACAACAACTTGTTTGTGCAGGTTCTTCAGAAAGGCAGCTGCACACATCTAACACACACACACACACACACACACACACACACACACACCCTATCACCATCAGTGACCACGCAGCAGTCACTCTGACAGTCACTAAGAAAACAGTCACACCACCATCTAGACATTGGAAATTTAATACATCGTTGCTTAAGGACCAAGACTTTATTAAATTCTTTAAAAAAGAGTGGACAATATTCTCTGAAACAAATGACCTGCCTGACATCTCCCCCTGTGTTCTTTGGGAGGCGGCAAAAGCATGCAAGGTAAAATAATTTCTTAGTCCGCATACAAGAAAAAAAAAAGGAGAAAGCACTTGAAATAGAATTAGAACAGCAAATTAAAGCTTTGGAGACAGCTCATGCCACTTCCCAAGATAAACATTTGTTAAGTGAATTGAGAAAATTAAAACTGAAATTAAATGAATTACTTGACATAAAAACACAATTTCAGCTATAGAGATTACGCCTGGAGAACTTTGAACACAGCAACAAATCCAGTAGACTCTTGACAAACCAATCAAAACAGAATAAAGAAAAAGTAACAGTTTCCTCAGTAAAGAACTCTGCTGGGAAAACAACCCACATCCCAGAAGAAATAAATAATACATTTAGGGTTTTTTATAAAAACTTGTATTCATCACAAATGAATCCATCAAACTCTAGCATAGATGCATTTTTAAGTATGATCGAACTACCAAAATTAAATAATGAACAGATCATGGTTTTGGAGTCACCTATTTCAATGGAGGAACTTCATGAAGCTCTCCAGCATATGCCCAACAAGAAAGCCCCAGGACCCGATGGTTTTTCTGCAGAATTCTACAAAGAATTCTGGCCAATGCTCGCACCAATATTCAACAGAATGGTTGCTGAAATTAAGGAAACTTCCATACTCCCTCCTAATATGAACCGTGCAAACATTAGTCTCCTCCTTAAACCAGATAAAGACCCATTACTCCCATCTAGCTATCATCCAATATCACTTATAAATGCAGATCTAAAATTCATTCATCATCATCATTTGCAAGGCGCTGGCTAAAGGACTTGAAAAAATAACACCTCACATAATACACCCTGACCAAACTGGATTTATCAAGGGCAGACACTCTACAAATAACACACGCAGACTAATCAATTTGATAGACTACTGTAATATTCAGAATAAGGAAGCCATAATAGTCTCACTAGATGCTGAAAAAAGCTTTTGACCGGGTGAATTGGAAATTTCTCTTTGCTGCATTACAAAAATTTGGGTTCGGGGATAACTTTCTATTCTGGATCAAAACATTATACAGTTCACCCAGTGCTTGTGTCAGAACAAATGATCAGACTTCTCCAAGCTTCAATCTCCAAAGGGGCACCAGGCAGGGTTGCCCACACTCTCCATCCCTTTTTGCCATATTTATCAAACCACTCGCAGCTGCAATTCGGCAAAATAATAATATCAAAGGGATTCAAACAGCAAATGTGAACCATAAGATAAGCCTTTATGCTGATGATGTACTACTTTTCCTTCAAAATGCACAAGCTTCTCTCTCTGAGACAACAGCACTTATAGACAAATTCTCCTCTATTTCAGACAACTCTATTAATTGGAACAAATCAACAGTCCTACCTATAAACTCTGACTACAAGAGTAGGTCAACCACCCCACTACAATCGGGAAACATTAGATACCTAGGTATCAACATCTCCGCCAGGCTGTCGGACCTGACACGGCTAAATCACATTCCCCTACTTAAAACAATAGAGGATGACCTCACTCGGTGGAGGAATCTGCCCATATCGCTTATGGGAAGAGTGGCAACAGTTAAAATGATGGTCCTGCCAAAAATAAATTATATTTTCTCAATGGTTCCATCCCAACCCCCCCTCACTTGGTTCGATTCATTAGACTCAAGCATTTCCAAATTTCTATGGAAAACTAAACCACCACGTGTAAGTTTAAAAACTCTTCAAAAGGCGAAGGACCATGGTGGTTTGGAGCTACCAGATTTTTATAATAACTACCTTACCAATAGACTGCAATATCTCTTAAAATGTATTACAAATAGTCCATTAGATCAAGCATGGTTAGATATTGAACAGACATTTTGAAGAAACCCAAATCCCTGACCTGCCATTTATCAGTCTCATTATCAAAAGACATAGCTGCTTTAGGAGCATTAATATTAGCACTTCCCTAACAGCCTGGTGGGAATTTCTTAAAATAAATAGGTCTTCACCCATGCCATGCAGACACACACCCATCTGGAACAATTCTGATATCCTGCGAAATAAAAAAACAATAAACTTCACAACCTGGTACGACAAAGGGATAAGACATCTGGAGCATATCCTCCAAGGCAGTAACATCATTCCATTTAATGAGCTGGTAGCACTACATGGTATTAACAAAAACAAATTTCTGGAATATCTTCAGCTTAAATCCATAATTCAGACAAGGTTTAACCTTAGCCAATTGGACTTAGAGCTACCACCAATAATAACAAATTTTCTAAAGCTTTCACCTCCAAAATTACTTTCCAAAATTAATTTATTATTGTCTAAAACAGATCTAACAGTCTCCAATCTCCAAATGGGAGAAAGATTTATCCATCAACACAGACCCAAATTTTTGGATGCAAATTTGTTCAAATACCTTCAAAATGACCCAAAATGCCAACTTACAACTCATACAGTACAAGGTTCTTCACAGAACACACTACACAGGACAAAGGATGTTCAAAATGGGCCTTACATGTAGAAACATCTGTTAGAACTGCACGGGTGGCTCATTACACAGTTATATATATGTATGTTATATATCATATATATCATATATATCATATGTTTGGCTTTGTACACCGGTCAAGAAATTTTGGCAAAAGATTTGTGAAGACCTATCGACACGTCTAGGACACCCCATACCTGCCTCCACCCTCGGTGTGGGGGGTGCTCTGGGGGGATGGGGGGGTTGGTGGCCCTTGGGCCCTGTCTGGGCTGCCTCGCTGGTGTGGGTGGGTCTGGGGCTTTGGGCCCTGGTGGCTTGGGGCCCGTGCTGTCCCCCCGTGGGGGGGTTGCGCGCATGCGGGGGGGCCGGGCGGTGCCTGCTGTGGTGTCTTGGAACAGGCGTTCCTCTGGGGGATGGGGGTGGGGGGGTATGTTAGGTGTCTGGGGGTGGTCGGGGGTGTCGCCTCTGTGCTCCCTTGCTTGTTCTCACTTGGGTGGGGTGCGTGCCTGTCTCTGGGGCACGTGGTGCTGGGTCTGTCGTGTTTTGGGGGGCTGTTGGGTGCTCTGGTGGCTTGTGTCTTGGCCTGCTTGCCCCTGGGAGTTTGGGGGGTGTCCACATCCAATGACAAACCCTCACACACACACACACACACACACACACACAGCACACAACTGTTATACAATCACACATGTACAACAGTTACACATGTTGATGTTATCCATGTCAAGGTTATTTTGGGTAAGTATTTATGCAATCTGTTTTTTGTTTGTTTATTTTTGTTTACTTTTTTAAATTAATTTATTTATTTTTTTTTCTTTTCCTTTTTTACTTACTCATTTTCTTCCTGCTGCCACTGTTAATACTGTTGTAAATATTTGCAGCTATCATTATTGTAGTTAGCGTCGTTGTCATCGTTCTCATTGTCGTTGTTGTTATTGTTGTTGCTGTTGTTTTTGTTGTCTCTTGTGTCTTCCCCTCCCTTCTGTGTCCCCCAACCTCTCTCTTTTCTCTCTCCCTATCCACTCAAATGTTGTACTGTCCGGTAGCCTTGCCGGTAGCCTTGCAGTCTGCACTGTTGCAGTCAGGTGCAGGAACGGTGGATGGGAGATGCTGCGGGACCGCAGCATATCTGAAGCAGGTGAGGTGACAGGTTGGCCCCCACTCATGGATGGTACCGGTCTGCCAATTGATGTGGGGGTTATGACGACAGAGCCAAGGATGGCCCAGGATCAGCTGCAGGTTGGTGTGTGCTAAGATGTGGAAGCGGATGGTCTCATGGTGGTTGCCGGACAGCAGCATGGACACAGGTTGGGTATGGTGGGTTATAGTACCCAGGCGGTGGCCATCCAGGGCCCGGACAGGAACGGGTACAGGCAGGTGCTCCCGCCCGAGCCCCAGCTGACGAACCAGGTCCTCGCTGACGATGTTGGCCTCTGCTCCCGAATCCACCAGAGCAGCGAGGGAATGGGAGCTACTCTGGAGAAGGAGTTGGGTCTGCAGCAACAATCGGGCGGAGAGGGAGGGTGGTCACGCTCACTGGTATCTCTCCGGCTACTAGTGAGCTTTGGCTTTTACCGGACACCCTGACACAAAGTGACCAGCTCCACCACAGTACATACACAGACGACCCCTTCTCCGACGTTCCCTCTCCTCAGGAGTCAGCGATGCCCGGTCCAGCTGCATAGGGACCAGATCCTCAGTGGGCTGGGTGGTGTGCGGAGCGCTGGACATCCCACGGGAATGGGTCTGCTGCGGAAAACGGGATGCCTCCAAATGCCTCTCCCGCCTGCGAGCCTGGACACGGAGATCGATCCGGGTGGCAAGTTCAATGATCCCGTCCAGGGTCGCAGGCACGTCGTGAGACACCAACTCGTCCTTTATATAATCAGCCAACCCATGGATGAAAGCATCAACCAGGGCGGCTGTGTTCCAGTTACTCAGACAGGCTTTTGTCCGAAAGTCTATAGAGTAGTCCACCACTCTCCGATCTCCCTGCCGCATGGCGATCAATTCCCGAGCAGTCTGAGAATGTGGCGCTCCCTGGCCTAAGACCTTGCGCATCTCCTCGGAGAAGAGCAGAAAGGAGGCGCAAGCAGGCGAACATCGTTCCCACTCAGCGGTTCCCCACAGCCGTGCCCGTCTGGTCAGGTGGTTGATGGTGAAAGCCACCTTTGCCTGTGGAACTCTCTGGAGAGCAGGCTCGCTGAGTACCTTTTTTCCTCAGGGAGAAGGAAGGTGGAAGGCTGGATCAAACTCGGTGTTGAGAATCAGAAGGCAGGTCAGATCACCGGGGCAGAGACAGAGCAGGTTAGTCGGGGACGGACAGAGTTGCCAACAGGCAGGCAGGCAGGAACAGAATGCTGGAAAGTCTCTAATCAGGGAGAACAATCTGACACTGAGGGTGAGACACAGGGCAGGTTATGTAGGCTGAGACAGGAAAAGAGCAACAGGTGGAGGTGGTTACTGCTGAGGAGGATGCAGCCAGGCAGAGGGAGAGAGAGAGGGAAGCACTGCAGGTGGAAGAAATCAGGCTGATTAGGAGAGAGGTGTGTGAGGAGAGGCTGCAGAGGAGCAGACGTGACAGATGGGGGTAGATTTTTTTTTTGGACACTACATTTGTGGGACTCTCAGTCTGAAAAAAAAATCTGATTATCAAAATAATCTGGCGGGCCAGATATTATTGCTGGAGGGCCAATGTTGGCCTGCAGGCCGGACGTTTCCAACCACTGATTTATGAAATATAATTGTTGCAATGTCTGACTCTTTCTCAAGGAGATAAAGCCCTGAGTACAACTAAATGGATGCTGTTGATCGAGGAGAGAGATTTAATCCTATCTGCTGCTCACCTAACTGACACCACTGTCACCACTGCCTTAGCCGTTCTCTTCACCTGTTGCTATGTGTTCAACATCGAATATCAGGTGGAAGCAGCCATAACGCTGGAGTTTGTTCAGAGGTATTAATTATTATCAGAAATTGTTGTGCACTCACTAAACCTGCATTTCCTGCATGATTTCCTGCCTCTGCGGGTGGATTTTCCCATTTTGGTACAAGTAGGAGGTTGGGCACTATATTTAAATAATATTATTTAATCCTACCAGATCACACTGCCCAATATGGGTGCAGCCACTTAGTTTGATTTATCACTTATCAAATTATAGGCTGCTACTACAAAGTAATGTTACAGGTCTACTATTTTTTTCCTTTTTTTCGAAGTACAGAAAACCTTTTAGAACAGTCAGACGGTAAGTTTTGAAAATCACTTTTCTGTTATTTCATCTTTTCTCATTTTTATAGGTTTTTAGTGACAATTAATTAATTTTATTCTGATTCTTCCAAGTGCAGTGCCAAGGGGCAGATGAGCCAGAGAACTGGGAGACTGTTGCAGCAGAAGACCTCAGACATGACCCACCACTTGATTACCTTTATCAGTGACTTCACTGAGTTTGATTGGCAAAACGACTAAATGCAGGAGAGGTTTTGATAAAAGCTTTTGCATTGAAAGCTCAAGTTCATTGTAATCTTAGAGATTTTCTTTAAATAAATGTGTGTTAAGTCACTATCTATCATTGGTCCACTGATGAAAAATCTTGAGTTGACTTTAGCAGAAAAATCAAAATGCAACAGAGTCGCTCCTCTCCTTCTTTCTTTATGCCATTTGTCACCAGTTTCTGCCAGCGCATGGTCAAAAGCATCAGCAGTAAGTGATAATGTCATACAAGCAAGACTTTTGGGGCAGTTTGGCAATATCAGTGACCACAAACACGCCTGCGATGATTGCTTTCACCATAAGATGTTGCGAGAAAAAATTAAATGTAAATCTTTGAGATAACCACGTTAAATATCCATTATTACAAGCATGCACCACTGCATCTCTTGTTTCTAACAGGGGGCTTCTCAGTGTAATAATCATCCACAAACTATATCAGACTATGACCCAGGTAGTTTTACGAATGCTGCATTCATGTTTCATAAAAAATCATTTCTAACAATCTCACAATCAAACTAGTCCCTCAGTTCAATTTCACAACAGTAGATTTCTAACATCTTAATGAGAGGCACAGCAGTTATCTAGTACTTCATAGCTTCACAAACACAAGCTAACAATCTAAACAAAAACGATGAACATGGCAGCCTGTTCACATGAAATCCTGCCACGCTGATTGAAAGGTGAGCCAAGCATTAATAGAAGCTGTCGGGATTGGAGCAGTGGATTGGGTCAAGTCAAGTCAATTTTATTTGTAAAGCCCATTACCACAAATCACAATTTGCCTTAGAGGGCTTTACAGCATACAACATCCCTTTGTCCTTAGACCCTCCTTAGAACGTAAGTGCCACTTATATATATTTAGGGTGGGATCAGTCTGACCGTAACGCTTTTCTACAGCCGAACTTCCCGGCACCACCATCTTAGACCCTCAGTATACACAAGGTGCATCACAAAGTAATTGTACTAAATGTCATTTTTATATGTTAATCTTATTTAATTTTATTTTATTTTAGGCCTCAAACCGGAATTCCTCTTTCTATACTTGACCCAGGCAGTCCTGGTGATGGTCCTCTCGTGGTTGAATCACCAAATTCTTGACAGGCAAAGGGCCATCAATTTTAAGTGACTGTTGGTGGAACAGGAATGAGATGATTTCTCTTGAAAAAAAGGAAAAATGGATAAGATTGAACTGGATAAAGATTCTTTATAACACACCTTCAGCATCTGCACTTCAGCACTTGCCTCATCTATACTTGTCTCATCGACAGAACAACAGCATTTCAGGGATGAAAACCAACTCACATCATCATAAAATAAGTTTCTATGCATTTTGTTATATCTAACAACTCAATCTATCTCTCTTCCGTCACTCCATAAGCTGATAAACAGTTTTGGCAGGGTTTCTGGCTACTCCATCAACTGGTCTAAGTCCAAGATTCTGCCTCCAAGTAATTCTGACTGGGATGCTGGGGTTGGGGAATTGATATCAGAAAATAGATGAAGTCGGAATACTAGAAAATGCTCCTATGAACGTTTATTAGTATACCTTCACACGTGTGATGTTTTGGGCCCTATTGCCCTTCCTCAGGTTGTGGAATTGCCCTATAAGTACACAAGTCAACCCATCAAATACCTTTGAATCCATATTTCATCGAATTTAAATGACACAAACATGGAACAAACTCCCGATGTCATTAACTGCTTGCATTTCCGCTGTTTAAGAAACATTCTCCCAAAAATAAATTATCCCCCTGGTCTGGTTCTCTATCCACACTCCAAAAACCCAAACATTATGGCCGACTTGATGTACCAAGCTTTTATCTTTATTATCTCTCTCAATAGATTCAGTATATCTGTCAATGAACGAGCAACTCCAATCCCACCTAGATAGGCTAGATAGTGAACAAACCATTTGTAAAGATCTCCCCATTCAACACATTATTTTCATAGATAAGTCAAACAGAACCCACAACTGCTTCAAATTTAGCACAATAAACACTACCCCCACTGCATGGTGGAAAGCTAATGACATATTCAACCTCAAACTAGCCTTCTAATCTCACCCCACTCTGGCATGTTAAAAATCAAGGAAACCATCAATTTCCCTGCATGGAAACAGAGGCTAGTAACCAACCTGGGGCACCTCTTTAGCAGAAGCTCTCTTATGACTTTCGACCTTCTGAAACAAATATACAAACTACCACACAATTGTCAATTCCAGTACCTACAGTTGAAAGAGACCATAAAAAAGGTAATCGATTCTATAACTTCCACAACTCCACGCCTCCCTTAATATTAAAATTAAACTCACACAAAAAAATGCCATCCCAGATATGCAAACTCCTTTCTCACCATGATAATACTATTTCAGTACCAACAGACAAATGGACATCAGACTTGGATATGCATCAATCCGACATCGACTGGCAAACCATATGCAATAACACATTCACCATGTCATCGGACTCGAAAATCCAGCTAATTCAATATAAAGTACCACACAGCACACATCATCATTCACAAAATGCACCTCATGGGCCTGACAGACAACAACACCTGCACACACTGTCCAACTGCAATAGACAACCACAGAGTTCATGGAGGACAGTTGAACTGTTTTGGTTGGAAAGAGCTATCCAAGATCCTCAACCTCCGCATCCCACTCTCCCCTTTCATAGCCCTGTTAGGTGACCTTTCGTCACTCACAATCCCCAAACATCTCGAAAAATTCATCTTAATAGCAGTAGCTGTGGCAAAGAAAATAATTTTACTCAACTTGAAAGACAGAAAAAAACTATCAGTCAGCCACTGGTACAATCTCCAAACAAAACACAATGGGACAGTCCTGACTCCATCCCTCATCACACCTCTGACCAGCCACAACCCTCCACCTGCACCTCCCCCATCTCAGCAGGAGCTTCACCACAGCTGCCCACCTCAGAAGCTCCCAACTCATCCTCCCCCTCCCCCCCAGTGACACCTTTCTCCATCCAGGAGAAGGATGTCAACAGACTGTTCAAGAGGCAGAACCCCCGCAAAGCAAGTGGGCCGGACTCTGTCTCTCCATCCACCCTGAAGCACTATGCTGATCAGCTGTCTCCAGTGTTCACAGACATTTTCAACACCTCACTGGAGACATGCCACGTACCGGCCTGCTTCAAGGCCTCCACAATCATCCCTGTTCCCAAGAAGCTGAGGACAACAGGACTCAATGACTACAGACCCGTCGCCTTGACCTCTGTGGTTATGAAGTCATTTGAGCGCCTCATGCTTCCACACATCAAAGACATTACTGACTCACACCTGGACCCCCTACAGTTTGCCTACAGAGCCAACAGGTCTGTAGATGATGCAGTTAACCTGGCCTTGCATTTCATCCTCCAGCACCTGGACTCCCCAGGATCCTATGCCAGGATCCTGTTTGTGGATTTCAGCTCTGCCTTCAACACAATCATCCCAGCTCTCCTGCAGGACAAGCTCTCCCAGCTGAACGTGCCAGACTCCACTTGCAGGTGGATCACAGACTTCCTGTCTGACAGGAGGCAGCATGTAAAGCTGGGAAAACACATCTCTGACTCCCGGACTATCAGCACTGGATCCCCTCAGGGCTGTGTTCTTTCCCCTCTGCTATTCTCCCTGTACACCAACAGCTGCACCTCCAGTCACCAGTCTGTCAAGCTCCTGAAGTTCATGGACGACACGACCCTCATTGGGCTCATCTCTGATGGAGATGAGTCCGCCTACAGGAGGGAGACAGACCGTCTGGTGTCCTGGTGCAGCTTGAACAATCTGGAGCTCAACGCTCTAAAGACAGTGGAGATGATAGTAGACTACAGAAGGAACACAGCCCCACTCACCCCCATCACCCTGAGAGACTCTCCAGTGGTCACGGTGGAGTCCTTCTGCTTCCTGGGCACCATCATTACCCAGGACCTCAAGTGGGAGCTGAACATCAGCTCTCTGACCAAAAAAGCCCAACAGAGGATGTACTTCCTGCGGCAGCTGAGGAAGTTCAACCTGCCAGTGAAGATGATGGTGCTCTTCTACACCTCCATCATCGAGTCCATCCTCACCTCCTCCATCACCATCTGGTACGCTGCAGCTACTGCCAAGGACAAGCGCAGGCTGCAGCGTATCATCCGCTCTGCTGAAAAGGTCATCGGCCGCAGTCTGCCCTCCCTCCAGGACCTGTACACCTGAACCTCAGAAGGGGCTGAACCGATGATGTGGAGGTGAGGCGTGCAGGTAAGATTGTGGCCGATCCCTCCCACCCTGGACACAAACTCTTTCAATCACTCCCCTCTGGCAGGAGGCTTCGGTCCATCAAGACCAGAACCTCACGCCACAAGAACAGTTTCTTCCCGTCTGCCACCGGCCTCATAAACAAGGCCCAGGTCCCCCACTGACGCACTCTCCTCATAGACTGTACATTACATTAACGTGTTCATTAATGCACATCACCGGCACTGCTGCTGGTCATGCGGCACATCCACACCATAAAATTGCACTCAAACCTGTATAAATGTGAATTTCAATGTAAATATCAATATATATCTTGCACTCCAACCATTCTTGTATATACTTTAATTCCATGGTTCTGTTTCTTGCACTGTTACTTGTGTTACTTGTTTTGTTTTGCACTGTAAGACTCGTACTTTTTATATTTTATATTTTATATTTTATATTTGTATCTTCTATTTTATCTGTTTTCTTTTCTATATTTATGTTGCACCAACCCACCAGAACAAATTCCTCGTATTGTGTTAACTATACCTGGCAATAAATCTTTTTCTGATTCTGATTCTGAAAAAAAAAAAAAAAAAAAAAAAACACTCCGACTTAGAAAAGCTTACATCTACCACAAAATACAATATGGCAGCATTCTATCACCCTCTTAGCAATTCCTCTCTACACCAACTCACACTGATTTCTCCTTCCCAAAATAACCTAAATTATTCTTGCTCAACATTCCCCAAATTGACAACCCTCACGAGTGAGATTTTAAATGGCGTTGAATAGGATACCATTGGAAATTTCCTCCTGAGCAATAACTTTTTTTGCTTTCTTCAGGTTCAGGCTCTTCAGCGGGGTATGTTGCCTTTCTGGTTGCGAGGCCACTTCTACATCATCTCCTTCTTGTAGTTCTATCAGAGCATTATCTTCATCATCGTATGTTTGTTGAAGAGTGGCTAAAGATCCATGATCTTTGCTAACTCCAGCCATATTGTTAGCTCACTCAAGTCTTAAGTCCACAAGCGACATGGTCACACATATACAATCAAACTACAATTAACATGCAGTGCCCCCCCCCAGTCCATGCACCTCTGACTATGAAATGGCAGTAAAAAATATGAAATGTAATAAAATTACAAAAATACATTGTAAGGGGGCTTTAAAATGTAATTGATGTGTTATCTACACTCAATAAACAGTGACCTGCTCCTGCTGAATTAAAATATTGCTTTCAGCATGCCATGTCTGTAAGACCGCTATTTAAATACCACTGAGGACACCCTATTGAGATGATGTCCTAAACCTGCCTCATTACCTTGTTGTTTAAATCATATAGCCTATATTTTTGTGTTTGGGCCTCATCAGAGGACAGGTAAAACAGGAGCGCTTGCAAGGAAACTATGCAGGAAGAACATACAAAATCCATGAGAGAATAGACTAGGGCCAAGCATCTAACTTTGACCCTTTTGGCAGAATATTAAATGACAAAATAAGTTGATTCAACTAAAAACTTATCAACTTACCCAACAGATACACAGACAAAGTCCAGAATGTTCCAGCAATTCCTTAAGTATGCATCTGCATGGAAAAGAAATCCATAGGCAACAATCTTCAGGAAACACTCAACAGAGAAGATGATGAGGAAAATGTACTCCAGGCTTTCCTGTAAAACGACAGCAATGATTTTTGTGTGAATCTGTTATTCATACATGCACAATAGCCTTAAATAATTACTATTAGTATCATTTTATTCAAGTGTGATTAGGTAAGTGATTAGGATCTCGAGTTACGGCCATGTAGTATATGTGCTTTATGGAAATGTATAACAGTTTGTTTTTTTTAAATCAAAATAAGGCTCAGTCCCTTTTTGTTTGTTTTTGTGGTTTGTTTGTTTTTCACTCAGCTTTTAGTTAAGGAGCAAATTCACCACCCATGCACATTTCTTCATGAATGTTTAAATTTACACATCACACTCATCTACTTATGTCTATTCATGTCACTGACAAACTCACACACCAATGGAATGTTTTATGCCCTCTCACGTTTCAGCAGAGGCATGCAGTGAATGTCTATTTTAAGTGCACAGACTGTGCCCTTCAGGAGTATAAAACTGATATGTAAGTCTAAAATTCTGCTTGATTTCTTAAATATTATTCAAAATTAATCTCAATAATTTAAATTTACTAATCACCACAATCTGAAACGTGGTTCTTCATTACAGACTTTTGTCCCCACCCAGGACTAAAATCTAAAAATAATATTAGATAGGAAATAGTGCAGCCATTTCAGTGAAGCAAAGGTCCTTGGCTCGACCCTGGCCATACTCAACTGCGCATGCTGCAATGACAAGGTTGCTCTGTTAAACTGTGAGGACAGCTCAGTTATTGTCAAAAGATGTTGAACATATTTTAAAGAAATAAAAGGCTAGATAAACAAAAGAAACACATTATATGAGGCAAAAACTAATGATTAGTGTGGCAGTTTGAGTTTTGCTGAAAACTAGGATGAAAGTAAACTCTGGATTTCTGAAGGTGCTTTGTGGAGCTTTTTTGTAAATAGAGCGATGTTTACATTCAGCATTTGCATCCTTTATGTCTTAAAAAACGAGTTGAGTGCATTTTTCTCCGCATTAAACAATTGCAAATTGTTGAACAATTGATCACTTGATCTCACAATATGTTAACTACTTACTTACTATTTTTTACTACATTTATTGGTTTATTACTGCCACTAATGCCAACCACGTGTGCATCATAAACAAAACTAAGACCTACTGGAAGACATTTCTTACATAACGTTATTTATTCTAAAGAATGGCCCACTTGAGAGTAATATAGCCTGTATATTATACTGTATTTATTGATGCATTCATGTGTTCATCAGTTTAATGTAGAGGCTGGTAAAAGTGGATCTCATTTTTTATGGGTCTACTGCTGGGTAGATGAATCTTTAATAATACATCATAATTTATTGGTTATATATATTTTGCATTAATAATCTGAATCTGTAAAACAACTTAAGCTGTCACATAAATCTGATTGATATCAAATTTTATTGCTATGTATGTATGCTTTTATGGCAGAGCATGTAGATGCAGCAGCCTGTAGTTCCTCAAATCCTTGCTACTCTTTTTCTATATTTTGCTTTTTTTTTTTTTTTTTTTACACCATGGCCCCTTTTGCCAAAGCACAACTTTTCATCTGGAAAAGTTGTGTGGGCTTTGGACTGAATGCAGTCGACCATGAGAGGATCCCCACCAACGGCATACACCAAGCAGCTGGTCAGACCAGAGGGGAGAAATGAAACCTAAAGACCCGCCCAGAAAGAGGAAGGAGAAGTTTTCTTCTGGCTGATGTCCAGTCACAGGAGAATAAAATGGATGAGATGCGATTGAGGCTCACTCAGAACAGGAGATCAGAGACTGCTCTGCGCACACAGACACGGTTGACCCCTAACATCAAGCTATTGCACTGGATGGGCAGACCCTGATGGGAGCCATAAGGACACAAGACTCTGATGTAAATTCAAAAATTGCTTGGTTGGAACTAAATGTTGTATAATGATCAATGAAAAATAGATGGGGCGTGGCTCAGCACATAAACAGGCCTACCCCCATAACCTTTGAGCCTATCATCAAACAAACTTGCAGGAAATGTCTACATAAGTACAACACATCCTGAACTTTTATTTACAAATTTAAAATTTTTAAATTCAAATTTAAAAATGGTTGTGGCATAACACAAATCAGACTGTAAATCATCAAACCAGTCATTAACAAACTTGCAGGAAATGTTTAACAATAATGTTGAACCATGTGTGTGAAATAAAGTTAATAGGGATGCCACAAAGCAACTTGTATTTTTTTCCCAAGTCAACTCTTATTGACCAATGAACAATAGAGGGAGCCTGATTTTGCATGTGAATAGACCTAACTTCATAACATTTTGCGCATTGCATGACATGACAGAGGATGGCTTTTGGCATCACATTCATATGCTGAAAACACTGACAGAATGGCACTATTTGGTGAGTTGAAAACAGGTTGGTGAGTTTTGTGTACATTTGAGATTTAGACCAATTTCTGCTTTTGTACTCTGCTTTTGGCCTGCTGGTTTTTGTACTTCTGCCTGATTTTTTTGGGATCTCCTATTTACAATCCTGGTATTGCGATTAAAGGACTGGTTGTTAATTTCCCCCATTGTGTCTGAGTCTGCATTTTGGTCAAACCAACTTCTACACAGCATTACAAATGCAAGACTTGGATGTGGCATAACACAAATCAGACTATAAATTAAAAATTGTTTGTCAAATGAGCCCAAAACTTGCAGGATATGTTCCATAGAAACATTTACCTATGTGTATAACATTTTTTTAAAAACTGTTACATAAGGGGCACCATCGCTTCCAGCAAGTGCACTGGCCTTTTGCAAAATTTGGCCACAAATTAGAGACAGATAGTCCAAACCACCAATTTCAATGAGTTTTTTAATTAAGCAGGGGAGACATGTACCCAAAAGGTTTCTATTGCAGACCAATCAGGGGTGGTGGAGTGTTGCCAAAGAAAAGTATGTTTAGACACAGATTTTGATGTACATGAATGTCCGATTGTGATCAAATTTGCTCTGTATCTTATATTGCAGGTGTTATAAATGGTTTAAGGTCTTATTCCTTGGCAACTTTCAACTTTAAGCAGACCATGGTAGCTTGAACCCCAGAGTTACCTGTTTTTTGGGGGTTTGTTTGAGGAAGGTGTGTACAAATGCTGCTCAAGAAATATGCCCCCTATCGGCCTGATGATTTCACCAAAATTAGGGGCCAAATATCCAATTTTGGAAAGGCAAAAGGGGGGGCTTTTTTAAATCTCTGAAACCATAGCTCAGATTTGTACCAAATATCTGTAGATCATATCAAGACTAACTATCAATAAAGCTTTTTGATATCTAATTGTGCAGATACCGACCCAACACTTAAAGGGGATTTAGCTCAGCAAATAAAGCCAACTTAGTTTGCAAACATTGGGCAAATCGTCACCCAATTTGCAGGACATATTCATAAAAGTACCTAAATGAAACATAGTCTGAGGGGTTTATTCAAATCAACCACTTGGGGCACTACAAATACTAAACCTGACTATTAATAAAAAAAATTAAAAAATGTTCCTCCAATCATTGCAAAACTTGTGGAATATGTTTCATTACAAAGTTGAATTACACGTGGAAAACTGTTTTGAAATTGCTGAATTGAGGATTGCCATTTTAAATATGCCATCTTATTTTTTTTGTAAAACCCATTCTGACATTGCTTTCTTAACTGAGGTCTGATTTTGAAGTTTTGAAGTTTTCTGTGGAAAGTTATTGAAACAGGCTCATCAAAAGGTGTCAAAATCTTGTTATCTTGTGTTTTTAAGATGTAACTAATTAACTTTATGATTATTAAATAATCAATAACAGTTTATCCAAACATAACCAACCTTGGTGGATGTTTTAATTAAGATATTGAAGAATGTTCCCAAAATGTTCCTCCAACTGACCAACAGAGCAAGGTCCAGCAGAGATTTGTACAAAAGTTAATGTGCATCTATCTGATGATCACAAAACTTGTAAGTTATCTTTAATATGGGTGAAGTAAAATATCAAAGGTCTTGACTCTTAGCAGCTTTCAGCTCCTAACTGATGCATGCTGAATAGAACCCTTGAATTGCCACTTGCGGTCATACCCACATTTATTGCTCTTTCTATTTTGGTATGTTTCACTAGCAAGGACCACACCTCAATCGGAATTAATTTTAACAATTTATTGACGTGAATGTAGATTTGGTATAAACATTGATGTTGAATTATTGGAATGGATGGTTGAGTGCGGTGTGGGGAAGCTTTGGTGGGAATCCGCCCTGGCTCCCGGGCACGACAGACCCCCAAAAGCGTGCATTATATGAGAGAGGAAAAAGACGATTTGAGATCTCTTAGGTCGGTGATAAGCTTGGGAGGACCATCTGCCCATGATCTGAATAAAGTGTTCCGGTATACTGCTGCGGGAAGCCTAGGTGGCAGCTCCAATTCTGAAAGAATGTCCGGAGTAATGCATGGGAGAGATGCCTGACAATGACAGGACCTGACGGAAGTGTTGGTGGAACCAGAAGCGGGTAACCACCTAGCCGGATTCAGATGCAAACAGAGGGTCATCTTGGGATTTGCTTTGTGACGTCTGGAAATGTAAGTAGTTGGAGAGAATAAGGAAGGGGTTTAGAACTGATTGAATGTTAAAGTAGAAGACGGGAGTGGGTTGGCTAGATTGGTTGGTTTTGGTTCTTTTTAAATAATAAACTATGGTGTCGGAGAAAAAGAAAGGTCCGAGAGGCAGGCGTGCCGACGTGGATCGTATTGAAGGGTCGAGGCAGTGAATTCTGAGCATCTGAGGAAACCGAAGAAGGCAAGAATGAACACTGCCTCTAGAGTTTGGTTGACGCGAGGTATGCTATATCTGGAGTGGATGGTGTGGATACAGCGTGACAGCAGATCCGTGGTTAAAGGGAGTCTACGAGGATTTTGGGCTGGTTCTTAGCGTGAGAGGCCTCTGAGCAGTGAGGTGATCTGGGGATGACCATGAGCTGGCCATGACTACCAGTTAGGAGTTTAGAGATGAACGAAATGCCGCTGAGGTAGACTTTGATTGTCTGGGTTTTAAATTCCCAAGACAGAATGGGTGTGGGTGATGAAGCAGGTTAAGGTGATGAGATCAAATAAAGGAAAAGTTATGTTGAGGCGTGCATGCATGTCGTGAAATTTGTGGAAACAATTCCAAGCAGACCAATATGGAGAGAGAGTTGCAGGGGACAGGCTATTGATGATGGTGTTCTGAGATTCCAGATCAGGGGCATGAAAGCTGGGTTTAGATGTTGAAAGGCAAGGCCGAATATGGAGGAACCGGAGTCGGGTGTGCGTCTACATAAGGAGCCAAGCTTCTGAACTTCTTTATTTATGATGTCAAACTACTACGAGATTGTCTGAGTAGATGAGGACAGATAAGCGACTCCATTCATGGCCCCATAACATGGTGGTGACGATGATGGGGTAGATCTCAAAGAGAGCAGATAAAATGACCTGGCAATCTCCTTCCAACTCTTGGGGCCATTTGCCTACGAACCATCTTCCATCGTAAAAAAAACCCCAAAACCGGCTGATGGAGCCGCGTCATCGAAAAGGTTGATGTCCTGAGGATGAGACAGGTGATCGTCATAATAGAAGGAGATTCGTTCCAATTGCCAAGCAGATAGAGCCAGAACCAGAGCTCGGCACGGCTCAGCGCAACGAGAGAGACGGAGGTCATGAGCGACAGGACGGAAGAAGCGACAGGCAACAGGTGAGAAAGGAAAGCCCGCCCCTGGGGAACAATGCAGATGCAGGCTTCAAGGTTAAGCAGTAGGGGGCACTGGTAGCCTGGTGCCAGAAGCCCCAAGAAGAGAGAACCGGTGCAGTAGCCAAGGTCATACGGCCGGGTGCACGTCATCTCGGTGCCAGAAGCCCCAACGAGAGTGAACTGTCGAAGTCACTGTGGACATACAACTGGGGGCAGCAGCATCCTGGTGCCAGATGCCCCAGCAAGAGCGAAGTGGTGCGGTTGCCAAGCGGGCACAGCCGGGGGCAATGGCATCCCAATGCCAGACTCCCCAGCAAAAGCGAACCGCTGCAGGCGTCGATGTTAAGCAATAGAGGGCACTGGGAGCCCGGTGCCAGATGCCTCAAGAAGAGAGAAACAGCGCAGTAGGCGAGGTCGTACGGCCGGGGGCATGGCCTCTTGGTGCCAGAAGCCCCAACGAGAGCGAACTGTCAAGGTTGCTGCGGGTGTACAACTGGGGGCAACCGCACCCCGGCGCCAGATGCCCCAGCGAGAGGGGTGAATTGATGCAGTTGCAGAGAGCGGACGGCCAGGGAGCAATGGCATCCCTATGCCAGACTCCCCAATGAAAGCGAACCACTGCAGTAGCCGATGTCATGCAGCTGGGGGCCCCGACATCCCGGTGCCAGATGCCCCGACATCCCGGTGCCAGATGCCCCAGCGAGAGCAAACCGTCGAGGTCACTGCGGATGTACAACAGGGGGCAGCAGCAACATGGTGCCAGATGCCCCAGTGAGAGTGAAGTGGCGCGGTGGCCGAGTGTGTACAGCCGGGGGCAATGGCATCTCAATGCCAGACTCCACAGCAAAAGCTATCCACTGCAGGCATGGAGGTCAAGCAGTAGAGGGCACTGGCGGTCTGGCATCAGATGCCCCAAGGAGAGTGATCCGGTGCAGTAGCCGATGCTGTTCAGCGGGGGCCCTGACATCTCGGTGCCAGATGCCCCAGAGGGAGCGAACTGTCGAGGTCACTGTGGATGTATAACTGGGGGCAGCAACATCCTGGTGCCGGATGCCCCAGCGAGAGTGAAGTGGTGCGGCTGCCGAGCGTGTACAGCCGGGGGCAATGGCATCCCAATGCCGGACTCCCCAGCAAAGCTATCTGCTGCAGGCAGATCATGATGGACAGTAGAAGGCACTAGCAGCCCGGTGCCGGATGCCTCAAGAGGTCGTACAGCTGGGGCACCGGCATTTCAGTGCCAGAAGCCCCAACGAGAGTGAAACGTCAAGGCTGTTGCAGGTGAACTGGGGGCAACGGCACCCTGGCGCCAAAAGCCCCAGGGCAAAGGGTTGAAGTGGTGTGGTTGCTGAGTGGATGGCCAGGGGGATCGGCATCCCACTGCCAGATGCCCACCCGGCACCGGCAGCCTTGTGCCTGACGCCCCAAGGAGAGTGAGCTGCCGCAGATGCAACGGTTGGGCAGTAAGCGGGGCCAGCATCTCGGTGCCAGATGAGCCAACACAAGCGGGCCACTCAAATGGAGGTGGGAGAATGGTCGAGGGCACAGGCATCCTGCTGCCGAGGTTGCAGGGTGAGGCAAGCTGGTGGGAGTTGGAGGGTGCTGCCAACATCGCTGGCACCCCGGGCAAACCTGACCACCGTGGCCAACGGGACCTAGGAGAAATGGCCGCCGGAGACATGGTGCAGTCAAGAATCTGGGTACGAAGATTGGGGGGAACCGGAGATGGACAAGAGACGAAAGCGCCAGGAGGGCGGATGGGAGGATCAGCCATGGCCAGGGTGAAAGTAGGCAAAGGCCACTGCGACGGAAAATGATCAGAAAGGAGACCAGAAGCAGGGGACTGAACGACATGGTGCACAGGATGAGAGGGAAAATTTGGTGGCAACCCGGTGCCAACGACCCTGGCCCTGATGGGTTGGGAGGCGTAGGCGGGAGTCTCAACCAAGGCTGGCTGCTGCGGGTCGTGCGGAGGCACGGTGGGGGGCACTGACAACCCAGTGCCAGATGCCCTAGCGAGAGTGAACTGGTGCAGTGGCTGGGATTGCACGGCCGGGAGCGACAACAACCCAACTGACCAGGAAGCTGTGGGTGTACGACTGAGGACAACAGCATCCCGGTGCAGGGTGCCCCAGCGAGAGTGAAGTGGCGCGATTGTTGATCATACACGGCCGGGGGCACCGATACCTCGGTGCCAGAAATCCCATCATGAAACGAATGCTGCAGTTGCTGAGGTTGAGCAGTAGAGGGCACCGGCAGCCCGGTGCCAGGTGCCCCAAGGGGACAGAGCTGCTGTGGACAGCCAGGAAGAGCAGGAAGTGGCCGGCAGGGAGAACAGTCGAGGGTGCAGGCAATGCGGCGTCAAGAATCCCAGGTGAGGTGAGCTGGTGGGAGTGGGAGGGCGCCACCGACACATCTGACGCCTCAGGCAAACCTGACCTCCGCGGCCAGCGGGACTGAGGTGAAGCGACTGCCGCAGCCCTAGCACCCCGCTCTTGCTAAGGTTTCTTCCTTTTTTATTTTTTTTTTTGGGAGTTTTTCCTTGGGTGACATGAGGGTCTAAGGGCAGAGGGATGTCGTAAACTGTACAGCCCACTGAGGCTCAAGAAATAAAATTGACTTGACTAGACTTGACTTGACTCGCCTGAGGCAGCATGTCCCCGCTTCCCATTCAGCATGGTCTGCCGGAAGTGGTTGAAGACGAACCGGCCCTTTAACAGAGGTGCTGACGTCATGGCGCACGACAGGAGCCGCCGCCATGACGTCACCCGGAAGAGCGCTGATGTTGACAGAGCGGCACTCAGATGTCAGGATGTCAAAAAGCTTTGTTGTCAGTTCTGCGAAACAGTATTCCCCGGTCTTCAAAGGCAGCCGGCAATTGGGAGACCTTGCTGGAGCGTGGTGACGCTGTGCTCCAGCGCTCATCGCTTGACGGCGAGCTGGCAGACAGGGGAGACAACGGCGGGAGGCCTTCACCATCCTCCGCGGCGATGGAGTAGGAGAACCGCGGCGGCACAGGGCTGCACTGGGGCTACCGCGTCCTCTTCTTTCCGCTGAGGGTGGCGGACCAGGAGATGCAGAGGAACCATCGGCCAAGCCGTACATCTGGATGGTGAGCAGAGAGGAGCCGGGTGGAACATGGACCATGGAGGGAACTGAGGGGCCGGCGGTCGGTTGCACTGCCGAGGTCGGCGTCCCCGGCACGGATGCGACAGAGAAGTTGTCGGCGTCGGACCCTGAGGACGCCTGCACGGCCAGATGGAGACGGTGAGGGCCATCATCACAGCTTTGACCGAACAGGTCGTCATCCGACGGGGACAGAGAGATAGAATCCATAATAGGGGTGAGTGAGCGAACCGCAGTCGACTGAGAGCGGAACGCTACGTGGTGTATCGTTATGCGCTCGTGCAGAATAACAAGAACGAAAGGGGGAGATCGGGTTAGGAGGATATTTAAGCCGGAAGAGGCGCGGTTGAGGTGCGGTAAAGGTGTGGTCCTGCTCCTGAAACTCTGCTATATAGCTTCACTTGTGTAACGTAACATTACATTAGAAGGCATTACATTGTAACATTATGTTACAATGTAACATAACATGTAGACAAATGTGAACAATTATATGGCTTGTCTTTAAGTCATCAGATGCTGCAGCACAACCTCCTGGAATTACTGTTTTAAACCACCATCTGTATATATTATAATATCATTTTTTTAAAAATTTTTTTACAAACACAAACATGCTGACGCACCAAGTTGCTGTTGGTGTTGTTGCTGTCTTCCTCAGGCATGGGCAAGTACACAGCCAGAGCCACACAGTTGGCAAAAATGGCCAGTAAGATTATGATTTCAAAAGGTCTGCAAGTGATTTATAGGAAGCTACCAACCATAGTAGTTCAGATATAGATATTTCCACGTCACACATTAAACTGCAAACACCTTGACACAGATAAACACACACAGCTGTGTCACAAATAGAACACTGAATGTATGACATTTAACAATTACTGAAACAAATATGGTCTGTCGTAAAAACAACCACATAAAATGTTATCTTATGTTTGATTCAGCTGTCCCTCTAGTCCCTTTAGAACCCTTTACTACAGAAGGATACTTCCACTCCACAATACTGATGCAAGCCTTGCGAAAGGGATTCCTCAGTGTCAAGAAGAGGAGAGAGCGTGTAGGCCTTGGATTGCCTCCTGTAGCCATCAACTTCTTTAGCTTCTCTTTTTGTTTTCTCTTCAGAGTTTCCTCATCCATGATGTAGGATGACAATGGGAGACTGCTGCTGTCTGCCATTGCAGCTTCAGAAGGGTATTTGTACCAAGTTTACTTTGAATGGGAGGTGGTGGTCCAAAAAGGTCTGTTGAAATTTTTTTCAGAATGAAGAAATTGTCTTGTCTAGGTCTGTCCACTCATTGTTACCCCTTATCAGCTTATCTCAGTAGTCTCTGTCACAGTCTCTTTCTCATGGTTTGACTAAGCTCTCTCTCTATCTGTGGAATGGCAGCTGCCTCCTCTACTTATAAGGGATTGGTTTACTGAACAGCTGTGCGGTCAAGAGAATAAATATAGACAATGAGCATGGCTGCTGTAGTAAGGACTGACTAAAGAGGACATTTGCACATTTGTGTTTGTGCATTTCTTATATAGAAGTGTGCTGAAAACAAAGAGGGGTAAAAGTGCTGATATTTTCTTTCCTGTAGCAGACTACAGTAAAGAAAAGATCAACTTACATATCTTTGCATTTTTCTTTTGAATGATCCAATCGACAGGAGCATTTCCTAATTAATCGGATGCCACCTTTTTTTTTCCAGGGCTACTGTAATAATAAAACTAAAGCCAATCATCTTCTTTTTTTTAACAATGTACGGATTATTTTTTACAATACAATCAGCATTGTAATTTAGGACATCATACTGCAGGTTTTAACATTACAACCACACACAGACAGAAGCATACATTCCCACAGCCACCCCATACCCTCCCCTACAAACAAATTAACAGATATTCTTTCTCTCTTTTGACGTTTCTCTTGTAATATAACCAAGGTCAGTTTAGATCTCGAGGCTTTATCTATTATAATATCTAAATAAATAAATGGTTCCTCTTTTTTTAATAAACATTTTAATTATTTTCATAACAAAAGGCTTACAGTATTATTATATTAAGGGCGTTTGATGTAAAATAATATACAGTGGCAAAATATGAATGTAAAAACATGGTTTAGATAATAATTTGGATGTTATAAAAAAAGAGGGAAATGAAAATTAAATAAATAAAAATACTGAAAAAAAATGTATCCTGAGAGACAGGTTACAATGTCATCTGACCCACATCAGCAGCCTGTGTCAAAGAAAATGGTCTTGGAAACCTCATGTGGCCCGAGGTGTAGTTTGCTTCCAATCTGAAGGATATTGACGTTTTAATATAGGTCTTTTCAGTTCAGATGGCAAATAATTAAGCAAAGGGCTCCAAATCTTGCGAAATGAGTCCTCATTATCTCTAAGTACTGCACTTATCCTTTCATGAGGTAGGACACTTAAAATCTCCCTGTACCAAGCTGTCACTATGGGTGGAGTATCTTTGATCCATTTCAGCAATATGCATTTGCGTGCAAGAAGCAATAGTTTGTCTTGTAATTTATGATGGTTATGGGAGAGTGCAACTTTCCTAGAAGGCAAGCCAAGTAAGAATAGCCCTGGATCCTGTCTTATCACAGTCTTAAAAATACCGCACAATTCGCGAGCTATGTGCCTCCAGTATCTAGAAATCAGATTGCAGTCCCAAAAGTAATGGGGATGAGTCCCATGCAGGGCCGGATCAGTACCCCCAGGGGCCCCTGGGCCATGTCAGCCCAGAGGGCCCCCCCACCAACATCCACACCGTTAAGGAGGCCACATTTACACCCAGGCAACTCAAGCCACCACCAGACACGCTGACTACACACACACACACACACTCCGCACATACAAAGGTCTGCTTTGGAGTGCCACAAGGTTCGGTGCTTGGACCAGTCCTTTTCACTTTATATATGCTTCCTCTAGGCAACATAATTAGAAAACATTCCTTAAATTTCCATTGTTATGCTGATGATACGCAGTTATATCTATCTATGAAACCAGATGAAACTGATCAGCTATCTAGACTTCAAACATGTCTTAAGGATGTAAAAGCCTGGATGAGCCGTAATTTCCTGATGTTGAATTCAGACAAAACTGAAGTTATTGTTCTTGGCCCGAAACACCTCAGAAGCTCCTTTTCCAACAATTTAATTTCTCTAGATGGCATTACCTTGGCCTCTAGCACAACTGTAAGGAACCTCGGAGTTTTATTTGACCAGGATTTATCCTTTGCCTCCCATATAAAACAAACTTCAAGGACGGCTTTCTTTCACTTGCGTAACATCGCAAAAATTAGACATATCCTATCCCAAACAGATGCTGAAAAATTAGTACATGCATTTGTCACCTCTAGGCTGGATTACTGTAATTCCCTATTATTTGGTTGCCCAAACAAATTTCTTAGGTCTCTCCAACTGGTGCAGAACGCTGCTGCTCGTGTTTTTACGGGAAGCAAGAAAAGGGATCATATTTCTCCTGTTTTAGCTTCTCTGCACTGGCTCCCTGTGAAATCCAGGATGGAATTTAAAATCCTCCTCCTTACTTACAAAGCTCTAAATGGTCAGGCTCCATCCTATCTGTCACAGCTCATAGTTCCTTACCAACCCTCAAGATCACTGCGCTCTGAAAACGCAGGGTTACTTGTGATTCCCAAAATTTCCAAAAGTAGGTTAGGAACCAGAGCCTTCAGTTACCATGCTCCTCTCCTATGGAACCATCTTCCATTTTCGGTCAGGGAGGCAGACACCGTTTCAACTTTTAAGGGTAGACTTAAGACCTTCCTCTTTGATAAAGCTTATAATTAGGGCTGGCTCAGGCTGCCTGGACCAGCCCATAGTTAGGCTGACATAGGTTTAACCTGCCGGGGGACTTCCTCTGATACGCTGAGCTCCTTTCCTTCTCTCAATGCCGCCATCAGAAATCATGCATGTCTGTTTACTGCATTGCCATGTGCAAGCTTAGCTTAGCTCTGTGATAGCCATGTGGTACTCTCACTACCTGGGGCTCGCGATTACAGAGCCTGGGTCTGTTGAACTGCACTACGCTAATCCTGTTGCCTCTCGGGAGCGTTCCTGCTCCCTTGTTTCCTAGTTTCCCTGGATCCTGGCCGTAACCTTGACTGTGCCTGACCGTGGTGATAGCTGTGCTGATGCCGCGACCCTGCCTCTGGTTGTGCTCGTGCTGTGGCTGTACTGATTCTGTGCCCCCGCCGCCCTGATCGTGGTCTGGTCCTGGTTGCGCCGATGCTGTGATCTTGCCTTTGGACAACTCCCTTTCACATATGCATGAGACTGTTATCATCTCTATCAACATCATCATAGAGAGCAATTACTAATTTCACATCTACCATTATTGTAATATGACATGCATCTGTTTCTATTATTCTGTGCCCCCCCCTCCTCCTCTCTCCCCTCTCCCCTCTCTTTCTCTTTCCTTTTTTGCCATGATTGTATTTCACTTGCTATTTACGACATCTATTGCTCGTCTGTCCGTCCTGGAAGAGGGATCCCTCACTATCCTCTACCGCTCTTCCTGAGGTTTCTTCCTCTTTTTTTTTCCCCGTTACAGGGGTTCTTTTTGGGGAGTTTTTCCTTGGGTGATGTGAGGGTCAGAGAGATATAGGGGTACACTTCATGTCAAACTAATTTTGACAGGTGTGACGAATCGTCATCCAATGATATGTCGCCACGTCATCATGTCCCCTCCCCTTTCCCCGCCCCCTTTTCCCATTGGCCGTTCCCTTTTTTTTCCGCCTATTTTCCCACGGTAACCAATGAGAAGCGAGTAAGCGCGTGAAGTGTTTGTAGACTCTTTTTTTTAACATTTAGGTACAGGTGCGGGGATCGTAAAACATCTTATGTGAGAGGTTACCGTATCAGATGTCCATACACCCTTTCAGTCCACTACAGTCCACTACAGTCCACTACATTCCATGACACAGTCCACTACAGGTCATTGGGTCCAAACTATATGTGCACACACACACGCACACACACACACACACACATGCACATCCGCACATCCGCGGGTGCGCGCACACACACAGACAGACACACACACACACACACACACACACACACACACAGAGGTATACATTTAAGCAAAATAAATAAATCAAAAATTTGTACAACCGCGGACGTGTCTCCAACAGGTGTGAGGTATCATTTTAAAACAAAATACCGCTTTTTTCATGTTTATGTGTAAGCACACAGCATGAGGTTCACAGTTGGAGATTAGTAACTACTGTTGAGAACTATGCAATCAAATCATCATCAGCAGCACCAGCGGCTCGTGCGCTCGGGACAACCCTCAGCGTGCCCCGGTAAGTATTTATGATATTTATTTCTATTTACATTTTAAAGTTTTAAATGTAAGAGTTAATTATGATATTTATGATATTTATGACACTCTGTTAATGCTTTCTCTCTCTCTCTTTCTCCCAAGTTACTCCGGAGGAATTTACTGACATAAATTTTACACAATCGGACTACGGTATGTTTTGACGTTTTTTAAACCGTTATTTATTTATTTCTTTTTTAAAGTACGGTTAAAGAGCCATTGAAGTATTCTGACATGACTTTTGAAGTAGTTTTTTTTTTGTCGATGTATGTTTGAGTAAAGCATTACGTTTGTAAAACACTTACTGACAGACTATTTACTTACAGATTCCATGGACCAATCTTCCGCAAACTATTATCAGAGCAAAAACAGGAACCCGGCCGTGTATTTTGGAGATTTCAGCGACATTTCAGACGCCGAGGAGGGGCCGTATGAAGCAGAAAGGGTCCCTGTAGCGGGAGGCATTCTCCCTGCAAGACGTCAAGAAACAGGAGGAGAAATTCACGCCACTGAAGACGGACAAAATAATCCTGAGCGAATTCACGTAACGTTCCAAACTGCTGTGGCTCCAGCCGGTCCAGCCGCTGAAAGTATCCCTCAAGCCGCGGTGGTTCCAGCCGCTTTGTCCCGTGAAAGTATCCCTCAACCCGCGGTGGTTCCAGCCGCTTTGTCCCGTGAAAGTATCCCTCAAGCCGCGGTGGTTCCAGTCGCTCCAGCCGGTGAAAGTATCCCTCAAGCCGCGACGGCTCCGTACGAGGAAAACATCCGATCGATGTCTGCTTCAACACTGGAAAAACATTCCTCAAGCACCCCCTCTTTCATACCAACCACGGATCCCGAACCGTCTACGGAGGAACGTGAAGGTAAATAAAATGCTATTAAATAAAAGAAATGATCTTGTCTTATCACGTCTCGTCCTACCGCCGTCATTTTTAAAAGTCCGGATATGACGTTTCTAGACCCGTAATACATCCACGATACAGCGCCCCTTAAGGGTTGGAGGAGAAGAAGAAGTAGAAGTTTTAAACAACGGCGGTTTTAACAATAAAATGTTTTGTTTTTTCTTATTTTTTCTCTCTCTCTGTTTTTAGAAAGAATTTTAGAAAGAATTGCAGAGCCTGAACTAGCAGTGCGTGGACATCAGCCTGATAGAAGAGCCGGAGGTGATTTTTTTAATGAGTCATCTTTTAAATATTTTTAGCTATATATATTTATACATATATTTATATATATATTAATATATATTTTCTTTTTTTTTTTCTGTTTTACAACAGAAGCAGTACGAAGACGTCGTCAGAGATTGTCGTTGATCAAACAACATCAAAGGAGACTGGGAAGGAGACTGGGAAGGAGACTGTCTAGAGCAAACAACAACGACCACAACAAGGACCGCAAGCAGTTATTTCTTCAAGGAATCGTTGATATGTATAATGCAACCATTCAGGCATGAGTGACAATAGCTCAAGACACGTAAGGTGTGACATTTCTCTTTTCTTTTCTTTTTTTTCCTGTGGGAAAAAATCATGTCTGACCAGCACAGTATTCCAGAAGTGTTATTTGATGCTATTAATGAATTAAATCACGACTCTGACCAACGCAGTATTCCTGAAGCGTTACTTGAAGCTATTAATGAATTAAATCACGACTCTGACCAACGCAGTATTCCTGAAGAGTTACTTGAAGCTATTAATGAATTAAATCGTGACTCTGAACAGCAAGGTATAATTCCGTTTGCATTGCGTGAAGCTGTACAACATGTTGAACAACCAAATGAACATAACTCTATCCCTGACCCAGTCCGACTTATAGAAGATGCTCTCCATTACGTTCATCACACCCGTCAAAGTGTTGAGACAGAGTCTTTTCAACAGCAACAGCAACAGCAACAACAACAGCTGCAGCAGCAGCAGCAGCAGCAGCAGCTGCTGCAGTCTGATCCTTTGTTAGAGTCAGATTCTCAAAATCAGAATGGGGGGTCTCTGGTAGGGACAGAGTTTCAAAATCCTTCACAAAATCAGAATGAAACTGTAACGCGTCGCGAGGGTTTTAACAATTTGGAAATATGAAGCGTCTTTAACATTCCTCCCCTCGGAGATGTACCTGATCTTGCTCAATTTTATTTAGACGTTGTGCAAAACCTTACAGATCTAGCAGAGAGAGTCAGACCCGAGGTTAGACGTAATGACATCATACAGCTAGAGATAATCGGTGAAAACGTGCGAGATCACATTATCATTAAATACAATGATCAAGACGATAATAACATAGTGACGGCTTTTGAAGGCTTGTTAGCGAGGTTGATACAATCAAACGGTCAGATTAACGAAGGTTCCCGTCTAGAAATAGTAGTTCAAATAATGCAAAATCCACAAGGCGGTGCTAGACGAAAGCAGCATAAACTGTTAGATAGCGAAATCATAAACCTGAAACGATCTCACCTGTATGTGGTAAACAATGAAAATGACCGTCTCTGCTTTGCCGTCAATTTGGCTCATCTCACAAATCCCAATTTTACAGATAGTCAAGCCCACGAACGTTCTGTCTCAACCCCGACTGCGCTACTCATTATTCTGACGCTGTATTCTGCACAGACTGCAACAGGACTTGTCGTACACGAGCCTGTTACTTGAAACACAAACAGCCTAGACCTTTCTCTAATTCTAATCTCAGTATGTGCCGACAGATGTACAAATGCCTCGGCTGTAAACATCTCATCTCACGCCGCGAGGAGCAGCACAAGTGCAAAGCTGATAGATGTAGAACCTGCTGGGGGAAGCTCAAGGACTCTGAAATTCCCTCAGGCAGGCACCTGTTACATGCGACCTCTGAAGGCTGAAGAAGAATACACAGACGCTATATTCTTCTACGATTTTGAAACATACGTCTCCCCGCAAGGTGTACATGTACTGTATCTGGTATGTACAAAATCGCTTGGCGGTGAAGAGTGGAACGCCTATGGTCTAGACTGCGTTGAAAAGTTTGTCAAACATTTCAGGCGGGTCAAATACAGAGAGGCTACGTTTATAGCACACAATGCTAAAGGATTTGACAGTTACTTGATTCTTAGTTACCTGGTGGGAGAGGGTATGACTCCCACTATAATCATGCAAGGTAGTAAAATTATCAGCTTCACAGAATCTGATTTCCAGTTAAGATTCATCGACTCTCTGTCTTTCCTCACCATGCGTCTCAGAGCTATGCCCAAGGCGTTAGGTTTTGAGGATAAATCCAAGGGTCATTTTCCTCACAAATTCAGCTCGCAGGAGAGGTTAAACTACACGGGTCCTTACCCGCCTCCCTCCGATTACGACGTAAAACGCATGTCCTCTGCTGAGCAGGAAGAGTTTTACAATTGGTACAGAGAGGTCTCTCAAGGTGTTTTTAACTTTGAAAAGGAGTCTCTGTACTACTGTCAAAACGACGTTGATATTCTGAGGGAGGGTTGCGTGAAATTCAGAGACCAATTTATCAGTGAAACGCGTGTCGATCCTTTTAGCTGCGTTACCATAGCCTCGGCGTGTATGAAGGTGTTTCTCACCAATTTCCTGCCTGAAAAAACTCTGGCCGTACCTTCGCCAGACAACTACAGACGTCGATCCAAAACATACTCAAACGCATCCATACAGTGGTTGGAGTGGGTAGCGCATTCTCAAAAAATCTCCATCGATCATGCTTTAAACCGGGGGGAACGTCAGATCGGTCCGTACTTTGTAGACGGTTATGCGTTGAGAGATAATGAGCAATGGGTCTGGGAGTTCCAGGGGTGCTTTTTTCACGGCTGCCCCACGTGCTACAGGCCCGATGAAATCTGTCCTCTGACAGAGGCTCCCTTTGGAGATCTGCACGCCTCTAGTGAGGCGAGATTGCAGGAGTTGAGGAACGTTTACGGTGTCCGTACAACAGTGATGAGGGAGCACGTGTGGACGGAAATGAAAAAATCAAACGAGGCGGTAAAAACGTTCATGAAGAGCTACGTTTCTCCCGAACCCCTCTCCCCTCGCTCGGCTCTTTACGGAGGTCGAACTTCAGCCATAAGGTTAAGGTACAGTACACAACCCGACGAAAGCGTGCATTAGATGTAACCTCCCTCTATCCGTATGTCAATGCCACCCGTTCTTATCCTTTACATCACCCCGTCATAATCCACGAGGATTTTGATGACCCCCGCAAGTATTTTGGTCTGATACGCGTCACTGTGTATCCGCCTCGGGGGCTCTTTTTTCCCGTTTTACCTTATAAAACATCTCGAGGTAAATTAGTGTTTACCCTCTGCCGAACCTGCGCTGAAATCAATTATCAGAGCGGCTCTTGCACTCACGATGAAGAGGCCAGAGCTCTGACGGGGGTCTGGGTGACCGTCGAGTTAAACAAAGCCTTAGAGCTGGGTTACAGGCTGGGTAAAATCACAGAGGTGTGGCATTTTGAGCAGAGTAGCAGCGGCATCTTTGTTGACTACATACACTCCTTTCTAAAAGGTAAGCAGGAAGCTTCAGGATACCCTCCCGACGTACAGAATGATGAGGCAAAGAAAAAACAATACATCGCAGAGTACGAGAAGCGTCAAGGCATTTGGTTAGATCCTGAAAAAATTCAGGTAAACCCTGCCAAGAGGCAGGTGTCTAAGCTGTGTCTTAACAGCTTCTGGGGTAAGTTTGCACAGAGAACCAATCTGGTACAAACCAGTCTCATCAGAACCCCCGATCAGTTTTTCAACTATGCATTTTCGGGTCAGTATGATCTCAGACACGTGTCTTTCTTACCGACGAAAAAAGAGGTTGATGTAGCTCTGATTCAGTGGAGTTATAACGAACACAGCGTCGTACCCTCCGGTAGGTGAAACAACATCTTTATAGCTGCATTTACCACCGCCTACGGACGTTTAAAGTTGTACAATTATTTAGAAAGGTTGCAACAAAACGTATTATATACTGACACAGACAGTCTGATCTATGCATTGAAAGATGGAGAGACCCCTCTGGAGTTGGGTAATTATTTGGGGGATTTGACGGACGAGTTGGGGGGTGACACAATTCAGGAATTTGCAGCGGCGGGTCCCAAAAGTTATGCCTACCAAACCAAAACAGAGAAAAAAGTCGTACACTGTTAACGATTGCTGTATATTTACGGTGAAATTCTACAGCCCACTCCCGTTTCTGTGGAATACAGCAACTTGCTGCAAGGAAAATTGCATTCTGGGAGCCTTGTGTGGACAACCGCGCCGATATTTGAATCCACAGCAGAATGCTGTAATGAATTGCAACGTCACAGCTGCTGAAAGCCGTGTAGCCAATCCAGTCTCAAGGAACGCATTTCCCTCCTCCCCTTTGCTTTGGCGTTCGGTCTCCAACCTGGCTCACCTCCGACAGAGACACTTCCTTGCTCGAATGAAGTTTCAATTCAGGTAAGAACCAGACTAATGTTGACAACAGCCAGCATAAAGGCGAGCCTTATGCTATGTTCATTCGGGAATGTAGGAAGCCGCTAGCCTTATGCTAGTTATTAGCATAAGGCTAGCGCGACTTCCCGCTTTATGCTAACGCTTTTACGCTCGCGACAGACTTTCTAGTGGCTTCGACGCTTCATTCACGTCGCGTCTCGTTATACTGTAATGCCGGGCAACACAGCCCGCTTGAGCAGAACGTGTGCGTGGCGTTGCAGAGCTGCTGCGTCTCTCGCGCGTGTTCCTGTCCACATATACTGCGTCTCAGCTGCGTCTCAGCTGCGTGGCAGAGAAGCGCTGTGCCTGCAGAGCAGGTCCTTTTACTGAAGTCTCCACTTGAAAATCACCACATTTATATAATATATCACTATAACCGTGATTTATATTTAATTTAGACATTTAATGGGTGTAGTAAACCCACACATAATTACAATTACTTTGCATCTTTATACTTATTTTGTGGGTCACAGACGTCAGGATTATTTTGCACCCCCACAATGAGTTTCGTATCGTCTATCCCTAAACTGTCTGTCAAGTGAGGACAATTGTCGGACCCTGGCAAAGTAGTCACGTGACCAAGACACACAAACACAGACAGAGAGGAGAGAGACAGGAGAGAGTGTGGGGTTGGCAGGGAAGCACTGAAAGGTATTGGTCCTCATAGCATTTGCCCTTAAAATGAAATGAGACCCATAAAATGGCTGTTGTTTGAAGCTTTCGAAGAATTCAGCACACATATCGGGAAATATTTCTACATTTTAAAGCCTTGTTGAAACAATTGAAGCGACTCAGTCCGTATTTGCGAGGGCTTTTAATTTGAAAAGCATACCGGAAGTGTGTCAATGTTTGTAAACAAGATACGACGTTAATAAACGCTGATAATGTTGTTAAAATGACTGTATACGGGTCGTTTCCGGGTCTGCTTATTTCAATGTATTTCAGTGGGGTTAGGTATCTTTGGATTTTGTCAGATCATTCATTAACATGTTCCTTTTTTTCCCCAGGATGTAATGCCTGTGGTGTTTTTAGTGACTGTAAGTACACACACACTGCAGTTCAGTGTTGTCCAATCTTATGTAAATGTCCTGTGATGTTGGTCAAGTTTTTATTCTCTGTGTTTGTGTCTTCCCACAGAGCCTAGTGGATCCTGTGTGAGCAGCTATCCAAGACACTTCAAACAGAGAGCGCAAGTTCACCAACATCCCATCAGTTTCAGTGTGTCAGACTCTACTTTAGAGGCAGAGTGAGTACACATGGTACTGACATTGTGGTCATCACTCACTCACAATGACAAGTGCACTGTGTAGTGCACTTTTTCTGTGATAAGGAACCAAGCTCCTGTATTGGTTTTTCTTGAGTGCTTAAACATATTGATTGATTGACAAGATTAAACATCTTACCAACATGTTCCACTGCCAGTTTTGTGCACATGTAAGCAATGATATTCCAGGATTTTTAAGGCACATAAAACTCCACAGAAACATTGCAAACTCTCTTTACAAATGTGGTTTTCCTGATTGTAAGAGTGCTTTCAAACAGGTTACGGTTTTGAAGTCCCATGTTTATAGACATCACAGACAGAAAGAAAAAGGACAAAGTGTGTGTTCTGACATAAGTTTAATATGTCATGTTGATTTTTGTGATGTCCAGTGTGACGGTTTGAGTAGTTTTTTCAGGCATTTGAAGACTCATATCACAGAGGGTGCAATGGTTACTTGCCCATTTAGATTGTGTGAGAAGACATTTACGGTGAAATCCACTTTTACATCACATTTGTCAAGAAATCATAAAAGCTGCACTGAGGGGAATCTACTTGGTTCCATAATAGAGGCACCTGTTGTGAATCCAGGCAGCTCCCAACAGATCAATGAAAAGGACCAGCCCTCTGGTGGCTTATCTGAGTCTTTTCTTGATGATGCTGAAGAAATAGAGGTTTGCCCAGAGATTGCAGATGAAACCCTTTTCTTGCAAAATCTGTCACTGTTTTACCTTAAGTTGCAGGCAAAGTTTCTTCTGCCAGCCTCTGTCATTCAAATGATAATAGAAGATATTCAGGACATACATGATGTCAATCAGTCTCACTTGCTTTACAAACTCAATGAAAAGTTAGTGACTCTTGGGTTACCAGAAGCTGATGTTAAGAAAGTGACTGATGTGCTAAAAAATGAAGATCTATTTCGGGAAACCAATACTAATGCTTTGAAAACCGACCAGAGACGAAAAACTCTATTTAAGAGGAGCTTTAACTATGTAGAGCCAGTGCCCATATGTCTGGGACAAAATGAGTCTGGTAAAGAATGCTTTGCTCAATATGTTCCCATCAAAGACACTTTGGTTTCTCTTTTCCACTCTGAGTCAGTGAGGCAACAGCACGCACAAGTCCATGCCCGCGTCCAAAACAAAGACATCATTCAGGATGTTTGGGATGGTCGGACTGTTTCAGACAATCCATTGTTCAAAGCGGAGACCTCGTCATTAGGCTTAATCCTCTATCAGGATGCATTTGAAGTGGTGAATCCACTAGGATCTGGAAAGAGAAAACACAAAGTCCTTGGAGTCTATCTTAACCTTGCAGATGTGTTGCCTCATAATCGCTCCAGGACTGATCAAATGCAACTTGTGCTCCTTTGTAGAGAGCAGGATTTCAAGTACTTTGGCCAAGACTTGGTCTTTGGCAGGCTGGTCAATGACTTGAAGGACCTTGAGATCAACGGTGTTACAATGCCTGATGGTCAGGTGCGTAAAGGAACATTGTGTGCCATTTGCGGTGACAATCTTGGATCACACAACATTGGGGGATTTGTGGAAAATTTCAGCAGAAGTGTGCACTTTTGCAGATTCTGTGAAATTGATAGACAGACTTTTCAGTCAGAACCTCTTTCCAAAGCGCCGACCAGGACACCACAGTCTTACAATGAACATTTACAGAACAAAGATGATGAATCAAATGTACAATTTGGAATCAAATTTGACTCTCTCTTTAATGACCTCACTTACTTTCATGTTGCTCAGCCAGGCTTACCACCATGCCTCGGTCATGACCTTTTTGAGGGTGTTGTTTCTTATGACCTGGCGCTATACCTAAAACATCTCATCACCAAGGAGAAGCACTTCAGCTATTTAGAGTTGAACAGAAGGATAAATAAATTCAAATACCTTGGTAATGATGCAAATGACAAACCTTGTGAGGTTAACCCTGGTAGTGAAAAGCTTAGTGGTCATGCTATACAGAACTGGTGTTTCCTTCGAGTTTTGCCTCTTTTAGTGGGAGACAGAATTGATTGCCCAGCTGAGAATGAGGTATGGCAACTGGTATTACAACTCCGCCAGATTGTTGAGCTCATTTGCGCTCCAGCTATAACCACAGGTCAGATAGCCTACTTGAGGGTCTTGATTGAGGAATATTTACATATTAGAATGTTGACCTTTCCTGACCAGCCACTAAAACCCAAGCATCACTATATCATGCACTATCCAGAACTCATAGTCTGCTGTGGGCCCCTCATCTGTCTCTGGACGCTCAGGTTTGAGAGCAAGCACACATATTTCAAACAGTGTGCAAGAAAGTTACATAACTTCAAAAACTTGTGCTTAACTCTTGCAGAAAGACATCAGCTCCTCCAAGCTTTCTTGGGTGCGGGGAGCCTCTTCCCACCAGACGTGGTAGTGGAAAGGGGGACTGTGTTTTATTCAGTTGATTACAATGATGAAATCAGAGAGTCAGTTGCCCATTTTGACTTTCATTCTGAGAACACAGTCATGGCACATAGCGTCACCGTGAAAGGTACATGTTACAAGAAAAACATGTTTGTCGCTATAGAAAGAGTACATGAGGGTATTGTGTTTGGTAGAATCAAGATGATTCTTGTTCATCAGGAATCCGCAGTGCATTTTATCACAGAGCGATGTCTATCAGTGTGCTTGCCTGATCAAGGTGTTTATTGTCTGGAATCCACAAAAAAATACCTCTGCATTAGTCAGGACAAGCTATTAGACTATTTCCCTTTACCAGAGTATTGCATGTGTGACTTAACTGTCGTGGTTCTTCACCACTCTTTCCCCTCACTAGAGTAATGTCCAGCGTAGAGGAGCAGATCAGGGGAGATGTTCTACAGATTTTGCCAAATCTTCCCAGGGAGACAGTGGACCAGTTGTTGAAGAGGCTAATAGAACACTGTGGTGTGGAAAGTACAGAGGATCTACAATATGTAAGAGAGGAGGACATCTCGGAATTGCTCAGGCCAATTCAGTGCAGGAAAATCCTCAGTGCTTGGAAATTAGGTAATGTGTCTAAGTACATGGACTCTTTGGAAGATGTTCATTAATGTCTCAGATCACTGACAGATCACTAAGATCAGACTAAAGGCTAGTTGCCATTAATTGAAGGGGACTTATCCTTGATAGAAAGCTCAATTGTTACGTGGCAGAAAAAACAAGTGGAAACAACAAATTATAGTGTACACGAAAATATGTAGTCCAAAATGTGATACTGTGTGTGCAAAAAGATAATAGTCTAGCAAAAATAATGAAAATATAAGAAAAAAAAACTGAGTATTAAGTAGGGAGGCCATGGTGTGGCATTTTCCCCACAGAGTAATAAACTTTTGACAACACCGGCTAGAGAGTATACTGACTAAACATATTAAATACATTTTTAAACAGTCACTGCTAGTCGTAACCCATCGGCGCACTGCAGCTTTTTTAGTGTACTCGCTTTTGTTGCCAGTGGCTCTGAGTTATTTTCCAGGACAGTAAATTTGCCCTGTTACACTGTACACTGACCACTTCACATTGTTCCAAAGTGTCATTTCTTGTGTTTTCCCATGAAAGGACATACTAAAATATTAACAAATGTGACTGGTGTTGGACTGTGTACTTCAGGTGTGCCACTGTAGCTTAAAAAACATAGGCCAATTTCAATCTTTTCAATCAAACTTTTTTTTATTATTATTTTTTTTAAGTCATTTGGGATCACTTTTCTGACCACCCTTAATGGACATGTGTAACAAATTTGGTTCTTTTATCTGCTGCGTAACAATTTTGCACAAAATCCACCTATTATCCAACTATTATACAGTTGGTTAAGGTTTGAACAAGAACTACTTGGACTAGTACTAGTATATATCCTTAGATATGTTTTGGAGAGTCGGTTTGCCTCGTGATATTTTTATCCTATTAAAATTTTGTGTACTTTTCTGTACTTAGTGCCTTGTATTTCAGAGCCAGAGGACCACACTCCAAACCCGTCTGTCCTGTCATTGAGCCCCGCCAATGACTCCAGCTCACTATCAAGCTCCTCAGCCTCAACCACCCCAAGTCGTTCCACCACATCAAGTTCCACCACAAGGTCTCTCGCATCCATCACCTGGTCAGAGACATTTGAGGTTCAGTGGGGCAATATGCCAGAAGCACTTCAATTGGCCCTTGAAAAGGAACAGAGACCACTCCCTGCTCATCGCCGGCAAATGATTCGAATTCTTGCTGATGAAATACGAAAGATTGAGGCCAACCCCACCAGAGCACAGTGTCAATCAATCTGTCGTAACATAGTCAGGCAGTATCCAAAGAGCTTTCAAGATACAGATACAGATACAGAAGAATCAGGCGTTAAGTATGCATCACTTCTGGCGCAGCTGAAAAGCCGCATAGAGCACCTGAATAGGGGCAACTACTTGGCACACCGCCGTTCTTCTAGAGCAGAAAGTAGCACACGAAAGAGAGGGTACACTGACATGTACGGCTGTAGAATGTGGCAACCAGATATAGCGCCTGGTGATACCCGTGAGCATCTTGAAGAAGAAAGGAACAGGATGGTGGAGCTCTTCTTACAAGAGGGTGTAGCCGGTGGAGAAAGAGGAGAAGTGAATCAACTGATGAAGTCAACGTACAGTCTGCAACGTCACATGATAAATGCCACCCCAGCCCCTACCATTGGGGATTTGAAAAAAGCTTGGCCTTTTCTTTTCATTCCAAGCGGCATGCTGACACATTTCAAACTTCTGACGGAGAAAGATGCCCGCAGACAGCTGGAGCAGTCACTCGCTGAGTGGGGTGCACCACTTGTTGAGTTGTTGAAGCGGAAGGCAAGCAACAAAGATGTCCAGTCTGCCCTGCCAGGAGAGGGAGCTGATGTAGCCTCCTCCACTGTGCCACTTCTCTTGGCCCACTTCAAGGAGGACAAGGAAGGACTTCTCCTTCAAGCTGATGTAAGTTCCTTTCTCTTAAGTGCACTTGTCTTTTATTAATGCTTGTTGTGTGACATTGCTTGCATTGCCTGTGTGTATTTCTGCTTGTAGGTACTCAGTGATTATCAATAATTACTTCACCATGTTCGTTTCTTAGGACATGCACAGCCAAGACACAGGCAATAGTCCAAAGACATGCTGGATGCATGTGGCTGACATCTTGCATGTGTGTCATGCTTTTTTAAGAGTCTGTTGCGTTTAAGTCCAGGTGAAATGGTTGTGGAATCCTAGGGCAGGACAGTTTTTGTTTTGAATGTAATTGGAACATTATCAAACGGGCAGGTCATCAAATTAGTCAAATCAGGTTGGGAAGATTTCTTTATTTTTTGACTTTTGTATCATGTTATTGTTTTGTTTATATCTGTAAGCTGATGAAATGGAATGGACTTTTCCTGTTCAGTAGGAAATGTGTCAGTTTGTGGGATTCCACAGCCATCTCTACTAGACTAGGTCAATGTTGTGAGCAAGGTAAGAATTCACAAATAATTGGGGTTTTTTTTCTGCAGGCAGGTGCATCAGCTGCTGATGTCGAAGAGGCACTTACCCTGCCTGCCAGTCCTCGGTTGATACTGGTTGGTATGTGCTCTAAGTATATTGTATCAAATGCTACCAGTCATAACCATTAATCTTTCATTGTTCTTTATTGGAAATATATGAAATCCTAAATTATTTGTTTCAGGTGATACTCGGCACTGGATGCTGAGCATTGAGGGCCAGGTGGTGTGTGAGGGGACCACATTTGTGTCTGGCCTTGCAGTGCTTTTTGCGTCATATTACAATTTTAACCTGCAGTACCAGGATGAGGCGGCTTGTACGCTGGAGTTCATTCAAAGGTCAGCAGCTCTCACACTTTCACCTACATACAGATGGTACTACTTCCACGTTGCCTGTTTCATGCATGACTCTCAGGAGATTCACCTGTGAATCCCGTGCCTTTTTAGTGTAGGCTCAATTGCATTTTCCTGAGAAGCCGCAATGTGCTCAAACAGCCACCAGGTGGTATCTGTGAGCAGGAGGACATACAATATACAGTACTGTAGTAAACTCTAGGCTATTTAACTACTGTTCTTAAATCACATAACATAAACTGATTTGATGCACCCTGATGTAATCATCCTGATTAATAAAACTCAGTAACCAATGACACAAGCAGCTCCATGTCCCGGTGTGATGTAGACGGACAGGTCAGGACAGTCTGAGGACAGACAGCTTTAGGTTGAAGTTTATAATAATGAAATGCACCATGAGAAGGTGGCAAGTTTACAGTTGGCTATGTACAGTACGTCTTGACCACAGGAGGAAACTCCGCTGTTCTCAACTGCACGGCAACGAACACCGTTTTTTTCACACCGGGTCATTCCTGACTCGTTACGCACCGGTCAGCACCCGTCCCTTGTCTTTGATCGGAATCATGTAACACTGTGTCACTGTGACGATTTTTAATTGTTTTATTTTCAAGGTATTATTTTTCTCTGGCTCCACCAGGTCAGTGCTCGGAGCTGTCGTTTTATTATGAAATTTGACCGGATTCTTACGTTGTTTCTTTGTTTGATTTCCGCTCCGGTTTGACGCAATCGCTCGCGGCCGAGGCCACTCTACGTTGGGGCAGCGCCCCACAAATAAATGTCTTGTCCCCTGAAATCAAAATTTTACAGATTCTACAAGTTGACAAAATTATCTGCCGTAGCGGAAAAATCCCCCGAAAAGCATACACAAAGTATCAGCCCTCTCATTTCTCTGCTCCTCTGCTCTGTGTATTCACCTAACGGCGTGTACCCACCAAACGCGATGAAAAATGATCGCGCCTCAAGATTACATACAAAGTCAATGCAAAGACGCGATTTGACGCGTCATTTTGCCGGGCGACGCGATGGACGCGATTGTGCGGCGCGTTGGATGCGAAATTCGCGTCGCGTCCAACGCTCGTGTTGAAATAATTGAACTTTTGCGGCGTTGTCGCGTGAAGACGCGCCGCGACAGCCTATCAGCGTTGAGATCGTCATCGACGTGCTGACGTATGGACGTCCTGGTGTTCCCGCAGACAACGCTGGGAACTTCTCCAGAGCAGGTACAGTGCAGCGATCGTGGTTATCTCAGGCATGGTCAACGAGAGAATGAAATGGCAGAAGAAATGTTGTTCTTTGGGCGGGCTCGACGCGCGACGAAATCGCGCGTCGAGCTCATTTTGGGGTTTTTGTACGAGCGTCAAAACTGGAGCGTCCGGCGCGACACGATTTCATTTGAGGCGCGATGAAAATTATTTCATCGCGCCTCCAAATTTGGTGGGTACACGCCGCGTCGCGTTTGGTGGGTACACGCCGTCAGTGCTAATATCTTCTTAGGAGCCTCTTAAGAGCGATGTGAAAGAAGAATGTGTTTCCAAGAGTAACTCTTAGCTGAAGAAGATCTTTCACTAGCTGCGTGAAAATTTATATAGGTACTACACTTATCAAAAATAATAAAATTATGTAAAGATCAATTATGAATATGCGCTCGTGGAACACAGGCAGCCAAAGAAAAATAATAGTATGAAGAAAAATAACTTTAAAGAATGATACGATCGCCACATTTGCTGTGAGGCCAAACCCACAAGCAGAGATGAACTGATCTCTGCAATAAAATCATCAGCACTAAGGGATCTCCTCCTGCAGGGAGACTGGGGGTGGGGGTAGCCTAATCACTCCGCTACTGTAATGTGAAGCTGCTGATGGTTTATACAGAAAACCATCAGCAAATCCACCGCTCCCGACTCAAACAACCAATCAGAGCCAGAGGAGAATCAACGTCAACTGTCAATCATTGCTTGTGCAGACGCTTTGCAGCTCCGCTCCCCCGCAAATGCTCTGTCACTGGCAGCGGAGGGGGAGTGGGAGGGACCTGGCAGTTGTGCTCATTCAAATTTTCTGGCGAAGTCCGCTCTCCTCTCCATCTTACTGACTCCAGCTTTAATTGGGAAAACAAACCCTGGCATTCTGCGCAGTCAAAGCATGCACTTGTGACACGCTCAGTTGATAGTTGTACACGCATTTTGATATGTATGGAACTTCATAACACACACAATGTCAGAGGCAGTAGAGGATATCGGATTGCTAAGTGCATGTATTTATTTAGTGCATTTTTTTGTGTTTTCCATCTAAAAATTTCAGACGGTTCATCGATATAAATCCTGAGAGGGGTACGAGAGCCAAACAAGGAAAAGTGGTCTCAAAGAAGACTGGAAGAGAAGTGCAAAAGAAGCCACACAATGTCAATCCACACGTTGCCACACTTCTGCGCAAGCTTATGGATTACAAGTGGGACTTTGTAAATTAGTCAACACGTGCCCCCTCTCACACACACACACACACACACACACACACACACACACAGGGAAGGAGGTGAGAGGGACAGAGGAGCAGGAAAGGGGAGAGAAAGAAGAAAGGGATGGTGGTGTGAGGAATGTTTAGTTCGTCTAAAAATGTTCTAATAGAATGTTTTATATTAAAAGGGGCGGAGGAGCAGGAAAATGGAGAGAAAGATATCTTATAATTATATCTTAATATGTTCTAATATAATGTTTTATAGTAAAAGGGACAGAGCAGCAGGAAAAGGTGGAGTGGGAAGAGAGGGAGGAGAGGGACGGCAGTGTGAGGAATGTTTTGTTGGTCTTCATATGTCCCAGCTGAAATCCCTTTTTGCATTTGTTCTAAAATGCTAGAACATTGTCTGTTCAAAAAATGTTTGGTCAGTCAAATAAAATGTTTTATACTAAATTGCATTTGCTCTGTTTTTAAGTAGCTAGATCAAATGTAGTGCTGCCATTAGATTGCTATATTGAAAGCCAAATACTGTGAATTAAATTTACAAGACAGGGCTGTAAATGGAAATGAAAATCACAGAATAGTAGTGTAATAAAAATTACAGTAATAATAGATATCAATATGAAATTGCTGTAAATGGAAATAAAATCACAGAAAAGTGCTGTAATTAAAATTACAGTAATAGTAGATATTAACATGAAATTGCTGTAAATGGAAATGAAACTCACAGAATAGTACTGTAATTAAAATTACAGTAATAGTAGATATTAACATGAAATTGCTGTAAATGGAAATGAAAATCACAGAATAGTACTGTAATTAAAATTACAGTACTATTTTGTAAATGATATTTACAGTAATACTGCTGTAAATTTACAGCAATTAGCTGGCTACTCTGCTGCCAGTAAATTACCGTAAATTTACAGTTAAATTTTTTACAGTGTAATGAAAATTAAAGGTATAACCCAAACTAGGGAGTGCTGTGAACAGATCAACTTTGACAGTGTGAGGGGGTTGGTGGAAGGGTACCTGGATGGTATGAAGGGGGAGGCGGTGCTTGAGACCCCTCAGCACAGCATTAGAAGGGATAAAAAAGGGTTTCTGTTGAAAAACCACTCGAAAAAAAAGTTTCGAGTGGTTTATGATAAAAGACGTCTCTTCCCTGACGGGAAGACTCTGCCTTTTGGTTATTAGATTTTTATTTTTATTTTTTTCACAGAAAAAAAGAAAAGAAAAAATGTCACACCATGCCATGATGGAGGAGGTTGAATTTGATCCTAGACTGAAAGTGCCATTTTCATGTCTTATAGTGGGACCCAGCAGCTGTGGGAAAAGTTATTTTGTAAAAACTGTACTGGAAAACTGTGAACGTGTGATGAATACTGTACCTCAGAAAATTGTGTGGATTTTTACTTCATTCCAGCCTATGTACGATGAACTGCGGAAAATGAATAAAAAGATTAAATTCATCGAAGGGTTGCCTGATTCTTTTGAGGAATTTGAAGATACTCTGGTCATCCTGGACGATGTTATTTTTCAAGCCTCTGATCATCCTGAGGTGGTTAAAATTTTCACACAATACCGACATCATAAAAATATGTCGGTCATGATGTTGACTCAGAATGTATTTCATCAGGGTAAATACAGCCGTACTATCAGTTTAAACAGCAATTATATGGTGTTGTTTAAAAACCCCAGAGACAAATTACAGATGAATATTCTAGCTCGTCAAATTTTTCCTTCACAAAAAGCTTTTTTCTTGGCAAGTTTTGAAGATGCCACCAAAGAACCCTACGGGTATTTAATCCTGGATCTCACACCATCCTGTCTAGAAAGATACAGACTGAGGAGTGGTTTACTTCCTGACCAGTGGCCCGTCGTCTACCTGCCTAAAGCCAAGTAGGTCATCATGTCACAGCGTATAAAAAGGAACGCCGTCTTACTAAAAGCTTTGTACCACGCCACGCCTCAGAAACGTAAAGATATCATAGCCCACTGCTCCCCCGACTTTCTCCAGGCGTTGTGTGAGATTGCTTTAAATCTTTTAAAGGGGAACATTCCCCTCTCTACTTCTCAATACAAAAAACTGAAACGTCAAAAAAAAATCATCAGACTGCTGGCCGATAAGAAAACTAGTTTGAAACGCAAACATCTGGTTTTGAAGAAACAGACGGGGGGATTTATTTTTCCTCTGCTGTCAGCAGCCGTACCTCTTATAGGGAATCTTTTAGGAGGCTTGATTCAGAGAAAATAGAAGGAAAAGAAAAGATGGCCAAGGTGAACAAAATGTTTCTCATTTCACCCCATGAGATGAACAGGCTCACCCGAACAGAATCCTCCTCCTCCATCAGACAGACGGCTGAAGATGATTTGGATGAAAGAATGAGAAGGATACTCAATGAGAAGGGGATAAGTTCCTATGAAAAACTGAAGAGGTATGAAGCTTTGCTGCACAGATATCTCACTCTTATGAGACAAGGTCAGAATGATGAACGTAGGGTTACTCTGCGTCTGCAGCGTCTGCAGCATGAACACCCGCTTGATCACCCTCCTGAATCTACGTCCACATCCGTCCAAACATCTGACGGGACTGACGGGCCTGACAGGACTGTGTCTGCATCTGCCCAGACACCGGATCCCGTATTGGAATCATCAGGAGATGCGGCGAGCGAGGTCATAAAAAATCTACCCCCACGCTCCCGTAAAAATGCACGGTACATTATGCAGAAATCATCGGAAGGCGATGTGGACTGGACCTCGAGGGGTGAATTTGTTTATAGGGGGAACGTAGTAAAAGGTTCTCATATCATGGATTTATTCAAAAACCTCTCGCAGACTTATAAAAAACCTCAATCTCCTCCAAAAGGATGGATAAGTTTCCTAAATACCTTGGCTGAAGTAAACATCCCCTTATCTATGCTGAGTAACCGTTTTGCACGTGAGCAATACAGGCGTCTCAAAACGATCGAAGATAAAGATGAAGAGGAATTTGGAGAAAAAACACCCCGTCTACGTTCAAAGAGAAGAATAATTTTATCCCCCAGATGGACGACGTTGGATTGATTTTAAAAAAATTTTTTTTATTGTTTTATTTTCACACACACACACACACACACACACACACACACAGTGGTATACGTTTCTGCAGAATAAATAAATAAAAAATGTTTTTCGTTAAAATGTTTATTGTTCTTTGATTTTTTTTTTTACATGCGTTCTACATGCGTTTTACAAGCGTTTTACACACATCTCTAAACATTTGTAAAGAGCAGGCCCCGTGATGAAAATTCAGACCTCTTTGACGTTGAGCCAGGCAGCTTCGATAATTATTCACAAAATGAGATACCTTACGATCGTTTCTTAAGACGTCGTCCTCATAGAGAGACAATATTTCTTTATAAGATAATCCGCAGGCCCTATGGCAGAGATAAAAAACACAATGCTGCCCGCAAACGATGGACAGAGGGTGTTGAAGCTGACGGTCATGGTGCAGTATTTTCTCTGAACGATTTTCCAGAAACTCCAAGATGCTGGAGGGGTAGTGTGGAAAATCAGGGGGGTGTCCGTAAGAGTCAAAAAAGGTGGCAGAGCCATCCTGTTCCAGAGTCAGAGCTAACCAGTGTTCTCCAGGCAGGTGTGAGGGGTGAGTGTTGACGATGAAGTAGGCGGGAGCTCGAAACTCAGGATTCAGTAAGGGTAGCTGGTCAGAAGCCCACACCCCGCAGAATACATCTCCTAGCAGTTGATGCAAAAGATGTTCCAGCTGACGATTATCCATTTCAGTTTATTTTATTTTAATAATAATCCACCAGCACCTGTCTTTTAGCATTGATCTCCAGAATGGAATTGTAACAAGTATAGACGATGAGTGTGGTGGTCTGAGGCAGGGGGACCCTGAATCTCATCTCCAGCCTCAAATTTCCGTTGGAAACGGGAGACAGGGCATCTGTGTCATCGGTCGGTTCGAGATTGAAAGCAAACAGAGCATACCCCTCGTTAAATTCCCTGCGATCGATACTCAGAGGTAAATCTTTGAGGTGTCTCCCCGTGGCTGTAAACATGTGGTAAAACTCTCTGACTGAATTCCCTCTATCAAACTTGGGTTGAAAGGCTTTAGCAGGAATCTGTCGACCGTCCTGACAGAGCGCCAGGTACTCCACATCATAATGTTTGAAATTAAAGGGTGACAGGTCCCTCCTGCCTGTGAAGGCGTCGTGGTGAACCATGCCGAGAACGACGTATTTGGGGATCGCTCCGAGAAAGAGGTTCTCTTGGTTACAGATCCTGGAATTCTCAGGGATGGAGTAGGTTTTCACTGTAACGCGTGAGAGGGGGTAGAGGGCATTTCCTTTCAACAGGGCTGTCTCATGACCCAACCTGATGGCCGGAGAAACTGTGACCTTTTTGACAAACAGGGAGGCGGCCATTATCTTCAGGGCAAACTCTGAGATGCGTGTTCCCATCAGACAGAAGGCATCGTTGCTGCGTATCAGTTTAATTCTCAAATCTACCGAGTTTGGCAAAAGTCTCTCGCAGAAAAATATGTCGGCGTGAAGGGGGCCCAGCAGATCCACTTCTTTAGACTGATCCGTGAATACGGCTCTCTGAGTAAGACCTCTATTAGGCCCGTTTGACGTGACTATCGAATCTATAGCACCCGCAGTGTCTTTGTAAAATAGACCGGCGCTGAATTGACTCTTTAACGTATCTTCAGAATAGTTGAGCAGAGTCTCGATCATGGCTCTGTAAGGATGTGTGGAGCTGGACTGTGAAATCAATCTATCTCCCAGAATAACGTCGCATTGGCTGAAAATCGTATTCAGAGGATAATTAATGAGTCCTACGGCCGTATCAGCGGGGATCTCGGCTCCATCCTTCTCTGTAATTTTCACTCTGAGATGTAGCAAGGTATCGTTCAGATCAAGATACTTTTCACCGTCTCCGGGGATGAAGAATTCGATGGGAGAGTTGTCACTCAGCGCTGAGAGGGGTTGACATTCTTGATATTTTTTATCCTCTATGGATAATTGTGTCATAGGAGCAGAAAATAGATCCAGTTCAGCCAGGGTGCACTCGGGTGATTTCTGGTGTAAAAGAGCCATGTTTTTCTTTCTTCCTTCTTAAAAAGTTCTTAAAAGATATCGGAGCTCTGAGCAGACTTCCTTCTCTCGACACCGTCACCCTTGACTGATTTGCCTCTTTTACGTTTTGCTCGTTTTTTAGAGGAAAAAACTCTATCGCCCGGCGGGCGTTTCTTCGTCCTACGAGATAAGACCATAATACCTCCCGAGCCCTCTTGATTTTTCTGTTCCGTCAGTTTTCCCATCACTCTTTTGACCGCGTCGGCCGCTATGTTTGTGGCGGCTGTTTTAAGATGAGGTTTTGCCACGGCAAAACCCGTCTTCAGTAGAGGAGATACGAAACGAAACAATTTTGAAAAGATAGAACCTATACCTCTCCCGTACATGACCGGGGCTCCGTAAAAACCGGGTAGAGACCCTCCCGCTTGACTTTCATAATATCTGACAAAACGATGAGGATCCTCTTTGAGGCGTAGCGTAGCCATCTTTTTATTGAACCGGCAGAGAACGCTGAACGGGTTTGAAGTGCAGCTTGACGATCGTTTTCCCGTAAACAAAGTCCACGTACTTGTTGCGATCCGTTTTAATTTCAATGTGGATGGTTTTGAGGTAGTTTTTTGAAACAGGCAGGTAATGCACCTTATTATACCTGAGACTGACCACGTCTCCGAATTCTCCTTTCACGTTCACTACACCCAGCAGGGGTGAGTAACTATCACCGACCGTTTGAAACTGGACGCAGTCGGTGTAGAGGAAGAGGCTATAAGTGCCGGCGTTCAAGTCGCAGGGGAAGGGACTAGAGCGCCCTGACAGAGTCCACCATTCGTTGACTTTTATTCCCAACATATAAGCCAGAGGGGGATAGGCTCGGATTTTATATCGGCCTTCGCCTTTGACATCCAGGCATTTGGTCAAATTGTTGAAAGAAGCTTCGAAGGAGGGGTCGTACTTTTTGACCGCCGGGACCAACTGATCCAGGAGATCTTTAGGACGCTGGTAATACCCTCCTCCTCGAACGAATTTAACACTCACCAAGGGTTGAGGTTCGTCGATCGTTTGGTTCAGTTCAACGTAGCCCAAGTCCTTGGGTAAATTGTACCAGGTTCGGGGATAAATGAACTCACACAGACCCACCATCCATTCTCCACTCAGTTCAATAGGTTTAGCTAAATCTACTGTGAAACAACTACTGGTATTATTTTTAAATATTTCCTTGCTAGCGTTGGAAGGTAGGGTCACGTAAAACCCCTCTGACGAGGTATGCTCCATGATAATTTTTGTGATTATGATTTTGTCTGAATGATCCCGTGAGCTTTGTATAAGGTTTTTTTTTTTTATATACCAACCACCTCTGAGGCTTTAACCCAGCTGTTGAACTTCTCCGGCCAATTTTTCCATTTTACAAAAAACTGTTTTTCGCCTCTGACAACGCGTCGTTTTAAGATTTTCTCCACGTGAAACAATCTGTCTCCTCTCATTTTTACTTTCTGCAGCTCGGGTTCATAAAAGGAGCCCTCGATAGGTTCCCCGTCATAATCTTGGAGTTTGTATACAGGAGGTGTGCGTGGAATGCTACGCGTCACTGTAAACACTTCATCCGTAAAACTCTGTTCATATTTTAACACTCCTCTCAACTTGGATATTCTGACCAGATCCCCTTTCTTAAATTTCATCTTTATTTTATGACGCGAGGAGATTGTACCGTACAGGTTATGAAACGCTTGAACGGCATTCTCAAAGGTCACCTCCATAGGAGTCATTTTTATACTTTTATGGTAACTGTTGTTGTAGCTGCTCAGCAGGTCGGGTAAGACCTCGAGGTAACGTCTGGTGTTGTGGGCCGTAAAATATCTCCACATTCTCGTTTTTAACGTACGATTAAATCTCTCCACCACCGAGGCCTTTAAGTCGCTCGCCGTCTTAAAATGTACGATACCGTATTTCCGCATCAGAGCCTCAAAACTCTTGTTGAAAAATTCTTTGCCAGCGTCTGTTTGTAGCTTTTCAGGTATTTGACTCTCTAGTAACACAGATTCGAAAGCTTTAACCACTTCAGCAGCCGTCTTCTTCTTCAAGACGCGCGCATAGGCTTTTTTTGAAAATACGTCTATAACGGTCAATAAATAATTGAATCCGTCATTATGTTCAGCCAAGGATTGCATGTCGCACAGGTCAGCTTGAAATTGTTTTAACGGTTTTGTTACAAAGACTCTGTTTCTCTTGAAATGTACTCGGGCTGGTTTATGCAGGGTATAAGCGTCCTGCTCTGATAAAAAATCTTTAACATCCTCGACACTGACTTTTTCACCCCTTTCATCTTCTACACCCTTACGAAGTCGTTCTACCCCTCCAAAACTACCCGGGTGAACTGGGTCGTAATACAATTTTTTCATCACCTCTTCCTCAGCCATCCTGTCTTCTAAAACATTCAAACACCATCTGCTCTAATGCTCTGTGTGAGCTAACTTTTAAACCTTTAAAAAAAGACATAAAACAGACACGTTTTACTTACGTATTTTATTTTTAATCGTTACGAATACGTCCGCGAGTGACAAACGGATTACATGATTTTAAAAACATTAGGTTACATGATTGAAAAAACACTCGGTTACATGATTGAAAAAACACTCGGTTACGTGATTGAAAAAAAACCACTCGGTTACATGATTAAAAAACTTTTTTTTTTTTTTTAAATAAAACAAAGTTACAAACTCTAGAAATGAAGTTACAAATGGATTACATGATTAAAAAACATTCGGTTACATGATTAAAAAAACACTCAATTACATGATTAAAAAACTTTTTTAAAAAAAAAAAATAAAAAAAAGTTACAAACTCTAGAAATCAAGTTACAAACTGATTACATGATTAAATTATTATTATTATTTTTTTTTTTAAGGTTTTTTTTTTTTTTGTTTTCCAAAATCCTAAAGTTTCCAAAAGTTCATTTAGGTTTAACAAGCTCCGGAAAAACAGTCACCGATGATCTGCAGTTGATTGATTTTCGCTGGATCCTCTTTAGTCAGATTTTCGTACATATCAGAGAAAGTGGCGTAGATCTTCTTGACCGATCTCAACTCATGCAGGAAAGTCTCTGCCACGGCCTGGACTCTAAAATCAGTCATGTGGACTTGTTGGTTCATCAGCAAACGTTGAATGGAAGGAATAAAGCGAGGGGTGATGAGTCTTTTCTTTAAATGGTGATAGTGTTCCAGAAAAAAATCGTCCTCCAACACCTCCAAGCATTTGTGCTGTCTCTGGCTAGGATGATTGATCATACACCCATAGCACTGATCGATGCGGTACTTGCGAATAGTCAGGTTGAGCAAATGATAAACGGCAGAGTTGATGGTATCAACGACCCAATCAGCCATCCATCCATCAACAGCGTCCTCATTGTTTTTGTCCTCCTCAATTTTGTCCTCCTCCTCTTCCTCCTTCTCCGAACACGGGGGCGTCTCAGGCATCATGTGCTCGTCCTTCCCAACCTCCACAGAAGTCCGCTCGTCCTTCCCGACCTCGTCAGAAGTCTGATCGTCCTTCCCGACCTCGTCAGAAGTCTGTAGACTTATGCTCGTAGAGTCCATTGAGCCGAGGTAAGTAAATTCGGAAAAAGAAGAAGAACGGAAGAGCACGCGAGGACGGAGGGAGTGCTTCTGTCCAGTGCTGTCCATCTCAAACACTGCCTCGGCAATGACCGCGTTCTTTATAAAACCAGAAGGAGGGTGTGGCTTGAAAGTGGAAGGCGTGGTTCGGAAGTATGAGTTTCGTGTGAGTTTTTTTCTCTCAGAGAAAATAAAGGGCTCAAAACTTTAGAGATTTTCTCACCACCACCGCTTCTTTCCAAATGCGACAACTCTGAAAAAGGGTTGAAATCCTCTCCTTTATCTCCAGCATCCTGTCGAGCCATTCTGACGCAGGTATGACTAAAACGGTGCGAAATAGTCCGCAGTCGGGATTAAATCTCTCCAAAACAAAAATGTCGGCCGATCTCCTCCCTTCAGGATTGTCTGAACGCACACTGGGATGAGTCATCCATTTGCCCGAGAGTGTGGTTTTGGATTGCCACAATGACCCCAAGATGATTTTCGTCTTAGACAGTTCGTTATCGTTAAACTGAATGCCCATCCTCGGACGCTTTACCCAAACAGGAGTCTCACCGGCACTCTCACTCTCGCTACGCAGTCTCTTTCCCATCTCCCGCGTTGAAAAATCTTCATCATCCTCTTCCTCCCCCTTTTCCTCCTCCTCCTCCTCCTCTTCCTCTTCCTCTGAACCATACCCTGTCTCAGACATCATCTCATCGACATCCTCGTTCTCTTTATCAGACACCCCCAGCGCATCAACATCCACGTTCTCTTTATCAGACGCATCCTCTTCATCACGCTTCTCCACACTCACATCTTTGTTGTTCGTAGCAATCGCCATCCTTAACATCGTCTTCATCACCGCCCAATCCTCGACGGTCAACACCGTCATGTTGGTTGAAGGACTCAGACTTTCCCCGTCACCCAACTGGTACAAACACAACTCGCCCACCTCGTACTTGAACACATAACCCCAGGATCCAGACATCCGTGGTCGTAAAGACCATTCTTCATGCAGAGCTCCTGACGGAGGCATCTGAGTACGGCACAGATACATCAGACACCTCTTCTTCTTCTTTGGAGCGCCCGGTACCTCAGTAACGTCTTGATAGACCGTTACAGGCGTATGACTGAGCAACGACAAGGACCAATTGGCAGGCTGCTCCTCATCTTCATCCAACGGTCTAGAAACCGCGTCGTCCATTCGAACCGATTCCAGTAATTGCGGATCCATGCTGAGTACAAAGTAAAATGAAAGAATGAACAGAAACCCCTTTTTTAACCGCTTCTCAACATCTCCAAACACCTCCCCACTGTTCTCATAGGCTCATCCTTAACCCCACCCCCTCCCCTCTCATTGGTTCGTCTTAAAGAGTTTGAATGAACAAATACCTACTCTTTCCATTTACTCTGCATCTGACTCTCCACCCCGGGCGTCCACTCATCTTCCTTCCTTTTCCACTTCAAATCTTCCATCCTAATCAGCTGCGCTTGATAGTTGCAACCGATCGCATTCAACGTCTGCGCAGCCACCTCCATAGCCCCACGATCAGTAAAAAATGTAATCAGGAACTCGGCCATGTGCAAACGATCTAGATCCTCCACCATGTTTCTTCTAACCTTAGGCTCATCCGTCCAGAAGATAAAACAAAAAGTTGCTATACTGCGCTTTCGTCAAGTTACACAACATGTTCGTTAAAACTGCTTTTATAAATTCATACGCCTTTTTTTTTTTTTTTTTTTTCAGCTTTTAGTTTCCTGTTTTCTTCAAATCCTTTCTTTCTCTCAAGATCTGTACACTGTACACAGCAATACCGCAAAGCCGCACCATTTATTCGTCTCTCCAAAAACTTCACGCGCTTACTCGCTTCTCATTGGTTAGGTTATGGCAGGGGGGTACCGTGGGAAAAATGGGCGGGGAAAGCGTGGGAAAAAAAGGAACGGCCAATGGGAAAAGGGGGCGGGGAAAGGGGAGGGGACATGATGACGTGGCGACATATCATTGGATGACGATTCGTCACACCTGTCAAAATTAGTTTGACATGAAGTGTACCCCTATATCTCTCTCTAGGGTCTAAGGGCAGAGGGATGTCGTACACTGTAAAGCCCTCTAAGGCAAACCATGTTTTGTGATAATGGGCTATATAAATAAAACTGACTTGACTTGACACACACACACACACACACACACACACACACACAGTGTGCTACAGCCGACTTCAATTATAGGAGCATGTCAAATTACACATCTATTGGTCCAAAGCTGAATGACTGGTCCAGCTGAGGACGGAGCAAATCTCTGTCCAGTTCAGTAAACCAAATATTACCATCTCACTCAATAATACAAGTGACAATGATAAAATGAATGAATGAATCCAAAATCACAAACCATCCCACATCAAAGCTTCCAGAAGCTCAATCACAGAGTTATCACACACCTTACACAGCCAATAACAAATGACCTGGATCACCCCCTCAACCCACACTTCACACTGCTGCCATCAGGATGCACATACTGTACAGGACTCTGCTCGATTCAGCAAGAGCTTCGTCCCCTCTGCAATCAGTGCACTCAACAAACTCCCACTGTAACCTGTTATACAGACCTCTCTTCGTATGTGTGTGATATTTGTGTTTTTGGTGATGTACATGGTGTGTATATTGTGTGATCTAGCCAACCAAATACACTAATAACATAGTTCTTACCTTCAGAAGTTCTTCTTTCTTGACTTTTTCATTGCAAACTCCAAGATCAAGTCTTCAAAGTCCAGCTCCCTCACCAGGTCCGACTCAATGGCCATCAAGGACAGTGATGTCAGCCTCGTCTGACCCATGGTTCTCCTGAGTTCATTTTTTATTTGTTTCAGTTTTGAAAATGTCCTCTCACCTTCACAGTTGGATACAGGAAGTGTGAGAAAGAGCCTGAGTGCCACAAAAACATTGGGGAATGTTGTCTGGAGTCCATTCTTCAGCACAACCTGCAACAAGTTTGCAGGAGTCTTATCTTGCTCAGTGCTGACAAAAGACCTGAACTGGATCAGCTCATCAGCTAAGGCAGTATCCAAGTCACCTGGATATGACGATGAGAGAGCACTGGCCCTTTTGCGAAGATCAATGTCATCACAGACCATGTCAAACAGGACACCAAAGCAGCCATTTATGTCCCTGTATGCATCAAGGCGTCTGTTCAGTCCTGACAGCAAACTGTCAATGATCACATTGAAAGTCTCAACTTGGAACTTTTTGCTCCCAGTGAGAACGACTTCATTGTCTCCTGTTTCATCATCAAAGACTTTTCTCTTACTTGTGCGGTGGGTCTCTGACTGGTAGGTCTGTGTCACACCTGTGACAGCCCGGGCAGATGTCTCAAAGTCAGCAAATTGCCCTCTTAGCGATGCAATGTAGGTGTGCAATGATTCCAAAAGGCACACAGCAGTCTTTAAGTCCATATCCCTCTGTTGCAAACCATTGCTTGTAAGCTTGAATCTATGCAGCACAGTGTCCCAAAATACGGCCATGAGCGCAGTCTCCAGCTTCCCAAGCTTGTTACACAGCGCAGCAGCCTCGCGCCTCTTCATTGTCGGAAGCTAACATCTGTAAAGCGCCTCTTATTTCAGCATAATTTTTCGCGAAGAGCTCTCGTGGAGTCTCCGCGGCAGCTCCATCTAGTGCTGGAGAGTTATTTCAGTGTCAGTGTGATGTTACCTATGAACACCTTATTCCATCTGTGGGTGGAAGCAGAGCAAAAGGCATACAGTGCTTGAAGTAAGTCAAAAAACTGGCTTGCTTCCTGGCAGCAATTTTCCACATAATTCACACCAACCAAGTTCAAAGAATGTGCTGCGCATGGAATGTAATGAATCAGTGGGTTGTTTTTCTTGAGTTGAGCTTGCAGCCCATTATATTTCCCTGACATGTTTGATGCATTGTCGTACGCTTGTCCACGACAGTTGGAGAGATCCAGTCCCAAATCGCTGATCATCTTGATCACACAGTCAGCCAGACTTGATCCAGTGTGACTGTGGATGGGTTCAAATCCAATAAAGCGCTCAGCTACTTTTCCTGTCTCACTCACAAATCGGAATACAAAAGTTAGCTGGTCCACGTGTGACATGTCGGGTGTGGAGTCTCTGTAGCAATGGCTTGCTTTGTTTTTTCACCCATCAGGCAGATGAATTCTTCACAGATAGTTGAAGATAAATAAGAAGTGCTGCCACGACCTTTTTGACCGTACTTCTGAAAATGATCCATTAAAAACGGATCAAATTGCGCAAGCAGCTCGAGAATTCCCAGGTAATTACCATTGTGTGGGGATCCCAAATGTTCATTATCTCCCCGGAAAGGGAGCCCCCTTTCACTGAGAAACTTAATGACAGCAACTACACGCTTTAAAACGTCCTTCCAGTACTGACCTTCTGCTGCGATCTGTCTCCCAAGAGAAGCATCCACAGTGCCCAGATGTTTACTTCGACAGGTAAGTGATAGCATGCATTTTCTGTGCTCACCACTCATTTCATGCTCCGTTATTCTCTCTGGGTGTTTCCAGTCGCTAAACCCGACAATAAATGCGCCGTGGTGTGTTGAGAAAACTTTACATGCAAAGCAATAGATTTCCCCGGTGGACCGTGAATAAATGATCCATTCTCATGGTACACATTCACCATTGTCGAGGTGTCGGGTCAGAGCATCGTTGGTCAGAGACCGTGTGTTTCCTTTCTTCTCCTCCCTGCGGGAAGCGGGATACTTTGCCGCCCGATGCTGAAAGGCTGCAAGTCCTTTGCACAAAATTTCCTCCCGAGCGCTCTCTGTTATGGATCCCCATAGCGCAGGGTCTTCGGGGATGACGGCACTTGCCGCTGCCACGGCCGCATAGCCGGAACTGGCACCTTGCTCTCCCTCTGTTTGCTGTGGTTGTGCTGCTGTGTCTCTGTCTCTGTCATCGGAGCTAGCTACCGTTAGGTGAGGCTCACTGTGGTCGGCCGATGCTTCAAAGCTAACGTCTTCTTCCTCTTCATTATTCTCAGCTTTTTTGAAAAAGCTGCTTATTAGCGGTACCTTTTTTTTGGCTGCCGCTTCTTTTTCCTCCTTTTCCTTTTTTTTCTTTCGCTTGGCGGCCCCACTCGGCTTATTGCTGCTCTCCATTTTCTGTTAACGCTGGTTTAAAATTATTTTCCCTGCTCTACTCGAACACGTAACATATCTGATCATGGATCGGTTACAAACACAAACTGTGTAATTCGCTGTTGAAAAACTGATCTGGAATCGATAATATTGATCGTCCCGCCCCGATTTATTTTTAGCCAATCAGCAGTGCATTGTGATCGGCTGCCAATCACTACCTGTGAAATCATCACAATGACATATAGAACAGACAATCATGAGACCTCATTTATTGTAAACAACTTTTATTTTATTCTGATTGGATGCAGGAGCACGAGTGCTGTGTTCAGGGGCTGTAGGAGAAGTGCCAGCCGCCGTGACTCGCGTTTAGATTGAGTCATGAGGAAAAAAAAAAATATATACCCAATCGCAAAGGGCCCCTCTTGGCTCAAGGGCCCCTGGGCAACTGCCCAGGTTGCCCATATGGTAGATCCGGGCTTGGTCCCATGGTCTGTTTTACACTTTCGGCAAATGGGAGAGACAGTCTGAGATATTCTGCAAAGGGTAACAGAAGCTATATGGAGCAATATTTTGTATTGAATTTCTGCAAGTCTATTGCAAGTGTAGGTTGACTGAACTAGACATACTGTCTTTTTCCAGTCCTCTTCATTGTAATCATTACCTCTGTCAGCCTCCCAGTTTCGTGTGAATTTGGTTGTGTCATTTTTATCATGTGCATAAATTATTGAGTAGAAAAGGGATATTACATGATTTAAGTCCTGCGCAAGGATGAACTTTTCTGCCTCACTATAAATGGAGGTGTCTTCTGTAGGCTTTACAAGTGACTTAATAAAATGCCTCAGTTGTAAATATCCGAAGAAGTGATTTTTAGGGAGATTCATCTTGAAGTTGCTGAAAGGACATCAAGCTGTTATCTTTAAGCTTTATCTTTATCCTCTGTCACATGAATACCTTTTTTTTTTTTTTTAACCTGTCCTATTTGGCAGCTTAGGCATGCAGTATGAGAGGTCTGGATGCCTTGAGGTGCCATAACAGATTTGCTCTCCTTTGCAGAGCAAATCTGTTATGGCACCTCAAGGCATCCAGTCTGATATACTTCTTCCTGTTGCAGTCTGCACTGAGATTTATTGGCAAGGCTACCAGACAGTACAACGTTTGAGTGGATAGGGAGAGAGAAAAGAGAGAGGTTGGGGGACACAGAAGGGAGGGGAAGACACAAGAGACAACAAAAACAACAGCAACAACAACAACAATGAAAATGATGACAACAATGCTAACTACAATAATGATAGCTACAAATATTTACAACAGTATTAATGGTGGAAGCAGGAAGAAAATGAGTAAATAAACAAACAAAAAACAGATTGCATAAATATTTACCCAAAATAACCTTGACATGGATGATGTCAACATTTGTAACTGTTGTACGTGTGTGATTGTATAACAGTTGTGTGCTGTGTGTGTGTGTGTGTGTGTGTGTGTGTGAGGGTTTGTCATTGGATATGGTTTGTAGTTGACGAGGGGGCCGCAACAACATGCCCCAAACTCCCAGGGGCAAGCAGGCCAAGACCCAAGCCACCAGAGCACCCAACAGCCCCCCAGAACACGACAGATCCAACACCACGTGCCCCAGAGACAGCCATGCGCCCGACCCAAGGGAGCCCACAGAGGGACAAGGACAGGGACGAGACCCCAGGGAGGCCGGGGAGAGCAAGCAGAGATTTTGGGTCATTGAGTGAGATATTTCACAAGATGTAGTACTTCCTATGACCAGTAGGTAGCACTGGAGACAACACAAAATGTAAGTCATCCTTGTCTACATCATTTGTAAACCAAACCATGTAAATGTCATGTAAATCAAAGTATAGTTGTTAAGAGGCTTACTTCCTTTTGCCAGTTGGTGGCACTGAGAGTATCATATTATTATTATTTATTTGACATGTTATTTAATTGACATGTTGATGTGTTCAGGGCTGCACCTTGATCACATCTGTAAAATTTGGGACCAATCGGTTGATGCAAAGTGAAGTTACAACAACTTCCTGTTTGGCAGCGAAGACCATGTTGTCATGACAACAATATTCATGAAAAAGCTGTGAAAATCACAAGGAGGTCGCAAAGGTCTCAAAGCTTTCCTTACCAAGTTTGAGCTCCTGTAAGGAGATGCCCATCGAAATATAGAACATATAACTCCCTCTTTCCAGTAGGTGGTACTTTGATGATTACTCAACTTAGCCATGCAGGTATGTTTTGGGCAGATCAGATGATGTTTGGCTGAGTTAAAACAACTTCCTGTTTCATGGCAAAACATCAAAGATGGAAACCAAGCCACGCCCATATAGTGTGACAAAAACTCAATTTTTTAAATCAGTTTTTATGTCACATGTCTTAAGGTGTCATAGACCACTTTGAAGTTAATTGGGTGATATCTGTAGGAAATACACATCAAAGAACACCTGATTTTAATGAGTCTTCAAAGTAAAGATACTGGTAAAGGTTGTAGTTGACTTCAGAAAACCTCTGTTCAGCCAGCACTCAACTGCAGTAATAGTCAAAGAGGTGCTAAATGTAAAATGTCAACAGAAATGTGCACATTAAAGAAGACAAAAATAAGGGATGTGTATGCAGTAAATTCTAATGTTTTTTATGTCAATGAGGTCACAAGTAAATGTTTGCAATTTAATCCTCTTAGTAATGATGTTGCAAGAGCTTTGTGCAGACAGTTAAATGTCGAATCACAGAAAGCTGATGCTGTGTCCACAAAAGTTGGTGTGCTGAGGACTCATCTATGAATGTATGAATGACAAAATAGTTGATGATGGCAACTGTTTCTTTAGAGCAATCAGTCAAGCTGTGTCTGGTACACAGAAGCATTTTAGAAAAATTCGACTAGCCATAGTCGCAAATAGAAACTAATATTGTGGCATATGAGAGTCTTTTAAGAAATCAGTATTCATCAATAGAGAATACCTCATCAGGTCAAAAGTGTGCTGTGTTGGCAGTTGGGCAACAGAAGTGGAGATTCAAGCAGCAGCAGATTGTTTAGGAAAAAGTATATTCACATATCATGATACATGATGGCTAGAATATAAATGCAATAAACCACTGTCAAATTAGGGAACCTATCTTGAAAATTGCACCGGTAACCATTATGAAACTGTTGTTTGTGTTCATCAGCCTCAAATGCAGAGTTGTTATCGTTACTGCAAAGTGGACAGTTCTTTAGCCAAAAGGTCCAATAGCAGACAACAAAGTAAAGATGACAGTTGTGTTTATTTGGAAACAGTGACTTCACTTAAAAGTTGTGTAATTGAGCATGTTGATGACATTACAGAACAGCAGCATGGTACACTGTCTGCTGTGGAGAGTCATTGTCTTGTAATGTTAAGTGATGTAAGTAAAATTACATTAGAATTTAATCCTTCCTAGCGTGAGACGGGAGGATGCTAGCGTGAGACGGGAGGATGCTAGCGTGACACGTTGCGAGATTTGTGTGTGATTCAACATGGCAGCACCCTTCAGAATGTAAACAGCTCAGCTCAACCCCAAACGCCACCTTATTCAAGCCCAATAATTCAGTTGAACTTATTGTTACACATTTTCCCCTTTCAGCAATAAATCTGTCTGATAAATTCTGGACGAGGAGACCGTGGAAAGCCTGTAGGATTACGTCGACGAGTGCTATTACAAACTCGTCATGGGGAAGACAACCAACGTGCCGACTCCCTCCTCAAAGAGAAACCACTCGGAGAAATCTCCAAGTGCCGCTTCATCGCCCAAAAGAGACTACGGAGACATCCTAGACTCAATAGACAGAAAGCTAAGCAGCTTTGACGCCCGACTGGCTCTGGTGGAAGTCCATCACAGAGTTTCAGGCGCTACGTGAGTCTCTGGAATTTAGCCAGCAACAGGTGGCCTCGCTAGCGGCTGAAAACGAGACCCTGATGGGCTCAGTCAAATCGCTCACCGAGCGTATGACGAAGCTTTCAGAGGATAACAAACGAATGAAGGAGTCCATCCTCGATATTCAGGCGCGCAGTATGCAAGACAACCTGGTTTTCTCCGGGATCCCAGAGCAGGCAGAGAAAGATCCCGAAGCGTCCATCAAGGAGCTTCTCCAGAAACAACTGAAACTCCCAACGGATACTGTGAAGAACATCACCTCCCATCGGATCCATCGCCTTGAAGGGAAGAGACTGGACGGCCGGCGCCCGAGACCCATTGTTGCGAAGTTTGAACACTTCAAACAAAAGGAGCTGGTGAAGAGCCGAGGCAGGGAGCCGAGAGGAAAGGACTTCAGCATGAACGATCAATTCCCCAAGGAAATCCTGGAGCGCCGCAGATGCCTGTTCCCAATCAGAAAAAAATTTATCGACGGAGGATCCCAGGCTATCATCACTGTGGACAAACTCTACATTAATGGACAGCTGTGCCGTGATCCAGTAGTCACTCCTTGGCTCTACTGAACGCACGTCTTCTCCCGCACTTAAAGGTAGTCTCCAAATAAAGTAATACAGAACATTGTTACAGAACAATTTCTCCACTAATTTCCTTTTGGGCCTTTATTAACTAAAATCACAGTTCACGTCTCATAATGTACTGTTTTCCTCCCAGACTGTTAATCTGTGCATTTGTGTTACCTGTTCTGTTTGTTTTGTTTCCTGTTGTAGTTGTTGTAATGGGTCACCACTTATGCTTAAATCTATTGTGTTTCAATGATGTTCAGTCCTACCACATATTTTACAAGGATCCACTTGTCACAGACATACACACGCACACACACAAGAAAACACATATACAACAACTTGTCTATGCAGGTTCCTCAGAAAGGCAGCTGCACACATCAAACACACACACACACACACACACACACACACACATGCGCGCGCACACCTCTACTTATTTAAATTACAATTTATTCTCAATAAGTTAGTTTAGATATGAACACATTACGGTTTATAGTGGGAGGGGACTTCAACTTGGTATTCTATCCAGAATTTGACAAACTTAGCAGAGCAGGTAGTTATCGCCACTGGCAATCAAGTGATATAATAAAACAATACATGAGTGAGTGTGGTCTCTGCGATGCTTGGCGCTCTTGTCACCCCACGCTCAAAGAATACACCTTCTTCTCACCATTCCACCACTCTTATTCCCGTTTAGACTACTTTTTAACAAGTAACTCAATTATGATGGACATCTCTGACACACAGATTCACCCTATCACCATCCGCAACCACGCACCAGTCACTCTGACAATCACTAAAAAAACAGTCACACCACCATCTAGACATTGGAAATTTAATACATCTACAAGCATATACCCAACAAGAAAGCCCCAGGACCAGATGGTTTTCCTGCAGAATTCTACAAAGTCGGCGGGGGTGCAGGGGCTCTGCCCCCTCGGTGTGGGGGGTGCTGTGGGTGGTTGGGGGGTTGGTGGCCCTTGGGCCCTGTCTGGGCTGCCTTGCTGGTGCGGGTGGGTCTGGGGCTTTGGGCCCTGGTGGCTTGGGGCCCGTGCTGTCCCCCGTTGGGGGGGTCGTGCGCATGCAGGGGGGCCATGCCTGTCTGGGCCCGGCCCTGGGGGTGCAGGTCGGTGCCTGCTGTGGCGGTGGAAAAGGCATTCCCTCGGGTACTCAGGGGAATGGGGGTGGGGGGGCATGTTGGGTGTCTCCCACTGCCTCTGTCCCTGTGTTCTGGGGGAGAGGCGTCAGTTCCGCTGCGGGGGTGTCACCGGTGGCTCTGGGTTGGTGGTCGGCCTTTCTGTGCGGGACTGGGCTGGGTGGTGGCTTGGACCCTGCTGCTGTGTGGCGGTCTCCCTGCCGGTGGTTTGGGTAGCTCTGGGCTCTGTCTGCGCCTGTGGAGGGTTTGGCCTCTGGCCTGGTGTGTGTGTGTGTGTGTGTGTGTGTGTGTGGGGGGCTGCGGCCTCCTGCCATCTTCCCTACAGGGTATATGGTTTGGCCCGGGGGCAGTGGGCTGGGTCGTTGTGGTGGGCCGTGGCCCGCCCCATTGGGGCTGGGTGTTGGGAGGGCTCTGGCCTCTCTGGTGCGTGGCGGGCTCTGGGAGGGTCTCTGGTTGGTGGGGCCCTGTGGCTGTGGGCTCAGATCGTGCTGGGGTTGGTGGCTTTGCGCTGGGTCAGGGGGCTTCCTGTCCCTTGTCCCTCTGTGGGCTTCCCCCGGCCGGGAGGATGTTGCCTCTGCTTCTCCCTTGGGTGGTGTGTGTGGTTGTCTCTGGGGCACGTGGCGCTGGATCATGGTCATGTTCTGGGGGGCTGGTGGGTGGTCTGGTGGCTTGGGACTTGGCCTGCTTGCCCCTGGGAGTTTGGGGGGTGTTTTTGCAGCCCCCCCGTCAACTACAAACCACATCCAATGACAAACCCTCACACACACACACACACACACACACAGCACACAACTGTTATACAATCACACACGTACAACAGTTACAAATGTTGATGTTATCCATGTCAAGGTTATTTTGGGTAAGTATTTATGCAATCCGCGACCCGACCCCGGATAAGCGGAAGAAAATGGATGGATGGATGGATGGATATTTATGCAATCTGTTTTTTTGTTTGTTTTTGTTTGTTTTTTATTTTTATTAATTTATTTTTTTCTCTTTTTTACTTATTCATTTTCTTCCTGCTTCCACCGTTAATACTGTTGTAAATATTTGCAGCTATCATTATTGTAGTTAGCATTGTTGTCATCATTTTCATTGTCGTTGTTGTTGTTGTTTTTCCTGTTTCTTGTGTCTTCCCCTTCCTTCTGTGTCCCCCAACCTCTCTCTTTTCTCTCTCCCTATTCACTCAAACGTTGTACTGTCCGGTAGCCTTGCCAATAAATCTCAGTGCAGACTGCAACAGGAAGAAGTATATCAGACTCCTCCTTTGCAGAGCAAATCTGTTATGGCACCTCAAGGCACCCAGACCTCTCATACTGCATGCCTAAGCTGCCGAACAGGACAGGTTAAAAAAAAAAAAAAAAAAAAAAAAAAAATTTATTCCTTTATGCACAGAAGTTGCAAAAACACTATGTAGAAAGTGTAATGTAGATTTTGTAAAACAAGATGTAGAAGTACCATTGGTGTCTGGATCTTTAGGTGCTGTTTGTCAGACATATTAAATTAAAAAAAAATTGAAAATTTGAAAAAAATTGAAAATTGTTTTTAGAGCAGTTGCGCATGTGGTACTGAAAAGAATCATTGTAACATAAGACTTGCTGTTGTAAAATACATAGAGAATCATGGTGTACAGGAGACAGAAGAAAGACAGAGAAAAAGGATATGCCTCAATGTCACAGTATATTAAGACTTCACAGATGAAGCTTGTTAACAATTGTGCCACAGAAAAAGAATTTCAGGTAACAGCAATTTTGTGTGTGGATATATTTACATACACTAATGCTATTTGGTTTAAATAGGCAGAATGTCAAAGCCCTGAGTATTAGTAAATACCGTGACAATAAATTGCACAGGCAGAATGTTAAAGCTACATTCTGTAAAGTACACAGAAGTATTATGGTAATGATGAGCATAAAAGGTGTGTTAAAGCAAGATACCAACTGAGGATGCAACAACAAAAAGAAAAATCTAGGCAGTTTGAATTTGTCATGAAACAGTTTTTGGAAAAAGTAAAAGTAGACCTGATTTTATGTGTTGTGTCTGCCAGAGATTGTTGTTTAGACACCAGGTTTTAAATTGTATAAGAGATTATTATAAGAAGAGTAAAGCAATGGCTTCATTTGCAGATAAATGTATGAGTGAAGTTTATTTACACAAATGTTTTAAAGAGTGTGTAAAACCTTGTCATTGGTTAGATACAGCCTACTGTTGGCCAGTACTGTTGGCTTGTGTTCGTCAGTTGGGTATTCCTTCCTGGTTCTGTTGTTTTTCTTCTACTGATATGCGTTGACAAAACCCTCTGTCTAGTATTTTAAAACAAGAAGGTAGAACGGTTGAAGACTTACAGTGGGCAGAGAGGTGTGTCATGGACCTGCTGTCTGTTTCCTCCTACCTGCTGCCAGTACTTTTCCACACACACACACACACCCTCTCTCTGCTCCACTCTACCTGCTGACCACGCCCACTGCTGCAGCCTGCTCTCCCCTCAGCTGCAGCTCATCACCAATCAATGCAGTATTTAAGACACTCCAGGACACACACACATTGCCAGATTGTTCCTCTGCATTATGCATGTCTTTCCAGCGTTTCTCCGTCAGATCACCCGTTGCCGACTCTGCCTGTTCCTGACCTGCCCTCCTCGCCTGACTCCCCCCGGACCTACCTGCTCTTTGTTCTCGACCACGTTTCCAGTTTCGGCGTTCCGGAAAACTGACGGCTCCACTGGTAAAGACTCCTTCGCTCAGCTAAGACGATCCACCTGCCTGATCCCTGTCGGTACTGTTGCTCCCGCGGACGGACTTCCCGGTTACCGAACCCCTGCTTGTTCCAGACCATCCCTCAGCTCGATCCCAGTCGGCGTTCCAGCACGTGGAGACGGCTCGTGGAGCTACGGGGTTTCCTCCCCGCCAGCCACTGAGGGTACAAGCTTCGTTTCTTCATTCAGTGACAATCCCAGAGACACTGCTAGTGCTTCCGGCACGAAGAACGAACTCTTTGTCTGTAAGCTGAGCTATTTCTGTGTTGGTGACAATAAAAGTTATTACCAACTGCAAGAGGCTATTGTTGTACTGCATCTGGGTCCTACCACCACCCGTTTCAGTACAATCTGGCCAGACATGGACCCAGCAGACTCCAATGCTCTGCAATCCCGCCTAACCCGCGTGGAGGGAATGCTTCAGCAACACGAGGCTAAGCTAACCTCCAACGCGGCAGAGGCACGACAGTCCGCATCAGCCCTGGAGCGAGCGCTAACTCTACTAGCCAACCAGGTACAACAGATGGCTACGTCACTGACCCAGCACGCCGCTCCTGTTCCTCCTCCGACCCCACCACCCAGCATGGCATCAGAACCGCGTGTGGGAGCGCCAGAACGCTATGCCGGGGATCCGGAGGGGTGCAACCCATTTCTCACAAACTGTTCGATCCTGTTTGCCCTGCAGCCTCGCACGTTCGCCACGGAGGGGGCTCGGGTCGCCTTCGCCATAAATCACCTCACGGGCAGAGCACGCTTGTGGGGAACGGCGGAGTGGGAGAGGGGCACGCCAGCCTGTGCGTCGTTTCAAGCCTTTTCTGAGGAGCTTCGCAAGGTGTTTGGTCCCGTCTCTTTGGGCCCCGATGTTACTGGGGGTCTTCTGAATCAACGGCAGGGGGACAGGACAGTGGCAGACTACGCGATCGAATTCAGAACTCAAGCTCGACAGAGCGACTGGAATTCGGTCGCGCAATGTGATGCCTTTCTCAACGGTCTAGCCCCATATATAAAAGACGAACTGGTGTCGTTTGATCTACCTCATTCCCTGGATGGACTCATTGAGATCACCACGAGGCTTGACAAACGCATTCAGGCGAGGAAAAGGGAGTGACGCCAGGAGGAGGGGGCTCATCGTGTTCCGGTTTGTCAACCCGGGTTTCCAATGAGTTCTGGGCCACCTTCAGTGTCAGCTCCAGGGGGGCCAGAGCCCATGCAGGTGGGCCAGACCCGGCTTTCTTCGGAGGAGCGGGAGAGACGCCGGCGAGGAAATCTCTGCCTGTATTGTGGTCAGGCCGGCCATTTTGTCACCAAGTGTCCGGTAAAAGGCAGGGCTCAGCAGTCGAGAGGGGCATCCTGCTGAGCCGATCCCAGAACTCTGTCCCACGTCCTCGTCCGCTGTTCCACGTTCAGCTCCTGGTTAACGAAGGGTCCCACACTCTCGCCACCTTCGTTGACTCCGGGGCCGACGTCAACCTCATCGACCAAGAACTCGCCCGTCAGCTGGGGATCGAGCAGGTTCCCCTTCCACGTCCCGTTCCGGCACACGCCTTAGATGGACATCTTCTGGGAACGGTCATCCATCAGACCGTTCCTGTCTCCATGATCCTGGCTGGAGAACATCGTGAGACCATCCAGTTTCACGTTATGGATTCTCCCAAAGTCCCGCTGATTCTTGGATATCCATGGTTGAGGCGCCACAATCCACATATAGACTGGGCCACAGGGGTGATTCTGTCATGGAGTCCTTCCTGTCAGCACATCTGCCTCCATCAACAGATCACGCCCACACCGCCTGCCAGTGCCGGTTCTCCTCCAGACCTCTCTGGGGTGCCATCAGATTACCACGACTTTCGGGAGGTCTTCAACAAGTCCAGGGCCACATCTCTGCCACCCCATAGACCATATGACTGCGCCATCGATCTCCTGCCTGGGTCTGCTCCTCCCAAGGGCCGTCTTTTCTCGCTATCTGCACCGGAGAGGGAGGCCATGGAGACCTACATCTCCGAGTCACTGGCGTCTGGAATCATCCGACCCTCCTCGCCTCCTGCCGGGGCCGGATTCTTCTTCGTGGGGAAGAAAGATGGATCACTCAGGCCATGCATTGACTACAGAGGCCTGAATGACATTACGGTAAAGAACCGATATCCTCTTCCCCTCATCGCCTCTGCTTTCGAGCTATTGCAAGGTTCTACCGTATTCACGAAACTTGATCTCCGCAACGCCTACCACCTGGTCCGCATCCGAGAGGGGGATGAATGGAAAACGGCGTTTAATACCCCCACAGGACATTATGAGTATCTGGTGATGCCTTTTGGACTAACTAACGCTCCCGCCGTGTTTCAGGGCCTCATCAACGACGTGCTCAGAGACATGTTGAATAAATTCGTTTTCGTCTATCTTGACGATATTCTGATCTTCTCCCGATCCATGCCTGAACATATCCACCATGTACAGAGGGTTCTGCAGCGCCTCCTCGAAAACTCTCTGTTCGTGAAGGCTGAAAAATGTGAATTCCACACCTCTTCCGTCGCCTTCCTGGGTTACATCATCAGCCACAACCACATGGAGATGGACCCCACCAAGGTTTCCGCTGTGTCCTCCTGGCCCGTTCCTGACTCCCGCAAGCAGTTGCAGCGGTTCCTGGGGTTCGCCAACTTCTACAGGCGTTTCATCAGAGGCTACAGCACGATAGCCGCTCCTCTCACCGCCCTCACCTCTTCCAAGATCCAGTTCCGCTGGACCACAGCTGCGGGCGAGGCCTTCCAGCACCTGAAGGACCGATTCAGTTCGGCTCCGATCCTGCTCATCCCTGACCCAGACCGGCAGTTCGTGGTGGAGGTGGATGCTTCTGATGTGGGAGTGGGGGCAGTGCTGTCACAACGCTCTGCTGAGGATGGGAAACTGCACCCCTGTGCCTTCTTCTCCCGGCGTCTGTCTCCAGCAGAGAGGAATTACGACATCGGGAACCGGGAACTGTTGGCTGTCAAGCTAGCGTTGGAAGAGTGGCGACACTGGCTGGAGGGAACCAGGGATCCCTTCCTCGTCTGGACTGATCATAAGAATCTCGAATACATCCGCTCAGCCAAACGAATGAACTCGCCAAGCCCGGTGGGCCCTCTTCTTCGCCCGCTTCAACTTCACGCTCTCCTATCGCCCCGGTTCCCGAAATGTCAAGCCAGACGCCTTGTCTCGACAGTTTCTGGTGGGAGAGGAAGACTCTCCTCACACGGACAATATCCTTCCCTCATCTCGTCTCCTGGCCACACTCACCTGGGAGATCGAGGAGCGGATCAAGGCCGCTCTGGAGGATCAGCCGGGGCCCAGCTCATGTCCTCAGGATCGCCTGTTCGTCCCTCGGGAGTTCCGGTCGGAGGTTTTGCAGTGGGCCCACAACTCTCGACTTACCTGTCACCCGGGGATAGCTCGGACCAAGGAGGTCCTACAACGACGATTCTGGTGGGCCACCCTGGATGAGGATACCAGGGGTTTCGTCAACGCTTGTCCAGTCTGCAGTCGGAACAAGACTCCTCGCCAAGCCCCGGCCGGCTTCCTGAGGCCCCTCCCTGTTCCTCATCGTCCTTGGTCCCATATTGCTCTGGACTTTGTCACCGGTCTGCCACTGTCAGGAGGGAACACTGCCATCCTGACAGTGGTAGATCGCTTCAGTAAAATGGCACATTTGGTGCCTCTGCCAAAACTCCCCTCCGCCAAAGAGACCGCCAGTTTACTGCTCGACCATGTTTTCAGACTCCACGGACTCCCCACCGACGTGGTGTCTGATCGTGGTCCCCAATTCACGTCGGCGTTTTGGAGGGAGTTTTGCCGTCTCCTGGGAGCCTCCACCAGTCTGTCCTCGGGTTATCATCCCCAATCCAACGGTCAAGCCGAGAGGATGAATCAGGAGATGGAGACGGCTCTCCGGTGTATGGCCTCCTCTCATCCGGCCTCCTGGTCCTCCCAGCTCATGTGGGTGGAATATGCGCATAACACCCTGGTCAGCTCTGCCACAGGACTCTCCCCTTTCCAGTGCGCTTATGGCTTCCAGCCCCCTCTGTTTCCTGAACAGGAAGAAGACACGGCGTACCCGTCAGTGGAGGCATTCATCCGGCGATGCCGCCAAACCTGGTCGCAGGCCAGAACCGCTCTGCTCCGGGCCACCGATCGCTATGCTGCTGCTGCCAACCGCCGCCGCTCCCAAGCTCCATCCTACCGGGTGGGGCAGAAGGTATGGCTCTCCACCAAGGACCTCCCCCTTCAGGTGGACTCCCGGAAATTGGCCCCCAAATATGTGGGTCCATTTCCGGTCGATCACATCGTGAACCCCATGGCGGTCCGGCTCCGGTTACCCCGTTCGATGCGGATTCACCCCACATTCCACGTCTCCCGGATCAAGCCGGTTAAGGACAGTCCTCTCCAGCCCGTTTCCCAGCCACCTCCCCCTCCTTGGATCATCGACGGGGCTCCAGCATACACCGTACGTCGTCTGCTCCGTTCCCGACGCCGGGGGAGGGGCCTCCAGTACCTGGTGGACTGGGAGGGGTACGGTCCTGAGGAGAGGTCGTGGGTGCCGGCTCGTCAGATCCTGGACGACCAGCTGGTGAGGGATTTCCACCGCCTGCATCCTGATCAGCCCTCTCGTGCCGTCCGGAGACGGCGTTCCTCTGCTCCTGTTCCGGTCCCTTCCTCTCCTGTTCCCGGGACGTCTGGGCTGAGATCCTGCTCGGGGGTTCCTGCTTCACAGCCGCTGGTCGTTCCTTCCTCCGACGATGACGACGTGGGTTCCGGTGTTTCGGGGGACTTCGGTCCCTCCTCCTGACCCCCTCCTCCCGCCCGGCTTGGGTGTTCCTGTTTTGGGACGTCGGGGGCCGTCCCTTGAGGGGGGGGTTCTGTCATGGACCTGCTGTCTGTTTCCTCCTACCTGCTGCCAGTACTTTTCCACACACACACACACCCTCTCTCTGCTCCACTCTACCTGCTGACCACGCCCACTGCTGCAGCCTGCTCTCCCCTCAGCTGCAGCTCATCACCAATCAATGCAGTATTTAAGACACTCCAGGACACACACACATTGCCAGATTGTTCCTCTGCATTATGCATGTCTTTCCAGCGTTTCTCCGTCAGATCACCCGTTGCCGACTCTGCCTGTTCCTGACCTGCCCTCCTCGCCTGACTCCCCCCGGACCTACCTGCTCTTTGTTCTCGACCACGTTTCCAGTTTCGGCGTTCCGGAAAACTGACGGCTCCACTGGTAAAGACTCCTTCGCTCAGCTAAGACGATCCACCTGCCTGATCCCTGTCGGTACTGTTGCTCCCGCGGACGGACTTCCCGGTTACCGAACCCCTGCTTGTTCCAGACCATCCCTCAGCTCGATCCCAGTCGGCGTTCCAGCACGTGGAGACGGCTCGTGGAGCTACGGGGTTTCCTCCCCGCCAGCCACTGTGGGTACAAGCTTCGTTTCTTCATTCAGTGACAATCCCAGAGACACTGCTAGTGCTTCCGGCACGAAGAACGAACTCTTTGTCTGTAAGCTGAGCTATTTCTGTGTTGGTGACAATAAAAGTTATTACCAACTGCAAGAGGCTATTGTTGTACTGCATCTGGGTCCTACCACCACCCGTTTCAAGGTGTGACTTGTTGCATTACAACCCTGTCACTGTAGCATGAATGTTTGATTTTCGCTGGCATTGTTTTTTGAGGGAAGTACTGGTGTCCTCATCACATCCAGGTGGTAAAATAAAATTACTTCTATGGAGTGGAATTCCAGAGGCGTGATTCACCTCATGTTGTGTGTTTTGGATAGAAAATTTCCACAAATTGATAGGACCACAGATGAGGAAGTAGTTCATTTCATAGATAAATATGTAACATGCAGGGGTGGAAAGTAATGAATTACATTTACTCACATTACTGTAATTGAGTACTTTTTATGAGTAATTTGTAATTTTCTAAGTAGTTTTTGAAATATGTCATTTTTACTTTTACTCTAGTACATTTTGACCCAAGTATTTTACTTCGCTACATTTGAACCCCCTCATGTTACTGAGTACAATATTGATAGTGAAAAAATTAAATGCAGGCAGAACACCCCTGTGTCCCGGAAGTGAAAGTCAATTGCGTGACCTTGCCTTGTGCGCGCCCTGTCTCATAATTGGATCTACGCGTTGGAAGATGGCTGTTGCTGACCAAGATAAGGAGATCATGGAGGAGGAAGGGCCCGACGAAGATAGAAATTCTGAAGAGGAAAGCCACAAAAACCCTTGGCCAAACTTGGAAGACTTATTCGCGTTCAAACGCACAAAAGGCAACAACATTATAATGCAGTGTAAAATGTGCCTGCCCAGCAGAACGGAGCTTTCAGCATTCAAGACATCAACATCTAATTTACGAAAGCATGTGGTGGTAAGTTAGCGCATGTGTTTTTGTCTCTTACATCCCAAACGTTTTTTTTGTTGTTTGGTTTAAAAATCCCAGATAACACAGTGCTGCCAGAAACGGGGGGGTGGGGGTGTTGTAGTACGGATCGCGGACGTTGGGGGACAGTGGGCGGGGGATTCTTAGTAGAATTTCTGTATTTAATTTAAGGATTTAATAATTTAATGAATTTAATGCCTAGCTAACTGCAGCAATCCTACAGTAGGCCTATTAAATTCTGCATTTTTTTTAATATAACAGTGACAGTACAACACATTTTTTTCATAAGGATGAGATTGTTCTAGCTTAATAAATGTTCTAGTTCTTAAATAGTATTTTCTAAATATGAGTGTGCCTACGAATACATAACTACTCTGTACCCTCTTGTATTGTGTGTATTCACAGAGAAAGCATCCATCAAAGCTTGCTGCTTTTAGTGCATGTTCACGGAAGTCACCACAGGAACAAGGAGGCAAAGGTAAGCAGAGCAAGCTCCCAGACAACCAGGCCAAACTTGCGGTGGGTGGTGCCATCCATGTGTCTCAAGGGACAGTTGACCAGTTCCTCATCAGGCTTATTTGCGAAGGTCACCACCCCTTCTCTTTGGTGGAACAGCCAGCATTCAAAGAGTTTGCTGCTGCTCTCAATCCTCAATACAAAATGCTCTCCAGGCCCACAGTTAAGAGAGGAATCGCAGAAGCTGCTGCTGAAATGAAGACAAAGTTGATATCACACCTTAGTAACATCAATCATGTCGCTACTACCACAGATTATTGGTCTGCACACCAAAAAAGCTACATAGGTGTCACGTGCCATTGGATTGATGGGGAGACTTTCGAGAGAAGATCTGTCGTGTTGGCATGCAAGAGGTTAAAAGGGTCACACACCTTTGATGTGCTTGCAGGTGTGCTGGATGATATCCACTGCCAATACAGAATAAGAGGGAAAGTGGTTAGAACCACCACAGATAGTGGCTCTAATTTTGTGAAGGCCTTCTCTATGTTTGGTGAGCAGAGCCAATCGGAGGATGAGGATGCCGGATCAGATACAGACCAAGAAGGGTCAGAATCGGATGATGATGTTGAGTTCCAAGACACATTCAGCATCCTAGAGCAAGACAACGGCCTGGAGTACCAGCTCCCCAAACACCAGAGATGTGCATGCCACCTACTGAACTTAGTTGCCACGACAGATGCTGACCTTGCTGAAAACAAAGAACTGAAGAACGACACCTACAAGAGGCTTTCACGTGCCGCCTTTGGCAAATGCCAAGGTCTGTGGAATAAGTCAGGTCGCTCGCGCACTGCAGCAGAAGCTGTGGAAGACAAATGTGGTCTTCAGCTCATTCGACCCAACAAGACACGGTGGAATTCAACATACATGGCTGTGGAGAGAATCCTACGCATCATAATAGAACAAGGGGAGGATGCCATCAGGCGTGTCTGCGAAGAACTGAAACTGAAAATGTGAGTTTTTGTTTTTACATTTTAAAATATTTAATTAGCATATATAACTTAACATTTGTCATAATTCATGATGAATAAACAGTGCTGATTCAAGAGTATAAAATACACAATATATAATACAATACAATATTATATGATGTAAATGTTATTTTGTTGTTTATGGTTACAAAGTCCAAATCCTTCTATGTTAATAAACAAAACTTAATTATTGTTTTTTCATTTATTTATCTTGTGCGGGTTGAGTCAGCCAGAAATTGCCTTTCTGGATGAGTTCTGCTGTGTGATGAGACCAGTGGTAAAGGCCTTGAATATTCTTCAGTCAGAGAGCAACACACACCTTGGGTGGCTGCTCCCAGTGATCTCTGAATTACAGTTCAAACTGAGAAGGCAGGAAGCGCCGGTCAAGATGTGCCTCCCACTCATCTCGGCACTGCAGCAAGGGGTCCAGATGCACTTCAGAGTCATGATGGAGGACCGAGAGCTTATCTCAGCAGCAATCCTCCTACCCAAATTTAAGACGGGCTGGACTGACAAAGCTGAAGTCATTGAAGCAGGTATGACTCCATTGTTCAATATCACAGCGATCAGTAATTTATTTTAGTCTTGTTCATTTGTTTTCTATCAACAAATACATATTAACAACATTTCAATACAGAATACAAGGAGATTTATTTGCCACATGCATAGAAATACTAAAAAAGCATAACATGAGGTGAAATTACAGTTAACCATCTGTACTGTGCAGGCGTGTTTGTTAGTGGGAGCTGGGGTATTAAAGTGCAATAGTGCCAAAGTGCATACTGCAATATGTCATCTGACTTAACTGTCCATAGTACTCTTTAAGAACAAATAGCTCAGTACTTAATTTCCCTACGCTGTCTGTCATTAAACAGGACTACTGTATGTGAGGCATCACCTTGACCAGATGGCTGAAGCTGAGGTGGAGCAAGGCGCGCTCAAGCAGCATTCGTCGGACGAAGAGGACTACTTCTCCACGATGAAGTCCCGCAGGTCAGAGGGTTCTGGGGAATTGGAAGGGTACCTTGCCTGTGTGTCAGAGAGCATGGACCTGCTGAACTCCTTCCCAAACATTAAGAAACTGTCTCTGAAACTCAACACAGGCCTTCCAGCCTCAGCCGCCTGCGAGAGGCTTTTTAGTTCTGCCGGGTTGCTCTTCACAGCAAAGAGAGCAAGACTTACAGCAAAAAACTTTGAAAATTAGCTGATGCTGAAATTAAACAAGAGCTTTTCCAGTCTAAAGTTGTAGATTGTGGGCAGAATTGTGGGATCCTGTGGGCATTTTATTTTGGTTTATTGTGAATAGCAGGATCCTGCGGGCATTTCATTTTGAATTGTGAGATCCTGTGGGCACTTTATTTTGTGTGCATTTTGTGTTTTGAATACTTTGATTCTGGTTTAATTTTCTTTATTCTTATTGTAGTGTTGTCGGTTGACCAATATGACTGAAAATAGTTTGCACTTTACAGTACAGGTTGTGACTGTCCTTGTTGTCCTTGTATTGTGAGGAAGTAAGAGGATCATGTTACTGAGCTCAGGTGAGCTTTTACAAGTGTGGATGTGCACTTTAATATGCCTGATTAAAACAACAGTTGATTAAAACAACTTGCTGGATTTGATTCATGACTCCTTTCATGAATCCTTTTTTTTGCATTAAATAACTGAAAGTAACTAAGTAATTTTTACTCAAATTACATTTTAAATGAAGTACTTTTGTACTTTTACTCGAGTAAATTTTTAGATGGATACTTTTACTTTTACTTTGAGTAGGATTTAAGCAAAGTAAAGATACTTTTACTCAATTACAATTTTTCAGTATTTTTTCCACCTCTGGTAACATGTGAACTACCATCAGATGATGACACATTATTGGAAATGGTCACATCAGAACAGCAGCATTCAAAGCGACATTCAAAGACTTGTAAAAAGAAGAACACTGTTTGTCATTTCAGTTTTCACAGGCCAGCATCCACTAAGCTTTTATATGCCTTTTATAAGTCTGAGGTACATAATTCAGATAATTCACCACAATGTGTATGTGCAAATCATAGTCACAAAGATTCTACACATGCAACCAAGATTATGCAAACATTTAAGAAGGCTCTTTCCAATGACAACATTAGTTATGATAGTGTTGAACATTTATTTTAGAGCTTAGATATAAATCAAGTGACATTTGAGGCTGCATAAAAATCTTTTGGTAAAAATACCCATGTTGTGTTGAAAAGGCAGGTTATTGAAGTTTGGGTAAATCAGTATAGCAAGCCATTATAAAAATGTTGGAATGCAAACATGGACATCCAGTATGTAGTTGATGCATATGCATGTGTAGTATACATAATTTCTTATATTTCAAAGGCACAAAGGGACATGGGATGGTTGTTGGGCAATGCCCAAAGAGAAGCAGCAAAACATGAAAATGCTAGTGCAAAAGAGGCTCTGAAAAATCTAGGTACTGTTTATTTGCATAACGGATGTCAGTGCTCAAGAGGCTGTTCTCAGGTTAATGTATATGCATCTCAAAGTTAAAGTTAAAATGAGCTTGCCTTTAAATGTGTTGAGGCAAAAGGCAACATCAAATGTTCTTAAAACAGAAGACATGTGGATGGCCAGTTTTGTTGACAGGTATAAGAACAGACCAAATGATAGTGTTTTCAATGATATGTGTATGGCAACATTTGCATCTCAATATCGTGTCTTGATTAAGAATGAATAATGCAAGAGCAGGATTTCATTAAACAGTAATTCTGGTTTTGTCACAAAAAGAACACAAACACAACCTGCAGTTGTTCGTTACATGTGTTTTTCTGAGACAAAAAAATCCAGAATCATTTTATCAAAGTATCATGGAGTTGTTCCTTCCATACCGTGAAGATGTGCAACTTAAGCCTCAAATTGTGAAACTTTTTAAGTTTTGTAAGAATGGTCATGTGAGATTTAGCGATGGCTCAAGACACTGTGTGAAGTCAGTTGTTGATTGAATAGAAGCAAGTTTGAAATTGAAGCACATGAATTGGATAATATTCAGAATATGATTGACAGTAATGGGGTAACGGAAGATGCCTGGTGTGAGCTGTGCCCAGAGCAAGAGCTGGAGCGATTACAGTGTGAACAAGAAAGGAAAGACAAGGAACAGATTGTGGAACAAGATGTGGAAAATATTCGAGATTTAGTAGTAGGTAGCACACAGCAAGTTGCACATTTGGAAAAGAAAAATAACATAATGTGTCGAAGTAAGGGTTTGGCTTTAATTAGCTCTCTAAATGAGACACAGTTGTCTGTTATATCAGATTCGACAATGGTGCTTAGGCATAGTGAAAATCCCCAATCCTTTACATGTGTATATCACAAGCGGTGCAGGAACAGGCAAAAGTCATTTGATCAAAGCGATTCAATATGAGGCAGTGAGGTTACTGTCAACTGTATGTCGTCATCCGGACAACATTTCTGTTTTGTTAACAGCTCCTACAGGGATTGCAGCATACAACTTGCATGCATCCACAATTCACAGCACATTTGGCATTGGAAAAGATGTTACCTTACACGCCTTTAGGTGAAGAAAAGCTTAATTCTTTGCATGCTAAATACAGCAATTTGCGGATATTAATCATTGTGAAATATCCCTGCTTGATAACAAACTGTTATATTCATGGTAGATAAAGACAAATTATATAGACTGGTGACTGGTCCCCATTCAGAAATGTGAGTCTGGTTGCCGTGGGTGATTTCTTGCAGTTGCCTCCAGTAAAAGTTAAATCCTTGTATGTAGATGATGTCAGTGTGAATTTGTGGTCAAGTTTGTTTTGGGTTGTGGAATTGAAAGACATAGTTAGGCAGAAAGATAATGTGTTTGCAGAGCTGTTGAACAGGATAAGAACACGTTCCAAAGGCACCCCAAGGTGACATTGCAAAACTGAAACGTTGTGAAACAGGTGACGCCAGCTCAGCTTTACATATCCAACAAATAGACAAGTAAATGAGCGCAATGTTCAGCAGCTATTTAAGATTTGCCCTGACTATGTTGAGATACAAGCTCAGGATTTTGTAAATAATAAGAAAACAAGTAGACTTAAATTGAAAAGTGGATCTCATTGCAAAACTTATGAAGCATTTGGCAGAACAGCTGTTATTGGGACAAAATGCTCGTGTCAAGTTGTGTAATAATGTTGATGTTATGGATGGTTTAGTTAATGGTGTTTGTAGTACTGTAACACATAGTAAGTACAGAAAATAAGAACTAAGAACTCCTCAAAAAGTAGATTTAATGGGGTCCACAGCTATTGGACCAGAGGAAGAAAGAGTAACACATAAAGGTGGATTGCAACGTTAGAACTTTGTCTGGGTTGATAATCCAAGACTTCCAAGATAAGTCCATACATTGCAAGGATGATATAAAGGATGCAGTTCAGAAAATGCTCCCATTCCTGATTGAAAATGTAAGACGGCACAAATTCGATACAAATACTTTTACTGTGTTTTTGCTTAATGTGCAAAATTTGACTCAACACTTATATGATCTTATCTGATTTAGCAAAGTCAAGTCAGTTGGGGGGGCAGGCACAGAAATAATAGAAACAGATGCATGTCATATTACAATAATGGTAGGTGTGAAATTAGTAATTGCACTCTATGATGATGTTGAGAGAGATGATAACAGTCTCATGCATATGTTGAAAGTGAGTTGTCCAAAGGCAAGATCACAGCATCGGCGCAACCTGGACCAGACCACAATCAGGGCGAGCGAGGGGCACAGTATCAGTCAAGCCACAGCACAAGCACAACCAAAGGCAGGGTCGCAGCATCAGCACAGCTATCACCACGGTCAGGCACAGTCAAGGTTATGGCCAGGATCCAGGGAAACTAGGAAACAAGGGAGCAGGAACGCTCCCGAGAGGCAACAGGATTAGCGTAGTGCAGTTCAACAGACCCAGGCTCTGTAATCGCGAGCCCCAGGTAGTGAGAGTACCACATGGCTATCACAGAGCTAAGCTAAGCTTGCAAATGGCAATGCAGTTAACAGACATGCATGATTTCTGATGGCGGCATTGAGAGAAGGAAAAGGAGCTCAGTGTATCAGAGGAAGTCCCCCAGCAGGTTAACCTATGTCAGCCTAACTATGGGCTGGTCCAGGCAGCCTGAGCCAGCCCTAATTATAAGCTTTATCAAAGAGGAAGGTCTTAAGTCTACCCTTAAAAGTTGAAACGGTGTCTGCCTCCCTGACCGAAAATGGAAGATGGTTCCATAGGGGAGGAGCATGGTAGCTGAAGGCTCTGGTTCCTAACCTACTTTTGGAAATTTTGGGAACCACAAGTAACCCTGCGTTTTCAGAGCGCAGTGATCTTGAAGGTTGGTAACGAACTATGAGCTGTGACAGGTAGGATGGAGCCTGACCATTTAGAGCTTTGTAAGTAAGGAGGAGGATTTTAAATTCAATCCTGGATTTCACAGGGAGCCAGTGCAGAGAAGCTAAAACAGGAGAAATATGATCCCTTTTCTTGCTTCCCGTTAAAACACGAGCAGCAGTGTTCTGCACCAGTTGGAGAGACCTAAGAGATTTGTTGGGGCAACCAAATAATAGGGAGTTACAGTAATCCAGCCTAGAGGTGACAAATGCATGTACTAATTTTTCAGCATCTGTTTGGGAAAGGATATGTCTAATTTTTGCGATGTTACGCAAGTGAAAGAAAGCCGTCCTTGAAGTTTGTTTTATATGGGAGGCAAAGGATAAATCCTGGTCAAATAAACTCAGAGGTTCCTTACAGTTGTGCTAGAGGCCAAGGTAATGCCATCTAGAGAAATTACATTGTTGGAAAAGGAGCTTCTGAGGTGTTTTGGGCCAAGAACAATAACTTCAGTTTTGTCTGAATTCAACATCAGGAAATTACGGCTCATCCAGGCTTTTACATCCTTAAGACATGTTTGAAGTCTAGATAGCTGATCAGTTTCATCTGGTTTCATAGATAGATATAATTGCGTATCATCAGCATAACAATGGAAATTTAAGGAATGTTTTCTAATTATGTTGCCTAGAGGAAGCATATATAAAGTGAAAAGGACTGGTCCAAGCACCGAACTTTGTGGCACTCCAAAGCAGACCTTTGTATGTGCGGAGGGTTGATCATTGATGTGAACAAATTGGGAACGATCTGATAAGTATGACTTAAACCAGGCTAGTGACGTTCCTTTAAGGCCAATTGAGGTTTCAAGTCTGTGCAGTAAGATTTGATGGTCAATGGTGTCAAATGCAGCACTGAGATCTAATAGGATTAAAACAGAGACCATACCAGTGTCAGAAGCGATAAATAAGTCGTTATTAATTTTTACTAGTGCCGTCTCTGTACTATGGTGAACTCTGAAGCCTGACTGAAAGTCCTCGAATAAACTGTTGTCTTGGAGAAAGTCACAGAGCTGATGAGCAACCACTCTCTCAAGGATTTTAGAAATAAAGGGGAGATTAGATATCGGTCTATAGTTAGCTAAAATCTCAGGATCGAGAGTGGGCTTCTTTAGAAGAGGTTTAATGACAGCTACTTTAAAAGACTGAGGTACATAACCTGTTAACAAAGACGCGTTGATTATATCTAATAAAAAGTTGTCTAATAAAGGCAAAACTTCCTTAAGGAGCTTAGTTGGGATGGGGTCTAGCAGGCATGTTGATGGCTTAGATGCAGAAACCAAAGTATAGAGTTGATGAAGGTCAATGGGGGAGAAATGGTCTAGATAAATTTCGGGCCTTGCTGCCATATCCAGGCTATCTGAGTTCGGGGTCAGGTCAGTTGAGGGTAAGAGGTGATGGATTTTATCTCGAATAGTTATGATTTTATTATTAAAGAAATTCATAAAGTCGTCACTGCTTAGGGCCGAAGGAATACAGGGCTCTATGGAGCTGTGACTCTGAGTCAACCTGGCTACAGTGTTGAAAAGAAACCTGGGATTGTTTTTGTTTTCCTCAATTAATGATGAATAATAGTTTGCCCTGGCATGGCGGAGGGCCTTCTTATAGACTTTAAGACTGTCCAGCCAGACTAAACGGGACTCTTCCAGTTTGGTCGAACGCCAATGTCTTTCAAATTTTCGCGATGTTTGTTTCAATTTGCGAATCTGGAGGTTAAACCATGGAGCTAATTTTCTTTGTTTCATTATTTTCTTCTTAGCAAAGTGTACACCGCTTTTACAGCCTAACTGTATTGCTGTCACAGAAATGTGGCTACATGCTGCTTTCTCTTTAGAAATGGTAAAACCTGATGGTTATAGTTTTCATAGTTCTCCCCTCCCCTTATTGTCTTATCAAACAACTATCAACAGATGACATCCACAGCATACTACAATGATACAACAGTCTGAAATGCTGTTGCTAATGCAAGTTTGGCTTTGCCTTCCATGTAGCCACAAAAAGCAAAAGGCACTGGTAATGGTACTCCTGGTTTACTGGGATTGGATTCAATATCCTGCAGTGTCCTGCTGATTTTTTTTTTTGACAATAACATGAAAGCAAACATTATTTGAACTCAACTAATTGTCTAACAAATGGCAGTACTTGTGGGTAGTGATGTTATGCTTGAGCCCGTCTGGTCGACACAGTATTGATATTTTGAAGCGGAAGTGTCACTGAGCAGTGTTTCGATTCCTGCTTCTACATGCCTCAAATCACGTGACCGCTGCCTTGTTACCTCACATCATGTGTTGAGCTGCTTTGCGGGAATTTTGTCAGGGCTGGGTGTTTTAATCGGGTTTGAATATGTCAAGACTTTAAAAGGGGTCTGAATCTCTGTTCAAACCATGGTTTTTTTGAGAATTTTTGAGGAGATTGTTGCTACATTGTTATTATTGCCATTTATATTTAGTTTAGTTACATACACTGAATGACACATACACACACCTCACAAGCATACATTCATAGGCTTACAACACACATTTATTCACACACCGGACAGACATTGAAATACAATAGGTTTAGTAAAAGATTGGTAAGTCAGAGAGTGAGTTGAGTGACTGAAAGAGCTCTATAAGATTGTGTGTGGGTGAAAGGTGAGTGAGTGAGTGAAGCAGTGAGGAATGGATATGGAGGAAGAGTAAGCGCCAAAAACAGCACGATCATATGCCTGGGAGCACTTTGAACTGATCAGCCCCAAAAAGGTCAAGTGCTTGATTTGTGCCCAGGAGTGGATGTACAGCAGCAACATGTCCTCCATGCTGCGAAACCTGCGGTCCAAACACCCAGATACCACACCTAATTTCAGCTGCTGCAGCAGCTGCTGCTTAGTTTATTGTATGATTGCACAATACAAATACATTTAGCCCACAATAAGTGCACTAACTATTAAACATATTTGCCTTATCAAGACTGCCTGTTATGCAAACTCATTTATATATTGTATATATATTTAAAATATATTGTACATGTTATATATATTATATTAGCTACAGACCAATACAATGACACACCTTTGACAAAATAACTTTTATTAAAGACTAAGAGAAAGATGGAATGATGAAATCCACTACAGCCATGAAGCAACAAAGCTTTATCAGGATGTCCACTCAGATGCAGTTCTCAAAGACATCGAGCAGATTTCACTCTTCTGATTGAATCAAATGCTTCGAAGCAGTGTCGTTTTCAGGCCAATTGTCTCAAAGTGTTTCAGTGCTTCAGAAAGCTTCAATTTCGCCATCACTACTTGTGGGCCTGTACTAAACATAAAGTACAAGGCATTACTTTTATTGTGGCCACTAGGTGGGACGGATGGACACCAAATTTCTTCTTCATCTTAGTGCACATAATTTCTAAACCAAACCATGCAATTTTATGTAAAATCAAAGGATAATTCCTTTACACAGTAAAGACACTTCCTGTTGCCAGGAGCAGTGCAGTAAGTTGGACAGGTAATTTAATTCAATTCAAAATTGCTGACTTCCTTTTGGGTTTAGGGTATGGGTTCAAGAGGCTTTTTTGTTTGTTTAGTTTTTTTCTTTGCCATGCAAGACTCTCCAGCGTTCCTTTCCTGTCAGCCTTCCTGTTGCTGAATCTGCTCGTCCCTGACCAACCTGCTCTGTCTCCGTCCTGGTGATCCGACCTGCCTTCCGTCTCCTGGTTCTGAGTTCGGTCTGTGTTTTCCTGATCCTTGGTCACAGAGAAGAGGAGGAATTGTGTGAGCCTGCCTGTCTGTGAGATCCACCATTGCTGGGGTGAGATCGGCTGGTCTCCGCGGCTTACCTGCTCCGCCCCCTTGGAGGGTTTCCTATCTGAACCTCCTTGTTAATCCGACCCAGCTCGGGGATCGTTCCGGTGGATCATCGGCACCGACATACAGCTCTGTGGACTGTGTTGGAACTGTGATTAATTCAGCCATTCTTATTAAAGACTCTGTAAGACTTTGTCCAATTCGTGTGTTGCTTTTGGGTCCTGGTACCAGCCGTAACAGACCAAAACATGTAAATTTCACATTGCCAGTAGGGGGCGCTATAAGTAATGCTTTGGTTGTCATGTAGATGAGTTCAGGGCAAGACTGTCATCAAACATGTGACATTTGGTACAGATTGGACAATGTCCATCAGAGTTATATAATACACCCTGGTTAATGGCTAGACATGGAAATGTTTGGCCCAGTAATGGCCACACAGTGTGACAAAAACTCACAAATGTAATAACTTTTGATGTCCCAGGCCTTCTGAGAGGATGTTTAAATTTTAAAGTCAGTCGGATGAAATCTGTAACAGAAGATCAAAAAATTTCGTTGAAATCTGTAGTGGGCAATACAGAGCCATTTTGGCACATCAGTGCAAAAAACATCATATCAGACATCACATAGTAGGACTTCTGATGTGTGTGCCACGTTTGGTGAGTTTTGGTGCATGCTTTGCCCCTCAAAAAGTGCTTCCAGTTTTATGGCAATTTCTTTTCGTTTTAGCCTGTAAAATCCAGAATTGAATTTAAAATCCTCCTGCCTATGTGAAGAGCCTTTGGCAGCTGCTTGGATAAAAGGCTGAAAGCTTCTAGCTGCTACCGAGCTGTTGGTTGAAGATCCCTGCTTGAGAAGGATTGGGGAAGATGGGAAATATGGAGCAAGTTTGTCTGTGTGATTGTCAAGGTTTGTGTTTTTTGTCTTATGTATGTATTCTGTTCTTTGTAATTTACGTTTTCTGTGTTTATGGATCCCCTCGAAAGCGAGGTGGCTCATCTCAAGGAGCATTCCATTAATAAATTAAACTAAACCTCCTAAGCCTGTCGATCTCTCATCTGTTCCTGCCAAGTACCATGAGTTGGGAGAGGTCTGCAACAAGGAGCCCTGTCACTCCCCCCCTCATAGACCGTATGACTATGGTAATGACCTACTTCCTGGTGCCCCACTTCCAACCAGCAGACTCTACAATATCTTCAAGCCTCAAAAAGAGGCTATGGAGACCTACATTACAGACTCTCTGGCAGCAGGTCCCTTCTCCTCACCTCTTCTTTGTGGAAAAGAAGTACAGATCTCTGCGCCCCTGCATAGACTACAAGGGCCTTAACGACATCACTATTACAATCAGGTACCCTCTCCCCTTCCTTGATTCAGCTTTTGGCCCTCTCCACGAAGCCACCATTTTTTCCAAGTTGGACCTGCGTAACTCTTAACATTTGCGAATAAAGGAGGGGGATAAGTGGAAGACAGCTTTCAACACACAATTTGGACATTTTGAGTATCTAGTAATGCCTTTTGGTTTGACTAATGCCCCTGCTGTCTTTTAGGACTTGATCAATGATCTCTTAAGAGATATGTTGAATAGATTTGTGTTTGTGTATTAAGATGATATTCTTCTACTCCTGATAGTTGCCTAGAAGATCAGCTGTTAATAAATGTGTCCTTTTATGGGCATTACTGTTAATAGACTATTAAAAAATGTATGCATTACCAGTTAAATTAACTTGAACACTTTTAATAAATGATAACTTGACACATCAGTTAACTATTAGTGTATAATTATCAGTACATCATTTTCATATCATCATATTATTAATTAAGGTGTCCTTGTTATGGTTTTTTACCAAAATTACTGGGTTATGTATAAATTACCACCTTAATTTAAATGAACACCATTAAAATCAACGATAACATTACACACTAGTTAACTGTTAGTTAATGGTTATTACTCCATTTACGTTAATTAATGTGTAGTTGTTATCGCTGTTAATATTAATAAAGTATTTATTACTGTATGGAATAACACCTTAATTAACATGAATATCACTAATAAATGACTGCTTGGCACATAAATTAATTGTCAGTTGAGGGTTATTACTACATTAACTCATGTTAGTTGATGTGTCCTTGTTATCGTTAACTGTTAATAGACTATTAAATAATGCATGAATTAACACCTCAGTTAACATGATCACCATAAGTTAATGATAAGTTAACACATTAGTTAATTGTTAGTTAATGGTTTGATTGGTTGATTACTGCATTTACTAATTGTAATTAATGTACCCTTAGTCTGCATTTCTTCCAATGCTGTCATGTAACATAGAGTGCCCAGGGATGATGTTTTTTTTTTTTTTAGGCCTGCAAAAGTGTCTCTGGTTCCCTTGTCAAAAAGCCTATGGAGTTTTTCCAATGGATTTTGGATGATTGCAGGAAATAAGCTCCGTGGTAAATAAAATGTATGATACTTATATGTTTTGTTCAGCAAGATAATCTTAAATGGATACAACTTTCAGGGTTGATGAAGCCTAAATGCAGTTGCCTGAAGTAAGAAGCTATTGCTAGGCTACAACGAACTACACTGCTGTTGCTTCATCACCACTACAAGGTTCGGCATGATTTGGCCACTTTTTTATTTAGCCACTTGTTAACAACTGTCTTTTTTAAGACACATAAAAGTTTTTGCAAGCGGGGTATTTACTGATGTATTTTATGCTGTCCTGTCCTGAAAAAAGATATTAACTGAGGCCTTGAGTGGCAGGGTAAGGTGAAAGCAAAAATAAGAAAATAATAATAATAATACTCTGATGTATATCTTTGATTGAGAAAATTATGTCAATGACAACATCTGTTTGCTCTCAATAACCCCAATATGTTTTTTATGGACAGCTTTCTTTTTTGTTTTGTTTATTTTTTACTCTTTAACATATGTAATAACATATTTTCAGCTCACCTGTTTACACAATTATGTAAAGTGATTACTGTGACCTTATCATACAAGTATACAATATAATTTATTACCTATTATAATGTGAGAGTTGTATATGGGTGCTTTTTCTGATGTGAGCCATGTGCCTTTAGTCACATCCCTTCCAAATTAATTTATGTGGTGCTTGAAGATCTGCCCTTTTCACAGAATTCTTTAGGGACTAGAGGGTCAGGGGAGGGTCAAGGTCAAGGCACTCCAAAGGGGCACTCTGCTCTTGTCATATCATTGTTCTGTTACCACCTCATTCCTGACATACTTCACCTTAGTGAGCTTTGCTGCTGATGATGATGTTTGCACACTTGAACTTTTTTTTACTTTTAATTTTTCCTCTGCTGTTTAGATATGGATGCTCAGCATTTATCACTTACATTTGTGTCTTATTTTATAAGTGAATAAATGTGAGGTTTTACTTTCTTTCTTACTAGTATGCACGACTGAGAATGACATCTATGAAATGTTGTTATGCTTGCATAATGAAAATAAAGCTCTAGTCTGGGGTGCCCAGTAGCTTAGTTCTTAGGGCGGGCGCCCCATGTACAGAGGCAGTGTCCTCACTGCAGTGGTCGCAGGTTCGTTTCCAGCCTCGGCCCTTTGCTGCAAGTCATCCCCTACTCTCTCTCCCCCTTTCACGCTATATCTGTCCTGTCTGAAATAAAGGCAAAAGCCAAAAAAAAAATCTTTAAAAACAAAAAAAGTTCTAGTCTACATTATTCACCACCTATTGTGATATGTTTTGGCACTTCATAAATATCATATATATGAATATATATGGATTACGAATATACTTATATATGTGGGAGATATATAAGACATACTTGAAATCAGCCATTTTTGCTATATTTCAAAATATATGTGGCATCTGTATATATGTGACTTATCACATATATACACATCTATATGCATTTATTTGTGAAGCATACATGTATATAAAAGCCATATATGTATTTTACTTATTTGTTCATGTATCAGATTTTTGTCCAAGCTGCCTTGAAGCCCAGAGTAAGCACTTACAAATATAATTATTTGTTATTGTCTTCATTATACAAAATACTACATTGGTGTATATTTTTCCCAATCCTGGGAATTTTTGCTAAAAAAATTCTCTGACAAGAATTTGAAAAACAAAGATGTACTGATTCACTCACATTCTAATTGATATTGATTTATTTGATCTTTTTTTTTTGTATTAAGCCTTTGCAGTTACATTTTCTCCTCCCCCTCTCTGGATGTAAAAGCTAAATTAAAATACATCAGTGAATATTTCAGATCTAAAACAGAACAACAAGAGACATCAAGCTTTCTGTCATTTTCCGTAACGTAGACCAAAGGAGTTGAGGTTGTATGAGGACACATCTTGACGTTGTTTAATTGTCCGAGGGAAGACCACCTTTGAGATCCACCATCCTGCCCTGGGAAACTTTCCATCAGCTAAATGGAACTTGTCAGCAGGTAAGTACCCCATACTCTTTGCTGATGGTGGTACTGATGCATGGCTTACATCTCTGAGAGCTTTGAAGACTTCCTGATCTGAAAAATATACAAGACAAAGATTTTTTACTTCAAACCTGTTTGACTTCATTATCTTATTCATAAAGGCTTATATGACAAGGATTGTAAGCTGATAAGTCAAAATGTAAACTCAAAACACAAAAGAAGTAATTCAGCAAGATAAATACATGAAATGGTTTGCTTTTTAAAAAAAAAAACAAAAACATTTGCTTTTGTTTATTTATGGCATGAGCCACTCAACCTTACTTTTCTTTAAGCTTTGGCACTTAAAAGAAAACTTAAGCATTTTTAATCTGGACCTTATATTCCCATGTGTCTAATACTGATGTGAACAAGATGAAATTGGTCCAGTATTGAGAGATAGGGCAGCAGCCAGCAGCTGCAAGACAACCACGATGTAAGCATATGGGACATTTGGACACCATCACTGTATCTTCATTGAAAGTGGTCTTTTTTTCCACAGACTGTCAGACTTCCATAGCCTGAGACTGTTATAAGCATCCAAGGTGTCTCTTTCATCTGATCACGTCTTTTTGTTACTGTCTCCTCATGAGGATGTCTTGTCTTAAAATCCTTGCAAGATTTGGAGAAAGTAGCAAGGGTAATAGTTTGTTTTGTTGGTGTACAGAGAATATAGCTGTTATAGTGTTAATTCACTGATGATTATTTACCTGATGTAGATAATATAGGACAATTGGGACTTAGAGTTGCTGCTGCAATGCCCAAATATCAATATTTCCTTTGTGCAGCAATATGAAGCCAGCCATTCAATCTTTTATTTTACTGTTCACATATTTTTTATATTTCTGATGCTTCTTGTGTTGTACTATACTCTGCTGCTGTAACAGCAAATTTCCACCACAATGGGAATAATAAATTATTATTTATTTTATTATTATTATTATTATTATTATTAGAAAAGATCATGTTTAAGGGCTCTCACAATAACTAACATTATCATCTTAATTAATTTGTAGTTTTCTCTTTGGTATCTCCTCATATATAGGAAGGACAACTTTAGGCATAAAATTGGTCTTACAGTTTGTATAATACCGAAGCACAAACATCACACACACTGGCATAGATAATATTGGCTTGTTGATATCACTTATTCTATAATAATAATACAAAAATAATGATAATCTTAGATTTATATAGTGCCTTTCATGATACCCAAGGATGCTGTACACAGTACAAGAGAACATGTTAAACTAAAATGGACAAACAGCAAACAGAACAGAGGTACGAGATGAGTGACTGGCAGGGAGGCAGAATTAAGTGACGTAAGTGAGGCTGTGGTAGAGAGTTGGTGTTTGAGGATTGTTTTAAAGTCCAGAGATCTGGTGTTGCAAACAACTGTCTGGAGAACGTTCCAGAGGGTCGGAGCTGTGATACTGAAGGCTCTGTCTCCGAAAGTACGGAGTCTGATGAGGTAATGCAAAGCAGGCCTGTGTCTCAGGACCGAATGTTCTGGGATGGGGTGTATGGGAGAAGGAGGCCTGAGAGGTACTGAGGGGCAAAGCCATGGAGGGATTTGTAGGTAAGGAGGAGGATTTTGTAGTTAATGCTGAACATGATCAGAAGCCAGTGAAGGTGGATGAGAGTAAGGGTGATGTGCTCCAAGGACTTGGTGCAGATGAGAACCCTGGAGGCAGAGTTGTGGATGTACTGAGGGGAGGGGTGACAAACTGTTTCCTGTTTGAGAGGTTGACAGCAAGGTGGTGAGACAGGTGGTTGAGGAGGATGGTATGGGAGATTGTGTCGATGCCTGAAGTAGGGTCGAGTAGAATGAGTACACAGCAAATTTGTGGAGTTGAAAAATCTGGAGTGAGACAAAAAAGAGTGAAAGAGTTAGATTTCTGGAGTTCATTTGGTAAGATTAACTCCTGTTTGTGTTCAGGGATACTCTTTGATGGTGTAATATTTTGCTGTTCATTCCATGGGTGTTGAGGAATATGAATGAGGACCTCACCTGGTGGTGGTTAGTGGGCGCGGCAACAAAGAAGATCAGTCTTCACTCAGACTTCGTCCAAGGTAGGTAAAAGTACCATTTTACTTCTCAAATTAGGGCATTTTTAGGGTGAGTGAGTTTCTTAGTTTCTCTGTCAGGGTCATAATGTTACATTTGTAAATTTTTTGCTTGGACCAACTTGCTAACTAGCTGCTAAAGTTAATGCTTGCCACAAACTTGTTTAACATGCTAAATATAGCTCGACAGCTTCCCGCATTGTAGTTACAGGCACTTCATGCATAAAATTACACCTATACTCATCATAACTTCTCTTTTTGTGTGTATGTAAGTTAGTTAACGTTAGCTTACTCTGTTTGTAGTTCTATCAACATATTAACTGAACCTCTGCTGGTTCCTTTAGATGAAATGGTAGACACCGCTATGATGACAATGGAACATGGGATCAGCAATAAAGCAATGTTGACAAGGTTATGACAATGTCATGCTAATTTTGACTAAGGTTATGCTATATGTTAACATATATTCAACAGCTAAGGTACCCATGAAGACTATTTTGTTACAGTGACAGGCCACATGTTGGTTTAATTACTGGTTAAAGTGATCTATTTTTCTTCAGTCGTCAAGATGTTGCTATAGGTGAATTATGGACAGATAAAGAAATGGGTGAAGGTGGAAGAAACAAGCTTCTCAGAATTTATTAGTGCAGGTGAGTAATGTGTGTTATCTACGAAGTTATTAAACGAGAAGTAATAATTTGAAGTGCTGATTGTTTTACTGTAGAGATAAAGTTAGTTTAATATTAGATACAAATCCATTTGGCTTCCTCACTTTTTGAGCTTAAGAGGTCAAACTAGCTAGCGTAATGTATCCTTTGTAACACTTGGTGGGCAGGGTTATGCTCATAATGTAATACAAAATAGCCATCTGTTCTAATGGGGAAGTTAATATGTGGGTAAAATAAGTCCCTGCCACATTTTGCTTGTGCAAAAAATCTCTCCTGATCAAGTGATTTTAGAACCTTGTGCCCTCTATCCCAATGTTTATTTGTGATCCTCAGATTTAACTGTCCTGCAGCAAGATGGTGAAGGGACTTCATCCTCAAGTCTTACAGATACGTTGTCTAAGCAGTGACATAAGTGATTCTGGATGTCAAATGGTTCAACCTGTCATGCAGAGCACCCATGCAAGAAATGCAGTTTTATTGCTTACATACTTTGCACATTCTTTGTCAGTTGGTCAGACTTCAAAACCATTTTTAAACAATTTATATAGAAAAAGCATTGTAAATGATGATCTGGAGATTGTTGTTTTGTTTAAAATTTGTATTTTTGTTGGTAATTGTTGTTTTGTATATTATATCATTTGTATCTAGACAGTGGAGCAGATTCTCACTTCTGTGCCAGCAGGGATGACTGCTATCAAAGAGTATGATGAGCCTGGGAGTTTGAAAGATTCCACAAGGCGATTAATGGTGAACATCATTGTAGCTCACATGCATGAAAAGGAAGAGCAAAAAGCTAGATGTTAATGACATGACATTCTCATTTGTAGATGAATTTTAACACACAGAATTCTTTTGCTTTTGGAGGAGAGGTGTAAGTAAAGCAACAAAGGAGTTTCATGCCCTTGGGATTGTGTCACTCTTCCCATCTCTAAATGACCCATACTCAAGAAAGGGATATGTGAGTTTGCATTGTTGCTGTGGTGTGAAATAATGATGACAGTTACAGACTGGTTCATTGATTATTTATGTATAAGCAGAATATATGCACTTAATCCATCAAAAACTTGATGTTGTCTGCACTCCAACCAGATGTTTTTTTTTTCTTTTTTATATTATATTTTCAGGATCATTTCTATGACAGCCAGAGCAACAAAGGCTTTCTTCAGTGGCATGTCAAGACTATGCAGCATTTATCCAAAACCACATCTACATCTCATAACAGAAAGGAGCTAGAAGGGGTCCCACATCATCAAGAACATACGGTCCCACAGATGACCAGCAAATAGGAGATACATGCATGCGGCTGTGTCTCTCCTTCACCATACCACTGACTGTGACTTAGTCTTCCAGAGGATGAGAGAAACATTCCACTTTCATCAACAGATGCTCCATGATCCACAGCAATCAGTCGCATACTTCAAAGGTTTCCTTGTTTCTTTGACATTAAGGGACTGGTGGGTAACACATTTGAATTTTAAAAACATCTGTTAAAACTACTTGATTTACTTTCCACTCAGAGTTGAACACCAACATTGCTCCTCTTCTTGTCTTGCTGTATCTTCTCACTCCACAACCAGCTGGAAGGAAGCGGCCCAAGAAGATTAGTGTTGGAGAGGCAACAGATCATCTTGTGGAATTTCATAAGGTTTGTGAAGACAATACCATCCAATCCCAAATATTGTGGTTAATGCAATATTTAAAAAAAAAAAAAAGACTTATGTGGAGATGCTTTTCTTTGTGTTTCAGTCCTGCCACAGCCTTGAAGATCACCTCAAGACTATTGACGGAAACGTCCAGCCATATCTTCTGGCCACAGGCCATTCAAAAGCTCAGGTTTTCAGCTTCTACATAGTATTGGATAGAAAGCTTCTTCCATGTCAGTCATGTACATCCTTTGGTGCATTTGATGAGTTGTTCAAGTCAAGTCAAGTCAATTTTATTTATAGAGCCCATTATCACAAAACATGGTTTGCCTCAGAGGGCTTTACAGTGTACGACATCCCTCTGCCCTTAGACTCTCACATCACCCAAGGAAAAACTCCCAAAAAAGAACCCCTGAAATGGGGAAAAAAAAAGGAGGAAACCTCAGGAAGAGCGGTAGAGGATGATGAGGGATCCCTCTTCCAGGACGGACAGACGAGGAACAGATGTCGTAAATAACAAATGAAATACAATCATGGCAAAAAAGGAAAGAGAAAGAGAGAGGGGGGGAGAGGCACAGCAATAATAGAAACAGATGCAAGTCATATTACAATAACAGTAAGGGTGAAACTATTAATTGCACTCTATGATGATGTTGAGGGTGATGATAACAGTCTCATGCATATGCTGATAGGGAGGTGTCCAAAGGCAAGATCACAACATAGGTGCAACCAGGACCAGACCACAATCAGGGCGAGCAGGGGGCACAGAATCAGTCAAGCCACAGCACGAACACAACCAAAGGCAGGGTCGCAGCATCAGCACAGCTATCACCACGGTCAGGCACAGTCAAGGTTACGGCCAGGATCCAGGACAACTAGGAAACAAGAGAGCAGGAATGCTCCTGAGAGGCAACAGGATTAGCGTAGTGCAATTCAACAGACCCAGGCTCTGTGATCGTGAGCCCCAGGTAGTGAGAGTACCACATGGCTATCACAGATGTAAGGCTAAGCTAAACTACTGAGGCTAAGCTAAGCTTGCAAATGGCAATGCAGTTAACAGACATGCATGATTTTCCGATGGCGGCACTGAGAGAAGGAAAACGAGCTCAGCGTATCAGAGGAAGTCCCCCGGCAAGTTAAACCTATGTCAGCCTAACTATGGGCTGGTCCAGGCAACCTGAGCCAGCCCTAATTATAAGCTTTATCAAAGAGGAAGGTCTTAAGTCTACCCTTAAAAGTTGAAACGGTGTCTGCCCCCCTAACCGAAACTGGAAGATGGTTCCATAGAAGAGGAGCATGGTAGCTAAAGGCTCTGGCTCCTATCCTACTTTTGGAAACTTTGGAAACCACAAGTAACCCTGTATTTTCAGAGCGCAGTGATCTTAAGGGATGGTAAGGAACTATGAGCTGCGACAGATAGGATGGAGCCTGACCATTTAGAGCTTTGTAAGTAAGGAGGAGGATTTTAAATTCCATCCTGGATTTCACAGGGAGCCTGTGCAACAAAGCTAAAACAGGAGAAATATGATCCCTTTTCTTGCTTCCCGTTAAAACAAGAGCAGTGGCGTTGGAGAGACCTAAGAAATTTGTTGGGGCAACCAAATAATAGGGAGTTATAGTAGTCCAGCCTAGAGGTGACAAATGCATGTACTAATTTTTCAGCATCTTTTTGGGACAGGACATGTCTAATTTTTGCGATGTTACGCAAGTGAAAGAAAGCCATCCTTGAAGTTTGTTTTATATGGGAGGCAAAAGATAAATCTTGATCAAATAAAACTCAGAGGTTCCGTACAGTAGTGCTAGAGGCCAAGGTAATGCCATCTAGAGAAATTACATTGTTGGAAAAGGAGCTTCTGAGGTGTTTGGGGCCAAGAACAATGACTTCAGTCTTGTCTGAATTCAACATCAGGAAATTATGGCTCATCCAGGCTTTTACATCCTTAAGACATGTTTGAAGTCTAGATAGCTGATCAGTTTCATCTGGTTTCATAGATATATATAATTGCGTATCGTCAGCATAACAATGGAAATTTATAGAGTGTTTTCTAATTATGTTGCCTAGAGGAAGCATATATAAAGTAAAAAGGATTGGTCCAAGCACCGAACCTTGTGGCACTCCAAAGCAGACCTTAGCATGTGCAGAGGGTTGATCATTGATGTGAACAAATTGGGAACGATCTGATAAGTATGACTTAAACCAGGCTATTGACATTCCGTTAAGGCCAATTAAGTTTTCCAGTCTGTACAGTAAGATTTGATGGTCAATGGTGTCAAATGCTGCACTGAGATCTAATAGGATTAAAACAGAGACCAGACCTGTGTCAGAAGCGATAAATAAGTCGTTATTAATTTTTGCAAGTGCCGTCTCTGTGCTATGATGAACTCTGAAGCCTAAATGAAAGTCGTCAAATAAACTGTTATCTTGGAGAAAGTCACAGAGTTGATGAGCAACCACTCTCTCAAGGATTTTAGAAATAAAGGGGAGATTAGATATCGGTCTATAGTTAGCTAAAATCTCAGGATCGAGAGTGGGCTTCTTTAGAAGAGGTTTAATGACAGCTACTTTAAAGGACTGAGGTACATAGCCTGTTAATAAAGACGCATTGATTATATCTAATAAAAAGTTGTCTAATAAGGGCAAAACTTCCTTAAGGAGCTTAGCTGGGATGGGGTCTAGCACATCAAAGCACATCAAAGTTTAGAGTCCATAAAGGTCAATGGGGGAGAAATGGTCGAAATAAATTTCAGGCCTTGCTGCCATATTCAGGCTATCTGTGTCCGGGTCCAAGTCAGGTAAGGGCAAGAGGGGACGAATTTTATCTCGAATAGTTATAATTTTATCATTAAAGAAAGTCATAAAGTCGTCACTGCTTAGGGCCGAAGGAATACAAGGCTCTATGGAGCTGTGACTCTGAGTCAGCCTGGCTATGGTGTTAAAAGGAACCTGGGATTGTTTTTGTTTTCCTCAATTAATGATGAATAATAGTTTGCCCTGGCATGGCGGAGGGCCTTCTTATACACTTTAAGACTGTCCAGCCAGACTAAACGGGACTCTTCCAGTTTGGTTGAACGCTAGTGTCTTTCAAATTTTTGCGATGTTTGTTTCAATTTGCGAATCTGGAGGTTAAACCATGGAGCTAATTTTCTTTGTTTCATTATTTTCTTTTTCAAGGGTGCAACAGTGTCGATAGCTGATCGCAGTGAGCCAGTAGCATTATCGATGAGAGTCAATTTGAGAATGACTTAAGTTAGTAGAAGTGTTGTCAGTCGCTGTAAGACATGGTAATGATGTCAAAGCAGAAGGAATCCGTTTCTTAAATTTAGCCACTGCTGAATCAGATAGACATCTGGAATAGTAACTCTTACTGAGAGGCTTGTAGTCGAGTAATAAAAAATTGAAAGTTATTAAATAATGGTCTGACAAAGCAGGAATCTCAGGAAAGACTAATAAATCTTCAATATCGATGCCGTATGCAAGGACTAGATAGAGGGTCTATCCCCTCCTTGGCCAGTGTCCCACGTAACGTGACTATTTATATGACCAGGAGGAGTGGATTCATTCAGGCTAATCACTCATCAGGACAAAGCCAGGTCATAATAAAAGCCATAATAAATCAATATGGTTATCCAATATTAAATCAGTGACTAAATGAGCTTTGGTTGATAACGGTCTAACGATCAAGAGTCCACATTTAATTCTTCTGTTATGATGCTGTTTGACAGGAGATGAGTTATTTTTTATGAGATTTTCATGTACAACTCCCCTTTTGTTTATTTTAGCTTTAAACAAATGAAGTGGTCGGGGGACAGATACCATTTTTATGACATTTACATTATGGGTGTGTGACTGTGCTAGAGGAAGCTCAGAGAAGCGTGTAAGACTGCGACTCTGAACCCTGGTCCCAACTCTGGTTTGTCATGGCTTTTGGGCCTCTAATAAACTTGGCCAGATTTCTAGAGAGTAGAGTAGCTCCATCCAAAGTGGGATGGATGCCGTCCCTCCGGATAAGACCAGGTTTCACCCAAAAGGAGTGCCAATTATTAACAAAGCCCACATCATTTGCTGGACACCACCACAACAACCAGCAGTTGAGTGATGACATGCGGCTAAACCTGTCATCACTGGTCACATTGGGGAGGGGTCCAAAGAAGATTACGGTGTCCGACAGCTTCTTTGCATATTCACACACCGACTCTATGTTAATTTTAGTGACCTCCGATTGGCGTAACTGGGTGTCATTGCCGCCGACGTGGATAACAATCTTACCGTATTTACATTTAGCCTTAGCCAGCAGCTTCAAATTTGACTCGATGTCACCCGCTCTGGCCCCAGGGATACATTTGACTATGGCCGCTGGTGTCATTAACTTCACCTTTTTGCAAAATAGAGCTACCAATGACCAGGGTTGTGTCCTTGGCTGGTGTGTTGCTGAGCGAGGAGTACTAGTATTTGAAACGTTAAGGGGGGTGGGTGGTGTACCGTGGGCTTCAGCTTACTACTTCGCTCGGACAGTCACCTGGCTGCACGGGGTTGCCAGGGGATGGCTATCAGAGGCTATGCTATGTCGGTCCGCACTGGCTACAGTGGGCTTGCTATCACAGCTAAAGAGGGATTATTCACGGTGCGGAGCCGTGCTTCCAGATCCCTAAGCCTCGCCTCCAGCGCAGCAAATAAACTACACTTGTTACAGGTACCACTATCACTAAAGGAGGCAGAGGAGTAACTAAACATCTGACACACTGAGCAGGAGAGAGCAGAAGAGGGAGAGGAGCAGGGAGAAGCCATCGCTAACCAGAGCTAATGCTAAAGTAGCTAACGGGCTAACAGTGAGTGAGCGGCTGTGAATACACGGGAAAAACTGCGGAGAGGAGGAGACAGCTGTGAGTGATTAAGTAAATTTTATGTGAGTTTTCAGTCACAGACAAATAAAAAGCAGTCGAAGTAAGGAACAAGTAATAAGATTAGCTGGGAATCGCTCGTAGGAGCAGTTCAGAGACGCTACCAGAGGCACAGACAAAGATGCACCAGAAGTGATGTAACACGCTTACCTGCAGTATGTCAGCACGTCAAGGAGGGTTGTTCAAGACACATTTTGTTTTCAGTGTGAAATATGATGATGATCTGTCCAGTCTGTACACATTTTTGCAGACTACTCTGTATAACATTGACATGGGTACAACAGAAGAAACTGTTAAAAGTTATTCTGGATTTAGAAGACATCTAATTAAGATACATGCTACCACTGATAACACGTGTGTGCATCATGAAACTTATGACCATGACACCCAACAGCACAGTCATTCTCAGTGCTTAAATGATGAAACACCTTCTACTAAATGTTGAAGCAGGAAGATAAGTGTGCCTTCATTACTACCAAACTTTTGGGAAGCAGTGTACCAAATACTGTAGTCCTACAATTGAGAATTTAGAGGAATTTGTTGGAGATTTGCAGTCTAATATTCAGGACAAAGTATTAAAATTACTTCCAGGTGGCAATCCCTCCAGATCAGCCATAGAAGAGTTATTCAAAAGTATGGAAAACCCTTTTAGCCAGTTGAATACTGATAGCAAATGGAAGAAAAATTTCAGATAAAAATGGGATATAGTAAAGCCAGTTGGACTGCATCTAGGAGTGAGGTATGATACCAGAAAAAATGCCAAAACTAGAACCTATGAGCAAGTTCCAATCAATGACAAGTTCATATATATATCCATACTGAAAACACTCAAGTTCACTTTCAAGAATGAAAATATTTGTGAGATGATGCAAACATGTACTTAGACTGACAAATATGAATATGATGTTTGCCCTACAAATTCAATTACTATGTACAAATTTGCACTCTTGCACAAATTACTGGTGATAACTTGGGTTTGCATGGCATTCTTGGTTTCTTGGAGTCATTTAGCGCAAATTATTTCTGTAGATTTTGTTTAACTGATAAATCTTCAACTCAGTCAGTTTTTTCAGAAGATGACCCACATTTAACTCTAAGATCAGCAGTTCTGAATTTCGAACATTATACTAGTTTGTAAATAACCTGACATTAACCTCCTCATTTGGCATCAAGTGAAAGAGCATACTTAATACATTGCAATATTTTAATACTGCAGAAAATTATGCTGTTGACATCATGCATGATATTTTGGAAGGAGTAGGTCAATATGAGGTCCAATTGCTATTTGGATATTTGATTAAACATTTCATCTCAAAAGAAAGCTTGTTAAATAGAGTGTATACTTTTCAACAGTCCAACAGATATTAACCTCGACTGTGTGCGGGACATGGAATAGGGTTGATTGCGTCACAAACACTTTGTTTGATCACAAACATACCTTTGATATTTGGTAAGCTTGTGGAGGAGGATGATTTGCACTGGCACTTGTTGCTCTTGTTGCTTAACATTTTAAACATTGTGTTCTCCTTCTGCTTTACTGAAGGGATGACTGTGGATTTAAAGCACCTTATTACCAACTCTTCAAAGAACTGTATCCATCAAACAACTGATATTGAAACATCATTTCATGGTCAGCTATCCAAGGTGCTGTCATGTCTGCTCCTCTGCAGCCTCTCCTCACTCACCTCTCTCCTAATCAGCCTGATTTCTTCCACCTTTAGTGCTTCCCTCTCTCTCTCCCTCTGCCTGGCTGCACCCTCGTCAGCAGTAACCACCTCCCCCTGTTGCTTATTTCCTGTCTCAGCCTACATAACCTGCCCTGTGTCTCACTCTCAGTGCCAGATTGTTCTCCGTGATGAGAGACTTTCCAGCATACCATTCCTGACTGACTGACTGACTCTGTCCGTCCCCGACTAACCTGCTTCGTCTCTGTCCCGGTGATCCGACCTGCCTTCCGATTCCCGACTAACCTGATTCGTCTCTGTCCCGGTGATCCGACCTGCCTTCCGATTCCTGACACTGAAGTCTGAAGTCTGATCTGCGCCTTCCTCCCTCCTGCTCCCTGAGACGGGGAGGAATTCAGCAAGCCTGCTCTCTGGTGAGATCCGCCATCGTTGGGGTTGATTCCACTGCTCAGCTTGACTCACCTGCTCTGTTCTTCCAGTGGGTTCCCTGCCCGAACCACGTCACCAGTTCGGCCAGCTCTAAGGTTCGGCTCGGTGGATCACCGAAGTGGACTTTCATTCCCGTAGACATTGTTGAGACTGAGATTATCTTCGTTTGTGCCAATAAAGCCCCTAAAAGACTCTGTCCTGCCTGTGTGCTGCATTTGGGTCCAGAAACTAGCCCTGACAGGTGCATTCAAAAAATTGGACCATTCATTCATATCTGGACCATGAGATTTGAAGCTAAACAATGACAATTTACGCAGGACCAGTGGACACTATGTCTGTTGGGTTGACACCATAAATCTTATACTGTCCCTGTGCATGGAAAATGTCCAGGTCTCATGGGCTCTGTCCAGTACGGTATGCTTGTGTACTCGTGCCAATTGAGTATTGTGAGTATAAAACAACACAGCTTGTCCCAACTTCATAGTGGTGATCGTTGGTCTGCGGGTGGTGTAACCATGTCATACTCATAACGAAGGTACATAGTGCGCCATTCGAGGGTCAGTCCATTCCTCAGCATGTAGGATTTTATGAGCCATTGATCACAATGGATGGTCAACATTCAAATGTCACAGGGTGGGGAAAGCAGGGGGTGATGTTCTGATTGGACTGACCAGTTCACACAGTGGAGCCATATCTTAGAGATGATTTGGGTTATTGGTCCATATGATAGTTCATTCAAAATTGGATCTAGCCCCATTTTAATTTCTGGAAGACTTTTGGCATTTGGTAGCCATGGCTCTATTGACCGGAGTTGTCTGGACTCCGGATGTTGGTTGAAACTCTAAGTCAAAGGGATCAAAAGGTCTGTCAGTTTCAGGTTTGCACTCAGTGACAAACTTCACAAGGCTGTTAACCTCCCTCCCTTCTTCAGCTGCATCAGCGGTACCTGCCTCTGCCTCGTCTTCAACTGCAGAAGCTCCTCTCAACCTACCTGCACCTGGCTGGGGACTGCCTCCACTCGAGTGGTAGGCACATTTTAGTTTCTAACGATGGATCCTGTCATTTTAGTGTCTCCACCCCTGTTGGCTGTTCTATCCCTGTTTCTGTTTCTCTGGGTGTTGCCTCTGTAGCTGGACTAGAGTTTGATGGGCTGGAGCCTGAGCTTCTGTTGGAATCAGTAAGGCTGGGGTTGGAACCAGTACTTAAGGTTGGTTCCAGTGCTATGGGACTTAGCAATCGCTGGTTGTTCTGGTGACTGCTCAGTGGAGTGGCTGCTGGGGGTGCTGCCTGGGGTACTGTCACTTTCTAGCTCCGCCTCTTCTGTTCTGTCCACTTGTCTGTCTGCCACCCACTTTGATCTTCATGGTGTCTGTCCCTGTGGTGCGGTATTACATGCCCCGTCACGTTGTGTTGGTCCTCTTGGGGCGGCCTCACCGTCCCTTATCGGCCCAGTGGAAATCACCCGACACCCAGCTCTCTGGCGAGGTGCAGGTCCCTCTGGCCGTTAGCCCTTCTGCAGTGGTTGAGATGAAACCAAACGTCCTTACCATCAACTTTGAGTGCAATTCTAGTAGCCAACACAACCTTAAAAGGACCCTCTCTGCTTGGTTGATGCCACTTCTTTTTAAACAATTTGACGTATACCAGATAACCCAGTTGTACCCTTTGTACCTCGTCAGGTATTTGCTCCTCCCTGTCCTCAGTGGCACCTTTCACCTGTTGGAAAATTGTTTTGTGTATTCGGGTTAGCTGTCTCAAGTATTCACCTATTTCTCTTTCCAACTGCTCAAAGCTAGGTCCCTCACTTGGACCTCTGAGATAAGGAAGCGGCAACAGTCAACCCGTGAGTATTTCATGCGGGGTTAGATGTTATTTTGTTATTTTGTGATCTGATAGACATCAGTGCTAGTGGCAGAGTGTCCAACCAAGTAAGCTTTCCCTGACTGTCAGCTATGAACTTGGCTAGTTTGGTTTTCATGATGCCATTTGCGCTCTCAACAACACCATGTGATGGGGCTGTACACACACCCAAACCTCTGTTTGACGCCAACCTGTATAATTGTCTCTCTCAATACATGTGACAAAGGCTGAACTACTGTCTGATAAGATGGTATCTGGTATGCCAAATCTGGGAAAAACTTCCCAACACAAAAATTTCGCAGCTGTGCGATGATATTCCTTAGTTGATGGGACCACCTCAATCCACCTGCTAAATCTACAGATTACAACAAGAACATATCTCATTTGTCTCACTCGAGAATCAGTGCCTATATCAATGAAGTCCATCATGAGATTTTGAAAGGGGCCGTCCGGCATTGGGATGTGCACTAATGGGGGTGTGAGAGTCTTTCTTACATTATAGTGAGCACACACATCACATTCACTTAGCACCCTATCTACAGTCGCTGCCATGTAAGGTGACCACCATACTGCTTGGAGTTTTTTCAAAATCTGTCCCTTAGAACAGTGGTCACTTCCATGTGCCCAGATGATGGCACGATACAACAGTGAAAGTGGCAATACAAAATGTCCATGGCTACTTTTCCATAAGCCATTTGCCAGACCCTGACGCTGGATGCATATCGTTCCTCTTTGCAACCAAAGGCGCTTTTCAGCTTCTTCTACTCTATCTTCTGCTGTTATGAGGGAGTCTAGAGTAGAAAGGGGGGCACAATTTTGGATTGTCAATATTGGAGCCATTATTTCACCCAACGCTGCCTTCTTCACAGCTTCATCTACTAGATTATTTCCTTTGGCTACCAATGTGTTTTCTTTTTGATGAGCTGGACATTTTATGATGGCGATGGCAGTAGGAAGATGTAGGGCCTATATCAACTGTGACATGGCTTCTCCATGAGTGAAAGGAGTGCCGTCAGCCCTCAGGAAACCTCTTTGTTTCCATGTGTTAGCATGAATGTGGCAGACACCATGAGTATACACTGAGTCAGTGTATACATTTAGTTGTTTACCATGTGATAGTTTACACGCGGCTGTAAAGGCTTTTATTTCTGTCAATTGTGCAGAACATGGTAGATCAATTCTTTGCAACTGGATCGTTGTGAAGGTTTGCCCATCATTATTCAATTGCACAATATCATACCCTGCAAGAAGACCTGCAACATCATGGAAACATGAACCATCAAGAAATAGGGTAAGGTCTGCTTGAATAGGCTGTTTGTGGAGATCTTCTCAAGCACGCATTAAACCTGTCTGTTTCAGTCACACAATCATGCAGGATGCCTTCTGTGAGCAACACCACTTTGGTAGCTGGATTCAGAACATTACATGTTTGAATAGTGAGTTCTGGAGCAGACAGTATTACTTCATAACCCGTCCGTCAAGCCTGTGTCAGAACAAACCGTGGGCTCGTGACAAGGCATGCAGCTGATGTGATGTGTGCAAGACTACTGGATGACCCATGGTCAATGATGCAGCTTTTTGGTATGCGAAAGATGCATTAGACCTGCACATGCAAACCCTGATTTTTTCCGCTACATAGAGATGGAACGGCTTGGTGTAATCTGGATTGCAGAGTGCTGGAGCTTATTGCATGTCATTTTTTAAGGCCTGGAACACACAAGCAGCCTCCTATGTCCAGGAAAGTTGCACAGAGTTATTGATCTGTCCTGCTGCCCTATTAAAGCTCTCAACGGAACGGTTTTCAAAGCATGATCACAGACATTTGCCCAATCGTTTGCGGTTGTGGGGCTTTGGTGATCACCTCAAGCTGTGATGTGACCCCCATTTGCAAGGGCTGTCAGCACAGTGACAAAGTCTTTTTCACACTGCTCCCAGGTGGAGCTGCAAACCAACAGATCATCAAACACAACAACGTGTAACATTTGGCCTCTGGGGGTATGTTAGAAAGCAGAGTGTGTGGATCTGGATCAACCGCAGTCTCTGAGTTGACAATAGCATTGATTGCTCTTAAGTCACACACTAGTCAATACTCTGGTGAATGTGGCTTTTTTATGGGAAATATGGGCCTGTTGTATGGGCTTTTACCTTTGATCAACACCACTCCATCTTCATCAGTCCCATGACGTTGTCAAGTTGGTACTGTACCTCGAGTGGCATAGCCTTTTTAACCATTAGTTTAAAAAGGCTTTGTGTCATCTCATTTGCATTCCAGACACTTCCAGTTTCCTCTTTCCATGTGTTGGAAGGTGTATAGAAATTTCATCATCACCCAGTGGTTTACCTTCTAGTGTGGATGGGTCCATTTTTTCTGGATAGTGTTTTCTCAACTGCAGCCAAACTGCATTTCGATGTCCTCCAAATCCCTTATCATCCACAGACCTTTAATGCAGACTTGCGTTTGTGAGAACTTCTTCAGTCACATGTTTTCCTGCTATGTGCCTCAGGAGCACCTTGATGTGTCTCAGCGCAAGTCTGATGCTGGCCGTACTTTCTTCCAGTGCTGTGATCCATTTGTTATCTCCAGCGGAGAGATCAGGCAGTCTGTCAGCCAGCCCAGCCATAACCATAAATAACAATGGGACATAACGGTCTTGTCCTTGTCCTGAGTTGTGCTAGTAACTGGATATCTGATTGGGTGAGATCATATGACTGGTCAACATCCTCACTGTCTGTGTGACGAGGTTCTGGCCTACAAGGGATTCTGGAGGCCTGTAGCTTCTTCTCAAGCGTGTTGTTCCTGTAAGCCTCATGTTATGTTCTTTTTCAAGCATTGTGAGTTGTCTTACAGGCTCAGTGCTCTTATCCAACTCAGTCTTTTCTTCTTCTAGGTGCCAGTTGCTTTCCTCTGCCCATTTTACATTTTCTTCTTGGCATTTCCTGGCCATTGCATGTTTCAATGGTTCCGTCCTCAAGCTCTGACTCCAGTGTAAACAATGCCTCTGGGTTAGAACCCTGCCTTGGCCGTTCTCGGCTCTGAAACAGCCCTCTCACTCACTGTTAGCCCGTTAGCTACTTTAGCATTAGCTCTGGTTAGCGATGGCTTCTCCCTGCTCCTCTCCCTCTTCTGCTCTCTCCTGTTCAGTGTGTCAGATGTTTAGTTACTCCTCTGCCTCCTTTAGTGATAGTGGTACCTGTAACAAGTGTAGTTTATTTGCTGCGCTGGAGGCGAGGCTTAGGGATCTGGAAGCACGGCTCCGCACCGTGAATAATCCCTCTTTAGCTGTGATAGTTAGCAAGCCCACTGTAGCCAGTGCGGACCGACATAGCATAGCCTCTGATAGCCATCCCCTGGCAACCCCGTGCAGCCAGGTGACTGTCCGAGCGAAGTAGTAAGCTGAAGCCCACGGTACACCTCCCACCCCCAAGGACTACCAAGGACACCCCCAAGGACTACCAGGGTTGTGTCCTTGGAGCTACCAAGGACACAACCCTGGTCATTGGTAGCTCTATTTTGCAAAAAGGTGAAGTTAGTGACACCAGCAGCCATAGTCAAATGTATCCCTGGGGCCAGAGCGGGCGACGTTGAGTCAAATTTGAAGCTGCTGGCTAAGGCTAAACGTAAATATGGTAAGATTGTTATTCACGTCGGCGGCAATGACACCCGGTTACGTCAATCGGAGGTCACTAAAATTAACATAGAGTCAGTGTGTGAATATGCAAAGAAGATGTCGGACACCGTAATCTTCTTTGGACCCCTCCCCAATGTGACCAGTGATGACAGGTTTAGCCGCATGTCATCACTCAACTGCTGGTTGTTGTGGTGGTGTCCAGCAAATGATGTGGGCTTTGTTAATAATTGGCACTCCTTTTGGGTGAAACCTGGTCTTATCCGGAGGGACGGCATCCATCCCACTTTGGATGGAGCTACTCTACTCTCTAGAAATCTGGCCAAGTTTATTAGAGGCCCAAAAGCCATGACATCCCAGAGTTGGGACCAGGGTGCAGAGTCGCAGTCTTACACGCTTCTCTGAGCTTCCTCTAGCACAGTCACACACCCATAATGTAAATGTTATAAAAAACAGTGTCTGTCCCCCGACCACTTCATTTGTTTAAAGCTAAAATAAACAAAAGAGGAGTTGTACAAGAAAATCTCATAAAGAGTAAATCATCTCCTGTCAACAGCATCATAACAGGAGAATTAAATGCGGACTCTTGAACGTTAGGTCCTTATCAACCAAGGCTCATTTAGTCACTGATTTAATATCGGATAACCATATTGATTTATTATGCCTCACTGAGACCTGGCTTTATCCTGATGAGTACGTTAGCTTGAATGAATCCACTCCTCCTGGTCATATAAATAGTCACGTTGCGCGGGACACTGGCCGAGGAGGGGGAGTCGCTGCTACTTTGATCCAAGCTTAGCAATCACACTAAGGCTAAGCTAAACTATAGTTCATTTGAAAGCCTTTTTCTTAGTCTTTCTCACCCATCCTGGAAAACTCTTTAGCCAATTCTATTTGTCATAGTGTACGCCCCCCCCCCCCGGCCCTTACTCTGAATTTCTATCTGAATTCTCTGAGCTTATATCAAGTTTAGTGCTTAAATCAGACAAAATTATTATTGTTGGGGATTTTAACATTCACATGGATATTAATAATGATGGCCTTAGTTCTGCTTTCTCCACGCTTTTGGATTCAATTGGCTTCAGTCAGTGTGTACATAAACCCACCCACCGCTACAATCACACCCTCGATCTAATCCTTGCATACGGCATCGATATTGATGATTTATTAGTCTTTCCTGAGATTCCTGCTCTGTCAGACCATTATTTAATAACTTTCAATTTTTTATTACTCGACTACAAGCCTCTCAGTAAGAGTTACTATTCTAGTTGTCTATCTGATTCAGCAGTGGCTAAATTTAAGAAACTGATTCCTTCTGCATTGACATCATTACAATGTCTTACAGCGACTGACAATACTCCTACTAACTTAAGTCATTCTCAAATTGACTGTCTCGTCAATAATGCTACTGGCTCACTGCGATCAGCTCTCGACACTGCTGCACCCTTCAAGAAGAAAATAATGAAACAAAGAAAATTGGCTCCTTGGTTTAACCTCCAGATCCGCAAATTGAAACAAACATCGCGAAAATCTGAAAGACACTGGCGTTCAACCAAACTGGGAGAGTCCCGTTTAGTCTGGCTGGACAGTCTTAAAGTGTATAAGAAGGCCCTCCACCATGACAGGGCAAACTATTACTCATCATTAATTGAGGAAAACAAAAACAATCCCAGGTTTCTTTTCAGCACTGTAGCCAGGCTGACTCAGAGTCACAGCTCCATAGATCCTTGTATTCCTTCGGCCCAAAGCAGTGACGACTTTATGACTTTCTTTAATAATAAAATTAAAACTTTTCGAGATAAAATCCATCACCTCTTGCCCTTACCTGACTTGGACCCAGACACAGATAGCCTGGATATGGCAGCAAGGCCTGAAATTTATTTGGACCATTTCTCCCCCATTGACCTTTATCGACTCTACACTCTGATTTCTGCATCAAAGCCATCAACATGCCTGCTAGACCCCGTCCCAACTAAGCTCCTTAAGGAAGTTTTGCCCTTATTAGACAACTTATCTAATAATATCTATTAGATATCAATGCGTCTTTATTAACAGGCTACGTACCACAGTCTTTTAAAGTAGCTGTCATTAAACCTCTTCTAAAGAAGCCCACTCTCCATCCTGAGATTTTAGCTAACTATAGACCGATATCTAATCTCCCCTTTATTTCTAAAATCCTTGAGAGAGTGGTTGCTCATCAACTCTGTGACTTTCTCCAAGATAATAGTGTATTCAAGGACTTTCAGTCAGGCTTCAGAGTTCATCATAGTACAGAGACGGCACTTGCAAAAATTAATAATGACTTATTTATCGCTTCTGATACAGGTCTGGTTTCTGACACCATTGACCATCAAATCTTACTGCACAGACTGGAAAACCTAATTGGCCTTAAAGGAACGTCACTAGCCTGGTTTAAGTCATACTTATCAGATGGTTCCCAATTTGTTCACATCAACGATCAACCCTCTGCACATACTAAGGTCTGCTTTGGAGTGCCACAAGGTTCGTTGCTTGGACCAATCCTTTTTACTTTATATATGCTTCCTCTAGGCAACATAATTAGAAAACACTCTATAAACTTTCATTGTTATGCTGATGATACGCAATTATATCTATCTATGAAACCAGATGAAACTGATCAGCTATCTAGACTTCAAACATGTCTTAAGGATGTAAAAGCCTGGATGAGCCGTAATTTCCTGATGTTGAATTCAGACAAAACTGAAGTTATTGTTCTTGGCCCCAAACACCTCAGAAGCTCCTTTTCCAACAGTGTAATTTCTCTAGCTGGCATTACCTTGGCCTCTAGCACTACTGTACGGAACCTCTGAGTTTTATTTGATCAAGATTTATCTTTTGCCTCCCATATAAAACAAACTTCAAGGACGGCTTTCTTCCACTTGCATAACATCGCAAAAATTAGACATATTCTGTCCCAAAAAGATGCTGAAAACTTAGTACATGCATTTGTCACCTCTAGGCTGGATTACTGTAACTCCCTATTATTTGGTTGCCCCAACAAATCTCTTAGGTCTCTCCAACTGGTGCAGAACGCCACTGCTCGTGTTCTAACAGGAAGCAACAAGGGATCATATTTCTCCTGTTTTAGTTTCTTTGCACTGGCTCCCTGTAAAATCCAGGATTGAATTTAAAATCCTCCACCTAATTTACAAAGCTCTAAATGGTCAGGCTCCATCCTATCTGTCACAGCTCATAGTTCCTTACCAACCCTCAAGATCACTGCGCTCTGAAAATGCAGGGTTACTTGTGGTTCCCAAAGTTTCCAAAAGTAGGATAGGAACCAGAACCTTCAGCTACCACGCTCCTCTCCTATGGAACCATCTTCCAGTTTCGGTCAGGGAGGCAGACACCGTTTCAACTTTTAAGGGTAGACTTAAGTCCTTCCTCTTTGATAAAGCTTATAATTAGGGCTGGCTCAGATTGCCTGGACCAGCCCATAGTTAGGCTGACATAGGTTTAACCTACTGGGGGACTTTCTATGATACGCTGAGCTCGTTTTCCTTCTCTCAATGCTGCCATTGGAAAATGCATGTCTGTTAACTGCCTTGCCATTTGCAAGCTTAGCTTAGCCTCAGTAGTTTAGCTTAGCCTGGGTCTTTTGAACTGCACTACGCTAACCCTGTTGCCTCTCGGGAGCATTCCTACTCCCTTGTTTCCTAGTTTTCCTGGATCCTGGCCGTAACCTTGACTGTGCCTGATAGCTGTGCTGATGCTGCGACCCTGCCTTTGGCTGTGCTCGTGCTGTGGCTGTACTGATACTGTGCCCCCCGCTCGCCCTGATTGTGGTCTGGTCCTGGCTGCGCCGATGCTGTGATCTTGCCTTTGGACACCTATCAACCTGTGCATGAGACTCTTATCATTACCCTCAACATCATCATAGAGTGCAATTAATAATTTCACAACTATCGTTATTGTAATAGGACATGCATCTGTTTCTACTATTACTGTGCCTCTCTCCCCCTCTCTCAACCTCTCTCCCCCTCTCCTCCCCTCTCTCTTCCTCTTTCCTTTTTTGCCATGATTGTATTTAATTTGTTAATTAGGACATCTATTGCACATCTGTCTGTCCTGGAAGAGGGATCCCTCATCATCCTCTACCGCTCTTCCTGAGGTTTCTCCCCGTTACAGGGCTTCTTTTTCGGGAGTTTTTCTTTGGGTGAGGTGAGGGTCTAAGGGCAGAGGGATGTCGTACACTATAAAGCCCTCTGAGGCAAACCATGTTTTGTGATAATGGACTCTATAAATAAAATTGACTTGACTTGACTTTGTGCTTTGCTTAGGCATGAGGGGTGTTGTCTACCTCTGGTCCCTTTTCCTTCAGTAATTGTCAGATAGGTGGAATGGGATGGATGGGGAGTGGATGTGTCCGGCATTGAGAGGGATCTTTCAAACGCCATCCTTCTTTTTGCTGACTCTTGTCTCACTTGTTGATGGGCAGCTTCCAGCTCCTCTGTTTCCCGTCTCTGTTGTTTCAGCAGTTGCTGAATTTTGTAGTGCAGTGCCCTTTTCTGCATCTTTGGTTTCTTTCCTTTTGTGGCTGATTTGTATTGGTATTTCCTTATATCCTCTCTTCCTAAGGCATCACTTCTCTCAAAGTCTTCTCAGTCTGAGTCGCTTCCCTGTTCACTTTTAGAGCTACTTCTTATATGTCCTGTTTCTTTATATCTCTTTTGTTCTTGTCGAACATAAGCTTTAATTCCCTGTCTTCTCTTTGCATGTTCTTTGTCTTTTCTTCGTTGAGTATTACTGTTTACACTTCTCACATCCTCTTCACCTCCATCACCTTCAGTTTCTTCTGTCTGTGTTCATGTTAGCTTGATCTTCCCTTGAAGTTGGCCTTCCTCATTCCATTTCAGTTCCAGCCCATCTGTGGCTGTCGGAACTGGATACAGGCCCGCCCCCTCAGCAGTCTTGTTTGTATTGTATGGGGGAGGTTCTGGTCTCCATGTGGGGGATGTGAGAATGACTGTCGTCTCTGTTGTCTGTGGTTGTTCTTGTTTCATCATTTGTCGATATCCTTCCTGCTTGAACCATCCTAGCTCCTCTTTCTCTTTGAAACGTTCACACTTCTTTTTCATGTGTTTTTTTGACGTCGTGTCACATCCCTGCAAAGCCATCTGTCTACCTCATCACAACATGCCATATCAAAGGTGCCTTATTTGGGCCAATGAGTCTTACCTGTTGTTTTTTGGTGCCATTTATGTGTTGCGACACGGGGGTGGGGTGTTAGGATGAATAATGGACAGAGTTTAATAATTCTTTTAAAGACACCCAAACCGCTATTAGAGGAATTAATATTTGACAAATTAATTATCAGTTACCGACAACGCCACCCCAGGAATTTCACCTGGAGAATTGTACTAACCCTTTCCACAGTAGTTAAAGCACACAAGTTCATTTACTGATGAAAGCTTGAGACCGGGTCCAGCGTAAAAAATTAAGTTAATTTTATTTAACAATATATTATTTTACTTAACACAGTTTAGTAAAATCGTTATACACACACACACACCACGCATGCACTCACCCCTAAACAAATCCCACAAAATACACAAAGAGAAAGACAAATAATTAAATTAGGTTTTACATCAGGGTTAAATTAATGAACCACATATAAATTAACAAAACCGCACACAAAATACACAAAGAAGGGACAAATAACTAAATTGGGTTTTACATCAGGGTTAAATTAATGAACCCACATAGCTTAACAAAACCCAACACATGCAAGCAAAAGAAAACTGTCAAACAACCCAAAGCAAATAAAGATAATCAGAAATAATCTTGAATTCATCAAAACTGATAAACCCAAATAAACATGCAAGGCAACCAAAGAAAAATAATCAGGAATAAGTAAGCCAAAACAAACATGCAAAACAACCCAAACAATAAGCAAAGAAATAAAATAACAACTATCAAAAGTAACTAAACCCCAGTACACATGCAACACAATAGTAAAGAAAAAGAAACTATTACTAATAAACTTCAGTCCATGCTTAGGAAAAGGTTGAGATATGCACAGCCCAGGGTAGGGACAGCAATCACCTTAATGAGTGCCAGCAACAGCATGGTTGGAGATGTAAAGTCGGATGAATGGAAATAAACAATCGCCACACAAACAGGCACGCAAAACAGCAGCCAGCCGATGCGGCGTGCGAGGGAGGCAGAGTTAGAGCTGGTGGAAAGGGTCGCACACACATGTACCCTGCCATTGAAAGACATATTTTAGGATCTAAAAATTAACTATGCCGGTAACTTGGCATCACGATGTCTACATACCATCAGGAGTTGAATGAGCATGACAAAGTGAGGAAGAGAAGCACTCTGCGCCACAGCAGCATAATTACAAACGTGGCAGACCGCAGATCACTCTCCCATGCTGCAGCACATGAGATGAGGTGCAGGGGAGAGACACTCACCGCCCGGCGATTAACGCCGACAAGGGAGAGGAAGACCCAAGTTCAGGCACTGTATGAGAGACAAAAGCCAATGTTGATGATGACCGCGAAACTTTATGAAAAGCACACAGAACCATGCAGCACTGCACATACGCGGGATCGGCGAGCTGAGCGATCCGGCCGTGAGGTGATCAGGTGAAGCTACTGGTGGAAGCGGAGCACCTGGAAGCTTCGAGGCAAGAGAGCTCCCAGGGCACAACCACCCACCTTTATAGACTGCGCCCCCAGCAGAGACATGCTGATCCTGCGGCATTAATTAAGGCACCGCACAGCTACAGCCATACTGCTACATTCGCATGCAATGCTCGATCCGGAGCATTCGGAGCATGATCCGGATGTTGTTGCATAATCCGCTTGACTGGCCTTGCACCATCACCACACTTTCTGCTCACTGCAGCCCCCATGTAGACTTGTCTGGCACTGGTTATTCTAGGAATTTCAGCGTGATCTGGTCCTGTTCATATTAATACAATTAGTCAGTCAGTCATTTTCTGTAACCACTTGTCTTCGTAAGGGTTGCGGGGGGGCTGGAGCCAATCCCAGCTGTCATCGGGCGGAAGGCGGGGACACCCTGGACAGGTTGCCAGACTATCGCAAGGCTGACACATAGACAGACAACCATACACACTCAAGCCAATTTTAAGCCACCAATCAACCTGAGCAGCATGTCTTTGGACTGTGGGAAGAAGCCGGAGAAGACCGGAGAGAACCCATGCAGACATGGGGAGAACATGCAAACATGGATCGAACCCCCGTTCCAACTGGGTTTCGAACCAGGGACCCTCTTGCTGTAAGGCAATAGTGCTAACTACAACGCCACCGTGCCACCCTTAATACAATTAGTTTTTATAATTATATATATTTTTTTAAATCAGTTTTAGTCTTTGTATTGTTTCTCTCTGGAGGGATTCAGTTTATAGTTATCCCATCCGTCACTGTATTTTTCTTTTACTAGATAGCTAATTTGCCTGTTTCCCAATTCATTCTCCTGGGAACGATGAACACGCACAGCCATGGCTGTAAATTCTCTCCTTTTTCTCCTCTCACTTCTATAAATGGATGTAGAGGGATTACAATTTCTTCATTGGGTGATTTGGACAATGGCTCCAACCAGTGAGCTATCTTTTGCCACCAGATCTCATGCAGCAGCCTATACAATCATATGTGCGGAAACTGTTCTTTCTTGTCTTTCAAATTAAGGAATTTTGTTAATTGCCACAATTTGTAATTAATCAGTTGCTGGTCTTGCCACTGCTCCACACCTTCCTTGTCAATGTATGTTCGCTGTAACGAAAAATGTGTCCTTATTGCATACATCACCTCCTTCAGCTATATGTTCTGGTGTAAGTCACTTGTCCTCACGATTGTCACCTTCTACATTAATCATTTATCTTAAGAGTTATTTTAATGACTATATTTCCCTTAATATTTTGCCTTCTTACACAACCTTTTTATTTCCCTGTATTTACACAATACATATAAGCTCAGTTAGCAATATTTACAGCTACATGTACAGCGATTAATGCATAACTGTTCCTTTTTTCTTCCTCCCAAACTTTTCTGCAGTCAACAACTAGTCACGCTCACATGCACACCTACGGGCAGTTTTAGAGTCACCAATTAACCTGACATGCATGTCTTTGGACTTTTTCTGTTGATCACCTTTTTTCTGAGATACAGCTTCAGGTCCACCGTGGTCACTCTGGTACCTTCACGTCACTCTCCTGGCTGGCTCACCAGGAAATGTGGAAAACACCTCTAAGATCTAATTTAGCTGTTCTTGCAAGCTTTCTTCAAAAGTGGTGGTAGGTGTGGAAACCTCTGCCAAGGAGCACTGGAGATGAGCAAAGTCAGTTGCAAAGAAGAGCTTTATTGAGGTCTTCAATACACAACAACAAACTCGAGTCAACCCCGGGATTAGACTGAAATAACACTTTCCAAATGCTCGCTTTTATACTCTTTTGGAGATTCTGGGGACTCTCCGCCCTTTTCTGGAGACGCTACTTCAATGGGACAAAGTAGGCGGTTGATGGTTGAAAACAGCATTCTGGGATGGTTTTGTTGGTTATCGATGAGAGTACAGTAGCACTGGGTCTTGGTTTTAGAGAGAGCTTCCTTGTAGGAGTTCACATTGTCTTTGTAGGCCTGCAGGTGTATGGAGAGGCCAGATTTTTCATAGTCTCTCCAGCTGATGACCAGAGGCTTTCATGGAGCAGAGTTCAGGAGCTGGACAGGTGAGGGAGACAGAGCGGGTTTTAAGAGGGGCAGAGAGTTGAAGCTAAGGACAGTGCAATGTTGTAATAAGCTGCCAGGGCGTCCACCGTAGTCATGAGGGGTTTAGAGGCCAGGTGGGTAGTGTTGTGGGAAACACCTCTGAAGACTCAACTCAAACTTAGATCTAATTTAGCTATTCTTGCAAGCTTTCTTCAAAAGTGGTGGTAGGTGTGGTAGCTTCTGACAAGGAAAACTGAGGAGGACAGCATGATGATCAGAGACAGTGAGGTCAAGGCGTTGTAGCTGAAGGGGAGTAATGCCAGTGGAGCATACAAGATCCAATGTGAGACCTTTAGTGTGGCAGGGACTTTGAATACGCTGCGTGATCCTCCTCATCCACATCGTTGAAATTAGGTTAATAATCATCTATGACATTTAATTTATTAAGATGACTCTAAACTCTTTCTACTGTTGTCTTTCTGCAACAAGTGAGATTTTATAATAAGGCATCCATTTGCAGAGACAACAGCAAACAGAAAGGATCGAGTGAAGGTAAAGAGACTTTAGAAACTTATAACAATCTGGCCTGCCTGTGACAAAAAAACAAACATTTTCTAATAGAGATAGAATGACGGTGTTAAATTGACCCATATGCTTACATTGCAACCTGTTTCACAGCTGCCGGCTGCTGCCCTGTCGCTCAATACTGGACCAGTTTTAGAAATTCTTGTTCACATCAGTCTCTTAGACACATGGGAAGGCATGCATGGGAAAATAGGGTCCAGGTTAAAATATTCCAAAGTTTTACTGTAAGGATAACTTTAGCATTTTATGGGCCCTATTTTCCCAGTGTCCTATTTTCCCTGTTTCCCCATTAGTGCACAAGAGCCTGTACTACAGCCTGTAAAAAAATGTAGAATGTCTTCTATGGCTCTGGGAGAGCTTGGTCAAGTCTGACTAAATAAACCTGATGATGCCGAAGCAATGTAATCAGAGTTTTCATACCTAAGGCGTGAACACTGTCACAGATAATCTGTTTCAAACTGGAGATTTGGACTCTGACAGAAAGTCCCCATGATGCGACCTTACTTGGTTAGTTTCATAAAAGACTATCAAATTGCATGACAAGAAGTTAAGGAACCAGTGGTTTTGGATGCCTTATACTGATGCACTAAAGCATTTTGAGTTTAACCAATAGCAAACACCACAAAAGCCACAAATGTGTACCTCAAAATGTGGCAGACAGATTTTCATCATATTTGGTTTTAACCAAGATCTGAAGTGTCATAATGATTGGTGCATGTGGTCATGATGAGACGAGATTTGTAATAACCTAGAGACTAAAAACTTGGCACCATAACTGAAAGTGATGTCTAAGTGCTTTAAATCTCTTTGATCTCAATCAACCTGAGGGTAATGCCATATTCAGCCAAAAGAGTAAAAACTTTAACCGGCCATGCCCTTGACACCAAATCAAACACCAAACCTAACTTGAAATTTAACACAAATCTTAATGTCAGGGTGCTCCACAGAAACATCTCTTTTACAGTCAAGGCCACAGAAAGTCCCCATGATGCGACCTTGTATTAAAAACATAATATATTCTTTTGTAATTTGCAGAATTTGAAAAAAACATTACACTTTTTTTATTTTACTTTTCAACAACAAATTTAATTTACAGCATTGTGAGACTAAGATACAATCACTCTACAAATGAGCAATATTGGTAAAAAAGGGTTATGGAAGCCATCAATCAAAACCCTTCACAGAGATGAGGGCTTATCAGGAAATTGGCCATAACTCAGGTTGCCTAGGACCAAAGGGCAGGCCTTTGAGTGTGCAGTCACTGCATACATTGTTATGATAACACAGGTGTGTTTTTGGTCTCACCCCTTCATGAGACAAAATTAAACCAGTTGAAGCCACTTTTCTCAGGCTTATGAAGCCCAAAACCTGTTTGCTGCTGCTTGTGTTTTTTGGCAATGAAGCTACATTGTGTTGGCCAAGAAAGGACTTGAACACAAAGTTGCCGCTACAGCTATAATGGTTAAGATCTTTGTCTGTCACTTTCACCACACAAAAATTTGGTAACACGTTTTATGAAGCCCACGTCTAAAATGCATTGTAACACATTATGAACATGCTTATGATGTGTTATAATGCCTTTATATTGCTGTATGTCATTACAGTCGTCATTATACCAATGTCTTGAATGAATTATAAATTCATATAATACTTACTTATTAACACATATTTAGAATACTTTTTAACAATAGTCATCACACTATAAATCATTATAAAATGACTAAAACAGGTCAGGTGTCCATACTACATATTTGATCTTCGCTCACTGTATTTGCAAAGCTTAAAATGTATTAAAATTCTCACAGCTGTGGTGCATATTTTTTTAATACATTATAATCCCTATTATAATGTATTATAATGTGAGTATAACACATTGTAAGTGGTCACTGGGTGCTAAAGTAATGCTAAAGTAAGTAAAGTAATGAAATCCCTGTGATTATAAATCACTTTAAGTAGCCTTAAATAAAGTGACAAAGAATAAGATTGAGTCAATGCAAGAACAGCCCATAATATTCTGTAAAATGTATTGTTTTGAACAGGAACTAACATACAGTATAAACTTTGTGATGATGAACATCCCAAACAACATTCATTGTCTCAATTTGGAGAGTGTGTCAGAAGAGTGTCTTCTGTATTATTTAACTTTGATTCAGAGGCAAAACTCTGAAGACTGTGTTTTCTTACTGTATCTCAACAGTAAAATTCTAAAATTCTAGAGCACAAAAATAATTCTATGAAGCTGCCTTACTGCCGGATTTAGTGTGAATTCAGTCAAAGTTTGCACTTGTGTTTTATCCTATCTGCTGTTTGTCCACAAAACAAACATGTTGGGCATCATACACCTGGCGATGTATGAGATGTACCGAGCTTTAGAATCTGTAATGTTAAATCACACATTGGCCTGTAAGTCTTAGCAATGTAGAGTTGCTGAGTTTCGATAATTTTTATAAAGCATTATAAATTATCATGAGTGCTTATAACTATGATTATATAACACTGAGAGGCATTATAGTGCATTATAAGTATGTTCATAATACCTTATAATGCATGCAACTGTGAACCAAACCACAGCACCATATCCAGCACTTCGCCTGTAAGATTGGCTGAGAGCAGTCATCCAAACAGCTAATGCAATAATCGGATGCACAACTGAAGAAATTCTGTGCCAACCATCAGAAACCATCTCAGAGAAGCACACCTGTTTGCTCATCATTTTCACCAGGCTCTTGACCTGAGCATTGTCTTAACTGACTTGAGTGGGCAACTGCTCTCCTTTGATAGCATCTGGCACTTGAGAGAAGTGTTCTTTTCACAAATGAATCCCAGTTTACTCTGTACTTGGCAGACATCAACTGTTTTGTGGGCGAGTAGTTGGCTACTGCCAACATTGTGGCCTATGTTTACAGTGGTGTTATGTCAGATTTGCAACCAGTATTTAAGAGACATATAGCCATGAGTGCATATAAAAAGTCTTAGATATTTAACTTACACCTATGAAAAATGGAAGCAAAAACAAAAATATTGCATTTAAATATTTTTATTCTATGTCAATGCCTTTGAGGGGAGACCAAAAATGTACTCCTACATTTGAACTATGTTGTATATTGCATCTCCCCTCTCTCTATGACAATTAGCCTCATCTTGCTATGAGTGTGGCTGTGTGAAACAACTGAAAACACCTCTCAACTGGTCGGACAGCATGTCCAGTTCTGATCCTTACACTTCTACTTTACCCACAGCAACTGTCAACACTGGCTGTGGCACCAGTATCTGGAGACAGTCAGTGTAGACACTGATGACTAACTGCAACTGTGTAACCCAAGTTTTTATGTGTTCTTCATTTGCAGAATTATTTTAAAGCCTCCAGAGCTCTGACTGTACCTTCACTGTGGTAGGTGGATTTCAAAAGGCTGATGGTGTAGACCTCTGTTGACAAAGCAGCCATCATCAGTGCAGTCATGAGTCGGGGCATCATAACAGACAGGTTCAGGAAGCTGAAATTCCTCTATGAGCAGACAGAAATGATTACAATGTCTCAGTGTATCTTAAGGAGAGGATGTAACAAAAAAAAAATTATATTTATAATAGTCTTGGGTACTAATATTCATGGGTTTACCTATGATTATTATTTATTAATTGTCCAAAATAAAAAAATAACAAGCATCAGCTATTTTTTTGACACCTTGGCCGCATCTGCGGAAGCACGACTTTTCCATGATAGAGAAGCACTTATCAACTTCAGGGAAAATTGTGTGGGGCTTGGACTGAATGCTGCAGACAGCGTGAGGATCCAAACGGCATACACCAAACGGCCAGTCAGACCAGAGGGGAGAAAAGACACCAAAATTGCCGGATGAGAGGGAGGAGAGCCAGCATCAGGGCAAGGCTGACCTGACTTGGACTGAGAGCTGTTCCTCTATCAAGCCTTCTTCTGGCTAATGTCTGTTCACAGGAGGATCAAGTGGATGCAATGTGATTGAGGCTCACTCAGCAACGGAAAATCAGAGACTGCTCTGTGCACATCTTAACAGAGCCATGGTTAAAAGTGCAAGATCTGGGCAAAATTTTAACTTAAAACATAAAAAAATTAACTAACCCTATCAGTACAGTGTGAAGAAATCACATTTTTGATGTCATGTCCGAAATGCCAATGTATTGTATTGCAGCGATATCTACTGCAAAACTAATTAATTGAATTTACCATATGACAATGTCATGCAGCATCACATGATGAAAAATAGGTTTAACTGACATGAAATGACTTTTTGTAACATATAAGTATTGGTGATTCCAGCTGTAAACTACTGGGGTCTTGCAACATCATATGGTCACTAAACAAACTGACAGCACAATGACATTGTAACTTGTATCTGTTTATGAAGTCAGATGAAACTGATCAGTTACCTAGACTACGAGCACGTCTTAAGGACATAAAATCCTGGATGAGCCACAATTTCCTTATGTTAAATACAGACAAAACTGAAGTTATTGTTCTTTGCCCCAAACAGCTCAGAAACTCATTTTCTTAGGATATAATTTCTTTAGATGGCATTACCTTGGAGTTATATTGGATCAAGATGTATCTTTTGCCTTCTATATAAAACAAACTTCAAGGACTGCTTTCTTTCACTTGCGTAACATTGTAAAAATTATCCTGTCTCAAACAGACGCCGAAAAATTTATTTAAAAATTTAAATTTACGATTATGAGTTTTATAAATAAAATTGACTTGACTTGACATCACAACAGCTGCTGTTAGACACTGACACTATGTATACCATCCAGGGGTGTTGTCACATAGTATTTATGATGTTTAATTCAAGACATGACAACATCACATTAGTGTCTTCATATATGGGAGTAAGCACGTTGATTAACTTTACTTGATTAACTTAAGTGTGATCTTCCCTCTGCTGTAGAGAATTACACTAGATTGCAGGAAAGTTGATATTGTCTACACTTTTATAATGTCTACTTTCTTCTGTGGTACAAGATATACTGTACAAGTAGATAAGCTTGTATGGCAAGATGCCTCTTTTTCTCCTCTGGATGTTAATCCTGATTACGGGGCAGCGCTGCGCAAAGTTATATCTAGGTAGGTGTCCACTGCCTCAGATGTGCATTCTCCTCTTCCTCGTGTGGAAGCTTGGTTTACGTGTCAGCAGCGTGGCCTATGTTTGGCGCGGTTGGCGGGTCCATGGTAGGCATGGCTGTTACAGACGCTGTGGGCCCTGGATTGTGTTTCTTTAGTAATTTGAAAGATAAACTCCGACAATCATGTAGCAGTGGCAGTGGGTTTATATGACGTTGTTGGCATTATGCCGGCATGTGCTCTCTTGCTTTGCAGCAGCGCAGGCAGGTTGGCCAGCTGGAGTGCTGAGGTGGAAGCTTGGAGCCTGGGTGTAACAATCCATGCGTGACATACGGCACTGCTTTGCTGAGCCATTAAGTTGCTGCATCCCTCACTCTCTCTCTGTCTCTCCTCCTGTTAACTGGGAACCTGTGCCTCCACTTGAAGACAGGCTACACATAGCGGCACGAGGCTCATTGTCAAGCCCAGCCTCCGATCTGTCTTCTGCTGTTCTGTCTCCGCTCTTTTGTCCTCATATGATGTTTTCCTCCAGGCACACACTGCTCTGTAAGGTTTGGCTGGTGAATCACCTACATCGCGGCTGGACCACGTTTATCCAGCCCAGATGATAATATGAATTAAGCATCCCAGTCATTAAAGGGACATATCTGGAGGGTCGGTTAATTTGAAAAAACAGGTCATCAGGATTGTACTGCTTACGCGCTGTCTGTGCAGTTGCGAAATGGTGTGTTTTCTAGTGTAATTTAGCAAATTGTTGTGTGTGTGTGTGTGTGTAAGAAGACATTTTGGGCACAGTAATCATGGTAGCATTGGGCTCAGTGCAAGCGTGGTGTTAGGGTGACGTTTTGGTTATGTCATCAGCATCTTCATTGTGTGCCCCCCACACTACTAGCTATCACTAACCACACGTCTCTTCTCTCATTGGACAAGAGCTGTTGGACCGAGCAAGGTGCTGGTTGTTCCCTTCAGTGGTGGTCCCTTCGCTTCCCTTTGCAATAGTGCATTAAGGTGTTGTCCAGATGGTGCGGTTTTTCATGTGTCATGTGTAGCATCAGGACCCCTCCTCCTCTCCCTCAGCTAGCCCTTCTCATCGGTCAGCCAACAGCCCTGCTCCTGGTGGTTGATATTACAAACAGGCTGTGCCCTACGCTTCCTATTCATATTTCAGCATGTAGGCATTTTACTATTCATTGTCTAATTTAAAAAAAAAAAATTTTTTAAGAAAAAGCTGTTCATAAATTATTGCGTATTTTTGGAACGACGTCTTTGCTCAGGGATTTTTCCAACCTGTGTGACCTTTCACGTTTATTAGAGCTGTTGATTACTAGATTGTCTAAATTTCCTGGGAGTGAAATTTCCTCTAGGTGGCGTTGTCGGAAATCTGTAAAATCTGAATTTATAAGAGTCCTCCACTTGCACATCCACAAGGGTCCTTGTTGGGAAAATATGCAAACATTAATTTGCATGGTCTTTGTTTGATTTGTAAAAATCAAATAAAGAGGCCTGTCCCTAAGCATGGACCACTAGTCCTCACACACAGGCTGACTGAATGTAGCTGGACACTGGTTGCTGGGGAATGCATCCCTCTGACCTGAGCACCCAGGATACCCTGTAGAGATAAAAAACCAACAGTGTTTTGATAAATAATTCATCAGTGCCTGTTGTCTACGTCCATGGTCAGGTTTGAGATGTACAGCTCTGTGAGTGTGTGTGTGTGTGTGTGTGTGTGTGAGGCTTGTCTGTTATTATTAGTGTTATTTTTGAGGAGTTGTTAAACTCCTTGTAAAATTAATCTTAGATGTCAAACTAAAACTCTGACAAAAAACAAATAAAAATACGGAAAACATGACCTCAGTGTTCTTGTAGCCGTGGCCCTGTCTTGTTCTTGCTATTTTCATCAAAGGCATTTATTAGTCCCTCAGTGGGGTAATTAGTGCTCGAGCACCTACGACTGCAAGGACCCTCTTGGAATGCAAGGACCCTCTTCGAATGCAAGGAATTATTATTATTTTTCCATCAAATTAATTGCATTTTTGGATGTCTAAACATGATCAAAAACTCATTTAAGTTGGTACACACGTCAGGCCTGGTGAAGAATTTCATATTTTGGTGGTTTTGGAAATGAGGGTGGCAAAATGGCTCCACAGTGCCCCCTAACGTATAGCCCCACTGGCAGATTTCACCTACAATTATGAAATTCAGTACACTTATGTATCATGCCCAGATGCACAAAAAAGCCTCTTGGACTCACCCCCCAAACCTAACAAGAAGTCGGGGGTTTTGAATTTTGTGCTCTTTTTTGGCGATTTCGGGCCCCAAGCTTTTGCCATCTTGTCCTACAGGATTCATCCGATCAACTTCAGTTGTGGTGTGTCCATTCTCAACCCCTTCATGATTAAAAATTGTCACAGGTCTGCGCAAAACTTTTATGGTTTTCCCCTTATGTGGCATAGAATTTTGATGTCTCGCCATAAAAAAGGAAATTGTTGTAACTTTGAGGTACATTGTCCAATCTGCCTGAAACTTCATAAGTTTAGTAAGGGTCCCGCCCTGAACACATCAGTATGACAATATTCGCTAGTCGTGATAGCACCACCTAGTGGCCACAGGAAATATCGATTATTTATACTTTTATGAACTCGGCCTGCACAATTAATAGGATCTAGTTGAAATTCTGTCTGAATGGTCTTAAGACCTTCCCAATTGAAAGTTATCATCAAACATTTATATGGGTCCCACCCTGAATTGTCTGTACGACAATATTCACTATTTGTAATAGTGCCCCCTACTGGCAAGAGCCAGTAAGTCTTGAAGGATAATGATCTTTGGATTTACATGAGATTTACATGGTTTGGTCTACAATTGATGTCCACAAAGGTAACATGGAATTTCGGTCCTTTCCACTGCCACCGCTGCAAGTATTACACCATGGGATATAGCTAATTCCAGGGTCCAAACTCTCTCTGTACATTATCCGACTTTCACAGAAATAAACAACCGCTTCAGCTGGAGTCCCACCAGTACCCCAACATATGTGGGGGTGTGAGGGCCAGTTCATCGCTGCTTGCAGCTTTAATTTGCATTATTACAGCAGCAAAGAGATATGTATAAGATGGATAGCATGCAGTTTCAAGATAGCTTGATACAATAAAAGTGTAGACTAAAAAATGAACAAAAATAGTAAAAACAAAAATATCATCATATAGTTTTTGGTTACTCCTGCAGGTCTGGAAGCTTCCTACGACACTCTTAGCCTCTCACAAAGTCAAGGAGTCACTAGTTAATCTATGATCATTTCTAAGATACTTTATGATGCTGCTTTGAAACAAGGCCCAGTATTAAACATTATGTGATGCATTTAAGTTCAGAAAACATAAGTAATGCACTTCCTACATCTGTCTATCTCAACTTCCATTCAACAACAATCGCACATCACACAATATAATATAATTTAGCATAAATGATATACAAAAGGGTGCGCTTTAACATCATTTGTAGCACAACAGTGATGTGGTCAGCACCGATGTCCGTAAGCATCACTGACGTGCCACAGATGATGGTAAAGCACACCTGTGAGTGTAATATTGTGATGATATAACTATTACCAACAAAATAAAACATAAAACGTAAAAAAAATGTATTGATATTAATGGATCTCAGAATAAAAGGTTTTTTGCGACTGTCGTCTCAGACTCCATGCAAAAATGTGAATTACAAGGGTTACAATCAATTACACCAGTAGAATCTTATATGCAATGACATCAATTTTACTACTCCAGCAAGTAGGTAGAACCTTAGTAATATCCTACCGACACATTTTCTAGTCTTGGTTGAGAGTGCCGGCCAATTTGAGCTTACACTTTGTAGAGATTGTGGGGTTTCCCAAACTGAATAAATACACCAGATTTAAACACCAAATTGCCTTGCTAGCTTAGTCTTGTTATAACTAAGATATCTGCTGAAAAAAATAAATTTTCAGTGTCCAGATTTAGGTATTATATCTGTAGACCTTACCCGTATTTTGAAGCTAGTAGTGCCATGTCACTGGCACAGATCGAGGATGCCAACGCATGCCAAACATTTCCAATAACTCAAGAGCATGGTGGAGTCCAAAATTTAAAATTAATTTACAACATATTACCTAATGAAATATTCTGCTTCAATCCATATTTGATGACACAAAACATTTTTTTCATGGTGGTCACAATCAGTTAGCCTTTATAAGTGTTGTAACAAAGTCCACATTTCCTATTATGGCTTGTGGTGGACTTTGTAGGCTGCAGTTATGTTTACTGTTTAGTGTTCCAAAACGCAAATGGCACTTTTGGTCTTTGTTTAAAATGTGTCTGTTCAGAAAATGAGGATTTATGCTAGTTACTATCATCTTTATGTTAATTTATAGTTTACAACATTAGTGAGTTGGTTGTATATATATAATAGTCAAAGCTATTCGTCAAGCACTCATCTATTGAGCTTCTTATATATGTGACGTGAAATGCCTGATACTTCTCTGCCCTGCTCCATGTTCCCCACCATATAAATGTATTATCGATTTTATCCACCGCTGCAGTGGATAAAATACTGGAGTAATATTTGTGGTGATGAGGAAGATGTGCTGTCATGCTGATTTGATCAAATTCTAAATGTCTAGTTGACAAATCAGATTGCTTGGTCAGAATCAGAGCCCTTTAAGAGAGAGTGGTGTCATCTCCATTCGCTCCAATGGACCGTTTTTTTCACAGCAATGGCGGAACATGGAGCATCTCAATAGTTCCCAGAAGTAGCATTAATTGCTTAGTAATTACAGCAGAAAAGACTGTAATGGGCTTTAACAGGGTAAGACGTCAAAAGAGTCGTTCTTTATATTATCAGCATATCTTAGCTAATTAAAATGTGCATTAAAGCATGATATTAGATAATCAGTCAGTCAGTCATTTTCCGGAACCGCTTGTCCTCTTAAGGGTCGCGGGGGGGCTGGAGCCAATCCCAGCTGTCATTGGGCGGAAGGCGGGGAACACCCTGGACAGTTCGCAAGACCATCGCAGGGCTGATATTGGATAATCTGCCACTAAATTAGTAGATTTACGAAGCAATAACAGATATGCCAACAGAGTAAGCTAATGTTAGTACAATGTACTGTATATACTGAACACATTTTGTTAGCCGCTAACAGCCTGTTAATTTAAAATGTCCTGCTCTTGAGTAATTTCATCTAACATTAAGGATTTAAAGGGGAGAAAAGGCTTGTGTGATTTATTTTACAGGTCATTGTGAGTTACATGTCAGCTTTGTTAGAGATAACTGCTTGATAGCAGAGTGCTATTTTGTGGTACATAGGTATTGATATGGATTAAGAGTGCATATTTCAGACATCTAGACAGAAGGTAAAAAAAAATATTACTGTAAACGGAAACGTAATTTAAGGGTGAATGTTTTTAGCTTTGTGATTCTGTTGACTCCATTTGTTTGGTTTTTTTTTTTATGTTACAGCTCAGCTGATTTTCCATTGATGGCAAAGGGAGGGAAGCTGAAAGACTTGAATGAGATCACAGGGTAAATCATTTAGAAAAATAAAACAGACTAGGCTTAATGGGGAATTATTCTAAACACTGACACTGTAACACTACTGTATTATGTTATTTTTTTATGGTGTTGTAATCTTGTTATTGTATATTGGTAACTTAGAAAAGGCGTACTGGGTGCTTGAGGAACTATTTCAAAGCGGGTTATAAAAACGCAGAAGGCTCTAGTTTAATGCAGTTTATTAACGTATAAATCCAGTAGAGGGCAGTATTACACAGCTTAATGAAGGCTCTCCTCTGGAGCGTAGATCCGACTAATTCACGCATTCACATGCAGTGGTTTACATTTTGTATTGAAATCACTCCTTTATATTCACAGTAGTGTGACGACATAGAACAATGAAGTAGCCTAGACCTTTTTAAACAAAGGGAAAAGCTTGGACACAGGGACGGGCAAGCTGACAAAGGATCAAAGTCTGATAAATTATTTAAAAAGGATCAATATTTGTAGGCCTTTCATATAAACACAATAGAAAAATGCTGAGGTTAGCACAGCAAAAGCTTATTTCCAAGCGAGTAATTCACTATGATAAGAACAAACTTAACACAACTAACAAAGTTCCATAATTGAAGCCCATCCAGGCCTATTAAGGTATGTTTAACCCTCTCTCCTGTCCTTTTCTCCCTCCCTCTTTCAGCAAAAGAGCTACACAGGATTCAATGGAGCCTGGAGACTACCTGCACTAAGACCGCGCCCTCATCCTGAGTGTCAGCTCCCTGTCCTCTGCAAGCCTTTCCCTGTTTCTTATTTTTAATTAAACCATATACAAGGCTTCCCAATGGTGTGCCCTTTCTTTAGGTAAAATGTTCTAATGCAGTTTTTGAAAATGATAACCTCACATATTTTTTGCAGTTGTAATCTGTGGTGAGTGTAAGACTACTTCTGCTGGCATTACTCAATAACATTTTCCTCATCTGCGTGTCAGTGTGCCTTTCTCTACAGACCTGAATTGTCCCCATGCAGCACAGCAAAGCATGGTGGAAACTATCTTAGAGGACAACATAATATTGAAACTACATACAATGCACTTCATGTATGTTGGAAATCAATGCGGTTATTGACTGCTATTTCGCAAAAATCTTTTGGAGTTTTGTCTCTCCGTATAATGTATTCAAATGGCCCACCAGACACTTCTGGGAACTATTCGAAGCCTCCATGAGTCATGTGACACCCGAGCATTTTGAACTTTCTCAGTACTCTATTTATTCCAGTGCACTAGTCAGAACTACTTGTTTTAAAATTTAATGTTACATGTGACTTAACATGTTGACCCGTCTGCTTACGCCATCTTCGCACAAATTAACTCTGTAATACTCGTCACGTGACACTTGCTCCCATGCCTTTAATATGAACATCTGAATACCCTTAATGTTGTCTCAAATCTTTTTTTCACCATCAATTTTTCATGTCATTCAGTGATGAGTGACATGAGAGTGAAGACAGCTCCCTTCCTCATTCCCCTGGACTCTCTTCCAATCCAGCTACATCCAGCCAGTCTTTCCTCATGCTCTGCCAATGGTTTGCTGCTGGACAAGGTTCCACTAGGTTGAAACTGATGCATCTTCTATTATGACCATTGATCCCTTCTAACCCACGAAATCATGGACTTTTTGTCTGGTTTAACTAATAAACTCTTACTGTTGCTGTTTGGTGGTGACTGACCCCTGTTTGTCACAGAGACTTCACATGCATTGGAATGCAAATACATATATTTTCTAATTTTCACACAGAAATGCACACACACACACATACATGCTGATGGTGGGACTTTGAGAACATTTACTAGAGTGACCACAATCTCATGCCATCAAACAAACACGCCCTGGATATACAAACGGAACATGAGTGGATGTGAAATGTGATGTGGTCTTACCTGTGTGCTGAAGGCAAAGCGCTGACTATGACCCCCTGTCGCTCCTCCAGCACCAGAGATCTCTTTTATAGGGTGACACCTCCTGCGTCATCATCACTAGTCACTGGTTGGTGGTGTGCCTGGTGCCACATAAGCACTGACACACACATTGCAATATTATTCCCCATTTCCTTCATGTTCATCAACTTCTTCATTTGAGATTTGGTCTTACAAAGATTTGTAAAATTCCAAAATGCTGATTCTGATGTATGCATGAATGGTTTGGTTACTACTTTTGCCTTTCCATAATAGACCTGAAATGAGATCTTTTGTCATGACAAAGGCCTAGAGGTCATGACAATACACAAACAGAGAAAGTAAAGAAGGACTATATAACAGAAACTAAAAATATAAACTGGTGGGACATGCATTTTCTGTGTGTGTGTATATGTGTGTTTTTTGCACATATTGTTATTAGGGCCCGAGCACCGAACGGGTGGAAGGACCCTATTGAAATTGAAGGAATTATTATTATTCCTATAAATTAATTGCCTTTTGGGGGCTTTGTCATACTCAAAAACTCATGAAACTTTGCAGCCTTATCAGGTTTAATAAATAATTGATATTTTATGGGTCTCAGGCCTAAATTAAAAAAAAAAAAAAATGGAGCACCCCCTATCATATTTGTGCAAAACAGCCTCCGCCTCTGCTTGCAACTACATTAAGGAAAATTGGTAGGCACATGTAACACCCCAAGACAAACAAAAAAGTGTCTTGGACACATACTACACCCAACAGAAAGTCAGCCATTGTGATTTGAAGTTGCAAGTTTGCCATGTTTTTGGCCATTTTCAGGGGTCGTATCTTTTTGACCTTCTCCTACAGATTTCATCCGATTTACTTCAAATTTTACACATTCTCTCAGAAGGACCTGGACATCAAAAGTTATTCAATTTGTGAGTTTTCGTCACACTGTGTGGCCGTTACTGGGCCAAACATTTCCATGTCTCGCCATGAACCGGGAAGTAAACGGGAAGTAGTTTATAACTCTGAGGGACATGGTTCAAGCTTCACCAAACTTCACATGTTGGATGACAGTCCCATCCTGAACACATCTACATGACAACCGTTCCCATTACTTATAGCGTCCCCTACTGGCAACATGAAATTTCATGGAAATTACATGCTTTCTTCTTTGATTTTTACCTGATTGACTTCAAATCTGGTGACAAAACCTTTAAGACCTTAATGATGCCCTCTAAAGAATAGGTTTTCCATGAAAGCTCTTGCCATGGAGGCCCAGTGATGGCTGCCAAAAAGGAAGTTGTAAGATTGTTGACCCCAGCTTTGAGAGCAGAGTAGAGTAGAGTTTGTTTTTATCTCTCTTTTTTGTTGCTGTGGTTGCCAACTTGTTGTTGTGTGTGGGCCCAACAAAATAATTAAATATTACTTGAAGGTACTATTTCTGGTGCATTTAATATTAATTGAGGTAAAGTTCATTAATAGGGAAAGATAGTGGAAAAAGGTTAAAGGCACATTACACAAATTCATCTCTAATTCATCTTTTTGAGTTGGTAAATTGTTAAAAGATATCAAATTTTTATGACTGAATTTGAGCGGTTACATTGTATTTTTTTTTTCTATTTTTCTGTTAATACATTTTAAGTTAATTCATTGGGACATAGTTGTCATGTAATTAATTTTAAGTGCACTTACTTATAGTAAGTCTACATAAAGACGGAACCTAATAGTCCTTTAACACTGAAGTTAAAGGGACGCTGTTTTCCAATTAAAAGACTATATAAATAAATAAAAAGAGGTTTAAATAACTCATATAAGCAAATTAAGTTTACATACCCATGGCGCTGCCAATGGGAAAGATACAGAAAGCACTACATATTATGAAAGTGGGAGAGATGTCCACATTGTAGCAGGTTGTATATAAAATTTGGGAAGTCGTTCATATAGAATCTGAATATATATATATATATATGTGGCGACATAGGGGGCGGGGGTGTTAGGTTGAATAATGGAGAAAGTTTAATAATTCTCTTAAAAAGAATTTTGATCAGGCCAACCACACCCAAACCGCTATTAGAGGAATTAGTATTTGACAAATTAATTATCAGTTACCGACAACGCCACCCCAGGAATTTCACCTGGAGAATTGTACTAACCCTTTCCACAGTAGTTAAAGCACACAAGTTAATTCACTGATGAAAGCTTGAGACCGGGTCCAGCATAAAAAAATTAAGTTAATTTTATTTAACAATATATTATTTTACTTAACACAGTTCATTAAAATCGTTATACACACACACCACGCACGCACTCACCCCTAAACAAAACCCCACAAAATACACAAAAAGAAAGGCAAATAACTAAATTAGGTTTTACATCAGGGTTAAATTAATGAACCACACAAATTAACAAAACCCAACACATGCAAGCAAAAGAAAACTGTCAAACAACCCAAAACAAATAAAGATAATCAGAAATAATCTTGAAATCATCAAAACTAATAAACCCAAATAAACATGCAAAGCAACCAAAGAAAAATAATCCAGAATAAGTTAACCAAAACAAACATGCAAAACAACCCAAACATAAAGCAAAAAAATAAAGCAACAACTATCAAAAGTAAGTAAACCCCAGTACACATGCAACACAATAGTAAAGAAAAAGAAACTATTGCTAATAAACTTCAGTCCATGCTTAGGGAAAGGTTAAAATATGCGCAGCCCAGGATAGGGACAGCAATCACTTTAATGAGTGCCAGCAACAGCACGGTTGGAGACGTAGAGTTGGATGAATGGAGATAAACAATCGCCACACAAACAGGCACGCAAAACAGCAGCTGGCCAACGCAGCGTGCGAGGGAGGCTGAGCCAGAGCTGGTGGAAGGGATCGCACACACGTGTACCCTGCCATTGAAAGACATATTTTTTTTATTTCATAAACTAACTATGCCGGTAACTTGGCATCACGATGTCTACATACCGTCAGTAGTTGAATGAACATCAAAAAGTGAGGAAGAGAAGCACTCTGCGCCACAGCGGCATAATTACAAACTTGGCAGACCGCGGATCACTCTCCCACACTGCAGCACGCGAGATGAGGTGCCGGGGAGAGACACTGCATGAGAGACAAGACCCAATGTTGATGATGACCGCGAAACTTTATGAAAAGCACACAGAACCATGCAGCACTGCACATACCCGGGATCATACACCACACAGCTACAGCCATACTGCTACATATATATATGTATATATATATATATATATATATATATATATATATATATATATATATATATATATATATATATATATATATATATATATATATACCGGGTAGGAAAAATAAGTGTTCAATTCTTCCAACTCCTTTTTGAACATGTGATGTTTTAGTTTAAGTGGCTTTAGTATTTGTTTATTGAGACTGACGTAAAGGTTTTGTACTGGCCTTCTTTTTTTTCTTTTATTGTTTTTGTTCATTGCCTCTAAGGCTTGTTTGCTTTCATTCATTCATTCATTCAATGATTACATTTTTTTTTACAAATTAACAGATATGTTAGTTATTATCATTAAAATGAGAAATCACAATCCAAACAGTAAAAACTGGAGAGAGAGTTTGATTGTTTCTGATTTGGCTATATCATAAAGACAACTGATTATTGATTGATAACGTCCAGAGTATAATAACAATCACATAACACTGACAAATGCATAAAAAGACAACTCAAACTCCTACACATGTAATTTAAAAAAAATCACATCATCATCTGATTTCAGATCAAACATCAGTTCAATAAAGCAAGTTAAAATTCAGTCACATGATCCAAAAGCAAAGCTGAGGTAAGAGCAAAGGTCAAATAAAGTGCGAGTGCAATATCAAAAACTAAATATAAAGTATACAATATGTACAGATATATGTGCATCCTGTCAGGTCAAAGGTCAACTTCCGCCCTGAGAAACTTGTTCTCTCACTATTCTTTTTTTCTTCTCAGTGTATCTGTCTTTCTGTCTTTTGTGTCCCAGTTAAAATGTCTTTTTTGGCTGTCCTCCATGTGTTCAGATCCAGTATATCACACAGTATATCAGAGATGAACGTGCGTGTGTGAGCTGAAAGCTGCTCTCAGTTAGTTAGCACTCATTTATCTTGGTCCTTGGTAACAGTTTTCTCAGAGGACTGCACATCATAAAGAATAAAAAGCATTAAGGCATTAAATTAAAAGGAAAACTAAAAACCTGGGCCAAAAAGGTTTCAGACTGAAGCTTTTGCTGATTGTAGCTCCCCTTTTTACTGAATATATTCTCATAAGGAACTCATTTTCTACTAAATGTAACTTACGCAACAGAAACAACAAAAAGTAAAAAACAAAAACAGAATTAACATATATAGAGAAAACAATAATAAAATTCTTTAATTTCCATCATATTTTTAAACATTTAAAACATTTCAGAGTAAACTGTTTAAATTCATGTTCACAGTCGTTCAACATGTGAGCCCTCTGATAGACAGACATGTGCTCTGTATGTTTGTCCTGAAACATGCCTGTTCCCCTCAGTTCATCCCATCTCTCTCTGATTCCAAAATGACTGAATACAGTGGGGAAGCAAATGACTTTGTCCATTATCTGTGCACTTTTGAAATCAGCTACATCATAACATTTTAAAGCATGTCAGGTCAAAAATAGAGCATTGGTTGGTTCATGATCATTTGATTTATTTGCAATTCTTACAGCTCTGATTTGTGTCTTGAAAATTGGATACATGTTTAACTTCCACACAGTCACTTGTGTGGAACTATGGACAACACAGAACACAGAGTGACTTCTGGCTCAAGATGTCTTTGGTTCGATACAACAACAACGACGGCAGAGCCTACATGCTCTGCCGTCGTCGCGGATACAGCAGCTTGTAGCTCCTCAGATCCTTGCTACTTTTTTGCTATATTTTTATATTTTTTTTCGACTCCATTACCCCCTCTGCTGAAGCATGACTTTTCTACAATAGAGAAGCACCTATCAGCATCGGGAAAAGTTGTGTGGAGTTTGGACTGAATGCAGCAGACTGTGAGAGGATCCCCACCAATGGCATACACTGAGGGGCCAGTCAAACAAGAGAAATGGGAGAAATGAAACCGAAAACGCTGGATGAAGAGAGGGAGGTAAAATGGCATCAGGACAAGGATGACCTGACTTGGACCAAGAGCTGTTTCTTCTACCAAGCCATCTTCTGGCTAATGTGCAGTTGCAAGCGAATACAGTGGATGAGATGTAATTGAGACTCACAATGGGAAATCAGAGACTGCCCTCTGCACATCTTCACAGAGACATGATTGACCCCTAACATCCTGGATCAAGCTGTTGCAGTGGATAGGCGGACCTTGTTGAAAGCCATAAGGACACAGGACTCTGATGCAAATTCAAAAAATGCACTGCAGGAATTCAATGATGCCACCAGCAGCAACATGCCCAAAGAACCAGATGGAATTTTCTTAGTAGCTGCTGATTTTAATCAACTCTTTAACTCCAAAGATGTAGCAGGATCAAAGACAAATGAATTTTGTTTTTTTAAAGTAACTGACTAATAAATCCACCTTCTACCTTCTACCTTCTTCTACATCGCAGCGGTTTCAGACAATTTAACTTTGACCTTGTTTATTTGGCTTCCAAAAGAATTAATGATGAATTGTTTTGCTCGAAATACTCATTGTATTTCAGCATCATTTAACATAATTTTTACTTAGTTATTGATTTGCCAGTTTCCAAATTAAAAAAAAACTTTGATTTAGGTCAATTTAGTGATAACTGGTCCTGGTCCTCTGGTTCACAGTGACCACAAGATCACAGAGGGTCAGCAGCAGAGTGCTGAGCACTGAACATCTCACTTTGTAGAAGGTGGAGTGAACCACAAACGGATCTCTGTACTTTAACACTTTTACTTTCTGACATACACTGAAAATCCCAGCTCCAAACTGCACACCAATACTCTCCTGTGTCTTTCAGTGAGACATTAGAGATAACCAAACTCTAATCACTATCAATGTACCAGCTCACTCTGTTTACCCTCATACCTAAGCGGTTATGAAGGACTCTGCCTTCTGTTTGGTTCGACTTGATGAACCAAACGGGCCCCCCACCCTTTTCCCCAATCTTTGCATCTGAGAGCGACATTTTCTCCCTCAGAGAAGAGGTGGGCAGCAGGAGGACCAAATGTAGGACACACCAACAGCTGATACCTTTTCACACTGACAGAAGTTTCACAGTGGTGCCGACCTGAGTGATTTAACATCAGTGATGAAAACATCAGAGAGTAGTTTTGGTCAACTGAAGACAGAGTCTGGTTTGGCTGTCCAAAGGTTCTTGTTGTTCTGAGTGGGTCAGAGTGGTAAGAAGAAATATTGTGTGTGCTGACGACTGAGAGGCATTGTTTCAGGTCGTCAGGTGCTGTGAAGTTGTGAGACCAAAGGTCAGAGGTGTTCCTCAGGACAAGCTACTCCTCACCAACAAACCTGGAGATCAGGCAGGAGTTGGCCTCTTCGGGGAGCTTGAAGGTGTAAGAGTCCTGTTCCTTCTTGATGGTGATGAGTTCTTGTGTATGAATGTTGTTGATGAGAGCAAACAGCAGGAAGCACAGTTCTGTGACTGCAGTCATTCTGCTCCGAGGTCTCTGTCTGAGAGTCCCTCAAACACTGAAACCTCTCACCTTAAGAGGTCTGTATCAACCTCATCATCAGTTTCTCTTTGCAGTTGGAACAACATCATCTCTTCATCTCATCATCATTGGAAATTTTTAACAGGATGTTGAATATCCTTCACTTACAGTGTTTTTGACATTGTAGTATTGCTGCTTTTACCTGTGTGGATCAAAGTTTCCACACGTTCACCATGTTTGACAGTAAAACTCTGTTAATACTGTCTTATTGATTTATCAGCCTACCAAAGTTAGTAAACGGATTTGTTATAAAAAGATTCACCCCCAGTACAGTCGTCATGAATTTTGAAATTAGCTAAAGAGACCAAATGTGTTTATCGTGTTTATTTCTGCTGTGAAGTTGGGCATTTTAAAATGGGGGTCTATGGGGATTGACTTTATTTGGTTATTTGATGCTATTCGATGAACTGCAGTTTTTGGCACTTTCACTATGGCTTCATTTATTATCCACAGAGATTGCTGCTTTGTCACACTTTTCTTGGAATGCTTAAAGATTTTCGTGCAAAATGAGGCATCTTTTAAAGCTCAAAGTTAATTTTTCTCCCGCTCTCAGTCATGGATTTATCAAAAGAACTGGATATAGCATTGGAGGCTGAGTCCCATTCATTCTTATGAAAGTTGTGCAGTGGCACAAAAGTTGAATTTCCCAGATATAAAATTAACTAACAGCTTCTCATCCCAAGTCATTACATACTGCAGCTTTGTCAGTGGACTAACCCACAGTTTTAGGTATCCTGAATATAGGATACCATTCTGAAATTCCGCTACCATGATGTCAACAAATGCACATGGTGGGATGACACTGGATTTGGTTATGTTTAGGCAACAAAAGCACATGACAACCAATGCTGGAACATCAACAAACACACATGCTGCCACAGATGGTTAGGATTAGGGGAAGGAGGCACAGAGTACAGGTTCCATCTGGTGGAGTTCCAAAGTGATGCCACCCTTGCACCAATTGGGCGGGCTCGGTAGGTGTGGTCCAGCCATTGTATAATAACACACTGACCACTTCTGTCCAGCTGCGTTCTCACCTAATGCTGTCCAGGAGGACATGAAAGGTCCCTTTTGGTGTTGCGCACTTATGCCAAAAGCACTGAGAAAATAGTAACATTTTGCAAATTTGGAAAAATTAACCACATTTGGATTGCTGTGTCAGCTGATTGGGCTGAGCCTTTGGCTTTCCCCTTTACCAACTTGGGTATACAAAGATTTAAACACGTGGCTTTTCTAGACCTGTGAAATGTTATCAGTCATGTTTATGGAAAAAAAGTCTCTTTAGGCCCAATGGAATCATTTGATAAACCCAGAAGCTGTAATTGAAATGGTTAAATTGGCTTCGTAACACAGTGCCATTCCTATGGGCCTGCTCTCAATACATAGTTGACCAGTATTCCTGCCCCTTCAGTGTGACTTGCATTTTGGTCAGATTAGAAGAGGTAGAGCCGTTGTGTCTGCATGATATGCCACTGGACAGGGTGCAGTTGCCATGAGAAGCAGCTGCACTTTGTATTACCTGTAAGGATTGGGATAAACAACTTATGACCAAGTTAGGCAACTATGTGAATAACAACTTGTATTGCCAATAAAAGGAGATGTTTGTTATGGAGATAGGGACATAGAGACGATGTGGTAATGTTCTTAGTACTTTCCTCAACTGTGGTCAAGGATGAAGCGAAACATGGTAAAGGACCATTGTTGCTGTGTGAAGAAGGTGGGGGTGGGGTGGGGTGGGGGTATGGAACAAAAAGTGGTAGAGTGGGTGGATTTCAACACTGGCCGACTACCCCATCACTTTGTGCCTTTTCTCCTTTTCTCCTATAAATTGATAAACTCTTAATAAATATATTTGTGTTATAACTATAACCTACCAGCTCGGTATAATAATAAAAAAACAACCATAATACAGGCCTGGATTTGCTCATTTTGACATTTTGTTGATGTAGTTAAGTGAAATACGATCAGTGTTTCATTCTGAAAAGTTACTGAATGTTTTAATGTTGTGTCGCTGTCTGACTTACTGTCTGCCTGTGTTGAATTCGGCTGAATTTATACGGACTGCTTCGGCGTCCAGCAAAAATAAGAGCCTTCCGTATCTGATCCGCAAGCCTCTGGACTGCTGGAGTTGAGACGGAGTCGATCCGCAACGCAGTGGAGTCGGTGGAAATTAACACACAGACTAGAATGTAATCTTTTTGCTCCATCTGCCATGACAGGTCAGAGCCAGACCACACACGGATCAGCTGGAAATTAGGGGTGAGGGTTAAGATCCTTCAGTTATTTTCATATCTCCTCGCTAATGCCTTACATGTTAAAGGGTCAGTTTTTCGGTTCAGCAGTTTGTAAAAACCTCTACTCTATTGGTGGTGGTGCATCTCATCAAAAAGCAGCTTTTAGGTATATTTTTGTCTTGTTTGCTAGCAGATGTCAATGACAAGGAGGCATCTTCACACAATTCAATGTTAATGTAGAGCAATGATTTGACTTAAGCTCCTACTTGATGACTGGAAGCCTAAATAAGCCATCACAGTGAATGGATAAAGACACAAAACCCAGATATTTATGCTTGTTTTTATTGCTGGTATATTTTACGAGAAGGACAACGCACATTTCAGTTATATGCCATAAACATTGTAGACCGCTGTAAAGAAAAGTCAAAGTCAATACTGACTGGGAGTGTGTTTTTAGCTTTTGAACCCACCTACAGCAAACCCCCGGGGCAATCTCTCTCTCCCCTGAGGAAGCAGCGTGTACTTTGGGGTTTGTCTGCGCTCTCATTGATCCTCTGAGGAGAAGAGCGGAGCTACATGGGATCAGGAATCAATGGAGAGGGAAATTAGCCCTTAATTAATAAATATATTGTATTCAGGTCGTCCATTGATGCAGGAGGAGACACCTGTGTGCATACTAAACATAATCAGGCACACACATATGCACTGTAAACCCGAACACTACTACTAACTCAAAAGTATTGTGAAACAACAATCAAAATCCGCTATCAAGTCAACCCAACTTTAAGTTACTAAGTGTTCCGAACGAGGAATGCAGTTATAATTTCGTGCTACTTAAATTGTCTGAGTGATCATCACGATCTTACTCAAAATCTTTGAATGCACGGAGGCGTGCAACGTAATGACGTCAGTGCGTCATTACGTTGGCAGGACCGAACGAGGCAAAATCAAACCAACATGGCGGTCGTGAAGCGAGGGGAGTGTATCGACTGCTGAAGTTAAGAAAGTCTTCCAAAATGACTTGCATGTTGTTTAATTGTATAAATGCCACAATGAAATAGTTTTTTTTGTTTGTCTGCGCTTTATTTTACACATTCAGCGTAACGCGGTCACAGTTACGGTCTTTGGCGAGGACGTGTTGTGAACTGAGTGCAATAATGATGATAAATATTTTCAGTCGACGCTATTTTTATTCTTTATAAATGTGTTTCTACTGAAAATAAGCCGGTATGACCCGGTAAAGCCGCCTCCCACTCGAAGTAAGAAGACGGTGTGTGTGTGTTTGTTTGTGTGGGGGGTGGGGCTGGGGTGGATACAGACGAGTCCGGTGTTAGTACTAACGGTAGTAGTAGTAACGTGGCAAAGGCATGATACAGACAAGTCCGGTGCTGCTCAGTGTGAACAGTTTTTGCACTTGTTTACAAATTCAGCGTAACACGCGGTCACAGTTAACATTACATTACCGGTCTTTGGTGAGGACGTGTTGCGTGAACTGAGTGCAATAATCATAATGACAATACATATTTTCAGTCTACGGTATTGTTCTTTATAAATGTACTTCTGCTGGTAAAGTTAACATTTGTTTGGGGAGGGGGGGATTCTCATTTCTGTATAATTGGAGCGGACGAATGTTAAGCTGTTCAGACTATTTACATCCCACAAAACACTTTTTTTTTCAGATAACGTCAGGTGAACCGAAGGAGTTTACTTCAAGAAAGCAGACATACTAATTAATTGTCTTTCCCTGTAGGCTGGTCTGTCCCTGTCCGCAAGTCTGTCCTTGTTGGCTGAAATCTGTCCCTGTCCTGTCCCTGTCAGCTGAAGTTGGTACCCAGCACAAGGCATTCTTAGCAAACAAGGTATTGTTTATGTTCATTTTTAATGTAAAGATGTATCCATTAAATTTAATGTTTGGGCAGGAATGTTGATGATAATTGTTTTTGCTTTTAACTGTATTTTTTGGTGAGTCAGATAATGCAGATTTCAACCAGAATTGATACATATTCATGTTATAATCACAAACCAGCTTTAAAAGTGTAAGTTATTATGGCCTAGTTATTATCTCCTATCTCTACCAGGGAGCTTCCCATCCCTTTTATTAGATAGTCAAAATATGTACTTTATTTTGAAAATAAAGCAGGTTTCCTGTTCTGTGTTTCTCGCGTGCCAGTAGCTGTGGTTGAGAGAGAGAGAACTAACTGGTGACTAATTAATTGTCTTTTCCTGTAGGCTGGTCTGTCCCTGTCCGCAAGTCTGTCCTGTCAGCTGAAATCTGTCCCTGTCGGCTGAAGTCTGTCCCTGTCGGCTGGTCTGTCCTGTCGGCTGAAATCTGTCCCTGTCGGCTGAAGTCTGTCCCATGCCGGCTGAAGTTGGTACCCAGCACAAGGCATCCTTGGCAAACAAGGTATTGTTTATGTTTATTTTTAATGTAAAGATGTATCCATTGAATTTAATGTTGCTGATAATTGTCTTTGCTTTTAATTGTATTTTTTGGTGAGCCCGATAATGCTGTTTTCTATGTTTAAAGGGATAAAAGAAATAACTATGCCATCCTTAGTTGTTAAGAGATTAGATTAACTATAGGCTACATTGTACAGTTGTTTAGTCTTTTTTGTCAGAAAAATAATAGCTTAATAAATAGCTTAGTCCACAGCATTTAACAAAAGGGTTCACAATCTGTGTTTTAAAATGTATAAATTACTTTATTTATTTCTAGCTAAAATATTCTAATTAGAAATTTGGACTGCATTGTTTGAGTGGTTTCAGAGTACTATTTTTTTATGTCATCCCACAGGATCAAACACCTGAGACCAGTGAAGAGCACTGAGAGCAGTTAATGGCACAGAACCTCAATGGTAAACATTGATCTTGAAAGACACTGAAGACGACTTTTGTTTGAGTAATGGAGTGGAAGTGCAAATTGTGTATTGTGTCTGCAGACACCCGGGCACAGTTATTCCGGCACTATCGCTTGAAACACAGCCATTATTCTAGAGTTAGCCCTCTACCATGTCTCCATGACTCTTGTATTTGTACATTTCTGTCCTTTAATGCCTTGAAAATTCATCTGTCACGGTTTCACAGAGATGTGTGTAGACCCAGTGCAAGTGACATGGCACAAGCAGAAACGGCAGCTTTTACCTGTTCTGTGTGTGACTTGAAACAGCCATTCTCACAAGAAACATTGTTCACTCATTTAAGGGGCCATTTATAAAAACGTGAGACGATCACATGCCCATTTAAAAACTGTAACTACAGCACTAATGTGTATTCTTCTTTTAATACACACAAAAGTAGGATACATGCAAATAGTTCAGACTTTAGTGATGAGATAGTTTCAACAGAAAATGCTACTGTAAATGCTGCTGACCTTGATTATGAAGATAATTCCCTATCCCAAAATGCAGACTCATTTGATAATCCTGAGGATGACAGTGTATGTGACTCCAGTCAGTTGAGAGGCCAATTGCGCCATAATCTCTCCTCATTATTCCTCAAGATGCAAACTGTTCTCCACATTTCTGACATGGCAACTCAGGAAATAGTTGATCATCTCAGTCAGATATTTTCCTTGTCTCAGCCTCTCAACAGGGATACTGTAAAGGAGACACTACAGAGGCATGATATCTCTATTACTGAAGCTACCCTGAATGATTTAGTAAATGAGGTTATGAAGACAAATATTTTTGTCAGTGCCACAACTAAAGGGGAGGAGATGTCAACCAAAAAACGAAGAAAAACATTTGTTGAAAAAAATTTCCCTGTTGTGAAGCCAGTGCAGTATGAGTTGGAGCCTGGATGCAGAGTAGCCTAAGTCCCTATTCTCCAGGTGATCCAGGAAATGTTTAAACACACAGACATCCTGGAAAGAATAAAGGAAACAAAGGTGTCACAAAAAGGCCATTACATGAGCCACCAAGATGGTTTATATTTTCAAAAGAATAATTTGTTGTCTTCCTTAGAACTCTCACTGCCAATTTTATTGTACATTGATGATATTGAAATTGCCAATCCTTTAGGCACTTCAAGAAAAATACACAAACTGTGCTCAGTTTACTGGGTGCTTGCAGATCTACCACTTAAATACAGATCAGCGCTGCATGTTATTCAGCTAGCAGCAATTTGTAAGGTCCCTGATGTCCAGAAGTATGGATACAAAACAGTTCTCCGTCCTTTGTTACAAGACCTTTGCACTCTTGAACAAGACGGTGTATTCATCGAGTCTCTTGGCCAGTCAGCTCAAGGTACTGTTCTTTGTGTTGTGTCTGACAACCTGGCAGCACACGCATTAGCAGGCTTCACGCAATCCTTCCGTGCAGGACACATTTGCCGTTTTTGCAATGCCACATGAGACCAGATTCAGTCTCATGAAGTTGGAGACAGAATTTTGTCTGAGGACCAAAGCCAGTCATGACCATAATGTGCTGGCTGTTATGCAAGGGGATGAGAGTCAAAGTGCAGTTGGTGTCAAAGGGGATTGTGTCTTGAATGAGAGTTTACAGCATTTTCACACAACCACTGACTTTCCACCTGATATTTTACATGACCTTTTTGAGGGCATTGTGCCAGTAGAGTTGGCCATCTGCATTCAGGAGATGATAAGGCTTAAATACTTTACTCTTGAGGGACTAAACAGAAAAATCTTGTCATTTCAATACGAAAACTCAGATAAAGTTGACAGACCACGGCCAATTTCAAAGGCCTTTGCCAGAAAGCGGTCAATCGGTGGTAATGGTCATGAAAACAGCACATTGTTGCGACTACTGCCATTGATGATAGGCCATACAGTTCCTGATGGAGATGGAGCTTGGACTATATTGATGGATTTAAAAGATATTGTCGAACTAGTCCTGTCCCCAACATTTGATGATGAATCTATTGAGTATTTGAAGACCAAGATTCAGGATCACAGACAAATGCTTCAGGAGGTTTTCCCTGTGACTGCTTCCTAAGCATCACTATATAGAGCATTTCCCGGATCTCATATGTTGTTTTGGACTCCTTGTCCATTTGTGGACAATGAGATTCGAAGGAAAGCATAGGTTTTTCAAGCGTGAAATACACGATACACAAAACTTTAAGAATGTGTTGAAAACCCTAGCAACACGGCATCAGCACATGGTAGCATACTACCTCAGTGCACCCTCATTCTTTAAACCACACCAGCAGGCATCAAATGTCTCTTCAGTCTTGGTCTCAGCCCTTCCAGATGTTGCTCAACAGTACATTAGACAAAAAACAGACAGCAGTGTCATATACAGCACGTCAAACATCACTTTGGATGGCACCATGTATGATGTTGGGAGGTTTGTATCTGTGGGACAAGAGGGAGGACTGCCTCAGTTTAGCAGGATTGAGCAGATCCTACTTGTTAACAGTCATGTAATGTTTCTATGCAGGGAACACAAGTCATGTTACATTGAATACTTGAGATCGTACAAATTTTACCCTGGAAATTTAACAGTCAACAACATATTAGAGCTTAATGACAGCTTACCGCTCTCTGCGTACCATGTTGAAGGACAACTTCTGTTGACACCCAAGCGCTTCATACAGCTGAACAGAAAGTAATTCATGCCTTGTGCTCAAAATAACTACACAGCAGCTGAACAGTGAGTTTATTTCAAGATGAAAGTAAATGTCTAAATTCTTTCATTCTAAGTTTTTGATTGTGTAAATTAATGTGTAAAGATGATATTTTACACTAAGTTTTGTTGTTTCATTCCCTACAAAATTTGATAACTGTTCTCTCTCTTGAAAGAATCTAAAATTAAGCAGAGCACAAAAACACAACATTCTAGAGAACATGGCCTCCTTAATGTACTCTTTTAAACTGTACCCAAGCGACAGGGATGTAGGCATGGCAGATGAAGCCCTGATTAATGCTCACCCATGTCTGAAAGAGCCGGGGAGTGCGAGCGGGTGGTACGGATGGAAAATTAGCCTGAAATTTAAAATGGGAAATTATCGTACTAGGCTGGCAAGATCTGGATGCAAGGAGGTGTCCGTAAATACAGGGAAAAGAAGCAGGAATAATCCTGAGAAAGCACATCCCCACTCGAACATTAAAAAAGCCAGAAGGGCTGAAGTAAGCTTTCTACCAAACTTCCCAAGAGGACAAAACGAGGACAGTTTGGAGGAAATGAGAATAGAGATGAAAGCTGAAGTTGATAGAGCCGACAGAAACCTACAATCAATAGAGAAACTCATGCAGACAACATTTGCACTTCGTCGTCAGGAAATTGTTCAGGGAGACCCATTGGTGAAGGACTTTCTGGAGAGATGGCCTGCCCTTCAGGTCCAATCACAGGTAAAAATAATAATAACAAAAACAATAATACACAGACTCAAAGTGTTTTCTGTTCATCTTCAACTATCTTTATTGTACTGGCTATTCATTTTAAAAATATAGTGCACCCATCAAATGTGATTATGATGTGTTTCCCTTTGGTATTTTACTGTCTTTCACATACTTTGTGTGTCCATGTTATTGTGTAGGTCTGTGCTGAGTTCCACAGGATCACCAATGTAAATTTACGCAACCAGTTTTATTCTGAACTAGATCGGCACATTCCACAGCTCATCGAACTTTACAGATAGAAGGCAGCTCAAACTGGCAGGGTGGCAGGAGCACTGCGAGACATCCTACAGTATTATGAAACTGAGGTGAGTTGAAAAAAAGCTAAAATGGACTTTGTCTAAATTTTATCCACATGGAACAGCTGGCTCCCAGGATTGTAAGCATCTACTACCACCATCATTACTATATACTACTACTATACAAGGGGCAGTCCTTCACTTTTAACTTTAAATCAATTAGTTATCCTGTAACATGTACATATTTAGTACACTGAGTCATACTGTATGTCGGCAGCAAAGGGCCCCTGTTTTTTTTTCACGTGTCTTTGTTTATCCACCCAGGATGTGCACGATATCAACATGAAACGCACTGTGGCCCTTCGTGCTCTCTCAGTATACCTGCGGGAAGAGGACACACAGTTTTTCAAGACTTGGAACGTAAGTGTTAATATATTTGTATAAAAGATCTCATCACTAATCACCTTTTACCATTGGAGCTATTTTGAAGTGCCTTGGTATTGTAAGTAGGGCTTATTTTTCTCACCATCACGTACTCACTGCTCTCTTTCTTCTCAGACAGTCACTCACTCACTCACTCACTCACTCACTCACAGGTTAAGATGGCACCCCCAGCAGAGGTCCAAGGGATTTCTCTAAATTTCTGAGAGGAAATTTTCTAGTTGAGCCACTTAACCTTAATTGAGGGGGTAACTTATCTTTGTTGTTATTGTGTAATACTTAGTTGTATACTTAATTTTTGAATGGGCAGCTGTATAAGTATTCAGAAATAGTTACCAGTGTACTTTTGCATTTTCCAGACTGAGGAATCAGAGGAGCCAGACACCGGGGACACACCCATTGGCATTGTCACGATGATCAGAGAAAGAAGTGCATCTCCTGTTCACTTCAGTCCCGTATCCACAGCCGTTGTGGTGGAAGATGAATTCATCATCAGGGACATTGCCACGTTTGCCGATGCATATGTGTTACTGTTTGGCCTGGTGTATGTTCTGCATTTGGACTACCCAAAGAAGCTACATGCCACCTTCACCTTCATACAAAAGGTTATAATGGGGTTGGATGATGGTGCACCCCTGAAACCTGCTCTGCTCTCTTTGAAAAATGACCTGCTTACAAAGTAGACGTTATTTGTATGATGTAGCATTTTTTTGTTAGATTTATTTAAGATGTGCCTGTTGTCCTCCTGGGTCAAACTGACCCAATCTGTTTCAAATGGTCCTTCTTTCCTCCCTTCCTTCTGTCTCTCCATCCCTCATTTCCTTTCTTTGTTCCTCCCTTCCTTCTTTCCCTCCTTTCTCCCCTCTTCTAACATCATTTCCTTTCCTTCTTCCTTCCTAGACCCAATCTGTTTTCTTTCTTTCTTTCTTTCTTTCTTTCTTATTTCCTCCCTCCCTTCTTTCCCTAAGTCTTTTTTCCTTCTTCCTCCCTAGACCCAATCTGTTCACTTTGCCCATCCTTCTTTCCTTCCTTTCTCCCTTCCTTCTTCCCACCATCCTTTTCACTTCTTACCTTCCTTCTTTCCCTACATTCTTCTTCCTGCCATGATCCAATCTGTTCCCAATCTGTTCTTCCTTCCTTGACCCAGGAGGACAACAAGAGGGTTATTCAACAGGTTGTTTTTTCTACTTATGCAGATATACACTAAATTCCAAAAATGCACCACGGTGAGTGCAGGAGAAAAACAAATCACCAAAAGGGTGTGTTTAATTCATTTACCTGGAGAAACGGTGTTTTTGTTGGCCTTTCTTTTCAAAAGGCATAGATTTTAAATCTATAAATTTCCTTTTTGGTTTGATTTATTTTTTTATTCATGTGCAATGACTTGACTTTATTCTTAGATTTACTTTTTGGCTATTTAATTTATTTTTTATTCATTTCAAATTATTTATTTCCTTAATGGCCATAGATAAAGTAAAATAATGTGAAGATGTTTTGAAAGGCCATACCTTCACACTGAGCTCAAGTTCCCAATGCTTTTATACAAATATTTAAACATTTGAAAAATGACCTGCTTACAATGTAGACGTTACCTGTATGTTGACAGCATGTTTGTTGTTACATTGATTTAAGATGTGCCTGTTGTCCTGTTTTGAATGGTCCTTCTTTCCTCCCTTCCTTCTGTCTTTCCATCCCTCCTTTCCTTTCTTTGTTCCTCCCTTCCTCCATCCTTCTTTCCCCTTTCTCCCTTCTTCCCATCATCATTTCCTTTCCTTCTTCCTCCCTACTGTAAACCCGAATAAGTTCAGAATACTCAAAACTTTTGTGGAAACCGATTACCTCAAAGTTTTTGAGTAAGTAAGTTAGAATATTTAAGTTTGGTGTACTTACATATTTTACATCATTTACACTCAAATAGTACTTGTTATTTAAAAAAAATTGTGAGTGTCCTGTTACTTAAAACATTTGTTTTAATTTGTATATATGTTTTAATTTCTTTGTAATTACTTGTTATTATGACATAGTACTTAATTGATCAACATCTTTAAACTCAAAAAATATACTGGTTAATAACCAAAAAGATAGTTTTACAAAGCTCATTAAACTAATATTTTATTTAAGTTCAGAATACTCAAATAAACTTCTTCACACAAATGTAGAATATTTCAATGTTTTTTATTCAGATTTTATTCTTTTTCTCCAAACCACTTTGAATAAACACACATCTGTATCCATGGGCAACTTGTAAAGACTGGCCAACAACATCTGAAAATGTAAACATACCCCGTTTGCATATCATGAACTGTCAACATATATACATCCACACATACATTATATAAAAACAGATTTGTATGGTTATGTGTAAATCACTGCAAATGTTTAAATGTTTGTATAAAAGCATTGGGAACTTGTGCTCAGTGTAAAGGTATGGCCTTTCAGAACAGTATCTTCAAGTTATTTTACATCTATGGCCATTCACATAAATAAATAATTTGAAATGAATAGAAAATAAATTAAATAAATAACCAAAAAGTAAATATCAGGATATCAGATAAAAAAAAGTAAATCCAAAAATAAAGTCAAGTCATTGCACATGAATAAAAAAATAAATCATACCAAAAAGGAAATTTATAGATTTAAAATCTATGCCTTTTGAAAAGAAAGGCCAACAAAAACACCGTTTCTCCAGGTAAATGAATTAAACACACCCTTTTGGTGATTTGTTTTTCTCCTGCACTCACCGTGGTGCATTTTTGGAATTTAGTGTATATCTGCATAAGCAGAAAAAACAACCTGTTGAATAACCCTCTTGTTGTCCTCCTGGGTCAAGGAAGGAAGAAAAGAAAGATGGAGGAAGGGAACAGATTAGATCATGGCAGGAAGAAGAATGTAGGGAAAGAAGGGAGGTAAGAAGTGAAAAGGATGGTGGGAAGAAGGAAGGGAGAAAGGAAGGAAAGAAGGATGGGCAAAGTGAACAGATTGGGTCAAGGAAGGAAGAAGAAAAAAAGATGTTGGGAAAGAAGGGAGGGAGGAAAGAAAGAAAGAAAGAAAGAAAACAGATTCACTGTAAAATGTAATTGTATATCTTACTTAGAATAAAAAGTGCCCTTAACTCATTTCAGCTTACTCTGTTGACTCTCCTCACTTAAACTTAGTGAAGACAACTTTCTACTGAGGCAAGTAAACAAACTTGTCAGCTTCAAGTTACCTTTACTTAGAAGTATGAGTGAGGAAGAAGCGTCTGCAAAACCCGGAGAGACTCGGCAGTGTCCGGCAGTTTCCGGCAGTATTCGGAATCTCTCGTTGAATACACATGCGCAGTTGCTCACCCCAACCCTCAGTAAGCGGGAAGAGACATGAGAGACGGTTGATGCACAGTGTCACGGTAAGTTTAACTGGTTTTAAACGTAGCAAACGTATAGTCGGTATTTTTGTCGTGTAATTTATTCGTTAGTCCAAGTTTGGAAGTGAACTTTATGATTAGCTAACGTGTAAAGATCAACGTTAGCATGTGAAAGCTAACGTTAACGTTAGCATGTGAACGCTCAAGTTAACCAGCCCTTCAGGTAATGATAACATTACACGTGCAAAAATGTCACGAACAGCAACATAAGAAACAGAGTCCATATTTTTCATAACGGTAAAAAGCAAAAACTTTTGAATTAAAGAGTGTAGAGATGCAACTATCAACTATTTTCATTACAGACTAATCTGTTAAATATTTTATTTTCTGCATTAATCAATTGTTTGTTTTCTCCTGAAAATTGTTTGGAGAAAAAAAACTCACTGCTTCCCAAAAGCCCAATATGACGTCCTCACATCTGAAACCATAATATATATTCACATTTATGATGCTTGGGGGGGCATTCTGAAAATTATATTCTGTACAGCCCTAATCTGTGCTTGTGCTACGAGTTAATAACAGTTTAACTGATTGGTTTTGTTGTTTCTTTTGTAGGTTTCTGAGGCCAGACACCTAGCTATGCATTGGAAGTGTAAGTACTGCATGTTTTCTTCTGAAAAGAGGGCTCAACTATTCAAGCACTACTGCTTAAAACATGGAAGCTATGCCAGAACTACTCCAATTCCATGCCTCCACACAGATTGTCTGTGTTCATTCAAGTCATTTAATGCCCTAAAAGTGCATCTAACAAGAAATCACTCCTATGAAGTACATGATGGGCAGATGAGTGGAGCTGATGAAATACCTGTGATATTCAATTGTCCCCTTTGCAATTTTGAAGAACCCTGCACAGAACAAATTTTTTTTTCCCATTTGCGCCAACATCTTAAAAATAAGGAAACTGTGAAGTGTCCATATGAAAACTGCATTTTTGAGAGCAATGTCTACTCAACATTTAATGCTCATAAAAGCAAAGAGCATCGGCTTCACAGTCAGAAGCATTTGAAGCCTGACATTGCCTTGCGCAGCACACCTCACAATTCAGATCCAGATGTGTCACAAGATGTACAAGAAGTTGAGGATTTTTCTAGTGATCCTACAGACCAAGAAGAAAATGAAGAAGGTCAAATCGAAAATTTGGATCACTTACAACATCAACTTGAGCATAATTTAGCCTCACTCTTTCTGAAACTGCAGGCAGTCTTGCATTTATCTGATATGGCAGTACAGGAGGTAATTCAACAACTAAATCAGCTTGTTCTTCTCTCAGAGCCCCTTTTGCATAATGCCATTCAGCAAATTCTCAATGAACATGGTGTCAGTGACAATTCAGTAGTGAGAAAGATTGTGAATGCTGTCAAAGAGAATAACTTGTTCTTGAAAATGACTGATGCTGGCCAGTCACTCTCCACAGCCAGTATAAGAGCCTCATATTTTCAGAGAGAATTTCCTATGGTCATGCCAGTTGAATACAAGCTTGAAAAAGACCTACAGTCACTCTCTTATGTGCCAATTTTGAAAATGTTACAAAAACTATTAAACAGAGCTGATGTTCTGGATAAAATTCTCACACGAGTGCACCGTTGATGGATTCAACACTTACAGAGATGGCACACACTATCGTGGGAATGATTTTTTTAAGACTGAGACCTTAAGGATTGTGCTTGGCCTTTACATTGATGAGTTTGAGATAGCCAATCCTCTGGGCACCTCCAAAAAGAAACACAAACTGTGTGGTATTTATTGGGTTCTTGCCAATCTTCCCTCAAAACATCGCTCCTGTCTCCACTCCATTCAGCTAGCAATATTATGCAGAGCAAGTGCAATCAAACAGCATGGCTATGCAGCTGTCCTTCACCCACTTCTTCAAGACCTGGTGACTCTTGAAAAACATGGTGTCTATGTTGAGCAGTTAGGCGAGTGTGTGAAGGGAACTGTGCTCTATGTGTCAGCCGATAACCTAGGTGCTCATTCTTTCGCTGGCTTTCAGGAGAGTTTCACGGTGGAGCACCCCTGTCGATTTTGCATGGTGAAGAGGAGTGACATCCAGCAAAGGGAGGTCCGATCAGGAGGATTTGAGGGAGAACCTGCCAGGAGCATGACAGGCAAGTTTCTCAAGTTTTAGAGAATCCCAATCTGGTGAAAGAGTATGGTGTGAAAGGTCCTTGTGTTTTAAGCGACAATTTGGAACATTTCCACACTGTCACCGGGTTTCCACCTGACATAATGCATGACCTCTTGGAAGGTATCATCCCTGTTGAGATGTCTTTGTGCATTAATGACTTGATCTCTAAGAAGTACATCACCCTTGAGTCCTTGAACAAAGTCATCAAACAGTTTCCCTACAAATTCACTGACAGGACTGATCAGCCTCAGATTATCCCAGCCACATTTGCTTCTAGAGGTACGATTGGCGGTAACAGCCACGAAAACTGGGCTCTCACAAGACTTCTTCCACTCATGATTGGTTTTGATGTCCCAGAGAATGATCCAACATGGGAAATTTTAATGCTTTTGAAGGACATCTTAGAACTGTCAGCATCATTCAGACTAACAGAAGATTCTCTTGACTTCCTTGATGCAAAGATCTCAGAGCACAGAGGTTTACTTTTAACAGTATTTCCTCACTTCACATTGCGCCCAAAGCACCATTTTGTGGAACACTATCCACAGTTGATGAGGATGTATGGGCCACTCAGAGATATGTGGACAATGCGCTTTGAAGGAAAGCATAAATTCTTCAAACAAGTCATTCACAACACAAAAAACTTCAAAAACGTCCCACAAACTCTGGCTGTCCGGCATCAGAGAATGATGGCATACCATGTGGACTCCTCCTCATTTTTCAAGCCATCTATCCAAATGGACAAGGTGACACTTTCTTTGGTTTCATCTTTACCTGAGAATATTCAGAACTTGTTGAAACAGAGGTATGCATCTCAGAACACTTTCCTTGCAGCCTCATCTGTGAGCGTTGATGGCATCAAATACAGTCCAGATATGATTGTGTCTGTTGGTGCTTGTTCATGCCTACCTGAGTTTAGGCAAATTCACAACATCCTTGTCATTAACAGTGACGTTTTGTTTCTGTGCAAACATATGACATTATGGTATAATGAGCATCTGCGTTCTTATGAGCTATGCAGTCATGTGTCACCAATGTCTGTCAACATGCTCTCTGATCTGAATGACCCTTTTCCTCTTGCAGCCTACAGAATCAGGGGCAGAACATTTGTTACCCTTAGACATTATATTTTGTGCTGATTGGATGCTGAAGATTTTGATGTCAAGTGTCATGAAGTAACTAAACTGATTTTTTATGGTATTTTTTTAATCTACTGTAGAATCACATCGAACAATGGAGATGAGGATTACACTAAGAATAATTGTCCATGACAGTGACATCAGGAAAATTACACTCACTGGGAAACCACAGACACTTGACTCACTTGTTGAACAGCTTGAGGAGAAGCTGGGCCTTCAGTACAAATTCTCCCTGCAGTATGAGGATCCTGATTTTAATAATGCCCTCGTCAACCTCACTGACATTACTGACCTGCCTGACAAACCCACGCTGAAGATAATTGCTCTGGTTCCAACCCCCACACCAAGCACCGCCAGCACAGTTGACACAGAGATCCTCTCTGTTTCCTCCTCTGAAAGTTGGTCATCCCTTGCTCGGTCTCCATGGCCAGACACCTTTGAAATTCCTTATTTTCCTGTGGACATCGAGTACAGACTACGGCAGGGGAATCTTCTGTATATGAGAGACAAGACATACCTGCAAGTACCCAGGGACATGAAGCATGAGATACTTGAAAAACTTGCAGAGGCAATTTACAGCTTCAAGGCGTATCCCTCTGATCAAGAATTCAATGATGTTGCAACTGCACTGATTCAAAAACATCCATGCCTCACTGAACCAGGCTCTGTGAATGGATGTAACAGCTGGAAAAATAGCCTAAAATTGAAAATGGGAAACTACCGCACCAAACTGCGTCGAGCTGGATGTACAGATGTGGCCGCAAATGGAAGAGAAAAGGCCAAGCGCCGCAGAGAAGCGTCAAAAGACCAAAACGATTTGAAATCAATTTTCTACCCAACTTCCCTGATGGTGAAGATGAGACCAGTATGGAGTCCAAACAAAAGCAACTTGTAGAGGAAATGAAGAAACGTCGTCCAACTGCTGCTCTGGTGACCAAAATCATGGACACTACTTTTGCCTTGAGAAGACAAGAGTTGGTGAACTTGGAGCCTCCAGTAAAAGACATAATGGAAAGGTGGCCAGCACTCTTTACAGAGGGTCAGGTAATTTAAAACTCTCCCTGGCTTTTATCCATTTTAGTTCTCTTTTAATTCATTATTTGTCATATCTTTGATAAACTTACAGAATTTGCTTCAGCGTCCTGCCAGTGAAAAGTAGTCCTAAGATTTTAAAGATCCTCCAAACATGTTTTAGGATGTATATAAAATATCTACTTTGAATAATAATTTGTTTTTTTCCACAAAGTAAACAGACAATTATCGTGGAAAAAATCCTTAGAATTATATCTACTCCCTCTCATTGAAATCCCAATATTTTCTGCAGATGAATGTGCAAAACCACCTTTCATTGTCAAACTCTGTACAGTGAAGCCCAAACATTCAATTCAAACAGGAACAATAAGAGAAACATTTTTGAGTGGAGGGTGACTTCATGATTTTAGAAATTGATCTTTGTAAATCCGAGTGTCTCATCAAATAGTAACAAAACACTTAATAACTGTGCGTTCACACCAAAAGAGGCAAAGATGCCGGAAGTCAATTCATTTTCAATGAGAGCCTGGCGTCCTGAGCGGCCAAAGCATCAACCGAAAAACACACAGAAAAATAGCGGATACACACACACACACACACACACACACAGAGAGAGAAACGTGCACACACACACATAGAGAGAGAGAGACCGCCTGCAGAAGCTAACGAGCAAGCAGCGCTATGCTGTTGTCAAGAAGTCCGCTTTGCGGCTCCTTTAAAATGACAACTTTGACATCAGTCACATGAAAAGCGTCTAAAGTGACAAAAATATTTTGCCGCTTATAGATGCTGTCCTCTTTCTCAAGCACCCTCGGGCGTCTTTGCCGCCTTTGCCGCTTTTGGTGTGAACACACAGTAACAGAGAGAGGAAACAGTATTGCACTGGCCTCAAAAGATTAGATACAGATTCCTGATTTTTTTGTTATTCTTTTATGTTGGTCCAGTATGATGACATTTTGAATACTAATTTGTCATACTTTTCCTTTAGATTCGTCATACTTTTCCTTTAGATTCTGGCAGAGTTCTGTCGCTTGTCAAGCAAAAACTTGAATACAGAATTCTTCAAAGAACTTGACAAATACACTCCTCGCTTCTTCGAGATTTTCAAGACCAAGGGGGGAAGTTGTTTTTATCATGTGGGAAACAAAAAATGCAACCCCATTGTGTATGCAGAGCTATTAATTGATTGTCCTTTACTACAGGAGTGATATGTGTTTGTGATTTTTCAGAGTACAGATGTTACTGCAAAACGAACAGCAGTCCTCCGTGGCCTTCCTGTCATCCTTGGAGATGAGAGCCGAGACTTCTTCAAGACTTGCTTTGTAAGTCGCCTTTATTGCTGAGTTTTTATTCCACATCACAGGATGTCCACTCTGGTACCCTCTCAAAAAAGTTTCAAATTTACCCTTAAGGACATAAATGTCCCCTCACAACAACTGCTCTAAATATTTATCAGATTAATATTTTTTTCAGATTTTTTTTCACAGATCTTTCAGCCTACCAATCTGTTCTTTTCAGAAATACTAAATATTTATTGGCAATTTATTTTTTTGTTACTGTGGAATGCACTTTTTCAGTTTGTTTGAATCTAACTTGTTAAACTGCAGTTTACATATGATCCCAAAAAATAATCGGTGACTAGTTGATTACTAAAATAATCGTTTGTGGAAGCCCTAATCCTCATGAATGTATTAAACAATCTGTTAATTATTTATGCATGTGCCATATTTACTTGAATATCTAATATCAGAATATAGCTTACTTTTAGTGGCTGTCTTGTGTTTTCTGCCATACAAAATTAAGGTGACATCTGATATGTAATTGGGGCTGTATTGCTGCTATTGGTTTTAGGACAGCGATGACCCATGCTTGTCTCACATCGCCATTGGAATCCTGACCATCGTTCCTGAGGAAGAACCCATGTCCCTTGACTCACTGCACCTTCAGTCTTCAGGTACCGCAATCATTTTGGAAGGAAGAGTTGTGATGGATGACCTTGATAATCTTCCATATGCCATGTGCTTGCTCTTTGGACTCACATACGCCCTGAATTTGGAGTATCCTCAACAAATGAAGAACACCTTTGACTTCATCCAAAGGGTGCTTCTCTCACTTGGACATAAATCACTTAAACCAAAAATACAATCACTTAAAAATATTCTCATGCAGTGAATGTAATCACAGTGTGAATGCGATGTGACATCTTGGGTCACATTGAAACCTTTACCCTTATTGGAAAGGTGATATTTTTTTCTTGTTAAATCCTTTTCTGTGAGAGGGAGCCTCATCACCCTTTCAGACCACTGAATGGTTTTATTTTCTTATGGAGAAACGTGAACACTACTTTCCTTGTTTTTTGCTTTTGTTTTCCCTTTTGTGACATGATTGTTCTTTAGCCGGTTATCTCTGACTTAATATCTGTTGAAAGTCAATGTCTAGTGCAGTTCTAAACTCATCCACTAAGAATTTAAAACAGTAAGCTCTGAGCAGTTTTTAGTGGGAGCTGTCTCAAACATCAGAATTACAGTTGCAGATTCAGTTAAAATATTGATTTTATTTTGCAGTCATGCAATAAGTGGCTTGGAAACAGAGTTGAGCTATATCTGCTGTTCACTGTTGATGTTAAGATAAATGTTATGCCCTGTAATTGACTATTGAGTTTATAGTTCACACCATAGTCAACAGAGATATGTAAGCAGGGAGTCTCAGAGTTTTAATGACTGAGGGATGTTTTAGGGACTCAATATTAGATTGAAGGGTGCCCAAAAAAAAAGTCATGTGTCACTTTTTTCTGAAAAAGTTAGTTTTTATATTACATACTTAACTTCCTCGTAATTTTACATGTTTTTATGACTTTTTGGCAACTTCCTGCAATTTTTGCCTCATGGTGTGATTTGGCCTTTTTCCCTTTGTATGTAATACAAAGAGCAACTTTTGCCAGTGGGGTTAAAAGCCAAAAAAGTTTGTTTTAACTGTTAATTAAAAACTGCATTTCATCTCACCTTTACTCAGTGGGTCAGAAAGGTTTAAGAATCCCTGTATGTAAGCTAAACTAAAGTACTTTTCAACATGGATTCTATTTTCCACGTGTTCTGAACAAAAAAGTTAAATTATTAAACTTTGTTTTCCATTTAATATGTTGTCTGTCTTTGTTTCAATAGCTTATCAGTTGAAGTTCAGCTTACTTGAACATATCAAGGCAATCAGTTTCCTGATATTTTTCTAGTAATGTGAATGCTTAAACTTGTAAGGAAAACTTATTTTTACGAGTAAAGCTTAAATAGCATAACTCACAAGTTTAAGTAGTCAAAATTGACATTTTACAGTCAACCTAACTTATAATTTTGAGTTATATGTACTCTAGTTTACTGCCATTATCTGAGTTGTCTGAATTTAAATTTTATAGTCAACTTAACTAATGATTTTGAGTTAACTTCACTTAAGTTGACTGCCATTATCTAAGTTGTCTAAACAGTTATTTTCAGTTTTAACAACTTAAAATTAGTTATCTACTTTACTTCGGAATTTTGAGGCAATTGGTTTCCTGACTTTTTTTAAGTAAAGTGAACTTATTAAAATTTACAGTGTGCTGCTATTTCACTTTTTTCAGTATTTGGAGAGATCACTTTTTTGAACATTTTTTCTCCATACTAAACTTTGGCCTAAAACACTCAAAATATTGACTTTTTATACCTTTTCTTCAACATGCTATACTGTAAACAACCTCAACATGCTTTTCTATGACTTTTTTCAGCGTTTCAAAGGATGACTTTTTTGACCATTTTTCCCTGAGCTATAGTATGACGTTTTTCTCCATAATAAACTTTGGCCTAAAACACTCAAAATATTGACTTTTTAGACCATTTTTTTCAACAGATTACACTATAAACACCCCAAATATGCTGTTCTATTACTTTTTTCAGTGTTTCGAAAGATCACTTTTTTGAGAATTTTTCCCTGATGGCGTTTTCTCCGTACTAAACTTTGACCTGAAACGCTTAAAATATTGTCTTTTTAGACCATTTTTTCAACAGGCTATACTATAAACAGCCTGAACATGCTGTTCAATGACTTTTTTCAACGTTTCGAAATATCACTTTTTTGACCTTTTTCCCTGAGTTATAGTATGGCGTTTTTCTCCATACGAAACTTTGGCTTAAAATGCTCAAAATACTGACATTTTAGATGATTTCTTCAACAGACTACAGTATAAACAGCATCAACATTCTGTTCAGTGATTTCAGTGATGATCACTTTTTTGAGAATTCTTCCCTGAGCTATACTATAGCTCAGGGAGAAATGGTCAAAAAAGTGATCTCTCCAAATATTGAAAAAAGTCATTGAACAACATGTTGAGGCTGTTTATAGTATAGCCTGTTGAAAATATGGTCTAAAAAGTCAATGTTTTGAGCGTCTTAGGCCAAAGTTTAATATGGAGAAAAACGCCATACTATAAATCAGGGAAAAATGGTCAAAAAAGTCATCCTTCGAAACGCTGAAAAAAGTCATAGAACAGCATGTTGAGGCTGTTCATAGTATAGGCTGTTGAAGAAAAGGTCTAAAAAGTCAATATTTTGAGTGTTTTATGCCAAAGTTTAGCATGGAGAAAAACGCCATACTATAGCTCAGGGAAAAATGTTTAAAAAAATGATCTCTCCAAATACTGAAAAAAGTCATAGAACAGCATATTTGCGTTGTTTATACTGTAATCTGTTGAAAAAATCATCTAAAAAGTCAATATTTTGAGCATTTTAAACCAAAGTTTCGTATGAAGAAAAACGCCATACTACAGCTCAGGGAAAAAAGGTCAAAAAAGTGATCTTTCGAAACGCTGAAAAAAGTCACAGAACACCATGTTCGGGATGTTTATAGTGTAATCTGTTGAAAAAAAAAGTCAATATTTTGAGTGTTTTCGGCCAAAGTTTAGGATGGAGAAAACGCCACACTATAGCTCAGGAAAAAATGGTCAAAAAGTAATCTCTCGAAATAATGAAAAAAGTCACTGAACAGCATGTTGATGCTGTTTATACTGTAGTCTGTTGAAAAAAATCATCTAAAAAGTCAATATTTTGAGCATTTTAAGCCAAAGTTTCGTATGGAGAAAAACGCCATACTATAACTCAGGGAAAAAAGGTCAAAAAAGTCATCCTTTGAAACGCTGAAAAAAGTCATAGAACAACATGTTGATGCTGTTTATAGTATGGCTTGTTGAAAAAATCAACTGAAAAGTCAATATTTTGAGCATTTTAAGCCAAAGTTTCGTATGGAGAAAAACGCCATACTATAACTCAGGGAAAAAAGGTCAAAAAGTGATCTTTCAAAACGCTGAAAAAAGTCACAGAACAGCATGTTCGGGCTGTTTATAGTATAATCTGTTGAAAAAATGGTCTAAAAAGTCAATATTTTGAGCGTTTTAGGCCAATGTTTAGTATGGAGAAAAACGCCATACTATAGCTCAGGGAAAAATGGTCAAAAAAGTCATCCTTTGAAACGCTGAAAAAAGTCATAGAACAGCATGTTGAGGCTGTTTATAGTAAAGCCTGTTGAAAAAATGGTCTAAAATGTCAATATTTTGAGCATTTTAAGCCAAAGTTTAGTATGGAGAAAAACACCATACTATAGCTCAGGGAAAAATGGTCTAAAAAGTTGTAGTTGTTTCTTAAGTAGCAATGATGTGTGGAAGATGAAGAAACCTCCGCGGACACCGACTCGGTTGCATAATAATCAATTTATTGCAGCAAAGTTCAGCATCCACCAGGCCCCATGGTCTGCCTGGGCGAGGATTCAGGACCAATGCGAATCTCTCCCTTTCAACTCATGCAAGTCTCTTATATACATACAGGCATCAATACATTTGTCCGTAAAGCAACTCTTCCCCTGCTATGATCAATCACAAAACCCCACAAGTATCTCCTTATTTGGAAGGAGCCTTATTCCATGTTACTTCTAGCCTGGCGCCAGTATTCTACACAGTTGTCCTCCAGGCCTAAACATCCCTAGACCACTAACTTCGAGGCCTCCTTGCCTGACCAAATTAGGAACTTTAAGAAACTGAGCATAATACACCACATATTTCCCCCCTTTCGAGACTCCACAGAGTCTCGAAAATAAAAAGGTAATTCATGCACATAACATTTCCTTAACAACTGTAGAAATTGATGGAGTGTGAGAGCGAAAAACCTGCCTGGCAGCTTTCTTTACCATTTGCCCATCAAACAATCTAGACAGGAAAATTCTCTCACAGTCCCTCTGCCTCAGGCGACCACATATAGTACTCCAGACCAAATTACTTGCTTTCCCTAAAAGTGTATAAATCAACATATGAGCAAATACATATGGAAACCCCAGAAACAAATCAAAACATCGTCCAAAGTCAGGCTGGTCGACCCATCGTACCTTCCAGTAACGGGTGGTTGTAGGACCCAGATGCAGTACACAAAAACGCTCGTTCAGTTGGTAATAACTTTTATTTAAACCAACACAGTTAATGCTCAGCTTATAGGCAAAGAGTTCGTTCTTCGGGCAGGAAGCCCTAGCAAAGTCTCTGGGTATCACACGAAGCAAAGAAACGAAGCTTGTACCCACAGTGGCTGGCGAGGAGGAAACCCCGTAGCTCCACGAGCCGTCTCCACGTGCTGGAACGCCGACTGGGATCGAGCAGAGGGATGGTCTGGGACAGGCAGGGGTTCGGTAACCAGGAAGTCCGTCCATGGATGTAACACCACCGACAGGGATCAGGCAGAAGGAGCGTCTTAGCCGAGCGAAGGAGTCTTTACCAGTAAAGCCGTCAGATTTCGAACGCCAAACTGAACACGTGGTCGAGGACAAAGAGCAGGTAGGTTCACGGGAGTCAGGCGAGGAGAGCAGGTCAGGAACAGGCAGAGTTGGCAACGGAGATCTGATAGAGAAACGCTGGAAAGACATGCATAGTGCAGAGGAACAATCTGGCAATGAGTGAGTGAACTGGAGTGTCTTAAATACTGCACTGATTGGAGATGAGCTGCAGCTGAGGGGAGAGCAGGCTGCAGCAGTGGGCGTGGTTAGGTAGAGCAGAGCAGAGGGAGGGTGAGTGGAAAAGTACTGGCAGCAGGTAAGGAGGAGAAACAGCAGGTCCATGACAGGACCTTTCCCTGCCTACCATCAACTTCCCTATGCATCGAAAAAGGAAAAAAAACCACTTGAGGTTCCAGTGTATTTACATCATAACAAAAACATCATCTCTAAAACAATTAAAATACAGAATTGTCATACAACAATATACATCGAGGTCAACAAACGAAAATATAATATTATAATTCTTGACTTCAATATGGTAGATGAAGATCGAAGTGTCATGTTCTGTCCTTGTTCGGGCCTTCCATCCTTTTCAATGTCCATTTTGAGTGTCCATATCCATGTAGAACCGAGGGGATTCCTGAATAAACAATAACTTCCATGTTGATCTCCCAAACACTGTCCTGGGAAGAAAGAACACATCACCCAGTATCTTGCCGAACACCACAAAACACACAAATATAATTTTATATATATTTTCTTTTCTTTTTTTTTCATTTTGGTTTACCAATCTTTCCATTTCCCCCCTTTAACCATAGCGACCTCTATTTAGGGTCTCAACGTGCTCAAGTATAATTAATTCCACTAATACTAACACAATGTAGCAAAATATCATTGAAACCAAACCAAAGACATTACGTATGTGGAAAAACATCAGTAAAATGTTATAATGATAACAGAATAATTTTGAAAACAAACACATAATCCGCCTTACAAGCAAATAATCAAAATGGATATTTCTCAGCCACTTCAACTTCTGGCATTATTTCCTCATCATCTTCGTCTAAATCGATCCTTGGTAACAATGGCATCTGGGCTCCATTTCCCGGCATCACAACTCCAACCCATCTCAATATCATGGCTTTTGCAAAGGTCAATAACAATGTACAAAAACAGAACATTATACCTAATGATAAAAGAACTGCTACCAAGATCTGAACTAACACTGCCCCCATTGGCCCTAATTTATCCTGCAACCAAGCATTCGCAGACCATCCAGCTGACTGTGAAGGCCCAAATGCATCCCTTATATGTTTTAACGCATCTATAACACTTGTCATATTATCAGAATTGTCAGGAACCAAAGTATAACAAGCATCCCCAGACAAATTCAGCGCCATACATAAAACTCCTTGTTTGGCCAAAATATAATCAAGAGCCATGTCATGTTTAAGCAACGTTAGTCTATGACTTCTCTGAGTATTTGACAGAAAGTCAAAACCTTTTATAGTTTCATTTGCAAAGCCCTGCAAAGTGTACGTAATGTTATCAATATGATCAGCCAAGAATGTCACTCCATACCAAGGAAATAGTCCAATTCCCCATTTTTCTCCAAGACTTATCCTACAGTGGTAAGATTCCAAATTGTGGAACTGAGCCATTTCTCTCTTTTCCTACTTCCTGGGATGTGATTAAATTGCGCATCTTCAGGCGATATCCCTTCTGGATGGTTAAAACCTCATATGGAAGTTTCAGAGTTGCCATATAACAACATCCCGTCCATCCATATGGTAAAAATATATAAGCTTTATCCAGGCAAATCCACCAAATATCTTGGAAAGTTCCTATTGTGACATTTCCTGGCAAAATTTGATTCCGCACCTTCAGAGTTCTACTTTGTTTACGACGTGGGGCATGAAAAGTCACCATATACGTATCACTTGATTTATGACCAATTCTTCCAAATTGCATCATATATTTATCACATTCCGATATTCCCATAAACATTCCCGGACCATTGTGAGTGTCATTGGAACAAAAACAATCTTTAGCCCTCACAGGTCTCACTTCCATTGCATCTGGAACTGCTGTCATTACATCTTCATGTCGGTCAAGTAAATGTAAATACGGTAACTCCATTAACCAAGACCAATTAAACCTAGGCTTAAACAAATGAGACGACAAGGCCATAATTCTATCTTCCGGTGAATTCTGTTGATAAAGCAACCATGACAATACATAGAACTGACAGACAGTAGAAAGCGGTTCTGGTACTGCTTCCAAATTGACGGCCACGTGCCAGGTGATGGAATTTTCACCACACATGGACACTTCAACTGTCTTACCGATCTTACAAAATGTGTCAGCTGCTGGAACCACAAATTCTTACTTGCCCATGGGTCTGTGATTTGTAATGCCGAGGAATCAAATCCATATGCCTTCCACTGTGCTTCTCTCTTTGTCAATGTATGATATGGTTCTTCCTCGTCGGGTTTTAAACCATCAACCTCCGAAAGAATTTGCTGAGCCAATACAAATAAATCCTCATCATTCATTCCCACCATTAGTTTCCCTTCATCATTATTCCCAGTAATATTTACCACATCAGCCTCCATTGTATTTCCCTGTTTAAAACCTGCAAGCTCCAATACTGGCGTTTGTTTTCCTGTAAAGTTTTCAGCCACCAATGACTCCTATTACTCCACTAATAGTAGTCTGTACATTATCCTCCTTTAAAGTAGCATTTGTAAAAATGATTCTTGTACATTTTCAACAACCACAGAACCTTCAGTAGTCCCCAAATTTTTCATGGTAAGGACCACCTTACATGTTACATATTTTTCTATCCAATATTCTTCAGATGGCACAAATTCAAACTTTGGTTCCAAATAAGTACACGTATATTCTCCCAGATCGTCTAAGGTAACATTACGCAAGAAGAGTGAACAGTCTCCTCGAACTTTTATCCACCACAAATCATTTTCCAACACATACTTCCTTTTGTTAATTGGTACCATATCAACTTCAGGTCCTATTAACATAACATCATCACCACGGCTATTCTTCCACTGAGGTGGATATTTACCATTATAATTCCTTCTTCCGCACTTACACGGAAGCTGGACTGATTCTCCTAACACTACTTCAACTTTACTCTTCGTAACGTTTAGGCTTAAATCTTCTCCGGACTGGTCTCGGACTTCTTTGTCCACTTGTGGTTTCAAATTGTCCTGGACCGTCATCACAGCAGCCGTCTGTGGTCTCCGATTCGCAGTCCACTGCAGTGGATCCTGCTGTTGCTGGGACATGTTGAAAATTGATGCTGCTAAATTGCTCTCCCTGTCCATCATCTGACCTATGTCCTGTGGCAATGTCAGAAACATATGTATCCTCATCAATATTAGCCACACTATGAACATCCTCCTCTGTTTCTCCTGGACCCACATTATTTTGTCTCTGAGGGAATGATTCTTTCTCCCTCGGTACTTTTACACAGTGTGATAAATGATACCAAGTCGGAGACCCTTTAACCTGGACCGCAGTTCCAGTACTGCGGACCACTTCAAATGGTCCTTCATGACGTTCATTATACCACTTTCTTCTAAATACCTTTACAAACACCTTGTCTCCTGGTTGCACTGTGTTCCTGTTTTGTTCAGCAAGGCTCTCCTGCACCTCTTCTTGTTTCTGCCTGTCGGAAACATATGTGGATATCTTTTTATGAAGAGTTGCCATATATGTCACATATGCTCGCATTTCATCTTCCAAAAGGGCCAAACTTGGTCCCTTTCCACTTGTTCGCAAACAAGGAGTTGGCATCCGTCTCCCTGTGGCCAACTCATGTGGAGTCATTTGCAAGTCACGAAGCTCACTTGAACGACACACCATTAATGCTAACGGAAGTGCCGCCACCCAATTCAAACCCGTATGTTGGCAAATTTTAACAATTTGGTTTTTCAAAATGCCATTCATTTTTTCACAAATCCCTTGACTTTGTGGATGGTAAACGGCTCCTAGACGCTGTTTGATTCCTAATTTTTGCAAAATCAACCGCACCGTTTTATCCACGAACTCTTTTCCATTATCTGAGGATATCCGATCAGGAAGTCCCCACCTGCTTATAACTTCACGACACAAGAACTTGGCAACCGACTGAGCATCCTTTCGCTTGGTTGGACAAGCCTCAGGCCACCGTGAAAATCTATCCACAACAACTAACATATATCTTTTTCCTTCCACTGGTTTAATCATATCAACAAAATCAACTACCAATTCTTGCATAGGACCTTTCGGAGTTGGAATGTAACCAGGGGGAACCTTTATACCTCTCCGAACATTATTCTTCAGACAAATGGTGCACCTTCCTATAACAGAATTAATCTGTTCCAACAAGTACGGTGCCCAAAAAACATATTCTTGTACAATTTTCCTCTTCACTTCTCCTCTTGCGACATGAGCCAACCCATGTGCTTCTTGAATCATTAATCCCAACAGGTCCGGGGGTGCCACTATCAAGCCCTCATGATTTCGCCACAAGCCAGTAGAATCTTGTGTTGCACCTCGGTCCTGCCATAACTGTTTATCCATTACAGAAGCAGTTTCCTGCATCATGATCACATCTCTAAGGGTAGTTTTATCCTCCATGTCCACTTCATGGGTAACCAAAAAAACCTTTCCCAATCTATCTGCTCCTATAACTGCTTTTGCAGCCTCGTCAGCAGCTTTATTTCCCTGGGTGACCCGTGACATGTCTTTCTTATGTGCCGCACATTTAGCTATTGCTATTTCTTTAGGTTTCATCATTGCATGTAATAATTTCATTATTTGGGCATGATGTTGTATAGGAGAACCATCCGTTTTCTTGAACCCTCGGTTCTTCCATACCGCTCCAAACAGGTGACACACATTATGTGCATACGCAGAATCTGTGTATATCGTCACCCGCTTGTCATCTGCTAACAAACATGCTTCAGTAAGCCCCACCAGCTCAGCAAGTTGTGCGGACGCAGGCTGCGGTATTATTTCAGCCTTTTCAACAACAAAATCAGATCCGTGGGCTCTTACCACCGCATAGCCAGCAATTAATTTCTCTCCTATACGATAACAGGATCCATCCGTCCAATACTCCAAGTCTGCCTCACACAATGGGAGGGCTTGCAAATCCGATCTAAGCCTCGAATACTTCTCTGTTTCCTGAATGCAATCATGCGGCTCCCCATCCTCTGGAGTTGGCAAACTTTCAGCCGGATTCACCGTGGCACACCTTGCCAGGGTGACATCTTCCTGTTCTAAGAGCCTATGATAATCTCGGAGCCTAGGCATAGTCATTGTATATTTTCCATAATTCAAAAGATTTCTAGGCTATGGTGGGTAAGGATTGTTACAGGATAACCCATAGTGACAGAAGATGCCTTATCGTACATCAAATAGACTCCCACCATTGCTCTATAACATAATGATAACCCCATCTCCACTTCTGAATAAGCTGTAGAGTAATAAGAAATGGGTTGAGGACTTGTCCCTGTCCCTGTTGGCTGACAAATAACTGCACATGCATATTTGCCTCCAATAGAAGTAGAGACATACAACAAAAAATTCTTAGAATAGTCTGGCAGTGCTAATGCTGGAGCTTCCTGTAACCTCTGTTTAATTGTTTCAAATGCCACAAGGCCATCCTGTGTCCAATTAAGATTACAATGGAGTTGAGCACTCCCGGTATCTTTAATCATAGCCCTCAAAGGGCCTGTTAAATTGGCATAATCCTCTACCCATGCTGATGAATATCCAGCAATACCAAGAAACGTCATCATCTCTCGGACCGTTCTGGGCTTTGGAGCCTTTCGAATAGCTTCCAAATGACAAATACCTCTATGCCCTTTAGTTATTGTTTGACCCAAATAAACTACTCTCTCCTGACAATACTGCAGCTTTTTCTGAGAAGCCTTATGTCCTTTTTCTGCCAATGCCTGCAACAATTTCACCGAATCCTTATGGCATGTCTCCTTATCTGGCGAACAAACAATGATATCATCCACATACTGAACAACAGTGCTAGTCAGCATCTGATCTATTCCTGCCAAATCTTCTTTCAATACTTTATTGAAAATATGAGGACTGTGTTTAAATCCCTGTGGCAATCTCTTATACTCATAAAACTGTCCATTATAAGTAAACCCAAACAGACCTTGACTTTCTATACTAAGTGGCACACTAAAGAACGCTCCACACAAATCTAACACTGTGAAATGTGTAGCAGCTGGAGGGATTTGGGCTAACAAAGTATGTGGATCAGGTACATCTGCTGGAAAGTCAGCCACCACTTCATTTACAGCTCTCAAATCATGTACCATTCGGTAGGAGTCATCTGGCTTCTTTGTGGGCAATAACGGCGTATTGCTGTGAGGAGTCTGAGTTATTTTTAAGACACCTACTTTCAGTAATCCTTCAATTTGTGGTTTAATTCCTTGAATTGCCTCCTCCTTTAGTGGATACTGATTCTTCCATGGAGGTTCAGTGCCTGGTTTGAGTTCAACTTTCACTGGTTGAGCTGACTTCACAAGTCCAATATCCGTACTATGCTGAGACCACAGACATTCTGGTACCTGTTTCAACATTTCCTCTCTCATAGTGTCTTTGCACTGAAAATTGACTCGTGTGTCATCTGCACCGTTTGTGGTTGTCCCTGTCCTTGAGCTGAAATCATAATCTTTATGAACCGTTGATCCTCGCTTCTCCAAATAGCAAAGTTATCCTTTAGTGGTGTAAAAGTGGCCTCTTCTGCTTCTGCCATCATTGCCCCAATATGTTTCTGTTCATATCCTTCAGCTACCATCAAAGTCACATGAGGAACACTATTTTCAATGCTATATTCTTTATCAATATATTCATTGTTGTTTATCTTCATGGCTGCTCCTTGTGGACCCAAAACTATACAACATGAGCTGAGTTGAACGTGCTCTGGTTGACGACTCAACCACTCATCTGGATTTGATTAGGCTCCATCCTTAAAATACTTAAGCGTGCAGTGAAGCGGATACTCAGGGAGCTTCGCATCAGGCATGTTTGCTACTATAAACTTTTCCCACAGTCTGACTGGCTCCAATAGACCTGGACTAAGATTTCCAACCCAAAAAACTGAAGAAACCCCAGTTTCTGTTGTCATATATAATTGATGACAGGTATCGCTTGGCATTTCCACTAGACAGCCATCTGGTGTACACCGTATTGTACATTTCAGTCTACACAAGGCATCTTGGCCCAAAAGTGCAATAGGTGTGTGTTCTGAAACCAATATAGGTATCATAATCGTTTGATTTTTATAGCAGAGCTCAATTGGTTTTGTGAGAGGAATCAGCTGTTTCACACCCTCAAACCCGACTGTCCGCACCAATTGATTGGACATGGGGAGATGTATAGCATCCTTAGGCCGAATACAGGTAAAGGCAGCTCTTTGTTGGATCTTGTTCCTGTCCTGACACTACCAGCTGACACCCCCCTCTCGGGTTTTCTGGGCACCCCTAAAATCCTGGTTCCGGACCCCTATACGGGTTCACCGGTCCCTGTGATGACTGTCCTGATGATTGTCCCCTAAATCCTCCTCTAAAACCTCCTCTGAAGCCTCCTCTGAAGCCTCCTCTCATTGGGCTCCCCCCTTGTATATTGCAGTCACGAGCATAGTGACCGAACTCCCCACAATTACAACATACGTCTGAAACCTGCTGAGGGCCCAGATTGAAATTTCCTCCTCTACCTCTTCCCTGATTTCCTCGACCTCTTCCTCTCCATATCTGTGGCTGACCAAAAACTGGTTGTGAGAAAGAGACAGTAGGGGCCACAGACGGCAACTGTGGTGGTTGTAACTGGATCTGACTTGGCTGTGGTTGGGGTGATGGTTGACTTGGTTGAGACTGACCCTGCATAACCACAGCTTGTTTTTTCTCCTTCTTCTTATTATCCACTAGTTGTATTTGAGTAAGTTTTCGTAAAGTTTCCTGATCCTGTTCTTTCTGATCATGCTCCTTTTTCCGATACAACTCAACTTGATGCGCTATATGATCTGTATAAACACTTTTTGCCATACTTCCAAGCCCCACTACCTCTGCCAATTTACTCCTCACTGGTAGGGGCAGCCCTTTCTGTATCTTAGCTCGCAGAATCGATTGTTCCATTTGATTCAAATCCGGGTCATTTCCTGTAACATTTCTCCACACTTGATGAGCCCTCGACACATATGCCCTCGGATTTTCCTGCTGTCCCAAAGGCTCAATAAGAATATTATCAGGGTGCACATTTGTTGGGAATGTATCCCTCAGTGCTCTCCACATTCTTCCTCTATTTGCAGCAAACAGCTCTGAATCATAAACTGTCGTTGCCACATAACGATTGAGCCCTGCTTTCTGTAAAATCTCTTCCATCGCCGGGACCCCTAGAAGACTAGCTAGAAGTCTCTTGATATCTCCTATTGCTGGCTGCGTTCCCACCAAGACCTCTTCCAGCTTTGAGATCCAAGGATACGCTCCATCTTGCAAAATAGGTAATTTTTCTAATGTGTCTGACATATCTGTATTCTGCCAAGGCTTATACTCCAAATTCTGTCCCCGAACTATCACTGGGCACATCTTATCAGACCTATCATCCTTCTTTGAGCGTAAGTCATACTTTGAAGTCAACCCTTTTGAGGTATCTTTCCTTCGCAACTCTGCTACCTGTATCCGCAACTCCTTTAATTCATCCTCCAATGCTTTTTGAATTTCTGGATCAGTGGATTTTTCTATGTCCGCCAGACATTGATCCATTCTTTTCGTGGCAGTTTTCAAAACCTCCTGTCTTTCTTCATCGTCCCTAGATCCAGATCCTGACTGGACAAAATACTTAGAAGGCCAAGAGCGCTCATCCTCAGAGGCACTATCTCCATTCTCACTCTCAGTTGTGCTGTCCTCTTTTTTCCGTTTTGGCCAATATCCGTCTCACTACTGAATCATATCCTCCAAAAACTTCATCCGAATCAGTATAACTATCATCTTTTACTGTCTTCTTTTTAGGCCTTTGTCCAGACCGACCTTTCAGAGGTGTCTGTTTCTTTTTTGTTTTAGAGCTGGGGTACATTTCTATAATCGTTTTAGCCTTTCCTGTCTCTATGATTCGCTCATTCTCATCCATAATGTGATAATTACCCTCCTGACTGATCACTGGCAGCTGGGGATAAACATCAGTGTACTGTATCTCCTTCTCATAGGGTGGGGGGCTCTTTACCGAGACTGTGTGTGAGAAGGGTGCGTTAATTTTTCCCATTAATTCCTCTGTCTTTTTCCCATTTTTCTCTATTTCTTCTGCACTCCTCTTCCTTCTTTCATCTGCTAATGTTAACACTTTTTGTCCTTCATTTTCAAACAACTGCAAAATTCCAAACTCTATTTCTCTTTTCTCTTTGCGTTTCTGTCCCTTTTTCCCTTTCTTTTGGCCCGCATTGTATGTGGCCACGAGTACCTGCATTGTTTTGATTACTTCGGGGTTAAGGGTCCCTTCCACTGGCCAAGGTTGCTCAATGTCAGGCCACCGCTTACTCCATTTTTCTGAAATTTTTGCAGTACCTTTAACAAGAGGATTATTCTTCTGTACTACCTCAACAGGGGTAATTGCTTTTTTAGTTTTAATATCCATTCTTGTACTATCTCAACCACTCAAAGGCTAAACAAATTTGCCAACGTCAGAGGAAACCAGAGATTTATCGATACACAAGCAAAAACACAACACTAAGTCCTCATCTATTATTGTTATAACACTCCATTTCAAATAACTCACAATCCTGTATAGAAATAAAGACTCAATAAGTCAACACTCCACTAATTGATTAAATGCTTCAATTGGTCAGTCCGCTGCCAAGTTTATCTTCCATATAACTGCAACATATAATATAAATAAACAGACGAGTGTATTCTTATTTACCCCAGACTTGCAGTACAACAGATAAAAAGAAGCACTACAAACCTGTATGGAACACAAACTAAATATGTATCATTACTATTAATATTTTTTTTTTTTTTTTACCAAATTCTATGAATAGATGTGTACGCATCTATGTCAGGTCAGATATTCATGTAAAGAGTTTGTGGATAAAATCGCACTGGCCTTAGTCAAGCTGGGTGCTGAATCGAGGCGAGCTGGCACCAGCAGACCCCGGCCCGTGCCAAGTGAGGTCAAGGGTCTTCCCATCTGCTCTTTGAGGAATCCAATTTCAGATGCACTCCGTCTTCTCAGGTTTCTCCCCAATTCTCATACACCATAGTTAAAAGAGAACAAAACAACAGTTCAATATCTTATATATGTTCTAAATCATCTAGTATAATTTACACACTTTATTTACCAACAGAATAAACATTTAACTCAACTATTATTCATAACTCGGGACTAACTAACTCAATACAATAAAGAACAAGGTCAGGAACACACACAAATTTCAGAATAAATCCTTCCAAGCATCAACTAAACCACAAAGTTATCCTTTTCAGGATTTTAATTTTCAACACTTCCTCAGGAGATTTCTTTACCTTATTTATACTTTCCCCCTTTTTCCTAATGCTTGTGTATACAAAAAGTCCTTGCTGATTTCTCCACTCAGCTAAGGCTCATATAATTTGTTAATATAAAAAGTCCCTTGTGAGGCTCATATATTAATCTACAAATGTCCCCTTATAAGGGCTCATAGGTTTTATTCATTGTTCTATAAAGTCCTCTTATCAAGACAAGGGCTCATGTAATTTTTAGCACTGGGGAGACAAAAGTCTCTCCTTATAAGTTACTAAATCACCTTTATTCAACCTCCCTATATATATATATATATTTCTATTTAATATAAACTCTACTTTCTATATATCAATTACACATACTCACGGATATCCCACAACTTTCTACACGCAACAGAAACCTCATACACACCCCCAGGTACCAACAAAAGCACGGACCAGCCATTTATCACATAGAGACACAAACCCAACAAACAATATTTCCAAAGACACAAACAACACTGAATCCTAAACTTTTAAAATTAGAACTTATTTCTAACTCATTCTTAACTTATTTTCCTCACTTGTTTATTTTATCTTATTCCAAAAAACTTCTCACTTAGAGCAAGCTTTTCAAAAACAACTCACCATTTTGTAACGGGTATATTGAGGACCTAGATGCAGTACAGCACAACTCACTGGCAGTTGGTAATAACTTTTATTAAAACCAACACAAATAATAATCAGGATACAAACTGAGAGTTCGTTCTTCGGGCTGTGAGCCCAAGCAATGTCTCTGGGAGTCACACGAAGCGAAGACACGAAGCTTGTACCCACTGTAGCTGGTGACGAGGAAACCCCGTAGCTCCGCGAGCCGACAACACGTGTGTGAGCGTTGTCGGGGATCGAGCGGAGGAGTGGTCGAGGGCAGGCAGGGGTTCGGTTACCGGGAAGTCCGTCCACGGGAACAACGGCACCAACAAGGAATAGGCAGGAGAATCGTGGAAGTAGAGCAGAAAGGTCTTGACCAGGGAATCCGTCAGGTTTCCGGAATGCCGAAACAGAGCACGTGGAATTCTTCGGACCCCACCGAATCAACGTCGTCGTCGTCGTCGTCGTCATCCGAAGACGGGTCAACCCCCACCGGCGAGGCGGGACCCCCCGTGCAGGACCCCAAACCAGACGGACCGGGAACTGGAGAAGGAGGAGGAGCGGAGGCAGAAGACCCCCCATCAGGAGCGGCGCGGGAGGGCTGATCAGGATGGAGACGGTGGAAGTCCCTAATCAGCTGGTCGTCCAGGATCTGCCGAGCCGGGACCCAGGACCGCTCCTCCGGGCCGTATCCCTCCCAGTCCACCAAGTATTGCAGACCCCTTCCCCGGCGACGAGAGCAAAGAAGGCGCCAAACGGTGTACGCTGGGGTGCCATCGATGAGGTGAGGAGGAGGAGGAGGCCAGGAGGCGGGCTGCAGAGGGCTCTCCCTGACAGGCTTGAGCTTGGAGATGTGGAAGATCGGGTGAATGCGCATGGAGCGGGGCAGCTTGAGACGGACCGCGACCTCATTGACCATCTTCTCGACCGGGAAGGGACCAACAAACTTGGGAGCCAGCTTCCGGGACTCCACCCTCAGGGGAAGATCCTTGGTGGAGAGCCAAACTTTCTGTCCCACCTGGTATGGAGGGGCCTGGAAGCGGCGGCGGTTGGCTGCGGAGGTGTAACGAGCAGCGGTTCTCAGGAGTGCATTCCGAGCTTGAGACCAGGTCCGACGGCAGTGACGGATGAAGTTCTCCACTGACGGGTAAGCAGTCTCTATCTCTTGGGCCGGGAACAGGGGAGGCTGGAAGCCGTACGCACACTGGAAAGGCGTGAGTCCGGTGGCAGAACTGACCAAGGAGTTGTGGGCGTATTCCACCCAAAGGAGTTGGGAGGACCAGGAGGCGGGTTGGCTGGAGGCCATGCAGCGAAGAGTGGTCTCCATATGCTGGTTCATCCGCTCCGTCTGGCCGTTGGACTGGGGATGGTATCCCGATGACAGGCTGGTGGAAGCCCCCAGTAGGCGGCAGAACTCCCTCCAGAATGCAGACGTAAACTGAGGCCCTCGATCCGACACCACGTCAGTAGGCAGGCCGTGCAGACGGAAGACGTGGAGCAGCATCAGTTCTGCGGTCTCCTTGGCGGAGGGGAGCTTGGGCAGAGCAATGAAGTGGGCCATCTTGCTGAACCGGTCCACCACCGTCAGGATGGCAGTGTTGCCGTCTGACAGTGGCAGACCGGTGACAAAGTCCAAGGAGAGGTGGGACCAGGGGCGATGAGGGACCGGGAGGGGTTTCAGGAGGCCAGCAGGAGCCTGGCGGGACGTCTTGCTCTGGTTGCAGACCGGGCAGGCAATTACAAAGTCTTTGGTGTCTTGGTCCAGAGTTGCCCACCAAAATCGTCGCTGCAGGACCTCCCTAGTCCGAGCGACCCCTGGGTGACAGGTCAGACGGGATGCGTGGGCCCACTGCAGAACCTCAGACCTGAATTCTTGAGGCACGAACAAACGGTCCTGTGGGCAGGAGCTGGGACCCGGCTGTTCCTCCAGCGCTGTCTTAATCCGCTCCTTCAACTCCCAGGTGAGAGCGGCCAGGAGACGGGAAGCAGGGAGAATGCTGTCGGAACGGGAAACCTCCTCATCCTCCCCCACCAAGAACTGCCGGGACAGCGCATCCGGCTTGACGTTCCGGGAACCAGGTCTGTAAGAGAGCGTGAAGAGGAATCGAGCAAAGAACAGAGCCCACCGGGCCTGGCGGGAATTGAGTCTCTTAGCCGACTTGATGTATTCAAGGTTCTTGTGGTCAGTCCAAACCAAGAACGGGACCTGGGTACCCTCCAGCCAGTGGCGCCACTCCTCCAACGCCAGCTTCACCGCCAGCAGCTCCCGATTCCCGATGTCATAATTTCTCTCGGCTGGGGATAGTCGCCTGGAAAAGAAGGCACAGGGATGCAACTTCCGTCTTCGCCGGCGTTGGGAAAGGACGGCCCCTACACCAACGTCTGAGGCGTCGACTTCCACCACAAACTGCTTATCGGGGTCAGGGATGAGGAGGATGGGTGCCGAACTGAAGCGTCTTTTCAAATGCTGGAAGGCTTCATCTGCGGCCGGGGACCAGCGAAACGGAATCTTGGATGAGGTGAGTGCAGAGAGAAGAGCTGCCACCGTGCTGTAGCCCCGGATGAACCTTCGATAGAAGTTAGCGAAACCCAGGAAACGCTGTAGTTGTTTTCGTGAGTCGGGGATCGGCCAGGAGGAGACGGCAGAGACCTTGGCGGGGTCCATCTCCATCCGGTTGTGCCCAATGATGTAGCCCAGGAAGGAGACGGAGGCGGCGTGGAATTCACATTTCTCTGCCTTGACGAACAATGAATTCTGTAACAGGCGCTGCAGAACTGTCTGGACATGATGAACATGGTCTTGTCGGGACTGGGAGAAAATCAGGATGTCGTCAAGGTAAACAAAAACAAACTTATTCAGATAGTCTCTCAGCACGTCATTGATCAGAGCCTGGAAGACTGCTGGGGCGTTGGTAAGTCCAAATGGCATGACGAGATACTCATAATGTCCATTGGGTGTGTTGAACGCCGTCTTCCACTCATCTCCCTCTCGGATTCGGACCAGGTGATATGCGCTATGGAGATCCAGTTTGGTGAAGATAGTGGCTCCTTGCAACAGTTCAAAGGCCGAGGCGGTGAGAGGGAGGGGATAGCGGTTCTTAATAGTGATGTCATTCAGGCCCCTGTAGTCGATGCAGGGCCTAAGAGAGCCATCTTTCTTCCCCACGAAGAAGAAACCGGCCCCAGCGGGAGACGAGGCAGGCCGGATAATGCCAGAAGCCAGAGAGTCTCTGATGTAGGTCTCCATAGCCTCCCTCTCTGGCCCGGAAAGGGAGTAGAGACGCCCTTGGGTGGGGTTGAACCCGGAAGGAGGTCGATGGCGCAGTCATAGTCTTGGTGAGGGGAAGAGAAGTCGCCTTGACTTATTGAATACCTCCTTGAAGTTGTGGTATTCAGGAGGCACCATGGACACATCCGGGGAAGGGCCGGAACTGGGGGATGGAGCGGGTTCACTCAGCCGTTTGAGGCAGACCTGATGACACGACGGACTCCAATTCAGGATCGAACCAGTAGACCAGTCTATATGAGGGTTATGTCGATGAAGCCAGGGATACCCCAGGATTAGGGGCAGGTTCAGAGACCTCAGAACGTGAAATTGGATGGTCTCGTGATGTCTCCCCGCTAATTGCATGGCGATGGGAGTGGTCTGATGAGTGACGGTTCCCAACAGATGACCATCCAAGGTGCTGGCTGGCACTGGACGAGGAAGAGGGACCTGTTGCACCCCTAACTGACGAGCGAGCTCCTCGTCAATCAGGTTAACATCGGCCCCAGAGTCAATGAATGTGGCGAGGGTGTGGAGCTCCTCCTTGAGCCGGAGCTGGACATGAAACAGGGGACGAGGATTGGGGGCAGAGTTCTGGGATCGGCTCAGCAGAATGCCCCCTCTTACTGCTGAGCCCGCCCTTTTACTGAGCAATTGGAGACAAAGTGACCGGCTTGACCACAGTACAGACACAAGTTGCCCCGACGTCGTCTCTCCCGCTCCTCAGCTGTCAGCCGGGTGCACCCCAACTGCATAGGCTCTGTCCCCTGTACGGGGTTCGAAGGAAGACCGGAGGAAGGACCAGGCTGAATGGAGAGAGTCCGACGAGTCTCTCCCTCCCGGAGCCGTTCTCTTCTCCTCGCCAGGATTCGCCTGTCCAATCGAGTGGTGAGTTTGATCAAGCCATCCAAGGAATGAGGAAGATCAAACGAAACCAGTTCATCTTTTATGTATGGGGCGAGGCCGTTCAGGAAAGCGTCACACTGGGCAGCCGGGTTCCAGTCACTCAGTCGAGCCGTCGTTCTGAACTCGATGGCGAAGTCAGCGACAGATCGATTACCCTGACGTTGATTCAGAAGCCCCCCAGTGGCGTCGGGACCCACAGGAATCGGCCCAAAACCTGGCGTAGTTCCTCAGCGAAGGCATGGAATGACAAGCAGGCCGGCGTGCCCCTCTCCCATTCTGCCGTTCCCCATAGGCAAGCTCGACCCGTGAGGTGATTTATGGCGAAGGCAACTCTGGCTGCTTCTGAGGCGAAGGTGTGGGGTTGCAAAGCAAACAGGATTGAACAGTTTGTAAGGAACGGATTGCAACCCTCAGGATCTCCAGCGTAGCGTTCAGGAGCCCCCACCCGGGGTTCGGGAGCGGCAACGGATGATGACGTAAGAGCGTGAGCGGGCTGGGCAGGAACTGGAGCTGGAGCGGCGTGTTGAGTTAGCGTGGTCGCCATCTGCTAACTGTGTTAGCGCCCGTTCCAGCGCTGAAGCAGACTGGCGAGCCTCCGCCGCGTTCGAGGTGAGTTGGGCTTCGTGTTGTTGAAGCATTCCCTCAACCCGGGCTAGGCGAGACTGAAGAGTGCCGGAGTCTGCTGGGTCCATTTCTGGCCAGATCGCATTGTAACGGGTATATTGAGGACCCAGATGCAGTACAGCACAACTCACTGGCAGTTGGTAATAACTTTTATTAAAACCAACACAAATAATAATCAGGATACAAACTGAGAGTTCGTTCTTCGGGCTGTGAGCCCAAGCAATGTCTCTGGGAGTCACACGAAGCGAAGACACGAAGCTTGTACCCACTGTAGCTGGTGACGAGGAAACCCCGTAGCTCCGCGAGCCGACAACACGTGTGTGAGCATTGTCGGGGATCGAGCGGAGAAGTGGTCGAGGGCAGGCAGGGGTTCGATTACCGGGAAGTCCGTCCACGGGAACAACAGCACCAACAAGGAATAGGCAGGAGAATTGTCGAAGCAGAGCAGAAAGGTCTTTACCAGGGAATCCGTCAGGAAGGCAGGTAGGTACACGAGGAGTCAGGCGAGGAGAGCAGGTCGGGAACAGGCAGAGTCGGCAACAGAGGATCTGGTAGGAAAGCGCTGGAAAGACATGCATACTGCAGAGGACGATCTGGCAATGAGTGTGTGAACAGGAGTGTCTTAAATACCGGGTTGATTGGTGATGAGCTGCAGCTGTGGGGAGTGCAGGCTGCAGCAGTGGGCGTGGCTTGGAGGTAGAGCAGGTCAGAGGAAGGTGAGTGGAAAGTTATTGGCAGAGAGGGGGAGGAGGAGAATGCAGGAACCATGACACATTTAACAAGTTTCCTCATAATGCGTGCACGCTTTTTACTCTTAGGCTCATTCAGCCCCTTTTTCATCTTATCTTATTCAAACTTCAACTTCTATTTTCTCTTTTATTACTTCTATTTTTCACTCATCTTTTCTTTTATTCTTTAATCTCTTTTCTTTTATCTCTTTTATCTTCTCTTTACTTCATCTTTCCAATTTTAGCCTGGCGCCAGGCCTTCTATTTTAACTATTTTTAAACCTTTACTCCAATTCGACTATTCCTCAAAGTCAACTATCACGCAGTCACTAATTTACACATCTCTTACCGTTAAGAGTCGTGGGCCCTGACTTCATTAATCTTGCATGGTTATTTAGCTCGCAAACGTATAACGTATAATATTCTGTTGAAAAAATGGTCTAAAAAGTCAATGTTTTGAGCGTTTTAGGCCAAAGTTTAGTATGGAGAAAAACACCATACTATAGCTCAGGGAAAATGGTCAAAAAAGTGATCCTTTGAAACGCTGAAAAAAGTCATAGAACAGCATGTTGAGGCTGTTTATACTATAGCCTGTTGAAAAAAATCATCTAAAAAGTCAATATTTTGAGCATTTTAAGCCAAAGTTTAGTACGAAGAAAAACGCCATACTATAGCTCAGGGAAAAATGGTCAAAAAAGTGATCTTTCGAAACGCTAAAAAAAGTCATAGAACACCATATTTGGGGTGTTTATAGTGTAATCTGTTGAAAAATCATCTAAAAAGTCAATATTTTGAGCATTTTAAGCCAAAGTTTCAGATGGGGTAAAACGCCATACTATAGCTCAGTCAGGGAAAAATGGTCAAAAAAGTCATCCTTTGAAACGCTGAAAAAAGTCATAGAACAACATGTTGATGCTGTTTATAGTATGGCTTGTTGAAAAAATGGTCTAAAAAGTCAATATTTTGACCGTTTTAGGCCAAAGTTTAGTATGGCGTAAAACGCCATACTATAGCTCAGGGAAAAATGTTCAAAAAACTGATCTCTCCAAATACTAACAAAAGTCATTGAACAGCATGTTCAGGCTGTTTATAGTATAGCCTGTTGAAAAACGGTCTAAAAAGTCAATAGTTTGAGCGTTTTAGGCCAAAGTTTAGTATGGAGAAAAACGCCATACTATACCTCAGGGAAAAAATGTCAAAAAAGTGATCCTTCGAAACGCTGAAAAAAGTCAATGAACAGCATGTTGAAGCTGTTCATAGTATAGCCTGTTGAAAAAATGGTCTAAAAAGTCAATATTTTGAGCGTTTCAGGCCAAAGTTTAGTATGGAGTAAAACGCCATACTTTAAACTCAGGGAAAAATGGTCAAAAAAGTGATCTCTCCAAATACTAAAAAATCATTGAACAGCATGTTGAGGCTGTTTATAGTATAGCCTGTTGAAAAAATTGGATAAAAAGTCAATATTTTGAGCGTTTTAGGCCAAAGTTTAGCATGGAGAAAATCGCCATACTATAGCTCAGGGAAAAATTCTCAAAAAAGTGATATTTCGAAACGCTGAAAAAATTCATAGAACAGCATGTTAGGGCTGTTTATAGTATAGCCTGTTGAAAAAATCAACTAAAAAGTCAATATTTTGAGCATTTTAAATCAAAGTTTCAGATGGAGAAAAACGCCATACTATAACTCAGGGAAAAAGGTCAAAAAGTGATTTTTCAAACGCTGAAAAAGTCACAGAACAGCATGTTGAGGCTGTTTATAGTATAATCTGTTGAAAAATGGTCTAAAAAGTCAATGTTTTGAGCGTTTTAGGCCAAAGTTTAGTATGGAGAAAACACCATACTATAGCTCAGGGAAAAATGGTCAAAAAGTGATCCTTTGAAACGCTGAAAAAGTCATAGAACAGCATGTTGAGGCTGTTTATACTATAGCCTGTTGAAAAAATCATCTAAAAAGTCAATATTTTGAGCATTTTAAGCCAAAGTTTAGTACGAAGAAAAACGCCATACTATAGCTCAGGGAAAAATGGTCAAAAAAGTGATCTTTCGAAACGCTGAAAAAAGTCATAGAACACCATATTTGGGGTGTTTATAGTGTAATCTGTTGAAAAATCATCTAAAAGTCAATATTTTGAGCATTTTAAGCCAAAGTTTCAGATGGGGTAAAACGCCATACTATAGCTCAGTCAGGGAAAAATGGTCAAAAAAGTCATCCTTTGAAACGCTGAAAAAAGTCATAGAACAACATGTTGATGCTGTTTATAGTATGGCTTGTTGAAAAAATGGTCTAAAAAGTCAATATTTTGACCGTTTTAGGCCAAAGTTTAGTATGGCGTAAAACGCCATACTATAGCTCAGGGAAAAATGTTCAAAAAACTGATCTCTCCAAATACTAACAAAAGTCATTGAACAGCATGTTCAGGCTGTTTATAGTATAGCCTGTTGAAAAACGGTCTAAAAGTCAATAGTTTGAGCGTTTTAGGCCAAAGTTTAGTATGGAGAAAACGCCATACTATACCTCAGGGAAAAATGTCAAAAAGTGATCCTTCAAACGCTGAAAAAAGTCAATGAACAGCATGTTGAAGCTGTTCATAGTATAGCCTGTTGAAAAAATGGTCTAAAAAGTCAATATTTTGAGCGTTTCAGGCCAAAGTTTAGTATGGAGTAAAACGCCATACTTTAAACTCAGGGAAAAATGGTCAAAAAAGTGATCTCTCCAAATACTAAAAAAATCATTGAACAGCATGTTGAGGCTGTTTATAGTATAGCCTGTTGAAAAAATTGGATAAAAAGTCAATATTTTGAGCGTTTTAGGCCAAAGTTTAGCATGGAGAAAATCGCCATACTATAGCTCAGGGAAAAATTCTCAAAAAAGTGATATTTCGAAACGCTGAAAAAATTCATAGAACAGCATGTTAGGGCTGTTTATAGTATAGCCTGTTGAAAAAAATCAACTAAAAAGTCAATATTTTGAGCATTTTAAATCAAAGTTTCGTATGGAGAAAACGCCATACTATAACTCAGGGAAAAAGGTCAAAAAGTGATTTTTCAAACGCTGAAAAAAGTCACAGAACAGCATGTTGAGGCTGTTTATAGTATAATCTGTTGAAAAATGGTCTAAAAAGTCAATGTTTTGAGCGTTTTAGGACAAAGTTTAGTATGGAGAAAAACACCATACTATAGCTCAGGGAAAAATGGTCAAAAAAGTGATCCTTTGAAACGCTGAAAAAAGTCATAGAACAGCATGTTGAGGCTGTTTATACTATAGCCTGTTGAAAAAAATCATCTAAAAAGTCAATATTTTGAGCATTTTAAGCCAAAGTTTAGTACGAAGAAAAACGCCATACTATAGCTCAGGGAAAAATTCTCAAAAAAGTGATCTTTCGAAACGCTGAAAAAAGTCATAGAACACCATATTTGGGGTGTTTATAGTGTAATCTGTTGAAAAAATCATCTAAAAAGTCAATATTTTGAGCATTTTAAGCCAAAGTTTCGTATGGGGTAAAACGCCATACTATAGCTCAGTCAGGGAAAAATGGTCAAAAAAGTCATCCTTTGAAACGCTGAAAAAAGTCATAGAACAACATGTTGATGCTGTTTATAGTATGGCTTGTTGAAAAAATGGTCTAAAAAGTCAATATTTTGACCGTTTTAGGCCAAAGTTTAGTATGGCGTAAAACGCCATACTATAGCTCAGGGAAAAATGTTCAAAAAACTGATCTCTCCAAATACTAACAAAAGTCATTGAACAGCATGTTCAGGCTGTTTATAGTATAGCCTGTTGAAAAAACGGTCTAAAAAGTCAATAGTTTGAGCGTTTTAGGCCAAAGTTTAGTATGGAGAAAAACGCCATACTATACCTCAGGGAAAAAATGTCAAAAAAGTGATCCTTCGAAACGCTGAAAAAAGTCAATGAACAGCATGTTGAAGCTGTTCATAGTATAGCCTGTTGAAAAAATGGTCTAAAAAGTCAATATTTTGAGCGTTTCAGGCCAAAGTTTAGTATGGAGTAAAACGCCATACTTTAAACTCAGGGAAAAATGGTCAAAAAAGTGATCTCTCCAAATACTAAAAAAATCATTGAACAGCATGTTGAGGCTGTTTATAGTATAGCCTGTTGAAAAAATTGGATAAAAAGTCAATATTTTGAGCGTTTTAGGCCAAAGTTTAGCATGGAGAAAATCGCCATACTATAGCTCAGGGAAAAATTCTCAAAAAAGTGATATTGCGAAACGCTGAAAAAATTCATAGAACAGCATGTTAGGGCTGTTTATAGTATAGCCTGTTGAAAAAATCAACTAAAAAGTCAATATTTTGAGCATTTTAAATCAAAGTTTCGTATGGAGAAAAACGCCATACTATAACTCAGGGAAAAAAGGTCAAAAAAGTGATTTTTCGAAACGCTGAAAAAAGTCACAGAACAGCATGTTGAGGCTGTTTATAGTATAATCTGTTGAAAAAATGGTCTAAAAAGTCAATGTTTTGAGCGTTTTAGGCCAAAGTTTAGTTTGGAGAAAAACACCATACTATAGCTCAGGGAAAAATGGTCAAAAAAGTGATCCTTTGAAACGCTGAAAAAAGTCATAGAACAGCATGTTGAGGCTGTTTATAGTATAGCCTGTTGAAAAAATGGTCTAAAAAGTCAATATTTTGAGCATTTTAAGCCAAAGTTTAGTACGAAGAAAAACGCCATACTATAGCTCAGGGAAAAATGGTCAAAAAAGTGATCTTTCGAAACGCTGAAAAAAGTCATAGAACACCATATATGGGGTGTTTATAGTGTAATCTGTTGAAAAAAATCATCTAAAAGTCAATATTTTGAGCATTTTAAGCCAAAGTTTCAGATGGGGTAAAACGCCATACTATAGCTCAGTCAGGGAAAAATGGTCAAAAAAGTCATCCTTTGAAACGCTGAAAAAAGTCATAGAACAACATGTTGATGCTGTTTATAGTATGGCTTGTTGAAAAAATGGTCTAAAAAGTCAATATTTTGACCGTTTTAGGCCAAAGTTTAGTATGGCGTAAAACGCCATACTATAGCTCAGGGAAAAATGTTCAAAAAACTGATCTCTCCAAATACTAACAAAAGTCATTGAACAGCATGTTCAGGCTGTTTATAGTATAGCCTGTTGAAAAACGGTCTAAAAAGTCAATAGTTTGAGCGTTTTAGGCCAAAGTTTAGTATGGAGAAAACGCCATACTATACCTCAGGGAAAAATGTCAAAAAAGTGATCCTTCAAACGCTGAAAAGTCAATGAACAGCATGTTGAAGCTGTTCATAGTATAGCCTGTTGAAAAATGGTCTAAAAAGTCAATATTTTGAGCGTTTCAGGCAAAAGTTTAGTATGGAGTAAAACGCCATACTTTAAACTCAGGGAAAAATGGTCAAAAAAGTGATCTCTCCAAATACTAAAAAAATCATTGAACAGCATGTTGAGGCTGTTTATAGTATAGCCTGTTGAAAAAATTGGATAAAAGTCAATATTTTGAGCGTTTTAGGCCAAAGTTTAGCATGGAGAAAATCGCCATACTATAGCTCAGGAAAAATTCTCAAAAAAGTGATATTTCGAAACGCTGAAAAAATTCATAGAACAGCATGTTAGGGCTGTTTATAGTATAGCCTGTTGAAAAAATCAACTAAAAAGTCAATATTTTGAGCATTTTAAATCAAAGTTTCGTATGGAGAAAAAGCGCCATACTATAACTCAGGGAAAAAAGGTCAAAAAAGTGATTTTTCGAAACGCTGAAAAAAGTCACAGAACAGCATGTTGAGGCTGTTTATAGTATAATCTATTGAAAAAATGGTCTAAAAAGTCAATGTTTTGAGCGTTTTAGGCCAAAGTTTAGTATGGAGAAAAACACCATACTATAGCTCAGGGAAAAATGGTCAAAAAAGTGATCCTTTGAAACGCTGAAAAAGTCATAGAACAGCATGTTGAGGCTGTTTATACTATAGCCTGTTGAAAAAATCATCTAAAAAGTCAATATTTTGAGCATTTTAAGCCAAAGTTTAGTATGGAGAAAACGCCATACTATAGCTCAGGGAAAAATTCTCAAAAAGTGATCTTTCAAACGCTGAAAAAGTCATAGAACACCATATTTGGGGTGTTTATAGTGTAATCTGTTGAAAAATCATCTAAAAGTCAATATTTTGAGCATTTTAAGCCAAAGTTTAGTATGGGGTAAAACGCCATACTATAGCTCAGTCAGGGAAAAAGGTCAAAAAGTCATCCTTTGAAACGCTGAAAAAGTCATAGAACAACATGTTGATGCTGTTTATAGTATGGCTTGTTGAAAAAATGGTCTAAAAAGTCAGTATTTTGACCGTTTTAGGCCAAAGTTTAGTATGGCGTAAAACGCCATACTATAGCTCAGGGAAAAATGTTCAAAAAACTGATCTCTCCAAATACTAACAAAAGTCATTGAACAGCATGTTCAGGCTGTTTATAGTATAGCCTGTTGAAAAAACGGTCTAAAAAGTCAATAGTTTGAGCGTTTTAGGCCAAAGTTTAGTATGGAGAAAAACGCCATACTATACCTCAGGGAAAAAATGTCAAAAAAGTGATCCTTCAAACGCTGAAAAAGTCAATGAACAGCATGTTGAAGCTGTTCATAGTATAGCCTGTTGAAAAATGGTCTAAAAGTCAATATTTTGAGCGTTTCAGGCCAAAGTTTAGTATGGAGTAAAACGCCATACTTTAAACTCAGGGAAAAATGGTCAAAAAAGTGATCTCTCCAAATACTAAAAAATCATTGAACAGCATGTTGAGGCTGTTTATAGTATAGCCTGTTGAAAAAATTGGATAAAAGTCAATATTTTGAGCGTTTTAGGCCAAAGTTTAGCATGGAGAAAATCGCCATACTATAGCTCAGGGAAAAATTCTCAAAAAGTGATATTTCAAACGCTGAAAAAATTCATAGAACAGCATGTTAGGGCTGTTTATAGTATAACCTGTTGAAAAATCAACTAAAAGTCAATATTTTGAGCATTTTAAATCAAAGTTTCGTATGGAGAAAAACGCCATACTATAACTCAGGGAAAAAAGGTCAAAAAAGTGATTTTTCGAAACGCTGAAAAAAGTCACAGAACAGCATGTTGAGGCGGTTTATAGTATAATCTGTTGAAAAATGGTCTAAAAGTCAATATTTTGAGCGTTTTAGGCCAAAGTTTAGTATGGAGAAAAACGCCATACTATAGCTCAGTCAGGGAAAAATGGTCAAAAAGTCATCCTTTGAAACGCTGAAAAAAGTCATAGAACAACATGTTGATGCTGTTTATAGTATGGCTTGTTGAAAAAATGGTCTAAAAAGTCAATATTTTGAGCGTTTTAGGCCAAAGTTTAGTATGGAGAAAAACGCCATACTATAGCTCAGGGAAAAATGTTCAAAAAAGCGATCTCTCCAAATACTAAAAAAAGTCATTGAACAGCATGTTCAGGCTGTTTATAGTATAGCCTGTTGAAAAATGGTCTAAAAAGTCAATATTTTGAGCGTTTTAGGCCAAAGTTTAGTATGGAGAAAAAGCCATACTATAGCTCAGGGAAAAAATGTCAAAAAGTGATCCTTCAAACGCTGAAAAAGTCAATGAACAGCATGTTGAAGCTGTTCATAGTATAGCCTGTTGAAAAATGGTCTAAAAAGTCAATATTTTGAGCGTTTCAGGCCAAAGTTTAGTATGGAGTAAAACGCCATACTATAACTCAGGAAAAATGGTCAAAAAGTGATCTCTCCAAATACTGAAAAAAGTCATTGAACAGCATGTTGAGGCTGTTTATAGTATAGCCTGTTGAAAAATTGGATAAAAAGTCAATATTTTGAGCGTTTTAGGCCAAAGTTTAGCATGGAGAAAATCGCCATACTATAGCTCAGGGAAAAATTCTCAAAAAAGTGATATTTCGAAACGCTGAAAAAATTCATCGAACAGCATGTTAGGGCTGTTTATAGTATAGCCTGTTGAAAAAATGGTCTAAAAAGTCAATATTTTGAGCATTTTAGGCCAATGTTTAGTATGGAGAAAAACGCCATACTATAGCTCAGGGAAAAATGGTCAAAAAAGTGATCTCTCCAAATACTAAAAAAAGTCATTGAACAGCATGTTCAGGGTGTTTATAGTATAATCTGTTGAAGAAATATTCTAAAAAGTCAATATTTTGAGCATTTTAAGCCAAAGTTTCGTATGGAGAAAAACGTCATACTATAGCTCAGGGAAAAATTCTCAAAAAAGTGATCTTTCGAAACGCTGAAAAAAGTCACAGAACAGCATGTTTGGGCTGTTTATAGTGTAATCTGTTGAAAATATGGTCTAAAAAGTCAATATCTTAAGCATTCTAAGCCAAAGTTTAGTATGGAGAAAACGCCATACTATAGCTCAGGGAAAAAAGGTCAAAAAGTGATCTTTCAAACACTGAAAAAGTCACAGAACAGCATGTTGAGGCTGTTTATAGTATAGCCTGTTGAAAATATGGTCTAAAAGTCAATATTTTGAGCATTTTAGGCCAAAGTTTAGTATGGAGAAAACGCCATACTATAGCTCAGGGAAAAATGGTCAAAAAGTGATCTCTCCAAATACTGAAAAAGTCAATGAACAGCATGTTGAAGCTGTTTATAGTATAGCCTGTTGAAAAAATGGTCTAAAAAGTCAATATTTTGAGCGTTTCAGGCCAAAGTTTAGTATGGAGAAAGACGCCATACTATAGCTCAGGGAAAAATGTTCAAAAAAGTGATCTCTGCAAATACTAAAAGAGTCATTGAACAGCATGTTCAGGCTGTTTATAGTGTAATCTGTTGAAAAAATGGTCTAAAACTCAATATTTTGAGCATTTTAAGCCAAAGTTTCATATGGAGAAAAACGCCATACTATAGCTCAGGGAAAAAAGGTCAAAAAAGTGATCTTTCAAAATGCTGAAAAAAGTCAGGGAACAGCATGTTGAGGCTGTTTATAGTATAGCCTGTTGAAAAAATGGTCTAAAAAGTCAATATTTTGAGTGTTTCAGGCCAAAGTTTAGTATGGAGAAAAACGCCATACTATAGCTCAGGGACAAAATGGTCAAAAAGTAATCTCTCCAAACACTGAAAAAGTCATAGAACAGCATGTTGAGGCTGTTTATAGTATAATCTGTTGAAAAACATGGTCTAAAAAGTCAATATTTTGAGTGTTTCAGGCCAAAGTTTAGTATGGAGAAAACGCCATACTATAGCTCAGGGAAAAATGGTCAAAAAGTAATCTTTGAAACGCTGAAAAAGTCATAGAACAACATGTTGATGCTGTTTATAGCATAGCCTGTTGAAAAAAGGTCTAAAAAGTCAATATTTTGGTGTTTCAGGCCAAAGTTTAGTATGGAGAAAAACGCCATACTATAGCTCAGGGAAAAAGATCAAAAAGTGATCTTTCGAAACGCTGAAATAAGTCACAGAACAGCATGTTCGGACTGTTTATAGTGTAATCTGTTGAAAAAATGGTCTAAAAAGTCAATATTTTGAGCATTTCAGGCCAAAGTTTAGTATGGAGAAAAACGCCATACTAAAGCTCAGGGAAAAATGTTCAAAAAAGTGATCTCTGCAAATACTAAAAGAGTCATTGAACAGCATGTTCAGGCTGTTTATAGTATAGCCTGTTGAAAAATGGTCTAAAAAGTCAATATTTTGAGCGTTTTTAGGCCAAAGTTTAGTATGGAGAAAAACGCCATACTATAGCTCAGGGAAAAAAAGTCAAAAAGTAATCTCTCCAAATACTGAAAAAAGTCATTGAACAGCATGTTCAGGCTGTTTATAGTATAGCCTGTTGAAAAAATGGTTAAAAAGTCAATATTTTGAGCGTTTTAGGCCAAAGTTTAGTATGGAGAAAAACGCCATACTATAGGTAAGGGAAAAAAGGTCAAAAAGTGATCTCTCCAAATACTGAAAAAAGTCATAGAACAGCATGTTGAGGCTATTTTTAGTATAGCCTGTTGAAAAAATGGTCTAAAAAGTCAATATTTTGAGTGTTTCAGGCCAAAGTTTAGTATGGAGAAAAACGCCATACTATAGCTAAGGGAAAAAAGATCAAAAAAGTGATCTTTCGAAACGCTGAAAAAAGTCACAGAACAGCATGTTCGGACTGTTTATAGTGTAATCTGTTGAAAAAAAAGGTCAAAAAAGTTAATATTTTGAATGTTTTAGGCCAAAGTTTAGTATGGAGAAAGACGCTATACTATAGCTCAGGAAAAAATGTTCAAATAAGTGATCTCTCCAAATACTGAAAAAAGTCATTGAACAGCATGTTCAGGCTGTTCATAGTATAGCCTGTTGAAAAAATGGTCTAAAACGTCAATATTTTGAGCGTTTGAGGCCAAAGTTTAGTATGGAGAAAAACGCCATACTATAGCTCAGGGAAAAAAGTTCAAAAAAGCGATCTCTCCAAATACTAAAAAAAGTCATAGAACAGCATGTTCGGGCTGTTTATAGTGTAATCTGTTGAAAAAATGGTTTAAAAAGTCAATACTTTGAGTGTTTTAGGCCAAAGTTTAGTATGGAGAAAACACCATACTATAGCTCAGGGACAAAAAGTGATCTCTCCAAATAATGAAAAAGTCAAAGAACTGCATGTTGAGACTGTTTAAAGCATAGCCTGTTGAAAAATGGTCTAAAAAGTCATTACTTTGAGCGTTTCAGGCCAAAGTTTAGGACGGAGAAAAACGCCATACTATAGCTCAGGGAAAAATGCTCAAAAAAGTGATCTTTCGAAACGCTGAAAAAAGTCACAGAACAGCATGTTCGGGCTTTTTATAGTGTAATCTGTTGAAAAAATGGTCTAAAAAGTCAATATTTTGAGCATTTCAGGCCAAAGTTTAGTATGGAGAAAAACGCCATACCAAAGCTCAGGGAAAAATGTTCAAAAAAGTGATCTCTGCAAATACAAAAAGAGTCATTGAACAGCATGTTCAGGCTGTTTATAGTATAGCCTGTTGAAAAAATGGTCTAAAAAGTCAATATTTTGAGCGTTTTAGGCCAAACTTTACTATGGAAAAAAAGCCATACTATAGCCCAGGGAAAAAGGTTCAAAAAGTAATGTATCCAACTACTAAAAAAAGTCATAGAACAGCATGTTTGGGCTGTTTATAGTGTAATCTGTTGAAAAAATGGTCTAAAAAGTCAATATTTTGAGTGTTTCGGGCCAAAGTTTCGTATGGAGAAAGACGCCATACTATAGCTCAGGGAAAAATGTTCAAAAAAGCGATCTTTCGAAACGCTGAAAAAAGTCACAGAACAGCATGTTCGGGCTGTTTATAGTATAGCCTGTTGAAAAAATGGTCTAAAAAGTCAATATTTTGAGCGTTTCAGGCCAAAGTTTAGTATGGAGAAAAACGCCATACTATAGCTCAGGGAAAAAAGATCAAAAAAGTGATCTTCAAAATACTGAAAAAGTCACAGAACAGCATGTTCGGACTGTTAATAGTGAAACCTGTTAAAAAAATGGTCTAAAAAGTAAATATTTTGAGCATTTCAGGCCAAAGTTTAGTATGGAGAAAACGCCATACTATAGCTCAGGGAAAAATGTTCAAAAAGTGATCTCTGCAAATACTGAAAAAGTCATTGAACAGCATGTTCAGGCTTTTTATAGTATAATCTGTTGAAAAAATGGTCTAAAAAGTCAATATTTTGAGTGGTTTAGGCCAAATTTTTGTATGGAGAAAAACGCCATACTATAGGTCAGGGAAAAATAGTCAAAAAAGTGATCTCTCCAAATACGGGAAAAAAGTCATTGAACAGCATGTTTCAACTGTTTATAGTATAGCCTGTTGAAGAAATGGTCTAAAAGGTCAATATTTTGAGCGTTTTAGGCCAAAGTTTAATGTGGAGAAAAACGCAATACTATAGCTCAGGAAAAATTTCAAAAAGTGATCTTTCAAATACTGAAAAAGTCATAGAACAGCATGTTCGGGCTGTTTATAGTGTAATCTGTTGAAAAAACAGTCTAAAAACTCAATATTTTGAGTGTTTCAGGCCAAAGTTAAGTATTGAGAAAAACACCATACTATAGCTCAGGGAAAAATGGTCAAAAAAGTGATCTCTCCAAATACTAAAAAAGTCATTGAACAGCATGTTGAGGCTGTTTATAGTATAGCCTGTTGAAAAATGGTCTAAAAAGTCAATATTTTGAGCGTTTTAGGCCAAAGTTTAGTATGGAGAAAAAACGCCATACTATAGCTCAGGAAAAAATGGTCAAAAAGTGATCTTTGAAACGCTGAAAAAGTCACAGAACAGCATGTTGAGGCTGTTTATAGTGTAATCTGTTGAAAAAATGGTCTAAAAAGACAATATTTTGAGCATTTCAGGCCATAGTTTAGTATGGAGAAAAGCCATACTATAGCTCAGGGAAAATGTTCAAAAAGTGATCTCTTCAAATACTGAAAAAAGTCATTGAACAGCATGTTCAGGCTGTTTATAGTATAGCCTGTTGAAAAAATGGTCTAAAAAGTCAATATTTTGAGCGTTTTAGGCCAAAGTTTAGTATGGAGAAAAACGCCATACTATAGCTCAGGGAAAAAGGTCAAAAAGTGATCTTCAAATACTGAAAAAGTCATAGAACAGCATGTTTGGGCTGTTTATAGTGTAATCTGTTGAAAAAATGGTCTAAAAAGTCAATATTTTGAGTGTTTCAGGCCAAAGTTTAGTATGGAGAAAAAACGCCATACTATAGCTCAGGGAAAAATGTTCAAAAAGTGATCTCTGCAAATACTGAAAAAGTCATTGAACAGCATGTTCAGGCTGTTTATAGTATAGCCTGTTGAAAAAATGGTCTAAAAAGTCAATATTTTGAGCGTTTTAGGCCAAAGTTTAGTATGGAGAAAAACGCCATACTATAGCTCAGGGAAAAAGGTCAAAAAGTGATCTTTCAAATACTGAAAAAGTCATTGAACAGCATGTTCAGGCTGTTTATAGTGTAATCTGTTGAAAAATGGTCTAAAAAGTCAATATTTTGAGCATTTTAGGCCAAAGTTTAGTATGGAGAAAAACGCCATACTATAGCTCAGGAAAAATGTTCAAAAAGTGATCTCCAATTACTAAAAAAGTCATTGAACAGCATGTTCAGGCTGTTTATAGTATAGCCTGTTGAAAAAATGGTCTAAAAAGTCAATATTTTGTGTGTTTTAGGCCAAAGTTTAGTATGGAGAAAACGCCATACTATAGCTCAGGAAAAATGGTCAAAAAGTGATCTCTCCAAATACTGAAAAAGTCATTGAACAGCATGTTCAGGCTGTTTATAGTATAGCCTGTTGAAAAAAGGTCTAAAAAGTCAATATTTTGAGTGTTTTAGGCCAAAGTTTTAGTATGGAGAAAAACGCCATACTATAGCTCAGGAAAAAATGGTCAAAAAGTAATCTCTCCAAATACTGAAAAAGTCATAGAACAGCATGTTCGGGCTGTTTATAGTGTAATCTGTTGAAAAAATGGTCTAAAAAGTCAATATTTTGAGTGTTTTAGGCCAAAGTTTAGTATGGACAAAAACGCCATACTAATAGCTCAGGGAAAAATGTTCAAAAAAGTGATCTCTCCAAATACTGAAAAAAGTCATAGAACAGCATGTTCGGGCCGTTTATAGTATAGCCTGTTGAAAAAATGGTCTAAAAAGTCAATATTTTGAGCATTTTAAGCCAAAGTTTAGTATGGAGAAAAACGCCATACTATAGCTCAGGGAAAAATGGTCAAAAAAGTGATCTCTGCAAATACTGAAAGAATCATTGGACAGAGTGTTTAGGCTGTTTATAGTATAGCCTGTTGAAAAAATGGTCTAAAAAGTCAATATTTTGAGCGTTTTAGGCCAAAGTTTAGTATGGAGAAAAACGCCATACTATAGCTCAGGGAAAATGGTCAAAAAGTAATCTCTCCAAATACTGAAAAAAGTCATTGAACAGCATGTTCAGGCTGTTTATAGTGTAATCTGTTGAAAAAATGGTCTAAAAAGTCAATATTTTGAGTGTTTTAGGCCAAAGTTTAGTATGGAGAAAAACGCCATATTATAGGTCAGGAAAAAAGTCATAGAACAGCATGTTGAGGCTGTTTATAGTATAGCCTGTTGAAAAAATGGTCTACAAAGTCAATATTTTGAGTGTTTTAGGCCAAAGTTTAGTATGGAGAAAAACGCCATACTATAGCTCAGGGAAAAATTCTCAAAACAGTAATCTCTCCAAATACTGAAAAAGTCATAGAACAGCATGTTGAGGCTGTTTATAGTGTAATCTGTTGAAAAATCATCTAAAAGTCAATATTTTGAGCATTTTAAGCCAAAGTTTAGTATGGAGAAAAACGCCATACTATAGCTCAGGAAAAAGGTCAAAAAGTAATCTTCAAAATGCTGAAAAAGTCATAGAACAGCATGTTCGGGCTGTTTATAGTATAGCCTGTTGAAAAAATGGTCTAAAAAGTCAATATTTTGAATGTTTTAGGCCAAAGTTTAGTATGGACAAAAACGCCATACTATAGCTCAGGGAAAAATGTTCAAAAAAGCGATCTCTCCAAATACTAAAAAAAGTCATTGAACAGCATGTTCAGGCTGTTCATAGTATAATCTGTTGAAAAAATGGTCAAAAAAGTCAATATTTTGAGCGTTTTAGGCCAAAGTTTAGTATGGAGAAAAACGCCATACTATAGCTCAGGAAAAAATGGTCAAAAAGTAATCTCTCCAAATACTGAAAAAAGTCATAGAACAGCATGTTGAGGCTGTTTATAGTATAGCCTGTTGAAAAACGGTCTAAAAAGTCAATATTTTGAGCGTTTTAGGCCAAAGTTTAGTATGGACAAAACGCCATACTATAGCTCAGGGAAAAATGTTCAAAAAGTGATCTCTGCAAATACTAAAAAAGTCATTGAACAGCATGTTCAGGCTGGTTATAGTATAGCCTGTTGAAAAAATGGTCTAAAACGTCAATATTTTGAGCATTTCAGGCCAAAGTTTAGTATGGAGAAAAACGCCATACTATAGCTCAGGGAAAAATGTTCAAAAAGTGACCTCTCCACATACTAAAAAAAGTCATTGAACAGCATGTTCAGGCTGTTTATAGTATAGCCTGTTGAAAAAATGGTCTAAAAAGTCAATATTTTGAGCGTTTTAGGCCAAAGTTTAGTATGGAGAAAAACGCCATACTATAGCTCAGGGAAAAAAGGTCAAAAAAGTGATGTCTCCAAATACTAAAAAAAGTCACAGAACAGCATGTTCAGGCTGTTTATAGTATAGCCTGTTGAAAAAATGGTCTAAAAAGTCAATATTTTGAGCGTTTTAGGCCAAAGTTTAGTATGGACAAAAACGCCATACTATAGCTCAGGAAAAAATGGTCATAAAGTAATGTCTCCAAATACTGAAAAAAGTCATAGAACAGCATATTCAGGCTGTCTATAGTATAATCTGTTGAAAAACTGGTCTAAAAAGTCAATATTTTGAATGTTTTAGGCCAAAGTTTAGTATGGACAAAACGCCATACTATAGCTCAGGGAAAAATGTTCAAAAAGTGATCTCTCCAAATACTGAAAAAAGTCACAGAACAGCATGTTCAGGCTGTTCATAGTATAGCCTGTTGAAAAAATGGTCTAAAAAGTCAATATTTTGAGCGTTTAAGCCAAAGTTTCGTATGGAGAAAAACGCCATACTATAGCTCAGGGAAAAATGGTCAAAAAGTAATGTCTCCAAATACTGAAAAAAGTCATAGAACAGCATGTTCGGGCTGTTTATAGTATAGCCTGTTGAAAAAATGGTCTAAAAAGTCAATATTTTGAGCGTTTTAGGCCAAAGTTTAGTATGGACAAAAACGCCATACTATAGCTCAGGGAAAAATGTTCAAAAAAGTGATCTCTGCAAATACTAAAAGAGTCATTGAACAGCATGTTCAGGCTGTTTATAGTATAGCCTGTTGAAAAAATGGTCTAAAAAGTCAATATTTTGAGCATTTTAGGCCAAAGTTTAGTATGGAGAAAAAGCCATACTATAGCTCAGGGAAAATTCTCAAAAAGTGATCTCTCCAAATACTGAAAAAGTCATAGAACAGCATGTTCAGGCTGTTTATAGTATAATCTGTTGAAAAAATGGTCTAAAAAGTCAATATTTTGAGTGTTTCAGGCCAAAGTTTAGTATGGAGAAAAAAGCCATACTATAGCTCAGGAAAAATTCTCAAAAAGTGATCTCTCCAAATACTGAAAAAGTCATAGAACAGCATGTTGAGGCTGTTTATAGTATAGCCTGTTGAAAAAATGGTCTAAAAAGTCAATATTTTGAGTGTTTTAGGCCAAAGTTTAGTATGGAGAAAAACCATACTATAGCTCAGGGAAAAATGGTCAAAAAGTAATCTCTCCAAATACTGAAAGAGTCATTGAACAGCATGTTCAGGCTGTTTATAGTATAGCCTGTTGAAAAACTGGTCTAAAAAGTCAATATTTTGAATGTTTTAGGCCAAAGTTTAGTATGGACAAAAACGCCATACTAATAGCTCAGGGAAAAATGTTCAAAAAAGTGATCTCTCCAAATACTAAAAAAAGTCAATGAACAGCATGTTCAGGCTGTTTATAGTACAGCCTGTTGAAAAAATGGTTAAAAAGTCAATATTTTGAGCGTTTTAGGCCAAAGTTTAGTATGGAGAAAAACGCCATACTATAGCTCAGGAAAAAATGGTCAAAAAGTAATGTCTCCAAATACTGAAAAAAGTCATAGAACAGCATGTTCAGGCTGTTTATAGTATAGCCTGTTGAAAAATGGTCTAAAAAGTCAATATTTTGAGTGTTTTAGGCCAAAGTTTTAGTATGGAGAAAACGCCATACTATAGCTCAGGAAAAATGGTCAAAAAGTAATGTCTCCAAATACTGAAAAAAGTCATAGAACAGCATGTTTGGGCTGTTTATAGTGTAATCTGTTGAAAAAATGGTCTAAAAAGTCAATATTTTGTGTGTTTTAGGCCAAAGTTTAGTATGGACAAAAACGCCATACTATAGCTCAGGGAAAAATGTTCAAAAAAGTGATCTCTGCAAATACTAAAAGAGTCATTGAACAGCATGTTCAGGCTGTTTATAGTATAGCCTGTTGAAAAAATGGTCTAAAAAGTCAATATTTTGAGCATTTCAGGCCAAAGTTTAGTATGGAGAAAAACGCCATACTAAAGCTCAGGGAAAAATGTTCAAAAAAGTGATCTCTGCAAATACTAAAAGTGTCATTGAACAGCATGTTCAGGCTGTTTATAGTATAGCCTGTTGAAAAAATGGTCTAAAAAGTCAATATTTTGAGCGTTTTAGGCCAAAGTTTAGTATGGAGAAAAACGCCATACTATAGCTCAGGGAAAAAAGGTCAAAAAAGTGATGTCTCCAAATACTAAAAAAAGTCATTGAACAGCATGTTCAGGCTGTTTATAGTATAGCCTGTTGAAAAAATGGTCTAAAAAGTCAATATTTTGAGCGTTTTAGGCCAAAGTTTAGTATGGACAAAAACGCCATACTATAGCTCAGGAAAAAATGGTCAAAAAGTAATGTCTCCAAAAACTGAAAAAAGTCATAGAACAGCATATTCAGGCTGTTTAAAGTATAGCCTGTTGAAAAACTGGTCTAAAAAGTCAATATTTTGAATGTTTTAGGCCAAAGTTTAGTATGGACAAAAACGCCATACTAATAGCTCAGGGAAAAATGTTCAAAAAAGTGATCTCTCCAAATACTAAAAAAAGTCAATGAACAGCATGTTCAGGCTGTTTATAGTATAGCCTGTTGAAAAAATGGTCTAAAAAGTCAATATTTTGAGCGTTTTAGGCCAAAGTTTAGTATGGAGAAAAACGCCATACTATAGCTCAGGAAAAAATGGTCAAAAAGTAATGTCTCCAAATACTGAAAAAAGTCATAGAACAGCATGTTCAGGCTGTTTATAGTATAGCCTGTTGAAAAAATGGTCTAAAAAGTCAATATTTTGAGTGTTTTAGGCCAAAGTTTTAGTATGGAGAAAAACGCCATACTATAGCTCAGGAAAAAATGGTCAAAAAGTAATGTCTCCAAATACTGAAAAAAGTCATAGAACAGCATGTTCAGGCTGTTTATAGTGTAATTTGTTGAAAAAATGGTCTAAAAAGTCAATATTTTGTGTGTTTTAGGCCAAAGTTTAGTATGGACAAAAACGCCATACTATAGCTCAGGGAAAAATGTTCAAAAAAGTGATCTCTGCAAATACTAAAAGAGTCATTGAACAGCATGTTCAGGCTGTTTATAGTATAGCCTGTTGAAAAAATGGTCTAAAAAGTCAATATTTTGAGCGTTTTAGGCCAAAGTTTAGTATGGAGTAAAAAGCCATACTATAGCTCAGGGAAAAATTCTCAAAAAGTAATCTCTCCAAATACTGAAAAAAGTCATAGAACAGCATGTTGAGGCTGTTTATAGTATAGCCTGTTGAAAAAATGGTCTAAAAAGTCAATATTTTGAGCGTTTTAGGCCAAAGTTTAGTATGGACAAAACGCCATACTATAGCTCAGGAAAAATGGTCAAAAAGTAATGTCTCCAAATACTAAAAGAGTCATTGAACAGCATGTTCAGGCTGTTTATAGTATAGCCTGTTGAAAAACTGGTCTAAAAAGTCAATATTTTGAATGTTTTAGGCCAAAGTTTAGTATGGACAAAAACGCCATACTAATAGCTCAGGGAAAAATGTTCAAAAAAGTGATCTCCAAATACTGAAAAAGTCAATGAACAGCATGTTCAGGCTGTTTATAGTATAGCCTGTTGAAAAAATGGTTAAAAAGTCAATATTTTGAGCGTTTTAGGCCAAAGTTTAGTATGGAGAAAAACGCCATACTATAGCTCAGGAAAAAATGGTCAAAAAGTAATGTCTCCAAATACTGAAAAAAGTCATAGAACAGCATGTTCGGGCTGTTTATAGTGTAATCTGTTGAAAAAATGGTCTAAAAAGTCAATATTTTGTGTGTTTTAGGCCAAAGTTTAGTATGGACAAAAACGCCATACTATAGCTCAGGGAAAAATGTTCAAAAAAGTGATCTCTGCAAATACTAAAAGAGTCATTGAACAGCATGTTCAGGCTGTTTATAGTATAGCCTGTTGAAAAAATGGTCTAAAAAGTCAATATTTTGAGCGTTTTAGGCCAAAGTTTAGTATGGAGTAAAAAGCCATACTATAGCTCGGGGAAAAATTCTCAAAAAAGTAATCTCTCCAAATACTGAAAAAAGTCATAGAACAGCATGTTGAGGCTGTTTATAGTGTAATTTGTTGAAAAAATGGTCTAAAAGTCAATATTTTGAGCGTTTTAGGCCAAAGTTTAGTATGGAGAAAAAGCCATACTATAGCTCTCAGGAAAAATGGTCAAAAAAGTAATTCTGCAAATACTAAAAGTCATTGAACAGCATGTTCAGGCTGTTTAAAGTATAGCCTGTTGAAAAACTGGTCTAAAAAGTCAATATTTTGAATGTTTTAGGCCAAAGTTTAGTATGGACAAAACGCCATACTAATAGCTCAGGGAAAAATGTTCAAAAAAGTGATCTCTCCAAATACTAAAAAAAGTCAATGAACAGCATGTTCAGGCTGTTTATAGTATAGCCTGTTGAAAAAATGGTCTAAAAAGTCAATATTTTGAGCGTTTTAGGCCAAAGTTTAGTATGGAGAAAAACGCCATACTAAAGCTCAGGGAAAAATGTTCAAAAAAGTGATCTCTGCAAATACTAAAAGAGTCATTGAACAGCATGTTCAGGCTGTTTATAGTATAGCCTGTTGAAAAAATGGTCTAAAAAGTCAATATTTTGAGCGTTTTAGGCCAAAGTTTAGTATGGAGAAAAACGCCATACTATAGCTCAGGGAAAAAAGGTCAAAAAAGTGATGTCTCCAAATACTAAAAAGTCATTGAACAGCATGTTCAGGCTGTTTATAGTATAGCCTGTTGAAAAATGGTCTAAAAAGTCAATATTTTGAGCGTTTTAGGCCAAAGTTTAGTATGGAGAAAAAACGCCATACTATAGCTCAGGAAAAAAGGTCAAAAAAGTGATGTCTCCAAATACTAAAAAGTCAGAACAGCATGTTCAGGCTGTTTATAGTATAGCCTGTTGAAAAATGGTCTAAAAAGTCAATATTTTGAGCGTTTTAGGACAAAGTTTAGTATGGACAAAAACGCCATACTATAGCTCAGGAAAAAATGGTCAAAAAGTAATGTCTCCAAAAACTGAAAAAAGTCATAGAACAGCATATTCAGGCTGTTTAAAGTATAGCCTGTTGAAAAACTGGTCTAAAAAGTCAATATTTTGAATGTTTTAGGCCAAAGTTTAGTATGGACAAAAACGCCATACTAATAGCTCAGGGAAAAATGTTCAAAAAAGTGATCTCTCCAAATACTAAAAAAAGTCAATGAACAGCATGTTCAGGCTGTTTATAGTATAGCCTGTTGAAAAAAATGGTTAAAAAGTCAATATTTTGAGCGTGTTAGGCCAAAGTTTAGTATGGAGAAAAACGCCATACTATAGCTCAGGAAAAAATGGTCAAAAAGTAATGTCTCCAAATACTGAAAAGAGTCATAGAACAGCATGTTTGGGCTGTTTATAGTATAGCCTGTTGAAAAAAATGGTCTAAAAAGTCAATATTTTGAGCGTTTTAGGCCAAAGTTTAGTATGGAGAAAAATGCCATACTAAAGCTCAGGGAAAAATGTTCAAAAAAGTGATCTCTGCAAATACTAAAAGAGTCATTGAACAGCATGTTCAGGCTGTTTATAGTATAGCCTGTTGAAAAATGGTCTAAATGTCAATATTTTGAGCGTTTTAGGCCAAAGTTTAGTATGGAGTAAAAAGCCATACTATAGCTCAGGGAAAAATTCTCAAAAAAGTAATCTCTCCAAATACTGAAAAAAGTCATAGAACAGCATGTTGAGGCTGTTTATAGTATAGCCTGTTGAAAAAATGGTCTAAAAAGTCAATATTTTGAGTGTTTCAGGCCAAAGTTTAGTATGGAGAAAAACGCCATACTATAGCTCAGGGAAAAAAGGTCAAAAAAGTGATCTTTCGAAACGCTGAAAAATGTCACAGAACAGCATGTTTGGGCATTTTATAGAGTAATTTGTTGAAAAAAAGGTCTAAAAAGTCAATATTTTGAGTGTTTGAGGCCAAAGTTTAGTATGGACAAAAACGCCATACTATAGCTCAGGGAAAAATGTTCAAAAAAGTGATCTCTGCAAATACTAAAAGAGTCAATGAACAGCATGTTCAGGCTGTTTATAGTATAGCCTGTTGAAAAAATGGTTACAAAGTCAATATTTTGAGCGTTTTAGGCCAAAGTTTAGTATGGAGAAAAACGCCATACTATAGCTCAGGAAAAAATGGTCAAAAAGTAATGTCTCCAAATACTGAAAAAAGTCATAGAACAGCATGTTCGGGCTGTTTATAGTGTAATCTGTTGAAAAAATGGTCTAAAAAGTCAATATTTTGTGTGTTTTAGGCCAAAGTTTAGTATGGACAAAAACGCCATACTATAGCTCAGGGAAAAATGTTCAAAAAAGTGATCTCTGCAAATACTAAAAGAGTCACTGAACAGCATGTTCAGGCTGTTTATAGTACAGCCTGTTGAAAAAATGGTCTAAAAAGTCAATATTTTGAGCGTTTTAGGCCAAAGTTTAGTATGGAGTAAAAAGCCATACTATAGCTCGGGGAAAAATTCTCAAAAAAGTAATCTCTCCAAATACTGAAAAAAGTCATAGAACAGCATGTTGAGGCTGTTTATAGTGTAATTTGTTGAAAAAATGGTCTAAAAAGTCAACATTTTGAGCGTTTTAGGCCAAAGTTTAGTATGGAGAAAAACGCCATACTATAGCTCAGGAAAAAATGGTCAAAAAGTAATGTCTCCAAATACTGAAAAAAGTCATAGAACAGCATGTTCAGGCTGTTTATAGTATAGCCTGTTGAAAAAATGGTCTAAAAAGTCAATATTTTGAGTGTTTTAGGCCAAAGTTTAGTATGGACAAAAACGCCATACTATAGCTCAGGGAAAAATGTTCAAAAAGTGATCTCTGCAAATACTAAAAGAGTCATTGAACAGCATGTTCAGGCTGTTTATAGTATAGCCTGTTGAAAAAATGGTCTAAAAAGTCAATATTTTGAGCATTTCAGGCCAAAGTTTAGTATGGAGAAAAACGCCATACTAAAGCTCAGGGAAAAATGTTCAAAAAAGTGATCTCTGCAAATACTAAAGGTGTCATTGAACAGCATGTTCAGGCTGTTTATAGTATAGCCTGTTGAAAAAATGGTCTAAAAAGTCAATATTTTGAGCGTTTTAGGCCAAAGTTTAGTATGGAGAAAAACGCCATACTATAGCTCAGGGAAAAAAGGTCAAAAAAGTGATGTCTCCAAATACTAAAAAAAGTCATTGAACAGCATGTTCAGGCTGTTTATAGTATAGCCTGTTGAAAAAATGGTCTAAAAAGTCAATATTTTGAGCGTTTTAGGCCAAAGTTTAGTATGGAGAAAAACGCCATACTATAGCTCAGGAAAAAATGGTCAAAAAGTAATGTCTCCAAATACTGAAAAAAGTCATAGAACAGCATGTTCGGGCTGTTTATAGTATAGCCTGTTGAAAAAATGGTCTAAAAAGTCAATATTTTGAGCGTTTTAGGCCAAAGTTTAGTATGGACAAAAACGCCATACTATAGCTCAGGAAAAAATGGTCAAAAAGTAATGTCTCCAAATACTGAAAAAAGTCATAGAACAGCATGTTTGGGCATTTT